>NC_090941.1:18912500-20162500 GCF_040938575.1 Ambystoma mexicanum | reverse complement strand
ATCTCCATCAACTAGAGCCAGCATCTCCCCTCTCCGCTGGTTACACTGTGCAAATGACGCATACAAATCCCTATGGTTACATCCGTTCTCTAAGCTAAGAATGTCTCTTTCTCTGTCAGCATTTCTAAATATGAGCAATGCCTGAAAGTCTGTGTTTGCATGTTCCTTCACTCGCAATCACTCCGTGTTCTGGTCGTGTTCTTTGTCAATGTTACATTGGTCATCATGTCTACTTGTCTGCCTGCAATACACCATCTATTCCTCGATTTCTCCATTCACTCCACTGTTGGCTTCACGAAATCCCTCTTTCCGTGTCTGTGTGCAAGAGCTCTCCCTGCAAAAGCACACTCTCCCTCTCACCATGCAACAGAGCCCATGGCGCTGCCTCACACCTTTTCTCTCTGCGCGGCACACAAGACATGCTGATAAGCCAGGCCTTCTCTACTCAGACAAGGTTCATCTGTGCCTGCCAAGAAACTGTTTACATTCCTTTCCTTCACACTAAATCATAACAACTTCGCACAGAGCCCAGTGGCGCTTCTGTGTATCTTCATTCAAAAATGGCTTAGGAGCCAGCTACATGCTTTCTAGCGTTTACTCTTTCTCTCGCAAATCCAAATCCAAGTGCTACATAATACAAACTTATTCTAAGTGCACATTCAATGCATGGTGTCTCTACAATGCCTGTTTGGTAAGGCTCTTGTAACCAGGACTCATGTCTGGCGGAGAGTCTCCCACGACTCCCCTTGTTATCTACAATGTATACATGTGTACATGTAACTACAAAACATAACATGTGTCTCTAAATGGCACTACATGTCTCTACAAATATGACAGTGCGTCATTCTATAAGCAAATACAAATGCATACAAAGTGGCAGAGTGTAGTGTTACTAGTCGGTACTAATCAGATTATATGATGGATAACTAAACAGGATGCAATAATGGAATGATTCCATAGCAAAGAGTAATGATACCATAATGATACCAAATCAGGCCTCTCCATTCTATCAGCTCCTACAACTGCTGTGTGTGGGATGTATCTACCCACTGATCTAAGCCCTGCAACATCACTGTGCATTGCTGGCAGCAGAAACATCATAATGGCTACCGGAAAGCATGCTGCTCGCCAGAAATCACCAGAAAGTGCGCAGTGAAAACCTGAAAAATAGGCCACCAGCTACTTTGTGCGTAACGTCAGTGGGAACACAGGCGACCACTGCCAAAACCCATCATTTGGATGCTCACAGAGCAAAATCATTGCAAAAGAAACAGAGCTAGTTTCAAAAAATCTGTTTTTATTTGGTGTCAAATTTGTAGAAATTATGGCTCACAAACCACCCAAAAAGATCCCACCTCCTTGTTGGGTGGTCAACATCATTCTCCCGCAAGAATCTACATGAAGATAAGATCCACAGAAGTGTATCTATATCTGAGCAAAGAATACTTTTGAGGATTGCTTGCTGAAAGAAATCTGTCAAGAATGGGTGTAATACCGTTACTCACCTCTAGCAGAAGCCAGCGTTTTAAAACCATTTTGTGTAAAGTTGTTCATTGAACCCCAAACTATGCCAAAGAAATACTTGCTATTAGAAGCCTAAGAGGTGGAGACAATTTAAAACTATATTCTGAAAAGGCTTGAAGGAAGAAATTGTTTAATTTATGTGTTAAAAATGTGAGTTATATTATAAGGAAAGGCAATTTGTAGACATTGGGTTTAAGAGTTAAAAGTTTCCCACACTGTGTTCAAACAAATTCCACACTCCTCCCTGGACAAAGGAAGCTTCCCCCTGCCCTGGGCTAAGAGATTGACAGGCGGGTGTGAAAGGAAGCTGTCCGGGGCACCCTGGCCTGTTGCTCTCAGTGCAGACAAAGGAATCCTATTCTGATCCTGGTGTTCCACCTTGATGGTCGTGCAGCTATAGAATACCTCCGTCCCCAAGTATCACTCGAGCAGATAAAGTATACTGCCCTAGCAATCTTTGAGGCCACAGGTGATGAGTGGCGTTGTCTGTTGGATACCGGGAACACCGGAAGGACCCCTGAGTGCTGTAAGGCAAAGGTTAGAATCAGATATGCTTTGATCTATAATGGCAGTGTAAGCAATCAAGAATAACCAATACAGCTTACCCAGGGGATGATGGAAAAGGTGGGAAACCTGAATAGACAACGAGGGAAGACCAACAGCAGGCTGGAAAGTACTGCAGTTCCTCCAACTCACACCTGAAGCCAGAACGTGATAGTCAAGAGTTTGTAGTTCAAGAGTTCGCCAAAACCGAAGGATAATCCAGAGCAGAAACCCAAGTTCAGACGTAGGTCAAGAGTTCCAATGATCCAGAAGAATACGTCAAAGCCAAAGGGTGATCCAATATCAAATCCAATAACGTTCCGTGGTCAAGATCCAGAAAAGAAGCAAGATGAACGAGGAGTAAAGCCGAACAGGTCTCTGGTTGAAACAGCTGTGAAGCACTGAGTGTTTCTCCTCGGTTCCTTTTAAAGGAAGTCATAATCACATGACTGATCACATGACGTACAGGAGCGTCACGTGAGGTTGGACGCCATCCATGATTGGTTGTCAAAAGTGGACGCCAGCGTTGGCTACAGACGATCCCGTGATAGTCACGTGATCGCTCCCGTACGCGGGAGCTAGAGCCGGCGACCACGGTGCCGTCGGGCATGGATGAGGCGCCAGGGCAGACGCCAACATGGAAATGGGCGGAAAGAGGTGGTACTGCCCCTCTGTACATCCCGCCTGCCGTGTCTTCCCCGTTGGTGTGGGTGTTGGGTATGGGAACGGATGTTGCCGGGTAAATGTCGGGAGGACGTGACAAATCCTTGGGATGAATGGGAAATGCTAATTCGGGTGTAACTGACAACAACTGCTGGCAGGAATACAGGACATGTGACCCTCTGATTCAGCCCAGCGGACCAGACTGAGATGTGGATTTAAACATTGGAGCAAATGTATGGTTTATAAAAATGCTTATAACAAATTGTACCGAGCTGACACAAATGTGAAACTTTGAGATTGTTAAAATGAAAAATTCGCTCACAGTTGAAGACTAAGCTGGACTTGGTGCGATGTTCTGAGACTAAACCCCGGAATTATTCATATTGTAGCTACTGTATTTATGCCAAGAACCGGAAAAATTACAGAAATGTGCCCAAATGGGGTGTGCAGGCATGTCTAAAAATTGGTGCAGAAATAATATTGGGAAACCCACCAAAAGCGCAAAAAGTGGTCATTTCTGAACCAAAGCTCTTAGGAAGATAAGAGTTGAACAGAAATGTACCTTAGTTAATCTGTCATGTGATAGGACAGATAGGACACACACTTTTCCACTTCTCAACTGGTTTCTTGGCAAAGCACCCTGCAGGAAGACTCCAGACATAGATCCAACTCTAGAACCAAACTCTAGAACTTTGAAGCAGAGAGGCCTAACCCAAAAGCTGAACACTTTTCAGCAGGCTTCAGAATCTTTTGTAACCTGATTCTAACCCCTAAACTTCCACGGGGCCTAACCAAACAAAATCCAACAGCCTTGCTGAGCTGTTTTGCTGTTCTAGCTAAGAACCCTGTGCTAGAACCAAGATCCAGACCCAGAAAGCAGAGCTGTATCCAGAACCCATCAGATCCAGTCCAAGAGGCCGCGCAGACCGCCGTGTAGTGCTGAGCGCAGACCAGAGTGCCCGATCCTGTCCGGTGGCGATAGACTCCCAGCCAAACCCTTGACCAGATCTTTTGACGGGGCCCACTCCATTCAAAGCCATAGGAGTGAGTATCCAGTCTAGAACTGTACAGAACCAATCTCTTAGTTTACAGTAATCATATTCCATCCATTTCAACCTGTCCAGAACTGCATTATAGAATCTTGTGTCTATCCTGAATCCTTGTTATTGTATAGTCTGATAATTGTAGCGATAATCATCTATGCGGTGATATTTTTCAAGTGTCTTGACGCACAACAATCAGAGCGGAAGACGCCCTGTTTCTGGCGATTGTCCCGTCAGGGTATCTTGTAGTTTCATAGCCCTTAGTATAAGTCCATATTGATTCCAAATCTTTAAAGCGCACTCTGTCATTTTGAAATCTTGATTCTATTTCTGAAAAATCTACCTTCACAAAAACTTCTGTAACTTTTGAACCACACGTCCTAGAAATGTAACTGTCATTTTGAAGCCAAGATCCCACGCTTTCCAAAGAACCTAAAATGACATTCCAATTCATTATAGTTTTTCTGTAATCGTGTTTCCCACACGCGGAAAAATTGCAGCGAATTGCAATTTAGCTCCATTTCAACACATGTCAGAATAGCTGTTCCTTGTTTGCAACTGCTGAATTTCGTTTTCAATCGGATAATCATTCATGAATCATTGCTAGTGTTGACCTGAACCAATCCAAAGTAACTATCACTTATTCTGAGTCCATTTAGTGAATTGAAATCATTTTAGCATATTTTCCCTTTTATTGCATCACATTCAAACGTATTTTTGCCTGTTTTAAAATCATACCTGTTTTCTCTAAGCTTGCTGGGGGAACTGTATATTGTTCAATTCTTCAAATAAACCTTTTAATTTGTAAAACAAACCTACTTCTTGGCTCAGTGAGGTCGGGGAGATCCAAAGAGAGGGGCGTTCTATAAGGGTTCATCGTCCAGATTTAAAGAACTGTGACATAAAAATATATAAATAAGGGCTTCCATTGGGCATCCCATCCTAAGCATTGACTTAGTTGGAGTGCTGGATTGAAGTCACTTACATGTGATAATATAATGTCGTCTCCTATGTATTCCTTGAGAATGACAATCTTATCTCAGATGTACAAAGTGGATCTCATTTCTTTTAGAATGGGATTTTCTCTTTGTGCCTGCAGACCAGTGCACTGCCAACTTTACATGGCATAGAGGTCCCAAGAATTCCTACATTGAGTTCTTTGTGGTGCCCTCTAATATTATCAATCGATGCAATCTTGTCACTACTTTATATCCAAATCTTAGTGAGCATCTAATTATCAATCTTCAGATAAATTTGCCTATTCTGAATTTAGATGCTGCTGCTGAACTGCAATTGGTGTAGTTTGATCGATCTCAGCTTTTCATTCATCGAAATCGCAAGTTGTGTTATGAGTTGACGGAAATGGTCAGAAAATATATCTTAACTGACCCCAATGTGTTAAATCAAGGCCCGACATCGACTATATTGAACTCAGGAATTGTATCACTATCCAACGCCTGCTTCGAACTCTAGCACTCAGCCAAAAAACCTCTTGCTCGCGTCTTCACCATACTTACAATCCGAACTTGCCAAGATTAAACATGCAATAAAATAAACAATTGAGAGCTTTAAGAGTATCTAATGTATCCTTTCCCATATAGTACACCACGAAGAAGCAAATCTGTCAGAAATACAAATGCTCTATTCGTACACTCAGACTATATTTACGATAATCAAAAAATGGTTTGCACTCTATACTTAAATAATAAAAGGTGTGTATGGGCCCTAATGAAAAATGCTGATGAATGTTCCCAAAGGCTGAATTCCCCGATCTCTGCTGAGACATGGACAACTTACATGTCAGCAAAATTCATGCTTCCGCCAGACTATCGTAAAGTCTCTACATTAAATTATAACACATGTCTCCTGGTCTCTGTACTTTGTCCATAGAAGATATTATGGTCGCTATTCGAAAACTGAAATATTCAAAAGCTGCAGGTCTGGATAGAATTCCGGCCTGCATAGTCAAACACTGCCCTTTTCTTTGGGCCTCTACTCTTAAGATCAAGTTTGATAACATGCATCAATCTAATACCATCCCTGTGTCCTGGCTCACCTCAATTATCATTCCCATATTTAAAAAGGGTGATCCATCTCTGCCTGAACATTTTTGCCCCATAGCGCTCATGAATGTCTCTTCAAAAATAATCACAATGCTCCTTCTTAGGGAATTGGATAGCTACATCGTGCAACATGGCATTTTTTCTCCCTATCAAGTAGGATTCCGTAAGGGGATGGGAACCACTCTTAATGCAACAATTCTTGCACATATTTTAGAAAGATCTAAGTTGACAAACACAGGACCAGTTTACATGGCGCGTCTTGACCTGTCTGCCACTTTTGATTGTGTTATACGATAGATTTTATGGGACAAAATATTTAAACTGGGCTTTCCGCTGCATTTAATCTCTATGATATCTAAAATGTGTACAGATACCAGTTATGTCAGGATTACCTCGGATGGAGCCTTATCTGACCCTATTAAGACCTACGTGGGTGTAAAACAGGGCTGCAACTTGGCGGCCACTCTTTTTAATATCCATCTCTGATCTTGAAAGGATATGGAATATTGATGCTGGCTTCCTTGTTAAACTCGGAAAGCTTAATCTCGAATGGATGATGTTCGCTGACGATATTATGCTTTTTGACAGAAGACTGTTCAGTCCTATCAAACAAGCCCATGCGGTATCCACCTTCATATGGATCGCTTTGTCTTCCATCTTCTGTGCTATTTCTCCCCAGTATCTCTCTATCAGTGGGCATGCCCAAAACATATGCACCATTCCCGCATTTTCTTCATTACATTTAGGGGACACTTGACGTCTGGCGTTTTCAAATTTAGCTATCTTTTGAGGCGTCAGGTATGCCCTGTGAGTTATATACAATTGTATCTGCTGTAATCTAGCATTTCTCGATACTTTTTTATGATATCCTTGTGCTCTCTCCCACATCCCATCACTCATCGGGGCCCCTACTTCTTCCCAGTCCAGTCTGAGTTGCACCACCTCCTTGCCCGCTTTGGACATTATCATCTCATATAATCTGCATGTTTCTTTTCCCCCTTCTGCTATGTCATATATCGTATCTATAGTGGCGTCCGGTTCCTCCGCCAATGCCACTTCAGACCAGGTGTCTTTAATTCGTTGCACCACCACATGATACGTAATATATTGCCCCACATGCAACCCCATTAGTTCCACCAGCTCCCCAAATTCCAGCATCTTCCCCTCCTGCCACACATCCCCCATCGTTTCTATCCCCACACCGGTTCCCAGTGCTTCCTAATCATTAACCTTAGTTGCTTTTCTCTTCCCACCACTGACACCAATGGGATCTGTGGAGAGCACGGGGATGGCTTTTCCATTAACTAGCACGGTCTTCGCCACATCCCCCACCCAAGGCACATCATCCGCGGGCGGCCTTCTAACTCCGATTTAGGCAACCATATCATCTCTTGGAGAAAGTATGGGGCGCATTCACTCTGAAACAGCCTGTGTTCATCAGAGAGCCATTTAGCTATGTATTGTAATTGGCTCGCTACATAATAGACTTCCCAGTTTGGTCATTTAATGCCTCCTTTCTCGTATGGATTTTGTAGTTTCCACAGGGCTACCCTGTTCCTCATCCCGTGCCATAAGAATTCCCTGCATATGCCACCCAGCCTAGCAAAGAATTTCCTGGGTATTGAGTATGGGATGTTCACGAAGCAGTGCAACAATCTGGGCAGCGCCACCATCTTGAGCATCGCCCCTCGTACAATCATTGCCAAGGGGGGCTTCACCCAAAACTTTATGCTACTCTCCAATTTCTTAACTGTTCTCTCCGTGTTATGCCTATGTTCAGCCTCTACCATATGATATATATCTACCCCAAGATTTCTGAATGTGTTAACCTCCCAGGGGATCTGTAGAATCAGCATAATGCTCTAACGGGAGCCCTTTATACCTACCCAACGGGAACATGCAGGACTTACTTGGGTTCACAGCTATGCATGATAGTTCTGCAAACCTTTTCATCACTTCTAATATATATTGAAGGTTCTCTTCTGGGTAGCGCAAATGCAGTAACATATCTTCTGCATACAATGAAATTAGATGTGGCGTCTCCCCAACGACAATACCTATTGCTGCCTTAAATAAATCACCAAGGGTTCTAAGGCTAAGATATACAGCATGGGGGACCATGGGCATCCCTGTCTGGTACCTCTACTGTGTTGCCATCTTTCAGAAACTACAGCTCCTGCCTTCACTCGAGCAAGTGGTGTGCTGTATAAAAGTTTGACCCATTTGAGTTATCCTGGTCGCATACCATAATTGGCTAGAGCCGCAGTTAACCAGGGCCATTTGACCGAGTCAAATGCCTTGATCGCATCTAATAATACTATCGCCATCTCGCCTGCGTCTCCATTAGCATGTTCAATGTCTCGGTGGAGTCGCCTAAGGTTATTTGAGATGTTTCTATTCGGGACATGTCCTCTTTGATCAGGATGTATTAACTTATTAATTACCTTCTTCAGTCTATTTGCCAAGACCGCTGTTAGAATTTTGCTGTCTTGGTTTAACATCGACAAGGGCCTGTAAGAGCCACAGTCGCTACCAGGCTTATTGGGTTTGGGGAGCAGTATAATGACCGCTTCCCGTAAGGATTCCGGTAATTTCCCAGCTTCATATGCTTCGTTAAGCATCTCCAGCAGCAGGGGGGGGGGGAAAGAGTACCTCGGTTTTATATGCTTTATAGAATTTGCTTGGGAGTCCATCAGTTCCCGGGGCTTTGCACGTGGGCAGCTGCCTCACTACCACTTCTAAATCCTCTAGGGGGATCGGGGCATCTAGCTCCTCTCTCTCCTCTGCACTGATCTTGGGTAGTCCAATATCTTCCAATGTATCTCCTATCTCTTCACTGTTGCTTCCTGCCTCATCCCCATACAGGCGTCTATAATACTCTGCAAATTCCTGATTAACCCTCTCTTGTGTGTCTGCTATGCTCCCATCTTCTTTCACTATCGTTCTAATTCGGGGCCTAGGGGTCTCATTTTTATATAGCCATGCCAGAACTCTCCCCGGTTTGTCCCCTTCTGTGTGTTGTCTCTCTAAATACTTTTTATAGTTGAGATTGCATAATCTTTCCCAGTATACTGCACATTTCTGTTGCAGGCCAAGTACCATTTCTGTGTCTTCCTTGGTATTACTACCCCTTTTCGACACCCTTTCTAGCTCCTCTTCAGCTTCCTGCAGTTCAGTGAGGATCCCATTCTGCAGTTCCCTAGACTTGGCTATAGCAATCCCCCTCACCACCACCTTGAAGGCTTCCCAGAGTGTGCCTGCTGTCTTAACACTGCCAGTGTTTATCACAAAATAACGTATTATTTCCTCTCGCATACCCTCCCTGAATACGTTGTCTTTCAGTGCCTCTGCACGCAGGCACCATGTGGGTATCCTTCCCTTTGGGGGTCGGTATTGCCACACTAACATCAGTGGCGAGTGGTCTGAGAGGACCCTTGCTTTTTATTCTGCATGCGTTATTTCAGTCATTAGTTCATGTGTGACAAACACATAGTCTAGTCTAGTATATAGGCCCTGAGGAGCCGCATATTGTGGATTCTGTCTATCCTGTGGATGGCGTGAAATCTACTCATCGTCCAGCCCAAAATCTGCCAATAATGACTGCAATGTCTTTGCAGCCGGAGTGGGTCTGTCTACCCTACTGTCTGATCTATCTATTTTTGGGTTTAACACACAATTAAAATCACCCCCCCGTAGCACAACCTCCCCCACACTACCACTGAGTTTACCATACAGGGTTCTAAAGTACGCAGCCGTGTCCTGATTCGGGGCATAGGTATTTACAGTACATATCTCTCTATTTTCCACCAGCCCTTTCATAACCACCATCCTGCCGTCCGACTCCGCTGCCGAATGCAACAGCTGGAACGGGACATGTGGGGCCACCCATGTAATTATCCCTCTTGCATAGGCTGAGTATGCTGCCCCTACTACCGTCCCTTTCCACTTCTTCCGTCGCACTTCCAGTTTTTCCCGCGTTAAATGAGTTTCTTGTAACAAGGCTATGCCCACTTTCTGCCTGCGCAGGTACATCATAACCTTGTTTCTTTTCAAATAGCTGTTGAGCCTTCTGACATTCCAAGTAACTATCTTAAGGTCTCCCATGGTTCATATCGTTTTTCCCGGGGCATAGGCTCAAACCCCAACTGTGCACACTCCCCAACTACAACAAACCACTGCACACAACCCCTTCCCTCCCCTCTCCCCACCGTATCCCAACCCCAACAAGTGCCCAGCTCCATCCCTGGATCTCAGGCTCTCCCGCGTTTGGTCCTGCCCTGGAACACCCAGGCCAGGACCCCAACAGGGTGTCACCGTACTATCGGTGACCTAACTAAACTCTAAATGGGGGTATAAGGGCTAGCTCTGCGAGTCTCCCTAACTAAGCAATAGTCTCAGTGCTCACGGATCATATTCCCTTCCAACCTGTTCATGCCCGCCCATACGCTGCATCAGTTACTATAATCAAGTCCCATAGTCTTAAGCCACGACACCTCCAGGTGCCCCCCCCTGCGAATTACTTATCTCTTCCTTCTCCTTCTCCCATCTGGATGCCCGACCTCCTGGGGGCAGCTTTGCATGTTTTGCCACCCCATAGCTTCTTCCGGAGTTTCGAAAAAAAAACAAGGTTCTGTTTTTATGAAACACTTTTAGCTTCGCCGGGTAAAGCAACATGTACTTGTGGCCCGCTTCTCGCAGTCTTCTCTTGACCGTCCCAAAGTTCATGCGACTCCGTTGCACCATCAGGGTATAATCCGGGTAGGCAGTTATGTTTGCTGACCCTCTTTGTATTGTTCCTCCCTTACGGAAGTGTTCAAGGATTCTTTCTCGATCCCGATAGTTGAGGATCTTAGCGATCACCGGCCTAGGAGGGTTGCCCGGCGACAGCTTCCTCGTTAGAGCCCTATTTGATTTTATTTTATTTATAAAGCGCAAAAAACCAGGCCCAGGGGCAACCGGGCGCATACTCTTAAACATGTTACAAAAAGCAGTAGTTACACTGAGTTACAAAAATATACAGCATATATACATGTACCGAAGGGTACCATTAACAGCGTATAATACAGGGACAGAGCAGAGAGAAAATGTATATTCAGTCCTGTACCCCACATGGAGTCTGGACTGTGTCAAGGTCTCATGAGTCTTGGGAGAGCAGCCATGTTTTAGCATTGTTCTTGAAGGAGTGGAATGATGGTTCAATTCTGATAGGTGTGGGCAAGGTGTTCCAGAGTTTGGAGGCCAGGACGGGGAAGCCTACCCCACCAGCTTTTTGGAGTTTGCATCTAGGCACGATGAGGCTGTGAGTTTGGGCTGCTCTGGTAGGTCGAGTGGAGGTGTGGCGTGAGAAGCGAGCGGACAGGTAAGGTGGGGCGTTGTTGCTCAGACATTTGTGAGTCAAAGCTAGGGTTTTCAGGGCAATTCTCTGTTTTACCGGGAGCCAGCGTAAGTCCGATCTGACGGAGGAGATATGAGAGCGTCTCGGGATAATTAAGGCTGCCCTTAAGGCATTATTTTGTACAGTTTGCAATTTATTAAGGTTAGACTGACTGGTGCATAGGTAGAGAGCACTACAGTAGTCGATTTTGGCCATAACAAGAGTTCTGGCGAGTGTGATACAGTTGGTGGAGTTTAGGAAGGGTCTACAGGCAGTGATAAGTTTGCAGGTATAGGCCGAAGCTGACCTAATTGCATTTATTTGTCTGTTCAGAGAAAGTGAGGAGTCAAGATAGACCCCTAGCGTCTTAGTATCTTTGGAGACTTTAATGTCATTGCCGTCAATAATGAAGGACTTGTAGGTTTGGTCTAGTTTGTTGAGCCGATGATTTGATCCTAAAAGTAAGAGCTCAGTCTTATCATCGTTAAGGCGCCCTTTCCACCGCGAACCCCTGAGACAAGACTCCTCCGGTTATCTCCTGCAGCAGCATATTTTCTACGAAGTCTGTAGGGTTGGATCCCTCAGCTCCCTCTGGCAAACCAGCAATACGAATGTTATTCCGCCGGGCCCATCCCTCTGCCTCCTCCGCCCTACATTCTAGGTTGCCCACGCGTTGCACTAGGGCGTGAAGGTCTGCTTTGTGTGTTGCACAGTCCGCTGTGTTCGGACCCACCTCTTTTTCTAGGTGCTCTGTGCGTTCTGCCAATGACCTGACGTCTTGTCGAAGAAGGTTCACTTCCTCCTGCACCGCCCCGACTTTCAGCTCCAGTGCAGCTTTCAATTCAGTCATTGCCAGGCCCAGTTTGGTTTCCCAGGCCAATTTCAGGTCTGCAATTGCCGCCAGGACCTCCTGGTTGGTACCCATGGCTTCCAGCGGGGATCTTCTCCTTACTCTTGGTTCCGTCAGTGCCCGGCGGCGTTCTGGCGTACTCCTCCAGTGTGGGCTGCTTACTCTTTGTTCTAAGCGGTTTGTTGGAGACGGCGTCGTGCCAAGGGGTTGTGGGCGAGCCTCCCCTCTCGCCAGCCCCAGTGAGATGAAATTGCTGTCGGCACCAGAGCCCAGGCGGGCCGCGCCTGGGGTATATGGAAGTCAAAGAGTGGCTACCGGGGCAGGTCGTGCCTTCCCACGTGGCAGTGTGATGGCGGATTGTGCCCTCCCACGTAGCTGTGTAGCTTCGCACCAGTCTTGCTAGCATGCGCTCTTATTGTGGGCCAGCCGGTCTAGACTCAGATTGACCTATCAGCTGTGGGTTCAATCAAGTCCACCAGCTCATCACCGGTGTAACTCCTATGCTCCTCTCGTTACCCACGTTTCTCTGCTCCCAGCTACCGTAATTTGTTAAGTGCTCCACAGGACTTCTCAGCTTCTTGCCAGTGACCCTTTTTAATCCCTCTTCATTGTTGACCTTTGTATACGTTCCATTCCATTAGCCTCGTTGTGCACCGCTCTTCCATCCAGCTAATTGTGCCTCCTCTCGTGTCTATTACCCTGTTTCTCTTATATTGGTCACCTACTCATCGCCTTTCTCTTGCTTGCTCTTTTGCTCACGTGTAGCACTGCTGGAGCCTTCAGGACTGGTCTACCTGGTGTCATCAGCTTCTACGGAGCGTGTGGGTGCATGTCCGCGTTGACTTGCGAACTCGCGTTCTATTTGCGTGTTGTAGCTAAATTGTTCTGCACAGTGGCTGCTCTGTTGCTTACATGCCTGTCCCCTGCTGTACAATAATGTTCGTGGGGCGCAGCACAGTCGTCCTGGGCTTCTCTCTTAGCTTTCTTGGTGCGCCTCTTATCTTGCGCCCATATTTGTGTTTGTTCCGCACATTGTGTTACGCGGCAGTGCCTGGTATAATCCTGTTGTTTCCTTGTGTGTTTTAAGCGCTGTACCTGCCCAGCCCCTGCTGGTGTCAACCTTTTTGGGACGCGGGTCCCCGTTTCTTCTGGGCTGGTCTCCGGTGTGAGATCGGGTCTCACCTTTCTGCCACCCGGAATGCCTCTGATGCGTTCCGCGCTTGGTACACGGTTCCGTTTCCGTGTGGCTGGATGCTCTATCCAAATGTTTATTGTGTGGCGCACGATCTCGGCTCGTCTGTGCTGCAAGTCCGCGTTGAAGACCTCTGTATCAACATTTCGTTCCTTCGGTCCCTTTGTTCTCCGGGTCCGCCATCTTTTTTTCTTTTGTCTATGTGCGGCCGCATTCGCGACGGAGCCGGATCTCGCGAATCCACTTCTTGATACACTTGCCAGATTCAATTATCATGCCGCCTGTCTTTCGACACACCTGCCTGTATTTTCAGTGTTCTTTGGCCACATTTATCATGCTTTTGCACGGATCGATTTCGGATCTGCAGGAGCTCCTCAGGTTGCCGCGTCCTACTCCATGGCTTTTTAGTCACGCCCCCCTCCTAAAAATAATTAATCATGATTTGAATATTAAAAATTCCCTTACTCACATGCTTCCTGAATTCAATTAAAGTAGGCGATTTTATCTATTAAGTTTAAAGTGGCAATTTTGATCTTTGTGATAATGACTTATGTTCATTTTGAGGGTTATCAACTTTTACTGTTGATCTGATAATGTTTTACGTTGTGATTTTTCTTCTTTTCATATTGTTGTGAATGCACGGCAATGCTATCCGTTGAAGGATATTGGGATAAAGATATCATCGACTTAATTTTTTGCACTTATGTTTTATGCTAAATTTGCTGAAGCTTAGTAACCTTATTAATTGATTATTTTAGGAATTCAGTGCTTCGATATTGTTCTCCAAAAACCTACAGACCTGACAGATAAAATATCCCAAGTCTTCCTGTACTGGGTTTATGTTCCATTGCCCAAATTGTGTTATTCTAGTACACAAACCGTGTATATTGAATACAGAAGCTGATGTGTCTTCAATTATAAAATACTGGTTATTTGTTTTTTGTACATAACAACATGTTTCTATCTCTTGTAATTTATTTTTAGTTTGTATTACTTATATGTTATGTGCTAATACTTTATTCGAATTACGATAATGTTTTATTAAACTTTTATGCCGATATATGTTATATAAATATAACTTTTTGTAACGGTTTGTTGCACAAACTAAAGACAAAATGAAGAGAAAAAAAAAGAACAAAAAAAATACTGAGACTGACCACCTGGTGACTGACACCTATACATGCCCACTCCCAAAGAGGGTCCATCTCTCCCAACTTATTTCAAGATACAGGGTCCGTTAGTGGGTGAGAAACATCTAACATAAAGGAAGAATTAGAATGTGGTATGGCAATGTTTATTTGTAAAGCGCCAATACACAAGGCAAGTGTTGCAAGACGCTCAAGGAGGGAGGGAGCAGGGGAGAAAAACAACAGTCATTCAGGGCCTTTGAGTTGCTGAACGATAGCCAGTCTGCCAGGTAGAGTAAACACATATAAAACAATTAACAGTGTAGATAACAACAAATAGGTCTGACTGCAATTCTGATGTTTTTCCAAGAGGATAGGAGGGGCCACCATGTAGGAGCGGAGACGGGGAGGAAAGGATAGACGATATACACTGCATGGTATGTTCAGATCGTACAAGTGCACAGACGGTACACGAGATCTGAGGGGGGAGGAGGACAAGTGCAGAAAACTGGGTAAGTGGTTGGAATGCCATTCTCGAATGGGTAATAGCCTGAGTGCAGTAGAATGAGGCAAGTGCAGGCCCTGAGGCAATTGCTGGAGGACTAGCGAAGGTGCCAGGGACCTGTGGGACTCTGAGGTACTCTGGGCGGCCAGTCGGCATGCAAGGTGGAAAAGGAGGGATGGGGAATAGAGCGTGGAGAGAGGTTAGCAGGGTAGAGGGAGAGAGAAGGAAGAGGAAAAGAGAAATGTCTTAAGGAGTTTCCAAAACTCAAGGAGATCAGGCTCAAGACGGAGGGCGGCAGGGAGGCTAGTCCAGAGGGAGGCCCCTGCTGAGGATAAGGATCTCCCACCAAATCTCTGCTTAGAGAACCGGCTCACTCGCAGAAGGTTGGAGGTAGAGGAGAGGAGGGCTTGGTAGGGACAGTATTTAGGAAGGCATCAGAGAAGATAGGTGGCTCCGAGTCCCCAAAAAAGCCTTGTGGACAAAGCAGAGGGTCTTGAACTTGATCCTTGCAGCCACGGGGAGTCAGTGGAGGGATTTCAGCGCCAGAGAGATGCAGTCCCAGGGCTTGAGACCAAGGATAAGTCTTGTGGCTCTGTTCTGGATATGTTGCAGAGGGCGCAGTGCTGAGGCAGGGAGGTTCAGAAAGCGGCAGTGGCAATAACAACAGCACTCATCCTAACTTGCCTAATGAAGTACTGCAATTGGTTTATAGTGATTTTTTCGACAGGCAAGTTTCTACATACAAAGGTTTCGACACAAAAGCATCAAAAACAAAAGTTTTGAATGAATTTCTTTTTTTTTTTTTAATGGGGGGTTCCCGCCCAAGCCCGTTTTCTTTTCAAAACCAACTTTTTCTTATATACGAAACTAAAATAAAACCTGTAACATGAAAAAAATGCATTCGAATTTTTTTTTCTTCGAAACTTTGTATTCAAACTTTTGTATGCAGAAACTATTTTTTCGAAGATATAAATAGGATACCACTGCAATTCACTGTGAAAATACTGCTGAAACTGTGTGGCACTATCCATGAAGATTTGAAAAAACAAAGTCTTCAACCGAGATCACTTACGTCCTTAGTTCAGGGTAAGGAGCATGATATGAAACCAAGAGCACCTGAACTACACCCCGATACAAATCCTAGGAGAAGCGGTTCAGATATTCACAGACATACAACGCAAGAACTACAGCCAAGGTCTCTAGCGGAAGATTCAAGTATCTTTCCGTCTAGAAGGGAAAGGCGGATAGCTAAGCAATAAAGTTTGTGCATCCAAAACTCCAAGAAGGCTCAAGGTCCGCCAGTACCACTGCCCCCTCTATCCAAACTGCTGAAATCCACAGCGACCTCCATGGATAGCCAAAAAACAAAAAAAAAGCAGCAAGAAGGAAGTTCAACATTAGAAAAAAACTGAAAACCTACCGGAATGCTGATCAGAGATAAGGTGCTTAGCCATGCCTCTGAAGACTTGGAGGAATCGAAAGAGGTGGTAGAGGTTTATGATCATGGTCCACAAACTCAGGTTAAATCCAACAATGGTGAAATCACTGTTTTAAGTGTACCTTTTGTTGCTGCCAACGAGATATCCGCTAAGATTGCAACTTTGAATGTAGTGACAAAGCAAATGGACCCAAATATTTTCACTATTGGATTTGAATTAACAGGAAATGCAAAGCTGAAACTCAATCGCCTGGGGCTGCTAACCTTATTGCATAAAATAGTAAACTTGAGAAGAGACTGACTTTGCGGAACTCCTTCACGTGAAAAAGAGTATCATGGCCAGAGTGCATTGTGCGGTATCAGAAAGTGTACAAATGATTCATCAACAATAATTTCAAGAGTTTGGGCTATGTTTTAGATATGATATGATATTTTATTTGAATCGCACTCGTACACAAGTGTTCCAGAGCGCAACAGGGCAAGGGAGGGGAACAGGGGAGAACAAACAACGATCATACTAGGCCCAGTGACATTGAGAACTTGCAAGTGCATGGGAAAGTGAAAGGGGAAAAGTGCATGGGGTGGGTGGAAAAGTGTGGAGTAGCGGAGAAAAGATAAATAATAATAATAATAAATAAAATAAATAGATAATAGAGGCAACAAACAGTGGTAGTGCAGCCAGCAAGTGGAAGTGCTGTGTTTACGGCAGCAGACTGGTTAGGTCTAAATAAGTGCAGAAAAGTAGGAAAATGGGGGTGGGGGACTGTATGGGTACAGATACAGTCCCCAGTCCAAGGGGCGGCCAGGAAGCAGTGAAGGAGGGTGACAGGGTGAGCAGGTACCTGGGCCCAGGGGACAGAGGGTGGCCAGGTGCACAGTGCCAAGAGAGAAGATCAACAGGGGAGAGGGGGAGCGAAGGCAGAAACAAAGAGGAAGGTCTTCAGGTGCTTTCGGAACAGGAGATGGTTCTCCTCACATTTTAGAGTGGCAGGGAGGCAGTGCCAGAGGGAGGCTCCAACAGAAGACGGAGATCTACCCCCAGCTCGTTTCTCTGAAACACGACTGACCCTGATAGAGTTAGAGGTAGAGGAGCGAAGAGCTCGAGATGGGAGGTATTTGCGGAGGGATAGATGAAGGCATTTTGGACCCATGCCCCAGAAAGCCTTGTGGACAATGCAGAGGGTTTCAAATTTAATCCTTGCATCCAAGTGAGCCAAATGGAGAGATTTCAGAGCTGGAGAGATACGATCTCAGGGCTTGGGGCCAAGGACAAGTCTTGCAGTCCTGTGCTGGATTAGTTGCAGATGGCGGAGAGTAGAGGCAGGTAGATTTATAAAGAGGCTGTTACAATAGTCCAACCTAGAGAGAACCAGAGCTTGGGAGACAGTGAGCTTCTGGGCAAAGGTAAGGAAAGAGAGTACCTCTGAGGAGGTGCAGTAGGAAGTTTGACTTTTTAGAGACGTCAGTTGTGGGAGGAGAAGGAAAGTGTGGAGTCAAAGATGACCCAGAGGTTCTTAGCCTCGCAGGTGGAGGTAGGGGGAGGTAGGGGGAGGGCCAAGGAAGGCCGGCCAGAGAGTGAGGGGAAAGGATGGTGAAGGTGTGCCAATGAGGAGGATCTAGGTCTTGCTGGCATTCAGACAAAGATCATTGGCGGCACACCAACTTTGAATGGCAGTTAGGCAATCAGAGATGAGAGTGGGAGAGGAGGTGGCTGAGGGTAACCTGAAAATGAGTCGAGCGTCGTCAGCGTAGCACTGGAAATATGAGCAGAAAATGGCAATGCAGTGGGTGAAAGTTGCCAGGTATTGGTTGAAAAGCCAGGGCGAGAAGTAAGACCCCTGGGGAACACCACAGGTAGAGAGGAAGATAGATGATAGGAAGGACCCAAGTTGGACCTGGGAGGGTCGATCAGAGAGGAAAGAGGTCAGCCAGGCCAGAGCCTGATCAGGGATACAAAAGTTATCACGGAGCTGGTTGAGCAGGATGGTATGGTTGACTCTGTCGAAGGCAGAAGAGAGAACGAGTAGGATGAGAACCGAGGGAATGTTAGTCATGTATGGAGAGAAGATCTTCACAGATGTTCAGGAGAGCAGTTTACGTGCTTCTGGCTGCTCTGAAACCAGACTGGTGGTCATGGAGACAGCCAACAGAATCTGAATGAAGGTTAAGCTGAGAGATTGCCAGCTTTTCCACGAGTTTGCCCAGAAAGGGAGTAATGGAAATTGGGTGATAGTTAGCCGGACAGGAAGGTTCAGCTGTGGGTTTCTTGAAAAGAGGATGCACAAGGGAGTGCTTCGGAGGGGGGGGGGGGAGGAACCAGAGGCAAAAGGAGTGGTTGTGAAAATCGGCAAGGGCCGCAGCGAGGGTGTCAATGTGGTCCTTGATGGTTTTAGAGGAACAAGGATGAACATATTTAGACAAGGCTTTTTCATAGATCGGACTTGTCTAGCGACCTCATTAGGGGAGAAAGGAGGAAAGGAAGAGAAGGAGGGTGGGGGGTGGTTAAAAGGTAGATAGTGAGAATCAAGTGGTTAGTGCGGGGACAACATGCTGTGCTAAGTGTAAATGTGCCTTGAAAGCACAGACATTCACAGATAAAGAAACGTTATGACCCCACTAAGTGTAAATGAGGATGAAAATCTAAAAGGTTGGATATGGCTGAGAGACATGCTAACTAAGAAAACAGTTGAAATCCAATGAACCTGTAAAATAGCATGTTGGAACACTCATGTTAATTGCCATTTGTTGGCTAAAAACGGGTCATTAAGTTAGCAAATTACAATATATTGATGCTACAAGAAACCTGGTCAGTGCCCTGTATTAATATTGATGGATAACATATATATCAGGTACCGGCACGACAGGGCCCAAGAAGTAGACCATCAGGGGGCCTGGTGATTCAGTTGAAACATGTGTTGTGTGCATCTGAAAGATTCTCCAGAGACCCTAAAGGTCTATGTTTTGGACTTAGAGTTCAGGATACTATGAGAACGATGAATTGAAGAATTCAATTTTACTAAATGTTTATGTTCAACCTGATCAGCTATGTCTGGATGAGATTTTTGAGTATATCACTGTTCTAACACTATGGCTGATGTTTAAGGAAGGAAAAACGTTAAACAGGTTCTCAGTATATGTGAGGACAAATAAATCTTCCAATGAAATATAGACAAGCCTTTCCCAGCAGTAATAGTCTAAAACAAGTTAACACCTATGAGGGACAAACCATATCAAAGTCAGTGGGCTAGAAGAGTCTGCAGGGACCCAGGACAGCCAAAGTCCATTTGAAACAGTCTATGGAGCTGAGGCACTTCTTAGAATCAAATGTCTTGCACAAAGTTAGAGAGTTTGTTAGAAATTCACTTGTACGCTCGCCAGCTGTGAAAACAGAGTTGGAATCAACTCTAAAAGTAAGCCACTGTAATTCCCAACTGAGAAAAACAAGGCTACAAGACAGTGAGGTAAGTACCCTAAGTCTAAACAGTACCTCTGGTTTGAAGCAGAGTGGTCCAGCTGGCTTCTGTCCTGCTACAGTGTTGCAGACCACGTATTCCTGAGACTTGGTCGTGGGGACATCTGTAGGGCTCCTGCGGTGGTACGGAGGTCGTTGGCGGCTACAGGCTCTTTTTCGGTTCAGCAGCACTTTGTGGGTTTCAGCGCTTAGTAAACAGCACTGTTGTGAATCTCTGGTACCGGTTGGGCTTCCTTCACTCCTTGGGTCTGGTGAGGGGACACTAGCTCTGGTCGTCCTGCTTCTGGAGGGTCCTTAGGAGACTCCTGGAGCTTCTAGCCGGATTTCAGACGTTTCACTCGACTACGGATTACTCGACCCCTGGCACTTGGTTCTTGCAGCAATGAAGAAGTACAGCCAGACAGGGAAGATGGTCCAGTGGAGTTCGTCTCTGGGTTAGTTGGTCCCACTAACCCAAGGGGAGAAGTCCATTCCGGAGCTTCTCTGTCTGAAAAGGGAGTTTCAGCACAGCAGCAGGGCTTCACCGGGCAATTCAAAGGTCCAGGAGGATGCAGCAAGCTTCGTTCACAGTTTCTTCGTCAGGTGTTTCTCCCAGTGGTCAACTCTGCCTCTAGTCCCAAAATCCTCGACTTTTAAGCAGGTTTCTCCCATTCATGCATAGCCTAGGTTGTCAATCACACATCAGGGTCGCTTGACTCAAAGGACAGCCAGCCAGCCATTCAGGACTGGTTGCATTTAGGCATTCCTAGAGACAAAGGACAGGAGAGTTTCGGGACCCTCCCTCACATCCTGTCCTTCCAGACACACTGGAGCCAGAGACGGGACTCAGGGCTGTGGTGCGCCAACGGCAAGACAAACAAAGGCCTTCCATCTCTTTGACACACAGAGTAAAACCCAAGAAAGACCTCACAAACAGAAAATGGCAAAAAAGAAGACAGGGGCCGTTTTGATAAAATGGTCACCCCTGGGTGCTATACAGCAGCTGAGGGTTCAGCCTGTGGTATAAAAACACAATGGTAAGAAAAATTAAACCACTGCCACTAGTCATTTAAAAGTAGGGAGGGCAACATACAAATGTTACTTGAGAATGTGAGAATCTAGGATATGGGGCTACTAGATAACCTCCCAGCACTCCACATAAAATGGTGTGTGCGGGACCCACAAAGAGAAAAGGTAAGTAAAGTCATTTTCACTTTACTATTCTTGGAAACAGTAGTTCACACAAGAAAAGGTATTTTAAACCTTATGAGAAATCTAAAGGATTTTTCAGTGACACTGCACTGAAGTTGATGTGTGTCACCATACAAAAAGTAGATGCATATGGAGTTTGTCAGACTCCCAAAACAGTGAAAACACATAATCCAAAGGTCAAATCACATGATGCAGTGGCAAAAGGGTCTCACTCACTCCAGGGTTAAAATTAAAAAGTCCTACAGTCCAGCAAAAGAGCTGGGGGTCTCTAAGGTTGAAGGGAATTAGCACAGAAATGAGAATTCTCCCTAACATGACTGCACCAATGTATGCCAGTATTCACATGCACTCCTTCACACAATATTCATGTTTGCTTTGCACAAAATCCAACAATCAACATCCATAACGAAAAGTACCTCCAGGATAAAAAATAAAAAAAATAAAAAGAAAAGGATCCAAAAAAGAAAGAAGCAATAAACAAACGGAACCACAAAATCCCATCAACTACCCACAACCTACCAAATACAAGCAACAAACCACAAACAGCAAAGACTAAACCCAAAAGACCATGAAAAACACCAATCGAAAGAGGACGCCCACTAAGGAACACAACCCAAGCATCATGCCTCGCTACAAGAAAGACAAAGAAGCCAGAAAAGACAATAGAAATAATAAGAAATCCCAAACCACTCGGGAAGGCACGGACCAGCATGATCCCACAACCCCAAAAAACTTGACAAACATCTGAAATGGCCCGAGGAGACATACAAATAACAGAGCAAAGACAGACTACAATGCTCGCTACCTGTCCACATACGACATTGTGGTAAACAAAAACAGCACAGCAACAATGAACCGACAGCCAACAAGCTTCACAAATACAGACCCAACCAGGACACCAAACGGATGACAACTAATAAAACATCCCAACCCGGTCTCCACCATGGACAATACCCCAACCAGAACAAGGAACAAATTGGAAACCACCACACTCACTCTACACCCCGTATATCAGCAAGACTGGAACAACAGAGGGGTAGCGACCTTATTTACCAACCGGAAACGAACCAACCCCGCCATAAACCTCATCGGTCTACTCGGCAAAGAGACTGACCAACAAAGAACCACCCCACCCAAAAGACTCAACCAGGAAAACCCACCTGGAATGGAAACCCAACCAACAACACACTGGTCAGAACAAGCAATACTAACAACACAACAAAAGGGAAATCCAGCAAACTACACTGCAGCCTCCTCAATATTAGATCCATGGAAAAACACTCAACAGAAACCAATGACCTCCTAAGCGAAGGAGGCACAGACGTGCTCTTCCTTACAGAAACCTGGCTATCAGACAACTATAAAGCCATCGCGAATGAAGCAATACCCGACAATGATAAATTAATACACGCCAACAGAGAAAACCGAAGAGGAGGTGGAATCGCTATTATACACAAAAAACACACCTGAGTATCTCGAATCATCACAACCAACGCAGAAGACTATGAATCCCTTCTTATCAAGATAGAACTCAACGACCAATCCAACATAGTATTCCTACTGATCTACAGACCATCTTCTTACAACCCCAACTTTGCAACAAAACTAGCGACAAGGCCGCCATGCTATCAACCCACCACGACAACCTAGGTGAAAGAGATCCCACCGATACAAACATAGATACAACAGAAGACACACTCAACAATTGGATCACCAAGGCTATTGACCAATTAGCACCAGCTAAAACATTCAAAGCAACACCACCAAAAAAAACTGGCAGCAAAATGGTTCACAGAAGAACTGAAAAACACACCAAAAAAACAACCGCAAAATGGAAACAAAATGGAGAGAACAATACTTCAGACAAGACTAAATAAAATACCAAAGACAACTCAGACTGTACAAAGCAACAGTCCTCAAGGCAAAAAAATGTTTTAAAGAAAAACTACTACGCCACAAGAATCGGCAAACAATTCATAGAAAGAACTCCATCACCTCTACACAAACACTTTGTGAAAGTCACTTACACCAGAGCAGGGTCTGTGTAGTAGCTGCACAGCAGTTACTGCCTTTTATCGGGCATTAGACTGCGCAGGTATTATTATATATGTAGTCAATTACAACAGAGCAGGATGTGTGTAGTAGCTGCACAGCAGTTACTGCGTCTGCAAGCATTAGCCGGCGCAGGTATTGTTATATATGTAGTCACTTACACCAGAGGGTGTGTGTAGTAGCTGCACAGCAGTTACTGCCTCTGCGAGCATTATCCTGTGCAGGTATAATTATATATGTAGTCACTTACACCAGAGCAGGGTCTGTGTAGCAGCTGCACAGCAGTTACTGCGTCTGCGAGCCTTAGCCCGAGCAGGTATTATATATGTAGTCACTTACACCAGAGCAGGGTCTGTGTAGCAGCTGCACAGCAGTTACTGCATCTGCAAGCCTTAGCCTGCGCAGGTATTATATATGTAGTCACTTACACCAGAGCAGGGTCTGTGCAGTAGCTGCACAGCAGTTACTGCATCTGCTAGCATTAGCCTGTGCAGGTATTATTAGATATGTAGTCACCTACATCAGAGCAGGGTCTGTGTAGCAGCTGGACAGCAGTCACTGCCTCTGCAGGTATTATTAGATATGTAGTCACCTACATCAGAGCAGGGTCTGTGTAGCAGCTGCACAGCAGTCACTGCCTCTGCAAGCCTTAGCTTGTGCAGGTATTATTAGATATGTAGTCACTTACACCATAGCATGGTCTGTGTAGTAGCTGCACAGCAGTTACTGCGTCTGCGAGCATTGGCCTGCACAGGTATTATTATATATGTACAGGGTCTGTGTAGTAGCTGCACAGCAGTTACTGCGTCTGCGAGCCTTAGCCTGCGCGGGTATTATATATGTAGTCACTTAATCCAGAGCACGGTCTGTGTAGCAGCTGCACAGCAGTCACTGCCTCTGCGAGTCTTGGCCTGCGCAGGTATATATATATATATATATATATAGTAACTTACACCAAGAGCAGGGTCTGTGTAGTAGCTGCACAACAGTTACTGCGTCTGCGAGCATTAGCCTGCGCTGGTACTATTATATATGTACAGGGTCTGTGTAGTAGCTGCACAGCAGTTACTGCGTCTGCGAGCCTTAGCCTGCGCAGGTATTATATATGTAGTCACTTACACCAGAGCAGGGTCTGTGTAGCAGCTGCACAGCAGTCACTGCGTCTGCGAGCATTAGCCTGTGCAGGTATTAGATATATATATATATATATATATATAGTCACTTACACCAGAGTAGGGGGTGTGTAGTAGCTGCACAGCAGTTACTGTGTCTGCGAGCATTATCCAGCACAGATATATATATATATATATATATATTTATATTATAGTCACTTACACCAGAGCAGGGTCTGTGTAGTAGCTGCACAGGCACATTAATTACTGCATCTACGAGACTTAGCCTGTGCAGGTACTATTATATATGTACAGGGTCTGTGTAGTAGCTGCACAGCACTTACTGCCTCTGCAGGCATTGCAGAGCCTGAACCGTACCGTAAATGAGCTTCGGAGCAGCTACTGTGGCTATGCCAACAACAGGCTGCCCCGTGTAATTTCAAAACCAGATGTTTAGAAAATCATGTACTTATAATATTTAATTTCAACAAGTGATAAGTGCAACACAAGGAATTACAGCTTCAACGTGCATTCCTAGAGGTTGCAAAACGGATCCTCTTAACAATATAACAACAAAGGGATAAGAACGTCTAAGTTGATGGATGCTAAAATAAATGCATATAAAATTCACTACAAGAGCTGGATCGAATGCACTCACCTGATGCTGCCTGAAAACAAGCCATGAGCGTTTCGAAAAGGGTAGTTTTCTAGTTCCCATTCGAGAAACGGACAATAGCAACAATCCGCCTCCACTTCATCACGTGGGCTGCTCTGCGTCACGTGGGTTTCAAAGTCCGCTTCATCACGTGGGCTGCTCTGCAGCACGTGGGTTTCAACATTCACGTCATCATCATTTTTGCACGAGCTAGAAGGTAAGGCGTTGCGAGAGCGATTCCTCCGTTGCAAAGCAGCACATTTCGTATAGTTGATTGGTATTTGGTTTCTGGCAAGTCTTAAAATTATCTCATGTTGATTGTCAATATTGGGGTGGGTGTATTTCTGTTTATTTGAGTTGTTTATAATGTGCATCGGGTGAGATTTACTTAAAGTACAGGCGGATTCCGTTTTTTTTTAGTTATTTCGGTGTATTTTTGAGATATGTAACGTGCATCACAGGGGTGAGGCAATATTGGGGAGGGGGTATTGTGTATTTTGGGGGGAAGAGATTTACTTAAAATACAGGTGTATTCAGTTCGTTTTGGGGTTTTCTCATGCAGATGTGCGACATGTGTTTTATGGAGTGGGGATGGGCACAGTGCGTTCCTCCCGTGCCAATGTGACTAACACTGTACCAGTGAACAGTACAGCCACCAGTTGTCCTCTCCGCTGGAGGATTTGTTATGTGCAGCAGATTGGGAAATGTGTCTTATGCAGACAGACTCATATGGGTACGAATTTCCAGCACAAATGTTGAGTTATTTATTGGCATTCCCCGGGGATTGTTCATTTACCCCTTTGCAATGTGTGGAAGAGAAGGCTAAACGGAGGCTTTGTATTGCTTTCATTATCAATCACACATTTAAAGTCCCTATCAGTGTTGCCAGGTCGGAAGGAAAAAATAAGCTGAATGCCCTTCCAAAACAAGCTGACTCCCATCCAAATAAGCTGAAAAAACAAGCGTGCACCTAAAAAGTTGTGGAAAAGTCTCAAAAGTAAGTAACATAACACAACAAGAAAAACATACATAGACAGAACACTGACATAGTGTGTTAGAACAACAATATTTTATTGCATGGTGACTAAAAGTCCCAGTTTGCAAAATAATACGGGCCTGAAATACATTGTATTTGTATTTGTTTTATATAGCGCCTTAATCCAAGGCGCTATATAATATTGTAACATGGCCAATTGGAAGCTGAAAAGAAACAATGCCTTCCTGAATTCATCTCTCCAAGAAAATGTTGTATATAGATTCCAATAATCCTCTAACACAGTCTTGCAAAAAAAAGTTTTAAAAAAAATAAATAAAGGATTTTAGTGGATAATGCGTCAGCACTAGGGATATCACCAAGATAACATTGCTATAGATTGATGCTTGCTAAACTAAAACAATCCCCTTCTTTAAATGTCAGTGTGTCTGTCTGCATGACAAAACTTTTAAAGTGCGCTTACATTTTGCATATGTTTAGGCATTTGGCATTGATGGGCCACCTGGTGGGCAAGTAACGATCCCATCAGTGCCAAACACCTAAGCATATGCAAAATACACGGCGCACCCACAGCAAGACAAAGCAGCAATTGCCGTCAAGTGCTGCCAGCAGCCCAGTGCAGGACGCTCTATGCGCTCTACAGTGCGACGTGTAATGGGCTTAACTGCAATATAAACAAGCCCAATTACACGCGCACAGACGGTCCAACAAGCGGACAAAAACCACGACAAGCGACCTCCAAATATTATAAGCGACTTTGGGAAAAAACAAGGCCAAAGTCGCTTATAATAAGCGGACCTGGCAACACTGGTCCCTATGAGACCCGCTAGCATTGTGTGTTTGTTTTAAAGTTTGCCGATACTTTATGAAATGCCTTTACGGCTTAATGATGTGTATCTGTTATGTCATCGTGACGTTTTCACGTGGGGCGTTTAGGATCGCGGAGGCAGTAGCGCTCTACGCCGTGCACGGGCAGGTATTTATTTTTTATTGCGTATTTATAATGCGATTATTTATCTCGGTGAAATGCCAGGTATATTTAATGATATTTTTATTTACATCGAGCTCATACACAGGTGTTTCACAGCGTGGCAAGGGAGGGGAACGGGGGAGAACAAACACTGATGGGTTTGTTTTTCCTATTTTGATTTTAGTTGCACCGTAAGTGGATCTTTGTGTGTCTTCTTGGCTGGTATACCCATCCTCAGCGTCGCCCACCCCCAAACAGAAGTGGTTCATGGCCGTGCCGCACACGCTGAGGGAATTTCAGGGCAGATTCGGCTGCCGCCATCTTCACCCTTATCAAAGGAAATATCCAAAATAATAGTTTAAAACGGCACAATTTCTTTCATGCTGCTTCTTTTCCAAGCTATATATCAATTCCACTTTAAACCACTTCCATGGCACTGGCAATGATTTACTTCACTATGCGAATAATAGTTTTGACCAGTGTTATGTTAACGGTACTTATATAGCGCACCGTCACCAACGGAATTGGTCCCCCAGGCGCTCTGGAGGATCTGTAAATAAGAAGGTGGGATGGGTTAGTAAGGTGGAGAGGGAGTAGGATAGTGAGAGGAGTGGTGTACTCTTGGCAGCTTCAACTCGGTAGACACCGGGTGCTGAGCTTTGGTGCGAGTATTGAATCAGTGTCAGTCCGCGTGTGTGGTTGGTGCGACTTATGTGTTGTTGCAGTGTGGTGAAGTGCGTGCAGCTTGTTGTGCGAGAGATGGCTGTGTGATTTTTTTTTTTTTTAAAGTATGCAGAGAGTTTGAGTTTATATTGGTTAGTGGGTTATGTGACATTTAACATGCAAGCATTCACAGTTCTGTCTAAGTGAAGCACTTGCTGACCTACATAATTCAGTCTAAGTACGGCACTCATTAATCTTCACAATATTATCTAGATACTGCACAGGCTTATGTTCACAATTCTATCTAAGTGTTGGACATGCTAACATTCACAATCCTTTCTAGATACGCCGCAGGCTAATGTTCTCAATTCTAAGTGTGGCACATGCTAACATTGAAGTTCCATCTAGGTGTGGCCTATGCTAACGTTCACAATTCTTGTCTAGATGCGACGCCGGACCAAGTTAGGAATTACGTGCACATGCCAACATTTACAGTTTCATCTGAGTATGCTGCTTGCTAATACTCACAATCCCATCTAAATGGGAGGCAGAGCTAGGAATTCTAAGTGCGGCGCATGCCAACATTCACATTTCTAACATTTCAATTGGAGTTCTATCAAGTGTGGTGTATGCTAAGCCTTCCTAATTCTATCCAAGTAGGCAGAAACCGGTATTCACAACCTATCTAGATGGGACGCAGGTCAGCTCCACAATTCCTTCCAGGTGTGACGCTTGTTAACATTGACTAGTATGTTAGGATGCAGTGTAGGCAGCATTTCAAACACTGTCATGGTTGATATCCGGCTGGTGGTCACCCAACTTTCTAAGTATGCATGGGCTATGTTTATGGCAGACTATGCTATGGGAAGGTAAGGTAGAGTGGCGGGGGCTTGCTGGTGTAGAGTAACTGCTCTACACCCCACCCATGCCACACTTAGTTTTTGTTGGTGTCTGTTAGCTGCTGGCTTCCTTGGCTTCCCCTGCTGACACCTGCCCGACACCTGTAGGAGCCGCCCTTTGCCTTGGGGCCCTTAGCTGAAGGGGCTGCCGGGCCGAGGGCTGCTCTGGGGATTTCAGATTTGTCTTATCAGGTGGCCATTCACGGGGGGCGAGAGAAGGCGGAAAAAACACGGGAAGCTGGTCGGGGGCGGTGGGGGAAGAGGGGACAAGGCTGAACGCCGGCAGATGGGGGTTAATAATTATTTAAAGAAGGGCCCAAAGCGGTCCCAGGGTCTTCCACTCACCAGTGTTGCTGAGTAAATATTCTTTAAAATGCACAATTTGCATCCCATTTTATAAAAAAAAAGCTCCCCCCTTGGGTACTATTCAAACATGGTCAGAAAAGGAATGAATTGCCGTTTACAACTATGGGCCACTTTTTCATTGGTGCCCGAGACAATTTTACGGCCCAATCCGACCCGCACAAGGGAGCAAACCGTACCATCCACCTGTGCACCTAAACTACCAAGAGCAATGTTCGTCTACACTGTGATCTGAGCTCATACAGAGGATTATTTCAAGCAGACTGTTAAAGAATCATTTAAAGGAGCAATTACTCTAGCTAATGGTGAAAGAGCAGATAATCTGTGGGGAAATCGTGGTTTAAACCGAGGGATTGTCCTGCAACCTCATTCTTAAAACCTGCTGATTTCTGTTCGCCATAAGCAACGTTTTCTTTTACTTGAACCACACCCGGCACAGCTCCTGCAGCTCCTCTCTGAAAGCAGTTGGCTGGCTGCATCGTGTGGGATAGTTTCAATGATAAGGGTATTTATTTATTCATGCAATGTTTGACGGCTACCTGTATATTTTTTGTATGCAATGTTGTCGGATACAAGTATCCGACAAACATTGTATAAATAAACGGAGTCGTGGCTGACGACTGTAACTTCCTCTGGTGACCCTGTGCACCCTGCACAGGGTCACCAGAGGAAGTTAGTTTGTTTTTCATCCAGCTGTGACCTGTATCAAAGTCTTGCTGTGTACACGTAGGGGGGTGGAGCCATCAGAGCTCTCATGGCGGCAATGAGCTGCCCCGCCCCCCTACTCTGTGCCGCCGCGGGTGCTTTCTTTTTCTTTTTTTTTTCCAAAGTAACCCAGCGCAGAGCATGGATTTAGAGTTTGCGGCGGCTGACTCTGGCCGGATCCCGCGATCCGGCTACACGTCTGATGCCGGATCTTGGATCCGACGAGAGCCGGCCTAATGACAAGTGCTGCTGTTATCTGCGCAACACGGCTTTCACTGTTATAACATCAATTAGCTCACTACGACGGCATGCAGTTCCCTATGATTTCTGTACCTTTACTGCCTTTACAAGGTGAGGGGTTATGAACATTGCAGGGAAATGTGCCTGACTTTACTGCTCAGAGTCTGTACCACAAGATGTCTCTTAACCCTCCTCCCTCAAACCCCCATATTTCTTTCTTTCTGTATAGCACCGACTTCCTTCATTTCCTTGCGACTTCCTTGATTTACCTGCGTTGTCTCACTGACTAGGTGCCTGCATGTTGCTTTGCTAGTATACAGTGAAAATGCAAACTCCTATGTAGTCTTGCCAGCAGGATAATAGCCATACTGTAGGCAGAGGTCTTCAATCTGTGGGGCGTGTGATCCAGGACAGCAAGAAAAGAGAAAATACATGCTCAGTCAGTGCAACGTGATGAGGGCGCGGGAAATAAATGCAGCATGAACGTGCTCTTTCCTGAATTTGGATCGCGTGTCCACGCTGCGTTGCTACTGACACCAGCGTCTTATTGCCTGGTAAGGGATGCCGCTTCTCGGCTCAGACCGCCACACCACAGTTGGACGGAGTGCCTGGAAGCAAGCGTTTCACGCCTTTGTCGGTCCGTCTGCTTACCTCTCCCCTTTTGGACCCACGAAGATTAATGCGTGGGGAAAGGTGAGCAGGGGGGCTGGATCACTGCAATGCTGGTTCCGCCTGGACCCCTCTCCCTCTGTGCCCCCACCTTGTTGGGCCATGGGGGAAGAAGAGGCGAGCGGCGACGGAAGCACGCATTGCCAGTGTTGTATGATATCCAGCTCCCCCACAGAAGATTGCTGGGCTCTCCAGCAATCTGCCGTGGGGTAGCCGGATATCGTACAACACCGGTCCCCTCCTGCTTTGGCTGTCCCTCTGCCTCGTCACCCCTCTGGTCCATGGGACAACGCTGGCCGGGTCCGAGATCCGGCATCAGATGTCTGGCCGGATCTTGGGACCTGGCCTGATTCAGCCATGACCAGGCTTTATCAAGCCCCCAGCTTTGCAGAGGGAAGCTGGGGGCTCGGTGACTCAGCATTTCCTGGTTATGTTTGCTCATCCCGTTTGTTTTTTCTGTCCTGAAAGGGACACCACGGAAATCAATGGGCCATGAACATCACTGTGGCGGGGAGGGCTGTCGTCAATGTTGAAAGCAGGCATTCTACATGCTGGACACATTATTGTTCAAATGTGTGTTTTACACATTCAAAGGAAAAAAGTAATTTCCAAACTCAAAAATGCTGCTAAACTTAAGTTCACTAGTTTTCTTTGAGATGTGTGTTTTTAAAAAAAAAAAAAATTCTCTCTGAGCACCACACCAATACAATTTGTGTGCCCCTTGCTTTGTGTTTAATCACAGGTTATATATTCATAAATATGTTATGTTTACAAATAACTGCTGTCAGCACAATGGAAGCATTTATTAGGAAATTAAACTGGGTTCATGGGTGCCAACGGAGGCAGAAATACCCCAACCCATCCCTTGGCCATTTTATAGCACTTCGTTTTTTATAAGTAATTGCAAAAAGCCCTTTCGATTTAACAAGTTTTGCATATATATATATATATATATTTTATTGTTTTGGTTAAATTCAACCTTAAACACAGTCTCGGCATGTCAACCTGCTGAGCTACCCTGGGAGCCATCTACTATAGAGCAAGTCTATGCATCCCATGATATATTAAAATCACTGCATTACCAACAGTACATTGGTTGCACCGCTGCCATAGAAGTGATTTAAAGTGGAATTCGTGTATATCATCCTGCTGTGGGTGCCAGGCCTTCGCCTGCATGTGGCACCATATGTTGCAGAGAAGCCAGGGGCCCTCGTGTCTGGCATGGCAGCCGCGGCAGTCTGCTGCTACGTCAGCGTTGTCACCTAACTGCAGTATAAGCTACATGGCTATTACTCGATGTTTCCGAAAGTTGGCTCAGTGAGTTAAGAACTACTGTGTCGTATTCTATGTAAGATATGTAGATGATTATTTTATTGCCAGCAGGCTGGACTTCACAACTGTTAAGGGTAACCTATAACAAGCTGATGCTCTTTCTCTCACTCGCTCTATTATTTTGTTTTGTCTCTGTGACTGAGTACGAGTCACGTTTTCAGGTATGTGCTCTTAACTGCTCTCTCTACCAGCTGGGGTGGACTGGCCTATAGGGAACTTTGAGATTTCCCGGTTGGACCCTGCACCCTAGGTCCCTTTTGTATGCAGGGGAGGATGTGTGCCGACTGGCAGAGTGTAGTGCGCACATATTGGTACGGTCAATCTGGAACGTTTATATTTTTTTTTATTGTACTTTTTCAATTGCAGGAACATAAATTGGCTTAATCATCCCATCTTGGACAGCAAAGTCCCCAGCAGCAATGGCACCATAAAAAAATCCTGACATCTGTATTAGGACTTTCCGACGGTATGAATGTCTTTTTTTTAAAACAACTGTATTTTGCTGTGGGTGATGGTGGGGTAATTTTAAAGGTATAGTAGGAGTCACAATCGGGGATTTCAAACCTATTTTTGAGACTGTTCCTTTCTCATGTCCAGTTTGAGGCGGTACTGAAAGTTCACGTCTCATGTGGGAGTTGCATTTACAGTGCACTGTGTACTCTCTCCTCGTTTCCCAGCTTTACGTCCTGCTTACTAGCTGATGCCTAACACCCAAGAGCTGGTTTTAACCCCTGCTCATTTTTGAAGTCTCAGGTAGACCCATGTATCCTTGACTAGCTGTTTTCATTGCAGCAGCATCGCTCCAAGCGTCAGTGTGTCGACCTAACCACCTGTTTCCCAGCAAGAAAAATCCAGTGAAGCACTTGACCCAGTCACGCAGGCAAGTAAGGATTTCTTCTCCCTATGTAATATTGGTTGAGTAGAAGTGCTGAAGGTTTATATCTGCCCTGTGCAATGTGCATCCAGTTGTGGTTTTCGCTGCCCTGTGGCCTTGTCCAGGACCACACTTCAACAAAAAATTCGAGTTAGAACTTCACGATCTGAACAGGGAGTCTTTTGAGACTTGTATCAATGTGTTTTTTTCTTTTTTTAAATCCAAGCAGCATTTCTGACCCATTTCTGCTGAGTTTGTTTTTCCCTCAAGCTGTTCACATGGTTTTGTTTTTCGCCCCCCCTCCTCCCCCTTTTCACATGGTTAGTTTGGGGGGTTTGCAATGTTTTCAGAGTCAGGCTCCTTTTTTAGATGGATCATTGGTACTAAGTGAAGAAAATATCTTTTTCACTGTACCGATTTGGGGGGGGTGTCGATTTAGAAAGACTGCTCAGAGCGGTCTTTCTAAATCGAACAATCATACTTGTCAAGCCCCTGTCACACATGAGTGCGTGCAGGGGCTGACAGGTGCTGTGAGACCCAGCAGAGTCCTCACAGGAGGCAGAGGTGTGTTTTGGACGTGTGCGCATGTGGGTAAGATGCATGTGTTGGGGGAGGGAAATTAGGGGTTTGGGGGTCCCCCCGATTGACGAGTTAATGAGCGGTGGGAAGGAGGGGGGGCAGTATGTGAATTCTGCACTTTAAAGTCAATGCAAAAACGGCCAGGAAAAATCTGTCTTTTTTTGTGTTCAGGCTTTAAAATGCAGAAATAACACACAGACTGGATAGCTCCCTAGTGCCCAAAGATGAAAAAATCAATGCACTGCAACTCTTGGTTCACTGAAGAACTATCTGACCTTCGTACCAAGAAGTGCAAAGCTCTATCAAGATGGCAATACGCAACTAACCAATCTTCTCTTAACGATTTCAAACTAATCTCGTTGACCTACAAAAAAGCTATATTCCACGCTAAATCTGAATCCTATAACAAGAGAATTACTAATGCCAGCTCCAAATCAAGCGAAATATTCTCTATAGTCAAAGAACTCGCCACACCTGCCTCCAGCCCACACGAAATCAAGGATGAAGCATGGTGCACAGGCCTTATTCAGTCTGCCCTCCTGAATAAAGTCAACACACTCCAAAACAAAATAGCCTCCCAGCGCAAAGCTCTCAGCACCCCCACCTGCTCTCCCACACCTCCCACTAACAACTCTCTCTCACAAACACCCCTTTTCGCTTTCAGAGAAGTCTCAGAGACGGAAGTCAAAGACCTCCTCAAAAAAATCAAACCTTCCACCTGTAAAGGGGATATCTGCCCACCCTTCTTAATCAAAGAATGCTCAGAACCCCTCACCCCCATCATCACGGCTTTCATCAATGCCTCATCCGCATATGGAACCGTACCGCAATGTCTAAAAGAAGCTTGGTTCCGCCCGCTCCTGAAAAAACCCTTTCTCGATCCTTCCTCCCTGATGACTATCGCCCCATCACCACCGTCCCCTTCCTCCTCAAAACCCTAGACAAAGCTGCACACAACCAAATCCAACACTACCTGGAAACCAACACCATCCTAGGCAAAAGACAATCAGGTTTCCGCAGAGGCCACGGGACTGAAAATGCCCTTCTAGATCTAAAGAATCAAATTACCAAAATAATGGACACAGGCAAACCTGCTCTACTCCTACTGCTCGACCTCTCTGCAGCATTCGACCTGGTCGACCACAGCATTCTCACATCTCACCTATTCAATGCTGCACACTTCTCTCACAAGGCAACCACTTGGATCACTTCCTTCCTTAAAGGTAGGGCCATGAAAGTGTACTCTGACCAGGCCAGCGCCCCTCCCACCACTATAAGCTGTGGAGTCCCACAAGGGTCTTGCACTGCACGACCCTCTACAACCTATTCAGCAAACCCCCCTTTGACTTACTGGACTCCCTCAACATAGCCTACACAAACTACGCCGATGACACGCATGTTCTCCTCCCTCTTTCTGGAGATTACGACCAAGACTCAGAAGCCCTCCTCAAAATCTACTCCACCATCCAAGCCTGGATGGCTATCAATGGTCTCTGCTTAAACGGAGACAAAACCGAAATCATCATCCTAGCCCCCAGCGAACACTAACTAAACTCGGCCTCGATTACTCTCACATGATTATTGACAGTATTAGCATACCTGTGTCTGCTGCCGTCAAGACCTTAGGAGTCTACCTAGACGCCACACTCTCCATGACCAAACAAACCATCGCCTCAGCATCTGCTCTGTCCATTAAATTCATCTATGCCATAAAACCCTATCTTACCACGCCCAACTGCCTCTCCATAGCCAGAGCAACTATAGGAGCCAGACTGGACTACTGCAACGCCCTCCTGGCAGGCACATCGACTAAAAACCTAAGCAGGCTTCAAATAGTGCAAAATAATGCCCTGCGCGCTGCACTACACATCCCCAAAACTGACCATATTTCACAGGCCAGAAGATGCGCCCATTGGCTCCCAGTCAAGGAAAGAATCCACTTTAAAATTCTCACTCACAAGTGCATCAATCACACAGCACCCCCATACTTATCTGAATCGATAACATAGAAGTCCTCCACCCGTCCTAGAAGAAGCCATCACGCCAACCAACTCCGAATACCTACTGTTAGAAGAACCAAAGCCGGCGGCATTGGCTTCCCACACATAGCACTTAAGCTCTGAAATGCCCTCCCCAACGCACTCAGAGCAGAACCATCGCTGCACTCCTTTCGCAAATCCCTCAAAACTACACTATTCAACTAACATCCTCCCTCCTTCACCTACACTTGCTCTCTTACGTCTGCTACAAAATGTGTCCTGTAATGAAATTTGCTTTGTAACCATCTTCCTTCCATTGTATCCAGATTATGTCTTCATGTAACAGCATCACGATGCCCCCGGGCTGACGTGCGCTTTAGCAAATTCGAATAAATAAATAAATGGTACAACTGGATAGTTTCCTAGTGCCCGAAGATGGTAGGAATCTCAAACGAAAAGCGCAAGGAGAGGTGGAAACGGACACGAGAAATACAAAAACACGGAAATATGTCTTTTTTGGGTTCACATGGATCACAGTTGCTGACAAGTTAAGCTGCAGTGTGTGGTTTGTGGCTCTACGTTAGCAAGCCTGAAGCCAACACTTAAGGCACATTTGGAAACAAAACATTAGCAAAAAAGACCATGCATTTCTTTGTACGGCAGCTACAAGGCATACACAAGCAAACAACACTGTTAGAACGTGGCCTCAGTACCTGCAAATGCTTTGGAAGCTTCTTACCACGTTATCTGGGGGGGGAGAGAAAGCCCTTTACAGATGCTGAGAGTAATTCTGCCAACAATTCTCACTGTCAACCGGGTAATGCTTAGTGACGGTGCAGCAGAGAAATGCAAAAGTATCTTTGTCTGACACAACACATCACTGACCTGTCCGCTTCTATCAATACAGAATTGATATCGTGCTTGAAATATTTTGTAAACCAATTCAGGGCAGAGCAATTGCATTGACATTGTTAACTACTTCCTAAATTCCCACTGCCTAAAGTGGGAGGCGTGTGTGGTATTTGCTTGGATGGTGCTCCATCAATGTCTGGTGCTAGAATTGGGTTAAAAGCAAAAGTGTTGATAGTAGCTCCACATATATTCTGGATTCACACACACTGCGTGATCCCCTGGAAGCTTTGCCTGTGCGCAATATGGGGAATGGACTCTCTGAGGTGCTGACTTTTTTTGTAAAGATTGTGCATTTTATTAAGATGCACCGCACAAGAGCCCATCTGTTTGCCACATTATGTGCAGAAATGGGAGCTGAACATGATGCTTTGTTTCACACAGTGTTCGGGTTGCTCTCCAGGGGGAAAGGTTTTATATTGTGTTTAGGAACTCTGGAACAAAGTGAGACGCTTTCTCCTGGGTTTAGACCAGACGAAAGAAGAGCCGTGAATCACACTGGCTTGTACTGTTGGTTTACTATGGTGACCTCTTTGAAAAGCTACATTTTCTAAAGCTCTCCCTGCAAGGCACAGAAAAGAAACCACATCATTGTCTATGAACGCAAAAATGTCAGCATTTAAGAAGAAGTTGGAGCTTTGGAGGAGGAGGATTAATGTCTGCTTTCTGACGCGTTTCATTATTAGCAGATGCTCTTGAGGAGGTGGAGTATGATCTTTTCATGTGTTGCTGAATTAATGGGGAAACCATCTCAGAACCACTCTCAAAAGTACTTTCCAGAGGACAATTGTAGCATCAATGACTGAGTGGTTCAGTCTTTTCTATCGGACGTAGGGGCCCTCCCACCTCCCAATACACCTGCAGGGGGAACTAATGGAACTTCAAAGTGACCACCTACTGGAGTCAATTCAAAATAATTGTCCTTTGGCGGGGGGAGTTGGGGGATTTTGGCACAATGCAGTTTCCTCCTTTTATCCAAATGCAGTCAATGTACTGTTACCTTTCATCACCTCATACCTTTGCAAGATTACATTTTCAACTTTTGCAGCCCTAAAGACTAAATAGGCAGGCCCACCCTTCACACTAGCTCTCCAGTATGCCACTGTCCAACTTGCAAGTGACTGCATTGATAGTAATCAAATTATGTCCTACGTTACTCTTTGAAATAAATATCCAACGCTTCTTTTAGTCACGTCCCCTGTAGCAAAAAATTCTAAATGCTGTGTTTCCAAATATTTGCCCTCTAATTAATTTGAGTTATTGCAAGCAATGATTTTGAAAGAATGTTGTTTGGCACCCACACCTCCATTTGGCACCATTCTACACCAGATAAACATTTTGGAGTCCATGTGGATAGAGGGGGCCCAAGCCAGGTACCTTTTCCTTAGTGAGGGCTTTGTGGTGAAACAAGTTTGAAGACCACAAGACCACTGCCCGTAGAAAAACATTTTTTTTTTAAATGGCAAAAAACCTAATTGCTATCTTGCTGGCACCGCTATATGTTAATATATGTTTTGATTGCTAGTTTGGATGAGCACTTATCCTCCCTGGTCCCTAGGGGACAGTGCACGTGTGGCCTTAAACGGCAGAAGCTTAATGTACTAAACAAACCTTTGCAAAATCCCTGGTTGCTAAGTGGTCCATTATCCACGTGCTTGCTGTGTCCTTTGTGTGCGACGTTGCTATGTTTCCGGTATGGTGCATATACAACTTGTACACATGACCGCAACTTCAGTGGGTAGGAGCGAAATCATTCCGGTGCCTTACTGGTAAGGAAAGAGTTGCACGGACCCAGCGATACTCAAGATTGTCGTCTGCTTAAGAACATTGCAGTGTCGCATAGCCCCTGTGAGAATGTGTCTCTTGTATATAGAGGGCACAATGCTTGTAATTTTCAATAAGTTGCCCAGACAGCTGCATGCCAGTGCACAGGCACCCTCTGGCATAGATTTCCCTTGTGTGGGGATTATTGATGTGTGGCTTGTGCGAAGCATGTGTGACTTCCGCAGCATCTTTAATTTTGCTTAATTCTGAAGCAGGGTGCTGAGTGGCAACGTTTTGTTTGGCTAGCATGAAGGCTGGCTACGTTTTGAAGTGTGTGGCAGACTGTTTGAGCTGCTGTTTGGTACAGGGTGTGCTGCACACAACGCCAGGTGTAGTCTCAGGCTGGGGATGGTTGACATGCCCTGATGAATGAGTTCTTTGATTCCTGCGTTCCTCCTTCTGGTGGCACATGGTGATTTGGGCTTAGATTGGCTGTTGTGATTCGGCGCACAGAGAATGGTTGCAGATATTGGCCATCCAAGCTCTCATGAAGAAGGGAGAGAAAGACTCCTCTAACCAACAGTGACAGATGGCCCCCATCTATTTATTTCTCTTAGCAATGCTTGCAACCTGATCATTGCTTTCACTTAAGCCATTGAACACCAGCCAACTAAAAAGAAAAGTGGCATCCATTAATTGTCCAGCAACTGAATTTGCATAAAAGGAGAGTTTCAATGCTCCACCCTCCCACCCCAAGCCCCCCCCCCCATTTCAAGCTGGGGAACATTGTTGAGATTTGTGTAATGTGAAAAGTGTACAGGGCAGGTACTCCATGAAGTTCAAGGTCAAAGCACCCCTAAAGAGGTTCTGTAAAGCTGCCCCCCCTAAAAAGCGAACTGTCTGGCATTCAAAGACAAAGACTCATTTTATATTTTAATGGTTTTGAATATTTTTTTCACTGCTGGAAGTTACAGATGCTGTACCCGCAAGGCAGAGCTTTTTGCGCCATTTATTTTATAGGGCACATAGATGGCTTGTTCACCCCCGTTTTCCATTGCCTTTTCGGTTCACGGTAGGGCTAGTTGTGCCAGCCTTTATGCGCAGGGGACCGTGTTCTAATTCCCCTCATGACTCATGCTCTTCTCATCTACGTTTAGTTTGTTCAACACTTTGGGGAAATCGCTACCTGATTTAATATATACAAATGTAAGTTTCAGGGACTCTGGATTACTGCATTTTCTATTTATACTTATGCCATATTCTCTATATAGGTTGATGAGTTTCCCAGAGGGATGTTATCGCCCCTTCAATGCGTTTTTGTTTTTTTTAATAAATTTTTTTTTTACTTGACCTCAGCAGTTAATTGAAGATAGTTTGCCTGTAAACTTTATTGAATGGTTGCTAGGGATAGTGATCCCTGTCATTAATTTTGAAAATATCTTTTTTGCTCATTGTTTATGATGATCTGGGGTGAATGCATTTTTTATGTTTTTTTTTTATCTAATGAGGGGACCAGCTAATTCTCGTTAGATGATGTTGAGCTATTTTCTTGCTTGTCTGGATTTTTCAGCAGCCTTGTGTATCAGGACTGGCGCGGTAGCGGGAATTTTCTGACCTGGGCGTGAAAGCAGTGCTGTGAATTGCTTTGCTATTTGAAAGTGGGAGGTCACTTTATTCCCTTAACCCCTTAAGTGCCAAGGGCGCGGTATCTTGTCCTTGGGATTACCTCTCTGTTGCCAAGGACGAGATACCTCGTCCTTGGCACCAAGCGGTTAATGAAACAGAAAACGTTAGAAGGCATTGAATGGTGAAATACCAAAAACACCAAAAAAGGCCTTGGCACTGGGGGGGAAAACCCATGGCAGTTAAAAGGTTATGGCAGTGGTCTTCAAGCCTTTTTATGCGAAGCCCCCCCTTGAGTAAAATAATTTCTGCCCCCCGCCTCATTCTTATATTTTCTATTAAAAAGTCACCATAATTCTTCAAGCCCCCCACCAACTGGCATCCTTTGGGCCCCCCCGGTTTGAAGGCCTCTGCCATAAGATGCCCGAGCTGTTCAGCATACAGACGCCCCCTTTTCATGGGTGGGGCGACTCCTTCTCAGTTCCACACAATGACTGTTATACAGATCAGGCTGATTGCTTTCAAACCGTTGCCAAGTAGGGGATAAATGCTCCTACTGGCTGCCCCTCTCTGGCTTTAATGCTGTTGCTGCTCCAATGCCCCCACAATGTTCCAAATAGTCCATGCCTTCCTCAGATAGGTGCACCCGACCCTCTACGTAATAGGTTATCTACATGTATCCAGCCGTGGTGCATGTGTGAGAAACCATGGCTTGGTTTACTTTTTTGCAGGATTTTTCCACTGCTATGAGCGCTGCACTAGTTCAGCTGTAGTGTACAAATTCTTGCACATTAGCAATGCTTATGCGGGGGGACTTGTGACCCTTCTGGAGGATAGTGCCTGGCTCATATTAGCAAAGGCCTTCCTGCTAAGGTGTAATATTTACTTTTTGTTCCCCCAGTGAAGATCACTTTGGTCATGGGTTCTGTCACTGCATATCCTCCTATTTCCTGTACATGTTGCTGTCTGCAAGGTGGGGCTCTCTATGGTTGATATTTACATTTAAGAAACTGAAACATGTGTTTGTCTTTTAAAGGGCACACACAAAATGACTGCAGCATTTTAGGTACAAGAGCTCTGCAGTTAAAGTATTGCCTCTCCAGAACACACACCTCTAAATTTGCGAACAGATAACTAAAGCCACAATGGGTGGAAGTCTTGGAGGAAGTTAACCAAGCACCAAGAGACGCTTCACTCATAAATCGGAACACATCAGGCAGGAACATACATAGCAAGCCCACTATAAATTAATGGTTTTGGGTACAGACCTGGTTCACAAATACTTGGCACATAATACATTTACATATTTTATTTCTTCTTTTAGACAATAACTGAAATCATCATGGCACTCTTTGATTCAGACAATTCTCTGTGCATTTGAAAGGATGGGGAATTTGAGCCTTTGCAATTCCTGGTGAAGTTAATTGGAAATTGCTGATAGAGGGTATCGATGAAAGTAGAAGAGAAATACGTGAAGAAAAGGATTTCAAGGAGTCATGCTTTTCTAGTTAGGTAAGCAATGTGTGTTCTTTTTGTTGTTTTTTTTTTTGTTCATTTATTTGATGTTTGGGGAGGAGGGTACATCTGACGTCCCTATTTGGAGTCGTTCCCCTTTTTCACACATGCAGATGAATGCTACACAATGCCCACCTCATTTACAGCATCTCTTTCCTCTAGAGTAACTATAGATGGTCTACTGATTTCTCTTATGTTATTGGCGAAGCGCTATGGGTTGAACGCCCTCGGGGAACGTAGTCCAGGTCAGAGTATGTGTGCAGCTAGGACAGAGAATGGATTGCTATTGGTGAATCGCACTCTACCTCCTTAAAGTTAGGAATACAGTCTTTTAGAATGAAAGTAAACTATCAGGGTATTCATCTGTAGGTGAATTTATTCCCATAAAGTCAGCCGACGCATGTTTCGACCTTAGCCGTCTTCAAGGCCTTGAAATTTAAGTTGATTGTGAAAATATCTTGAAACAATTTTCTGATAGTACTTGATGATTAAAGGGTTGAGTCGCGAGAGACCTGTCAATGGCTGGCACGTTGTGCTAAAAGTCTTTAGTGGTGCTTGGACATCCTGGATTGGTTCCCAAATCGAAATTCCTAAACTATCTTTTTTTTTTTTAATTTTCTTTCTTTATTTATTTTTTTATTTTTTTTACACATTGGATTCAATCCTGAAGATGTAGTCCACGGATTGGGGAACTAATCTAGGATGTCCAAGGTAGAGCGTGATTAGCAAATACCAATCCGTTTTCTGTCCTATTCATTCAAGGTCTTTATGCGTAGACCTTGTGGAATTGGTGATGCAGCTCGCCACTATTTATAAATTATAGTGGTCACGGCGCACTCTTAACGGTATGTACCCATACACATTGTTATGTGTGCAGCTACACTGAGTTGTGGGTAGCTGCATGGGGAGAGAGGGAAATCACCAAGGAGAGCAAGAATAAGCAAAATTCCAAGGGGGCGGATAGGGTCACTCTTAAGGGGAGTCACCCCAGTGTACAGCTCAGGCAAAATGTTTGTTGCATTGGTAGTCACATTATGAAGTTTCAACTTGCCTTTTTCTTACCCGCAGCCAAGAAACAGTATTAAGACGCAGGAAACATTTGTTGAAATAACGAAAAGCTATAATTGAGGCATTAAAAAGAAAGGTAGAGGAGAAATAGCAGCTACTTTTGGAATCTGAAAAAGAAGATGCAGTGAAAAAAACAAGAGAATTATATTGTAAAAGCTGATGGGTGAAAACTGACTATTCTAAAAAGTATTAATGGCTGTTCACAAAAGCTGGAATTACTTTTTGGCAAGGATGGCTAGTGTTCTTCATTCCTTCCTCGGAACCTGCCTATTACTTTACCTGGACAATTGATAGACAGCATTAAATCGGCAGATGTCTGTGTAGTGTTGCAGTTCCCAGAGATGTAGCTGTGCAACAACTGCAAAATATTGGACTATAAAGTAACCTGTCAATTGTCTGCTACAAATGTTTTGTCGGACGGATCTAATTTGACAAGCTCAACTCTTATCACCACGTCTTCTTGACAGTGTGTTCTTGTTACAGTATGACGGTCATGCCTGTTTGGACCATGAAGTGACACCTACACGTTACCACACACCTGTGCAATCTTACAGATTACGGTTTAAAAAAAAAACAATGGAATTGGAACATCCCCACAACCGAGTTTGGTTGCTACGTCAGCCACTGCTACTAATGTACAATGTAATTTTAGCTCACATGCTGCTCTGTGAAACTGAAGATGCAAGTGATCTTGTGTGTAGAACTATTATAGTTGATCTGGTGAATTTGTAGGTTGGTGCCAACTTGTAAATGGTACATGTTTTTGTGCTATTGGATTTCTGGGTCAGCTAATGTTTTCTTGGGTGTGGTGAATGGTCGAACTAATTGCTAGCTGCTCATAGTGATATCGGGTGAAGTGATCAACAGTCTCTTGTCATGCAGGTAGACCTTCTGTTTAGGTCACTGAAAGTGTTTATTTTAGTGCAGTGATTTGTAATAGTGGGAGTTTGTTGGGTGTGATGCCATGTTAGCTAGAGGGTGAGGTATGAAATGAGGGAGTTTAGAGGTTGGTTTGTGACATGGGGTGGATTTGTAGGCTGATTTTGTATACTAAATCAGCAAACCTTAGTTAATGACATTTGAGTGCTCTAGCAAAGATGGCAAGTAACGGCTGTAAATTCCATGTTTTCCAGTACACTATCCATAAGTCTAACCCTATAGTAATACCACCCATCTTACACACAAGGAATCAAAACCCTTTTCCTAAATCGTTTGAAAGCAACATCCTTCTGAAGTTGTCTGCAATAATCGTTCACAATTTCAAACCCATCCTAAAGTTGTCACAGGGTCATCCTGGAGTAATCCCCCACATATCCTGAAGTTGTCATGGGGTCATCCTGGAGTAATCCCCACCCATCCCTGAAGTCATCGTGGAGTAATCCGCACCATTCTGAAGTTGTCATGGGGGGTCATCCTGGAGTAATACAAGATCATCACTGGAAGTAATCAGAACTCCTCTTGGAGTAGTTTCTGTGATAACTTTAGTCATCTCATTTGAATATTTCAGCCTATACACATACTTAAGGGTGGTTTCGGATGATCTCCCTGAACTAGCCATGGATGACTCTAGGATGGAGTCACCTGATGACTCAAGAATGATTCCAGGAAGATCTTCCTTTTTGACTTGGGATTGTTTGTGTGGTTAAAGGAATGGTTCGCCCAGACATTTTTATTGCAGAAAAAGATGGGCAATAATCTAAAAAATCGAATGGCACTCTTTTTTTTAAAGTCCCTATGTAAAATTTTGAGAAAATGAAGCTCAACATTTTTAAAAGGAAGCACATGGGGGCATCCATTTTGTGAAATGGATTCCCGCCGCTGTGCTCGCTTTGGCTTTTGCAGCACTAATGAAGGAAAAGCCAGCCAGCTGTAGTAAACCAAAGCTACCACTGGGTGGCTTTTCCTTCATTGGTGCCGGGACTCGGAGGACGCAGACCGGAGACTATAGGCAGAAAAGCTGCAGCTGCAACTCGGTAAGTGCTATTTATTTTTTTTTAAAATAAGCACTAGCTGCGTTTTTTTTTCTAAGTTTTCCGGGCTGGAGTAGCCCGTAAAACTTAGAAATAAAACCACAGCTTTAAAAACATAGTATTTATGTTTGCGGTAGCTTTTGAAGCTACCGCAAACATAAATACAACGTTATTGTGTTTGAAAACGCTGCAGATTTTGTTTCTAAGTTTCTCGGGGGAGGAGAAGAAATTTAGCTTTTGTTCACTACAGCTGGCTGGCTTTTCCTTCATTAGTGCTGCAAAAGCCAAAGCGAGCACAGCGGCGGGCATCCAATTCACAAAATGGATGCCCCATGTGCTTCCTTTTTAAAATTTTGAGCTTCATTTTCTCCAAATTTTACATAGGGACTTAATAAAAATCGATTGACACTTTTTTTTTTTATTTCCCATCTTTTTTTGCAATAATAATTTTTGGGCGAACCATTCCTTTAATTTCATCTACTATGGCTAGTTAGTAGGCGGTGAAATTGGATGCACTAGCCGAATTTGATTACCAATGGATGTTAAACCTCGGTTCACAGTATTACATTTAACTTGACATTGTAATAAAAACAAGATTTAAAGTAAAATATCTGTTTGAAGTAAGCGAATGTAGAACGGGTAACACATTTGAAGGGATCAATTACTTATACAAAGTGCTATTTACGAAAAACATAGAGAGCATTTAAAGCGTAGTTTAGAGGCGAAATTCACATGGGACGAACACATACAGCACATAGACATTTCCTAGCAACTTACTAGACATGGCTGCTGCAACAGACATACTAGACGTGTAGAGCACTGCGGTGCTAGAGTTACAGGCAGACGAGAAAGTGCACGCTCATGCAAGTAAAGCAAGTCGGGGAATTGCAGTCCTGCAATTACGTGACGTTTTGTATCTGAAAATTGCCAGCTATTTTGGGAGTAAAATGCGACATATGGGATCAGGTAGTATATAAATGGGTTCATAACGCATACTTTGTGCGGGTCCCTTTGTAGACTTTTAACCTGGTACGTTTACACAGATTGAGCTATAGTGGCACTCTAAAACCCACCCCTAGCGGCGCCCGTCGGGAGAGAAAGTGACGTCAGAGGGTAGATCATGGTGCTTTGTCAATGAAGAGGCGGGAAATGTCCATCGCTGTCGTGAAGTCTAGCGGCTCTGGCTTTCTTTAACTGATCATGGTGTAGAGGTTCCCAGTGATATTCGACTTCTTCTTTGAACTGGTATGGTATAAATGGAAGCATTTGGGAAAACCCAAGAGTGTGATTTTGAGAAAAAAGATGTAGATTTATATTTGTCTATTTACTTGCACTGAATAGATGAATATTTCAGGATGGTGAATGCTATTAAATGAAGAAACAAATGTCAGCATTTGTGGCTGCTTAATTCTTAGTCTCAGGCTCAGTGCAAATAGGCTGGGTTGGCACTCTGACAGGGTAATTTTGGTCTATATTATAACCTTGCTACTTTATACAGAAAGCATGTTAATGAAACATAGCTCTTGTACTAATCTACAGGAATACTGGGATGAGAAGTGGCTAAACCCAGTGATTTAAGTGGGGTGGTTAATTAAGGGGGGGCACTCGTTGGGGCGTGGCATAGGCATGAGAGATTAGGCCACGCCCCCACCAATAGCCCCCCACCACCCCTCTCACATTGCCAGCCCTTGCATTCAAACAGCTGTGGTTAAAGAAATGCCTGGGGGGGTCACTACCCCTCCCAGGCAGCCCTTTAACCACATGGCTCCTTGAATGCAATGGGCTGCCTGCTGCTTGATGTCCCTTTATTCGAAACAGGAATAGGGCTGGGTTGGCCAACATCTCCTTTTGTTTCCGAGTAAAGAGCTAACATGACATGCAGTGGACGCCCTTTAACCAATCACGGTTAATGGGCTTCCTGCTGCATGTTAGTTCTGTACTCAAACAAAAGGAGAGGCTGCTAACCCAGCCCTTCTCCTGTTTGTGAATAAAGAGACGTAGTGATGTTTTTTCTTTTTTCAAATTCGAAATGCTGGCACCTGAAGGCAGCCATGTAACCGTGCAGCGCTAGGCTAAACAGCTATCTGAGAGGTCAGCATGGCTGGGGCTAGTTTGGGACAGCCCCGGCACGGCAACGGTTCGGGATCTCATTGCAGAGACTGATGGGGCTTGGCACAGGCACTCTGAAAGCCATGGCTAAACCACATACTCAACCCTCATACTACTACAAACCAACAGTGATACCAATCATACCTACACAGTCAAGAATAAAACCTCCTTCCCATTTTGTGGTAACATTGGGTCGAAGGGTAGGCTATATTCTTGAGAGGGGTATAAATTTGTTAACAATAGAGACCCAAACAGCAGTACAAGACTCTAAAATAGAGGAAAAACAAATCAAGGTTCTATAAAAAATATACCAAATTTCATTAAACACACCGATATACAAATAACTGACTATAAAAACACTAGGAAAAAGCACAGAAAATGCGGAACATGGTGCTGAAAGCACTCTTGGGAAAGTAGTAAGGAAGAAGGGCAAGAACTTGCATCAATGTCACTTTTACAAGGATATCTTTTGGTAGAAAAGGGTACCACTGGGATAGGGCCTCTGGTTCTTGGGTGTTTTGACAACGTTGAATCAGGCCTCAGTGTTGTCACGGCACCCAATGTCTACAGGTGCCGGTTAAGGTGCATGCAGTGGCAGTGCTATACCAAGTGGTGCCTTCGCTGCGCTCCAGGCACTTACCTGCGGGGCCCCGGGCGGCAGTGTTGTACCGTCATGGGGGATGCCATATTCCACTTTGTGTGCATGCGTAGAGGACCAGAGTTTGGTTCTGCACATGCACAAAACACTGTGCCTTTACTGTTGCCACGGCAAAGCAGTAGGAGCATCGGCTTCATGCCATCTCCTATTAATGCTGTTCTGACAGTTTGGACAGTGTGTTGAAAGCTTTTCTATCCCTGGCAGGGTTCGAAATTGACATGTGATGAGCAGGAGCTAAAGCCAGCTCCTGGGTGTCGGGCATCACCCTGTAGGCAGGAGCTATTGCTGGGGAACCAGGAGCTACCAGAGATACTCCTTTAACTTTGTGTCCATTTTGTATGAACCATTGTGTTTAAATGTGTATCAGATGTGTTCTAATACTTCTTTATTAACATTCTCAAATACTCAAAAGTTAATTTCCCATTCACATGTTTGGAAGGCACCAGGAGCCAAAAGTAGCTCCTGGTAGCTGTTGATTTCAAGCTCAATAGGACCTACTGTGCTAGAAGCAGGAGCTAAATAGTTCCAAACACCCCTCAGTTTCCAACCCTGCCCTGGCAAAGTGATGCTGTCCTGTTTCTTCCTATTTTCTGTCTACCTGGCATTCTTCTGTTGCCTGAACTTGCCTGTTTCCCTCCCATTCAGCTCTCTGCTTGCCATCCTCCCTGAACCCTTCCTCCTTCGGTCACCCAAGGCCAGTGCTTGCACTGTTCCTTCTCCACGTTACTCTGTGGGTGTCTGCTGTTCCGTGGGGTCCTGTGTTGGTTTGAAAGGCGTTGAATGGGGTTCGAAGCTGTGCGAACATGGATCCTGTGTTAGACCGAAGGGTGTTGAATATGGTTCAAATGCTGTTCAAAGCTGTGCAAACAGGATTCCAGCTGTTCTTGGACTCTGGGTGCTGTAAATGCCAATCAAGGGGGGCTCGGGAGCAAGATAGGCAATTTTCCTCTTCACTTCAAATCAGGCAATCGGGAGAAGCTAGCTGACACCTGCAGGAGTCTTTCACCTTCGATCATGAAGCTGGATAACGATGCAGCTGGCACTTGATCCAATATCGGTCACCCCAACGTTCCCTGTGGATGTTGAGGGACAGAGCTTTCCTCTGCCTTGGAACACCCTTCTTCACCTCTGGCAGAGGGTTTTGGAAAGGATTTCACTTTCAACAGGATCCAAATGACTTCCACTGTTCTTCCAAAACAAATCAAGGAAGAAGGGGAGACTCCTTCCTTATAAAGGCAAAAAGCCTCTGTGGATTGGATGAAAGCATGCTTGCTGTATGTGTTCCAATCCTTTCAAGGTAACCAGGGGTGTTGCTAGGTCTGTAAAAGATCTGGGGCTATGCTAATGTCGAGACTGTCGGGACTCGGGGCTAGCTAGCCTCTTGGTTGTAGCCCCTGTGATTCTATCCGGGCTACAACCAAAAGACCAGGGGCTTTAGCCCCCTCCCCCCGCAACGCCTCTGAAGGTAACCTTCTTGCATCATACCCAAACTGCTTTTCTCTGCAGGAGGTGTAGGAGACCGGATGGAAAGAGAAGACCACAAAATCAAGGTGGAGGAATCCTTCCCCCAGGCCCTTTTTGCTCTGTCTGATTGTCCTAGCTCGTTTCCCCTATGCAAGCCTGCAGCTCCAAAGACTGTTTTCTATGCAACACTCATGTAAACACAGACGGTTCAAGGGTTTTTATTTGATTTTTCAGAGCCCCAGAGCCATCCTTTTCTATCTCTCATCTACAAAACGACAATGATCCTTAGGTCAGGTGTGCCTACTCCCAAGATTAGTATTTATTGAATATTGACCCCCTTCAACCTACATTTTTTTTATTATTTTCAACATGGACAACATACAATCAACAATTATGCATGTCAGTTCTTATACTTATTCCCATGCTGTTTTACCCCCCTGCCCTCCTCCCCCCAACCCAAGCCTACCACACCCCACCATCGTCTTCAATCCCTTTCTATGGGCGTCTCGCCATCTTCCCCACCTGACGGGGTGTCTGCCTCTGGGCTTACCCGGTCGGACCCAGTCAGAATTGCTACCATGTGTTTCCAGACAGTCAATGTATCCTCTTCTCCCCACCCCCCCCATCCCCCCCATTTGCTGCCTCATTCCACACCATATTTTCAGCATTTGCCCATTTCTGTAGGTCGTAGCACCAGGCTCCAACCTGAGGTCTCCTGCTCGCCTTCCACCCCATTGCTATCCTACGTATGCCCAGTATGTATACTAGGTCTTTGAGCTTGCTCACATGCTTAAGTTTGCGCGGTCTGGGGAACCCTCCCAGCAGACTTGCCCACGGGGAGTTCACATCCAAATTTATCTCTTTGCTCGTCATGAGGTGGGCTACCTCCCTCCAGAATCCCCTTATTTCAGGGCATGCCCAAAACATGTGTACCATTCCCACCTCCACCTCCCCGCATTTCGGACACTCAAGCGTTTTTAAACTTGGCTATCCTTTTAGGGGTCAGGTATGCTCTGTGGGTCACATACAACTGGATCTGTTGCCATCTCACGTTCCTTGATACTTTTTTATGATATCCCTATGCCCTGATCCACATCCCATCTCCCATAGATTCCCCCACCTCCTCTTCCCAGTCGCGTCTGGTTCACCTCCTTCCCCACCTTGGACATCAATAGCTCATATATTCGGGAGCCCTCATGGCCCCCGTCTGAAACATTGTATAGTGTTTCTATGATGATATTCTAGGGCCAGCACTGCCTCGGGCCACGCACCTTTTATGATCTTTACCAGCCTCGTGTATGTGATGTATTATCCCTGTTGTAACCCTGTATCTTCCACCAGTGTATCAAACTCTATCGCCTTCCCATCCCGCCATATGTCCCCAAGGGTCGCTACACCCATTGGTTCCCATAGCTTCCTGATGGTCCTCCTCATTTGTTCATCGATCCCATCCAGTGCCACCAGCGGTATCTGTGGGGAACACGGGGACGGGATCTCCATTACCTGGCAAGCCCTTCGCCACATTTCCCCGCCCAGATCTAACAACCTCGACCCGCTCTTTCGCTGCGATTTTTGACAACCACATCCATTCATTCAGAAAATAAGGGGAGCACTTGGCCCTAAATAGTTTGGACTCAGAAGTAGGATCGTGCAATAACCGCCTTACCACATATTGGAGTTGGCTAGCCAAGTAATATACTTCAAAGTTGGGCAGTCTAACACCTCCTAGTTCATATGGGTTCTGTAGTTTCCACAACTCTATTCTATTCCTGGAATTCTGCCATATGAACCCCCTGCATATGCTCTGCATCCTGGCAAAGATCTCCTAGGTATCATGTACGGGATATTCACAAAGTAGTGTAGTAACCTAGGCAACACCACCATCTTCAATAGCGCCCCTCTCCCCAGCATGGTCAATGGCAGCTTGGCCCAAAACACCATACTGTTGGTTATTTTAGCCACTGCTTTCTCCGTGTTCTGCTTGTGTTCTACCTCCACCCTGTGATATACATCTATTCCCAGGTATCTGAATTTCTCGGTTTCCCACTCTATCTGTAACACCGACAATTTGTGCGTCGGTATTCCTACATATCTACCCAGGGGGAAGATACTCTATTTTTAAGGGTTAACTGTTATACCAGACAGCATCATGTAACGCTCGATGACCTCCATAATATACTGTAGGTTCTCCTCAGGATACTTCAGGTACAACATGTCGTCCGCATACAGAGATATCAAATGTTGCCCTCCCTTAGTACTAATCCCCACTTCTCCATATTGCTGCCTCAAATACGCCGCCAGGGGTTCCAGTGCCAGAATAAACCGCATCAGTGACCATGGGCATCCCTGTTTGGTGCCTCTACACAATTGCCACTTCTCTGATATGGTTGCTCCCGTTCTAACACAAGCTAATGGTTTGTTGAATAACAACCAGACCCACTTCAAATATATTGACCCAATACCTTACTCTTCTAAGACGGCCAGTAACCATGGCCACTTGAGTGAGTCAGAGGCTTTCACTGCGTCCAAAGAGATTATCGCCACCTCCTGGGGGCTTCCCTCTGTCTACTCTATGACATGATTGAGTCTCCTAAGGTTGTCTGATGTGTTCCTGCGTGGGACATACCCTCTTTGGTCCGGGTGTATACGTTTATTTATGACTGGTCTCATCCTGTTCGCCATCACTGCTGTGAGTATTTTGCTGTCCTGATTGAGCATCTAAAGCGCCCTATGGGACCCACACTCCACTTCTGGTTTGTGGGGTTTTAAGAGCGAATGATAATTGCTTCCCGGAGGGACTCCGGCAATGTGCCCATGTCAAACGCTTCATTAAACATTGCCATTATCGGGGGGAGCAATTCCATCCTATATGCTTTATAAAACTCACTCAGGAGTCCATCTGCCCCTGTGGCCTTATTGGTGTGGAGCCTCTTGATCGCTTGTTCTATTTCCTCTAACGTTATTGGGGCCTCTAGGTTATCTCTGTCCGCCGTCCCAAGCTTGGGCAAAGCGATCTCAGTTAATACTTCATGCTCATCCATGTCTTCCCTCGCTGGTATCTGAATACAGTCTCTTGTAGTATTGACGGAAACACTTGTTTACTGCCTCCTGGGTATCCCGCATCTGCCCATCTGTCCTTTGTATTACCCTTATTGCTTGTCTGGGGGTCTCACTATTGTATAGCCATGCCAATAACCTGCCTGGCTTATCTCCTTCCGTGTGCTGTCTCTCCACATATTTGTTATAGTTCAAGTTACTAAGCCTCTCCCCTTACATTCCTGCTGCAAGTGAAGTATAGTCTCTCGTAACCGCCGGGGATCCCTTGCCCTCTCTCATTTCTTTTTCTAGCTTCATCTCTGCATTGCGCAGGTCCTGTATTATGCTGCATTGTAGCCCTTGTGATTTAGATATTGCTGCTCTCCCCCTCGCCATCACCTTAAATGCCTCCCACAGTGTCCCAGCCAAGTCTACTCTGCCGCTATTGTGGTCGAAGTACTCCTTTGTCTTTTCTCAGATCTTCCCTGAAGGCTGTGTCTTCCAGTGCCTCAGCTCTGAGTTTCCATGTAGGAATTCTCGCCCTCGGGTGTAAGTACTTTAATGTTGCCATCAGCGGTGCATGGTCCGAGAGGACTATAGTCTTGTATTCTGCTTGTATCACTTCCTTCACTAACTCCGGCCCTATGAATATATAATCTAATCTGGTGTACAAGTTCTGTCTGAGAGGCAGAATAGTGTGAGTATCCTCTATCCTGTGGGTGGCGCATTCTTCAAGCATCCTCCAACTGAAAGTCGTTTAACATGGTGCCTGGACCTTCGCCGCCGGGGCCGGCCTACCAATCTTCTCATTGGACCTATCTAGCTTCGGGTCCAAGGTACAGTTAAAGCCCCCCCTACCCCCATATAATTGCGCCGTCCATGTATGGACTTATCTTGGCATATAAATTCTTAAAATAGACTGGTATCTTGGTTTGGAGCGTAAACATTGATGATATTCACTTCCCTATTTTCTACCATCCTTTTTTATTAGTGCCATCCTCACATCCTTATATACTGTAGACTGCACCAGCTTGAACGGGACCTGTGGTGCTATCCACGTAATGTCTCAGTACGTTGCTCCCAGGGTTATGCCTTTCCATTTGCTCGCTACCACCACCTGTTTCTCTGCGCTCAGGTGAGTTTCTTGGAGTAACGCGATATCTATTTTCTGCCTCTTCAGATACATAATGAACTTATTCCGCTTAATATAATTATTCAGTCCCCTCACATTCCAGGTTGCTATTCTCAGGTCCCCATCTTATCCGTTTCCCACTCGGCCCGTCTCCACCCCCACTCTCATCATTTTCTTATGTGGCATGTGATTGTAGGCTCACCTTCCCTTAACCCCCCAGACTCCTTCCCCACTCTCCCTTGCAACTCCCCAACTGCCCCCACCTCTCCACCCCAAACTGTTTCCCAGCTCCAACTGTGGATCTCAGGCTACCTCGTATCTAGACCTTTTCTTGGACCTAGCCGATACTCCGGACACCGGGGGAGGACTCTGACCTACCGGTGTCCCGACTAAGCTAACTACTAGGGGTAGTAACGTGTTTCGACTGTCTCCGGCATGAAACTAAAACTATACTCTTTTACAACTTAAGGCCTATTCATGCACGGTTCGCTCCAAACTCCTCATAATATTTCCCATATTCTAGTCCAAGGTCAATGTCAGTGCTGAGTATAACACCCTCCCCCCATACTCAGTTTACAGTGCTCCCCGGAGATAACCCCAGTTCACTTATCCGGTCTGCTCTCCGTCCGATCATCTGCTCCTGCCAGGCTGTTCCGTGTGTCTAGCCATGCTGTAGCCTCCTCCATGGTTTCGAAGAAATGCGCCTTGTTGTGATGATCGCGGATCCTCTGCTTATTGTCCCTCCTTTCCGGAAGTGTTCCAGTATCTTCTCCCTGTCCTTATAGTTCAATATCTTGGCAATGAGGGGTCGCGGGGGGCCCCCCCGGTTGCGGCCATCTGGTCAAGGCCCTATGCGCCCTTTCCACGGCGGATCCCTGTCTGAGTGCACCCCCATCTATCTCTTGTAGTATCATTGTCTCAACATAACCAGTCGGGTCCAAGCCTTCTTCCCCTTCCGGGAGCCCTATGATGCGAATGTTATTTCTGTGTGCCCGCCCTTCCACCTCCTTGGGTCTGTTTTCCAGATTGCGCACCTGTTGTTGTAGCACCGAGACCTCCTTGGCGTTCGCAGTGCAGGTATCTGTGTTGACTTTCACATCCATTTCCAGCACGCCCGTGCGCTCTGCCAGCTTCCCAACATCTTGCCTCAAGAGATTTACATCTACGCTAACAGCATCCATCTCCTGTTCTAGAGAGGTTTTAATTCCGCTATGGCTGTGTCCATTTTGCATGCCCATGATGTCTTTAGCTCTGCTATGGCATTAAGAATCTGTTTGTCATTTTGTGACGGAGTCACTTCTCCCTGTGTTTCTTGCTTCTTGGGTCTCGCCACTTGCGTGGTCAGGATGCTTTGGCAAAGTCCTCCAACGTTAGTTGTTTCTCCTTAGATTTACTGGCTTTGGACGTAATTTCCGCTCTCGTAGTCGTGCTGTCCCGGCCTCTAGTGATGGGTCACTTGTTTGCTGCGTTCCCCTCCTTCTGAGTCACTATTCCAAGGTGGTGTCCCGACCCTGCGCTCCTCCGCTCGTGGTCAGGGTGGTTGTCATTGAATGCCCCCGGTGATGTGTGGTTTTCTGCCTTGTCGCGGGTCTATATTACTCGAGCCGTCATTCAGTGCTTGAGCCCTCACCAAGCAGCTATGTGCCACGTTAGCCACTCGCCCACCAGCACGACCCCTGGAAGCCGCCTGATGTGGGTTTGTCCCAAGAGGCACGTGAACCCTGGTGTCAAGCCTTAGGTGTGCGCAAGGCCGAGGGGTGGGTGTAGCCTGTTATTGCCGGTACACAGAGGGGTGTAATTATGCTTTTTGTTCCTCGGCCACGTCAGCGCCTGGGCCCCAGCCCCAGCTTAATGCCCCTTTGTGTCACTTGTTAGCTCTTTGCAGCCTTTTCCAACTGTCCATTCCCCCCTTGCTGCTCTGCTTCCCACCTGCTTAGTCCTCGGTTGCATGTCTCCGCGTAGGATCCTTGTCAGTGGGGTGCGGGGTCACCGTTCTTTCTGCTGGCCCAACTGCGTTGTGCCTATAAACTACTCCACGACCATCGCCATTTTCTGTGCTTGTCCACTAAATTTGTGTGTCCTTAATACTGCAGTGCAGCTTCCCCATGCCGTTTCCCTTCATCATGGCCCCGTGCCAGATCACCCTCTGCCCACACAGCTGTTATATTTTCCGGCCTTCGCCGTCTCTTCTGATGCATATTGGTCTTTGCCTATGTTGGTCGTGAGTCTCAGGCCCCCTCCGATGTGGGTGCTCGCCCTGCGTTTCAGGCATGGGGCTATCTGGCTTTTGCTGCTCGCTCAGCTGCTTACTCTGCTCATCAGCCCCAACTCGCTTCGGTCAGCTGGTTTACATGCCTCGTTCTCTTACATCCTCCGGGATTCGGCTGCGTACAACAATGTATCGCAGCAGTGATACATTCTGCTTACTGCCGCGGCCGCCTCCGCTGTTGCTGTGTGTCTTGATGGGAGGCTCCTCGCCGCTCCGCAACTCGTGTCACTACGCTATTCGCAGACTAATGTCTATTCAGTGTCACCCCCTCCTCATGATGCCATTAAGCCTTTGTCCAAGCGGAGCGTGGGCGCCATCTTTAGCTTACTTTGTCCGGGTCCACGCTTGTTTCGTTTTCTTGGATTGCACACACAAGCCCTCTTAGTGTGCGCTCTGATGCATGTGCCACATATTCATAATGCTTTTGTTCCAAGCGCGTTTGAATCTGCCAGCATTTTTATGCCTTTTTTTTTCCCGGATCGATTACGAACCGCAGGAGCACACAGGATCCACGTCCTAGCTCATGGCCATGTAGCCACGCCCCTCCCCCTTCAATCTACAACGTTCATGACTTATACTAATGATGACCTAAATGTAGAACACTTTATCTATCTAACCTCTCTCACGGGATTCCTTATGACTGACCCTACACCACTACACAGAGGTTAGTTATGTAAACAGGGATATTATATTGTGCCAATTCAGTATCCTTTCAATTACACCCATGTACTCCTCTCACTTTCTAATGTTCCATTGTTGCTGTTCCTCTTCCTCCAACTTCACCCGCCTTCTCCTTTCCTTGTGACTTCCTCCTCTGTCCCTCCAATGTCTCTCACTCTTTCCAAGTCTTGCCTTCAAACTTTGTTACTCCTTCCTCCACAACACTACTACACCACCCCACCTTCCACGCAAACGCCCTCATTTCACTCACACAGGCCCTTCACATTCACTCACTAAACTGCTTCTACTTCATACACTTGCCATTCGTTCACAAACATCCAACGCAGTACCACTTGCACTCACTAATCAAAGCTAAACCTGCTCCAAAAATTGCCTACACAATACACTCCACCATCCTTCCTCCTGCTGGTCTCTTGGTCTGCTGCCTCTTCCTTCTCTGACCCCACCTGAACAATCCACAACTTCCTGTTTCCTGGGGTTTCTTATCCCCGTCCCTCTACTCTGATTAGTGGACTTTCCCTATCCAATCTGGCTGGGTTTATTGTGCCTTGGAGGTGTTACATACAGCAGAGTCTTTATATTGTGCCTTACGCTCCACCCCCTTTCTTCACTCGGGCATGCTGCAAACCAACAATGGTGTCTGTACAGTGTCTCAGTCTGAGTTAAGGGGGGTTCTGCCCTGGCCGCCCCTAAAATAAGTTGTCTTTGGTTGGGGGTGGTTTATTGTATGTGCCTGGTGGTCTGGGGAAGCTGCCCTGGTCTCCCCATCATGCAGACTGAGCCTGGTAGGCAGCACTCCAGATATGATTTTGAAGTGAGAGTATTTTACTCCCCGTTTTTAAAATTTGAGAGTAATTGTGATTTCAAGAGTAAAAATGAGTTTCTCCTTTGCAAGAGAGTAAAAAGTATGTGACATCCAGCTGACGTATGCAAAAACTGTATGGAAATCATTCCCATGCGGCAGCCTTCTGCATTGTGACAGAAAAGCAGGTTTCTCTCACAATGAACAGATAAAGCACATGGTCCAGTGCCACAAACACCCTCTCCCAAATGGAACAGATGAGCACTGTGAGAAACCAAAGGTGTCTCGCCCGCTAGTCCTCTAGGACTTGTCATCCAGGTGGCCAGGACACGGCCATCACTTTAAGATCCAGTTCCTGGGGGTGGCCCAGTGCGGGAGGATCACCTGGGTGAGGGGTCTTCAGGGAGTGGAGGTGAGGCAGCTGATGGTTAGAAATGGTATACCCCCCTTTTTTTGTACATCTAACCCCTCCTATTTTTCAGGATCTGATGTCCCATCTCCCCCCGGCACCCTTTCTGCACAAACACTAGACAGAGGAAGAGGGTGACTGAGAGTAACAAGATTAACGCTTTTATATCGTACTGGACATGTCCCGCTAATCCTCTTGGGCAAAGTCAGGCACTTGACTTCAAGTGCATAGACCTGATTCCAATTAGCTCCCTCACATGGATAAAAGGCGTAACCTAGAGACACACTCTGAGCAAGGTGGAACACGAGTACAAGCAAAACGTCCTGGGGGAAGGCGAACCTACTGGAGCAGAGCAATGGACCAAGGGATGAGAGCAGCAGGTCGAAAACCCCAGGAGTTCCCCACAGGAGGTCATTGCCTCCACAAGGCAGTGAAGGACATGTGGAGAAGGTCAGATCCCAATATCGAAGACTGCATGGTGTTCCAAGGACGCCAGCGACCCTCCCGAGTGAACAAGAGTTGGGGAGGCGGGGCCACGCCTGTGGTACTAACCTTGACTCGTGAATTGGAAATCAGAAAATCCAGACAGAAGCGCACACAGCCAGTGAGTTGGGAGCGACCTGAGAGACCGGTGTGTGCTAAGAAAGATTGAAGTTTGCAACAAAATATCGCAAGTGAAGGCTGCACTCGTGAGACGCGAGTAAAGGCAAACCTGTGAATGAACTGTAAAGCAAGAACAGCTGTGGAATCGGCGATACTGAATAATAGTGGTCCGGCGAAAGGAAGTAGCCCACTCAAAAGTCTCTGTGAAAGGTGCGTTGTTTGAGGCAATAAAAGTAAATTAACTGTAAAAACAAAAGTTAATGAAGTTATTTCCGAGAGAGGGGGAGAGGAAAAGCACTGAGTCGAAGTGGTCCTCCGGTGGTCTGTAAAGGAAAGCCCTGCACATTCAAAAGTCTTTGACATCCGAAAAGCTGTCTGAGCCCGACTAAATGAGACCCGAAGTGTAAAAACCTTGAGGAAGGGAGCCCCGGCAAGTGTGGTTGAACTGTGAAAGGTCTGAACCCAGCAGAGGGGGATCCAACGTTGAACTTTTGTTTTCTTTTTTTGAAGAGGTCTGTGCCTGCCAGAGGGAGACAGTGTGAACTTTTTGTTTCATTATTTGGGGAAGACTGGAACAAGAGCCTTTAACGTGGAAGACCAGGCGGGCCTCGATCCATGTTCCAAACTGTTTCAGTGTTAAAGCCCGAGCCAGAGTGTGTCATCCTGCCTATAGAGACTGCCTTATTCCATGCTGTCTCAACGTGGGGAGGAGAGCTGATTCAGCCACATTTATTCATTGTCAAGCACTGATTTTCTTTTTATATATGTATACCTCATTTACACATTTTTTTTTTTTTTGTACAAACGATGGGGCAGGCATTAGGTTTTGTTAGCATAGGCGATTTTGATTTGACAGACACAACTAAGACTGTTTTCTTTATGAGTTGATGGTTGAGACGACTCCCATCCTAGTTGTAGGGCAAAGTAGGGTTTTTTCCAAACCCCACAAAGTTAATAAAGGTTTTACAAATTGTATCTTTTGTGTAAGTGTCATACTTGCGATACCATGCCTCCCCTACAGCACGAACACTGAGATTTGCCATATAAAGAGAGGGTAAAACAGCAGTATAAGGTTTTAAACGCTTCGCTCGCACAGAGAAGATCGGCTTAAGTAGGTTTGTATGGGTGCAGTCTTCACCCATACAAACAGAAAAGGCGGATCAGGGCAACCCCAATGAAGGCTTTAATTATGTTGAACAGGTGATCAGTGCAAGGTGTAAAGCAAAGGTGGAAGATTCCTGCACTGGGAACAGACCAGGAATGTGTCTGCGCTCTAGAAGCTCCTCTCATATACAACAGGTGTTGCATAGCCTTGGTAGTGCACATTCCACTCCTAATATAGAAAAGGTATTCCACAGTTCTTTCCTCACATAGAACAGGAACATTGTAAGTCTCAACAATGCAAGATTACTGTCAGGAAAGATTCATCTTTACTGCACCTTTCCTTCCATTTCTATGGACCCCCTAATGTTTTGCTTTCATTTTTGTATCTGATCTGTTCTTTTTACAGTGCAGTGAAGCCTTAAGCTTCTCTACACTGGTTTTTGCTCATCTGTCATGCTGCGCCCCTGGAAATGCTGGCAGCAGTGGAAATTGCATTGAGACACTATTCATGACCTGTTTGTTCCTTGTGGTAGCGGTCTAGTCCACACCCAAGATGGCCGCCGAGGTTATAACTGTGGCCGGATTCAATCGCCTTGTGCGTTGTATCCATCTCATGAATTTCTCCTTGCTCGTACTCTAGTTTATCCAGAGTACCAGCTACTTAGAAGTTAATCCCTCTTCGGCTGATAACTTCCTGTCTCCTTGCTTTCGTTCCCCTTCTTAGCTTCTCCTCCCTGCTCTCCGGTGCTCTGCTGCCTTCTCAGCCTTTCCGTGTCTGCACTTCTGCGGAGCTCCCTGTTTACTACTCTTTTACCGGATCCTCTGGCACTTCTTTCATTTCTCTTGCTCGCCCGCCTCTTTCAGACGGGCTTCCCTCTTTCCTTTACGCTTACACGTTCGCCTTAATGGGTGGTCTGGCTTCCTTTGTGTTCCCGCCACATCCTGTTAGGCTTGTCACTGTTACTGTATCTCTTGCTTTTACTAATCTATTGGTCACACTCGCTCTCGCAGGGTTTTTCTCTACTTGTATCCTCTGTCTTTGCACTGCTCCAGAGAGGGTTTCAGCTGCATTGTTGTTTTGACAGTCTCCCCCGGATCCGGTCATCAGTCTTCTTATCTAAGGATTCTTTTCCGTCGGGAAGACTGCACTCGCCTTCATACTTATCCTCCTACCTTCAGGAGTACAAGATTGGAAAGAACGGAAATTCCATACTCTCTCTCTACCGTACCAAGTGGTACAATCTGTCTCCGGCTCAATCTGCCATAACCCACACAAAGTCCACTTACCTGGAAGAGGCTGTTCCTGAAGCATATTTACTCTTAGACCATATCTCACACGTGATCTACAGTACAACATTAGAACCAAGGTTTTTTTGTGCGAAGCAACTTTTTCCCTGTTTCTGGGGGATTGCTCCTCGGGGTGCCCCTTTGGGCCAAGGTGGCCCCCAAGGGAGCGCGCCCCTATCTCTATGAAAAGAAGGGGAAGAAGACAAAGGAACCAAAGCAGCCCCGCCGCAGGAAGAGGTCCGAGACTCATGACAGTTCCATCGAAGACACAGGTGAGGAGGAAGCTCGGGAGGGTTCACCAGTGCATGACAATCTGTTATGGGGAAATTGACATATCCTTCAGGCTGTCCGTACTGTGTGTAAGGAAGGCATGGTATCAAAGTAAGACATACAAGTGACCACAGTTCAAGGGTGTTTCTTGAACTTTAACCCCTTATGTGCCAAAGATGAGGTATCTCATCCTTGACATTACCTTTGCAATGCCAAGGACGAGATACCTTGCCCTTTTTAGCACTTCACTTTGTGCGATCGCTGCTTTGCAGCAATCGCACAAAAGTGTAATCCAAAACCCGGGCTATGTGAGGAGGAGGTTCCTCCTCATGGCCCGGGGGTTGGATTTCCTTCAGTTTCACGTCAGCGTGCGTATTGCACGCTGATGTGAAACTGAAAGTGAATTTCACTGCAGCAGCCATTTTCGTCTGCCGCAGTGAAAAGAGAAGGTGATTTTCCTTCTTTCCCTCCCTCGATCTCCGGCATTATTGTGCCGTTCAGATCGAGGGAGATGTTGTAGGAAAGAGGAGACTCTTCCCTTTCCAACGACACCTTCTTTGCAGCATTGCTCTGCACGGATCGGGCGCGGATCGCTCGATCCACGCCCAGGCATGCCACTAGACCACCAGGGATCTGTTTGTGAAGTGTGGGGGTGAGGGGACAGCTTACTATGTATGTGGCCCTCTTCCCTCCGGGTCCCCAAAGCATAGGCCAGCACATTTTGGCCATTCCGGGGGCAGATGGGCACACTAATGTGCCCATCTGCCCCTCGGGAATGGGCAAAACGAAAAAAAAAGAAACATGTTTTGGGTGGTGGTGAGGGAGGGACACTAAACCACCAGTGATTGTATTCAATGAAAAGGGGGGTGGCCATCTACCCCACCACCCAATGTGGATGGGGGCACCTCATGTAGCCCTTCCTGGGGGGAGATTTCTGCCCCAACGAATGGGTACATGAGATGCCACCCCATCCATTTGGGGTGGGAGGGAGAGGGCCACCAGAAATATTGGCAAAGGCCCCCCAATGGCAGTACGTTTTTCCCACCGTGGGGGCAGATGGGCACACTAATGTGCCCATCTGCCCCTAGGGAAGAGGCAACCAAAAGTTGTTTTGGGTGGGGGTGACACTAAACCACCATGGATGTTTTTAGTGGAAAGGGGTTTGGCCGCATCCCCCACCCTAAATGGATGGGGGCATCTCATGTAGCCCTCCCTGGGGGAAGATTGCTAGTGCAATCGGCCCCTACAAAGGAGTAGATGAGATGCCCCACCATCCATTTTGGGGTGGGGGGGAGAGGGCCACCAGAAAACATTTGAATGCCCCCCCAAAGCATGGGGCAGTACGTTTTGCCCACCCTGGGGGCAAATGGGCACACTAATTTGGCCATCCGCCCCTAGGGAAGCGGGCAACACATTTAAAAAGAATGTGGGCGGGAATGGTGGGACACTAAACCACCATGGATGTTTTTAGTGGAAAGGGAGGTGGCCCACTCCCCCACACCCCAAATGGGTGAGGGCATCTTGTGTAGCCCCCCCAGGGGCAGATAACTGGTGCAATCTGCCTTAGGAAGGAGTACTTGAGATGCCCCCCATCCATTTGGGGTGAGGGGGAGAGGGCCACCAGAAAACATTGGAATGGCCCCCAAAAGCATGGGGCAGTACGTTTGCCCACCCTAATGTGCCCATCTGCCCCAAGGGAAAACAAAAACATATACATGTGATAGTTGGGGGTGGGAGGGACACTAAACCACCACAGATGTTTGTAATGGAAAGGGGTGCCCTCACCCCCCCACCCAAACTGGAGAGAGGGCCTCTCATGTAGCCCTCCCTGCGGGCAGATTGCTAGTGCAATTTTGCAATCTGCCCCTAGGAAGGGGCACATGTGTTTTTACTGGGGGGTGAGGGTCAGTAGACCACCAGGGGTGGCTTGAAAGGGCGGACGCGATTGGAGAGTAGTGGTTACGATTTGTTTTTGCTGGGCTGACCCTAGGTAACAAATGTTTTTTGTTTCGTTTACAGCTTTTTCTACGCGAGCAGCTGCAACGTTATGTGAGTACTGTTTTTTTTTATTATTCTACGGTTAGGGCCCATTGTCAGTGAGGTGGGTGGGAGTGGGCCGTTTGGGAAGGTATTTTGGGGGGCTGGGACACAATTGCTGGGTTTTGGCCACAAATTGCCCCCCATGCCAGCATAACATTGGTGCTTACCTGGGAGCGGCTGTCTCCCATGTGGGTTGACCGTCCGCAAGCCCAGGCTGCACCGCTGGCTGTGCTGCGTTACAGATGTCACCTCCGGTGAGAAATGGGGATCCTACCTGGGCTCCCCGGAACTGCCGCTGTACTTGGGGGCAGTCGACCCACATGGGAGTCAGCCGCCCAAGGCTAGGGACATCACCCACCCCCCCCCCCCCCCACCATTCAGGAACTGTGGCTGGCCTGCATTATAACGTCTGCCTCTGGGAATGGACGCAGACCCTACTGGGGCTCCCTGGGACTGCCGCTGGGCTCGGGGATGGTAAGACCACATGGGACACGAATGCCCAAGGCCAGGGACATCACCCCTAACCGCCCTGGATTTCTGGCTGGGCTGTGTTACAGCGTTTCCCCACCAGGTAGGCCTGGAAGTGTGCCAATCCCTTCCCAAGGGGAAACGCTATAACGTAGCCCTGCTAAAACTCCAGGACAGTTAGGGGTGATGTCCCCAGCCTTGGGCATTCATTTCCCAGGTGGGTTGACGATCCACAAGTGCAGCAGCAGTCCCAGGGATCCCTCGGAGGGTCCCTCCCTTCCCAGAGGTAAATTCTGTAACGCATCCCAGCCAGACCTCCAAGATGGTCTGGGGTGATGTCCCTGGCCTTGGGCACCCGTCTCCCATGTGGGTTGATCATCCCCAAGCCCAGCCTGGAGCTCTGGCTGGGTTGCGTTACAGCCTTTCCCTCTGGGGAAGAATGGGGACATAGCCGGAGCTGCCACTGGACTTTGGGACGGTCGACCCGCATGGGAGACAGCCACCCAAGGCCAGGGGCATTACCTCAGACAAATCCTGGAGCTCTGGCTCAGCTGCGTTACAGAATTTGCCTCAGTGAAGGGATGGGGCCCCTGCCAGGGCTCCCTGGGACAGCCGCTGCACTTGGGGATGGTCACCCCATATGGGAGTCAGCCGCCCAAGGCCAGGGACATTACCCCCAACTCTCCTGGAGCTCTGGCCTGCGTTACAGCTTCTCCCTCCGGGAAAGGTAGGGAACCCTGATGGGGCTCCCTGGACCCACTGCTGGGATTGGGGATGGTCAAACCACATGGTAGACAGCAGTCCAAGGCCAGGGACATCACCCCCGAACCTCCTGGAGCGCTGGCTGGGCTGCATTACAGAATTTCCCTCGGGGGCGGAGGGAAGGGGACCCTGCTGGGGCTCCCTGAAGCTGCCTATGTGCTTGGGGACAGTACACCCACATGGTAAACAGATGTCCAAGGTCGGGGACATCACCTCCAACCGTCCTGGAGTTCTGGCTGGGCTGCGTTACATCTTTTCTCTTCAGGGAGGTATTGGCACACTGCTGAGGCTCTCTGGTGGGGAAAAGCTGTAACACAGGCCAGCAAGAACTCCAGGACGGTTGGAGGTGATGTTCCCAGCCATGGGCATCCATTTCCCATGTGAGTGTACCATTCCCAAGCACAGCGGCTGTCCCAGGAAGCCCCGGCAGTGTCCCCATCCCTTCCCCGAGGGAAATTCTGTAACGCAGCCGAACCAGAGCTCCAGGATTTGTCAGGGGGGATGTCCCTTGCCTTGGGTGGCTGTCTCCTATGTGGGTCGACCGTACCCAAGTGTAGTGGCAGTTCTGGCAGGGTCCCCATTCTTCCCCAGAGGGAAAGGCTGTAACGCAGCCCAGCCAGAGCTCCAGGCTGGGCTTGGGGATGGTCGACCCACATGGGAGACCGGGTGCCCATGGCCAGGGACATCAACCCCGATCATCAGAAATGAATGGTATTCCCTGTTTTCTTTGGTGGCTGCGACTCCCTAGGCCCAAATCTGTAGGTTGTCCACAAGAGCAAAATCCTGCAAAATCTGCTCTGCCGAAACACTTGGTGTTACCAGTGGTTTAGCCTTTTCCCTTTGCGCCGAGGTAGGTGCACCCACACATGTGAGGTACCGTTTTCGTCGGGACACGTGTGGGAACGCGGGAAGGTAGGACATGTGGTGTTGGCGGCGTGTTTCGGTAGGTTGGCGGTAGGAAATGTCTAAAAATTGAGGTTTTTGCAAAAAGTTTGGACTTTGCCAGGGCTTGTGGGTAATAAAGACTGGGCGATTTGTGCAATCCTCGGTGGATTCCCACGGGTGTCTTCTTTTCGGAAGTGCATGGGGTTCCCTGTTTTTCTTGGTGGCTGCGACACCTCAGACCCAAATCTGTAGGTTGTCCACAAGAGCAAAATCTGCTCTGCGGAAAGGGTTGGGGTTACCACCGGTTTAGCCTTTTCCCTTTGCGCCTAGGTAGATGCACCCACACATGTGAGGTACCCTTTCTGTTGGGACACCTGTGGGAAAGCGGGAAGGTAAGACATTTGGTGTGTTCACTTGGATTTCATAACGTTTTCATACATTTGCTGCTGCACTTTGTCACACAACCCTTTCATTTCCCAAATGTGACCTACATTTAGTCGCTGCTTTATGCACTATAGGCTTTTGTAACCTGTACACGTCACCCACCCTTCAAAAGGTCTGCCTGTGCTCTTTCAAGAAATGTATGCTTGCCGTTCCTCCCCACATTTGGTTTCCTTATTTGCACATGCTAAGTATGTCTGTTTAGGCCGTAAGCATAAACATCCTGTGTACCATGGCTCAGTTTTTGGCTTGTGGTAATGCTTGTTTTGTGAAACATTACGAAAAATGTGATTTCCTAATTGGAAGAGTCGGGGAATGTAGCGGGGCATTGCTTTTCTCAGAATTCAGAGGCCATTGCATTACAGGGCCAACCATTTCCACCACATCTTTTTTTCTGTCATTGTTCAAATTTTTCTCCAAAATATGTGATTTTTTCCTACATAGTTGTTGCCTGACCTGCGCAAATCACCCCTTCCTAAACTTGGAATTGTGTCTACTTTTCAGAAATGTATGTCTTTCTGTCTTCCCATTCAGCTTTCCTACCCTACTCTTCCATTCCGTCCGCGCATGTCCTATTAGAGAAAAAACACAAAATTCACCTACCTCTCACGCAACGGATGGTAACCATATAAAAATAGTTTTTTGGTTTCCACTCAACCTGTTCCTGAAAGCCTGGACAATTGGCGAATTCAGCACAGCAAACCATTTGTTCCTAGCTCTTACAAGGAAAAAAACCACAGGCCTTTTTGTACATCATTTTATTGGCATTTTCTGAGAACACAAAATGTGCTCCCTTTTTGGTAGTTAAAAGGGATTGAATGGCAACATACCGAAATCACCAAAAAAAGGTCTTGACACTGGGGGTGGGGAGGGGACTTGGAAATTAGGGGTTAAAAAGGGTGTGATAGATGCCTGTCTAATCCTAAATCTAAAGATGGGAGCAAGCTACGACCATCAAATAATAATAATGCAGTCCTGGTGGAGTCTCGTCAAAATAAAACGGGCTATACTAAAAAAACCTATTGCCAATCCTTACAGCTAAATACAGTTTGGGGTAATGTTCATGAAAAAGAAGGAAGTGTTCACAAAATGATAAGTCAGGATGTTCAGGCCATTGGCCTCCCTTCCCCACGTTTTCAGTACGGGACAAGGCGGTTCACTCGAGCATAGCGCACTCTTCTTGTTCCATTACCAACATCAGGGCCTTCTGTGCCAAAATCTCTGAAGTTATCGAGGTCTCTTGATTCAGAGGACCTGATGTACCAAACAAAATACACTTAAGTCAGGTGAGTCACTCTTCACCCTGGATCCTCCTCTTCCGGGCTCAGATCCTTTTCTCCAATGATTATAGAATATCTTTTCTCGGGTGACTCATGGTTCACCCCGGATTCCCCTCAGCCAGGCTCGGATCCTTTTGACACAATAAGTCTCCCTCAGCCGGGCTCGGACCAATTGCAGTTCATATTAGCTATTGGAGACTTTTCGAAAGTGTACAGGGTTTAGCTTGACCCGTTGCAGGACCACTTCGATTTTACAGTTCTCAATTTTACACAATCATTTGGATACCTAGCAGAGACCTTTGAATAAGCACCCACGTGGTGCCGGACCTCTCTGTATATGATATCTATCTTGGTTTCAAAAGTTCAGTCATTCCTTGGATATTCACTTATATTCACGTCGCTCATCACATATGCCTCACGCTCTGTTCTTTGCAGATTTCTTCGTACAATGTTGCCGCTTGCAACCTTTTTTCTAACACAGACCGGTCTGCTATCGGTCTCACCGGCTCTGCTGACTTTACTGGCACTGCTTTGTTGTAGGAGCCAAGGGCAGTACCACGGCGGCAATCGCTCCTCCCCGCCTTGGCTATCGATGCGGGAGAGCCCCGGGTACATTTGACACAAAATGCACCTTTCTTCAGCTTTAATTCCTGGTCTTATGTTTCTTATTCTCGAGGGCTCGTGAAAATAGCGTTTTTCCTTCGAAAAGGCCAAAGGAGGGAATCCTTGTAACCCTTTCTGGTCTTGCCGTCTTTCTCATATTAAAGTGCCATCGCAGAACTACTGCTTCCTTGTGTGTTTTGCCTTGCTCAGAGTGTCCTTTCGTGCTCCGCCTTTTATCAGTGTGGGGAAGTGTGATGGAAGTCAGGTGTGTGTAATTATCAGTAATTGCCTGACTCTGCCTGACCGTTGTGTTGGGACATATCAGTTATACGACTTGGGCGTTAGTCCGTTTTCTCTCACAGTGAGCTGTCCGTGAGAAAGCGTTCATGTTGGGAAAGGGGGGGGGGATGAGTTCCCAAGTATTCTACCTGGTAGGATGGGGAAAAGGTGTTACAGGGAAGGGGATACCGCGTCTCACTGTCTGGTGTCCCACTCCCCGAAGACCTCCCCCATCCAGGTGATCCTCCCGCACTGGTCCACCCACAGGAACTGGATCCAAAAGCGATGGCCGTGTCCTGGCCACCTGGATGACAGATCCCCAGGGACTAGCGGGTGAGACACCTTTTGGTTTCTCACATACCCTTCCCCAATGCAATGTAGCCGCATCTGTTTCACAAGGGAACTGAGAGGAATTCCACCTTTCCTTGGTATTTGCCCTTTCGGTGCTCCACAGTGAAACATTAGGGTTGCAAGACTAAGAACCATCGCATGACTCGAGGGTTAGAATCTTCTTTCTGGCTAACCAAACTAGTGGAGAATGATTGGTGACAAGTGTGAAATTCCTACATAGGCGGTAGTATTTAAGGTGGGTAATGACCCACTTGATGGCAAGGGCCTGTAATTCCAGCACAGTCAATATTTTCATATGGGAAAAGTTTGCGACTCGTAAATAAGATGGGGTGTTCCAATCCGTCGCAAATTTGTGACAAGACTTCTCCTAGCCCAGTAAGGGAGGCGTCTGTAATACGAATTCCTTTGAGAAATCTACTACCTTTTTAGGATCGGGTTCCGGCACAGGGTTCATTTTAGGTTGTAACATATTCATCCTCATCAGTCCAATAATTTTCTGGGATTCAGCGTTCTTTAACGTGTGTTAGCCTAACCGATTAACCATAGGAATGCTCTGAGATCTCTTTTAGTTTTAGGGGTAGGGGTATCTAGGATGGCCTTCACTTTCTTGCGTTGAGGTTGGACCCTACCATTTCCTACAAAGATGCCAAGGTATTTCATGACTGATCAGGCCAATTGGCATTTGGATGGATTTGCAGTCAAGCCAGCTTCTCTGAGTGCTCTCATAATAGTAAAGAGATGGATAGGATGGTCTTCCCAGGTTTTACTAATATAAGCTCCACAGAAATCAGAGTAGGGCTGTAATATTTTGTCCATAAATCGTTGGAAAGTGGCTGGAGCCCCATGGAAGCCAAAAGGAAGAACTTTGAACTGGAACAGTCCCAGGGGCATCGAGAAAGCTGTCTCTTCCTTATCAGGTCCATACACTGGGGCCTGCTAGTTGTTAAGGAGTTCCCCCCTTCTCACCCGAGTTCGATCATTGCTGGTTTTCTTGATCGATGCCTTCTTGCGGACGGATCGAGTCTTGAATAAGGCTGCACGAGTCTCTTCCGACTCCAGCGTGCGTTCAAAGTTCTGGGATGCAAGGATCCAGGAATCCGGGAAATTTACAGAGTGCGCTACTAGCACACGAGTCAAAGAATCAAGAAAGGAAGGAAAGGGACTAGGAATAGGTTAGGCTGGAAGAAGCAAGGAAAACAATATCGCGAGCTACGGAGCACACGTCTGATCGCTACTTCGCAATAGCATTGAGACGCACGGAGCCGCGTCTATTAATAGAACATGCTACATCCAAGGTGTAGAGCGAGGAAGGTGTTTCACAGTGGACGGACATGTTGGAAGTACAAGGGAGTGTAAGCCCCGTTGAGACAAGGACCAGGAAGTCCAAATGGGGCGTGTTCTGTAGTTCAAGACAGCATGCCTCCTCCGAAGACCCGTTCCTCCGGGATTGCCCGGGTGTATAAGGTGAAATCTTCTGAGCAGTCAAGGGGCCTTGAGATTAGAAAGTGGTTCCCAGGTTCTTTCACTAGGAGGATATCCTTTCCATTCAACCTTTCCATTGAAGCTGACCCCGTTTATACCTGGAGTCACATATTCGGGATACTTCATATTCCAATTGGTGGTCGATCAGCAGAGGAGGAGGTCGGCAGGATTTCCGGGAGGATTGGGTGTAGGGTTTTAATAAGGATGTGTGAAATACTGGGTGAATTTTCTTCCAGGAGTCTGGTAGTCTGATCCGGTATGAAACTGGATTGATAATTTCCTTGATGGGAAATGGACCACAGTACCGAGGGGCCAACTTGTTTGGCCGTAGATGTCGGGGTAGTATTTTCGAGGACAACCAGACTTGATCACCATTTGCATAAGAAGGACCTGGTCTTCTTTTGGAATCCGCATACCTCTTAGTCTGTGTTCTGGCCCGCTCTAAGTTTTCTTTGGCCTCCTGGTGTATGTTGATGGGGGTTTCTATCCAGGAGTCGACAGTAGGTACTGGTGTAGGATGAGGGAGAACAGAGGGTTGAACCGATGGATGGAAACCTTGGCTACAATAAAAAGGACTGGTCTTAAATGCTGAATGATCAGAATTGTTGTAGGCGAATTCAGCCACGGTATCGGGAGCGACCAGTCATCTTGAACCTTGGTGGCGAAACATCGAAGATACTGCTCCAGGGTCTGATTAGCACGTTCTGTGGCCCCGTTGGTTTGGGGATGATAACCAGATGAGATGGCGCGTTGGATTCCCAAAATGCGACAGATGTTTCCAGAATTGAGAGACGTATTGAGGTCTTCGATCAGATATGATCTTGGAAGGAAGTCCATGTAAACGGAATGTGTGTTCCAGGAAGATTCCAGCAAGTTCGGACGAGGATGGTAGCTTACACAGGGGTGTAAAATGAGCCATATGAGTGAACAAGTCTATGGTAACCATGATGGTCGTGTATCCTCGGGAAGGTGGTAATTCCACAATGAAGTCTGTAGCAATGAATTCCCATGGCCTTGTTGGCAGTGTAGGCTGCAGTAGAAGACCCGCGGTCTCTTGTTATCATGTTTATTTTGACTGCAGATAGTACAAGCTTTGATGTACTGCTGTACGTTGGTCTTCATTCCAGGCCACCAAAACTGTCTTTCTATGAGACGGAGGGTGTTGGTTATGCCACGATGTCCGGAGTGAAGGGTATCATGACAGAGGTTTATTATTCTTTGTTGTAATTTCTGTGTAGGAATGACCAGTGCATTGTCCTTGAATAAATATCCTTCCTTAACTCTTGGGTTCCATGGATTCTTCCTTAAAATATCCTTCCAGAGGTCAGAGGATTGGGTTTGCACTCAAATTTCTTGCAGGAGGTTGACTGCTTGAGCTACAAAGATCGTGTGGGGAAACATCTTAGGATAGGCCCTGTCTTCAGTAGTTACATAGTCAGACGTCGAGATAAGACGTCCGCAATCATGTTTTGTGATTCGGGAACATGAGTGATTTGGAATTGGTACTGGGCAAAGAAGTAGGCCCAACGCACCTGACGACTGTTCCTGCACTCCGACTGTAGAATTTGAAGATTCCGATGGTCCGTGCGGACCTGAACTGGATATTTAGCACCCAGAAGTAGATGTCGCCATTCAGTGAAGGCTTGGCGGATGGCTAACAGTTCCTTTTCCAGGACGGAGTAATGTGTCTCACTGGGAGTCAGGGTTCGTGAGAGGTAAGCAATGGGGTGTTCCAGTTTATCCTCAAGTTCCTGCTTCAAGACCGCTCCTATGGCGCAGTTGGAGGCATCCGTTTCCACTAGGAATGGCCGATTTATGTCGGGTTGGGCCAAGATGGGGGCTTGCGTGAACTCTGTCTTTAAACGTTGGAATGCCTTATCTTGCGGTGTAGACCAGATAAAGGGGGTGTCTTTCTATAAGAGGGCAACGATCGGCTGAACGATCTCGGAAAAGGTAGAAATGAACTTCCGGTAGAAGTTGGCAAGCCCCAGGAAGGATTGAACTTGTTTCACGGACGTGGGAGCGGGCCAAGCCAGTATGGCCTTTACCTTTGAATGTTCCATACCAATTCCTTCTGGGCTAAGGATGATTCCTAGGTAGTGAACAGAAGTAACGTGAAACAAGCATTTTTCGGGTTTGGCCTCCAGTTTGTGTTCACGGAGTCGTTGTAATACTGCCTTTAAATGTTCTTTATGCTTTAGAGGATCCTTGGAAAAGATCAATATGTCATCCAGATAGACAATGAAGAAGAGGAATAACATGTCAGAAAACACCCTATCCATAAAACGTTGAAAAACTGCGGGGGCATTTGCTAGTCCAAAGGACATGACTAGATATTCATAGTGACCAAAGGGTGTTCTAAAGGCTGTTTTCCATTCGTCTCCTTCCCGGACACGGATCAAATGATAGGCACCCCGGAGATCGAACTTCGTGAATATTACGGCGCCTCTCACAGCTTCCAGGACATCCGAGATCAGGGGCAGTGGGTACCGATCTTTGAGGGTGCATTGATTTAAGCCACGATAGTCGAGGCAAGGTCTGAGTTCCTTGGTGTCCTTCTTGGGAACAAAGAACAACGAAGCACCCGCTGGAGATTTTGAGGGTCTTATGGTGCCGTTTTCAAGGTTGGTATCCAGGTATTCTCAGAGGGCCTTTTTCTCTGGTTCGGAAAGGATGAACATTCTGCCGAAGGGAATAACTGCTGAGGGATCTGTATCTATGGCACAGTCTTCAGGTCTGTGAGGGGGTAGGGCCTGGACTATGGCAGTTGAAAATACATCAGCATATCCCTGATAGGCCTCTGGGACTTGTATGATATTGGAAACCATGAGTGGTGTTTGCTGGTCTTAGTGGTTCTTTAGGGGGTGTCGAGGAGGGATCCAGGAATAGACAGTGGGACAAACAAAACTCTGAGCCTAGGAATAGTGATCCTGCTGTCCAATTGATATACGGATTGTGCTTCTGTAACCAGGGCATACCCAATACCATGGGGTAATGAGCTGACTTAATGATGTCGAATGTAATCCGCTCTTGGTGATGGTTTATGGAAAGCTGGATCTCTTTTGTCTGCAGGCTCATGGGTCCTGAAGTGAGGGGTCTTCCGTCGATTGCTTCCACCGGCTGCATGGTGCTTCGTGTCTCGTACGGATTATGACGACTAACAACCCAGTCTTGATCAATGAAAATTCCCATAGCTCTGCAGTCTACCAAGACCAGAATGGGATAGGTCTTATTCTTGGAAAGCGTCAGGAAGGCCTGTACTATCACCAAATTGTTTTGTCCAGGAGAGTTCAAGGATGCAATTAATGTGGAGCAAACATCTCTCTCCCTAAGCTCTGCTCCATCTAGGATCGGGAGCCGGCAATTCCCGAACGCCGAGGAGGGGCTACAGGACACTCCCTAACCAAGTGTTTGTCTGAGGCACAATACTTGCACCACCCCGTATGAATCCTTCTCATCCTTTCCTGCGGGGATGTAGGTCCACGGAAGGCTCCTATCTGCATGGGTTCTGGTTCAGAGACTGAGCCTGGTTTTGTGTCTGTCTTGGTGGTACTCTCAAAGGACAGCTTTGGAGGATTACCTCTGGATTTCTTCTTCTCTGCCTTCCTTTCCTGGATACGGAAATCTATTTGCATGGCAAGGTCCAATAGTGCCTGGAATGAGTTTGGGCGAGCCACTCTGGCCAACTCATCCTTAATCTCCTGGTTCAGTCCTCTCCTGAAAAGGGTAAAACTCGGCGCAGGGGACCAATCAGCTTCCTTGACTAATTGCTTGAATCGGGTAACGTAGGTGCGCATATCCTGGGATCCTTGCCGAAAGTCTAACAGGCGTTCGTGGGCACTGTAGACCTGCTCTGGACGGTCAAACATGGTCTTAAGGGCTTGTATGAAGCCATCGTAGTCATCTAGGAGAGCATTGCCGGAATTAACGAGGGGCGTAGCCCAGGTTAAGGCGTTTCCTGAAAGATGGGAAATTATGAACCTCACCTTAGCCCTGGGAGTTGAAAAGTAGTAGGGCTTAAAAGTAAAGTGGACCAAACATGAATCCAGGAATCCGCTAAGGGTTTTTGCCGACCCATCGTATTTGTCCACTATGCCGCACAGCAACACACTTTCTTTTGTGGCAGAATCACGGGATAGAACTAATTGTTTGAGAGCGGCGTTTTCCGCCTTTAGATTCTGCACCTCGATTGATAGCTCTTGCATGCCACGCATCAGGTCCTGGACGGCAGCTTCCATGTCCATATCGAGTTCGGTCGGGTGGAGTCTCAAACTGTCAAGGAGTTCCCCCCCTTCTCACCTGAGTTCGATCTTTGCTGGTTTTCTTGATCGATGCCTACTTGCGGAGGGATCGAGTCTTGAATAAGGCTGCACGAGTCTCTTCCGACTCCAGCGTGTGTTCAAAGTTCTGGGATGCAAGGATCCAGGAATCCGGGAAATTTACAGAGTGCGCTACTGCCACACGAGTCCAGGAATCAAGAAAGGAAGGAAAGGGACTAGGAATGGGTTAGGCTGGAAGAAGCAAGGAAAACAATACCGCGAGCTACGGAGCACACGTCTGGTCGCTACTTCGCAATAGCATTGAGACGCGCGGAGCCGCGGGAGGCGTGGTCTATTAATAGAACACGCTACGTCCAAGGTGTAGTGCGAGGAAGGTGTTTCACACTGGACAGCCATGTTGGAAGTACAAGGGAGTGTAAGCCCCGTTGAGACAAGGACCAGGAAGTCCAAAAGCGGCGTGTTCTGTAGTTCATGACACTAGTACCCTTTTGTTAAGTCTATGGTTGATAGAAAAGTGGCGTTTATGAGTTTATCAATCAGGTCATCGATGTGTGGCATGGATAGGCATTGAAATCGGAAATGGCATTGACTTGGCCAAAGTCTATGCAAAACCTCAGGAATGGTCCGGTTTGGTGACCAATACGATAGGGGAGGATCATGGGCTCGAAGAGAGTTCAATACTCTGCACGCTCAACATTTTATTCACTTCCTCAACCACTATCTGTTAGCAGGCTTCTGCAAGTCCATAAGGTTTCAGATGGACCATCTTTCCCTTGGGTTTTCTAATTTAGTGATAAGTGCCTTTCACTCTTCCTGGTTTCTCGAATACATCTGGAAATGATACAACTAAATCCTTTGAATCTTCTTGTTGTTGGTTAGATCGCTCTTGAGGAAATAATTCAGTTATCTATTTCTTCTGGTACCAAACAGGCTAGTATTGTGGCATTGGTGGCAGACAGGTTTTCCTTCTGCTGCTTTGAGAGGTTTACATGATATAGATATCAGGTTGGGCTACCTTTATAGGTACAGGTTCCCGTTTGTTCCAGTATCTCATATGGCCCATGCCATTTAGAGATGAGTTTGTTCTCCGAGGTAGACAAGAGGACCAATACATTTTGTCCTACGGAAAACTATCTTTGGTTTACCTTTTTGTCATAGGTGGACTTTTGTTTGATTTGGGCCTTTTCCATATGAGTATAGACTAGATCTCGAACCAGTCTCATATGCTCTCACAATCTGATAGCAGTTTGCAAAAGGGGAATGGGTGCCTCTTCTCTTTCTTCCCAGGTTTTCCAGAGCATGTCCAGGACATCTCTAGGCTCCCTACCATAAAGGAGTTCAAAAGAAGAAAGTCCAGTGGATGCCTGAGGGGTTTTCCTTACTGCAAATGGTGCCCAGGGTATCATACGGTCCCAGTCCTTCCTGTCCTTATTTGCCAGCTTTCTTAGGATCATTTTGAATGTTTTGTTGAATCTTTCTACCAACCCGTCTGTTTGGGGATGGTAAACTGACATTCGTAAGGTGGTAATATGGAGCAGCTCCTTGACTTCAGCCATGAGCTTGCTCATGAAATTGGATCATTGATCCTTTAGGTTTTCCTTAGGAAAGCCAACTGTGGAAAAATATGGTAGGAGGTGTTTTAGAATCTGCTGGGTCGTGTTGTTCCGCATAGGGAATGCCTTAAGGTATCTGGTCGTGTAGTCGACAATCACGAGGGCATATTTGTTACCTAGTCTAGATGTTTGTAAAGGTCCATTGATGTCCATCCCAATTCTTGGGAAAGGGTAAAGGACTCAGAGGGACGGACAGGCAATCGGATGTGAGCACTGGTTGTCTGACATATTTCACATGTCTGAATAAAGGTTTTTATATCACCATGTATACCTGGCCAGTAAAACCTCCCACTGATGTGTGCCTGGGTCTTGGATTGTCGTAAGTGTCTCCCCTGTCAGATGGAAATTTCTGATCTCTGGTACTATCTTCTGGTGGGTTTTGGGAATTACTGAGTTTTACTTGGGCCTTCTGTGGATGTTTCTTTTCTATATAGCAATCCTTGCTTTAAGAAGAAAAAAGGTCTTCCCTTCTCTACTCCCTCTCCTTCATGACTTGTTTGTAAGAAAGCCTCAGCGAGGGCTGGGTCATTTCGCTGGGCGAAGGCCAGGTCGGGAAAGATGGTAAGCTCTTCTTCCCTTTTCTCTTCAGTGTAGATGGTTTATCAACTTCCCCTAAGCCTAAGGTACCTCTATCTGTTTTGTCTGGTTTAATCTCTTTAAAATGAGGAAATAGAGGTTTTTCAAGAATTCCTTGTGCAATTTGGTCCCCACAATGTACTTCAAATGGGATTTCACCATGGTTCTGTAAGAGAACCTTTGACTCCCCGGAAGTCGGGATCAATGACGCCTGCTAGAATGTCTGTACCGAACTTCCAGGCCAGGACAGACTTTGGAACCAATCTTATATTACACCTAGGACTGGGTATCAAAACCAAGTCTGTGGGAATCATTCGTCTTTCCCCAGGAGGGATAGTAGCCTCTCTGCTACTAGAGTTATCAAAGCCTATTGATTCTTTCGTGGCAACAGATAGGTTTGAGGCTCAATGGCTAAGCTTCTGGAATTGTAGGGTTCCCCAATTTGTTTCAATTGAGTCACAGACTAGTCCTGACACCATATGTAAGGAAGGGATGATATCAAAGTAAGACAGACGCAAGTTACCACAGTTCAAGGGTGTTTTTTGAACTTTAACAAGAGTGTGATAAACATCTATCTAAAGATGGCATCAAGCTACGACCATCAAATGATAACGCAGTCCTAGTGGAGTCTCGTCAAAATAAAAGGGCCTATACTAAACAAAACCTATTGCCAATCCTTACTGCTAAATACAAATAGTGTGGGGTTGTCAGGAATACACTCAGAACTTCCGATATTGTTGGCCATCCATCAAGTGATAAGATCTCCCATTCACGACACATTTGTATAAAGCCACGTTTTTTGTCTATTCATAATAAACTTAGGCACTGTTCACCACGTTATAAATATTCTCTCATATGATTCCCAGCTACATCACCTAAGTAAAGATATGTCTCCTTTACGAAGCGTTGGCACTCCTGTTAACGTAGCAATGTCACGCTACTACCTGTCATGTGATTTGACTTCTTAAGCCCCTCCTTACAGGAGTTCTGTGCTTCTGATTTTGTGAACTGTTTCGCTACGTTTACCCTTGAATCTTCTGGTTTTTCATTGTTCTCCCTTTACGCTTCATGGACTGCCTTTTTTCTTGTGCCCTTATTGTCAAGTTTGCCTACGATCTCAATGTATCCTTAAATGGTTTTTGACCTCGGAATGCCGTACTGGATTGTCTTGCTGTTTCCTTGAATACCTTTTGCCTGAGCCGTTGCGGACCTGGATTTCCACGAACTTTTTGCCTGAGCCTACTCCTTTGGATTACGTATTGCTGCATTGCTTTCAAGACCCGGAACGCTGAACACAGACTGCCATTTGCCCTCTTCCTGGAATCTTTCACCAACAGTAATTATTGTTGGCTGTGACACCCATGTTGGCCTCAAGGTCCTCTTTGCTTACCCGCCCTGTACGGGCAAGAGTCTGCCGTTGTACTGTGGCCGGAGAGCGAGGAGCGTCCTCGTTTCGTCAGGTTTGAACTTTTGTGTCTTCCTGGCCATAGACGTACGCGTGTCTACGGGAATAGTCTTCACCTCCCTGAATACCTTTTGGCTGACTGGGTTGTGATCACAGCGCTGTTCCCTCTGATGAAAGGGTTGAGCTGAAACCAGGGTAAAACCTATTCTACCCTTTCCTTCCTGCTTCTATCATTCTCCCTGTTGTTGTTTTCTAAAAGACTCATTGGGTACTGCTCTGTTTCATAACTCGGGTTTATCTCTTACATTCGGGAAGTGGCCCTTATTCCTGTACATTCTAAGGTCCTAGTTCGTCCTAACACTCAGGTTAGTGTTGAGTATAGAGGCTTGTTTGTAATACAATCCAGTCAGTGTTTTTGTCCACTAATCCTGAATTTCCTTTCCGGTTTAGGAAATCTGCAGTCCGGTCCGGGTCCATACTCCCAAAGAATAAATCCCTTTGTATTGGTTATTGATCATACACAGGGGTGTATTGTTAGGCAGAATTTGTCACCTACACTATGAGGGCAAATATCAAGACGGATTCTGACAGGCGTAATGTTCATGAAAAATTAAGAAGTGTTCACAAAATGATAAGTCAGGATGTTCAGGCCGTTGGCATCCCTTCCCCACGTTTTCAGTATGGGACATGGGAAGGAGTTGGATATCACATCTCATGTTATAGGAAGGATCTCAGGTTTGGTATTAGAAGCATTGAGATATCACATCTCATGCTATAGGAAGGGTCTCAGGATTGGAATGGGAAGGAGTTGGATATCACATCTCATGCTATAGGAAGGGTCTCATGTTTGGTAGAAGCATTGAGATCACATTTCATGGTATAAAAGGGTCTCAGGTTTGGAATGGGAAGGAGTTGGATATCACATCTCATGTTATAGGAAGGGTCTCAGGTTTGGTATTGGAAGCATTGAAATATCACATCTCATGCTATATGAAGGGACTCGGGATATGAATGGGAAGGATTTGGATATCACATCTCATGCTACAGGAAGGGTCACAGGTTTGGAATGGGAAGGGCGAGGACACAGTTCCATTACCAACATCAGGGCCTCCTGTGCCCAAGTCTCTTAAGTTATCAAAGTCTCTTGATTGAGAGGGCTTGATGTACCAAAAAAACTTTAAGGTTCCTTTTCAATACTCTAGTCAGATGAGTCCCTCTTTTTAAAAAAAAAATGTTTTAAAAACATTTTTTTATTTTATAACACACCAAACATTACAATAATTAGGTCTTCCGTGTCTACGTCTAACAAGATAACATGACAAGCTATATTCTTCAGTCCCACTCCCCCCACCCCCTCAACTTGAGCCATATAGTCCATATCATCAGCCTGTGCGTCATTAGGCGGGTCGATATGCGAGTCACTCTTCATGCTGTATTAGCTATCGAACACTTTTGAATGTGGACAGGGTTTAGCTTGACCCGTTGCAGGACCACTCTGTATATGGTATCTATCAAAAGTTCAGTCATTCCCTAGATATTCAATTATATTTGCGTCATCACATACGCCTCACACTCTGTTCTTTGCAGATTTCTTCATACAATGTTGCTGCTTGCAACCTTGGTTCTAACACAGACTTTACTGGCGCTGCTTTGTTGTAGGAGCCAAGGGCAGTACCACAGCAGCAATCACTCCTCCCCGCCTCGGCTATCGATGCAGGAGAGATCCGGGTACCTCCGACACACAGTGTACCTTTCTTCAGCTTTAATTCCTGGTCTTATGTTTCTTATTCTCGAGGGCTCATGAAAGTAGCGGTTTTCCTCTGAAAAGGCCAAGGGCAATTCCCTCCTTGCAACCCTTTCTGGTCTTGCCGTCTTGTCATCTTTCTCCTCGTATGAAGCTGCCATCCCGGAACTGCTGCTTCCCTGTGTTTTGCCTTGCTCAGTGTGCTTTCCTGCTCTGCCTTTTTTCCATGTGGTGAAGTGTGATTAAGTCAGGTGGGTGTTATTATCAGTAATTGCCTGACTCTGCCTGACCCTTGTGTTGGAACATGTCAGGTATACGACTCGGGTGTTGGTACGTTTTCTCTCACAGTGAGCTGTCCATGAGAAAGTGTTTGTGTCGCGAAAGTGGGAGGAGTTGAGTTCCTAAGTATCCTACCTGGTAGGATGGGGAAAAGGTGTTACAGGGAAGGGGATACCGCATCTCACTGTTCAGTCTCCCACTCCTACTCCCCGAAGACCCCCCCCATACAAGTGATCCTCCCGCACTGGTTCACCCCCAGGAACTGGATCCAAAAGCGTTGGCCGTGCCCTGGCCACCTGTATAACAGATCCCCGGGGACTAGCGGGTGAGACACCTTCTGGTTTCTCACATGGGAAACATTGTTTCCCTTAGTCTAGTTACTTTGTTACTACTTTTAGTAACTTGTTATCACTTGTAACTTGTTATCATTGTACAATGCATCTTACAATGTAGTATAATGGGGTACACTTTTTGCTTTGCCCTAGACAAACACTCTGAAGATTTTTGGTTACTCTAGGTGTGCTAAATGGACAAGCTGGTGACAGCAGTGACTTTTTATCATTATTTTGGTGCATTTTTGTTTTAGCCTTACCGTGTTTACAGCGTTTGCCTACTAACTGTGGCTAGTGGTCTAACATGGCCGTGCCACACGGTTTTTCGCTGGTCCTTTGGCCATCTTGTCTTTTAGCCTCTGAGGCCAGGAAAATCCTTATATGGACTTCCAGTGCTCTGGAAAGCAGAGGCTTTTTGCGGGCTACTGGAGGGCTAAGTGTTTGCTGCTAGGAAGTGGACTGGGACTGTTTGGTCTCAATCCACAAGTGTGTCTGAGTGGTATGCATAGTTTTGCAGCCACTAGTCCTGGTGTGTGTGTGTGTGTGTGTGTGTCTGTCTGTCTGTCTGTCTGTCTGTCTTACCTTGCTTTTAGGATAAGAGGACCACTGCACCCAGTCTAGAGAGATCCTGGAAGAAACTGAAGGAGCCAAGACTCCTGTCCAGCTACAAGACTTGTGAGGAGACCGCGGACCCGTCGGAAGAAGGCTTGGCAACCAACTTCTGCTGCTGCCCAGGTAGAGCCCCATCCTGTGGAAGATCTACAGCAGTGCTGCAATGGAGCTGTGGCCCTTGGGGTAGAGGGAGCATCCATTCTCAATGTCCAATTGGAGTCCTACAAAGAAGAGCCTTCGGAAGTGCCCCAGACCGCCCTGTGGCTGACCAGCTCTGTGTTTGGGCTACCGTGCTGCAGACATCGCCGTTCTGCGTTGAGGCATGTAACTTGGGGGATCTTCAGATTGTGCAACAAGACATACCTATGCAAAATCTCATGGTCCTAGCATCAAGGGGACCCGAGATAGGAGTGAAGTAATGACCGCAGCAGGTGAATGCCTTTGTGTCGCCGTGCATCGGAGGCCAACGTACAAAACTGCTTACCTGTGTCGATTCTTGTCCTGAGAGGGGTGCTGCATCAAGTTCTGCTGCTTTCCTCAACCGGGAGACCTTGTACCAGCATTAGACACCGACCGACGTGCTGCTCGAACCTGCAAACCCTAGGAATCAAGAGCTGAGGCTGACGGCGGGGAAAGCGACCTTGAACCCTTTTCAACCGACCTACCAAGTCTGGTGGAGAATCGGAATATGGGGGTGAATTGTAGTAATACTTACCTGAACCCCTTTACTCCCTTTTAAATGGTAACCTTTAAAAACGTTTTGGCTGCCATTGCTTGTTCACACAAGCACTCCAAGTTGGAAACACGTTTGTTAGCTAGTTTAACTCGACCCCTGACACTTGGATCTGTTCACTGGACCCCAGAGACCCCACCTTCATTTTTCCAGCTTCACAAAACTGTATGGAACTTTGCTGAACTTTTGGGCACAAGGACCCATACATCCTAGGGATGGACTTTGAAGTTAGGATTGAATCTCTGTGGACTAGTAGTGCTAATACTAATCTGTACCTTCCTTTTCAGGGATTTGATATGTATTTTGCCCTACTCCAGTAATTGTACATATGTATCTATTTTTTAGTATTGTGTGATATTACCTGTTAATCATTTATCACTGTGTTATTTGACCATAAGTAACAAAGTATTTTTTATACCTGTATAAGTGTTCTTGACTATTTCACTGTGTGTGCTCATTGTGGACGGACCCCTTACAAGCTCATCATCTCTCAAGACTTAGCCTAGACCACTCACCTTGCTACCTTGAACTGGTTTGGCTACAGCCCCCTGAGTTGTCCCTGTCACAATATAGGCTGGCCTTCTATACATCTCTCCACCGGGCCAGAGTATAGAAAATCAGTCTTACCAATGTGGGGTGTAATCAAAGCCCTCAAACCCAAGGTCCCTTTCGCATGAAAAGCAGGATTTTTAAAGACTGACCCAAATTTGGCCTGTGTGTGTTTCCAAGTTAAAACTGAAGGGCCATGTGAAAAAGGCCTACCTGTCATTACCAAAGGAAAATCAGCATTTAAATACACAAAGGAAGAAAGAAATTCAAAGGTCCCTTTCACATGAAAAAAAATTGGATTTTGAAACACTGACACAAAAACGATTTTGCATGTGTTTGCAAGTTAAAGCCGTTTAAATGTGAAAAATGTTCCCCTGCCAACATAAAAATGTCAGGGAAAGGACATGGTGCGTGTTGACAAAAAGATAATGTATATTATGTTTTGCATGTAGAATAGCAGCAAACATTTGAAAAGAGAAGCCCACTTCCTTAGGCCCAAGGCAGACCCTGTTTGTTTCCTGTGGGACAAATGTCGCAATGAACTCCCCCACAGGGGGCCTGGTCTACATCCCCTCGAGCTATTCTACAACAACAATAAAAAGTAGCTTCCCTGAAAGGTGTGGAAACCAAGTGTCCTTTAGACTTGCTGTCTCTGCAGGACAATTTCCCTTGGCTGGAGCATGACCAGAATGTAAGCGGGAGGTGTGAAAACGGGGTCTACAATTAAGGGAGACTATATCCAATTTCAGAGAACAGGCAACCAACTTCAGAAACTTATAAAAAACACTGGCCCAGTGGCAAATGGCATAGAGGAAGGGAAGCTCATATTTGCACATATGAAGATTCCCTTTGTTTAAAAGGACTAGTATCATTTAGCCATTTTTCTCAGCAACAATAAGTCGGGTTTTCTTTGTGTTATTTTTTACGTAATATCCAGGCGCTTTTGGTGATATAAAATGTATCCACTTACGACTAAGGGAACTGGAATGGCCACCTAAAATGGGTTTCTGGCTGATCTGAAAATGTTCCAAATTTGGGAGTTGGTGAATGGGTGGAGGGTTCAAATTAAGAAATTTGGGGAATAAATTGCATGTTCCTAACATTTATACTTTTTGTGAAAACGGCAGAAAATTTCCACACGCCATGCAAAGTGTTGCTGACCTGGCTGTCATCTTATTTAATTGCCCATGATGAGCTGAATCCAGAAAATATATATATTATGGCAGTTGCAAGTAAAATTATGAAGTTTTGCAACATAACTCATTTTTGCCAATAATTGGACATGGCAACAAATAGGGATTGTAAATGGAACTGCTGTATGTCTGCTCCAGACCCTTAAACCAATCCTTAGAGAGATGAGCTGGAGTTGGGGGTAGAGAGAAGGGTACTCCCCCAAGATTGTAAACTTGATGGGGTCATCATTGCTATATGAGGGGGAATGCACTATGAGGAGGAGACAGAGCTGCTGAAATGGACAGAGCTGCTGAAATGTACCATCAGGGAGAGCTGCTGAAATTTACCATCTGACAGCTGTAAGGAAACACCACAGAAGATTTCTGAGAGTGCATCTGGGTGGAGCTGTCTATTTCTGGGAAGGCCTAAAAACGGGTCCTGACATGCAGCTGGCTGTCCTGAACTTTAAACAGAGGTTTTCTGTGTAAGTAGAACTGAACCCTTTCCAATCAAAAGGTGGGGGAATCTGCTGGCCTTTAATCCTTTTACCTTTATAGGGGCGGGAAAAACTGTAGATCCTTAGCCTATTTAACAAATAATAATTTAATTCCCTTTGGCAGAACACTAAAGGGTGATTTTTGATTTAAATTTGAAATTAACAAAGCTCACTTCCCATTGTGCGCTGAAAAACTATAGTCTATAATTTAATTGGGTAATCCTTTTTGACCTGTTAACCCCGATTTCTTTAAGGAAGAGTGGTGTCTTTGTTCTCACATCAGTTCAATCTTTGTGTTCAATTTTCCCCAACACAGGCTTTTCGTTGGACGGGGCTCTGAAATCCAAAATTCTTTAATCGTTCAAATGTTTCTGTCTGACTTCCCCAACCCAGAACAAAGTGGGGGCCAGTGGTGTCTAAAAACAAACTGCTAAATCACCCTGCGTTTATTTTAAACCAAAGGTGTTGGTGAAATCATAATTGCCATATGCATTTGTCCAAATCTGAAAAACCAAACTGCTAGCCTTTTAATGCACAGGAAAACCGAAATTGCACAGCACCACATTTGCAAATTGTGTTCCCTGACCAGCGCTAATTATTTCTTGGAGTGAAATTTGTAGAAAGTAAAGAATTATGATTGGTGTTCTTTTCAACTCACTTGTGTGTTTATTTATGTTGAGAGAAGTTTATTGTGTTGGCCCACAGATAAAGTGGTGTTTGGCATTTCAGTGCGAGTTTCATAAAATCTACTTCAAATAAATAAAAATATGTATGATCTCAATACCCTGGCCTGGTTCTTGGCTTAGTGTGGCACAGGGGGAGAAATCCTTAATAGAATTTCTTTTCATAGTAATATCTTGGTGATTTTATATGTTGTTAAGGCAGGAGTAAGCAAACTCAATATTACAGAAATAACGGTATTTAATGTGGCAATTTAACTGGGGGGAGAAGGTCCTTCCCGTGTTAATGGTGGTCCTCAATCAGTGGTGGCCCGTTATTTAGTGCGTGGGGGTGCCGCCCCCACCGGAGTGCAGAGAAAATAATTCTCTGCCAGTTTGTTGTGTACATTGTAATAGCGGCAGTGTTTCCCTAACCATGAATAAATAATTATTTCTCGCTGAGTCATGGTGGCTTAGCCTGACACCAGAGGGGCACGTCCCATTTTTAAGCAGTTTTCTTTTGTTTATTTTGCATGGAGCTCGTAGCTCACTGCACTTTATGTAGCATCAGTTTAATTAAAGAGCATGGCGGGGCGCAAGAGCGGTTGCCCGGCCTTCCAGTATTAATGTAGTCTCTGTGCGCAAACAGCGATTATCAGACTGTCTGCATAGTAACAGTCGTTTACAGTTTTTATTGGCTGTTTGCCAGCCAATGAAATTCATTTTGGTCCGGTCACAAGTGTGGGGTGGGTGATGGAAACATATGCGCAGCAGCGCCACCTTCTCACTTCACTGGTTGGTTGTGCAGACCGTGTTCGTGGCCCTCCTCTACATGCTGGATAGCAGCAGAGCCTGCCTGAGCTAGCCTGCCGCTGCCAGTGCCACGTGGTGTGCTGCCTAGTTGCTCTTGCTTACTTGAGTATGGCTTGTATGGCCTGCCCCTGACCCGAGTCACCTCCACTCGACTCCCACAATGGGTAGGTCTGTGTGTGTGTGTGTCTGGGCCCTGGGGATGAGCAGGCTGCTGCCACACTAGGGTCGGGTTGAATGATTAGTCAATAGGTAACTGCGGCGGCACTGCCTCTTTATTGCGATAAGCCCAATTAGGACATGTTCAGCCTGTCTGACTGAACATGTCCTAATTGGGTTTATCGAAAGGGAAACAGATGAGCATGTCTTCTGAAAGCCGAGTATCTGTCCGTTTGTTTTACTCTCTGGAATTGGCCCATGCAAGTGCAACTAAAATCAGTCTTCTATAGACCGGTGTCTGGTGCCTTTGGACTGCTGTTTTCAGAAAATTAGGCACGCGCCACGCAGCCCACACAAAGGAACGCTGCTACATTATTGGATCTGAACAGGGCCTCCAAGACCGAAAATATGAAATGAAAAATACTTCGACCTCAACATTTGGGCCAATGCTAATCAGGTGCTGTTTGAGAAAATAAAAAAACAGAACCAATAGAAAAAGTGTGAGCAGAAAAATGTCATATTGTTGCCTGTGTGTGGGTAGATTGTGACAAGTGTTCATATTTATTTTTGTTATTTTTTGTTCGTAATCCCCTTCGCCTGATGACTGGATATGAACCTGGAGCCTGTGCAGCACGTAATGTCTGTGTCCATTATGCAGGTTCGTAGCATAGAAGCATGCTAGACATTGTACGAACACTCTAGTGAGTTTATATAGAATCCTTGTGAGTACAGCAGTGAATCAATGTGACGAATCTCTCTGGCGGATAGCACTTGAAAAAAGGCTATACATAACACTCGGCATTGCAAATACGATTGATGTATAGTCACTGATGTTTCATAAAGAAACAAGGCAAACAAATTTTTCTTTTTATGTTTAAGAGATTTTGTTTATTAACTATAACCATACAAAGCATAAATCAGAGTAACAATAGATTACAGCAACTGATTAGAACATATGAGTCAACAATGAAAAAATCTAAAAGTATCAGCTGGGATAAGTTGGAGATTTGCATGGATATTGGCCTAAAAGGGGTTTTAAACCGAAAGTGTTTTGATATATGGGGAGGTTGGGATTAAGATATACATGATAAACAAGACAGAACATAACAAAACATATACAAAAGGATGGGTGGGGTCAACAAGAAAGAAAATGATGGATATGGATGATGCGCATAGATTGAATTAAAGGGATCATCGTTAATGAAATGTGATATTGGTTAAACATTCTATAAAAGGTTTCCATTTTAATTTGTGTTTGGGTAGTTGTGAGGGGGTATAAGCATTACATTTTTCTAATCTATGTATATTACATACGGAGTTCCACCATATCTTGAGATGAATGTCAACATTTTTCCAGTTGGATGTTATCGTCTTAATAGCTATCAACATGAAAACGTTAAACAAATTCACATTACCCTTGTGTAAGGTGGGTGTAAGTACAGAGTGAGTATTACCAATAAAGAGAACTTGGGGACATACATCACATTGCAGATTAAATATTTCCTTGTGTACACCCCAAACACTAAGCCAGAAAGGTTTAACAAAACTGCATTCAAATATCATATGTTGAAAAGTTCCTGAAGGTTGGAGACAGCACCAACAGTTATCATCTGATGAGACACCACATTTGAAGAGTTATGACGGAGTGATGAAAGATCTGATGAAAGAAGAATAAGGTTTGTAATAGGCTTGCTGAGGTGGTAACTCTCGATATGTTTCCATATTGGAGGCCATTATAGTTCATCGTCTGGAATAGCAGTCTTGTTGCCAAGCTTGAAAACAGTTTTGCATGGTGACCATTAAAGAGGTTCCTAGAAGAATGTTATGAAAAAAAGTGTGGCAGTCATGAGGGAACTATGGACTGATTTTAGTCTATCGACATCTGCAGTTATATTATTAGATATGAGAGATTCATAATTTCCCATAATTGCATTGATTACTAACCGGTTTTGCCGAATAAATGAGGTTGGGATATGAAATTTAGTGACAAGATCATTAAAAGTAACTGTAGCGCCATATGCAAACATTTGATTAAGGTTTTTGATGCATAGAGATAGAAGAAACATTTTTTAATTTTAATCAACGGATTAAACCAAAGATATGATGAGATAAATTTGGTAGGGTTTTGAGTATGAGGGGACAAATACATTCAAAGGTAACAAGATGACAAAATAGTACATGTACATTTATTAAATGTGTCCTTTTTTTAAAAATAAGATAGCAATCTGCAAAAGTAAGAGGGGATGTTATTGCTCTCTCCAAGCATAACCACTGAGCTATATGAATAGATTAGTCATGTGTAAACCACAGTTGAATTTGCTTCAGGACAAAGGCCATATGGTAGTTCCTAAAATCTGGAAAGCCGACTCCACCAGATGTTCGAGGATACATACAGAAATTCTGTTTCTTAGTTCACCCAGAGAAATTATGTCAGACATGAGTCTATGGATTTGAAAAATGAGGATGGAAGGGGTAGTAGTAGCATGTACAGTAGATACATAATAATAGGAGATAGCATCATTTTAATATATTCCAATCTACCCCACCAAGACAGAAATCAGGGAGACCAGGAATTTGTGAGCTCTTTGACTTTTTTGATAATATAGATGTGGTATTGAATTTTATAATCTCTTTGATAGAATTAGAACTGTGGATTCCTAGATATTTTAAACCATTTGGGGACAATTTCATTCCTGATGCAAGGGTATGATGCATAGTACAGTGTACATTTAGGGGTGGAATTTCTGATTTGTCTGCATTAAATTTATATCTTGATGCTAGGGAGAATATTGAGATGTTGTTCAAAAGATATGGTATGGAAAGATCTGGGGTTTATAATAGTAACAAGATATCATCAGCATAAGCTGCAGTTTTAATTTGTACATTGCCATATTGTATTCCCATTATGTTTTCATTTTGCCTAATACTTTCCAGGAATGTTTCCAAAGCTAAAATGAATTGCAGCGGGGAAAGTGGGGAGCCCTGACGTGTACCTCTGAAAAGGGGAAAATAAGGGGACATTTGTCGGTTAATGAAAATGGTAGTTCTGGGATTGGAATAGTATTCTTATAAGGGAATTAAAAACAGAATCAAAACCATGCGACTTAAGGGCTTCAAACATATAACGCCACTCCACTCGATCAAAAGCTTTCTCTGCATCAAGAGAGACTGCAGCAAATGGATCATTGGATATATGGATATGGTCAGTGTGTTCAGGAAAAGTCTAATATTTGAGGAAGAGAGCCTACCCTTGATGTAGACCACATGATCATGTTTAACTAACTTGGATAATAGGGGGAGAAGTATATTTGCTAAGATTTTTGCAAAAATCTTGCAATCTGTATTTATGAGAGATATAGGCCTGTAGCTTTAAGGCAGCTCTGGATCTTTATTAGGTTTTCGAAAAACAATTAGCATATTTTAGAAAAAGGAGCCTTGAGCTTCGTTATTTAGAATGAAATGAGAGAAAAGCTCATAAGTTTGGGCACCTATGTTGTTTAAAGTGGGCTACAAAATCAATAGAAAAGCCATCCGGCCCTGGTGCTTTTCCTTTTTTAAGATCTTTTATGGCCTTATTAATCTCCTCAAGGGATATAGGATTACTAAGCATCTGCAGGTCGATCTCTGGATAGGTAGAGTGATGTATGTGCTAAAGAAACTCCTCTATATGAGTGTTATTGGGAGGTGCTTCTGATGTATATAACTTTTGATAGAATTCAGTAAAGACTTTAATGATAACTATCTGATAAGACCCTATGATCTTTAGCTACCACAATTCTGGCTTTTTCCTTTTTAAATGTATGGTATGATGCGAGAGACTTAATAGATCTGTTAGAAAATTGATATATTTTCGCTTTGTATTTTAGGAGATTCGCGCAGGAATACTCTGTGGCAAGTTTATTGTATTGTACACTGAGTTTGATAATCTTATTTAGAATAGCTTCTGAGTTGGTACATGCAAATAGGGATTCTTAAACTTTTAGTTGTTTACGGATGTTATCCAATTCTTGTTTAAGTAACCTTTTCTTTCTTGCAGCGAATGATATCATGGAGCCACGAAGAACTGCTTTATAGCAATCCCAATTGTTGGTAACAGAAGTATCTTGGGTTCGATTTTCTGCAAAGAATTATGTTGTTGGGTTATATAGGGTGTGAATGAGTCATCCATTAAAAGGGACACATTGAACCTCCATCTATTGGATTTACATGGAGTTTGCAGTGAAGTGAGTTGGAGGTTTACCGGTGCATGATCAGAAAGCGTAATGCACTCAATATTGGCTTGTAGTAGGGAGTTAGTCATGGATTTTGATATAAATATGTAATTGAGTCTAGAGAAAGCTTTGTGAGGGTTAGAGAAAAAAAGTGTACTCTAATTCTGAGGGGTGAGTGATGCGCCAGGTGTCAATGATTCCTAATTGAAATATAAAATTAGTAAATTGTGTGTGGGATTTGGTCTTTTTGAAACTAACATTGGATTTTCTATCAAGAAATGGATCAGCAATTTCCTTAATCTCCACAAATAATTAAGTTGTTTGGGTTAGATTGGAGAATATGATTTCTAAGGTGTGCCAAAATTGGGGATCTGGTAATGTAGGACCGTATACATTTAGAATAGTGTATTCAACAGATTCAATAAGCAATTTAACAAGCACCCATCTTCCAAGATTGTCAGATTCATTAGCAACAACCCTGCACTTAAACCTCTTATTCACAAGAATCGCCACTCCATTCTTTTTACCATCGGCTGCACTGGAGAAAACTTGCCCGACCCAATACCGTTTGAGTTTGGCAGCTTCTGCTTGTGATAAATGAGTTTCGAGGCGATTGGGTCCTCCGACGTATTCCATATCTATGACATGTAATCACCACAGCTGTGCTGCTTCGGAAACTTTTTTCGGCGTGTGCGCCCTGCATCGATGATGTCGATGCGCCGTCGTCGAGGACCTCCCCCGACGTCTGACGTCATCCGATGTGATAAGTAGGACGCACGACGCCCTTAGCCTCAGTTCTGTTTTTTCCGCGAACGTGTTGCTTCGTGAATCTCGGTTAACGCCTCGGCTCTTTGGAGTTCTGTTCTTCTCGGTTCTTCGAACCTGTTCGTTTTTGTGAAAATCCTTCGTGTGAAGATGTCTTCTACTTCGTCTTCGACCCCGCGTCCGGGCTTCAAGAAGTGCGGGGAGTGTGGGTCCAAGATGTCGGTGACGGACTCGCACGACGCCTGCCTCTGGTGCCTCGGGGAGGCCCACGACACGGATGACTGTATCGACTGCCAGTCGCTCACGTCCAAAGCCTTACGCGAATGTAAGAAGAAGTTGTCGGTAGGTCGGGTGTACAAGCCCCGGAAGTCGAAGTCTGCAGGGCTTTCGACGGATGATTCGAGGGGTGACTCTCCACGTCATCGTCGGAAGTCTCGTGGGTCTCCTTCTAGGAGTTGGTCTCGCCACTCTTCAGCCTCTTCGAGGCATTCTTGGAAGCGCCGACACCGGTCGTCTTCCAGGTCCTCTTCGGAGGACTCTGCACGGCATGTCGCTTACCCCACCAGCCGTGCGACGCCGGAGGAATGGGCTTCCTTTGGGAAGAAAATGCTGGCGATTCTCGAGTCGCAGGGTACTAAGCCGTCCGCGCCCCCGAGTGGGGTCGGTCGTGAGAGGTCGAGAGACACCACTCGCAAGAGTGGTCGGCACGAGTCACGGGAGAGGTCTCGTTCGGACAAGGATATTCGTTCTCGACGTACCCGTTCCAGGTCCCGGTCCTCGACGCATTAGAGACCGTGTGCACCTGTGAGGTCTTCGAGGAAGACATCGACGTCTGAGGCGTCGAGGGCATCGACAGGCTTTCTCGAGGCTCCGAGGAAGTCGTCGAAGCCGTCGACGCTCAGGTCGTCGAAGGACATGCTCGGGGCTCCGGCTTCGAGGGCTGTGTCGACGCCGCCGATCCTCTCGGCGCCGATGCCTGTTCTCTAGACGCCGGCGCCGATTCGCTCGACGCCTTTCATGTCGGAGGTACCCCGTGGCACGGGGGAACCCCCTAGGAAGGCTCTGGTTAAGAGCAAGCACTCTCGGGTGCCTTCTTTTCGCCACATGGAATATATTTCAGAGGCGGATGAGGATTCTGATGGCCTGGTTCCTAGTCAGGTTCCAGATGAAATTGTCTCGGGCCATAGTCAGTTTGACGATTTGAGGCAGTCACTGCATGATGCCAGTGGACTGGACACCTCTCCGGAGGTGGAGTTTTGTATGCCTGAGCCTGGCTCTCATGCCGATTCCTCGTACCGGCACCTTATGGCTAGGGTTTCTGAGTACTTGGGATGGTCTGCTCCCCCAGGGGAGTTTGTGCAGGATGATCTAACGGACATCCTTGATGTTGGTCTCACAACTGACCCGGTACTGCTGTTCCATATGGCTTTACAGAGAAGGGTGGCGGCGGCTTGAACTGCTCCGGAGAGTCTCCCGGCGGTGGGCAGATCCTTGTCGCGAGAATACCGTCCAGCCAGTAGCGACCCCTGCTACTTGACCAGGCACCCCACTCCGGAGAGTTTGGTGGTGCAGGCGGCCACGGCCCCGGCAAAGCAGGCGTCATACCCTACCATCCTTCCTGATAGGGACGACAAACGTTTTGATGGCTGGGCGAAGAAAGTGTTTTCTTCTGGTGGTATGGCGCTTCAGGCGGCCAACTCCATTTGTGCCTTGTCTCGTTTCACACACACTCTGTGGAACTGTGTTGCGTTAGCGGCTGAACATTTTCCCGAAGGGGACGAACGGGATGGTTTCCTTGCTATGGTCCAGGATGGTAAGGATGCCATGTGTGAGTCCGTTCAGTCGGGTTTGGATTTAGCTGAATGCGTCAGTAGGTCCATGGCGGCGAGCACCGTGATACGCAGGTTTGCGTGGTTGCGGAAGTCGGGGTTTGCTTTGATGTGCAGTCCCGGCTCCTCAACATGCCCTTTGACGGTGAACACCTTTTTGGCAGCAAGGCTGACGAGAGCCTTGAGAGGTTGCAGACCTCAAAAACTGCAGCGAAGTCGTTGGGCGCTGCAGTTCGCCAACCTCCGCCTTTTCGTCCTAGGGAACAGCAGTGGAGGGGTGGTTCCTTTCGCTATTACTCGTCCTTTAGTAAAGTGAGAGGAGCTGGCAAAGAGGCCAGCGCAGGGGTACCAGAGGTGGGCGACAGGGTACCCGTGGTACCAAGGCTGCTCGGGCAGTTGCCTCTTTGTCCTCAGGTAACGCCGCAGCTGCTCCCACTCAGTCATGAGGCCATGTCCCATGGTTCGCCGGTTGGGGGAAGGCTGGCGCAGCATCTTGTAGAGTGGCAAGCCATTACTTAAGATGTGTGGGTTCTGGAGATCATAACCCACGGCTACTGTCTTCCCTTTCGGCACAGGCCTCGCGACAATCCACCGGGGAACCTCTCTTTGCAGAGTACGGATACGCTCCTTGCGCAGGAAATTCAAGCCCTGCTGGAGAAAGGCAGCATAGAACTGGTGCCTGTAGCGGAGAGGAACAAGGGATGGTATTCCCCTTATTTTTTGATTTCAAAGAAAGACGGGGGATTGAGACCCATCATGGACTTGCGCGGTTTGAACAAACTCCTCAGGAAGGACAAGTTCAAGATGGTTACTCTCTCTCAAGTCCTCCAGGCCCTTCAGCTTCAGGACTGGTTGGTGTCACTCGACCTCAAGGATGCTTACTTCCATGTGCCGATCCATCCCAAGCACAAGAAGTACCTGAGGTTCGCGGTTGGCGACTCGCACTTTCAGTTTCGGGTCCTGCCGTTCGGATTGACCTCCGCCCCGAGGGTTTTCACCAAGCTCATGGTGGTGGTGGCAGCGCATCTCAGGCAAGGGGGGATTCACGTCTACCCCTACCTGGACGATTGGTTGATCAGGGGGAGCTCTCCCGAGCAAGTCCTGGATCATCTATCCGTCACCTGCCACTCCCTTCACAGGTTGGGCTTCTCCCTCAATTTAAAGAAGTCCCATTTGACGCCAACACAGCGGCTCCAGTACATCGGAGCAGTGCACGACACTTCCCTGGGGCAGTATTTTCCTCCCCAGGTGAGGGCTCTTCACATTCAGCAGATGGTGCACAAGTTTCAGCATGCCCAGACGCTCCCAGCGTTCGAGTTCTTGAGGTTGCTCGGCCTCATGGCATCCTGCATTCTTCTGGTGCCAGAGGCTCGCCTGCGGATGAGATCTTTGCAGTGGGCACTCAAGACGCAATGGTCGCAGTCCTCCGGCAGGATGTCAGACCCGGTTCAGGTGCCGCCCTCGGTCGCCCGGGACCTTCTGTGGTGGGCCGTCGAAGGCAAATTGATGAAGGGGGCTCCATTTTGGCTTCCCTGGCCGGAGGTGACAATCGTGACGGATGCATCCCTCACGGGATGGGGAGCTCATGCCAACGGGTTGACAGTCAGCGGTGGTTGGTCTCCGTCGGAGTCCAGACTCCATATCAATCTGTTGGAGCTGAGGGCCGTCAGGCTAGCCCTGAAGGCTTTTCTGCCGACTGTGCGAGGAAAGAGTGTCCTGATCCTGACGGACAACACAGTGGCCATGCACTACCTCAACAAAAAGGGGGGGGGGGCAGGGTCACTTCTTCTGTGCAGGGAGGCGATGCAGCTCGAGTTCTGGGCCATCCAGCAGGAAGTTTCGATCTCGGCAGTTCATCTGGACGGAGACGAAAACGTGACGGTGGACGCTCTGAGCAGGCAGAGTGCGATCTCTCACGAGTGGGAGTTGGCTCAGGAGATTCTCCTGGAGATCTTCGCCCTTTGGGGGACCCCTCAAGTGGATCTCTTCGCCTCCAGTGTCAACCGGAAGTGCAAAAGGTTTTGCTCGCGGGAATTTCCTCCAAAAGGAGCCTTAGGCGACGCGTTCGTGGTGGAGTGGTCATTCCCGCTGCTGTATGCGTTTCCTCCAGTCCCCGTCATCCCGCAAGTGCTGCGGAGGTTACGGAAGTTCGGTTCCCGGATGATCCTCATTGCTCCGGCGTGGGCTCGGAGGACGTGGTACCCGGACCTTCTCGACTTGTCCATCTGCACTCCACGTCGTCTTCCCTACCGAGACGATCTGCTCTCACAGGAGGGGGGTCAGGTTCTCCATCCAGAGGTCAGATCCCTCAACCTTCACGCTTGGCTTCTGAAAGGTTGAGGTATAAGGATTGGGACCTCCCTGAAGACATGATGGAGGTGTTGCTTTCGGCCCGAAGGCCAGCAACAAAGTCTCTGTACCGTTGCCGTTGGCGTAAGTTCTCCGACTGGTGCAGAGTTCAGAAGGTGGATCCTTTTGCATGTGACATCCCCATGGTTCTGTCCTTTTTACTTTCTTTGGCCCACAGGGGCTTGCAAATGGGTACCATTAAAGGTTACCTGGCGGCGCTGTCCATCTTTAAGCGCTCGTCTGAAGAGTGTTCTTACTTTAAAATCCCTTTAATTTCACAGTTTCTGAAAGGGCTCACTAATTTGTTCCCTCCGTCACCTTTCCTGGTGCCCGGTTGGGATTTAAACCTTGTTCTTAAGTTTCTTATGGGTGCTCCGTTTGAGCCTTTACATTCTTGCCCTTTGAGGCTGTTCACTCTGAAAACTGTGTTTTTAGTTGAGGTTACTTCCGCTCGCAGAGTGAGTGAGTTATAGGCACTTTCAGTTAAGCCACCTTTCACTGTATTTCACAAGGACAGGGTTGTCCTTAGAGTTCGTCCTTCTTTTCTTCCGAAGGTAGTGACGGAATTTCATTTGGCCCAGAAGGTTGTTCTTCCGGCATTCTATCCTCCTCCGCATCCTGGGAAGGAAGAGGAGAGGCTCCATAGGCTTGATCCTAGGAGAGCTTTAAGCTTTTATGTTTCACGCATGTCCCGGGTCAGAGTGGACGATCAACTCTTTATTGGTTACGCTGGAAAGCGTTTGGGGCAAGCTGTGACGAAACAGACTTTGTCTCGCTGGATTATTTTGGCCATCTCGGAGTGTTACCGCTTGGCGGGTAAGGACCCACCGGCTGGCTTGTGGGCCCATTCTTCCAGGGGTATGGCTGCATCTACTGCCCTGCAGAGGGGTGTTCCTATTTGCAACATCTGTGATGCAGCCACCTGGGCTTCAGTACATACATTTGTACGTCACTATTCCCTCGATTCCATCCGAGGACAGGATCTGGCCTTTGGCAAGGCGGTCCTTTGCTCTGGTATTTGATTGGCTATTCAAAATTTTGATTCTAAATTCTTTCCCTCCTCCTTTCTCTGGTACTGCTTTGGGAGTCTGTCATAGATATGGAATACGTCGGAGGACCCAATCCCCTCGAAGAACAAGTTACTTTCTTACCTGGTAACGTTCTTTCGATGGGATGGTCCGACGACGTATTCCATATCGCTCCCATCCTGCCTTCCCCGCTGCAGAATTTCTTATGCGATTGCAGCTTACGTTCCGCAAGGCTTTGTCTGACTGGCAGTTGACTAATGTCACACGTTCTGGGGGAAAAAACCACAACTGAGGCTACGGGCGTCGTGCATCCTACTTATCACATCGGATGACGTCGAACGTCGGGGGAGGTCCTCGACGACGGCGCATCGACGTCATCGACGCAGGACGCAGACGCCGAAAAAAGTTTCCGAAGCAGCACAGCTGTGGTGATTACATGTCATAGATATGGAATACATCGTCGGACCATCCTATCGAAAGAACGTTACCAGGTAAGAAAGTAACTTGTTCTTCTTGGTTGGATACAGGCTATTGACAGTTTAGTTCTATTGAGATGTGAAAGTATTTTCTGTCCCTTAATCGGATTATGTAATCCTTTGACATTCCAAGATGTTATATTAAGAGTCATGATTCAGAGCAGAGTGATATATGTATAGTAGTAGTATTGTAGCATAGTACAAATTATCAATATGGTAACCAACATCAATGTAGCAACAACTGGAATAATTATTAGTGCACCATCCATAAATAAAGATTAATAGAACTGCACATATGGTAGGAGCATTAAGGGGAAGATACAGGATGGGTATGGGGAGACGAACATATTCAACATGGATATATAAGATATAACAAGGAAACCTTGAAAAAGAAAGTGGCAAATGCAAAACGGCCACAACAAACCATGTTGAAGAAAAATTGAAAAAAGATGAGGGTTAGAGGCCCACAAAGGGACATCCTCCCTCTCACCCCACTCCGGTGAAGTGAAAAAGTTATATGTAGCAATCGTAATAATCTTATCAGTTGAACAAGTCAAGTAGGGGCTCTTGAGGTGTCCATTTCATCCTTTTTATAGTTTTGAATAAAGTGCCTTGAGTCAGCTGGATCTTGAAAGTTGGACGTGCGACCATTGAGGGTGACCTTAAGAGTAGCTGGATGTAAAAATGCCATATCTGGCATTGAGTTGTTTTAATGCTGGTCTAAAGGTGAGTAGTTGTTTCCTCCTTGCGGCTGTAACATTTAAAACATCTTGAGAGATGAATATTTCCCTGCCATTCCAGAAAAGCTGCTTTAGTGGCTTAACTTTCTCCATTATAAGTGTTACATGTGTGTGTAGTCAAGTAGAGCAAAAATGAGTTAATTGTTGGAAGGCTGTATATTGTTGATAGGGCCAATGCGATGAGCTCTTTGAATATTAAGTTGTGTCGACGTTCGTAGATCCAGTAGTTTGCTGAGCATTGTATTTAGAAATACTCGTGTTATCTCCTTCAGTGCCTTCCAAAAGGCCATTAAGATTGTTCCTCCTATTGAGGTTTTCAAGATTTTCTGTCTGTTTTTGCAGGAGTTTGACAGAGCTCTCCAACATTTGGACTTTACTAGCCACATTTTCTATGTTGCCAACACGTCTCTCGACCTCTGATTCTTGAATCAAAGGCGGACCGCTTGTCATTGAGTTGCTGTAACTTAATATTTGTGTCTTCCATGAAAGGTTTCAACGCCCTGATTTCACTAAGAATAGCTACCAGTCCCGGGTCTAAGGATTCATCTTTAGGTGGTGGTTAATCACTCTTCTGCCGTTCGAGAATATTGGAGGGAGATGCTGGTATGTCTTTCTGTTAGCCCTTTTTAGATACCATTATAGTTAGGTGCGTAGTAATGGTTAGCACCCACCGAGTGAGGCGTACAGGCCACAGAAGAAATAGATGGTATTAAAGTTAGGTTACGTCAATCTGCCCCCAGCACAGGATGTGTAGCAATATATACAACAATAATAATGAATATTAAATGATTATTTCAAAATTAGTCTGTGAAAAAGTTCCTCAATTTCTGTGAAGATTCTATAAATTAAAGTGTTCTGGTGTAAAAGGAGTAGAATTCTTTTTTTAAAAATAATTTTTATTGCTTTTTCACATGTGGTGTTTCTAACCAACATAACATTATCAAACATTCCCCATGTGACCCCCCCTCCAGTCCTCCCCTGACTGGGTACTGTCCAATTTACACGTCTTCTCTGGGAAGTTTCTTACGCCCTTCACCGAAACAGGTCCAAAATACTTATTTTGTGTGGACACCATTGTTCTTTATAGTCTGATTGGAGGTACTCCAGAACCGGGCCCAAATCGTTTCCGAACTTTTCGTGTGCTCCTTGGATGTTGTATGTTAGTAGTTCCATGGCCATATGAGACCACACCCTTCTTGTCCAGTCCACTGCGAGTGGAGGGGATCTTGGTTTCCAGTTACATGCTATTTCCAGCCATGCCCCTATCAGAAGGCCCATGAAGTTCCTTTTCTGTGTAACGTTCAGTTGTTTATCCCTGGGATCCCATAATCCCCCTAGCCACGCTTCGTCTCCTATGTGTTCAATCCCTGGGAACATTTTTCCCCATTTGGGCTTTAATCTCTTCCCAAAATGGACTCGGTCTCGGCCATGCGCACCAAATATGTCGCCAGTCACCTTTCCCACCGCATTCCCTCCAGCATCTATCTGTGGAGTTCGGATTCGGATACATTGTGTGCAATCCCTCCGGGGTATAGTGCCATTACAACAATACTTTTGGCCACATTTCTCTGGTTTGGATGGCTCTCGTCAGTTTGGGTGTCATTGGCCATATGTGTTCCCATCATTCCCTAGGGAGTGTGTATCCTAGGGATTTCTCCCACCTTTTCATGTATTGCCAAGTGGCGGTTCTGCTTGCGCATTTATATATTTGTAAGTATTAGAGACGAACTTGTGCGTACCTGTGTGTGTCATGATATAAGTTTCAAAGGGAGTCAAGTCCCTGGATGCAGCTTCTTTTATGCGGGGTGAACTCAGCCAATGGTGGTGGAGTTCATATTTATAGCGGTCTTTGGATGTTAAGTTCAGAAGTGTTGTGCAGTCCTCAAATGACCTTATCTGCTGATCTTGATGCATATTGCCTACCATTTTGCACCCAGCCTCCTCCCATTTTCGGAATGCGCCCCTTTCCATTCCTGGTGGGAATTCTGGGTTTCCAAACAGTGGCATGAAAGGGGCTGGATTTTTAGTTAAGTTTTCTTTTTTTATAGCGTCATCCCACACCCCCAATGCTGCCTTCATTATCTCACTGATATGTGTATTAACATGTCTGAATCTTTTGTTGACCCATAACAGATGTCTGGTGGAGGTTGTTGCTACTGCCCTATCCTGCACCTCCCAAATTATTTCCCCATTTTTCCGGAATCCATTCCTTCAGCACCCATAGCTGAGCGGCTTCATAGTATTTCTTAAAATGTGGTAAGGCGCACCCCCCCTCCCTTCTGTGTGCCGTCAGGACCGCGCTTGGGATTCTTGGGGTTTTGTTCTGCCATACATAATTTGAGACCATCTTAGTGAGAGTCTTAAAGAACGCTGGGGGAAGCCTTATCGGAAGGGCTTGGAATAGATACATTCATTGTGGGAGTGTTGTAATTTTTACGGCAGTAATTCTTCCCCACCAGGATGTTGTCAACGGGTTCCAACTTAGTAGGTCTTTTTTAATCTTAGCTAAGAGTTGTGGATAGTTATGGGCATACAGTTCTTCCATTCTCCCCGTAAGTGTGATTCCCAGATATTTGATTCCCGTGGTCGCAATGTTCAGTTGAAGTGCCAATGCGGTTGCTCGGATTTCTTCTTTATTCCCCGCCAGGATCAGAATTTCAGATTTCTGCCTGTTTATTTTTAGCCCCAAAATTTCCCCAAACGTTTCTATAACGTCCATTAAGTGCGGGAGCGATTTCTTTGGGTCTCCCACTGCCACTAACATGTCATCTGCGTATGCTACCGCTTTGTGTGCCTGTCCCGCCATTCCTATCCCTTTTATATCCGGGGTTTCTCTAATTTTTGCCAGTAGTGGTTCTAGATAGATTGCGTATAGGAGGGGGGAGAGCGGGCACCCTTGTATCGTCCCCCTTTCCAGTCACACTCTTTCCGATAGGCCTCCGTTCACTGCTATCCTTATGAACGGGGAGTTGTAATTGGCACGGATCAGATCTATGTATCCCTTACTTATTCCCATTTTCGAATACCCGAAAGAGGAAGGACAGTTCTACTCGATCAAACGCTTTCTCTGCGTCTAGGCTACCAGGGCTGCTGGAAACTGTTTGATCCCAACTTTTTCAACCAGGTGAAGTACTCTGCGTATATTATCATGAGTTTGTCTATTTGGGACAAACCCTGATTGGTCTTGATGTATCAATTTTGGGAGGAGTGGTGCCAATCTAGCTGCTAGGATTTTAGTGTATAGCTTTGCGTCTATGTTGATTAGAGCTATCGGGCGATATGCTGTGGGCAGTTGTTCCTCTTTCCCCTTTTTGTGGAATACCAACACCTTTGCCTCATTCATAGTTTGGGTCACGTTCTCCTTCCCCTTAAACGTATTAAATAAGTCTGCGAGTGGCGGGGCCAGAATATCTTTATAGGTTTTATAGAAAAGTGCTGTATATCCGTCTGGCCCCGGGGCTTTATTTTTCGGGATGGACTGGATTGCTTCTACTGAGATTTCCCTGTCTAGAGTTTGTTTGTCTTCCTCTGCTATCAAAGGGAGCTGTACACCTGGCTTCTTGTTGCTCCTTTCTCGGGTGATCCGATGAGTATAGTTTCTGATAGAATCTACGGAAAATGTCTCCTAATTCGAAGGTTAGGGTCTTAAGCTGGCCTGACTCGTCTTTCATTGCCTTTTTCTGTGCCTGCTGCTTACCTTTTTAATTGTCTCGCTAAGAGTTTATCGGCTTTATTTGCCTTCATATAGTACCAGTGTTTTGTGTGGAGGAGAGCCCTCTCCGCCTTTTTGGTACAGAGTGCTTCCAATTGCCCTTGGACGTGTCTTAATGATTGTGTGAGTTTTCTGGATGGGGTCTGGACCAATTCTGCTTGGATCGCGCCTATTTTTGCCTCTAGTTCCTTTTCCCATTGGTGGTTCATCTTGTCTCTCTGAGATTTGAGTGCTATTAGGTGCCCCCTTGTTACTGCCTTCAAGGCATCCCACAGTGTTCCCTTGTTTGTATCCGGAAGGTCATTAATGGCCAAATATTCTATGATAAACACAAGCAAAGATATACCACTTGCTACCCAACTTTCCAACACACTGTCGGAGAGGTTAGGATTCTTGTAAGTGATTATTATATACACTTAACTGCATGCATCACATGAACATAGGTATTAGCAAAAAAACAATTTTTAATACATTTTCAAATTGTTAAAAATGACCATCTGGCAAACTCATATAACAATGATCTTGCTAAAAAATACACAACACAGATACAAAAATAATGGTAAATCAGCGTTCTCCCAACATGTTTGAAAATTTTGGTCAAGATCTCAGTCTTGTACATTTTCTATGGTGTACTACAAACACCTAATTTAAGGAGTCAGACTCTGATATTGTCTATTCTGGCAATTGTGATGTTAGTATCAGGGTGATTTTTAGAAAACATGACATCCTTTCTAATATCATGACCCGTCTACACCAATTTGTGTTTCAGGTGAGAGACAAACACCACGACTGACATATCTTGATATGGAATGTGTGGTCTTTCCCCTTCTTCAGGACGCTGTTAATTTTTCAGGACAACAGTTAGTAATGTGATCAGCATATACTGCCTCCAAGCATAAACAAGTACAAATAACAAACAGTTAAAAACCTCTAGTTCAAGTGACCGTAGTTATTCACAAAGCAGTTAAAGAGCTCAACACCCTAGTGACCTGCTACTCGTGTAGCTCTAGTTCAAGTGACCGTAGTTATTCACAAAGCAGTTCAAGAGCTCAACACCCTAGTGACCTGCTACTCGTGTAGCTTCTTTCTACATGTGGGAGTCTAAATACGTAATTCGGCTTCAACATTTTGCCTCAGTGATTCATTCTGTACTGAAAAATAATGAATGAGAGGCAGTTATCCAAACTATCTCCCTTCACTTTCAGAGGAGCAGAGTTACTTAAAGTGCACGTACGACACGATTGTTGTAGCCTCTGCGTCTTGGTTTCAATCCAGCAGGTGCGGTCCACAGGGGTCACTTGTCGCCCAAGGGTGGCAGTGATTTCAGTGTTCACGGACTTCTAATGATCAAAAGAATTACATTAGGGGGCCATCGGGGCAATAAATTCAACTTCTGTGTCTGTCAAGGGACAATGTTACTTACTTAACAGTAGTTTCCCTACGCGTCAGTCTCACGGCAACGTATGCGTCAAAGCTATCGGCCGCCATCTTTGATAGGCGTGTAGTATTTATTCGACTGACGCCTGGGTGTATACATATGTCCCAGCGACGTCGCCATATTGTATTAGGTAATGTAAGGAGTGCTTGTGTTCGTGGATCGCCGCCATCTTGGCTAGGTGCCACGTTCGAATTCACGCAGTGCAAGTTAATCAAGCCCGTACAGGCATCACATCGTTTACGTCATGTCGGCTGATGTGACCGTCTCGGGCATGGGAACTCGTTCCACCTTGGGAATTTAGTCAGAAAAAGTGCCATCTATGAAACAGGGCGGTGTAATTGTCAATCTGGAAAAGTGAATACCCTTCATTTGAATGACAGACGTAACTTGATGGCCGTAGGCCAACCGCCTTATGCACCGAATTATAGAAATACAGACTGCTATGCTTGACCAACAAGCGGCCATTTTAAATGTAGCAAGAATCGCCATTTTGCTTGTTAACCATTGCTCATTGCTTTCTGTCTAAAACTGCTTTGCAGCTTGCAATTCTTGCGGATTCTGCTTACTCTACTCAACTGTTAACATTGTTGTCTGAATATGAAAGTGCAAGGTCGCGGCACTGAGGAGTTCGTTGAAACTCCTCATGAGTAGCCCAGAAAGGAATGCCCACGCTCCCTCTCTGTAGCCTTGAGAGAGAGCTGCAGGGCATTTAATCATTTCACAGCTGCCAGCCAGTCTCGTACTGTGGTAGAATATGTTAGAATAAAGCAGCTAATGGCTTGAATTATGCTCTTCTTACGGCCCCCCTTCACAAAACCCTTTAGAGCGTGTCGGCTCCCAGGACACGAATAGTACCTCATAGATAGCAAAGCTTGGAATGTGACTCTTCCCCCGTGTGCAGCTTGCTTCCAAGAACAGAACCACCGTGTTCTGTTCAACAACTAAAAGATGCCTCCACACTTTCTAATTGCACATTGTTACTAGAATAGACATCGAAAGTGTCATAATTGTCATACCCGTCGAAAATGTCCATCGTCATCCCCAGTTCAAAGAAACTTAATAAAGGATGGTGTTAAACATGACATAGCTGATTGTATGATATGCATTTTGTATATATGTAACTGATGTACGTAATTTGCTCTCTTGCGTCCCTCGAGGTCTAGGAAACTCACGTCGCGGGGCGTGAGACCACAGTTGGCCAATTGGGACTATTTAGCTTGCAATAAACCCTAGCATTGGGAATTTGAACCTTGTGTCTGGCGCATCTTTTTGTGTATGGTTATTGCCTTGTTTCCATATCGCTAGGGGCCCCTTTCAAGATGGCGCCGGAATAGGGACCCTCCCCCACTTGCCCCATTGTATACGTTGTAACGGAATAAAGGCGGAATAACGGCGAGGACGGGACGATCCAGCCGGGATCAAGAGGTGTACGGGGCGCCCTGTAGAAGTGAGGAGAGATTTCTTTGCAGATCTGCACACATCTGATCCCTGATCGACGTACCGGGCCAGAGGGCAAAGGAGCCGAGGGTCCCGAAACGAGGCAGAAGCCAGAGAAGCGCAGATACGACGTTGGGAGAGGTTGCGTTAGGACAGGCGACTTGTTTTATCAGGTGAGTCATTCCCCGATTCAAACAAAAACCTGATTTTTGGTAGAGTAGTGATTTTGCAAATTCAAACGTCCAGGTAAAGGTTAGCTAACCAAAGGGGAAGGTTAAAAACATGCCTGGAGTACTGTCCACTTTAGCAGGGCTTTTCCGCTGCGGTAGACAGTCCTTGGAATATGGCCAAAGTTCACCGCCTGGGGGAACGCCGGCTTATAACATGTATGCAAAATATGGTGTGGGTGCGATAATATTTTGTGAAATTTGGCATAGGCAAACTAGAAAGCAACAGGACCATCAGTGGCCGATTAATGGTAGTTTTGAGATTGCGAGGATAGATAACCTAGAAAGGGTGCTGATTAGGAAAAAAGCGCGACCCGCAGCTTTTGAGACTGACAAAGATTGGAGGAGGGAAGCAATGCTCCGATTTAGGAGTAAAGAGAAGCATGCGCATAGGTACAAATCGAAGGTCGAAGGTTGAGGTAGCAGAAGAAGAGGAGGAGTGGACGGCAAGTCTAAGACGGGAAGGGAGACGTGAGCAAATGAACATAGAAGTATACCTGCAGCGGGAACTACACATAGCAGACAAATAAATGGAACATTTGCTAACTAATACGGGTCGAGGCCCAAAACCAGAATCGAAACCAAACACGCCAGTAGTGACTGCGCAGGCCCAACCAGTAGTTCTCATACCTCCTCCCAAAGCCCAAGCACTTCCCCTCACGCAAGCATTAACTCAAGCCCCACCCACAGCTCGAGCCCTCCCACAAGCGCAGACCGCATAGACACAATTTCCCAGCACCCAGGAAGGCCCTTCACAGATGCCACCTGTGTCACTTGTCCCATCCGCATCTCCCGCTCCAGAAACAGATTCAGCACCATCCGCCCCTCCCGAAGTCGAAATTGAGACCAGTGAGGCGAGAGGCGGGGCTGAAGGAACAGGATTTGGACGGGTAACTCGAAGCGCGATCAGCAAAGAAAGAAAGATTGAATTACAACGAGAGGCAGAAATGTACATAGAAGGAAATGATGGGACGGCAGCATTGGCCTCATTGTATGGGTACCGAAGAAGCAACGAGAGACAGGTAGTGTTGGAATGCATGGGGAAATTTTTGGTGGGAAAATGGAAAAAGTTACTTGAGAAATTACCGCCACGACGATTGTTAGATTTGAACCAATTAGCATGTTGTAGAATAAAAGATGAAGAAGTAAAGGAACATGTGAATGGACTTTTTCATCTTAAAAATGAGTTGGATAATGAGTATGCCAAAATGTTTGCTACACCTGGATACAGGGGTTGGGATATTAGAAGAGATGGGAGAGGGACGGTAGAACCATACATACAGCGGAGACATTCAATGTCATCTGTACAGAGGGGCGACAAGCTGAAAGTGTATACGAGAAGCGATAAAGTGGGTGTCGAATCCTAGTATCCCAACAATGGTCATACATGACATATTTGACGAATATTCCATGCCAATGAAAAGAAAGGCACTGCAATCGATGGCTGAACATTTGATAGAGAAGGATATAAAAAATAATAAGGCCAGCCCACCTGAGATACTAGCGGTATACAAGAGAGCATTCAAGCGAAGTACAGGAGAAACGGGCCTATCACTGGACTTAAGAATACTATTGAACCTAAGAGAAGGGGGAGGGATCGTGAGTGGGGCATTTCCAATGAGAGAGGTTCCGCCCACGTTTGTACCAAAAGTAGAGATCCCTGCGCCGGGTACAGTAGGAGCGCAGGTAACACCAGCCCATTTCACCACCCAGTATGTGCATGTCCCCTTTTCCATGCAAGAGTTGAATACTATAAAACAGACGATTCCCGATATAAGAAAGAATCCTGCAGGTTTCTACAAGGAAGTAGAGTCAACCCTGAGATCAGCAGTGCTTACTATGAGCGATATAGATTTGATTTTCCCAGTCATTTTGCCAGCAGATATATGGAAACAGATGAGGAAGGTAGATGACGTGGGGGCTTTTGGTGCCACATGGGCAGAGTTACTATTGGAGGACAAAAATAGAAAAGTAGGGGAAAATCCGGGAACCCGCATGGCAGATCTACCAGAACGGATAATGCAGAGATTGAGGGAAATAATTCCAGAAAAAAGGATTCAGTGGGACAAATTAACTACATGTGTACAGGGCAAGGATGAGCCAGTAACGGATTATTTCAATAGATTTGAAGGAGTATTCACAGACTTCAGTGGGCAGGATGTGAGCACAGAGTCGGGGGGAAAAGGCTATTTGTTGATAAATATGTGAGGGGACTAATACCACTAATTCAAGATATGTTAATGACGTCGGAAAGTTCCTGGGCAGCAAAACCGGTGAGTGAGATATTACACATAGCCCAATATTAGGAGAACATGGTAAATGTGGCGAAAGAAAGAGGTGAAGGATAGAGTAAATTTAAAAATGAGGTTGTTACTGCAACAGGTCATTGGATACAATAAAGGTAGAGGAAATGCACAAGGCAGGGGAAATTTGAATAATATGCACCGGGTGTCATTGGGAGTAAATCAATGTGCGTACTGTAAGGAGGAAGGACACTGGCGAGCGCAATGCCCGCACCTACAGAATAGAGGTGGGTTTGGCCAGAGAAGGCCTCATAGAGGACATCAGGGGTCAAATGGCCCAAGCAGAAATAGCATGCAGCAGCAGCAGGGATAAACCAATGGAGGTACTCAAAACCAATCCTATGGTCAAAACCAAGCGCAACAGAACCAGGCATTGAACCAAAGTGTTCCGAACCAAAATCGGGGCGGGCAGGGCCAACAGAGAAATGATCAGAGTGGAGGACACCGAGGGGGAAATGGGAATATTTTTGATACACAGCCAAACACGTATTATAACAGCAGCGGTGACTACACATCGGACAATGTGTTATTTTCGCAATAGGACAGCCCACGGCAGGGGTCGGAACCAGTGTCTATTCCCGTGAATCAGAGAGGACCCTACGTAGAAATGAGAGTCGGGAATAAGGAGCACCGTTTCCTTGTAGATACAGGGGCGCAGAAGTGTTTGATAGACCACCACTTGGTTCCGGAGATCCCACTGTCGGGGCAAAAGAATGTTTCTGTAGGGTTCGCAGGTACACCAGTAATTAACCCCATGTCCGAAGCTGTCCCGATTACAATAGGACCATTTACGGAACAGTGTCCATTTCTTCTGACAGAAAATTGTGGGGAGAACTTGCTAGGATTAAACTTGTTGAGAAAATTGGGGGCAGTTCTACATTGTACGGCAGATGGGGTGTTCCTCACGATGTGGCCTCACGATGCACCGGTGACGGAATTTATGTCAAAAGCGTTACCAGAAGAGCTAAGTAGAGTACCAACCTGTCTGTGGGCAATGCATGATAACGATGTAGGATGCTTGAAAATAGAGCCAGCAAAAATAACTTTGAAAGAAGGTGTTACATTACCATGAATTCCCCAGTATAAAATTTCTGTTGAAGGTGAGAAGGGATTAAAGAGTATTGTTACTGACCTAGTGAGATTGGGGGTGGTTGAAGAAATTGCAGGTAGCACGTACAACAGCTTGATTCTTCCAGTTTACAAGAAAGGAGGCAATGAAGTACCATAGCGTTTCATAATTGATCTGCGCGCATTGAACAAAGTGGCAGACCCACAATTCCCTTTGGTCCCAGATGTCACAACAATACTGACAATGTTACCGCCCACTGCAGAATACTTTAGTGTAGTTGATTTGAAGAACGCGTTCTTTAGCATTCCAGTGGATAAAAGCAGTAGATATCTGTTCGCGTTCACTCTAGGAGGTCGATCATTCACATTCACACGCATTCCACAAGGATACACAGAAAGCCCGAGCATTTACAGCAGAGCGCTAAAAGAGCAGCTAGACATGTTAGCATTACCGGAAGGTTGCGTACTCTTGCAGTACATAGATGACTTATTATTAGCTGCTGACAAAAAAGAGATCTGCAAAGAAAGTACTATAGTACTATTGACACACCTAGCGACCCATGGTCACAAGGCAAGTTTGAAGAAATTCCAGTATAATCAAAAGGAGGTGTCTTATTTGGGTTACCTACTTTCGAAAGAAGGGAGAAGATTAACACCAGAACGCATAGAAAGTATTTCTAGTATGCCTATTCCAAAAACTCAAAAAGGAGTGAGAGCTGTAATAGGCATGGCCTCTTATTGTTGGCAGTGGATCAGTAATTTTGCGTTGGTTGTGAAGCCGATGATAAAGTTAACTAAAACGGATGCAGTGATGCCTTTACAGTGGGATGAGGAATGTCAGAAAGCGTTTGAGCAATTGAAAGCTGCATTGTGTGCTGCGCCAGTTTTAGGCACTCCTAACTGTAAAAAGATCTTTAGAGTATTTGTGAGCGAGAGTGAAGGATGTGCATTGTCGGTTTTGACACAGTAACAAGGTGGAAGAAATAGGCCGTGCGGCTATTATTCTTCCACGCTGGACCCTGTAGCGCATGCACTACCACGATGTTTGTGATCTGTCGCAGCAGCTGCTGCGTCAGTGAAACAAACGGGAGGAATGGTATTGGGGGACACTTTAATTCTGATGGTGCCACATGCTATAGAAGTTCTATTAAATAGAACACAGACGCAACACCTCACTTCTGCTAGACTAACAAGATATGAGCTCATCTTGTTTGTACCCCACATCCAAATTATGAGGTGTAGCGCATTGAATCCTGCAGAATTAATGCCACTGCCCTTAGCAGAAATTGGTGACAACGAATCACCACCCGATGATTGTTTAATGGTCACTGAAGAAGAAACACAGGGAAGAGTTGACTTGAGTGACATCCCACAGAAAGAGCCAGATGGGGAGTTGTTTTGTGACGGCTCTTGTTTTAAATTACCTGATGGCACATCAACGGCCGCATATGCAATTACTACCCTAGAGAGTGTTGTAGAAAGCAGAAGAATCCCCTACAATTCGGCACTAGCCGCAGAAATAATAGCACTGACCCGAGCCTGTGAACTCTTTGAGAATTTGAACGTGAATATTTATACTGACAGCCAGTACGCCTTTGGCGTGGTTCATAACTTTGGCCGACTCTGGGCTGAGAGGGGGTTTCTTGACATCACATGGGGCCAGGATTCAGCATGGGCCTTTGATTGTGCGATTGTTGTCTGCACTCACGTTTCCAAAGCGCCTAGCTATAGTGAAATGCGAGGCGCATAAAAAAGTAACATGTAAAGTGGGAGAGGGAAACGCATTTGCAGACAGGATTGCAAAACAAACAGCCACAGATTTGGGAAATAAAATGATGACAGTACAGACTGAGGAAGTACCTTGTATGATAGAGAATGGAGTTGCCACAGTCAAAGAAATGCAGGCTGAGGCACGACCGAAGAGATTCAGGGGTGGGCTGAGGGCTCTGCTGAGTTAGATTTGGAAGGATGTTGGGTGGACAAAGACGCCAAGAACTGGATGTTGCCAAATTGTTACGTAACCGCAATGGTTACAATGGCGCATAGCCCTACCCACATTTGCGCGAAGAAGATGGTACAGCATTTATCCACAGTATGGAAAAATGAGCACATAAAGAATGCAGAAAGGCTAGTGCAGAATTGTATTACGTGCCTGCAACACAATGTAGGGAAGGGAACCGTGACTCCAGTAGGTAGTTTTGGCCCACCCTCCATGCCATTTGAGGTGATCCATTTTGATTTCATAGAAATGGAAAGGTGCCAGAACTACAACTATGTGTTGGTGGTGATTTGTGCATTTAGCAAGTGGGTGGAGGCATATCCTTTAAAAGACTGCACTGCCATGTCAACGGCAAAAGTAATGTTGAAAGAGTATTTCTCCCTGTTCGGGTTGCCCCGTGTCCTGTGGTCAGACAACGGCCCACACTTTGTGGGCGCAGTAGTACTGCAGATCTGTGCAGTTCTGCAGATAGAGAAACGATTCCACAGTTCCAGGCATCCCAGTTCTGCCGGGCTTGTTGAGAGACATAAAGTCAAAGATAGCTAAAATCTGTGCTGGGAGCAAGTTGAGTTGGGTGGAGGCATTACCCCTAGCGCTATTGTGCAATGCCACGTCTGTGCAGGCTAAAACTGGGCTCTCCCCCTATGAAATTATAATGGGGAGACCGGCAAATGTATGGTGCGCACCGCAGCCCAAAAGATTATGTGAGGTCGAGCATCCTATGTTAAGCACGTACTGTGGCCTTTTAATGCAGAAGTTGCGTTTGATTCATCAGCAGGTGCAGGAGGCGTTACCAGTGCGATACACCGGACCGGGGCACTCGCTGGAGCCTGGAAGCTGGGTCTTGATAAAGAACTTTGAGCGGAAGACAGCATTAGCACCCAGGTGGCGCGGCCCCTACCAAGTACTTTTGGCGACGCAAACGGCCCTTTGAGTGGATGGACGGAAGGCATGGATCCATGCGACACATGCCAAAAGATTCCCTGGACTGCTGACAACTTCCGACGACCAGAGAAAGGAAACGGTCTCGGAAACGAAAGAAACTGTTGCCAGTCCATTGCCACAGCATCAGCCTGAGCGAGAAGTGAAAGTTGAAACAAAGTCCAAGCGAGAAGTGAAACTCGAAACAGAGCCTGAGGAGGCTGCCAGTAAGGGGAAAGGGCGAAAAGTGCCCCAACGTTGCTCAGTAGAAACAACATCACTGCCGAGCCACACAAACCCTGCATTGCAAACACGAGCAGAAACAACGCGTGTACCCCTTTGGCGCCCACCAGTTTCTGCAAATGCACCAAAGCCAAAGAAAGAAACTACATCATTGCCACGCGCTCATCGCTACCCATCATTGTGCCGCAGGCTGACACTGAGCCTGATACTGAAAGAGCAACGGCGCTATTTACGGATCATACACTACCAGGAGTGAAACAGTATAATTTGCGGCCTCGACAGGCAAAGTAATCCACAGATCTTTGGTGCTTTTCTTTTGCCTTTGGTTCCACTCACGGACGGAGTAGGAGGAGAGAAGCGTGAGAGTTGTGAAAGTCGGACAATTCAAGACTCACGGCTCCTCGGTGCGCTTATAAAAGTACATGTGTCAGGAGCCAGAGCAGGACAAGCTGGACGCACATAGTACTCTATCAATAAAGAACTGTTCAGAAATCGTCTGAGCAGTGGGAGAAAAAGCTGGATTCACATAGTACTCTATCAATAAAGAACTGTTCAGAAATCGTCTGAGCAGTGGGAGAAAGAACAACTAATCTTGCTTGGAGTGGATAAGTGATCTAGGCTGTGAAAGGGCTGGCAGAATTGAACTGTGACATTTTCGTTGACCTTTTCTGGCATCAAGAACGAGAGACATTTGCGACGAACTTTGCCAGCAAGAAGAAGGACGATGAAGAACAAGTCAAGACCGGTTTCAGCCTCCTCCTGCACCCCTGCTGAAAAGATGATAGATTTAGAGACTGTAAATTTAGGGGAAAAGCATGGTAAAAGGAATAAGGTACTGATTTGGACATTGGTCCTGTGTTTCTTAAGTATGGTAGTACCAACAATAACAGCTATTACACTTTTGTTCCTGGAGTCCGCGCACCCATTAGAAACACTTTTGCCAAAAGCAGCTACTGAAAGCCTGGTTCATGTAATCACTGGTACTTTGCCCCCAATGGAAGAAAGACATAGAGAAGGATACGGCAACAATACATTGTTGCTCATCATGAACATGACCCATGCGGTTTTAAAGAAAAAAGATTAATGGGTTTGTGCCCATTTACCACAGCACGGTGGGAAAAAGATAGGCTGGTATGTACAACCGTTACCATTGGTGTATTCATGTGAAGTATCGTTGAGTGCAATGTTCTTTGGGAAATGGAACAAGAGTAATACGCGTCAGCTAGATGAGACCAATATGAATGAATTTGAGGAAGTGATCATGAAACCTGTGGGTTGTTTGTTTTCACCAGATCCCATGAGGAAGAATACACGAAAGACAAGACTAGATAGATTACATAGGCAGAATAGAGCAACCCCGCCAGCAGAAGAAACATCAGTAATGACATTTCGAATGAGGGATGAATGGAATAAAGATGCTGTGCCCCCTGCCTATACAGTGGATCACAGCCCCAAAACTGCTCCCCTATGTTTACAGAAAAAAGGTTCCTATAAAGTAGGAATGTTTAGCAGCTGCCTGAACACAGTGGTTTTGAAGCATGAAATAGAACCCGTGTACGTAGCGGACCCTGTCTACTTTATATGTGGAAAAAAAAGCATATCCATGGTTACCTAGGAACTGGGGAGGTACATGCTACTTAGGTCTACTGTTTCCAGGAGTGTTCCTCTTGGAAACAGCAGAAGTAGCCAGACGAACAAAAGGTAGAACTCAAAGGAGTAGCGAGGATGGAATGTTAGCAATAGATATAGCCAAATCATTTATACCATTCTTGTCCCAAATAGAAAATTCCTACAATATAAGAAAACTGTCTAGAATATTAAAAAAATACAATAGATTCAACAACGGATATTTTATTGAATATGACGTTAGAGGAAAAAGGAATAAGACTAATGGCACTACAAAACAGGATGGCTCTCGTTATAATATTAGTTGATCGTGGAGGAGTTTGCAAACTCGTAAAACCTGCATGCTGTGTGTATATAGGTGATTACTCCCCTACGATATTTAAAGCAATCCGGAAATTACATGTCCTAAGTTCCACACTCTCTACTGAAGAAGGGGGATGGGGGATAGGATCCTGGTTGTGGGGACTGTTGCGGTCCTGGGGATGGAAGTTAATTTCGATACTAATGGTGATACTTGGTATATTCATAACCTGTTGCTGTTGCATACAATGCTTACCAATAGTTTGCACTGAAATAACTGATGGATGTACTAAGGGATGTATGCACATGGTGTTGAGAGGAAAACAAACGCATGGCCGAAATAACAGAGACACTGATGAAACAAAAACAGTAAAACAATTCATGGCTATAGACATTAATGATGAAGATGATGCTCATGATAGCATGAGAGGTTCAGACATAGATACCCTAGAATTATCCTCATCAGAGGAGGATACAATGAATGAATAAGGCATTTGGCATGCGGCCAAAAGGAGGGTTTGTCAATCTGGAAAAGTGAATACCCTTCATTTGAATGACAGACACAACTTGATGGCCGTAGGCCAACCGTCTTATGCACCGAATTATAGAAATACAGACTGCTATGCTAATCTGCATTTGTTTCGGATTTAGTTCTTACATGCCCACTTACTTAAAGTGCACGTACGACACGATTGTTGTAGCCTCTGCGTCTTGGTTTCACTCCAGCAGTTGAACAGAGATGTATGCCTGACTAAACAAAGAAAAGACCTAGATGATAGAATGACGTGTATATCTACCTTTTCTCCATTGAGTAATGACCTCAGGAGGATCATTCTCAAACATTGGAAAATTGTTCAAACTGATGATTTCAAACCAGGTCCCCCTAGATTTGCATTTAAACGTATGCCAAATTTGCGTGACAAACTCGTACACACGTATCCGATTGAAAAAAAATCCGACCACAGACCAGACCCAATTGTGGCACCTACCTCCGGTAATAGGCCACTTTAAATGTGGGCATTGCTCGGTATGTCATCTCACGAGCAACATTAAACAGATTGACTTAAAAGGAAGGAACTGGACATTCAACACCTTCTCAAATTGCGCCACTAAGTGGGCCATCTATGGCATTAAATGCCCATGTGATCTCCTGTATATCGGGAAAACTAAGAGAACAGTTAAGACCCGCATCTGTGAACATAGATCTGCCATAAGAAACCACACTGCAGACAAACCATTGGTGGCCCACTTTGAGACAGCCAAACATACACAGTATGATATGTACTGGTTTGTGATCCAAATCATTCAAGCCCACCCACGAGGGGGTGGATAGGGACCTTACTCTTAGGAAAACAGAACAGAAATGGATTCATAATCTAGGTACGGCCAAGTCGGGCCTCAATTTAGCTGTGGAGTGGAATTTATTCTACCATTAACGTATGAGACCTATTGTACACCCAGCCTCACGTGAGTGTCATCATTTCGCCATAATCCATCTTTTCCATTCATATCTATACAGATATTAGCCCTCTCTTGTCTAAACAATTTCTATAGAGCACCAGCTATCTTGTGTTTATATTTATACACCCGGCTAGCCATTCACCGCCCTGTTTCATAGATGGCACTTTTTGTGACAAAATTCCCAAGGCGGAACGAGTTCCCATGCCCGAGCCGGTCACATCAGCAGACATGACGTACACGATGTGATGCCTGTACGGGCCTGATTAACTTGCACTGCGTGAATTCGAACGTGGCACCTAGCCAAGATGGCGGCGATCCACGAACACAAGCACTCCTTACATTACCTAATGCAATATGGCGACGTTGCTGGGACGTATGTATACGCCCAGGCGTCAGTCGTATAAATACTACACGCCTATCAAAGATGGCGGCCGATAGCTTTGACGCATACGCCGCCGTGAGACTGACGCGTAGGGAAACTACTGTTAAGTAAGTAACATCGTCCCTTGACAGACACAGAAGTTGAATTTATTGCCCCGATGGCCCCCCTAATATAATTCTTTTGATCATTAGAAGTCTGTGAACACTGAAATCACCGCCACCCTTAGGCGTCAAGTGACCCCTGTGGACCGCACCTGCTGGATTGAAACCAAGACGCAGAGGCTACAACAATCGCGTCGTACGTGCAATTTAAGTAAGTGGGCATGTAAGAACTAAATCCGAAACAAATACAGATTATAGGAGGTACACTGATACAATAACTCTGCTCCTCTGAAAGTGAAGGGAGATAGTTTGGATAACTGCCTCTCATTCATTATTTTTCAGTACAGAATAAATCACTGAGGCAAAATGGTGAAGCGAATTACGTATTTAGACTCCCACATGTAGAAAGAAGTTACACGAGTAGCCTGTCACTAGGGTGTTGTGCTCTTGAATTGCTTTGTGAATAACTACGGTCACTTGAACTAGAGGTTTTTAACTGTTTGTTATTTGTATTTGTTTATGCTTGCAGGCAGTATATGCTGATCACATTACTGACTGTTTTTCTGAAAAATTAACAGCGTCCTGAAGAAGGGGATAGACCACACATTCCATATCAAGATATGTCAGTCGTGGTGTTTGTCTCTCTCCTGAAACACAAATTGGTGTAGACGTGTCATGATATTAGAAAGGATGTCATGTTTTCTAAAAATCACCATGATACTAACATCACAATTGCCAGAATAGACAATATCAGAGTCTGACTCCTTAAATTAGGTGTTTGTAGTACACCATAGAAAAATGTACAAGACTGAGATCTTGACCAAAATGTTGAAACATGTTGAGAGAACGCTGATTTACCATTATTTTTGTATCTATGTTTTGTTTTTTTAGCAAGATCATTGTTATATGAGTTTGACAGATGGTCACTTTAACAATTTGAAAATGTATTAAAAATTGTTCTTTGCTAATACCTATGGTCATGTGATGCATGCAGTTAAGTGTATATAATAATCACTTACAAGAATCCTCATCCCTCTGACAGTGTGTTGGGAAGTTGGGTAGCAAGTGGTATATCGTTGCTTGTGTTTATAGTATACTCCTCACATTCCCTTGCCCCCTTACAAAAAAAGAGGAAATAAGTGATTGTGCTCAATCCACTTACCAAATATTCTATGATATGTTCTCTAAGTGTCTGTCCCGACACCTGAGCTCTAATTATGTCCTCCGGGAGACCCCAGGCCCATAGCCGGGGGTGAGCATTAACCCAATTAATGGACGCCCAAAAGGGGGCGTGATCTGATAGTGTGATGGGGTTGATCTCTGTCTGTTTTATTTTCCCTAGGATTCCCACCGAGACCCATAGGTAATCTATTGTTGAGGCCGTATTGTGAACATGCAAGAAGTATGTATAGCTTTTCTGTTTCCCGTTCATGTTGCGCCACGCATCTACCAGACTGAGATATGTCATTTTCTGCTTTAAGATCTTAGACGGGGCACCCTGATCGTGTTGCTTGGGTCCTGATCTGTCCAAGGGAGGATCCCATGCCATGTTGAAATCCCCTACCAGCACTATGTTCCCTACAGCTTGGCGTTCTAATTTGTCCAATATATCCCTTAGGAAGCCTTCCGGGCCCGTGTTGGGGGTGTAGACAGTGGCTATTGTGAGGGGCCCACCTTCAATTGCTATTGTCACCATCAGGAATCTCCCCTGTTTGTCCCCTCAGGTGTACTTTACTTGCGCATACAGGGAATCTCTAATTGCTATTGGCACCCCAGCCTTTTTCGCCTGTGCTTTCGCTAGTTGAATCTGGTTAAACCCTTTAATGCGTATTTTATGTTTGTCTTGTGCTCTTATGTGTGTTTCTTGGAGCATTATTATGTCGTAGATGCCCTGCCTGAGGGATTGCTCCACTTTTTTACGCTTGACTGGGTGATTTAGGCCCCTAACATTGTTTGTCAGTATTCTTAGCCCCATCCCTTTTCCTGTGGAAGAAGTCTTTTGCCATGATCTTTTCCCTTTTTTATGTATTCTGAGAATTTCCCAGTCGTCCCCTGCCCCCAATTCTCCCTCCCCCAACTTTGTATTGCGCAACCCCAACCCCCAACTAGCGCGTTCCCCTCCCTCCCAACTACCCTGAGGATGACATGATTCCCTATGGTCACTCTGGCGTCTCGCCTTGTGCGTCACAGCCTCACATACTCTCAGGGATAACTTTGAAGGGAATCCTAAACCCTTCCCCATGACTTCCGTGGCAGCCGGGTCCTTCCTCCCCTCCCGGCACCTGTTGGTTGGACTCTCGTATCTTCATCTGCAGCGGTTGTGTGTCAGCAATCGAGCAGCAATGTTGGCTATCTGCTCCTGTTTTCTGGGCGCTTCTCAGATTTTATTTCTTTCTGCTGGGGTGTCTCACCCTTCTGTTGATCAATTTCCATTCCCCCTTATTCCTTCTGGTGATGGGGACCTTGCTGCTGGCTTGCGGTAGCTCATCTTCCTGATCCTGAATGTTCAGCAATCTCAGGCCCTCTTTCCCTTGATGTTATTCTTTTTTGCGTCCCCTCCCATGTGAACAGCAGTCCGAAGGGGAATGTCCACTTATATCTGATTTGACGTGAGGCCAGCTCCCTCGTTACCTGGGACATGTCTTCTTTTTAGGAGCGTTGACTGTGCCAGATCCTGATACAGATAGATGTCTTCCCCGTTCATTGTTATGTGTTCCAAAGTTCTTGCTTTCCTGAGGATCTGCTCCTTTTGTGTATACCTGGTAAGGGCCACCAATACGTCTCTCGGGCGGGCGTTTTGCACTCCTATTCTCTTCGGCCCCACCCTGTGGATTCGGTCTATCTGGATTTCTTCCTCCTCTTCCTGGTCTAGGTTATCCTTGAACACCTGTTGGACCGCCGTTTTAAGATCCTTGTCCTCCACTCAGCCCTACAGATAAGGGGTGTATCAGCCACTTGTACGCCCTAAAAATTGGCAAATACTCCCAAAGAAATAAAAATAGGGAGTAAAAGTACTCCCAACTAAAAATAGGAAAAGGTCATGTAGAATCATGTGCCCCTGCTTTCACCCTCACAGCTCCATGGATGTTTGGACCAGTAGTGCACATAGTACCACAAGAAGGAAACTAGTATTTTAACTGCCTGATTGTAAGAATTAAACATGTATCTTTTAATGTGCATGAATAACTAGGTGCAAAGAAATAAATATTACAAAAATATTTCTGTTTTTTAGTTAAAACCTATTTTTACTCACTTATAAAATACTCTCATTGGGAATTGGACTTACACGTTTACTCCTTAAAAATCATTTTACTCCCAACTTTAAAAAATGGGCAGTAAAATACTCCCACTTCCAAATCTTATCTGGAGCACTGCCTCCACTGTCTCTGGCATGTTTTTTATTCTTATATTTGACCTTCGTGATCTGTTTTCCAAATCTTCCCACTGGAGTTCCAAGTTATGCGTTAGACGGACCAGATGTTCCTGGGTTTCAGCCACTTGTTGCGTCTCTTCTGTTCTTTCTCCTAGTCCAGCCACTTCCGTCTTCAGTTCCTGCAGTGCTGATTTGAATTTGCTTTTCATGGACTCCAGGTGCGAGTTCATTGAGTCCATAAATTGAATCTGGAATTCCCCAAACCACGACTTCAAGTCTTCTTTCGTGGCCATCTCTTCCGGGGGGGGATCCGTGTCTGGACCACTTCTCTGTCCTTTATGCGTTTTAGCCTTTTCTGTGTTCCCTTTGTCTCCTCCCCAGAGCTGGACCAGGTTTTGTTCTTGTTTTGTCTGCTGGATCGTGGATTTGTTAGACCATGCCTCCCTCTGGATTTTGACATTTGGCCCAGTGTTTCGGTTGCTTTCTGGCAGGCCCTTGTGGTCAGCCGCGTGCTGTCCCATACCTGGCCCCACCCCCCCCCGATTACTGAATACCAGGGGAATGGGAGAACGGGGTCTGCCGTGGTCCGTTGATGGTCATCTGGTCCTTGATTCCCCTGCTGTCCTCTCCGGGGAGAGGTGGGTCACTTGTGGCCCCCTGCACTGTGAGGCCTCTCTCCTTAATGATGTCCTCTTTTCTAGGGTGGGGAGTCACCCCACTAAGCGTTCCAAGGCCCTAGGCTCCCAGGGGGAGAGATCCAGTCCCAGAGCGAGGGCAGGCCGTGTGTGTTCACGTGTTCGAAACAGCGCCGCCTCCAGACCAAATGAGCCAACACTTCCAACATCTCCACTCTTCCGCGGAAAGTCCAGAACCGCAGGGCATGCAGCCAAAACAACACAGCAGCTGCCTGAGTGCCGGTTCCCTCCTTCAGCGTGGCACTGGAGGTGAGTAGTGTCCGCTCCCGACCAGCTGGGGTCTTGATGTAGAGGAAACGTCCAGGAAAGCAGGGCTAACTTCACAGGAACTTCCATCCCATCCTCGTCGCCATCGTTATAAAAGTAAACACGCCAGTTATGTTTACTATATACTTTATTGAGCCATATAAGGAACATCTAGTAAACACCTCCAACACATCCAAACACGGGAGGCTCAACTGACAAAGCTTGAGCAATAACAACATAGCAAGCTCTGCATTCCAGAATGGGTTACCTTACAGACCCCTTCTAGAATGAGCCTACTTCACCAAGCCATAGTCTTTTCCCTTTGTCAGATTCACAGTACAACTAGTTTATACAACACAATGCACCAAAATAAACACCCCCCTCGTTTAGCTAGACACAATGTCCCGCAGCACTTATGACAAGATTGCATTCACACGTGCATCTCCTCAACATCGTCTTATATTACTCTTGATTCTAGAATAAATAACCTTGCTGAAAAAAATATATATTTCTAAGTCAAAGAGTTCAAGCTGCAGGCATTCTAGTTTTAACAGTAATATTATGCATTTCTATTTCTGGAAAATGTCATTTCATTGGTCATGTGCATCTGCAATGTTTTACTTCATGGTCTCGGGACAACGTGCTTGTCTTGGAATCAAGACGACGCTAAGCAACACCGGTTCGATCCCTGGGTCCGTAATTAAGCACGTTATAAATTACAATTTATAATTGATGATTGTATTCGTCATATAGACACGCTTGCGTCCCTATTATGCTTTCCATCGTAAACCACAAACGAAGAGGTCACATCAAACAGAAAAAGGAAATTTGCCAGTAGAGTCCTATGGGAGTAAACGTCTGTTGCCTGCTGGTATTTTCTATGCAGTCTACTTTCCTGCTCACCTGAGCCACGATGCTGACACAGTTTAAGGGAGGTGATGCAGCTGGCAGGAGAGCAGATTTTATTTTATTAACGCCATCGTACATATTCTTTAGAGCAAGACTGAAGTGGGAGGCTCACTGGGAGGCAGCCATGTAGCTATGAGGTAGCTATGTAGGTGTTGCAAACTTATCCATCTTGTTTTCAGAAGCCATATCAAAACTAGAAATCTTCAGCAAATAAGGTTCCCTGGCACAAGTTCAAATGAAAAAATATGATAAGGGAACTGTGTTATCCCAAGACTGTTGACGTTACTGATCTGGAGACTAATATACTGCTACCCATAGTAGGGGTAGGGTTACCCCCCACACCCAACATTTGAAATGTGCACGGATGAATGCACATTCAACTGTACCTCGCTGATTTGATTGCTTCTGATCAATTGGGTGTCCAGTTCATTATAGAGACATGGCTCTCTGAGAATGGTGGCTGGATTTGTATACATTAAGTGGTGATAACGAATGGCTCCCTTTTCCTGAACGGCCACCGCCCATGCTAGACCCAACAGAAATGCTAATACTAAACTTGCACTTGAGGAAATAAGCTGTGGTTGGAATCCTATTGTTTTACCGACCCACTGGATGGAATAGTCTGGTGGAGAGGGTGCTTCTGCTGGTCCTTGTGGCACAGTGCAAACCTCCCAAGGGGGAGCAGAGGCAGGTCTCAATACTGGCGCAGCTTACTTGCTGGGCCCATCAGCCTTTCTGATCTTTGTCCTCATGGAAGAGGGGCATGCTGGAGCATAGCATACGGTCGCCTGGCTCTCGCCTACTGATCCAGGGCTAGGCCAGCATACATGTGGGGCTGCTACCCAAGCTGCTGCAGGAGAGTGCACAAAGGCCCACGTTGGGCCTCCACAAATGCCCCTCGAGTGAGTTTGAGATTGCCCTGCTGGGACTCGTGTTATGTCCGTATTACAGGTGCGCATGCGCTAGTCTCGGTCTGGCGGCGCATGTGTGTAAGAAATAAAGACGGCCCACGAGGCAGTTGCCGCCGGGACCTTGGAACGATCAGACGTGCGTGTCCGAGTCTTATTGCATGCGCATGCTTTGGTTCTAGAACAGGGCGGCCTGAGGCACGGGAAGCCCCATCACACTGGCGACGAGGATGGGATACGAGGAGAAAAACGCCCGACATGGACAATCGTGTTGTTATGGGTATTTCATCTCGCGTGCGCCACGATCCTCACACGAGTGACGGCGGCCATTTTGTTTATGGTGTTTAAGGCGGTTGCTGCCCGCGAGGGTGCTTGTGCACTGTCCAAACACTGCGATAGTCGATCCTTGAAGTTTTGGATGTTCGGCAGTCTCCCCTACGTCGGACACGAATATAGCCAGGTTTGCGGCCTCTAACACGGTCTGAGGTGCCTGTGCGACCTGTGAACATGACGGACAACGAAGGAGAGGCCTCTGGATCAGTGAGGGAGGTGAGGAGACAACATGGTTCATTACAACCAATGCAAGAGTTTGACACCTCGGGCCCTCCTCGAAACCACATATAACAAACATTCTCCACAAATTCCACTATGCGCTCCAAATTGTAGTTTTTCAAAAATCGAGACTTTTTCAAAGTAATCCAATTTTTAATGGGTATTTAATTTTGTGATTAATCATCCGTTAGGAACATGATAATTCGTTTTCTTTCACATCAATTTGCTTGTAGAAATGGTACATACTCTTATTTCTTTATTTTCAGAAATAGTATACCCTCACATCCTCTTATTTCTTTATTTTCAGAAATAGTACACCCTCTATTTTCAGAAATAGTATACCCTCACATCCTCTTATTTCTTTATTTTCAGAAATAGTACACCCTCTACACGTGTTTCCCCATGTTTAATTCCACATGGTTCATCAGGAGGGATATGTAATTATAGGCGCTTTTTCACTATAAAAAAAGAAAAAAAGGGAACAAGACCAATATTGTACTTAGTATGTTGCCCCAAGTATGCCCTTTTCCAGTTGTTAGTATATACAGATATCAAAATTACTTACACATTGGTTCTTTATCCTTTGTCCTCATTAAGTGTAAATCCGCCAAGTTTGGCAGCTAAGTAGTCTGATGTGTAATCTCTAAAAGGAAACAGGACTATTTTAGAGTCAGAATACAAGGATGTATTCATGTTCTAGATGTATGTTTTCTAAATGGTTCGGGGCTTACCTGAGATCTTTAATTCTTTAGAGTTGTATATTCATGGCTCCATTCTGCAGAGATGCACCGGTTGCGAGTGTTCGATGCATCTCCCAGAATGGCCGCCATTTGTATCGCGTCCGTTGCGTCACGACGCCACGTAATGACGTCATGACGCTCCGGGAGCGAGCCGATCGCCATTTTGGATCGGGAGTGCCCTTTCTATAACAAATATTGTTCGCGGTGAGTAAACAACAGGATAATTTCATTTTTTGTAACTGGCTTGGTTAAACCTCGCACAATTTGTCGGGTTGGAGACATTGTCTTGTAACTTATTTGTTGACTTTCCATTGGTGTCAAAAATTATGACCTATCATATATCAATATGTCACACTTTACAACATTGGAGAGAAAAAGTATCTTGATTTATATTATTTGCATTAGCACAATTTTTAAAGATGACGTATATACAATCTACAAGAAATGGCCCATTTCTGTATCTGAGTTCAGACCAGTATTACAGCAGTCAAATATGCAAATCCATTTAGCTTCACATTGGCGAAGTTTTTGTTCTCTGTTTCCTCCTCTTTGGCCTATTTTAACATGTTCAATTCCAAAAAATCTTATGCCATCTGTATCTTGTGTTGGATGGTCCATTAGGTAATGTTTTCCCAAAGGGTATCTAATGTCTCTGTTTTTGATTGATCTCAAATGTTCTGAAATCCGGATTTTCAAAGGCCTCACAGTGCTTCCTATATAGGTCTTGGTACATATACAGGTGACAGCATAGACTATGTAGTTCGTATTGCAATTCATGAAATGGTTTATCGTGTATATTTTGCCGTTGGGCAGAGTAATTGTTTTTTTACACTTTTCCGCAAACTTGCAATAATTACATTGACCACACTTGTAAAAGCCTTGTAGTTTTTCTTCTGACCAGATTTGACTTATTCCTTTTGATGGTATTTTTTCAATAAAGTGTGATGGGCATAACATTTGCTTTAGATTTTTTGCTTTTCGATTAGTGATGAGTGGCTGATCCCCAACGTAGTTTCTGAGATCATTGTCTAATGTTAGTATATTCCAGTGTTTTTGTAGAATTTTCCTTAGGGTTTTATTGTCCGTGCTGTATGTTGTTACAAATCTGATTTTTTTGTCTTGTTTTGCCACAAGATCCTGTTTATTTTTTTCGAGCAAGAGGTCTGAACGGTTCCATTGCTTGACTTTAGATATCGCTTTATTCAGCTGTTTATTGCTGTATCCTCTTTTCAGAAATTTTGCAGTTGCTGTCTCCAAATGTTTATTCTTATCTTGATCTTGAGTGCAATTACGTGTTATCCTGATGAATTCCCCGTATGGTATATTCTCCAGCATTGGATCTTTCATGGATTCACATGCTTTGAATATTCCCCGTCGTCAGGCTGGGAATCCCCGGTACATTGTATAGACCCTTTCCCGTAGGAAAACTTTTTCGACGCTTATGCGTCCTATCCACCTCGTTTTGTATCATGCGTGCCCGTGCCGTCAGGACGTCATGATATAAATACAGGCCCCGCCCCCGCGCTCCCTCAGATTTCAACCGTCTTTCAAAGCAGTGGGATCCTCGTGGTTACTACTAGTGAAAACTAGGTTGTTTTTTATTTTTTTGTCTGTTTCGCGTAAGCGAAGTTCAAATTCTGGAGAATTATGTCTGGAAAGGCGTTATTTCGCCCATGTGCAACCTGTGGCCTCAAAAAGGTTTATGAAGGAGACGGCCACATGGACTGTATCTACTGTCTCCACCCGCACCACACGGCGGAGACATGTGAGATATGCCAGGGTTTCTCCCAAAAAACCCTTAAGGACCGTAAAAGAAGGCTGGTCGACTGGCTTAATGACGGAGCGGGTGCCTACCCGGCTTCGGAAGTTGGCTCCACGGCCTCCAGGAGCAAGTCGGAGCCTCCATCGAAGAAGGTGCGGCCAGCAGAAATTCGCGCTGAGGACAAGCATAAGGGGAAACATGCTGGATCCTCCTCGTCACATAAAAAGCCCTCCTCCTCCTCATCATCTAAGACGGAGAGGCTAGCGCTGTCTAAATCCTCCTCAGGGGACCGTCCCAGGTCTTCCGTGAGTCGAGAAGCTTCAGCCGGGAAGTCGGCATCGAAATCGACGACGAAGTCTAAGGGCTCGACGACGACGACTTCCTCGTCGACCTCGGTGTCATTGACGATGCCTATTACCGTTCAAGCAGCAGCGGTTGGGATTCCTTCGTCGACGGAGACTCAGTCTATGGCTTGGCTGCCTGAGGTCTATGACCCAATCCCCCCTGAGGTCTTACTGCAGCCAGACACGGCCTGCTCGGCGGAAGGGGAAGGTGACATGGTTCTGCAGCCATCGGATTTAGGCTTACGGCCTTCCACGTCGACGACGACGGCGAGTGCGAGCGGGGGTATGGTACCTATATCATCCACGTTACTGAACCCCCAGACAGTTTTGTCTCTGGATGTGCTTAATACTCTTCAGAAGCTACTACAGCGGCTGGATACCCAGTTCCCTCAACCTGGGACGTCATCGTCACTTTTGTCTGTACCTTCCGTCGACGAGCAAACTTGTACAGCTCGCTCGTCGACGAATCACCCATCGGCTCCCCAGGCGGTGAAAGATCGTCCTCGAGCTCAGGAGGAGGGTGAGTTGTCGGAGTCCGACTCTATACGTGATGACTCGGGGTCAGACATCTCCCTGTCACCGTCGAGGGACCCGACATGGAATTCGGATGTAGAATTGGAGTCTACGAGGAGCCAGACACAGCCATCTCCCCCTGATGATGTGGGAGCCTTCCATGCAATGATGGGGAAAGCGTGTTCCGAATTCGGCTTGATTCCTGAGGAGCAGAGGAAAGACTGTTTCCTTTTTGACCATATGGGTCAAAGGAGAAAATCGGTATTTGCCATCCCAATCCTTGACCACGTGTGGCAAGAAGGTCTCAAGACGATGCGCCATCCGTTCTCGGAACCAGCCATAAAGGGACGGATCGAGAAAAAGTTTAAAGCTCCGGAGTCCACTCCAAAATGTCTAACATCACAGCCTCTGTCTGACTCGGTGGTGTCGGCGGCAGCGGCTAGGAAGGCCAGGGTCCAGCAAAAATGTTCAACGCCACCGGAAAGCGAGGCTAGGAGGCAGGACGCATTTGGAAAGAAGGTGCTCTCGGTCGGAGCGACGACAGTAAGAGCAGCCAATTCCTTAGCGATCGTGTCACGATATGATAGGGAAATGTGGCACAAATTAGCCCCTATCCTAGAACACCTGCCAGATGAACACCGGAAAGCAGCTATGTTACTGGTGCGGGACGGCGAAGAGGCCTCGAACCACGCTATTAATATCGCAGTTGACCTAGCAGAGTCTGGTTTCAAACAAATCAACCATGGAGTAGTGCTTCGTCGACAAGCGTGGCTCAAATGTACTACTTTCCGTCCTGAAGTACAGTACAAAGTCCTGGACATGCCATGCGAAGGGGAGCACCTGTTTGGCGAAAAGGTTGATGAAGCGCTGAAAGGGATGAAAGAAGACACGGATACTGCTAGGTCCCTCGGCGCCCTTCAAACGGGTAGAAATTTTCGCTCTTTTTGCCCCTTCAGAGGTGCTTCTGGAAACTCCCGCTTTGGAGCCTCGAGGGACCGTGGATTTAACAGGCCCTCGTACTCTTCACAAGGGTTCAGACGAGCGTCCCAGTCGGCACGTGGAAGCAGGGACTATCAAGCCTCCAGGCGGCGAGGCTCAGGTCCGTCGTCAACGAAGAACAAGCAAACCAGCAACCAATGACGGCCTTTGGAACGTCCTGGGGGGTCGAGTCTCTCATCACTTCGACCGATGGAAATGCATCACCAAAGATCGATGGGTCCTAGACACGATTCGCATGGGTCATGCGCTGCAATTCAAAGACAAGCCTCCGCGTCTTCCTCCTTTATTCTCGACACAGCCCCACCTCCAAATCCTACGACAAGAGGCGGCGCTTATGTTGCGAAAAGGGGCGGTAGAGAGAGTTCCTGTGGCACAGGAAGGCCAAGGAGTTTATTCCAGGTTCTTTGTTGTCAAAAAGCCAAACGGCAAATGGAGGCCCATTCTCGACCTGAGGGTACTCAACAAGTGGCTAAAGAGCCAAAAATTCAAAATGCTAAAACTCCAAGAGGTTATCAGATCGGTGCAACCCATGGACTATCTATCATCACTAGACCTTCAGGATGCTTATTTTCACATCCCAATACGCCCACGACACAGGAAATATTTAAGATTCGTCGTCGGGAGAAAGCATTTTCAGTTCAAGGTCCTCCCGTTCGGGCTCAAGTCCTCCCCCAGGACGTTCACCAAGTGCTTGGCCCCTATAGCGGCCCATTTAAGGAAGGATGGTCATCATGTCTATCCATATCTAGACGACTGGCTAGTCAGAGGGTCATCCAAAGAACAAACACGAGACAGTCTACGAGCCACAATGTCCATCTTACAGGAACTGGGCTTCGCAATAAACTTCAACAAGTCCTCAGTAGAGCCTTCGAGGACCTTGGTCTTTCTAGGAGCGGAGTTTCATACACACACAAGCCTGGTGAAACCATCCAGCGAAAGAATTCAGAAACTTCAAAACAAGGCGTCGGAATGGAGAGGCGGTACCAAAGTCTCTGTGCGCAAGTACATGTCCCTGCTAGGGACCATGTCGTCCTGCATTCCGTTAATAAACAACTGCCGTCTGTTTATGAGGCCTTGCCAGGAATTTCTAGCGGACCGTTGGGCGCAGAGCAGAGGTCGCTGGTCCGACAGACTGGTCGTCGACGAACAACTAGTTCAAGCACTCGGCTGGTGGAAAGTGTCTACTCATCTAACGAAAGGGATGCCTCTACTGGAACCAGAGTTCCAAAAGACGGTGGTGACGGATGCATCGCTGAGCGGATGGGGAGCTCATCTGGATATGTTACAGGTACAAGGCCAGTGGTCTTTGCAGGAGTCCTCCCTGCATATCAACCTGCTAGAACTGAGAGCAGTGCGATGGGCTCTGAAGTCTTTTCTTCCGCAACTGAGGGACTCGGTGGTGCGTGTCATGACGGACAACACCACTACGATGTTCTACTTGAGGAAACAAGGAGGGACACGTTCCAGGTCCCTATCGACGGAGGCACAGAAAATCTGGCATTGGGCCCTGCAACACAACATGCAAATCTTAGCGTTTCACCTACCAGGAGTGAAAAACGTGGAAGCCGATGCCCTCAGCAGAGAAATGAACGAAGTTCACGAATGGGTGCTGAACGACCAACAACTTCAACAAGTATTCAAGGAATGGGGACACCCTTCCATAGACCTGTTTGCAACGAAGAACAACAAGAAATGCCATCAGTACGCAAGCAGATGGCCTCAGCAGGGCTCACTGGGGGATGCGTTCTCATTCCCATGGACGAACAAATTCCTGTACGCATTCCCTCCTTTTCCCCTTGTCCGGAGGACGTTGCAATGGATCCTCAGGTATCCATGTCGGGTAATTCTGGTGGCCCCATACTGGGCCAGACAGGTGTGGTTTTCAGACCTACTACACTTAGCGGCGGCGGAACCGATGAGATTCCAGAAGACCCCCGACCTTCTGTCTCGACAGGAGGGTGTCGTTTGGCATCACGACCCGGACAGCCTCAAGTTGACGGCCTGGCTCCTGACTTCGCCGAATTTGGTCGGCTAACGATTCCGGAGGACTGTCGACGTATCCTGCAAGCGGCAAGAGCACCTTCCACAAACGCCTCATACGCGTACAAATGGAAAAGGTTCTGTCAATGGTGTAAGGATCAACCAGGTTTGGCCCCGCAATCGATTAGGCCGGGACAGCTCCTTCCATACTTGCTGTTATTAGCTCAAAAGGGCCTTTCGGTGTCGTCAATAAAAGTACACCTAGCAGCCATTTCCAGGTTTACTCGTCGACGGCACTCGGCACCATTGTTCAGCGACCGCCTGATTAAGCACTTCCTTAAAGGCCTCTTTCGGAGTTTCCCTCCAGAGAAGAAATTTCCACCGGAGTGGAGCCTCAATCTGGTCTTAACGTCTCTTATGAAGCCTCCTTTTGAGCCAATGTCATCATCGTCTCTAAAGTTTCTGTCGTGGAAATTGGCCTTCCTGGTGGCCATCACTTCAGCCCGACGTATTTCAGAAGTTCAGGCTCTAATGGTAGACCCACCATACTTGCGATTTTTCAAGACCAAGGTAGTCCTAGCCACTAACCCACAGTTCATACCAAAAGCTCCTTCGGTGTTCCATAAACACTCCTCTATTGTGTTACCTACGTTTTTTCCGGAGCCATGCTCGGGAGCGGAGCGCATGCTACACACATTGGATGTAAAAAGGGCTCTCAAATTTTATCTTCATCGTACGCAACCATTCAGAGAAACGAGACAGCTGTTCGTGGCATATGGTTTGGGTGCTAGAGGAAAAGCCATTTCAAAGCAAGGACTATCAAGATGGGTGTCATCTACTATTTCGTACTGCCATTCCAGGGCAGGGAAGCCTCTTCTACGACGGCCGAGAGCTCATTCAACTAGAGCAGCGGCATCGTCGACGGCACTGTGGGCCGGAGTCCCTCTAGGGGACATCTGCATGGCGGCTACCTGGGCGACTACACACACCTTTACCCGCCATTACTGCCTGTCGCAGCAACATGCCGAAGACACCCGGATGGGACAGGCGGTGCTTCGACACCTATTCCAGTAAGGTAAGCCCCGGCTGCGGGGTTGCATCCTGTGGAATTTATGACTGTATGTGGTCCGTTTTTTCCTATGTTAACTATTACTGATGTATACATGATCATAGGGAACGGCCTTTACGAAGAAAGTATATGGGTTTGCATGCACGCCTCCTCTTGGGGGTAGTACTGCTATGTAATCTATTCAAAGCATGTGAATCCATGAAAGATCCAATGCTGGAGAAGGGAATAGTTTCTTACCTGTAACTCCATTTCTCCAGCATTGGTATCTTTCATGGATTCACATGCGCCCACCTGCCTCCCCTGATCATGCAAACCGGTTCCCCCACTACTTTGGGGGCCGAAATCTGAGGGAGCGCGGGGGCGGGGCCTGTATTTATATCATGACGTCCTGACGGCACGGGCACGCATGATACAAAACGAGGTGGATAGGACGCATAAGCGTCGAAAAAGTTTTCCTACGGGAAAGGGTCTATACAATGTACCGGGGATTCCCAGCCTGACGACGGGGAATATTCAAAGCATGTGAATCCATGAAAGATACCAATGCTGGAGAAATGGAGTTACAGGTAAGAAACTATTCCCTTCTTGATTGTGTGAGGTGGATGGTTACTACGGGCATGAAGAATGCTGTTTCCTGCGGTTGGTTTTGTGTACAGAGTGGTCTGAATTTTGTTGTTGTCAATGTATAATTGTAAGTCCAAGAAGTGGATCTCGTTTGTGCTTTCTTCCATTGTTAGTTTTAAGTTGTAGTTGTTGTCATTTAGGTATCTGTGGTATTTTTGCAAAGTTATTTGATTTCCATTCCAAATTACCAGTATATCATCTATGTACCTGCCCCAGAAAACAATGTTGTTGTCTTCTGTGAAGGCTTTATGTAGCCAGGCATGTTTAAGTTCAAAGCTGCCCATGTAGAGGTTGGCATAGGAGGGTGCGAATTTAGCTCCCATGGCGGTACCTTGGCATTGTTTGTAAATAATATTATTGAACAAAAATATGTTATTATTGAGAACGAAGTTCAACATTTCCAATATCATTTTATTTTGTTCCAAAAAGGAGATAGATCTCGCTTTTAAAAAATATTCTGTTGTTTCCATACCTTTTAAGTGTAGTATACTGGTATATAGAGCCGTAACATCAAAGGTAACTAGTCTGTAGTTGGTTTCCCATTCAATATTTTCCAACTGTTGGATAATATGTTTTGTGTCGCGTACATATGATGCTAGATTAGCTGCCAGTGGTTGTAGGAACTGGTCTATGTATGCTGCAATTGGTTCTGTAACTGCACCTATACCATTTATTATTGGTCTACTGGGTGGTGTGGATGCATATTTTTTGTGTATTTTGGGTAAAAAGTAAATTGTGGCAAGTACTGGATATTTGGGTTTGAGGAAATCCAATTCTTCTTCTGTAAGTAAGCCATTCTCATACCAGTCTTTGGTCATTTGATTCCATTCCACCATGATGTCGGGCAAAGGGTTGTCTTTAAGTTTTGTGTAACAGGTTGTATCTTCAAGGTGTTTGGCTGCCATCTTAATATAGTCTCGAGTATTTAGAAGAACTATTTTGCCACCCTTATCGGCCTCTTTGATTGTGATATTATCATTTTTGCTTAACTCAAAAATTGCTGTTCGTTCTTTCTTTGTCAAGTTGTCATGTTGCTTAGTATCCTGTTGGTTTTTTATATACATTCTTCTTAGATCTTTTTCCACTGCTAGTGTGAAAAGTTCTATTACACTCTCAGTTGTTGTAGATGGGGTAAATGAAGATTTAAGTTTAAGTTTTGATGAGACAATTTGTCCTGTGTCAATGTCTAGATCTGATATTAATGACTCCATAGTATGACTTTCTTCCGTGTCTCCAATATTTAAGAGACTCACTGTGTGTTCTGTGTCTTGTATTGTGAGTTCCGATATTGGGGGTTTCGCCAACTTTTCTTTTTTCTTCATCTGACTGGTTGCAAAGAATTTTTTTAATTTGAGTAGTCTGCTGAATTTATGAAGATCAACATTGGTTTGAAAAAAGTCCAATCTGTTCGATGGGCTAAAAGACAACCCTTTATTGAGCGCTGAATTCAACTCTTGTGTGAGTTCCAAGTCCGAGAGATTAAGAACTAAGTTTTCTTCTGATTCTGGTATTGTGATCTTGTCCACATGCCTTTTGGATTGTCTTTTGTTTGTTCTGTTCTTGCTCCGGCTGCCCCTGACAAACAAATACAGTGAAATAATACACAAGAATTAAACAACCAAGGCAGCTCGTTACAGTTGCTCAGACTGAATTCCTTTCCTCCTCGAAACTAGGCCCAAGATGGCTCCTCTGGATAAAAAAACTTAACATGTTTTTCGCCGCCACCGGAGAAACAGATGATGATGCCAAAGTGGCGACGCTGTTGTACTCAGCGGGCACAGGGGTACTGCGCATATATGAATCCCTCAGCCTACCAGTGGTAAACTACGATGCAGTCAAAACCGCACTAAGGGATCATTTTATTCCCTTATCTAACGTAGACTTTGACCGGTTTGTCATGTGTGGAGAGAAACAGCACGATGAGGAGACATTGGATCAATTCTGTGCACGTTTAAGACAGCTGGCCACTACGTGCAGATGGACGGATGCCGAGGTAATGATCCGACACCAACTGATCCAAGGATGCAGCTCAGGGAAACTGTGGAGGAAGGTTTTGAGAGAGCCAGGCACGTCGCTGACACAGATATTGGACAGTGTAAGGATCTACGAACTTGCCGAGAGTAGAGGAGCTAAAATGGACGCTGCCGCACGCCCAGGCAAGCTCGAGGAAGCTTTTGCGGTTGGGAGACAATCCAAGACAAAGTCGAGGTGGAAGCAAAAGAGGCAGGAACCGACATCTCCCCAAGGCAATGCGGTTATCTGTCAGTATTGCGGATACGATTTGCTGCATTCGGAAGACTGTCCAGCCAAATCGAGGACCTGCGGCAGATGCAACACGCCAGGGCACTATGCCCGGATGTGCAGAGCGGCTGCCCCAGTTGCCACACAGCGAGGACCTGCGAGGGTAAGCAGTGGATATAAGAAACAACGAAGTGTCGCTGCAGTGGAACAGGATGTCCAAAGACTCAACATCGGCGAGGAGGAAGAGGATGAAGAAGTCTTTTTCATTTCAAGTTTGGCGACCGGGGCGAGAAAACGAAGACAACCGATGTGTGTAGTCGACATTCAAGGAGTCCCCACGCAGGTACTAATAGACACTGGTGCCTCAGTATGCGTGTTGGCTACCGAACACTACGAGGCCCTCCCAGGCCCCCCTGCATTGGACCATTCGAGAGCGAAGATTTTCACGTTCGAGGGTGACACTCCCCTGCCAATCAAAGGGGTGTTTGTAGCTCCTGTAGCCCGGGAAGGAAAGACAATCAAGGCAAGGTTCTTCGTCACGGACGTCAGCCCGCGGTCCCTGTGGAGTTGTGCAGCCTCCGAAGCATTAGATCTGGTCCATTTTGCGTGTGCAATTTGTAAAGGTGATATAGACTCACTTCTGGAGAAATTCGAGAATACGTTTCAAGGGATTGGCCGACTAAAAGCTGAACCAGTGCGGCTCCACATAGATGAAACGATTCGCCCCAACAGCATTAAAACACAGACGAATTCCATTCCATCTTCGGTCCCAGGTTGAAGAAGAACTCAAAGCACTGATCGATATGGATATGGACACCAGGGAGTGGCGAAGACGAAGGCGAGGCTGCGCACAAAGGTCTGGTTCCCAGATCTGGAAGCCCTAGTTGAGCGGCATATAAAAGGGTGTTTGCCGTGCCAGGCAGCCAGCCCCGTGGAAAGAGCACCCCCGATAAATTCCATGGAACGAAGTGAGAAGTCGTGGGGCACAGTCCACTCTGACTTTGGGTCAACCGGGAGGGGCATGTACTTTTTAGTGGCAGCAGACCAATGGTCGAGGTATCCGGAGGTGGAGCTGGTTGACTCACACGCCACAGATCACACGATCCTTGCGTTAGAAAAGATGTTTGCCACGCATGGTCTCCCTGAAATCCTCTGCTCGGACAATGGGCCACCATTCACTGGGAACCAATTTTCACAGTATCTGAGAGAACGGGGCATACAACATCGGAAGGTGTCGCTGCTGTGGCCCAGGGCAAATGGGGAGGCCGAAAGGCTCATGAGGACCCTCAATAAGATATTTCGCATAGCGGCCAACAGTGCGGTGGAACTGAAGAGAACCCTATTTGAGTTTCTTCGAGAATATAGGTCTACACCGCATCAGTCCACCGGCATGGCTCCGGCCGAGGGTCTGTTCGGGAGATGTCTGAGGGGCCTCCTCCCGGAGGTAGAAGGTCGGGGGCCGGGGATCATAGACAATGACCGGGTGAGAAGGGAATGAGAAGCCCACAATGCCAAGGAGAATGAACGGAGAGGACTGCGAGAAAAGGACATAGCGGTGGGAGACTCGGTACTGGTACGCAACCGCAAGCCAGAGGGGAAACTATCGCTGCCATATGAACCCCAACCGTGGGTAGTCACCCACGTCAAAGGATCTATGATCACTGCGGCGATTGCACGAGGAACCATCACCCGCAACCGGTCCTTCTTCAAAAGAGTTGACAGTCAGCTTCCCGAAGTGGATCCTACGAGACCAACGCTGCAGGTGGAAGACGTGGAGGTACCGGATGATGACCCATCCTTGGATCCACCACCGACAGTCGGGACTCCACCGCTCAGCTCGCCGGCGGAAAGGAGGTATCCGGTGCGACAAGGCCGCACCATACCTGTTCGGCTAAAAGACTACATTCTAGATTCAGGCGACTGAACAGGTGACTGTCCGTGGCCCCAGAGACGCTATCCAGAAAGTTAAAATTCACAATGTTCATGGTGTACCTGTGAATGTGGTTCAGTTGTAAGTTGTTGTTTTGTTTAAAGAAAAAAAAGGGATGTTATGTTTGTATTACAGGTGCGCATGCGCTAGCCTCGTTCTGGCGGCGCATGCGTGTTAGAAATAGAGGGCCCGCGAGGCAGTTGCCGCGGGGACCTTGGAACGATCAGACGTGCGTGTCCGAGTCTTATTGCATGCGCATGCTTTGGTTCTAGTACAGGGTGGCTCGAGGCACGGGAAGCCCCATCACAACTCGGACCTAGGGCTGGCTGCATAATGAGCAGAGGGGCTTAAGAGCTTACTTCAGAAGTTCGCAGGCATCTGAACTTCAGAAGTGAGCTCTTAAACTGTTATGCTCTTTAAGCAGTTTGACAGGATAGTCGATATGTTGTTCGAAGAAAGCATCAAGTAGGTAAGGGAGGAAAGACAGGAAAAGGAGTGAAGACAGGATGGCTTGTGAGTAGAGAAAGGAAAAGAGAAGCAGGGGGAGACAAGATGGGAGACTGAAAAGAGAAAGACCTGAAAAGAGGAAGGGGGTTGGTTGGAAGAATAGGGGCAAAGTAGGAAGAAACAAAATGTGATGAGATAGGAGAAACACGAAGGGACAAGACTGGAAAGAGAGGATAGGAGAGCAGAGACATGTGAAAAGAGGTAGTAGGGACGAGAGACACTGGTCGGGGAGAGGGCCAGGAAAAGTGGGAAAGTCAGAATGCTCGAATTGAGTGAATGAGATGAGACAAAAGTAAAGAAGGGGCAGTGCAGGAGGAGGTGCGAGACAAGTCCACACAAGGTTCAGGTGAGAGGAGTCATAGGGAATAGATACTGGCGGAGGCAAGTGCAGTGTCTGCCAGGGACACATGGCAAAGAAGTGGAAGAGACTAATCTGAATCATGTTCCCTCTGCCTCATGAAGTCTTGCCTTACATGCTGCGTTTGGATTTCTGGTTTATTTTAGTCTATAAGGGTGCACCTATCTGCCATCACAAGGTTTAGGAGGAGGCCTGAGACTGAGCCCTTGTTCATGGTTATTAGGTTCCTGGGGAAGGGTGGCGAGGGGGGGGCGTCTTGCGAACAGTGCAGCATCCAGTTGTGGTATGTGAGTTAATGTGGGTGCCATTTGAGCTGATGCTTTACTGGGAACCGAATGAAGTGTGTCATGGAAGATCCATGACGCACTTCAGTTCATCGTATGGAAGGTGGTATTCAGCTGGTATGTCTCGATAATGCCTAAATGTATATATAACGCTTTTGGCAAAGCGCTGTACATAGAACATTTTTACATACTATTATAACCCAACCAAAGTTGGTACTCATTTATCGACCTTGGGAAGGATGAAAGCCTTAGTTGGCCTTGCCGGGATTCAAACCTGTGAACTGCAGATCATGCATAGATCGCAGCAGCAAGCTATTTTATTGGCTAGTATCCTTCAGAGGTTGGTAAACGGACAATCGACTGAGGTATAAATATCACAGTGCCTACAAAATGGACGAACCATGAGTGAAGCGCTACATAAAAAAGGGACAGGTTTTGCTGAGTTTCTATTTCAATTACAAATGTAACTCATTTTTGTTTGTTTTGGAACAGCGCTTGCACTTCCAGGAGAGTCTGGTTTTTAAATGTTTTAATTGTAGTCTTGAAGATCTGAAAGAGGATGTAACACCTGTGATTGGATGTAACACTCATCCTTGAGCAAGGACTATGCTGCCACTAACCATTTATAGTAATGTACCCCATTGACTGCAAGTTACGGTTCAATGGATGTAAACTACACCTTGGATACTCATCATTTTACACACTGTTTTTATAATTAGAGTGTAAATTAAAATAAGAAGTGTAAAAAATGATTTCCCTCCGCGAGAGTGTAAATAGTATGGAACAGGCAACGAAAACATGATAAAATTTGAAAATGAATAGCACCCATTAGAAACCAAACAATTTGCAATTTTAGCTCAGTTTTCCATCTTATTAATTATACAATCCTAAAATGCTCGGAAGATAAGTTTGCACAATGCTTGCTCAATAAGCATATACACACAACACAACAGAAGCTGAACAGAAAGAAACCATTACTAATATCACTGGTTGCGGTTTCTTTCTGATAGACTTCACAGAACAAAATGTCTGTTCAGAAGCTTTTTTCCATGATTTGCAATTACATCCATGTAGATAAAAATCAAAAGAAGAGTTCTGGTTTCTGTCAAGTAATCTGACCTTTGCACTGCCCTCTGCTCTAAAATTGTGCATAAATGTATGCAGGAAAAGAATAAAGCTGTAATATTTTAATGTATAAAAAGGCCTGGTACGATGCTGATCTGGTGACTAGCATGTAGGATCTCTGGCTCCTGACACTTTTGCTCTCCCTCCCGTGGTGCTGTTTGTTTGCCACTTGCATATACCTGATGGGGAAGCCGGCTCTCTGTCTCTCTTCCCGTTAGTTATCTCTCTGCTTAAGTTTTCCTTAAGTGCTGGCGTGGGGAGCTGAATTCTCTGTCTCGTGGGTGCTCTTCTCCAGAAGTTGTTGTTTCCCTAGGATTAAAAAGACAAAACTTAGCCAGCATTTGGGGTCCCAGGCATGGGGTGAAGCAATTTGGTACTGAACATAAATAAACTTGTACTTGGGGTGAGGACAGGTACAAGCTGTGGACTCTGCTCCCTTAACTGGGAAATGCTGCGCGACCCGGCTTAGCAGTTGGGCGGCAGTGCTGCCTGGTACTGTGCATCTCCTCTGGGTGGGTGTGGCCATGTTGGGTTGGCACCAGTGACCGAAATTGCTGGGAATTATTTAGCTCCTGCTTCTATCCTCATAGAGCCTGGTTACCTTGACATCAATAGCTACCAGGAGCTAGTTTTAGCTTTCCAGGCCAACTGATGGCATATAAACATAGCTATGTGACATTAACCATGTGTATTTGGGAATGTTTATAAAGAACCATTAGGACACATCCAAAGCACAAATAATCATACATAAATGACAAAGGGTTTACATTTGCACTTAGATTTGCGGCACGCTATATACTAGCTCCTGTTACCCCAGAGGTTGCTCCTTCCTACTGAGAGATGTGCAATACCGTGGAGCTGGTTTTAGCTCCTTCTCATTGAATCTCAATTTAGAACCTGGGCACACATGATATGATATGATAGTTTATTTATATAGAGCCTGTGCACAATGTGTTTCAAAGCGCTTCACGACAAGGGAGGACAAGGGAAAATACAATGACATTCTTACAGGCCATGGAAAAACAAGAATGTGAAATTAACTATTGTTCTCGGCCTGATGACATTTCAGATAGTGCAAGAGCTAAAACACAGATAAGAAGGAAATGGGAAACAGACAGGCGACTACCGTACTAGGCCTGAAGACATTTCAGATAGTGCTGGAGGGAGAGTGGGGGAACAAGTAAAGGGAGGGGGGAGGAGACAACTATTGTTGCTATCATACTAGGTCCAGGGACAATTTTAAGTAAGTGCATAGAAAAAAGTAAAGGAGGGCGGGAAGAGAGAAGGAGAAGGGAGAGGAGGAGAAAACGGAGAATAAAACAGTAAGAAAAAAATATATATATGCACAGTGGACCAGCACCTTGGTTCTCTGCTGTTGACTATGTTTGGGCTGTTGCCCATAGTGACGAAAGACACAAGGCAGAGCCTTGTTTTCACACTGGTGCTCCTAAAAAAAATACTTCTGACTCCTCGTGTCGCAATCCTCTCCAGTCTTGCTAGGAGATGCTTTGTTTGTGGCCTGTCTATTTAGTCCTTAGTCCTGGCTTTTCCCTCCCCCAACCCCTTGTCCCTCCTTTTCCTGCTTAGCCTTCAGTCCTTCTTCTGCCTTCCCTGGTCCCCTTCGGGTGGCCCTGATTTTCCTCTCCCTGGCTTTCGCTGCCTTGGTCCTCCTCGTTCTATCCCTTGTTGGACCTGGCACCTTATACATTTTAGTGCCTCTATTCCGTTCTCAGTGCTTGCACTGTCCTGGCACCACGTTAAACGGGTGATGGAGAGATTGTGGTGCTGGGAGGATCACTTTTCGTGCAGGTATGGTATTTTATTAGCTCTAGCCCTCTAGAAAGGGGGCCTTGTTCACCAGACCAGAAGCCATTGTGGACAGCTCTGAACAATTCTGGACCTAGCTCCTAGGTATCCAGGCACAGTGAGAAGTGCAGCAAGAGGAGAATCTTGACACCTTCTAGCCCCCCCCCCTAGCGACGCCACTGGACACAATAGATTAAAGAGAAAGAGGAAGAGCATTCCAGTGAAGTGGAGCAAGTAAGGAAAAAGAACAAAAGCGCGACTGAGCACAGGAAGGACGAGGAACTGGTAATAGAAATTGAGATTGTGATCAAAGAACACGAGAAAGGAGATTAAAAGAAACAAGAAAAGTAAGTTAAATAGGAGCAAGACCATAAAGAGATTTAGAGACCATACAGAGTAAATGAAATTTTAGCAGAGAATGAAAAGGTAGCTTGCCCAGAGAAGACAGAGCAGTAGAAGTAGAATCAGGAGGAGAGAGAAAATGGAGGAGACAAATTGAAGCATTGAAAATAGATTTTAAAGGAGCAAGTCGGGAAACCATGAGACCAAAAAGCAAAACAGAACTATAGAATAAGTGTGAGAAAATAAAAGACAAAATCAGAAGTTCAGTGGCACTAAGAAAAGGCTGGAACATTACGAAGATTAAAAAGATGATAGTGACAAGAGCGAGAAGTAATAGAAATATGATATTAGAGAGAAAGATCTGTATCAGGATAAAGACCAAGATTCCGGGCAGTAGAGGAAATCGGAAGGTGAGTAGGAGGAAACTGAACAAAAAAGATGGGGGTTAAGGAGGGGGAAATGTGTCACGCCTGGACAACACCGGGGAATTCTCCTGTGACCCCTCCTCACCTCTTTCTTCTGATGATCTGGTCAGAGTCTCTGTCGTCCCTTTTCTTCGGTTTCCATCTCATTGGCGCCTCTGGTTCTTACTCTTCTTCTCGCGCAAATAAGGACAAGCTCCGCCGGAGGCCACCTTGGCAGGATGTAATACACCTGACCAAAGGGAACCCCAGGGAGCCAGCCTCTGGAGCAGGGAAAAAGCACTTGGCACCAAAAAACCCTGCCGTTAATAGTCCTGCTGATGCACGTATGATATCCTTGGGAACAGCAGAGTATACAGGGAACTGAGGCTGCAAAGCTCCAATAGAATCCGACTGGAACAGAACAACAACTGGATGCAGATTGAGGTTCGAGCTGTGAGTATGCTTACAGACTGGACCAGGAGTAACCCAGGAATAGAGCGGAACAAGGATATAAGGAAAAGAAATGTCAGAGCGACTAAAGTAAGAGCAGGAGCTCAGAAAAATGTAAGAACAGACAGACGTGTAAGGAACCCTATCTGTGAGAAATGCAGCAAAAGAGGCAAGCAGAAGAGCCGATAAAAGCGTAGCGAGAAAGCGTACCTGTAGAGCGGGTAACAGATGAGACGAAACAGAAGCCACAGAGAATAAGAGTGGTGAAAGTAGAACGGAAACTCAGGAGCAGGAGAAAACAGCTAGGAGAGCTGCAGCGGGTACCAGGAATAATGATACAACGCCCGAGCCGTGACTACGGCACGTTGTTATAGCAACCTTACCATGCGGCGGCCATGTTGGGAGAGGACTAGACCGCATGTGTTCCTTCTCAGAAAGCCGTTCCCAGGACCCGATTCACGACGAGTGATATAGTGCATCCTCCATGAATGCCATAAGCGCCAGGGCTGCCGCATGACAGTATGCCCCCTCCCACTCTGTGTACCTCCCGGTTTGCCTGGATGCCTCCTATGAAACCTCTGCAAGAGTAAGGGCGCATGGATGTGGTTTGTAGGCTCCCAAGTACGTTTGGACACAGAATAACCCTTCCAATGCACCAATTACTGCAATTTACCTCGTCTGTACCTTGAGTCCACAATGTGCGAGACTTCGTATTCATCGGGCTAGGAGTCATTGAGCATCTTATTTTGTTGTCTCTTCCTTTGAAAGGGGTCCGACACAAAAGGTTTCAAAAGAGAAGAGTGGAATACTGCATGTACTCTTTAGTCTTTTAGGTAGGCAGAGTCGATAGGCCACAGGGGTTATGCCATTCAGAATGGGTTAAGGCCCTATGTATTTAGGGGCAAACTTCCCCAGGTGTACCCATCTGAGAAGGTACTTGGTAGCCAGCCAGACCTTAGATCCTATAGCCCAATCAGGATTGGCCCGTCTCCTGCGGTTGGCTACATCCTTATATCCTTGTCTGCTCGTTTCCAAAGAACTCTTAGCATCCCTATGGGTTCTCTTCAGAGTTTCCAGGATACTGTCTACTGTGGGTGAATCAGAAGCAGAATACCCTATCCAAGGCAAATGTCTAGGATGATATCCATAGGTACAATGGAAGGGGCTCATATGAATTGCAGTGTGGTGAGAGAATTCGGCTAAGGGCAACAATGACGACCAGTTGTCCTGTTCCCGATTACAGAAAAATTGGAGGTATTGCTCAAATGTGGCATTCAAGCGCTCTGTCTGCCCGTTTCTCTGAGGGTGGAATCCTGATGAAAGCGCTCTCTGGATGCCTATCTGTGCACAAAGCGTGGACCAGAATTTTGAAGTGAACTGTGATCCACGATCCGTTAGTAGGGTTTTTGGGAGTCCATGAAGTCGAACAATGTCCTTGAGGAAAACAGAAGCCATCTCTGGGGCAGTGGGAAGACCTGAGGGAGCTGAAAAGTGAGCCAGTTTACTATAGGAGTCAACCTTAACCATAATGGCATGACAACCGTCAGAAAATGGGAGGTCCACAATAAAGTCTGAGACGTGTTCCCAAGGTTGTGTTGGTAACGGAGGTTGTTGTAACAATCCTAATGGTCTGCCAGACATTGGCTTGCTTGTGGTACATACCGGGCAAGCAGATACATAGGACTGCATGTCTTTGTATAAAGTGGGCCACCAAAATAGCCTCCTTACTAACTCTAAGGTGTTCTTCAATCCCTTATGTCCTGCCAGAGGAATATCATGACACCAGGCCAATACCTGAGCTCTTAGATCGGGTGTAGGTATGTATAATGCTGTGTCATGATACAACACTGTTCAACCAATACCTGGCACTTCTTGCCCACCGCATAGCCACTCCCTGCCCCACCTTTCGGTGCTATGCGGATGACACAGCTCATTTTCAGGCTCCCCTCAGTCACCTCTTCTCCTTCTCTCACCTCTGACTGTCTGTCCGCCATCCAGGAGTGGTGTACCGCCAATGATCTCTGCCTCAACGCCAGCAAGACCGAGATTCTCCTCATTGGCATTCGTGCTCCCTCCTTCCCTGTCTCTCTCTGGCCGGCCGCTCTTGGCCCTCTTCCTGCTCCCACCTGTGAGGCCAAAACCTCGGGGTCATCTATGACTCCACACTTTCCTTCTCTCCTCACATCTCTGATGTCTCTAAGAAGTCACACTACCAGCTGCATCTCCTCCTCCTCCTTCCTTTCCTCTCCTTCCCCCAGAAGCTCACTGTCTCCAGAGGTCTATTTCTCTCTAGGCTGGACTACAGCAAGAGCCTCTTTCTAAATCTGCCTGCCTCTACTCTCCGTCCTCTGCAACTCATCCAAAACAGGACTGCAAGACTTGTCCTTGGCCTCAAGCCCAGGGACCGCATCTCTCCAGGACTGAAATCTCTGCACTGGCTCCCAGTGGCGGCAAGGATTAAGTTCAAAACCCTCTGCATTGTCTACAAGGCCTACTGGGGCCTGGGACCGCAATACCTTCAACTCTCTCTCCCTAAATATCTTCCTTCTCGAGCACTTTGCTCATCCGCCTCCAACTCCCTCAGGGTTAGTCGCTTCTCCAAGCAGCGAGTTGGTGGTAGATCTCTTTCCTCTGCTGGGGCCTCCCTCTGGAACAGCCTTCCTGCCTCTTGAGGAGAACCATATCCGGTTCCGGAAGCACCTCAAGACCGTCCTCTTTGCTTCTGCTTTCTCTCCCCCTCTCCCTTGCTGATGTCCTGGCCGAATCTGAAACTGCACTGGTTTACCTGGCTACCCTCTGATCTCGGTCCCAGGTCCCCCCCACCTGCCAGTTGCACACCTGCACTTCCCCCCCCCTCCCCCTGGCAACTCATGCCCTCAGGGACTGTTTCTGTATCCCTACAGCCCCTACTAGCACTTGACACCTGATGTCTGCACTTACTCTTGTGCTTGCCACCAGCTGGCTGCACTTCTTATCCTATTTATTCTATTTATTATCCTCATTAATTCACTATTCTCCCATGTTCTGCACTGCCCCCCCTTGCACTTTTCCCCTCCCCCCTCCACCACACTTGCGCAATCTCAATGTCACTTGGCCTAGTAGGATCACTGTCTCTGTCTTCCCTCTGTTTCCCCTCCCTTGCCTCGTCGCGCCTTGAAACACTTGTGTATAGGCGCGTTATAAATGCCATATCATATCATAACAGTCTGTACTTTAGTAGAAGGGCTGGATCGTTTCTGTCTTTCGATCGAACCTCTTCTTGGATCGCCTGGAGAAATCCTGTTACAGAGGAAACTAATCTCTTATCAGATAACATGAGTTCCCTTCCTTGGAGGGGGCTTGCATCAATATCCCAACTTCTGGAGAGTGCGTCGGCCAAAGTGTTCTGGGAGCCCGGTAAATAAGTGAGAAGGAAATCAAATTGAGAAAAGTAATATGCTCATCTAGCATGGCGAGAATTGGAGCATTCCATTTGTTGGAGAACCCTAAGGTTGTGATGATCAGTCCTCACTATAAAGGGTTGTAACAAATCTTGTAGAAGATGCCTCCACTCTTCATAGGCCTGTTTGATGGCCAACAGCTCTTTCTCCAGTACAGAGTAGTTCCTTTCACTGTTAGTGAGTGTCCTAGAAAAATAGGCAACCGGGTGTTCATGATGATCGACTGACATTTGGAGGAGAAGAGCCCCTATAGCTCCTTCCGATGCGTCAGTTGATAGTATGAACTGACAAGTCAGATCAGGTTGTATAAGGACTGGGGCTGTGGTAAATAACTCATTTAATCATTGGAAAGCCTGCACGGCCTTGGGATCCATCTGGAACTTGACGCCCTTCTTTAAGAATACAGTGATGGGAAGAACCATGTTCGAGAACTGGGGTATAAAGCGATGATAAAGATTTGCCAGGCCCAAAAATCTCTGGATGTCCTTCACGTTCTTGGGTTCTTGCCATCTTAATAGCGCTTCCACCTTGTTAGGTTCCATCCTGACTCTGTCCTTGGACAGTACATATCCCAAGTACGAAACAGGCTCCACACTGAATTGACATTTCTCTGGTTTAACAAAGAGCTGATTCTTTTGAAGACGACTGAGGACTTACTTCATATGGAAGAGATGCTCTGAGGGGCTAGCCGAAAACACCAAGATGTCGCCAGGGTATAGGACCACAGACAAAAACAAGAGGTCTGAAAAAAGCTTGTCAATAAACCTCTGAAAAACTGCTGGAGCATTCACCAGGCCGAAAGGCATCACCCTATATTCGAATAGTCCAAAGGGAGTTCGGAAGGCGGTCTTCCATTCATCTCCTTTCCGAATTCTGAGGAGGGAATACGCTCCCCGAACATCCAACTTAGTGTAAATTACAGAACCTTGCACAGCTTCCAGGATGTCCCGGATCAAAGGCATGGGATAACGATTCCGTAAAGTGATCTGATTGAGTCCACGATAGTTGATACATGGGCGTAGTTCTGAAGTCCCTTTTTTAGGGATAAAAAACAAAGAAGCACCAGCTGAAGATTTGGACTCCTGGATTAATCCATTTTGTAAGTTGGCATCAAGGTACTCCTTGAGAGCCTTTCTTTCCGGAAGTGAAAGATGGAACATCCTGCCAAAAGGGACCAAGCTCCCTTTGTCATGTCTCGCTGGCGCTGCGGTTCCCTTTGGCGGCGCTGGAGGTTGCGGACTATGTCTTTATTTCCCTCTCCCAGCATGGCTCCTGTTACTACGGGTAGCGGTGCAGTGCTTCCGTGTTCAGTCAGACGTCCTCTGACGTCACCACGCTGTTCCAGGGATCCCGGATATGGTGCAGGGAACCACAGCTCAGCGCGTCGCTTCTCTCCCCAGACGCTCCGTAAGTTCGCAGCTAGGGTGCATGTTACCTACATCCTCGCCTCTTGCTTACCTTCTCTCTCTACCTACCTACAGACTTGTGTCCTTATCCAGCCTCCCACTCCCGACATCCGAGACTCTTCAAGACTCTTCGTTAGTCACTTCCTCCCAACACGCTGGGTATTGCTCTTTTCTACTTCTGTCTGATTTTTCCGAATGTCTATCCTTCAGCTCCTATCCCGTTTGTTTATTTAGAGTACAGAAGCAGTCAGGGTCCCGCGAATAAGAATCCTTCCTGCGTTGAAAAGCGACATACCGAGGACGACTGGATCCATCCTGCTACATCTTCGTTCCGGCAGGGTTTTCTCCCCCAGGAGGGTTTCCCTGGGATCCCTCACACAACCCCTTTTTCCCTTTCTAGGAGAGGGGAGGTGTCGGGACCCTCAGGGACTCCCCAAGTGCCTCGTTGATTGCTGCACCATCAGGTTAGTTATTGAAATTCCTACACTCTTCTTGTAGCTCCAGAGCACAATCCTCAGGTCTATGGGGAGGTAGAAGCCTGGGTAGTTTGTCCTCGAAGACTTCTGAGTACTGTTGGTATTGTACAGGAATACTAGAGACCACCGATGTCGAGAGTATGATCTCGTGACTGACCTGCTCTTCTTGAGATTGATGCAGAAGACCGTGTTCCTGACAATAGACCGATTCAAAGTGTTCAGGGACCAGTCTATTTGAGGATTATGTCTCCTCAACCAAGAAATTCCCAGTATCACTGGGAAGTGAGCGGCTCTGATGACATCAAAAGTGATGATTTCCTGATGTCTACTCATCTGTACTAGCATGGTCCTGTCCCCATCACAATGGGCCCTGAAGAGAGTGGTGTACCATCGACTCCTTCAACCGGAATGGTCTTGTTCTTGTTTAACACCTTTATGCCTTTTTCCTGTACCCAAGTAATGTCTATGAAATTGCCGGCAGCCACGCTGTCTAGCATAGCCAACACTTCTACAGTCTTCTCTGGGTTCAATTGTAGCCTTAGAAGGAACACTATCAGACTGGAATCTTCTGTGAGATTTACTGCTTGTGCATAGTTTCAGGGTCTTCTATCTGCCCCCCCACGGTATCACCCGTGCGTTGACTCGGGGGGGGGGGGGGGGGGGCGTTTCCCTTTTTCCTCTGAGGTACCTCTGTACAGTTGCGCAGCAAATGTCTTGAAGATCCATAATACATACAGAGACCTAGGTCTCTTCTTCTCTTCCTTTTGTCAGAAGTGAGGGGCCCTCGTGCTGACCCGATCTGCATGGGCTCATCCGGAGGACACTCTGATCTTGAAGATTCTCTGATGGGAGGAGAGAGGCCTGTCATCAGGGAGTAGTTCTGTTGTCTTCTTTCCTGACGCCTTTCTACCATTAGGTATTCAATCTGTAAGGTCAGAGTGACAAGCTCATGAAAAGTACCTGGGCGTGCCACCCGAGCCAGCTCGTCTTTGAGGTCTTCATGCAAACCTCTTCTAAAGATCATCTGCTGAGCCGTATCAGACCATCCTACATCCGTGGCAATCTTTTGGAATTTAGACACGTAAGTCTGGACATCTGAATTTCCCGGGCGGATGTCTAGCATCGCTTCTTACGAGGTAAACGACACCTTCGGTCGATCAAATCAGTTCTGAAAAAGCTGGACAAACTGATCAAAATTCTGTAAGGCCGGGTCATTGTTCGTTACTAGGGGAGTGGGCCAGGCCAAAGCGTTTCCCAACATGTTTGAAACAAGGAATCCGACTTGGGCCTTATCTGTTTCAAAAGCCTGAGGTCTGAACTGGAAGTATACCCGACAGGCATCCATGAATTCTTTCTAGGATTTGGCACTACTGTCGTATTTACCAAAGGATAGAGGCATGGGCGGCAAATCTCCTCTTTCTTCGTTCTGTGCTGTAGCCTGTTGTTTAAGTACAACATTTTCAGCTTGGAGGTTTTGCATCTGGGCAGTCAAGCCTTGGATGGCGGCTACCAACTCTTGGTATTGTTCTAATGAAGCCATGGGTATTTCTGGGTGTTGTATACTGTCACGCCTGGACAACAGCGGGGAACTCTCCGTGACCCCTCCTCACCTCTTTCTTCTGATGAACCGTTCAGAGTCTCTGTCGTCCCTTTTCTTTGGTTTCCACGTGCTTGGCACCTCTGGTTCTTACTCTTCTTCTCGCACAAATAAGGACAAGCTCCGCCGGAGGCCACCTTGGCAGGATGTAATACACCTGACCAAATGGAACCCAAGGGTGCCAGCCTCCAGAGCAGGGAAAAAGCACTTGGCACCAAAAAACCCTGCAGTTAAGAGTCCTGCTGATGCACGTATGATTTCCTTGGGAACGGCACAGTATACAGGAAACTGAGGTTGGAAAACTCCAATAGAATCCGACTGGAACAGAACAACAACTGGATGCAGATTGAGGTTCGAGCTGTGAGTATGCTTACAGACTGGACCAGGAGTAATCCAGGAATAGAGCGGAACAAGGATATAAGGAAAAGAAATGTCGGAGCGACTGAAGTAAGAGCAGGAGCTCAGAAAAAGGTAAGAACAGACACGGACGTGTAAGGAACCCTATCCGTGAGAAATGCAGCAATAGAGGCAAGCGGAAGAGCCGATGAAAGGATAGTGAGAAAGCGTACCTGTAGAGCAGGTAACAGATGAGACAAAACTAGATGAAACAGAAGCCACAGAGAATAAGAGTGGCGAAAGTACGAAGGCGAAGACTGGAAAGGCAACAGGAAGAAAAGAGGCAAGGCGGGTACTGAAGGGGGACCACTGAGTAGAACGAAAACTCAGGAGCAGGAGAAAACAGCTAGGAGAGCTGCAGCGGGTACCAGGAAGAAAGATACAACGCCCCGAGCAGTGACTATAGCGCATTGTCATAGCAACCTTACCATGCGGCGGCCATGTTGGGAGAGGACTAGACCGCATGTGTTCCTTCTCAGAAAGCCGTTCCCAGGACCCGATTCACGACGAGTGATACAGTGCATCCTCCATGAATGCCATAAGCGCCAGGGCTGCCGCATGACAGAATAGTACAACCTGCAAAGAAAATAACCTCTGTTTTAGAAACATTGAGAACAAGAAAGTGATCGGACATCCAAGTCCTAACAGCACAAAGGCAGAATGAAAGATTGCTATGAATTGCAGGTGAAAAAGAGGGCAAGGGCAAAAAGAGCTGGGTATCATCATCATAAAAGTGGTGAGATAACCCAAGAGGTAATAATAGCAGCAAGTGTAAAGAGAAAAAAGAAAAGGACTAAGAACAGAACACTAAGAAAGAGGGACATACTTGGAGCAAGCACCAGCCTATGAAGCAGAGTAGGTACGATTTGACAAATAAGAATGAAACCAAGATAGTACAGATTCAGAAAACCCAACCGAAGAAAGAGACTTTAGCAGTAAAGCATGATCCACTGTGTCAAAGGCAGCAGAGGGGGCCAAAAGAAAAAGAAAAGACCAGTGTTTAGAATAGCGAGCAGTAAGCAGAGTCACAGACCGAAAGAAGAGCAGTTTCAGCAGAATGAGGACGACGAAAACCCAGACTGGAAACTGGGAAGAATTGAGTTAAGAGACAAAAGAGGATACCAAGCTGTTTCAGAAGCTTAGAAAGATAAGAAAGAAGAGAAATTGGATGAAAGCTAGAGGGAGAAGACTGATCCAAGGAAGGTTTTTTTCAGAATAGTAGTATGCTTGAATGAAAGAGGGAAAATAAAAGTACGAAGATACATATTGACATATTGAAAAGGCTAGTAATATAAGAGTTAAGAGAAGGATAGATTTTGGAGATGAGAGGAAGGAATAGGAATATTGGGCGAGGCAGTGGGCTCTTGAAATAAGCAAAGAAGTGTCAGAATTAGAAATTGTAGAGAAGAAGGTAATAGCCATTGATAATGGGGAAGACAAAGAAGAAAGTTGTGGGGAAGGAGGTAGGGATGAAACAATCGCAGCCCGAAGAGTAGCCACTTAAGTCAAGTAATTAGTGAAATCAGATACAGTTAGAGAAGACTGAAGAGAGTGATCAGCAGGAGGAGAAAGAGACTGAAAAAGGTGCCTAGTGTGTGCCGATGGAGATTGCAAAAGGTCAAAGTAGTAAGACCTCTAAGGCGAAAAAAGCACTTTGTTGTACAAAGTATGATAAGAAGAACATATTACACTATCAGAGTCAGAAGGGGACTTACAGCATTGCTGCTCAAGGCGACAGAGTTCTTCACATTGAGCGAAGATGTGGAGTAATCAAGGGCTGTGGAGGTTTTCGAGAGGGAGAAAAAGGGGAGACTGGGTATAAAGCATCAAGAGATGATGAAAAGGCAGTAGAGAGACCAGAGGCCACCTCATCAACTGGAAGATTAGCAAAAGTTGGGTGAGACGGAAGGATAGAAGTATAAGAGGATACAAACAGTGAAGTATTAAAAGCATTACAATCCCGGCGAAGATAGACAGGAGTGGCTATAGAAGAAGAATGATATGAAATAGAGGCATGGAACACGATTGAAAAAAATAAGATGATGGTCAGAAGCGTAAACTGGATGCACAGAAACTGCAGATGTAGAGAAAGAGGAATTGCAAATTATATCCAGATAAGATCCAGAAACATGAGAAGGAGGCGTAGGGCGAACTGAAAGATGGTAAGAGTCAAGAATAGCTAAAAATTTAATAGAAGCATGAGTGGAAGAAAAGTGAAGATGAAAGTCACCCAATAATATAAAGGGACTATATATTGTCCTGCTAGCTGACCATGGACGGAACATCTGGCTATAAACCACATAGCCTTTCCATGGCTGACTTGAGCTCACAGTGTTAACATGTGTATAATATAAATCCGATGTTGCTTTAATAACTTTGAACTATCCGTTGCCATACCAAAACCCAAGTATGTTTTATTAGAGATTACCCTGCCACCAGTGTGGTAATGGAGATGAGAGTTGAACCAGGCCTGGCCACGCCCGCAACTGTTCCAGAGTACGCATGAAAATACTAACTGAGAACTGGTTTATAACAGTCAGTAAAACACTAAGGGCCACACAGCTGCCATTTAGAGTAAAATAGGTTGTGCGGCACAAGTAGGGTGATGTGTAATTTACATTCACATAACTAGGAGTGTTACAGAATACCCAGACAAAAGTAGTATAGAAATGGACGAGGTTTCTGCATACATGGGTAGGGAATAATGAATGGCTTGGATGCATACAAAGAAACAAAGAACACTTAAATGGCGGAGAATGAACCAAAGAACCACCATCACTCTGACCAAATCCTGCAACACCTCAATTCTGAAACACTGCATCCAGACATAAAACTGCTTAACACAAAACTGTAGGCCTCACGATGTTCAGACAGTAGCCCAAACACCAAGGTTAGTGTGCCGAGAGGAGTTCTGCTTAGAAGCTAAAACCACACCAAATAACGTTTCCCAGGTCACACGGATTGCAATTATTAAAGATAATTGGTGACAGTTGGTAGCAGTGAGAAACAGACATATCCTTGAATGCCAGGTGTACGTAGCTACCGTGCCAATTGAACCCATGAATACATAGCGTCCCAACTGGCTGCCGAAGGAAAGCACACACACGTTAGGATAGCAGAAACTCCAATAAATAGATGAAATTGAGCTCTGAAAAGTGGTCCTCTACCACATGATCCAAACAATGGTAATTTATTCCAGGCCAAATTAGATAGTGCACCTGCCACTTCCTTAGCACATCCGGACATAAAGACGACATGCCAAGGCAATGGACAGACTTGGAACGAGAAGGGAGTAACTTCTTTAAAGTAGATTAAAGCTGTTTGCCCATCTCTCCTTCCTCACCACGTAACTTGTCCATGCATAAAAGGGCTCAAGGTCAGAAGAGCAAACATCCGACCAGTCAAATTATGTTCCTCTTATCGACTAGTGTTGAGTGCCAACCAATAAATAGCATGCTATATTAAAATGTATAATTTGTATAAGGTTAAACGTAGGAGGATTTATTAGTTGTAGAAGAACCATATGTAAAAAGTTCACATCTATGTAACTATATGTTCTATACTCTACCAAACAATTGAGTGAGAGGGCAGAGGTTTTTTGACTATTAACTATGACGTCAGTCTTGACAAATTCTTTACTTAAAGACATGTTGTTCCTAACACCATTTTGAGAATGTCATTTGTACGCTCTCCCAGCAGCCGTTTGTATCTCAATAAAGCTGGGTTTTCTCATGCACTTTGAGTTACTCAATTATTGAGTTTTTCCTCTTATTGGCATATTTTGGCCTATCTTAACACTTGGAGGCACTGCTGAGATACCCAGTGTCTAGCAGAGGGTGGTGGGACTTCTCGTCGCGGCTCCCTTGGGCAGCAGAGTCCGCCTGCAGGGAGCGGTTCGAGTTGGCACCCGAGACGAGGTTGGCAGGGACTCTGTTTCAACAAAAATCCTGCCCGGTCTCGCAGGCTGCATTCTGGGCGCAGAGGACAGAGCAGATAGATAGAGGAGACTCAACTCCGACGGACCTCATAGAATGCGATTAAATACATACACGAAAATACCTGTGGGGAGGGTATTTTTTTGTAGTTGTTTAAATTGAAAAAGTATTGACAAAGAGAGAGAGGAAAACAGCTACTTCCGACAGTAGTTGGGGAGGGCCGAGCGGCAGGCCGTAAAGCACAGCCGCCTTTGCGGGGTAGTGAAAGAGATAAGACGAGATATGCCGTGTAAGGGGAAGACGGCTGTATAGAATAGGCTTATTGATGTTCATTTTTTTTTTTTAAAACAGTTTTTATTATTTTGAACAAACACACCAAACATTACAACCATTTAGGACGTTCAAAAGTCAATATCAAAACATCACATTATATAATGTCATCCTCCGTCCTCCCCCCTCCCTCCCCACAAACTCGAGTCGCTTCAATCGTGCCATCTGCATTAGCATTCTCAGGTATCTCAGTACTTGTCAATTCGTCCAAGTCTTCCATTGTGTGAGTGACCTGGTGAGGGTTTGCCATCGAGGTTACCAATTGCCTCCAGGCTATCAAGGGGCCCACTTCTTCCCCTCCCCAACCCAGTGACAGCTTCATACCAAACCGCAGTTTCTGCTTCCGCCCATTTCAAGAGGTCTGCTCACCATGTCTCCACCCTAGGCCTATGGGCCACTTTCCAGTACATCGCTATTCTGCGCTTGGCCAAAATATAGGCCAGGTCCTTCATCTTGCTGAAATGCTTTGAGTTACGTGGCCTGGGAAAACCACCCAGCATGCACGCCCAAGCAGACCCCACATCAAGCACCACTCCCTCACTGGCTATTTTAGTCTTTATCTCTTCCCACTGGCTATTTTAGTCTTTATCTCTTCCCAGAATCTATGTACCTCAGGGCAAGCCCAGAACATGTGCAGCAGCCCCGCCTCCTCCTCCCCACACCTCGGGCATTTCTGTATAGTTGAGCCTCCAAACCTGGCTATTCTTCCAGGGGTCAGATAAGCTCTGTGGGTGACGTACAACTGGATCTGCTGGAGTCTCGCGTTCCGGGACACCTTTTTATGGTATCTTTGAGCTCTATCCCACTGTCCCTCAGTCATGGGTTCTCCTACCTCCTCCTCCCAATCATGCCTCGGATGGAGCAACTCCCTCCCCGCCTTCGCACTCAGGAGCTCATATATCCTAGATATTTCGTGCCCACCCCCTGAGACGTCATACATAATTTCCAGGGTGGCATCAGGTTCTTCCGTTAGCACCGTTCGGGCCACCTCTCCCTCACCCATTTCATAAACCTGGTATAAGTAATGTACTGGCCTCTATGTACCCCTGCCTCATCCTGCAGCCTCTGAAATTCCAATGCCTCCCCCTCCTGCCATATATCACCCAGGGTAGCTAGGCCCACCGATTCCCAGTATCTGCGGACCCCTTTAAACAGTTGGGAATCATTCCTGCATAGCACCACCAGCGGGACCTGTTGAGAGAACGGATCTGGGTCTCCCACAGTTCTCCATGCTCTGCGCCAAACTTCCCAGCCCAACACCAATAATCTCCCCATCCCCACTATTTTAGTTTTATGCAACCACACTGTCTCTCTCAGGAAGTATGGAGCTGCATCACTTTGCAAAAGCCTAGCTTCCGCCGAGTCCTCTGCAGACAACCACCTAGCCACATACAACAGCTTCCCTGCCAGGTAGTACAATTCAAAATTCGGCAGGTTTATGCCCCCCTTATCGCATGTGTTCTGTAGCTTCCACAGGGCCACTCTATTTCTGGAGTTGCCCCATATGAAGCCCCTGCACATACCATGAAGTCTCACGAAGAAGCGTCTGGGGATCAGGTACGGAACATTCACAAAAAAATGCAAGAGCCTGGGCAAGACCACCATTTTGAGAAGCGCTGCTCTTCCCATCATAGCCAAGGGTAATCTAGACCAGAACGCCATGCTATTTTTGATTCCCTCAATTGCTTTCTCCGTGTTATGTTTGTGCCTCTATCCTATGGTAAATGTTTATGCCCAGATATCTGAACGTCTCGGTCTGCTAGGATATCTGCAGGACAGGCAGCCTCTCCAGTGGGGTATTCCTGTACCTTCCCAGGGGGAACAGACTAGACTTCCCAGGGTTCACCGATATACCTGAGAGGACAGCATAACGATCCATCACCTCCAGCACATATTGCATATTCTCCTCCGGGTAGCGCAAGTAAAGGAGCATGTCATCTGCATACAATGATATCAGGTGTGTGCCTCCTGTCGTGCGAATCCCCACCTCCCCGTACTGTTGCCTCAGGCAAATTGCCAGCGGCTCTAATTCCAGAAATATACAACATGGGCGACCAGGGGCATCCCTGTCTGGTCCCCCTACTGAGTTGCCATTTATCTGAAATTATAGTTCCTGTTCTCCAGCATGGGGTCTGGCATGGATTCACATGCTCATGAATATTCCCCGTCGTCGGGCTGGGAATCCTCAGTAAAGAAAAAACCAGTATCAGTTTCGTTTCTGATCTGTCTTTCGTAGTAGTAACCAACCACTGATCTCTGCGTCATACTGACCACAGCCAATGACTGCCCTCTACCTAAGCCCCGCCTCTGGCAGCCATCTTCAGATTTTTACCGCACGTTCAAGTGTTGGGATCCTCGTGCTATTGCTCTTGAACGTTAGTGCTATTTTTTCACGTTTTTTCTCAAAAACTTCGATTTTTCGGTCAAAAGAGCCTCAAGCTCCACCGTTTCTTCATCCGATCAACGGGGACCCGTGTCGGATTCGTCTACGCCCCTCAAGGGTGAAGATTTTGTCGAGCCACGCTTTTGGAGGACTCCAGAAGTTTCTCAGGCCCATCTCGGACATGGCCCAGGAGAAGGGAAGCTCGACGCCCGGAAAGCTGTTCAGGGTCTGCCCTGGATGCCAGCTTCAGAATGTCTTTAAGGAGGACGAACACTCCTTCTGTCTTTACTGCCTACATGAGGACAAGACGCACGTGGAGAAGGACTGTGCGTTTTGCGGCAATATGTCGGAGCGGACCATGAAGGACCGCCATCAACGTCTCGCCAACTGGCTGGAAGGGAAGAGCCCGTCAGGCGAGAAGAAGAAGAAGAAATCCGAGCGGTCTTCTAAGACCTTTGAGGACGCCCCGTCGACGGGGGTCCAACATAAGGCCAAGCACCGCGATTCCGCTGGCACCGGGAGCGCCGAACGGTTGGGCTCTACGGGCGCCAGGCAGGGCGCATCCTCCCCGGCACCATCAACCACGAGCCAACGCTCTGGTTCGGGTAAGAGGAAGGCCGAGCACCCGGCGAAGCTCCTGGAGAGGCCCCGGTCGAGCTCGAAGGCCCCATCGGCGGGAGAGCGAGGCAGTGACCCTCCCCCCAAGGAGAAGGCGGTGAGCGCACCTAAGGTGGTGAAAGCCTTAATCCATCCGGCCAAGGCCTCTATCGAGACAGTCGCGGCGGCCCTGGCTCAGCCTGTGGAGGCTACACCAGTGGTGGCGACCTCGGGGCTCAGAGTCTCCCTGCACCGTGGAGGGAGTCCTCTTTTATGCCCAACGACAGGACCCCCGTGAAACCACCGACGGAGAAGAAAAAGGGGGGGCAGGAGGTCGTCGTGGATTCGGCCTCAACCTCTGAGGAAGAGCTGATCGAAGTCTTAAGCCACGGCGTTGGCGTGGAAGAAGACCAGCCCGTCGGGAGGGACCCCGACGTAGGAGACGACGATAACCTCGAGGGTGCCGACGGGGCTCCTGACCGCCCGTCGGACTCCCCTCAACCAGTGCCGCAAGACAACTCGGCGGCCATTTTGTTGGCTATACAGTCCTTATGCTCGGATAAAAGGATGAGACTGCCGTTACCACCAGCGGAGGAACCGCTCCCGACGGGGGACCCAGAGCCAGGCCCTTCTGGGAGCCCTCCCCCTAAGAGAAGAAGGATTCATCCTCCACCTCCTTTTCAGCCATCGCGCCCTGTGCAGCCCTCCTCCCCGTCCACGACTCGTGGGGATGATACAGGGACTGACACGGCCGCGACGGGTACGGACGACGAGGTTTACGACGAGGATCTGCCGTCGTCACCTCCCACCCGGGCTTCCCTGCCCGACGAGATTGGATCGTTTCACTCCATGATCGCCAGGGCATCCGAGCTTTTCCAGCTCTGCCCGGAAGAGAAGAAGAAGGAAGGTTTCCTTTATCAACGGCGCGTGGCCAAGAGGAAGACGGTCCTCTCCGTACCTCTACTGGACGATATTTGGGATGAGGGCCTCGCCCTCCTCAAGAACCCATCCACGACGCCGGCTAGAAGGGATCGGTACGAGAAGAAGTACCGGGTTCCGGACGCGGCCCCCTTGTGCCTTCGGGCACAGCCTACCCCGGACTCGGTCGTCTCCGCGGCAGCCAGGAAGAAAGTGGGGGGGGGCGCGGCCTCTACGTCGACCTCCCCGCCGGACGGCGAGGGAAAGAAATTGGATACGATGGGACGCAGGGTCATCTCGTCTGCAGCGACGACGATTAAGGCGGCCAACGCCTTGGCTATCTTAGCCCGCTACGACAGGGAGTTGTGGTACAAACTGACCCCCCTGCTGGACTTCCTACCGGACGACAAGAGGGCTGATGCCCTAGAGATCTTGCAGGAAGGAGAGGTGGCGTCAGACCACGCCATTACGATTGCGACGGACATCGCTGACACTGGATTTCGCCAGTTGGGCAACGGCGTGTGCCTTAGGCGGCGTGGATGGCTCAAGGCTACTGACTTCCATCAGGACGTGCAGACCAGAGTCTTGGACATGCCGTTCGACGGAAACAACCTGTTTGGGAAAACAGTGGACGATTCCCTTCAAGCCATCAAGGCAGACACGGAGACGGCCCGGGCTCTTGGGGTTCTCCAGCAACAGCGGCCGCCCTTTCGGAGCCACGGAGGCAAACAGGGTGCCTCCAAAGGTTCCGGCGGCGGATTTTCCACCTACCGTCAAGCGGCCCCTTCGTCGTCGAAGGAAGCTTACAGGGGACGAGGCAAGTCAGGCGGACCCCGCCGTCGTCGCCAAGGAGGTCAAGGCGGCAAAGCCTCGTCGAAGCAGGACTGAACCGGCCGTGGGGTCGGGCCCCCACCAAAGCACCCCGGTGGGAGGCCGGCTGGCGAGCTTCGTCAGCGTGTGGGAGTCCATCTCCACCGACCGTTGGGTGCTGGACGCCCTAGCCCAGGGTCACGCGCTCGAGTTTCTAAAGAGGTGCCCGCGCGTCCCCCCTGTGGCCAGGAAAGAACATCACGTCCCTCAACTTCTCTTGGAGGTAAAGGCGATGCTCAAGAAGGGCGCCATCGAGCTCGTCCCAAAGAGGCTTCAGGGCTCCAGAGTTTACTCAAGATACTTCCTCGTGAAGAAGAAGACGGGAGGATGGCGTCCCATCCTGGACCTACGACGACTGAACAAATTCATCAAGGCACAGAAGTTCCGGATGGTCACCCTCCAACACGTCCTGGGTCAGCTGGAGGAGGGCGATTTCCTGTCGTCGTTGGATTTGGAGGAGGCCTACTTCCATATTCCCATCCTAAAGGGACACCGAAAGTTTCTCAGGTTCGTGGTCCAAGAGCTTCACTATCAGTTCAGAGCCCTTCCCTTCGGACTGAGGTCAACACCCAGGGTGTTCACCAAGTGCCTCGCACCGGTGGCGGCGCAGCTGCGCCGAGAGGGGATCCACGTCTACCCCTACCTGGACGACTGGCTCATCAGAGCGAAGACGAAGGAGCTTGCCGTGGAGCACACGGCAAGGACCGTCCAACTTCTCATGGACCTGGGATTCTCCATAAACTACGCCAAGTCGCACCTGGTGCCCGCGCAAGATGCACTGTTTCTGGGAGCGAAGCTCGACACAGTGTCGCTTCTGGCCTCTCCGTCGGAGGAAAGGACGAGGGCCATTTTGGGCAAGGTGCAGCGGATGCTGGTTGCGGACGCGGCCAGAGTGAGGTCCATCAAGTCCCTCCTCGGAATGATGTCTTCTTGCATTTACCTCATCCCCCTGTGCAGGCTCCGGATGCGCCCGTTGCAGGAGTTCCTGGACGCGCGCTGGATCCAGACGACGGGCAGCTTCGAGGAGAGGATCACACTCGACGAGAGTTTCCGATGAGCGATCCGGTGGTGGGGCACCCGCGCGCATCTGACGGCGGGCATGGATTTCCAGACCCCCGGCCACCAGGAGACAGTGACCACGGATGCCTCCCTGGAAGGGTGGGGAGCTCACACTGAAAATCTGCACGCGAGAGGCCTTTGGCTCCCGACGGAGAAGTCCCTCCATATCAACGTCCTGGAGCTCCGTGCAGTGTTTTGGGCCCTCAGGTCCTTCCTTCCGTCCCTCAAGGGCAAGGTGGTGAGGATCTTCACCGACAACACCACCACCATGTTCTACATCAGGAAACAGGGCGGAACCAGGTCCCCAGCCCTGTCCAGGGAGGCGCAGGATCTGTGGCATTGGGCCGTCGCCCAAGGGATGTTTCTGGTGCTGTTTCATCTGGCAGGGATAAAAAACACCATCGCCGACTCACTCAGAAGGGAGCTGCGCTCGTGCCACGAGTGGGAACTACGACAGGATCTAGTGGACCGCCTCTTCCGACGGTGGGGCACACCCCAGATCGATCTGTTCGCGACGGCGACGAACTCCAAGTGCCGGAGGTTGGCCAGCAGGTTTCCCCAGCCGAGGAGCATGGGCGATGCTTTCTCGTTCCCCTGGGAGGGCCTGTTTCTATATGCGTTCCCTCCATTGCCATTGCTGATCCGGCTCATCAACCAGCTCAAGAGGTCACGGAGCAGGATGATCCTCGTCGCACCTGCGTGGCCGAGGCAGATATGGTTCCCGGACCTTCTGGACTTGTTAGCGTCCCCGTCAATCAAGCTGCCAGGGGACGCGGATCTTCTCTCCAGGGAAGGAGGCGCCATCCTCCATCACGACCCGAAGTCGCTGAACTTGCAGGCCTGGCTCCTGCAGCGTTAGAGTTTGGGGGATACGACATACCGGCCGACTGCAGAGAGGTTCTTGCAAAGGCCAGGGCGTCCTCAACTCTTAAATGCTACGGACACAAATGGAAGAGGTTCTCTGTCTGGTGCCACGCACAGAAGATTAACCCTCTACGGATTACGGCCCCCCAATTACTGCCGTACCTACTGATGCTGGCCAAAGCTGGACTGGCGCACGCGTCCATCAAGATTCATCTTGCTGCGATCTCCCGATACACCAGAACCACGGGGCAGACGTCTTTGTGGTCTCATCGTCTGGTGAAAGAGTTCATGAAGGGACTGTTCAGATCGTTCCCGCCGGTGAAGGCTCCGGCCCCGGCGTGGGAGCTCAACGTGGTGCTGACCAAGCTCATGGGACCTCCGTTCGAGCCTCTGCACTCGGCTCCGTTGAAGTTCTTGTCGTGGAAAACAGCGTTTCTTGTGGCCATCACCTCCGCACGACGGGTGGGAGAGATCCAGGCCCTTTCCTGCAAGGCCCCGTACTTGACTTTTCACGACACGAGGGTAGTGCTCAGGACGCACCCCTCCTTCATGCCCAAGGTGCCGTCGGACTCCCACCTCAACGAACCCTTGGTGTTGCCTGTTTTCTTCCCGTCGCCTTCGTCGCCGGCTGAAAGGACTTTGCACTCGCTGGATGGGGCTAGAGCGCTGAAGTTCTACGTGGACCGCACAAAGTGTTTTCGGAAGACGTCACAACTCTTTGTGAATTTTGGACCTGTCAATCAGAGGAAGGCTCTCTCGAAGGCTTCCATTTCCAGATGGCTCTCCGGCTGTATCATGTACTGTCATCGGTTGGCAAACCGACCGCTGCCTGGCCGTCCGAGAGCCCATTCCACCAGAGCGATCGCAGCTACCACGGCGTTCTATCTGGTGTGCCCTTGCTGGACATCTGCAGGGCTGCTACGTGGAGGTCGACGCACACCTTCACGAAATTCTACTGCGTCGATCGGGATTCCCGGGAGGAGTCCAGGGTCGGCCAAGCAGTGCTGCTCAACCTGTTCGCCTAAGGTGAGCCTGGTGAGGAGGTAAGATTTGCTTAATGTTGAGTTTGATGTAATGCTTAATGTTGAGCCTTTGCCACCTCCCGTGGTTGTGCATGTGTGTACTGCTATGTATTCTTTATTCATGAGCATGTGAATCCATGCCAGACCCCATGCTGGTGAAGGAACAAGTTACTTACCTGTAACTGTTGTTCTCCAGCATGGGTCTGGCATGGATTCACATGCGAACCCTCCCGCCTACCCCTCTGCGGCTCTTCACTTGGTCATACTGCCACTTCACGTGCTACCAAATCTGAAGATGGCTGCCAGAGGCGGTGCTTAGGTAGAGGGCAGTCATTGGCTGTGGTCAGTATGACGCAGAGATCAGTGGTTGGTTACTACTACGAAAGACAGATCAGAAACGAAACTGATACTGGTTTTTTCTTTACCGAGGATTCCCAGCCTGACGACGGGGAATATTCATGAGCATGTGAATCCATGCCAGACCCATGCTGGAGAACAACAGTTACAGGTAAGTAACTTGTTCCTTTTAACTCTCACAATCGGGGAGCTGTATAACATCTGGACCCATCTGATGTATCCTGGTCCCATCCCATATCCTCTCAGGGACGCCAATCAACCATGGCCACCGCACTGAATCAAATGCTTTAACCGCGTCCAGCGACACGATGGCCAACTCACCTGAGTCTTCATCGGCTTGATCAATGATATGGTGCAGCCTCCTATGGTTGTCTGTGATATTTCTGCCGGGAACATAGCCTGTTTGGTCCGGATGTATCAACTTGCCAATCACCCCCTTGAGCCTATTAGCCAGCACTGCTGTGAGTATTTTACTGTCCTGATTAAGCATAGACAAGGGCCTATAAGACCCGCACTCCACGTCCGGCTTACCCGGTTTCAGGAGCGGGATGATCACTGCCTCACGGAGGAACGCCGGCAGTTCCCCCTGCTCGTAAGCTTCATTAAACATGGCCAGCAGTGGCTGGAGTAGCTCCTGCTTATATGTTTTAGAAAACTCGCTAGGTAGCCCGTCCGACCCGGGCGCTTTACTTGTGGGCAGGTGTTGGATCACCGCCTCAAGCTCGTCCGAGGTGATGGGGGCCTCTAAATCCGCGCGTTCTAGGTCATCCAAGGTGGGCAGCCCTATGTCGCCTATTGTTTCCAGTATTTCTTGACTCATATCTTCCCCTGCGTCCTCATATAATTGTTTGTAATATTTGAGGAACTCCTCATTTCCCCTTATTGAGTATTACAGGTATGACCTTCAGCATCCCTGACCTCTCTGATCACCTGGTGGGGTGTCTCATTTTTATATAACCAGGCCAATAATCTACCCGGCTTGTCCCCCTCCCCCCACATGTTGCCTCTCTGTATATTTTTTGTAGTTAAGCTTGCATAATCTGTCCCAGCGTTCACTACAGGCCATCTGCAAGTCCCTTATCTTGGCGCTGTCCTCTCGGGTGGTCCCCTCACTTTGTATCAAGCTCTCTTTCTGTTTCCTGCAGTTCCCGATCAATACCCCCTAAGAGCCCCTTGGATTTTGATATAGCCACCACACGCACCACCACCTTAAACGCCTCCCATACTGTACCCACAGAGCGTACACTGCCCGTGTTGAGTTCAAAATATTCCTCAATGGCCTCCCTCAAGTCCTCCCGGAATCCCGCATCCTGTAGGGCCTCAGCTCTGAGCCGCCACGTCGGGATTCGCACTCTGGGGGGTTGATGTCTCCACTCTATGACCAAAGGCGAATGATCGGAAATTACCCGACCCTTGTATTCCACGCCCACCATTTCTCCCACTATCTCGGTGGCGGCAAACACGTAATCCAGCCTCGTATGCAGGTCATGTGGTGCTGCGTAATGCGAATATCGCCTTTCCGTCGGGTGCCGCCGTCTCCACACATCCTCTAGGCCAAGGTCTATCAACAGCGTCTGCAGTGCCTTGGCTGCTGGCGCAGGCCTTTCTGACCTGTCTATGCTGGGGTTCAGGGTGCAATTGAAGTCCCCTCCCCACACCATTGCGCCACCCACCAGGGGGCTAATTTTGCTATACAGGGACCTAAAATATGCCGCTTTATCATGGTTGGGGGCATACAAATTTATAATGTTCACTTCTGTGTTCTCCAGGAGACCCACCACCACCAGCAGTCTACCTTCTGGGTCTGTCGTTGATCTGAGCAACTGAAATGGTACATGCGGTGCCACCCATGTTATCACCCCTCTCGCATATGCTGAGTATGTGGCCCCTATGACGTTGCCCTTCCATTTTCTCTTAACTACCTCCAACTTCTCCTTGGTGAGGTGGGTCTCCTGTAGCAGAGCTATGTCAATCCGCATCCTCTTTAAGTACATCATCACCTTATTACGTTTTAAGTAACTATTGAGGCCCCCGCACATTCCAGGTCACAACTCTGAGATTGCCCGACGCCATTGACTTGGTTCCCTTCCTTTCCCCACTTCCTCTGATGTCCTCCTAGATGGCCTGTTTTCCGACTCATAACCCTCCCAACCTCAACAACTCCTCCCCTCCCCCTTTTCCCAACCCTACCCCACTGCACACAACGCCCCCTACCCCCTCCCTACCGAACCCCGACAAATGCCCAGCTCCATCCCTGGATCTCAGGCTCACCCGCGTCTGGTCCTGTCTCGCGAACCGAGGACGAGGAACCCGCGGGGTGTCACCGAACTAACAGTGACTTAACTAAGCAAAATGCTATGGGGTTCAAGGGGTGTCTCCCAGGAGCTCCTGCTTGTTTGCTTTCAGCAGGTCTTGCAGGCATATATTGTCTACCGCACATTCCCCACAGGTTTATTTCGCACTATACTCTAGTCCCAGTGTCTTGTGCTGTGTCACCAAAGATGACCCAGCTGCATGTTACTTATCTTCCGCAGCTCCTGTCTGAATCCCCGGTTCCTGGGGGCGACCCTGCATATCCAGCCAGTCCATAGCATCCTCCGGCATCTCAAAAAACAGGGTTTTGTTCTTGTGGAACACTTTCAGTTTGGCCGGATAAAGCAACATATATCTGTGGCCAGCCTCTTTCAACCTCCTTTTCACCGACCCAAAGTTCATCCTGCTGCGTTGTACGTGCAAAGTGTAGTCTGGTATGCTGTGATTTTCGCTGGCCCCCTTTCGATCGTGGCTCCCTTTCGGAAGAATTCCAGTATCTTCTCCCAGTTCCGGCAATTAGCGGCCGCAGGGGGTTTCCCAGGGGTGGTCTCCTTGTTAATGCCTGGTGTGCCCTTTCAACTGCAAACCCCTGGGTCAGTGCACCACCAGCTATTTCCTGCAGGAGCATGGACTCCACATATTCCGTCGGGTTAGGCCCTTCCATTCCTTCCGGCAAACCTACAATACAAATGTTATTGCGTCTGGCGCGTCCTTCTGCTTCCTCTGCCCTGTTCTCCAGGTTACCCATGCGCTGCACCAGGGCATGAAGTTCCGATCCGTGGGCGGCGCATGCCGCCGTATTTGGGGCCATCTCCTTTTCCAGGTTTCCAGTGCGCTCCGCAAGTGTCTTCACGTCCTGTCTCAGCAGGTTAACTTCTTCCTGAACCGCTCCAATCTTGAGGTCCAGTCCCACTTTTAGGTCATTCATTGCCAGGCCCAGTTTAGTCTCCCAGGCAATCTTCCGGTCCGCTATCGCTGCCAGCACCTCCTGGATCGTGCCCGGTGTCTCCGCTGCCACCGTGGCGGTGTTGTCACTGCTTTTGCCCCCTTCCGCCCCTGGAGGTGTCTTGGCGTAAGTCTCCAGCGTGGGCTGCTTGGTCCTGGGTCTGACAATTTTGTTGGACATTGTGCTGTGCCGTACGCACTCGTGGCAGCAGCGCCAACAGCGCCAACCCACTTCCAAGCTCCAACGTGGCGTTAGGCCATTCTCAGCATTCAGGGGCCGCTTTAGTCGTGTTCGGGTATATCCCTGTTGCACGCCACCCTCCTAGAATGGACTGTGTCCTCCCCCGTACCTGCACCCACGCAGTATTGCTCTTCCAGCCCCTGCCGTGTCACCTTAAGTGGTCGGGGGTTAGGTGCACGCACTGACCCTGCGCTCCTCTGCTTTGGCCCTCCGCTGACCTCAGGGCACACCAGCCTACAATCTTGTCCTATGGGATGCTCCAATGCCTTCTCTTGGCTCCTAGGCATTTGTGGATGGGTCCAGCAGAGGGTCAGCCCCCTTGTGTCTTTAGGCCACCCTATTCAGGTCTCCCCCCACAAGCGTATGCTGTGTCGGCTGTCTCCTCAGCGTGTGTGCCAGAGTTGATCTGCTGTGCAGGGGCTTGTGCTCCTCGGCCCCTTCCTGGGCCACGTGTAACTGTTCCCAGTCACCTGTGTGCGCGCTGTAGTTTGGGCGCTCCAAATTTCCAAATGTCCAAATGTCACCCCCGCCGGCCCACACCAGCGTCCGCTTCAGGGCAGGGGCCTTTATGGTGCTGGGGGACTGCCTCCCCAGACACTGTAGTCTTGGTTATAGCCAGCCGTTCGCTGCCTTTCCCCAATGCAGCGGGGACCGTTCTGCCCGCTCCGGGGTTGGACGGGTCCAGCCCCAGCCCCACAGTGTTCCGGGCTACTATGGGGGCGAATGCGTTATGCAATGCCCTCTCTTGGGACCCGCAGTGCAAGGCCTTCGCGCTGCCGGGGGTCTGCCCATGCAGCGGGGTGCGCGCTGGGCTACCGCTCCTCAGTGCCATCAGCATCTCCACGGTCCCGCCGCTCAGGCTCTCCTTACCGTTCATCACCGTTCATCACCGTTCTTCACCGTTCATCCGCCCGCCACGGACACAGTGTCCGTACCTGGGTCCAGGCAAGTCCGCCGACTGGGACGTGGTTTCGGCTCTCCCGCCGGGCTCAGTCAGCCGCTCTGTGCACCTTTCACAGAACCGATGCTTCCAGCGGCTGCAGTGCGTCCCACGAATCCAAACTCATCCCCTATGGGCCAGTTTCCGCTGACAATTCCACAATGCGGCAGACACGGGCTCGGTCCCAGCGACAGATTCACTCTCTCGCGGCTCTGTGGTCATTTTATGACCCTTTGTCTGCCGCCGGCCATCTTGTCCGCCTCCAGGTCACAGGCTCCAAGCTTATCGCGGACCGCTGCATCTGCCTCATTCAGCTACCGCAGTCAGGTTTTTGGTGCCCAGTGCAAACACCAGCTCTTCATGAGTCGGTGGGTGTGCTGGTGACCGTCTTAAGTGCCTGCAAGCATCATATTTCCCAGCAGGATCGATGTCGGTTCAAGGGAGCCCCTCCAGAGCACGTCCTTCTACGCGTCCATCAAGCCACGCCCCCCGCTTATTGATGTTCATTGTTCTTGATATTGCACTAGTAGGACGGTAGAGTTTTTTTGTGTGTTTTTTGTGTGTTGGTAGAGTATCAGTTAGGGTTGTGGTAAGTAAGGAGTAGATTGAGATTGTGTAGTGTTGGTGTGATTTAGCGAGGACATTGTGTTGACCTTTTAAAGAATTGTGAGGGAAGGGGGTGTAAGGAAGGCATGTTATCAACAGTAAAACAGGCACAAGTGGCCACAGTTCAAGGGTGTTTATTGGGTGTGATAAACGCCTATCTAAACCAAAATCTACAGATGGGAGCAAGCTACGACCATCAAATAATGAAAACGCAGTCCTAGTGGAGTCTCGTCAAAATAAAGGGGCCTATACTAAAAAAAAAACGATTGCCAATACTTACCGCTAAACATACATAGTGAGGGAAAGTGTTCATGAAAAAGAAAAAATTGTTCACAAAATTAAATGTCAGGATGTTCAGGCCCTTGGCCTCCCTTCCCCACGTTTTCAGCACGAGACAAGGCGGTTCACTCGAGCAAAGCACACACTCTGGCTTCATCGGCACAAGGACACAGTTCCATTAACAGCATCAGGGCCTTCTATGCTGCAAGTCTCTTTGTTTTTCCAAAGTCTCTTGACTCAAAAGGGCCTGATGTACAAAACCAAAATAAACACAAAGTTCCTCTACTCTTTCAAGTGTTCAATTCGGGTGACTCACCCTGGATCCCCCTCAGCCGGGCTCGGATTACTTTTTATCACAGCTCACCCTGGATTCCCCTCAGCTGGGCTCAGATCCTTTCTCCGTCACAATTAGTCTCCCTGAGCCGGGCTCGGACCAATTGTAGCATGCATTCAACTATTGAAGACTTTTGAATGTGCACAGGATTTAGCTTGACCCGTTGCAGGACCACTTCGATCTCAAATTTCCCCTCTTAATAGTTGCCAATTAATTGGATACCTGACAGAGACCTTCGAGTTGGCACCCAAGACAAGGTTGGCAGGGGCTCTGTTTCAACAATAATCCTGCCCGGTCTCGCAGGCTGCACTCTGGGCACAGAGGAAAGAGCAGGTAGATAGAGGAGACTCGACTCCGCTGTACCTCATAGGATGCGATTAAATACATACACGAAAATACCTGTGGGGAGGGTATTTTTGTGTAGTTGTTGTTTAAATTGAAAAAGTATTGACGGAGAGAGAGAGGAAAACAGCTACTTTTGACAGTAGTTCGGGGGGGCCGAGCGGCAGCCATAAAGCACAGCTGCCTTTGGGGGGGGGTAGTGAAAGAGATAAGACGAGATATGTCGTGTAAGGGGAAGACAGCTGTATAGAATAGGCTTATTGATGTTCATTGTTCTTGATATTGCACTAGTAGGACAGTAGAGGTTTTTTGTGTGTTGGTAGAGTATCAGTTAGGGTTGTGGTAAGTAAGGAGTAGATTGAGATTGTGTAGTGTTGGTGTGATTTATAGAGGACATTGTGTTGACCTTTTAAAGAATTGAGGGAAGGGGGTGTAAGGAAGTCATGTAATCAACAGTAAGACAGGCACAAGTGACCACAGTTCAAGGGTGTTTATTGGGTGTGATAAACTTCTATCTAAATCTACAGATTGGAGCAAGCTACGACCATCAAATAATAAAAACGCAGTCCTAGTGAAGTCTCGTCAAAATAAAGGGGCCTATACTAAAAAAAGATTGCCAATACTTACCGCTAAACATGCACAGTGAGGGGAAGTGTTCGTGAAAAAGAAAAAAATGTTCACAAAATGAAATGTCAGGATGTTCAAGCCCTTGGCCTCCCTTCCCCATGTTTTCAGCACGAGACAAGGCAGTTCACTCGAGCAAAGCACACACTCTGGCTTCATTGCCATGAGGACACAGTTCCATTACCAGCATCAGGGCCTTCTGTGCTGCAAGTCTCTTTGTTTTTCCAAAGTCTCTTGACTCACAAGGGCCTGATGTACAAAACCAAAATAAACACAAAGTTCCTCTACTTTTTCAAGTGTTCAGTTCGGGTGACTCACCCTGGATCCCCTCGGCCGGGCTCAGATCCTTTCTCTGTCACAATTAGTCTCCCTGAGCCAGGCTCGGACCAATTGTAGCACGCATTCAACTATCGAAGACTTTTGAATGTGCACAGGATTTAGCTTGACCCGTTGCAGGACCACTTCGATCTCAAATTTCCCCTTTTAATAGTTGCCTATTAATTAAATACCTGACAGAGACCTTCGAGTGAGCACCCACGTGGTGCCGGACCACTGTCTATGATATCTTATTTGGCCTCCCAAAGTTCAATCACTGCTCTGGTTTTCAATTATATTCGCGTTGTCTGTCTCTGATGTTTCACACGCTATTCTCTTTAGAATTTTTCATACAAAATTGCCTCTTGCAACCTTGGTTCTAACATGGGCGTGTTTGGTATCAGTCTCTCCGACTCACCGGCTATGCTGTCTTTACTGGCGCTGCTTTGTTGTAGGAGCCAAGGACAGTGCCACAGCGGCAGCTGCTCCGCCCCGCCTTGGTTATCGACGTGGGAGAGCCCTGGGTACCTGTCACGACCCTCACCCCGGAGACCTCCTGGCCTACCTATGGACCAGGGAGAGTCTTGGCTCCAATCCCCACTAAACCCTAATATTTTCAACCCAGGCCATCTTTGGGCCAGTCCTGGCGTCTTTGGCGCCAGGCTCATACTTGAAAATGGACTTGTGCTTGGGAACTACTTTTTGTTAATGCCAATCAATGTGGAAGCATCCACATAAACTGGCTCCTTGGAATCTGGCTTGCAGTACAGTAGTTTTGTGTGTGGTACCTTGGGACTATTTTACCTGGACTTCTTTCTTGAAGCTATTTAAACCACACCGACTGGACTGACACGCTTCGCGTTAGTTTGCACTTCTGCAACGTGACGCTCACGGTGTCCAGCTTCAGCCACAAACCTCGGAGGAACAGCATCTGCAGTAAGAGGAAAAGACATTGCTAGAAAAGGTTGCAGCTTACCTGAATCTCATCGGTAACGGTCCGCAGCTCTTCCGATCATCATTCTGGAACCAGCGCTCCTTCGGATCAACGGACCTGCAAGGGGGAGAACAAGGCATTAGGTTTACCTTGCCAGCCGCTCCTCAATCAGCATCATCTCGGGAATTCCATACTCCGCCAGAGCACCGTGACCTGTGGAGAAGAAAAGATACCAGGTCAGCAAAGGCAAGGCATCTTAGTGCTTCGCATAGCGCCTACTCAACGCATCAAGGTGCTCTAAAAACACCTATATTTACCGGCAAACTCCAAGTCCGATCTTTGCCACGAATTGGACTTCCGCGTACCTAAGGAAGACAAAAAGACATTGTTTTTTTTTTAATAACACATTTTATTACATTTTGTGCGATAATACAAGAACATACAAAACGCAACCATATAACATTGCATACAAATGGCAGAGCTTTACGAGCAGGTATAATTTGGATATAAGCGAACATAGAAACACATATGCTGTAAGGTATAGATGTGGACAAGTCAACAAATGGCCTTTTACATACTGGTCTTACTCAAGCAGCCACAAAAAGCGATGTTATCGTGTGTGGCCTTTGCAGAGTTGCGTGACAAAGCCTGTTGTCCATGTTGTGTCGGAGTTATAATGTCTGTTCCCATTTTCCCCAGAGTTTGGCTTGGTAGACTCGGCGTTCCATTAGGATGATAGCGTCCACATCCGATAACCATTGGTCGTATTTCGGGGTGTTTCCTGAACCCCACAATTGCGCAATGTTCCTTTTGGCAATTCCTGTGGCTGTCGAGAGAAGTAGCTTTTCGAAGCAAGACATTTCTACTGTATCTTCGATACCCAAAAGGAGTTTGGGGTCTGTTGGGATCGGGCGACACATGACTTTGGTGAGTCTTTCGCTACATTTACGCCAGAAGTGCTGTATACGTGCACATTGCCAGAGGATATGATAGAAGGTCCCTTCTTCTTGTTTGCAGCGTAGGCATTTGGGGTCGGTCATTTTGCCCCAATTATACAAAGCTACTCGGGGATAATATATCCTATGAAGTATCTTCAGTTGAACAAGCCTAATTCTTGCCGAGATTGCAGAGTCTCTAGGTTACATCAGGGTCGAAATCCAATCTTCGGGTAATATTGGGCCCACATCTCTCTCCCATTTCATCTTCAGGTTCAGCAGCTCTTGCGTGGCAAATGAGGAAATAGCGTTGTACATAGTAGACGTGACCTTATTACTCACACTGTCTATGACTATATTTCTTTCCATAGGTGTACATTCCGGCATGTCCGCCATTTGGGCCCTATACAAGGTGAGTGCATGTTGTAATTGTCCATAGTGATAGTGTTCGGTGTCTGGGAGACCGTGTGATGCCACGAGCTCGGGAAACTGTATCAACTGGTCGTTCACGAATACCTGCTGAATGGTCTGTATGCCAGCTGTTACCCAGTTTGGCCATTTCGGGAGGTTACTGAGGTGAGCATTGTTCCAGATGGGTTGGACTGGGGTAATTTTATTGTCCCATCCTAGGTGTTTGTGTACTTACTTCCACACGAGGGCTGTGTGTGTTACTATCGTGCGTTCAGGCGGGCGAGTCTGTTTACAGTAAAGGCTTTCAATCAGGGACATGCCGTGACGTGCAGCTAGTTCGGCCTTTATATGAGGAATGGTCGGGTCCCTGTGCAATATGTCATTGACTGTCGCCATCTGTGTCGCCCAGTAGTAGATCTGGATGTTCGGAAGTCCTATTCCCCCCTCCCAGATTGAGCATTGGAGGGTTTTAAGGGCAATTCTCGGGTGTTTCCCACCCCATAGGAGTTTACGTGTTGTCTCATCTATTCTGTGGAACTCTTCGGTGGGGACATGTAGAGGGGCATTTTGGAGGATGTATAAGAACCGGGGTAGGTTATTATACAAACAAGGAACTGACCTCATCCCGACAAAAATATTTTTACACACACTATTACTTCCCGTGTGGTTCTTTACAAACAGAAGGCTTAAGGCTAATTCGCCTGTATAACAATGAATGTAGAACCCAAATACTCTGGATATCTGATTAGTTTGATATCTCAAGCTACCCCGAAGCATCCAGTGTTACTGCCTTGGAGCAAAAAACAATGCATAAAGAAAACTGCTGTAATAGTTTAGTGGCTATTTATTTATTTTGCATTTATTGTCTAACAAGTAAAAATGATCTCCAAAAAGGAGTATTTACAGAAATGACACTTTCAAAAGAATCAGTGACCATTAGTGTGCATAATAAATTACATCAGATAGTGTAAGACATACACTCAAGTGTTGGCAAGGAATGAACATTTTCAAACAAAAACCATCCACAAAATATATAGCTGAATAAACAGTCTATCCAATAAAAAATGAGACAAAGGAAGAAAAAAAGAAAAACAAAACCCCAACACGTCCTGATTGTATGTGGTAGGGAAAAGCAACCAAATGCGTCCCCCACCAGAGTCTGGTGTATTTGTGGCCACGGCTAGTGAACCAGGTGTCAAGTCCTATGGTTCAGGGACCAAGGTGTTCGTGATTCCAAACCAGTGCCAACGGTAAGGTCCTCCTGGTAGCTTGGAGGATCAACTGGTGGGAGTTGTATAGAGATCAATCCTAGGTCGTGGGTGCCAGCTATTTATGTATGTGAGGAAGACCGGAACGAGAAAAAGAGCGGCTACCTGTCCAACCTCTAGAGGGACAAACATGAATGACAAATAGATAATTCTATAAAAGACAACACATACCCTAGAACAATGGAAACTGGATCTTGAACAAGTTAACAGGAGGGAAGGCCCTATGTATTGGGAAGGTCAGGTAAAGGGCATCGAAAAGGCTATTATACGAACAAAGAACTGACCTCATCCCGACAAAAATATTTTTACACACACTATTACTTCCTGTGTGGTTCTTTACAAACAGAAGGCTTAAACAGCCACTTAAAGAGCGCCGCCCTGCCCAACAGTGTCAGTGGCAGTGCTTGCCAGTGGGCTGCATCTTGCTCGAATCTTTTGACTAGTGGATGCAAATTTTGTTTTACGTTGCTATCCAACCCATTGGTGATTAGAATGCCCAGGTAGCGGAACTGAATGGTTTCAACTTGATATGGGGAACCCGATGCCGGTATGCAGTCTACCCCTTTTACTGGAAACAACATGGATTTGGACCAGTTTACTCTAAGTCCACTAAAGGTTCCGTAGTTAATCAGTATTTGCGTGACCACCAGGCAGGAAATCGCTGGGTCGCCCAGGTATACTAAGAGGTCATCTGCATAGAGGGATATCCTATCTTCCCAGTTCGACCCCCCCCCCCCATCTGAAGCCAGTCCACGTGGTGGTGTCCCGCAAAAGGGCTGCTAGTGGTTCTATTATTAGCGCAAACACCATTGCCGAGGGCGGGCAACCTTGTCTGGTTCCTTTCCCCAATTGGATATTACGCGAGAGCCACCCATTAACTCTTACCTCTGCCACTGGATTGTTGTAGAGGAGTTGAACCCAATTTCTGAATGGTTCCCCAAATTGCATCTTGCGCATTATTGCCCGTAAGGCCTCCCAATGAACTGAGTCGAATGCTTTTTCGAAATCTATGGCCACCAATGCAAGTGATTGTTGCAAGGCAGATGCTCTCTCCAGCACCAGATGCAGCCTGCGAATGTTCATTCTTGTGGACCTTTGAGGCATGAAGCCGCATTGGTCAGGGTGGATCAGTGACGTGATGACCAATTGTAGTCTATTGGCTAGTATTTTGGCTAGTATTTTGGCTTCACTGTTGATTAGGGATATGGGTCGGTAGGAGGTGCATTCCCCTTGGGGTTTTCCCTTTTTTGGGATCACTATAATGGTGGCCTTGCAGAGGTCTGGTGGGAGCTCGCCCTGGTTTAGGGAATGTTCAAACACGTTGAGCAAGTGAGTGGGTATATCTAGATGGTTTAGTTTTTTCCAAATGTCAAGTGGGAACCCGTTGGGACCTGGGGTCTTGCCTGTTTGGAGTTGGGCAATGGCTGTTGATATTTCGTCAGCCGTTATTTTGTTGTCTAGAGTGGTGGCTTGTTCTGTGGTAAGCGTTGGGAGGTCGATATCATTCAGTATGGTGCTGACTACAGCGTTGGTGGGGGGTTTGTAAAGGTCCTCGTAGAATTCAGCGAAGTGTTCTGCAATCTCTGCATCGGAATAGACTAGATCTGCGTTCGAGGTTCTGATGCACTTCACCTTCTGGTGTCCTTCGTCGTGCTTTTCCAGCCACGCTAGCCTTTTGCCTGCTTTTTCCCCCGTTTCGTACAGACCTGCCTTCATAGCAATATGTGCTTTTTTGGCACAGTCTAAGGATAAATTGTGCAGCTTCTTCTGTGCCATTATAAGGGCTCTGTTAGTCTCCGGGGTATTGCGGTCTAATTCCTTGGACGTGACTTCACTTTCGGCTTCAATGATTCTCTCGCGTTGTACCTTCTTTTTCCCCGATGTCCATGAGATGATTTCTCTGTGTAGGACTGGTTTGTATGCCTCCCATAGTGTGTTGGGATCGTCAACCGAGCCTGTGTTTAATTCGAAGTAGTTGGAAGTAGCTGCCTCTATCTTTTCTTGAAGGTCCGGGAACCCCAGGTAGTAGGAGTTCAGCCGCCATGATGGGGGCGGTCGTGGTCTCACCGTTTCCAGTGCAAGTAACAGTGGGGAGTGGTCGGAGATTCCCCGCGGGAGGAAGGATGCGCTGCATACTTTATGAATATTTTGGTATGGTAAGAAGAAGTAATCTATTCTGGACATCGAGGCGTGGGCCCCAGAATGGAAAGAATATTGTCGAACCTCAGCGTGCAGGTCTCTCCACGCGTCACACAGGCCCAATGCTGACACAAAAGAAGCCAATTTGGTGGTGCTGGCGGGATTTCTGGCTCTCAAGTGCGTGCGGTCGAGGATATTGTCCATGACTTCATTGAAGTCCTCTCCCAACACCCATGTGTCTGCGGAGTTAGCTGCGAGGATGGGGGTAATCTTGGTTAGCAAATCATGAAGGAGAATTGGCGGGGAGTACACTGCCATGAGTGCCAGGGTTTGGCTCCATAGTGTTGCTTGGATGTGTACATAACGGCCTCCTCTGTCTTGTAGTATGTGCGTGATCACCAGCGGAAGTCTTTTGTGAATTAGTATGAGCACCCCTCTCGCACACATGGCGAAACCGGCGTGCACCGCTGTACGGTAGTTTGATCTTTGGAAGAATTTGCACACATTTCCTGCTAGATGCGTTTCGGACAGAAAGGATATATCCGGGGAGTGTCAATTTAGGTGCTGCAGTACCAGTCTCCTCTTGATGCTGGATCCAGCCCATTCACATTCCATGACAGGAGTTTGAGCTTTCTTTGGGTTGAATCAGTCTCAGGTGCCATTGGTTGTTTGGGGTATAGATTCGCACATGTGTTTCTTCGGTTGTATACGCGACGGTTGTACCGCGTTTGATCTGTACAGTGTGCTCATCGTGCCTTCGCATGCTAAACGTTGAATAAAGACATTAAATCTAACTCACCCTTCCCCATACTCCTCCCCCAACTGAAGCATCTGTCGTCCCGATAAAAACTTTTAAACAATTGAACTGTATACTACATCTGCCCGCCCTATGGCAATCAGGTTTTGCAGTTCAGGTTTGCCAGGTGGTGTGGATCGGGAATAGCTTGGGGCTGGGCAGTAGAACACCACTTTACGGTGCTCCGGGTACACTTTGTGTCTGGGGGGAGGGGCGGCTATTTGGCTGGCCGTCAGCCGAGTTGGCCATTGTAGCCAAGTTTTCAATGTGCGGTGTGGCTCCTTTGAGTTACATTGGCGGTGATTTGGACATACGGAATACTGTCGCTGCTTATTATGCCTCAACATGCTGTGGGTAATCGATCTGTTGCTGCTGCTGCGGATCCAGATCAGGTGGTCGCTCAGGATGTGGTCTGTTACGTTCTCCTCTCCTCCTCCTCCCATCAGCGCTCCAGTCGCCATCTATGTGCCTTTCGGCCCAGCTCCACGCCTCCTTAGGATCTGTGAAATGCACCGTTGTGTTCTTATGGAATATTTTGAGCTGGGCGGGGAAGAGTAGCCTGTATTTGACTCCCATTGATTGCAGACGTTTCTTGAGGGGATCAAATGATTGGCGCGCTTTCTGTACTTCTTTGGTAAAGTCAGGGAAGAAAGCAATTCTTGATCCATTGTACGTGACAGTCCCTTTAGACCTTGCCAGCTCTAGTACCGTATCTCTATCCCTATAATTTAGGAACCTTGCGATGACTGTGTGTGGCGGTGCACCTGGCGTGATCTTGCCGGTTGGGATGCGGTGGGCCCGCTCAATGGAAAATAACTTGGAGAAGGACTGTGCATCGTATGTATCTGCGAGCCATTCCTCAAGGAATAACTCCATGCAAGCGCCTTCTGCCTTTTCGGGAAGGCCCAGTATGCGGACGTTGTTCTGTCTAGATCTGCCCTCACTGTCATCCGCTCTTGATTCCAGAAGCTTTATGCGTGCCAACATGCCGGACATCTGGCGGTTCACTCCGCAAAGACTGTCCTCAGTTTCCGAAATCCGCGCCTCCACCTCCCCGGTGCGTGAGGTCAGCTTCTGCAAGTCATGTCTTAACAAGGATACGTCCGCGCCAATGCTGTCCATCTTTTTCTCCATGGAAGTTCTGGAGCTGGCAATGGCGCTAATTATGTCTCTGAGGGAAATGTTCTCCTCCGTGCAGTCTGCGTCGGACAGCGATGGTCTCTGGGGAGCGAGTCATCGGTGTGGTTGCGTATTGCTCAGTTCTGCTTTGTGTGGAGGTTTTCCTGGGCTTATCTTTCCCCATTTCTGATATTCTGGTGGGATGGCTTCTAAGGTCCGCGTCCCGCCTGGCGGGAGACACCAGCTGGAGAATGGAAAAGCAAGTGTTATTGAGGGGGTCTGGAGTGAGCGCTCTTCACCTTCACCTTCAGTGCTATGAGTGCGGTGGCCACATGGAGTCGTGCCGGATATGACTTTGATGTATCGGTACCGCCTTACAGGTAGGTTGACCACAGGGTGGAGGCCCTCGCCTGGGTTTGCGTTGGAAATGAGCCTACATTTGGGCCCAGGTCTGCCATGGATCCATGCCCCCGAGCACTTCGTTTGTTATAGGCGCCTTGCTTAGTACAACTTGTGTTGTTGTGTTCAGGCGCTTCCGCAGTGTACGGCGGGGGAGGGGCTGCAGCAGGTTAGGCAAGCATGAACTCACTGGAGCTTCGACGGCGATTACTTCTGGGCACCGGAGGCGCGAGGGTGGCGGACGCTCGAGGCCCACTGGGGTCAGCCTGAGCCCTTCAACTCCTCTTTGTTGCGGGGGTGGCAGACGCCTTTGTGCCTATATGCGAGATGCTTATTGACACTCTGCCTGTTACGTGAGGTCTCCAGCTCCGTCTCTCAGGTATTCTTTTGGTCTGCGGTCTCTTTTCCCTTTGATTGCTGTGTGGCTGCGGTTGTGTCCGTTTGTGCAAACTGGCAGGGTTATTGGGGCGGGAGGCGCACCTCGGCGGTCATCCCGCCGTGCGGACGATGATTGTGCCTCTGCTGTTGCAATACAGAGCTATTCTGCTGTGGCGTGTCGCCACCAGTAGCACCCCTTTGGAGCCAGGAACTGCGCTTATTAGGAACTGTGCTTATATATGCGGCCTCGCTGTCGGTATAATGCAGTTAGGTTGAGCAGGTCATGGTGCTTGCTTGGTTACTTCACGGGCCACAACGCCTGATCCTCTGTATCCCTCATGTATTTTCCGTGGCCGCCTGTCAATGTTTGTGGGCTGCAGGGGCCTCTGTATGAGTTCATGCAGTGGGGGCCCCAGGGGTAGCGCTGGTCTGTGGGGGAAGCGTTCAGGAGTGTCACACAGGGGGTCTGACCCCAATCTCCCATCCCCCCTTCTCCTTACCGCTGAGCTGGGCCACCGACAACTGCCAGGAGATGAGTGGGAGCCGCCCCGGGAGTCTGGCAGGCGCTCCGGGCGGCTTGATGGTGTTGTTGCCTGCTTCCCCGAGGCGGGCTACAGCAGTGCACGGGCTCGTGCACCGCTGCCGCGGCGGTGGTGACTGCTGGCAGTTCTATGACTCTGTGGCTGCAGGACGCCGGCAACGGATGTTCGGTGTTCGCCACCAGGGACACCCCGCCTCTGCTCTCCGATCCGCAGCGGGGTAGGAAGACCTCTCGTCTCGGGGGGGGGGGGGTCCCGCAGGCAGGAAGCGGGGAGGCACCCACTGGGATCCACCCTCTCGTAGTCGGGGAGCGGCGCTGGCGGCAATCCACATGCTCCTACGTTCACTCTCCGGCCTGCCACGGCTCCTCTCCTCCCTCCGATTTGTCGTTGTCCCACGGGCAGGATTTGTCATCGGCGTGCTGCGCCCTCTGCTCATCCGCAGCATGCAGCGGCCATTTTGTTTATCTTACGGAGCGTCGGCCCGCTTCTTGTAGGCTTTACAAACTGGGTCTCCCGGCACCGATTTGCACCGGAACTGGGTAGAGATGTGCAGCACAGCTTCCCACGTCGATGAGGCACTTTAAGTCCTCTCAGGCAAGCAAATAAAGCAGTATTAATACAGGATCTGGCTGGCGGCACGGGAGCGATGCGATCTCACGTCCTCATCGTCAGTCTGCTGGCCACGCCCCCCCAAAAAGACATTGTTAATTCCAGAAGGCATGCTAGGACGGTAAAACACCACAGCAATAAGACCTACCTGAATGACTCAAGTCGGGCCGCCATCAGTGAAGTAACTCGACAGCCATCGCCCGCTAAGCACAACGCGCCCCTGCCGAGTCAGCAGGACGGAGAACCCGCCAACATCAAGAACAAGGCAGAATTCTTCCATTGGTCACCACTGGGCATCGCAAGGAGGGATACCTGGACCCCAGCTGCTGGGTGGCGTCCCCGTGGAACCAGGTGAGCGTAACAGTACCCCTGACACACAATGCAGGTTTGTTCAGCTTTAGTTCCAGGTCTTAGGTTTCTTACTTTCCAAGGTTCGCGAAAGTAACAATCTGAAAACGTTAAGGGCACTTCCCTCCTTGCAACCATATGTGGTCTTGCCGTCTTTCTACTTGTATTAAACTTCCATGTTGGAATCGCTGTTTCCTTGTGTGATTTGCCTCGTTCAGGTCATGCTTTCATGCTCCGCCTTTTATCAGTGGCATAACACAAGATGTGGGGGCCCCCCTGCGAGCCATGCTGAGGGGGCCCCCCAACTCAGCAACAAATCAAGGGTCGTGCCACGCTCTGGGCCAGCCTAGATTATCACACTTGCGCAATATGCACAAACATGCTTCTGAACGGATATGCCGCACACTGCACTAGGAGAAAGACATACATATGTGTTTTAATATAACATACAGCACACTGTCTGAGAAAAATTGGTTAAAAAGCCAGAGTGTTTGCAATTGTTTTGTAGGGTAACACCAATCCAATAGATGCAAGTCACCAACAGAGCACAGGAACATTAAAGCGTTGCTATTAAAAATGCCATGCCACAATGAAAACATGTCCAAATGGCTGCACAAGGTAGACCAGTGTCGACATGTAATAACAATACAGTAAAGCTTGCCAGGCCACATTTAGACATATCTAGACTGGTTGCACCAAAATGGCAGTCGAAGCAATAACACTCATCAAGAATAGAACACACATTCAAGCCTGAGTCTCTGTGGCCTCTAACAACACGGCCAAACTCTTTAAAATCTGAAAAGAACTGGTCAATCCTGTTGAGGTCTTTACATCTCCTGTTCCCTCCCAGGCCCTCTGTATGGCTCTGTCATCTCACTTCTACGCTAAAACTCAGGACATCCTCTCCTCCATCTCCTCTTCCTCTCCCTCTTCATCTCTCAGCCCCCCCTTTAGCCATCTCTACCTCTCTTCCTCCTTTCTCCTCTTTCTCTCTGACAACACCTGACAAGGTTTCTAGACAAGTCCGATCTATGAAAGTGTCATCCAAACAGGTGCTCTCCTGCTCCACCAGAACCATCAAGAACCATATTGACACCCTCGCTCCAGCCTTGACCGATTTCTGTAATCACTCTTTCCCCTCTCCCATTAAGCACTCCCTTATGCACCCACTCCTCAAGAAGCTTTCTGCCGATCCTGCCTGCCCGGCAAACTATCGCCCAATCTTCATCACCCCTTTCCTTGGCAAACTGTTGAAAAAGCTGGCCATCTCCCAGCTTACTCTCCACATGGAATCTGTTGGTTGTCTCCATGATCATCAGTCTGGCTTCAGTGCCAGAGACACAAAAACTGCTGTCCTGAACACCTGTGAAGTTCTGCTCTCTAACCTTGATTCCAGCATTCCTTCTGTCCTCATCCTCCTTGATCTTTCCTGTGCTTTTGACACGGTCAACCAGACCATCCTGATCAATCCTGATCAATCGACTCCATGAGAACCTGGGCATCACGGATCAGGCCCTTGAGTGGCTGACCTCCTTCCTCTTGGACTGCCCCTCCCAGGTCCAACTTGGTCCCTTTGTCCCCGCTCCATCCTCTCACTCTGGTTTTTCAACCTCTATGTGGCCCCTTTGACCCACCTGATCTTTACATTCTCCTCTAACTTTCAGTGTTATGCGGATGGCACTCCACTTTCCTTCAGGCTTCCCTCACACTCCTCTCATCTCTCGCTTATTCCCGACTGTCTATCCGCGATTCAGATTGGTGTGCCTCCAACTATCTCTGCCTTAATGTCAGTAAAATGGAGATCCTTCTCATTTGGACTCCTGACCCTGCAAGACTGCAAGACTTATCCTTGGCCTCAAGCACAGGGATCGTATCTCTCCAGCCCTGAAATCTCTCCACTGGCACCCAGTTGCTGCAAGTATCAAGTTCAAGACCCTTTGCATTGTCCACAAGGCTTTCTGGGCCCGGGGTCCCCACTACATCCAACGCTCTCTTCCAAAATATCTTCCTTCTCAAGCCCTTCGCTCAGCTACCTGCAACTCTCTAAGGGTTAGACGCTTCTCCAGGAAGAGAGTGGGGGGTAGATCTCTCTCCTCTACAGGTGCCTCCCTCTGTAATTGCCTCCTGCCCCTCTCAAGCTTTAGCAGACCACCTGAAGTTCTGAAGTTTCTCAAAACTTTCCTCTTCTCTGCTTTCTCTCTCCCTCCCCTGCTGGCCTACCTGTCTGCTGTACCGACTGGTTGCTTGGCTACCCTCAGAGTCTCACCGAGTTGAGACTCTTTCTTGATCAGTCACCCTTGCACTGCCTCTAGTCCTACCATGCACTTAGCTGCTGTAACTGTAACCCTACAGTCCCTTGTTCTCCTTGCACTACCCAGAGCTGCGCTGCCCTGACAGCACTTACTCAGAGCATTGCTGCACTGTTTTTCCCCTCCCCTTTCCCTTGCACATCCCCGTCCCTTTCCCCTTGTGCTTCTCGTTATCGCACTTGCACGTTCTGAATGACACAAGGCCTAATAAGATTGTTTGTCTTGTCCTCCCTCTATCTTCCATCCCTTGTCTTGTCGCGCCTAGAAACACTTGTGTGCAGGTGCGTTATAAATGACTTACATCATATCATTTGATCACAGATGCCCAGGAAAATATACAATGCTGCAGTAAGAAACGGCTGACTGGCAGCACCCAAATGGCAATCTAGCCAGGTAATTCACTTAGCAGGACTGCTTTATCATAAATGCCCTAGTAAAAAAAAGTCATACCAAACTGAGGAATGACTAGACTGGCTGCACCAAAATGCCTCTCTAGCCACTAATACCACATATCATTCCTGCTTAGCCTGGACATGGACAGCCATTATAATTTGTCGTATAATCCTGCCCCCCCACACATCCCCTCTCCCTCCCACCCCAACCTCCAAAATCAGCTCCTTGGCCCAGAATTACCTCCACGTCCCTCTTCCTTGCCCCAGAGCTTACGGTTGAGGCTCCTTGCCTCATAGGTAAGTATTGGGGATGAGGAAGAGTGGGACTAGGAGTAATGAAGATTACAGGTAGCTAAATCAAGCATTACTTCCATGTACCTCTACCTCGTCCCAGTACTTGTGTATGAGGCAGAGTGCCTTATACACAAGTACTGTCTCATACGCACTAGGACGAGGAAGAATAGGGCTAGGAGTAATGAAGATTACCAATAAGTAATCCAGGCATTAAACACAAGTATTGGTGCAACACCATTGAGTTGACTGGGATTCAGCACTCCCCCTACCCCCTGAAATGTTGGGCTATGTTGACCAGACCTGGCTGACCTTCGGAGCAGTTGCCAGACAGAAAAGGACACAGATGTTAAACGGCACCTCGGTTTCTCTGTTAACAAGAACCCACCAATTACTAACATAAAACAATTCACTGTTGGTACCTACATTCAAATGCCAAATGTTTTAGGCAATTGAAATCGTGATGTGGGTTTAATACTTGCATGCCAGAGGAGTGATTGGAAGGGTAGAGAGGGAACAGGAGACCACTCATTCTCACAGCAGTCCATAAGTGGGTGGTTTAAACCTTAAAGGAGAGAGTTGACTGCTTGTAACATTGAAGCTGCACTAGAATAGTCTCATAAAAATGCATAAAGAAATTAGATGACCCAAACAAATAAGTTTGCCCCTCCCCCACCGCCCATGAAGTTGGCACCCCTCCCAACATTTGAAGGGTTAGCCCCCGAAATGTAGGTTGTGTTGCGCCCCTGAACGCAAGCACACACACCATTCACCATATACACACACGCACACCCAGCCATCCATACATTTAAGTGTGCATTCTTTCACCATACTGGCACACCCAGGCAGCCATCCATACAATTACGTGTGCACCCTTTCACCATACAGGCGCACCCAGGCAGCCACCCGTATATTAAAGTGTGCACCCTTTCACCATACACTTGCACAGGCAGCCACCTATACATTTAATTGTGAACCCTTTCAACATACACTCACACACGCACACATCATGGGGTTTAGGGGAGCCCTAACACTTAAAAAAGAAATTGGGCCTCATTGCAACTATGCCGGACTGTAAACAACGGTGCTGGTAAGCTCACCGGCACTGTTGTTTCCGGGCTGGCATATTACAGCTCTGTGGGCAGTTGCCGTCCTGCCCGGCAGGTCAGACCTGCCGGGCAGAATGGCACCCACCCGCATAGTTTTCACGGAAGCACCAGCACCGTTATTAACGGTGCCGGTGCTTCTATGGTCCCCTTTCCCATAGAGTCCGATAGGACTTTATGGAAATGGGGACTTACCATTTGCCGGCGCCTGACTTCTCAGACCACCGGGGTTGTAATCCCCCAGTGTTACCGGGAAGTCGGGCGCCGGTAAATCATTACGGGTCTGGCAGCAACCTGCTGGTAGCAATGGCACGGTTGCCGCCAAACCCGTAATGAGGCCCATCGTTTCTTTTTGAAGTCACTCTGACTTCATAAAGAAATTATTTCTGTTACAGAAATAATTTCTTTATGAATGCAGAGGGAATTCAAAAAGAAAAAAAATATTTATTTTTTTTGCAAAAAAAAAATGTTTTTTCCACAAGTGGGGGCCCCTCCCAGGACATGTGCTGGCGGGGCCCCCGCAACACGGGGGCTGCGGGGGCCCCTGTTACACCAGTGCCTTTTATCCATGTGGGGAAGTGTGATGGAAGTCAGGTTTGTGTAATTATCAGTAATTGCCTGACCATTGTATGGAACATGTCTGGTATATGACTCTGGTGTTAGTCCATTTTCGCTCACAGTGAGATGTCTGTGAGAAAGTGTTTGTGTCGGGAAAGGGGGTGGTGGGTTGAGTTCCTAGGTATTCTACCTGGTAGGCTGGGGAAAGGGTGTTACAGGAAAGGGGATACCCCTTCTCACCTTCCTGTGTCCCACTTCCGCTCCCCGAAGACCCTTCACCCAGGTGATCCTCTCGAACTGGTCTACCCCCAGCAACTGGATCCAAAAGCGATGGCCGTGTCCTGGCGACTTGAAAAACATATCCCCGGGGACTAGTTGGTGAAACTCCTTCTGGTTTCTCACACTAGGAATAAGGTCGGATGACACCAGCCGTGATTCTCCCCTGATGTTAATGTACACAGGTATCTTGGGATAGATTTCATTATCTCCGTGTACACATGTGATTCTAATTAGACTAGCATTTTTTAGTTCTGCTGTTGTCATCAAATCAGCCCTTATAGTGGTCTGTTTGCTGCCTGAATCAGTTAGCGCTTTTACTGGCCTTCCATTTACTATAGCCTTTTCATATGAAAAGTCAGTTGAAAATTGGCATAGACATATACTGAAGGTTTCTAGATCGGCTTCTGTCTCTTCCTACTCGTCTCCTCTGAGACGGCCTATCTCCATTGGTTCTTCTTTTAGATTTTTACGGCAATGTCAAGCCAGATGGCCCGTTTCTTTACACAAAAAACAAATGAGGGATGCCAGCTTAATCCCTTTAAGTTCTTCTCTTCTGCCTTCCTCTCTACTCTTCGGTTCTGGTCTTCTGATTTCTATTCTTTCTTTCAGGGTCCATTCTTTGGTTTCAGGGAGCCCTCTATCTAGTACCTGGGTTTGAGAACGGTATGCAAATTTGTGATCCTTTCCGTTCTTCACCTCTGTGTACAGAGTGAAATGTTTTGCTGCGTCCGAATTATTTTGGGCAGTTTCAATAGCCATGACTACGGTAGGTCGGTTTAGCTGTAATACTGCTTTCTGTAAAAAAGGAGTTAGGGGAGTGGTGAATTGCTCCAGAATGTTAATTTCAACCAATTCTTCCAGGGTCTTGTTAATCCAGAGGGCTACTGTGTTCTTAATTCGTTCCCCCATATCGATGTGAGTTTTCCTGGGGTTCAATCTAATGGCCATTAGTTTCTGTCGATAGAAGTTACAGGTTTGGCCTTCTCTTTTAAGAAGTCCCTCTTTGATGGATATAGAGATAGCTCCCTGGGCAAGGTTAAGTAGCTGGTAGGTGGTCTGTAGCTGGCATTTCAATAGACGTCTTAAATAACATCTTTTTCGATTATCTTCCCACTCCAATTTCTCAGCTAATCGCTCGAAATTCAAAAAGAAATTCCCTAGATCTTCGCCCTCCTGATAAGATTGTAGTATCCCTTGAGGTAGTATGGGTCTGGCCTGTAACTGAACTAATTTTGTTAAATTTGCTTAAAGACGGGTTTCGGCCTGCATTTGATGGCCGGCCAGTTGGGCATAACATCTTCAAGGTCGGCCATATCTTTCGGGGGAGTAAGGGTTCCCTTCATGACCCTCTCTGAATCTGAAAAAAAGGGTCTCAACTTCCAAAAAGAGTTTAAAGTCGCCTGACTCTTCTGAACTGGATCTTGATGGAGGAGAAGATCTGTGTGGGTGGATCTTTACACCTGGTGGACCAGGAACTGAAACTAGTCCCGTACCAAAGGATAAAGTTTCGGCGAAAGGTGGATTCAGGGTGCTAGGTCTAATGAAGATATGCGCAGGCCTTGTTTTCAAGACTATTCAATCCCATTGTTGGATATTATAGTGGGAGAATGGAAGAGTATCTAACAATACCTGGGTTTAGAAAAAACTAATCTTGTTGGCCAATGGTGACTTGAAGCTGGGAGGTCTCTTTTATGGTATATTTTCTATTAGACTCAAGGAGTTCAATAATCCTATTTTCTCTTTCTGGTGGTATGATAATTATTAGCATGGATTTTCCATTTTTGTCAGTTGGATCATATCCCACACCTGACCCCACATGTGAGAGAGGCATGGTATCACAAGGAGGACACTGACACAAAAGATGCAAAGTTGACAATTTTTACTCCAAGTGAAAGGGGTTGAAAAATGCCTGTCTAGCCCTATAAAATGGGAGCAAGCTATGACCATCAAATAATAACGCAGTCCTAGTGGAGTCTGTCAAAATAATAGGGCCTATACTAATAAACCTATTGCCAATCCTTACTTCTAAATACAAAATGGTGTGGGATAACCATGTACGCAAAAGAAAAGTGTTCAAGAAATGATATGTCCGGATAGTTGACCAGTTAGCTTCCCTTCCCCACGTTTTCAGCATGGGGCAAGGCGGCACATGCGGGCTTCGCACACACTGTAGCTGCTTGGTTACCAGGTAATAGTTCAACACATAGGCATCAGGGCCTCCAGCCAAAGTCTCTCTCGCAATGGCAGTCTCTCAATGCAGGGGGCCTGATGCAGCAAAAAAAACACAAAAGTTTCTTTCCTTTGTCAAGGTTTCACTTTCACAAGTTCAAGACTGGTCCCCCTCCTTTGGGCTCGGACCACAGGTCCCACTCGTCCAGGCTCTGATCCCCTTTTCTACAAGATTCACAACTTGGTCTCCCTCATTCGGTTTCGGACCATGGATCCTCCTCGTCTGGGCTCAGATCCCCTTTTGATACCAGAATTGAAGATTTTCGAACGTGCAATGGGTTTTGCTTAAACCATTGCAGGACCACTTCGATTAACTTCACACAGTTTACACTTTACATTGATCTTCTGCTTTTATTTCCTTTCGCCAAGATACCGTACTGACACCTTTGATTGAGCACATTCACATTGCCGGACCACTCTGTCAACGGTATCGTATCCTTTCTTCTAGTATTCAAATATTTACCAGCAATTTAGCTTCACTCGCGTCTCTCATGACACGCGTTTAACAATGTTCCTTCCAGCGTTCACTTTACAATGTTGCCTCTTGCAACCTTGACTTCAATTCACTGGTCTTCCCAACTCAATAGCTGTGTTGTTCTCTGTCACTTCTTTGTTCTTTGAGCCAAGGACGATACCACGGCGTCTGTTGATCCTCCCCGCCTTGGTCAGTTACGCAGTAGGGCCCTCGATATCTCTGGCACACAATGCAGGATTCTTTAGCCTCGTTTCCTGGTCTTACATTTTCTGCCTTGAAGGTTTCTTGAAAGTAACAGCTTCCTGCCAATGAGGTCAAGTGTGTTGCCCCTCTCAGGAACCTCTCGTGCCTAGCTGTCTTTCTCCCCTCGTTCAACTGCCAACTCAAAACTGCTGTACCTTTGTGTGTTTTTCCTCACTCAGAGTGTGCACTCGTGCTCCGCCTTTTATCCGTGTTGGGAAGTGTAATGGAAGTCAGGTGTGGGTGAGTGTCAATAATTGCCTGACCTCGCCTGGCCATAGTATTGGGACATATCATCTACACGGTTCAGTTGCAAGTCTGTTTTCTCCCAGAGTGGGCTGTCCGTGAGAAAGTGTCCATGCAAGAAAAGGGTGTGGGAGGTTGAGTTTTTAAATATCCCATCGGATAGGATGGGATAAAGGTGTTAAAGGGAAGAGAGTGATACCGCGTCTCACCATCCGGTGTCCCACGCTGACTCCCCGAGAACCCCTCACCCAGGTGATCCTCCCGCACTGGTCCACCCCCAGGTACTGGATCCAAAAGTGATGACTGTGTGCTGGCCACCTGGATGACCAGTCTCAGGGGACCAGCGGGTGAGACACCTTCTGGTTTCTCACATACTGCGATGTGGCTTGCTTCAAACTTCACAGGAAGTCTTTGACTTTCATCATCATTGTAATTCACAACTTCTTTCACAAGGATGCAATACACATTGATGCTGTTTGTTCCAATGGTATGTTTGCCAATTGTAATGCAGGTTACGTTTCTCTCCCCCTTGAGACTTTCTAAAAGGAGGGCTTCTGTCCTGCCACCTTTGGGTTTCTACTAATAAACCACTTAACTCCTGACAATGTCGTCTATTCACATTTCTTTCTTTAGGAGAATAATTTCCCCTTACTCTTATAGTGGCCCCTCTCTAGCTCACGCAATACAGATTGTTATTCTCTTTTTCAAGTAATCTTCTTCTTTGTATACCATCAGAGAAATGGTTTCTTGTTTATTCACAATTGCCTTTCTTTGGTTTAGGCAATGCTGGTTGTTTTTAAATTCCAATATACCCTCCTCTTTACTTGAGCAATGCTGGTTACAAAATGTTGCCCCTTCTGTACTTTGATAGGGATTGTTGCAGTCTAAATACACTTTGGTAAGGGTTGTTACAATCCTTTTCCTCCCACTTGCCTCTAGTTTGTATATTAGGACAGAACTACTTGAATTCATCAGTTCGGTATTCAATATAACTGTTAGTAACCAGCGGTCTAGTACAGAGCGCCCCGGGGTCATCTAATGAAGGCCAACTCACCGGTCTTCTCTTGCACATCGACCCAACCCGCTGCCACTTCGGTCTTCTCCTTGCACGTCGGGTCCTGAGAGCTTCACAGTAAAAAATAATCTATGACAAAATAGTAAGTAAACTTTATTTATTTTTGTATTATAACCATTCATTATATAAACATTACTCCTAAGTAAATATCACCTTTCCGTACTTTGACAGAAATGGCAAGCACACTGAGGAGTACTTTTACGAAAGATAAAGTGAATGATGAACGAATCTCTAACGGTAAACAATATGTTTTTAAGCAAGCAAATAATGTAACTTATAGAGAACTTATTTAAATATTCATTTCTTATTTTGTTATACTACATAATGTAGAAGAAACCACACCCAAAACTAATCATGAAGAAGCTCAACAACTAGAAACAGAATCCTTGTTACCAGACCTACAAAATGAAATCACAAACTTGAATTTAAAAATAGGAGAAGTTGGTAATTATTTTAAAGAACTTGTAACATATGTTAACAATCATGTAACTAGAAATGTTGATTTTCACTGCCCTACTTGTACATGTCCTCCTCCCCCCCCCCCCCGCAACACCTGAATCAATTCATGAAAATATAAATGACAGACGTTTTGATGGTATCGGGTAATAATGCCCCCATACATAATGTTGCCTGGAAAAGCCATTGGCAACATTATATATGCTGACATGTATGGGGACGGGTTGCAGGGATGTCCCCTGCTCCCAATTAAAAAAAAACAGTGGTTGCAGGGTGTCCACCGCATGTTCAATGTAATAATGTCTGCGCAAAGAACTGCAACATTTTTGTCAGGGTACATTTTTGCGGGGACATTATTACATTGAACCGTTTTGATGAAACTTCTCTCCCTCTTTCCCCTCATCATGACTTTGTACAACATCCAAATTCCCCTATTTTTGTTTCACACTCTGATTCCCCATCCCTTTCTTAAGAGAAATTATTATAAATGCTGAGTGAAGTTAAGGGCGATTTTCTTTCTACCCACTGTTTCACTGTGCTGCAAGCCTGACACTCAGCAACATTTTTCATCCCCTCCACTTACGGGGGCACGAGGACGTGGAGGTCGAGGAGGTGCAGCTTCAGCCTCAGCTGCATCACAAGCCAGCATTAGCCAGCACTAGCCAGCAAGCCAGCGTTTGTCCTGAAGTGCTGTGGACCAACGGATTCAAAGTCCCAGCATCCATCAGTCACCAGCACTGCTGTGAATACGGAGCTTTCACCTTAAGAAAGCACTGACTGTTTGTTCCGCCCACTGGAAGCCCTGCATAAATAACAAGGACCTGCACCCTTGTGGCGTAAAGCCCGAGTGAAGTTAAGGGCGATTTTCTTTCTACCCACTGTTTCACTGTTTGCTGCTTCGCTGTGAGCCTGGATCGGCCGTCTTACCTGTGACTGGAGTTACAAGGGGCGGAAGGTCAATAGCAGGAGCAGTTTAAAAAAAAGGCATTTACTGTACACAGGAGCCAAGTCAGTGTCATTCAAGAGAAGGTAAAGTGAATCTTCGCTATCTGCCTTATTGAACATAAAAAACAAATACTTTAGTTCATTTTGGCCAGTTTGAACAGCATGTCTAGAATGGTACTATCTCCTGCAATTGAAATATGTAAAGAAACGTTGTCCCATGAGAACCTTCTTCAAATCCAGGGGGAAGGTTTACCAACATTACCACCCCCGCCACCTAATTCTAGTAACAACAAGGGCACTCAAATACCCCTTGTACGCAAACAATTGATCTCTGACCTTACAGCTGGGGAGGACGAGGTGACAGAGGTTGCTTGCTCGCCAAAGAGTAAGGAGGGGGCGCCTTTGCAACTTCTAGTCAGCTCTCAGCTAGCCTCTTCTTCTCTGCCCACTTCTCCCAAAGATACTCAGGCTATGTGCAATGGAGCAGAAATACCTCAAGTTCCACCGAGCTTAGAAGCTGGAGACGGTGGGAAAGTGTCCTTTGTTCCAACTTCAAGGAACCTGTTTACCTTCGGAACTGAACCTCCGATTAGTCAGAAACTTTCCTGTCACAATTGTTCTGTTAAAAGCTGGAACCCCATGGGACTATCATCACACTTAGGTGCCTATCCAGATATATATGCTTCAAGTCGTAGTCCCACAAATGTAAACACAGAAGCTCAACCCAATAGGGCCTCGAATGCAATTACTGCTCTGCTAAAAAGCGGACAATCACAGGTGGATCGGGCAAAGCGTCCAAAGGCGCATTCTAATGACAATCTCGTCCACCAAAGCTATGTGTCACAAACACCTGGGAGAAATTTCAATACATTTTCACAAGTGGAATCCAGACAGCAGGCTCCATTTCTTAGCAAAAGACAACGCTGTATAACTCCTTTGTCGGACGAGGATATATTGTTGGACCTAGCCGCCACCCAGGTCGAAGAGCAGACGCAAGGAGTGGAACAGATTGACGCAAAAATGATTTCAGCATTTGCCATCATTATGTCTCCCTTCATGAAATTAATTGAGACTCGGAACAAACAACTACGAGACAACACTACAGTCCTCGCCATGCTGCATTTAAAGTTAATCTTCGTTGAAGGTTTCACCACAGCTTTGCAGTCCAATTTGGACAAAAACACAGACCAAATTACTCAAATTCTTAAGAACATATTGGAACCTATTATCCTTCAAAAAGAAAAACGGCGAGCAGACAGACTAAGTTGCAATTCCTTGTCAAAAAATGGACAAATAGACTCCCTGTGTAGCGAAGATTCGGCTTCTTCTATTGTTCAAGATCCTCCAACCGGAACCACGTCTGAAAGGGACGACTCAATACGACTAGTGGCTACAAGAGATGCTTCTACAGAAACCTACAATGTTCTGATGACTAGATCCACCATGGAGACCACAGACCCTGTTCCTAATAAAACAACAGCAGGCCTTCAGCCTCCGCCGGTTAATAATGCGATGGGTAGTCACAAGGGTCCAACCAAAACTTACGATATGTTTAAAGCCACCAACAAAGGTGCAAGGATGGTGCACAGTCCGGTTATGGTCCTCAATAAAAAGGGAACCAACACCTACCCGAAAAAACTCCAACCTCTAGAACCAAAGTCTTCAGAAAAAATTGTAGCCACGGATCAGACACAAATGAGCGTTTGTAGGAAGGTTAGGCAAAACAAATGTAACCTCCCAAAAAATATACAAATCCAAGGAAGAGGGGTAAACGTTTTAAGGTTTATGCCAAATACAAAAAGACCCCAACTTCAACTTGGAACGGATTCAGACACGGCCCGTGAAGAGGACTACGAATTCGCTTCATCTACAAGTGACATAGACGATGAGCTGCTGAATATGTCTACTTATTCAGAAAGCACAAGCCCAGGGGCTGACGAGCCCAAGACACGTCTTCAGAAGGACACAAGTGTTCCACCCCCAAGGGTTTTGGTAACTCCGAATGCCACACTCAAGGCCTCTGTTTGTGTGCCAAAGGAAAATGCGGGCAGGGACTCCAAAAGGCAGGGGGGACCAGAACCCCGGCCAGTGACTGGGGAAAGAACCCCGTCAAATCCCAAATGGAGTTCTCAATTAAAGAACAATGTGGAAATCTCTGACTATTCATCGGATTCAGGAGAAGATAACTCTCATATCAAACGTGAGATAACCTTCCGGACAATGGAGCAAAAGAGAACTATGGTAGCTCAGAGGACACAGTTGGAGGTGGGGAACAAATGCTCGAGCAATATTGAAGGTAACAATCATATTGACAAAAGACGATCCGTGTCTTGGGCCGAAGACAGTAAGACTGCGGGTGGTGTCACAAAGTCAATCCATGCTACAATGAAAGCTCCAAGCAGCCCTTTGCAATTTAGGGTATTTAAATTATCGCTGGCAAGAACCTTAGGCTTCTCGGATAATTTGATTATGAACAGAAAGAACGTAATGAGGCTTCTGCGAAGCAGACAGGCTTTGGATCAAGTAAAATCAAATGATATTGATTTAATTGAATTTCCGAGTGAATCAAGACTTGACAAAGTAATTTTGCACATAGCATCACAAAACATCAGAAATGTACTTATCAAGGAAGGTGCAAAATTGTACTCCCATGGATTAACACTGAAGGAACTGGACAATCAGATTGCAAAGTCAAGTGCAATTCCTTACCAGTTCGTGGACGAAAGTGAAAAGGCTGTTTATCAAGCACATTCTGGGGATCCAAATCCCTCGGGAACCGGCCTTAAGGAAGGAACAGATGACCTTAAAACCGGCTTCCACAAGGGTAGTAGGAGGGTCATCTTGAAGAAACCGGAGGTACAAAAGGAGGAGTGCATTGAAGACTGGAGTTGGCTAGCTGGAGCCCTGGCACGTCCTCTATAACGCCAGAATAGGAGCCTTACCAGCCCCGTTGCGACTAAGAAAATAATCAGTTGGAACACTAGGGGTTTTATGCACCTGTTGGGTCTAAGTGAACTATTCTAATATGACATCATCTGTCTCCAGGAAACCTGGTTGAGGGAGTCTCCTGCCCTGGAAGGATTTGAAGTATACATAAATCCAGCGATAAAGGGGGATAAAGGTCACCCGAGGGCAGGACTCATAACTGCCATAAAAAAATCAAGCGGCATTAAGGTCACCAGCTCTACAAATATAAGTACGGAAATCCAACTTACTGCAGTTCAAATTACTTCTTCGAATTGGCAACCTAAGAACCAGATGCTCCTAATTATTAACATATACTGGAGAAACCGTCCAGGATTGAAGCAAAATACTAAAAACACCATGCTAAGAGTTATCGACGAGGCCAGGTTTACCTCGCCTAACTCGGCCATACTCCTGTGTGGAGACTTCAACATGGAGTGCTTCGATAAGCTAGGTGCCAAAATAGAGGTGTTACCAACAGCTCCTACAGGGAACGTCAGCAGGAGTCTGGCCATGATAGAGGAATTATTGGAGAGAAACATTCACATGGTAAATGGCAACCTTAAGGGAGACATACCAGCGGCTGGAAAATGGAAACGGGGGTCACAAATAAGTACCATTGACTACTTTTTTGCCACAGAAGATCTTTTGGCTAAATTGATTTCTCTGCAAGTACAAACAACGGATTCAAGTGACTTTAATCTTCTCGAGCTCGAATGCATTGACTGGGCAACCAGCAATACATTAAAGGGCAATTATGAAAATCAGACCCTTGAGGTTACATCAGGAGGAAATCGACTCCGAATAAACAAAAGAAATCTGCCCTGTGTAACATCAACCCTGTTGGCCTTGAATCACGACCCGCATTGTACCAGAGGAGGTATTTTACAATATCCTGACTTTCTACTAGCTTTCTACGAAAAACAGGGAGCGTCTAAAAGTCCTGATTTTACACCCAAGTACGCCTATAATCACCAGATTGCTGTGAGAAAGTGAGAAGTAAACAAACTGGGGAGACTGGTGAAAAAAAATAAAACCTCTCTTAACCTAGCAAAACTTAAAAAAGCTAAAAATACCTTTAAGAACTGGTTACACCAATACAAACAGTTAACATTTCAGCGAGAAGGTAAAAGAATGCTGACGCTAGCCACTCAGAAAAATATAGCAGGAGTCTGGAAGCTAATTAATGAATTGAACACTCCGGAGGGTGCGAAAATTACAAATTCAGTCTCAGCAAAAGTGTGGGAGGAGCACGTTAAACATCTGTACGCATCAAAAGGGGGGGAACAAATTGAGCCATTACTTCGCTCAGATGCCCTGTCGGACTTTGAATTTGATTATGAAGAAATACTCGACCAAATCCACAACTCAAACGTGTCGAGGGCAGCAGGCCCGGATGGGTTGACCAATGAGATTCTGAAGAAAGATCCTGCAGGGTGGGCATCTTTTATGCTAAAACTGTTCACAACATTGACAAAGGCAAAGAAAATTCCAGCATCCTGGGCCCGCTCCATTGTTGTTCCTATCTTCAAGAGGGGTGATAGGGCTAATCCATGCAATTACAGGCCTATCACCCTTCTTGATGTGATACGCGGGTCGGATCCAACGCTGCAAGGTCCGCTTTATCATTTTTTTAAAAAAATTATTTTCCTGTTCGCCTGCCTCCAAACCTCCGGAAGTGGGGGACACCCCCATTGGCCCCAAAGGCCATCACTACCAAACATGGGGAGCGGGGGACACTCCCGCAACCCCCGCTCTCCATGTTAGGTAATTATTACCCAAACTGATCGATTACAATCGATCGAATGCTATGGGCCGAATTCGGCCAGATTTACCATACGATCAATTGTAAACAATCCATTTGGGTACTACCTTCTGTTCTGTCGTGCACATCTTTATTTCCTATTCCAATGCTTCTTCCACACTCTATTTTAGTTTCGGATCACTGGCACCCTTTTTCCCATTTTTGGGTTACTTGTACCCTCTCTTTGCTTTCCGTTCTTTTTCTTTCTGTCTTTTCTGTTTGTTCGCTTCCACCCTTTCCCCGCTATCAGGTCGTTCGCACCCACTCTTTGCTTTCAGTTCACTTTCTTTCTATCTCTGTTTTCTACGCCGCTAGCACACGTTTGCTTGCTCTTTCTGTCGTTTCGGACTCCGTGCTCGTAGTACACTTTCTCTCGCCTTGCTTAGTTTTCTCTCGCTTTGCTTTTTCTTGCTTTCAGTCGTTGGGCAGCTTGACCGCTTCCACTGCTTCTGCTCCCGCTCCAGCCACCCGCACACTATAAAAACATCAGCCAAATACATTACATAACCTCCTGTTGATCCACAAGAGTTGTTGTGGTGAAACACGAGTTGAGGTCAATGGCTATCTGATCCATGTATAGAAAGACCAGCATTTTTGGATCTTACTACACAAGGTTAAAACTAATTTTTGAATCAAGCAACAAATACGAACAATGTGATAACCTATTGCAAACAAGAGACTGGACAGACTTACCACTTTGATTTTAATGTGTGAAGACAAACACTTTGAATTCCATGAAATCTAAAGAGGAAGTGTGAAGATTAACACTCTGTATTCTATAAACTGTAACATGGTCTTTATTGAAAGTATAAATACTAAGAATATGAAGCAAAAATAATAAAAATGTAAACAACCTCCAGAAAATCCACTGTTTGGAAACTATCATATTAACATTTTGAATTGAATATAGCCCAGCACAGCAACAATACCCCTTCAACCGAACAGTTTCTTCGCAGAAGGGTACCAGCAAGAGACGTTCGTATGAGTGCCCGCGTGGTACCGAATCACTCTATCTCTGGTATTTCTGAAGGGTGATCACGTCTCGCTGGGTCACTTTGTTAGCCTAAGGTAAGGGCGTGTTCAGTTCGCACAGCGTTCCCCTCCTCTGGGCTCAAACTCCTGTCTTACAATTTCCTCAGTCAGGTTCACACTTCCACAGTTCACAATTTCTACAACGTGCCAAGGACTTTTGATTGTGCAAGGGGTTTGGACTGACCCCTGTATGACGACCTTGACACCTCACGCCAGCCTTCTCTATTGCCTCTTGGTACTTGTAGTTCGACTATCTTTCGGTTCCATACCTTCCTTGTTCAAGAGAGAGGTACCAGCCAGAGACCTTCATATGAGCGCCCACATGGTGCTGGATCACTCTATCTCTGGTACCAAGTTAATTCACAAAAGAAAGGCATGGCATCAAAGTACTGACAGACAAGTGATTACAGTTCAAGTGTGTTTATTAAACTGTAAAATGGGTGAGATAAGCGCCTTATCTAAACTTAAATCTAAGATGGGAGCAAGCTACGACCATCAAATAATAATACAGTCCTAGTGGAGTCTAGTCAAATAAAAAAGGGCCTATGCTAAGAAAGCCTATTGCCAATTCTTACCGCTATGCTACAAAATAGTGTGGGATAATGCTCACAAGAAAAGAAAGAAGTGTTCACAAAATGATAAATCAGGATGTTATGGCCGGGGTCTCCCATCCCCATGTTTTTAGCACGGGCCAAGGCGGGACTCTTTGCACAGCACACTCCTGGGCTTCTCTGACACAAACTCACAGCTCCTTGCCTCTATAACAGGGCCTTCTGTGCCCAAGTCTCTTCTCATGCAAAGTCTCTTGCTTCTGTGGGCCTTATATGTAAAAAATAACAAAACAAAAGTTATTTCAGATAACGTTCAGGTGGAGGGATTATTCTTCAGCCAAAACGACAAAACAAAAGTTGCTTCTGCTAACCTTCACGTAGGGTGATTACTCTTCGCCCTTGGATCCCTCCTCAGCCGGGCTCCGATCTGCCTCTTACTAGTTAGCCTCCCTCAATCAGGCTCAGACTAACCATTCATTGTGGACATCCCTCAGTTGGGTTCATCCTTGTCGTCACAATGTTATTCAGTTAGCTTCTTTACACTTTTCTCTTGACGTCCCTCAGTCGAGTTCACTATCGTCTTTCAATCAAGTTCCTTATTCGTAATATTCAAAAGTCTCAATGTCTTTTTAAACAACCACCTTTTTGTTAGGTTCCCCCTCATTAGGGCTCAGACCTTCCACTGCACTTGCCAACTTTCCACAAAGACTTCCGAAGAGCAATCTCATCTCCCTGGGTCACTTTGTTAGCCTAAGGCAAGGGCATGTTTATTTACAATAACCAGTTTGCACAGCGTTCCCCTCCGCCGGGCGCAAACGCCTGTCTTATAATTCCCTCAGGCAGGTTCACACTTTCCACAGTTCACAATCTCTACAACATGCCAAGGATTTTTGATTGTACAAAGGGTTTGGCTTGACCCTTGTATGACCACCTTGACACCTCACGCCGGCCTTCTCTATGGCCTCTTGGTACTTGTTGTACCACTATCTTTCGGTTCAATACCTTCCTTGTTCAAGAGAGGGGTACCTGTTTACAGGAAACACACTTAGTGGCGGCCGATGAAAATCGAATATCTTTTCTCCGTTACCCAAAACGCTTCTTTGCCTCCTTCAATCAGAAAAAGAGAGGTGTGGCCATCTTCCTCAGCCGCGACTTCCCACTGACTCGGATCACAATCAAAAGGGATCCGGAAGGCCGCTATCTGCTGCTGAAAGGCCTACTCGCTGACCTCCCCATCACCCTAGTAGCGATCTACTGCCCGAACAGTGCCCAAGACCGCTTCCTTCGCAACCTGCTACCAACGTTGACGGCCTTTTCCAAGGGCCGTCTTCTAATTGGCGGAGACTTTAACTTAACACCAGACCATGCTCTGGATAAGTCACTTCCCCCGACCAGAGAGGATTACACTAAAGCTTTGGCCATGGCGGAGTTCCTGCGGGAAACTGGAACCGTTGACGCCTGGAGGCTGTTCAGTAAGAAGGTAAGGGATTACTCGTTCTTGTCGCATGTCCACAGAGGCCACTCCCGAATCGACCTGCTGCTGACATCCAGCGACCTATTCCCGTGCATAGAAAATATCCAAATCGGCCTGCGAGCCATCTTGGATCATGCACAAGTCGTTATGCGCCTGTTGACCTGTGGAATGCCAGAAGCACCAAAATGGTCCTGGAAGCTACAGGACCAGACCCTGGCGGACACCGCCTGCAGAGCGGAAATAGCTGAGGCACTCACTAACTATTTCGCAGAGAACACGTCCGATGAAACTCCTAAAGCAGTCGTCTGGGACGCCATGAAATCAGTGATCCGCGGACTGGCGATCAACTGCGCAGCAAGGCTCAATAGGCTCAACCAACTACAGCAAGACAAGCTGGAGGAAAGGGTCAAGGAGCTGGAAGATGCCTTCAAAAAGCACCAAGCCAATGCCACTGGCCGAGATCTCAAGAGAGCGAAGTCTGCATTGGAAATGCACCTGCCGGACCGCTCGGCCAAGGCCATGTCTTATACAAAGCAATTTTACTATCTGAACAGTAACAAAGCGAACCGCCTCCTGGTGCACAAGCTGTAAAAAAGGCACTCACGAAATAACATCCAATGCCTGGCTGACCCGAACGGCAGCCTTCGCTACAGAAAACCGGAAATCCTCGAACTCATGGCACAACACCACAGGGAAACCATGTCCGGACCCCCAACATCCAAACTGGCGCAGCGGAACTTCCTAGCAGCCGCCCAAGGGACGCCGCCACACCTTCAGTTGGAAACAATGGAACGCCCAATTACAGTGGAAGAAGTAGGCGACACAATCCGCTCACTAAAAAACACTGTCCCGGGCCCAGACGGCTTCACTGCTCAGTTTTACAAAAAATACACCAACATCCTATCTCCCCAGCTGGCGGCTCTATTCAACTCCTTCCTCGAAACAGGCACCACAACTCTGTCAATGGAAGAGTCGGTGACGATCCTCATCCCTAAACCAGGGAAAGACCGGACCCAATGCACCTCATACAGACCCATCACCCTGTTAAACAATGACGCCAAGCTGTTTGCAAAGATCCTGGCAAATAGACTAGCTCCGGCTCTCCCGAGCAAAATTCACCTGGACCAGTCCGGGTTCATCCCGGACCGCAGCACACACGACAACATCAGGCGCACGATCAACATAATTGAGCCAGCTAACAGAATGGGATCGGAACTCATAATCATGTCACTTGATGCACACAAAGTTTTCGACAGACTGGACTGGGGCTATATCCAGGAAACGCTGCGCCATTACAAATACGGCCCGAACTTCTGCAAATGGATTCTGTCCAATTACCAACACCCCTCCACATCCCTCAGAGTGAACGGGTGCAAATCCGAAAGAATAAACATCACAAGAGGAACCAGGCAGGGCTGCCCCCTGTCCCCCCTCATAATCGCGCTCTCGATGGAGCCCATCGCAGATAGAATTCGAGCGAACCCGAGGGTCCACGGCTTCTCGGTCGGCAGAGAGTCCTACAAAGTATCACTGTACGCAGACGACGTACTCCTGACGACCACTCAACCAGAAGAATCCATGCAAGCCATCTGGCAGGAATTAGAGCAGTTTAAAGAAGCAGCCGGATTCCAAGTAAACTTCACGAAATCGGCAGTAATGAGTCTCAACATGCAGAAGAAACACAGGGCTTCCCTAGGGGACAAATACCCAATCCCATGGGTAGAGCGGCACCTCACCTACCTAGGGGTCCAACTCCCAAGGAAACCAGGAAGAATCCACAAAATACATTTCCGCCTATTATTTGCAGATCTCCGAAGGGACCTGGCCAGATGGCAAACGCAGGAAATCTCTTGGTTCGGCAGGATCACCGTCGTCAAAATGAATCCAATCCCAAGACTATTATACCACTGCCTGGCCCTTCCAGTAACGGTCCACAAGAAAGCTATCCACAAATTACAATCTGACCTCCTAAAATTCATCTGGGAAGGGAAGAAGCCGCGGATACCAAAGCACATCATGCTCCAAAGCACAGCATTAGGCGGCCTAGGGGTCCCAGACATTGGCAGGTACTGCCTGGCGGCCCAGCTCTCCCACGCCTTTGCGTGGAAACTGCAGGTCCCACGACCTCGTTGGCTGGCATTGCAGGACAACTAGTGCCTGATGCCAATAGAAGGCCTACCCCACATAAGAAGCCCCACCTACTCCCTCAACAAGGAACCACTAACAGCAACAAAAAACACAGTGGCAAGCTGGAGGAAGGCAGCCCGCCAATGGAACCGCAGAACTACGATAGGCCCGCTCACTCCCATCTGGGACAACCCAGATTTCTCCTCGGGCATCTCCCCGAACAGCTTTGGCAAATGGAAAGCAGGAGGACTGCGTGTCATCGTGGACTTCTTCGAAAACGGCAGCCTGCTGAACTTTGAAGCCTGCAAAACCAAATTCCTAGTCCCTGAAATCGAAAGGTTCTGATACGCACAACTGAGGCACTGGTTGTCAAACGAAGGAGTCAAACTAAGCAGAAGCAGAGAACTATCGGCCCTAGAGAAAACCCTCACTGCCACCCCTCCAAATGCAAGGTGGCTACCCTGTATAGGCTCCTGGACAGAACGGACCCAAACAAGAAGGAACCCTACATGTTAAAGTGGGAAGAGGACATTGGTAGAGAGATCGATCCGGAGGAATGGAACTGCATCTGCAAAGGCCGTTTCCCTCTAACCGGCCGCCTAGAGGATCTCTGTTCGCAACTGTTAACAGCAGCAAAAATATCAATCGCCAGGCTCTGGAAACATCCTGAGGGCCCTTCCATCCCAATGTGGTGGACAAAATGCTAAATGCAAAATAGTAGCAGCAGAAAAAATCACTGCAGTGCACTTCGACAACAGAAGTAAATTCCACCAAATCTGGGCCCCTTTCCTAGATTACACGCAGCAATTCCCGGGGGTGCTGAGACAGCCCCCAACCTTATGCTGGATGGAGAAGCTCGACTAAGGACCCCCGGCGGAGGTGAAATGAAAGCACACCCCCGAGACCACACACAAACTCCAACACTGAAAATAGGCCGACTTCCTTGTCACCACTTGAATCCTGACCTAGGGGTCAGCCCCCGTTCCTAAGCTCTGCAGCAAAAAGAGACTCCCACGACAGTTTAAAGTGAATACTGATGCTCCCGTGTCTCCCCTCTCTCCCCCCTCCCACTGTTTCCTTTTGAACTCTAGTTCTACTGTTTTACCTGTTGACTGAACGATGCTTCAATGTTACCTTAATTCCGATGGCTCACTGGAAGCTGTATGTTTCGTCTCATTTTATGTTTGTCACTTTAGCAAAATAATAAAAAAGGCTTTTTGAAAAAAAAAAGAGGGGTCCCAGCCAGAGACCTTCGTATGAGCACCCGCATGGCACCGGGATCACTCTATCCCTGGTTCCAAATGAATTCACAAAATACCTCTCTCTTAATATTCTTAATGTTGCCACTGCAACCTTCAGTCTAACACAGTCTGGCCCACTATCCGGTTCTTCCAACTCACTGGCTGTGCTGAACTCGTTGGTGTTCCTTTTTCCGCTGGAGTCCAGGACGGTACCACGATGGCAACCGCGTCGCCCCGCCCTGGCTATCAGTGCAGGAGGGTTCCATGTGCTGCTGATATCTGTTACACCATTCATCAGCTGCAATTCCTGGTCTTATGCTTCTTTTGTCAGAGGCTTTGCAAATCTGGGTTGAAAAGGGCAAGGGTAACTCCCTCCTTGATGTGCCTTCAGGTCACCCCGCCTTTCTCCTCCGTTTGAACTGCCATCCTGGAATAGCTGTTTCCTCGTGCATTCAGCCTTGCTCAGAGTGTGCTAGTGTGCTCTTGTGCTCTGTCTATTCTTCCCAGTTGGGAAGGGAAAGGAAAGTCAGGTGTGTAGGTGTCAGCAATTGCCTGACTCTGCCGGACCCTTGTGTTGGGAATATGTACAAGCTAAATTTGCCCTTCCACCACGCTTTGCTGATATTGACACCATGAACTATCATACCATGATTTAAAAAAAATCCCCCTGGGTTCTGGATGATATTATTCGAGCGATTGGTAAGATCAAGCCCTCTCGGGCCCCTGGCCCTGATGGCATTCCACCATGTCTGATAAAGAAAGACCCCTTGTTTTGGGCAAAAATTCTTGAGAACAAATTTGACAGTGTCTATTTGACAGCCTGTATTCCACCTTCGTGGTGCTCGGCGAATATCATCCCCATTTATAAAAAAGGGAGTTGGGATGACCCGAACAATTTTAGACCCATTGCACTTATGGATGCATCAGCGAAGATTTTTACTTACTTACTGCTGGAATCCATTTTACAGATTATAGATCGGTTAGACATTTTGCCTAAATATCAGGTGGGTTTTCGCAAACGAATGGGGTGCTCACTCAATGCCTTTATACTAGCACATCTATACGCCCAAACCAAGGGGAAACACACTGGTCCGATTTATATGGCAGCCTTGGATCTAACGGCGGCGTTTGATTCAATCATCCGCGCAGTTCTTTGGGAAAAAATGGCCGCTTATGGCTTCCCGATGTCCTTGGTGGCCATATTAGCCCTTCTCCACCAAAATACCACTTATCGAATAAGACTAACTAAAGAAGGAGCTCTAACTGATAAAATACCCACAGAAATCGGTCTTAAACAGGGATGTAATTTGGCTGTGGTGTTATTTAACCTATATTTGGCTGACCTTGACACAGCCTGGGCTGATGTTGTGTCATTTCCAGTGAAATTGGGTAGTCTGGTAATCAACTGGCTTGCATTTGCGGACGATCTTTTGTTTATGGATCGCACCCTGTTTGGCCTACAGGCCAAATTGACAGCCTTTCAAACGTATGCTGATAAAAACAACCTTCAAGTGAACACACTGAAATCGTTCATTATTGTGATATCTGATGGGAAAAAGAAAATTACAAAATTTACCTGGTCACTCAAGGAGTGTATGATTCCTAAAGTTAGGATGATGCGCTATCTTGGCTATCAGCTTTCCGATTCCTATTCTATAGGAATGTGGAAAGAGATGATTAAGAATAAAGTAAAACCTCTTACTTCCCAAATGAAAATCATATATTACAGATATTGTAATTTTTCCTTGGACCCTTTGATACAGTTTTACTTATTAAAGGTTGAACCAATACTCTTGTATAGTCTGGACATTTGCATATCTGAGATAGAGTTTTTCTTGGATTGCATACAGGGGAAATTATGGAAGCAAGTTCTGGGGATGGCTATGTCAATACCGAACACGATGATTTGCCACGAAGTTGGGATCCTACCCATATCTGTTAAATGGCATTGGCGACGACTTAATAACTATGTCAAACTACTGGCTCCACCAAAAAAATCCCTTTATGAGGATTTAGCACAATTACTCAATGAAGAGAATGTACCTTCAATGGTAAAATACAAAGATAAAATGGACAAAATGTTAAATGAAACCATGATTGATAAGGTTGACTTAATAATGGGAATTCCAGCATGTAAAAAGAAATTCCAAAAATACTTCTGGTGTGTTATGGTGGATCAAATTGGTAAAAGCAAAATGTATTATGAATATGCCAAATTCACCAGAAAACTTGGAGATCGTGCGCATTACTTGGCCATTTTCCCGTGTAACACTGCTAGAAAGTTGTATATGAGGTTCAAACTGAATCAATTTATCACGAATGAAAGGTTGTTTCTGTGGGATCAATCCAGTTGCAGTAAATCTATGGGTTACTGTCGCTTTTGTGAACAAGGGAGAGTGCTTGAAACCTTGAAACACCTTACCATGTTTTGTCCATTTTTCAACTCCCAAAGAAATCTATCCTTTGGGTTGTATATGTACAATTATTCTGATACATGGAAAGAATCCTTGTGGAGAAGGTGTATGGAAGGTTCCAGTCAACGGCTGACCTTATGTTTGACAAGATTTCTAGGATCTTTGGATTCAATTTTAATGGCACAGTATAAACTACTTACAGAAACTACGGTTTAGCCCATCTCGAGATACTGAAGTTTTAACCTGATAAGGATATTGTATTATATGGTATTCTGTTTGTGCGATATTGTTATGCCTTTTGAGGGATGGGTGAGGGGAAATTTTAGATGTATTTGAACTTGTAAATTCGAAAGTGATTTGAAAATCGATTTATAATTATTGAAACTTTCTATATTATTTTTTATATGCAATTTGTTTTGATTTTGTAAAGGTTTGTTTTAAACCATAAACAATAAAAAAAAAAAACATGTAAGGTAAACGGCTCTGATATTAGTCCGTTGTCGCTCATGGGGTGAGAAAGTGTTTGTGTTGGAAAACGGGTGGGGGGATAGAGTTTCTAAGTTTCCTACTGGACAGGATTGGGAAAAGGTGTCGAAAGGAAGGGGATACCGCGTATCACCCTTCATTGCCCCACTTCCACTCCCCGAAGTCCCCCCCATCCAGGTAATCCTCCCGCACTGGTCCACCCCCAGGAACTTGAACCAATACCAATACCAATGGCCGTGTCTTGGCCACCTGGATGACAGATCCCTGGGGACTAGTAAGTGAGACACTTTCAGGTTTCTCACACTTCATACAATATTGAACTAAACATCCATTCCCACTATCAATTATCCTTCCACCATATTACATATATTGTGTACTACCCTTGGAATACCCAGAATTACTATACACATTACTGTGGCCATGCCCAGTGTCCACATTCTTGGGGGTCCATGCCCCAAAAATCTGGACATTGGTCATAGCCACAACTATGCTAGCCATGGCCACCACTATATAACCATGTACCTAAAAATGTAAACATTAACCATCGTCACAACTATACTCTTCAACCAAGTTATAACCTCGCCATACACACAACTATAAACTTTAGCTATTGTATAACCCCTTCACATAACAAATGTATTTTTATTCCAAACGCAGACATTTTATTCACACTCGGTACTTTCATAAAATATGTTTTAATATACCATAGTACAGCACCTCTCCCAGTCCCAATGATGTCCGTGGACACATGTCCGTAGCTCCGAATATGGCCGCGGATGTTAAAATTGACTATGGACTCAGCGAGAACCACACAGCGGTTTGCACCTATAAAATCCTCTCCATCTCAACTTTTTTTACACTCCCCCCCCCACCCTTCCCACATACTCTTTCTTCGATAAAATAACCCCAAATGTATTTTCCCCAACTTTTTCATGCTGTGCTGTCTGTGGACGAGGTCCGTGGCCTGCGGCTCCAATATGACGTCCATTTCCAAAGGTTTGACGTACATCACGTTTTTCAATACCTAATCAGCGTGTGCATTTGTTGTCTGTGAAAACCATGCTGCCCCCTTTGGCCTAGAGTAGTCCGTGCACACCGAATCAAGAAATAAGGCTACAGACCGGATGCAGATATCACACATATACTTGTTTTGCAAAGTTTGGTGAGTATTTGTCAAACGGCATCAAAGTTAGAAGCCACCCAAAAACTGTTCTTCCTATGCGTTTAGCAACTTAACTATTACTACAGAGCTGCTACAGCGGGCCCTGAAATAGATATACTGATGACTCAGGGTATAAATGATGGGAGGGAGGAAAAATGACAGGGTCTGCGGTAGCGGCCCTGTACTTATGGTTAAGTTGCTCAATTTATAGAAAGAAAACTTTTTGGGTGGCTTATAAGGGGGGCCAAAGTTACAGGGAGAGTCCCAATGTGTGGATATCCTCATAAATGCAACAGACATTTGTTTTGCTCGTGCCTACATCCCAAACCGCTGGATAGATTTTCACCAGATTTGTGCCAGGTGTGGCTGTTTGGTCCCGAAAGCGTGCTATTGCAAATTTTCTGTAAATCCATCCAGTTGTTTTTAAACAAAATGCCCAAAAAGTAGGTACAAAAATGTGATATCTGGGTCCGGTACACAGGCTCACTTCCCGTTTCGGGGTCCGAGGACACGTCTGGGCCAATCAGGGGGCCCACTGATTGGATGCTCAAAAGCGCGAGGTGCGTCATATTTTTTTAAAACGGTCGCCATGTTGGATCTATGGACAGCCGCCAGTGTCTGCTGATATTGCGGTGGGGAAAAAGTCTGCTAAATACATTTGGGGTTATTTGGTGGCCGAAAGAGGGACTGGAAAGAGTGTGGGAGTGGAATATTGTTCATATGGAGCTGTTTTTATAGGTAAAAAAAGGTTTAGAGTGTACTGCAGAGTCCGCATACATAACCACTGACTGCAGAGAGCACGGTGAGAAGATGTCTGGAAAATACATTTGGAGTTATTTGGTGGCAGAAAGAGGGTTTGAAAAGGGTGGGGGGAGTGCAATAAAATTGACATGGAGCCGGTTTTATAGGTGAAAAAAAGGTGTGCAGTTGTCGCCGAATGCGCAGTCATTTTTGGTGTCTGCGGACATAATTTGGATTGCAGGGTGTTCAGGACGAGTTTTGTTATTTGAGGTGTATTGTACATACTTTTTATATGGTTTAATTCTATTGTGGTGGTTGTGGCCTTAAGCCATGCCCCCAAAAACCTGCCCACTGTCCACACACACTATAGTAATATGTTTATAGTAATGATAGGTAATGATAGGTAATGTAGGGGAGTATACAGTATTTGTAATATGGTGGAATGATATCATTGAAGTGTATATGGTATTTATGATTGTAGTAAAATTGAGGATAGTGCTTATGGATTATGTATTTGTTTCTACTTGGTATGGTTACTTAGTTGCATACATTAATAAAGCTGGAAACCGGTTCTTTTTCTGTGAATAAAATAGTATAATTTGTTAAGCAGGATAGTTTAAAAGCTTTAATTGCATACAATGTTATATATACATTTTACTTTTTTTGACCCTCATAAACAATACATTCTATGTGCTACATTTGGTACAACATTAGTGTGCTACACTGTTGTATTGACATGCAATAATCATTGGGGGAACAAAATCCATAGAGGATTTAAAAAAAAAATATATATAATTGTGTAAGTGTGATAGTATGTTTGTTTGAAGTGTATTTTAATGATGGGTATTCTTGAAGTAGTTAGAATACCTGCTGGCGTATTCTAACTGTTTATTGTGCTACAGTAAATTTGGGTTGAAGGAATATTAAGTGTTAGATTTGCTGGTAACCTATGTTTTGGAGTAACGGAGGTGTCGTTGCATTCACATCAACCACATCTTTTTGTGACATATGCAGTATAGTGGCCTGAAGTGGTTGTAGCACAAGTGTGGTAGACTATGTAGATTGCACTGTTGTGAAGGTTTTCTTGCCAAGAAATATATGGCATTGTATGAAGCCTGTAACCTTACAGTTGTTTTTGGTACCATCTGCATTGTACCTTAGAAGCATTAGTATCACATATTGGCCACGTTGGTTGATTTGTTTGTTGGAACGATTGTCTGAATTTCAAAAATGGCATAATCTGCTATGATTTGCATTCTGCAGAAGCTGGTGAAATGAAATGGATTCAGAATTTGGTATGGATACATACACAAATTGTTCATTAGGATGTGCTCTTGTGAAACATGGTTGCAAAGAGTGCACGTATGTTTCCGTGTGTATGAAATATGGTAGATTTTATTTATAGGGATGCTTTTGGTTTCCAGTACTTGTAGTAAGTACATTAGGAATTATTGTGGATCGTCCTGTGTGCTTATGGTAAATTCCTGTACAATATTCCAATTCTTGCCTTATACCTGAGACACTATAAGTGCTGTCAGGATTTGTGGCATTTCTATGAAGGACAAGCATTTGCAAACACAACTGGTCTGAGCCGTTTAAGTAAATGTTGTGAACAATTGGTGGCAATCAGAAGAGAAGATTAATTGCTACATTTGCGTAGCAATTTACTCCAGTTGTGTTGCTAAATTTAAATGGACTAGAGTGTTTTGCCTCTGGATCATTTGATGGGCCTGCAGTTGTTTTTTGAGAAGTCACATTTGTCTTTGTTTTCTGATGGACGTGCAGTTCATTTTCGACTAGACAGTTTGGTGGTTGTATTTTTTGATGGAGCAGCAGTTGCTCTTGTTTTTTTTAGTGGTATTAGGAGATCTGTTATTCTGTTTACATTTGATTTCTTTTTAAAGGTTTTGAGGTACAGGCTACATATCTAGATGGGGTGTACAGTGCACGTAGCCTGTTGTATTCTAGGATGCAAGGCAAGGAATGTCAGCATTGACTTTGCTTGCATCAAAGTTAACTAGGAATAGACCACTGCATGTACGCTGACGTAAAAGTGCTGCGAAAATCATACCTTCTTTAAAGACTGTGCTGCCAATGTCAATCAATGCGTTGTCTAGGGTTAGACCTTGCGATTTGTGAATAGTGACAGCATATGCAAGAGATAGAGGGAATTGTTCTCTGCATACGTACATGTCTTTGACAAGAAGGAAACGTGTCATTGTGTGGCTTATTTTAATAACTTCTGCAAGTTTGTAATGAGGGCTGGTATGTTCAGATTTTCCATATAAGGCTGTACCTGTTAAACGGTCTGCAGCTTCTTTGTTACAGTGTTTTGTCCGATGATATATCAACCCTAGAGGTCGTTTAGCTCTGTTTTCTAAGCTTTGGTGAGATAGGCTGTGACATATATTGCAACCACAGTGGATTTGTCTGCAATGTATTTTATGTCCATTTGCATTCCAGAAGAGGGTAATGATTGCATTGTAATCATTGATGTACTCTAATGCTTTGTCTCTTAATGTTGTATGTGTTTTTAGGGGATTTGCCTTTTACACTGTGTCTAACAGAAGACATCAAGCTATTTACTTTTCCTTTTTTGCAAACTGTTTAGGGAAGCCAAAGCGATATTTGGTATAGTATGTACCTTTGTTTTTATATCTACGTCGGCAGTATTTGTCACACTTATGTGTTTGGAAGCATAAGACTTGTGTACGTGGGTCGTTATGTGTGGTTTCTGAAGGGATGTCGCAGGTAATGTATTTTTCAATAAACTGTAAAACAGTGGCATCACTGTCATGGCCATATTTGCACTTCCCTGAGCGTAGGGGTAGTTTTATTGCAGACAGCATGGCAATGACGCGATAGAGTAAGCACCTTGATACATTGACAGGGCCAAGCGAACAGAGTTCTCCTGGTGTTTTTATATCTATTCCATCTTTATTTTGGTATGCAGTGCGTAAGAAGTTGTGCAAGTCATCCCATTTGTACTCTACACAATTTAAAGTAACAAATCATGTGAGTGCGCCTAGGTTCCTTAGCATGCAACTTACATCAGCGTGACGTCAGAACCAGCATTCGTTTCTACCATGCATGTTTGCCAAGAGATTTGTGATACTTGACTGCAAAACCCCATCTTTGTCTTTTATCTTATGACGCAGTTGGGTAGCGGACATGTTCAAAAAATTGGAGCCTGTTTTTAAAATGTGTGCAACTCCATAAAATAGAGTTCCTAGTTCACTTTCAAACAGGCGGTGGAAAATGTATTCTACATTTTGTCTGAATCTGGGGTCTTAAATTGCTCCGCTTGTTTATTCCAATAAAGAAAGTTTTCAATGAAAAAAAAAGAATACATTTGTAAAGCGCGATATTCTGATGCACTATTTTGTGTGGATCATTCATCATATCTTCCTCCTTGTCCTATAGGAAAGAGTAGCGAAAAAGAGCGTGCTTCTACACTTTTATTTTCCATATGCTCTTTGGCGATCCTTCGGCTTGACCCATTCGATATATTTCTAATGCATCTTCAATGGTGTTTTTGGAGTGTATTGAGTGAATTGTATACTGGTCTAAAATGTTGGCTGCAGTAACCGGATCTACACATTCAAATTGGCCAGTTGCTGGTGTATCTTGAATACTTTGGATGGTTTCTCTTAAGTTTTCCTATGTTAATATCTTTGTAGTATTCATTGTTTTCTTTCAGATATTGTAGAGCTTGTCTAATTTTGTTTAAGTTGACTAATTGTTGCAAAATTATTTGGTGTTTTGTTGGTACACCATTAACTAGTACAATCAAAGATTGATCTATCAGCCGTTGTACTCCTAGAGTTTCTACATTTTCTTTAAGATCTAATGGCAAATATACTTCGAGGGGATTGGATCCTCTGACGTATTCCATATCTATGACAGTAATCACCACAGCTCTGCTGCTTCGGAAAATCTTTCTGCGTCGATGACGTCGATACGCCACCCTCGAGGACCTCCTCCGACGGCCGACATCTCCAGATGTTATAAGTAGGACGCACGATGCCCGTAGCCTCAGTTCCATTTTTTCCTCGAACATGTTCACTTCGGGAATCTTGGCGCGCCTCGACTCTTTGGAGTTTCTGTTGTTTCTCGGTTCTTCGAACCTGTTCGTTTTATGAAGTTATTCTTCGTGAAGAGGTCTACCTCGTCTTCCACCCCGCTTTAAGAAGTGCGGGGACTGTGGGTCCAAGATGTCGGTGACAGACTCGCACGATGCCTGCCTCTGGTGCCTCGGGCAGGCCCATGACACGGATGACTGTGTCGACTGCCAGTCGCTCATGTCCAAAGCCTTGCGGGAGCGCAAGAAGAAGTTGTCAGTAGGTAAGGTGTCCAAGCCACGGAAGTTGAGGTCTGCAGGGCTTTCGACGGATGATTCAAGGGGTAACTCTCCGCGTGGTCGGCGAAAGTCCAGTGGGTCTCAATCCCGGAGTCAGTCTCGCCACTCCTCTGCCTCTTGGAGGCACTCCAGGAAGCGCCTTCCACGTCCTCATCCGAGGACTCCGCCCGTCGGTGGGTCGCTTATCCCACCAAGCATGCACAACCGGAGGAATGGGCTTCCTTCGGGAAGAAAATGTTAGCGATTCTCGAATCGCAGGGCACCAGTCTGTCCGCGCCTCCGAGTGGGGTCGGTCGTGATCGGTCGAGAGACACCGCTCGCACGCCTTCGGGCTCGGGTGGTTGGCACGATTCGCGGGAGAGGTCCCGCTCGGACAAGGGGAATCGTTCTCGTCATGCCCGTTCCAGGTCCCGGTCCTCGACGCGCTCAAGTCCGCGTGAACCTGTGAAGTCTTCGAAGTAGACATCGATGCCTTTGGCGCCGAGGTCGTCGACGGACTCTCTCGAAGCTCCACCTCCGAGGAAGTCGTCGTCGGCACCCAGGATGTCGAAGGACACGCTCGGGGCTCTGCCTTTGAGGCCTGTGTCAACGCCGTCGATGCTGTCGGTGCTGCGTCTGACGTCGACGCCGATTCACTCTACGCCTGCGCCGATTCACTTGACGCCTTTCGAGGCTGTGGTGTCGGAGGTACCCCGTGGCACGGGGGAACCCCCTAGAAAGGCTCTGGCCAAGGTCAAGCATGGCTTTGTTCCCCATTCTGTGCCTTCATACCGCGATCTGGAGTACATTTCAGAGGTGGATGAGGGTTCTGATGATGGCATGGTTCCTGATACGGTGCCATAGCCAATTTGAGGACCTACGACAGTCACTGCACGATGCCAGTGGGCTGGACACCTCTCCGGAGGTGGAGTTTTGTAGGCCTGAACCTGGCACTCATGCCGACTCCTCGTATCGGCGCCTTATGTTTAGGGTCACCGAGTACTTGGGATGGTCTACTCCCCCAGAGGAGTTTCTTCAGGATGATCTTACGGACATCCTCGACCTAGGTCCACCAACTGACCCGGTACTGCCGTTCCATATGGCTCTACAGAGGAGGGTGGCGGCGGCTTGGACTGCTCCGGAGAGTCTCCCGGCAGTGGGCAAGTCTTTGCCGCGAAAATACCGCCCAGCTAGTAGCGACCCCTGCTACATGACCAAGCACCCCACTCCGGAGAGTTTGGAGGTGCAGGCGGCTATGGCCCCGGCAAAGCAGGCATTGTATCCTACAATCCCTCCTGATAGGGACGACAAGCGTTTTGATGGCTGGGCAAAGAAAGTGTTTTCTTCAGGGGGTATGGCGCTTCAGGCGGCCAACTCCGTATGTGCCTTGTCTCGTTTCACGCACACTCTGTGGAACTGTATTTCCTTAGTGGCTGATCATATTCCCGAAGGGGACGAACGGGATGGTTTCCTTGCTATGGTCCAGGATGGCAAGGATGCCATGTGTCAGGCCGTTCAGTCGGGGTTGGACATGGCAGATTGCGTCAGCCGGTCATGGCAGCGAGCACCGTAATACACAGGTTTGCTGTTTGCGGAAGTCGGGGTTTGCTCCTCATGTGCAGGCCCGGCTCCTCAACATGCCCTTTGACGGTCAACATCTTTTTGGCAGCAAGGCTGACAAGCTGCAGCGAAGTCGTTGAGCGCTGCAGTTCGACAACCTCTGCCTTTTCGTCCTAGGTGACAGCAATGGAGGGGAGGTTCCTTTCGTTCTTACTCATCCTTTGGTAAAGCGAGAGGAGCTGTCAGTCAAAGGGGTCACCGTAGGAGTGCCAGAAGTGGAAAACCAGGTACTTGAGGTGCCAAGGCCGCTCGGGCAGTTGCCTCTTTGCCCTCACGCAACGCCGCAGCCGCTTCAGCTCAGTCATGAGGCCATGTCCCATGGTTCGCCGGTTGGGGGAAGGCTGGCGCAGCATCTTGTAGAGTGGCATGCCATTACTTCACATGTGTGGGTTCTGGAGATCATAACCCACGGCTACTGTCTTCCCTTTCGGCAGAGGCCTCTCGACAATCCACGAGGGAATCTCTTTGAAGAGTCCGGATCCGCTCCTTGCGCAGGAAATTCAAGCCCTGCTGGAGAAAGGCACCATAGAACTGGTGCCTGTGTTTACGCTCACCTGGCTCCCACGGGGGCGTCGATCTGAACTGGCCAGCTGTTGTTTCTACCAGTGAGACACGTAGTGCCGAGATGGACTGGACTGGCCCACCCAGCTTCGTTTGTTTGACTTGTAGGAATATCCTTCTGTAATGGAGAAAGGGAATTAACCACCTGTGGAGTTTGAGCGCTAACCCCACCTTCCCCTCTCCTGTAGTTCTTCCCACAGGTCACTTTTGGATTCCCTCTATGCTCTCACCTGATGGTTTGGAAAGATGAGCTCTCCATCCTGCTTCGAGCGCAGGGGCGCGTAGATGACCAGTTTCTTCACTGGCGTGGAGGAGTTGGGGAGTTCCAGAACGGTATTGACTCAAAGAATGCCGGCGAGACGCCGTAAGTCTGTAGTTCGTAAGAGTTCAAAAAACGTCTGACCTTCACTCTGTCCAATTCCTTTTAGGTTGCTGAATTGCCCTTATGAAGAGTTCCACGTGGCAACCGGTAAGATGCAGGTAAGGGTTTATATTATCCGGCTCAGTTCGACAAAATGGTGTCAATGTATAACATGTGGCTTTTCCCCCATTCAGGCGCTGATGTGGTATGGGGTCTTGGGGATTGATGCCTCCAGCGGTAAAACCAGGTAAGTCTATTGGGAAAAAATCGGTTTCCCCTTATTGTGCCTTGTTGTTCTGTCGTTTCCCTATAGGGGCCGGGGCACGGCGGAGATGCAGCGGAGGCTGCGCCGACCCGAAATGAGGTAAGTACCCCCTGTGGTAAATCAGGTAAGTCTTGGGGGGTAGCTTGTACAGTCTTAGAGTATCCCCTTGGCTCACCTTGCTGTTTTTGTCTCCTTAGATGTCGGAGAGTGGCCGCGAGATGGAGAAGAGCGCGATGGAATGCTGAAGTGCTGCAAGGCAGGTGAGTACAGCGCGGCGCTGCAGGATGCGAAGTAAGGCGTTTTTAAAGACTTCTTCTCCAGCTCCGTGGCGTGATGGATCAGGATTCAGGTAAGGATTAAAGGTAAAACTCCTGTTCTGACCTTTCCTCCTTCTTTCTTCTTGTTTTCAGGAGCTCCGGACTCGAGGCGGGCGTGGCTGAAGACTGGAAGCTGCTGCAGGCACGGTGAGCGTTACGCTGCTGGATGCAGAATAACGCGAAGCGTGTGCTGCTGTCCGGGCGTGGTTTAAATAGCCTTGGAAGTAGTCCCAGGTTCCCAAGACCTTTCCTGTGGTCCATAACCTTTCCAGTCGATTAAATAGAAGAGTTTTGACCTCACCCTTTTTGAGTCCAAGATGTTCTTTACTTCAAATTCTGGTTCCCCGTCTATGAGGATGGGATCTGGTGGTTTGGTTAGCCTTGTTCCTGGTTGCACTGGCTTCAAAAGTGACACGTGAAAGACCGGATGAATTCGCATATGAGCAGGTAGGTCCAACTTGACGGCCACCGGGTTGATAATGGCCTTGATAGAGTAAGGTCCCAAATACCTAGGGTTAAAGGTCTGTGTTCCCTTGAGTGGTATGTGCTTAGTGGCCAACCATACTTGGTCCCCTATCTGGTATTGCGGTGCTTCACTTCTGTGCTGATCAGCATCTTTCTTGTATTTTTCCTTAGCTTTTCGTAAATGTGTAGTTGCTTCTTTAAAGGCTTGTGTAATAACCGCGTGGAGATGGTCCACCGCTGGCATCTCCTAAGTGTTGGGGCGAATCAAGGTCCGAGGTTCGGGGATGGTGTCCATATATGGTATAAAAAGGACTTTGTCCAGTTTCCGAGTGTACAGAATTATTGTACGCATACTCGGCGATCCAAAGAATGTCTTTCCAATTACCCTCAGACTGATGTAGCATACAACGCAGGTATTGTTCAAGAGTCTGGTTGGTCCTCTCTGTTTGACCGTCGGTCTGAGGGTGGTGACTGGTCGAAAGCCTAACATCTATCTGCGCCAGTTGGCAACATTTTCTCCAAAAATGTGAAATGAATTGACTGCCCCAGTCCGAAATCAACACGGATGGAAAGCCGTGTAGGCGAACTATGTTTTCAAGGAACTCTTTGGTCAGGGCTGAAGCTGAAGGTATTCCCTTTAAAGGAATAAAGTGGGCCATTTTGGAAAAAAGATCCACAATAACTAAAATGGTGTTAAAACCATTGTACGGGGGTAGATCCATGATATTGTCTAATGACAGGGTGTGCCAAGGAGTAGGTGGGATGTCCAAAGGTTGTAATAGTCCTGCTGGTTTTTTCTTTTGACTTTTGTTTTGGGCGCAAATGCCACAAGACATGACAAATAACTTAATGTCTTTTCGCCAGGTGGGCTTCCAGAATAGTTTCTTGATTTTAGCTTCAGTTTTTGCAATACCAGGGTGTCCCTCCATTAAGGTATCATGGTAACGGGAAATGACTAGCTCTTGTAGTTCCTTTTGTGGCAGAAATAGCCGCCCTTGGTAATAAGGCAAATCATTGGTGACAGAGTATTCCGGGCCTTTCCTTGCCCAGTCCTGTAAGGCAATAGGATCAAAGAGTTGTTGGATCTTCCCCCGAATGTCCTCCAGTGTCTGTACAGTTGTCATGCCAAGAATCCTCTGTTCGGGAATTATGGGTACGGGTTCTAGGGTAATTTCTGCTTCTCCCATCCCAATTCGGGACAACGCGTCTGCTTTACCATTCTTACAACCTGGTTGATAGGTTATCACGAAATCAAACTCGGCGAAGAACAATGCCCAACGGAGTTGGCGTGAAGATTGGGGCTTGGCTGTCTTTAGATATTGCAAGTTTCGGTGATCGGTGATGACCGTAATGGTATGCCTGGCACCAAGTAGATAGTGCCGCCAAGCCTTGAAGGCGGACTTGATGGCTAACAGCTCCTTGTCGGTAATGGCATAGTTTAATTCAGGAGCTGAAAACTTTCTAGACCAAAACGCCACTGGGTGAAGCTGGTTAGTTTCGGGGTCCTTTTGAGAAAGGACAGCTCCCATGGCCAGACTGGATGCATCAGTTTCCACTATGTATGGGAGCTCAGGACGCGGGTGCCTTAATACAGGTGCAGATGTGAATTTCGCTTTTAATTCTTGGAAGGCGTTTTCGGCTTCTTCTGTCCACACAAAGCGTTTATTTTTTCGCAAGAGTGCTGTAATGGGATGTACAATGTGTGAAAAGTCCGGGATAAACCTGCGGTAGAAATTGGCAAAGCCAAGCATGCTTTGTACTCCTTTGACTGAACTTGGCGAAGGCCATTTAAGAATTGCGTCCACCTTTACGCGTATCCATCCTGATCCCTCTCGGGGTCAGAATAAACCCAAGGAATTCCACTTCTGTGGCGTGAAAGACGCACTTTTCCAGTTTAGCATATAGTTTGTGCTGGCATAACTTCTCTAGGACTGCTCGGACGTGTTTCACATGATCAGATTCTGATAAGGAGTATACTAGGATATCATCAATATAAACGACAACACAGACGTCGATAAGTTCTCGAAGGACATCATTCATTAAGAATTGGAAGGCTGCTGGTGCATTGCATAGTCCAAAAGGCATCATTTGGTACTCAAATAACCCGTACTTGGTGCGAAAAGCAGTTTTCCATTCATCGCCCTCTTTGACACGTACCAGATGATATGCCCCCCGAAGGTCCAGTTTAGTGTATATGCAAGCGTCCTTCACCTGGTCTAGTAGTTCAGGGATCAAAGGCAATGGGTATCGATTCTTAATGGTTATCTGGTTCAGTGCACGGTAGTCTATGCACGTTCTGAGGTCACCGTCCTTTTTGGGCACGAAGAACAAAGCTGAAGATGCAGGGGACTTGGACGGGCGAATGAAGCCATTAGCAAGGTACTGGTCTAAGTATTGGCGCAGGTGAAGGTTTTCAGGCTCCATAAGGGCATAGATCCTGCTGCAAGGGGGTTGTGTGCCGGGTATGAGATCTATTTGACAATCATACGATCTGTGAGGTGGTAAGGTGTTTGCCTGTTCTTTTTGGAAGACGTCCTGAAAGTCTTGGTATTCTGCAGGTAATTGCACGGCGGCTGGGGTTACTGGGGCCAGGACTGCGTTTAGTGTTTTCTTTGGGTAACAGGTGTGCGCACATTCTGGGAAGGTTATTCTCTTCTCTCGGCAATCGATACAGGGATTATGTTTTTCCAACCAAGGTATCCCCAGTATTACTTGGAACTGTGGGGCCTTGATTAAATCAAACACTATAGCCTCTCGGTGCCCATCCTGACCCAGTAATGTCATCTCTGCGGTGGAATGAGTTACGGGCCCAGAGGCAATTTCCGTTCCATCTACTGTGGTGATGACATCTGAGGTGGTCTTTCGGGTGAGAGGTAGATTCATCCTGGAAGCCAATTCATAGTCCACATAGTTTCCTATGGCTCCGCTATCAACGTATGCTTTTACCGCGTGCATACATGATGGCTGCTCTGGATCTACAAGGACCATTGGTATGATGAAATGCGAGGTCTGAGTGTCCTTCTTCAAGCTCAGCAAGCGGACCTCTACGCTTGTCGGGCATGGTCGTTTCCCGAGTCAGGTTCCAAATGGTTTTTATCTGCTGCTCCTACAATCTTCTTGGGTGGTTTTACAGGGCAGTTCCGTAGAAAATGACCAGTAGTCCCGCAATATAGACACAATTGCATTTGCCGTCTCCTTTCTCTTTCTTTCTTGGTTAAGGGTCCTCTAACCCCTCCGATTTGCATGGGTTCTGAGGCATCTGCTCCCTTGGGACTAACGTGGGTTTTGACCAACACCCTATTCTCAAACTTGGCTCGATCAGCCTTTCTGTTTTGACGTCTGTGATCTAACTGGACCACTAAGTCTATGTATTCTGCACAGTCTTGAGGCGGGTTCACGATTTGGGCCAAGACATCTTTGAGTTCTCCCTGAAGCCCTCGATGGAATAATGTGATTTGCTTTACTTCAGGCCATCCGGTTTCCACTATTCATCTGTTAAAGGTTGCAATGAAAGATAGAAGATCCTGATTACCCTGCCGCAAGGACAAAAGTTCGTTATCCAGGGCCTGTCCCTGGGAGTGTCGGGCGAATAGTCTTTCCATGCTTGTTTGAAAACCCTGGAAATCCCGAAGAATTGGGTCATCCTGATTGACTAGTGGAATGGACCAATCCGCTGCAGTGCCGCTGAGATATGACAGTACAAAGGCTACCTTGGCTTGATCATTTGGGAAAGCTCCAGGTCTGCATAAAAAGTGCAAGCGGCATTGATTCATAAATACTGCGAACCTTTTAGGGTCTACGGCAAAACGTTCGGGCGGAGCCAATGGAACGGTTCCTGGTAGGTTTATGCGCACCGGGTTACTCGATGGTACAGGAGTTGGACTTGCCCCGAGTCCTGGTAGGGGTGTTTGCCCAGCCTGGCTTTGCAATAGTTGTCTGGCCAGATCATCTCTTCGTTCTTTTGATACAATCAGTTCTCTCCTGAGGGCATTGGTTTCTTGGTGGGCGGAATGCACTTCGGCCCTCAGTTCCCCTAATAATTGGGCCAACTGATCAGTTTCCGAGGTCTCCATAACACCCAGGTGGGTATTTGTGGGTAGGCTTCGCGTTCTGTTACGCTCACCTGGCTCCCACGGGGGCGTCGATCTGAACTGGCCAGCTGTTGTTTCCACCAGTGAGACGCGTAGTGCCGAGGTGATGGACTGGACTGGCCCACCCAGCTTCGTTTGTTTGACTCGTAGGAATATCCTTCTGTAATGGAGAAAGGGAATTAACCACCTGTGGAGTTCGAGCGCTAACCCCACCTTCCCCTCTCCCGTAGTTCTTCCCACAGGTCACTTTTGGATTCCCTCTATGCTCTCACCTGATGGTTTGGAAAGATGAGCTCTCCATCCTGCTTCGAGCGCAGGGGCGCGTAGATGACCAGTTTCTTCACTGGCGTGGAGGAGTTGGGGAGTTCCAGAACGGTATTGACTCAAAGAATGCCGGCGAGACGCCGTAAGTCTGTAGTTCGTAAGAGTTCAAAAAACGTCTGACCTTCACTCTGTCCAATTCCTTTTAGGTTGCTGAATTGCCCTTATGAAGAGTTCCATGTGGCAACCGGTAAGATGCAGGTAAGGGTTTCTATTATCCGGCTCAGTTCTATTAAAATGGTGTCAATGTATAACATGTGGCTTTTCCCCCATTCAGGTGCTGATGTGGTATGAGGTCTTGGGGATTAATGCCTCCAGCGGTAAAACCAGGCAAGTCTATTGGGAAAAAATCGGTTTCCCCTTATTGCGCCTTGCTGTTCTGTTGTTTCCCCATAGGGGCCGGGGCACGGCGGAGATGCAGCGGAGGCTGCGCCGACCCGAAATGAGGTAAGTACCCCATGTGGTAAATCAGGTAAGCCTTGGGGGGGGTAGCTTGTACAGTCTTAGAGTATCCCCTTTGCTCACCTTGCTGTTTTTGTCTCCTTAGGTGTCGGAGAGCGGTCGCGAGATGGAGAAGAGCGCGATGGAATGCTGAAGTGCTGCAAGGCAGGTGAGTACAGCGCGGCGCTGCAGGATGCGAAGTAAGGTGTTTTTAAAGACTTCTTCTCCAGCTCCGTGGCGTGATGGATCAGGATTCAGGTAAGAATTAAAGGTAAAACTCCTGTTCTGACCTTTCCTCCTTTCTTCTTGTTTCCAGGAGCTCCGGAATCGAGGCGGGCGTGGCTGAAGACTGGAAGCTGCTGCAGGCACGGTGAGCGTTACGCTGCTGGATGCAGAATAACGCGAAGCGTGTGCTGCTGTCCGGGCGTGGTTTAAATAGCCTTGGAAGTAGTCCCAGGTAAGTATTCTTCCACAGCCCCACCCGAGTAAAAAGTAGTCCCTTAGGTAAAATAGTCCCTCCTAAGCCTCATTTGGCTTGTGGCTTCTTGCAGCATGGTCTCGACCTCAAGGACGCTTACTTTCATGTGCCGATCCATCCCAATCACAAGAAGAACCTGAGGTTCGCGGTTGGCAACTCGCACTTTCAGTTTCGGGTCCTGCCGTTCGGATTGACCTCCGCCCGAGGGTTTTCACCAAGCTCATGGTGGTGGTGGCAGCGTATCTCAGGAAAGGGGGGATTCACGTCTAGCCCTACCTGGACGATTGGTTGATCAGGGCGCGCTCTCCCGAGCAAGTCCTGGATCAGTCACCTGCTACTCCCTTCACAGGATCGGCTTCTCCCTAAATTTAAAGAAGTCCCATTTGACGCCAACAGTACATCGGAGCAGTGCTCGACACATCCCTGGGGCAGTGTTTTCCTCCCCAGGTGAGGGCTTTTCACATTCAGCAGATGGTGCACAAGTTTCAACATGCCCAGACGCTCCCGGCGTTCGAGTTCTTGAGGTTGCTCGGCCTCATGGCATCCTGCATTCTTCTGGTGCCAGAGGCTCATCTGCGGATGAGATCTTTGCAGTGGGCACTCAAGATGCAGTGGTCACAATCCTCCGGCAGGATGTTGGACCCCGTTCAGGTGCCGCCCTTGGTCGCCCAGGACCTTCTGTGGTGGGCCGGCGAAGACAATCTGATGAAGGGGGCTCCGTTTTGGCTTCCCTGGCCAGAGGTGACGATCGTGACGGACGCATCCCTCACGGGATGGGGAGCTCATGCCAACGAGTTGACAGTCAGCGGTCGTTGGTCTCCGTCGGAGTCCAGACTCCATATCAATCTGTTGGAGCTGAGGGCTGTCAGGCTAGCCCTGAAGGCTTTTCTGCAGACTGTGCGAGGAAAGAATGTCCTGATTCTGACGGACAACACAGTGGCCATGCACTACCTCAACAAAAAGGGGGGGCAGGGTCACTTCCTCTGTGCAGGGAGGTGATGCAGCTCGAGTTCTGGGCCATCCAGCAGGAAGTTTCGATCTCGGCAGTTCATCTGGCCGGAGACGAAAACGAGACGGCGGACGCTCTGAGCAGGCAGAGCGCGATCTCTCACGAGTGGGAGCTGGCTCAGGAGATTCTCCTGGAGATCTTTCCCCTTTGGGGGACCCCTCAAGTGGATCTCTTTGCCTCCAGTGTCAATCGGAAGTGCGAAAGGTTCTGCTCGTGGGAATTTCCTCCAAGGGGAGCCTTAGGAGACGTGTTCGTGGTGGAGTGGTCCTTCCCACTGCTGTACGCGTTTCCTCCAGTCCCCATCATCCCGCAAGTGCTGCACCATCATCCCGCAAGTGCTGCAGAGGTTACGCAGGTTCGGTTCCTGGATGATCCTGATTGCTCCATCGTGGGCCCAGAGAACGTGGTACCCGGACCTTCTCGACTTGTCCATCTGCCCTCCATGTCGTCTTCCCTACCGAGAAGATCTGCTCTCACGGGAGGGGGGTCAGGTTCTCCATCCAGAGGTCTGATCCCTCAACCTTCACGCTTGGCTTCTGAAAGGTTGAGTTATAAGGATTGGGACCTCCCTGAAGACGTGATGGAGGTGTTCCTCTCAGCCAGACGGCCAGCAACAAAGTCCCTGTACCATTGCCGTTGGCGTAAGTTCTGCGACTGGTGCAGAGTTAAGAATTTGGATCCTTTTGCATGTGGCATTCCCATGGTTCTGTCTTTTTTGCTTTCTTTGGCCCACAGGGGCTTGCAAGTGGGTACCGTTAAAGGTTACCTGGCGGCTCTGTCCATATTTAAGCGCTCGTCTGAAGAGTGTTCCTATTTTAAAATTCCATTAATTTCTCAGTTTCTGAAAGGGCTCACTAATGTGTTCCCTCCGTCACCTTTCCAGGTGCCCGGTTGGGATTTGAACCTTGTTCTCAAGTTTCTGATGGGTGATCCGTTTGAGCCTTTGCATTCATGCCCTTTGAGACTACTGACTCTTAAAACTGTATTTTTGGTTGCGGTCACTTGCGCTCGCAGAGTGAGTGAGTGAGTTACAGGCACTTTCAGTTAAGCTACCCTTCACTGTGTTTCATAAGGACAGGGTTGTCCTTAGAGTTCGTCCTTCCTTTCTTCCAAAGGTGGTGTCGGAATTTAATTTAAGCCAGAAGGTTGTTCTTCTAGCGTTTTATCCTCCTCCACATCCTGGTAAGGAAGAGGGGAGGGGAGGCTCCATAGGCTTGATCCTAGGAGAGCATTAAGCTTTATATTTCACGCATGTCCCGGGTCAGAGTGGACGATGATTGGTTACGCTGGAAAGCGTTTGGGACAAGCTGTGATGAAACAGACTTTGTCTCGCTGGATTATTTTGGCTATCTCGGAGTGTTACCGCTTGGCGGGTAAGGACCCACCGGTCGGCTTGCGGGCCCATTCTACAAGGGGTATGGCTGCATCTACGGCCCTACAGAGGGGTGTTCCTATTCGTAACATCCGTGATGCAGCCACCTGGGCTTCGGTACATACTTTTGTACATCACTATTCCCTCGATTCCATCCGTGGGCAGGATCTGGCCTTTGGCAAGGCTGTCCTTTACTCCGCAATTTGATTGGGCATTCTAAATTTTTGTTTTCTAAATTCTTTTCCCACATCCTTGCATTGGTACTGCTTTGGGAGTCTGTCATAGATATGGAATATGTCGGAGGACCCAATCCCCTCGAAGAACAAGTTACTCTCTTACCTGGTAACGTTCTTTCGATGGGATGGTCTGACGATGTATTCCATATCGCTCCCTCCCTGCCTTCCCAGCTACAGACTTTCTTATGCGATTGCAGCTTACGTTTCCGCAAGGCTTTGTGTGTCTGACTGGCAGAAGACTGGTGGCACACGTTCTGGGGAAAAAACTACAACTGAGGCTACGGGCGTCGTGCATCCTACTTATAACATCTGGTGACGTCGGCCGTCGGAGGAGGTCCTCGAGGGCGGTATATCGACGTCATTGACACAGGACGCAAACGCCGAAAGATTTTCCGAAGCAGCACAGCTGTGGTGATTACTGTCATAGATATGGAATACGTCGTCGGACCATCCCATCGAAAGAACGTTACCAGGTAAGAGAGTAACTTGTTCTACTTTGCCACAGATGCCATTTAGTAACTCGGATGGAGGCAATTTGGCTGTTTTCGGTTGAAGGCGTATTACAACTTGAAATGGGTGTATTGTTTGGATTATAATGCTCTCATACAAGGTAAGTTGTTGGAGAGCCTTTGGAAGTGGGAACATTTCTAAGTTATTAGTGATAGCATGTGATGGCACTTGGTTATTGTCAAGCTTTATATTACAATACGTGCAAACTATTGAGGGGTCAGTTATTTTGTATTTAGTTTCTGCTGTTAGATATAAAGCTAATTGGAACCATTGGCATTCCTCATTGTCCTCTATTTTGTAGGCCATATCTACTATTTTTGTGCTCCTTTTTATAAGTAGTGCTGTTTGTGACATTTGAAGGAACAGGGCAAAAATAGTTGTGAGAAAAAGGTGCATGTCTAAGTTATTTTTGTGCTGCCGATTTTAATGAAAGAAGTGCTGTGTTTGTTTTGTAATGTATTTGTATGTGTTGCAGTATATTTGAAGAATAGGGAAACTTTGGCTTAGTTGTAATGCAATGGTGGATTGTTGTTGCAGCAGTGTTTGGTGTCCAATAGTACAGACTGGGAAAGAAGATTACTTTATATGTGAGGTGAAGTGTTGTATATATGTATATATATATGTATATATATACATATACTTTTCCGGTATACAAATGTGTGTGAGCAGGTGGAGAATGGTGGCAGTGTATGAGTGAAGTTTGAGAGTGTGACATTTATATCGAATGAAAATTGGAAAATGCTGAGCATTTAAAAATGTTTGTTTTTAGGAGCATTTTAATGAAAGGTAAAAAATGCATATGTGCATTTATAGTAGCATTCTGGGTAAATTATTTGTAAAAGAAAAGCAGATGGAAAAGATGTGTAGAACATTTTTATGTAAATTAACTAGGGGTTCCTGGGAGTCCCTCTGCCAGACATTAGTCCTGGTTGCGAGAGACTTACCCAGAGTCTTTAGCTCACTATCTTTCACAGAGAAGAAATATCCTAAACATATCAGTCTTTGTCCTGCCCTGGGGCAGTCCAGCACCGAAATGCTAGGCAATTCTCCTCTGAACAAGAGTACCAACAGCATCCCCAGACACGTGTTTCGGTCTGGTTGGACCTCATCAGTAGGGAGGAGCTGTGCCTCTCTAAGAATAGTGAGCAAGGGGTCCACGTCTGGATTCCCCTAGTAACTTAGGGTGAGACCCAAAGTTACTTGCATATGCAAATTAACAAGGGGGGTCCTGGGAGTCCCTCTGCCAGACATTAGTCCTGGTTGCGAGAGACTTACCCAGAGTCTTTAGCTCACTATCTTTCACAGAGAAGAAATATCCTAAACATATCAGTCTTTGTCCTGCCCTGGGGCAGTCCAGCACCGAAATGCTAGGCAATTCTCCTCTGAACAAGAGTACCAACAGCATCCCCAGACACGTGTTTCGGTCTGGTTGGACCTCATCAGTAGGGAGGAGCTGTGCCTCTCTAAGAATAGTGAGCAAGGGGTCCACGTCTGGATTCCCCTAGTAACTTAGGGTGAGACCCAAAGTTACTTGCATATGCAAATTAACAAGGGGGGGTCCTGGGAGTCCCTCTGCCAGACATTAGTCCTGGTTGCGAGAGACTTACCCAGAGTCTTTAGCTCACTATCTTTCACAGTACAACTATTTTGCATCTGCTTTTTGTTTCTTTTAGAAAGAAGCTACACACAGTGCTGCTATAAATGCATATATGCGTTTCTTAACTTTTATGAAAATGCTCCTAAAAAGAAATATTTTGAAAATGCACACTTTTGAATTTTATAGCCCAGTCCTGTTTACATTTTTTGCATTCTGGGACTTGTAATGGGAGAAGTGGTATTAGAAGTCACAGAATGCAAACAAAAAAAGCAAGAATTGATAAGCACCTATAGTTTGGAATTGGTCATGTTGGCAAGTATGCATGTACTGACAGCTGTGAAAAACCAGAGTGTGTTTTTCAACCTAGTCCCCGTGGATCCCGTTCTCAGGTGGCCAGGGAAAGGTCATCGCTTTTGGATCCCGAACCTGGCGGTGGAGAAGCGAGGGAGGATCACCTGGGTAGGGGGTCCTTGGGGGAATGGGGAGAAGCACCCAATGGTGAGACATGGCATCCCCATTCTTCCACAACCCATCTAACCGCTATAGCTGCTTATTTTGTGTGAAAGTACAACTCCCATAATTCCTCCCCACTTTACCTTGACAAATGTACTGCACCAAGTAAGATGAGGAATGAGGTTAGAAGGATTACCTCCCCTGACTTGCATTGGCCCTGGTCCTGTAATGAGGCCAGGCAGAGTCAGGCTTGTAACTCTAACAATGTACACCTGCCACTTATTAGCACTCCCTGTAGAGATAAAAGGTGGGGCACACGGCACACTCTGAGCGAGGCTCAGTACCAGAAGGAACAGTTCTTCCTAAGCTGATGCGAACCAGGCTGTGGAAGGTGGAAGGCCAACATGCTGATCAACATTTGAGAGGATCGAGCGAGAGCCTAGCAAGGTTTCCATGCTTTCGGGAAGCTCTGAGCGTTCGAAGAGCAAAGTCGAGCGACCGGAGCAAAGAAATCTTCAAGTTGCCAGAAAGTGATCTGCGACCCTCCCGGGTGAATGGCAGAGTTGGGGAGGCGCAGAAGAGGCATTCGTAACGGCCTTGAGCTGTAAGAAAGAGATGAAAGAAATCAAATTAACATAGCCGGTGAGTTATCGAGGGAAACAAAAGTCTGGTTGATGTTAAAGGGACAGTGACTGTAATTTGAAAGTTGCGCGTGTGCTGATAAAACGCGGATGAAGAGAACAATTGTTGAAAGACAAGGATACAAAGTAGCAGAGTGGTCCTGCGAGATGAAGTCGCACATTAGAAAGCCTCTGTGAAATGTTGCGAATTTTGAAAGATATTACAAGCAGAGATCAAAGGGAACCGCGATAAGGAAAGAAAGTTGAATAAAAGGAAAGTGACAAGAGTGCAAACGTGAAATACAAGAACTTTGGAAAAAGGCCCCAAGATGGCAAACGAAAGGGAATGAGAACTACAAGTACCAAGAGGCATTGGTGCTGCAAGAGAAAATTGTGAATTGAAGGATTGTTGAAAGAGAGGTCGAAGTGGCCTTGCATAGGTCTTTGTAAATTCCATGCATTCTTGAAAGTCTTTGACAGTGAAAAGATATATGGGATAACACGTGGGGAAGGGCACCCCCATGAAGGAGAGAGAGGCTCAAGTCCGGCAGAGGGAAGGCTGTACAGAACTGTATGAAATTAACATTATATGAACTGAGTATTTATGGCAAGGCGGGCGAAGCCTAAACAAGTGATTGAACGTTTGAACTGTGCCAGTAAGCCAAAGTGTGCAAGACGAACAGAACTATGCCATCCACGCATTCTTTGTTTTTTGAGAGACTCTCTTAACCCTGTGGGGTTGAACCTGGGGAAGGGAGTTGGTGCGGAACCCATTCTGACATTTTCATTTGAAACACTATTTTCATTTTGCATTTCCCTTAACACATTTGTTATTGTAAGAAGGTTAGGTTTTCTTAGTATAGGTCTTTTTATTTTCACCAGCCTGACTTGGACGTATTTGTTATTGTTCAATGGTTGAGATTACTCCCATTTTAGAGTTCGGGCCAGTTATGTTGTGACTTGAGTGTAGTGTAGGCAGAAGAGGCCTCCGTCCCCAAATGCTGCACAGAGAGAACTTAAAGCCACTCTCTGTGCAGCCGTTGAGGCCACAGGCGAAGATGTTCAAGTCCGGGACCGCGAACCTCTGGGACCCCACACTGCTGCAAGAAAATGCGGATTAAGTACCAAGCAAGAAACAGTAACCACAGTGTTTAAGAAAAACGGAAAGGTCTTACCAATCAGGGTCAAGGAAGAGGTAGTGAACCTAGCGGAGAGGTCCGGGACCCACGTGGACGGAGGTACCCCAAGAGGAGTAATTCTCAGTAGTTCACCTGTTAGCAGGAGCTGTGGAGCTGTGAGGCAAGAAGTCCAAAGAGCCAAGGTACAAGAGGGTGATCCAGGAGGCAGTCCAATAACAGTCCGTGGTCGAGAGCCGTGTTTCACTGTGCAAACGAATCCAAAGGGGCAAATCCAAGAAGAGTCCAGTAAAGCAAGCCAGGTCGTTTCCGTGAGTGATTCAAAGTTCGTAACGCCAGACAGAATGCAGAGCACAGCTGTGAAGCAACGAGTACCCGGGTTTCCGAGTTTAAGTACTCGCACTTCTGGTCACGTGATGCGCGGCTGGGTCACGTGATCGGGCAAGAGCATCACGTGACCTTACAGTCCCGCAACGCGGAAGCTCAGGGCTAGCCCTTCGCGATCCTAGGCGCCAAGGCAATTGCCAATGTAGGAACGGCCGTAACTTGACAGCCGTCCTGTTACGGACCAGGCGCGGGTGCGCTCGCAAGACGTGCGAGAGTCCACGTGAGTCCCGGGGAAGGGGGGAAGAGAGGGAAGGGCGAGACGTGGGATGGGGGAGTGCCTTGGGGACCACATGATGAGGGATCGTGACAGAACCCCCCCCCCAAGGGCCCACGACCCCGTGGGCAGGAAGGGTGATCCCGGTGGAAGCGAGCCACCAACCGGGGAGCGTGGACATCAATAGCAGGAACCCAAGAGCGCTCCTCCGGGCCATAACCGACCCAATCAACCAGGTATTGCAAGCGCCCCCTGCAGACCCGGGAGCCCAGGATGGAGGACACCTCATAAACGTCTGGGGATGCCAAGGACACCGGGGCAGCAGAGGCGCGCAAGCGGGAAGGGGCCGGACACGGCTTGAGAAGGGAGACATGAAACACAGGGTGAACCCTCCAAGAACCCGGGAGAACCAGGCGGTACGTGACAGGATTGATAACCCGGGAGACCACATAGGGACCCTGAAAACGGGGCAACAGTTTCCTGCAACCCACTAACCTCAAGTGACGGGTAGAAAGCCACACCCGGGAACCCACCGAGAAAGTCGGAGCCAACAGCCGCTTCTTATCAGCCTGGACCTTCATGGATGACTGGGCCTCACGGTGATGTAATGCTGTCTGGGCGTGGATAGAGGACAGATCCCTAAGACAGGCACTAGCGGCCGGATTAGTGGAGGCCGCAAGGTCAGGGACCGGTAGCATGCGGGGATGTTGACCATAGAGTACATAGAATGGGGAGAACCCAGTGGATGCATGAACCGCATTGTTGTAAGCAAATTCAGCGTGTCGGAGAGCACGCAACCAAGAACACTGCTGTTGCAGGATCAAACAGCGGAGATATTGCTCCATCGTCTGATTCGTCCTTTCGGTCTGACCATCCGTCTCCGGGTGGTAGGCTGAAGAGAACCGGACATCAATACCCATCAATCTAGTCAGAGCGCGCCAGAAGCGAGAAGTGAATTGAGAACCCCGATCTGAGATAAGAACAGAGGGCAACCCAAAGAAACAAAAGACAGTATCAAAGAACAGGGTGGCCAGTACGGAAGCAGAGGGGATACCCTTACAGGGGACGAAGCGTGCCATTTTTGAGAAGGAATCTACCACCACCCAAATAGTGTCGTAACCCTGTACCCGAGGAAGTTCTGTAACAAAATCCATGGTTACTGTATGCCATGGTTTCGGGGGTACTGGTAAAGGGAGAAGCAGGCCTAATGGACGTCCCCTACGGGTTTTGCATTGTGTACATATGGTGCATGTATTGACGTAGCAATCCACGTCCCTCTTTATGCCCGGCCACCAACACCAGCGCTTCAGTAGGGATAACGTACGGCGTTGGCCAGGATGACCATTCACAGGGGCATCGTGCGACCATTCCATGGCCATATTGCGTGTATCGGCAGTGGGCAAGAATAGGCGATTCAGCACAAACGGGAGACCATCCTGGAATACCGGATCCCACTCTGATAGCTGGTCGGGATGCAAGGACACCCACTTGCGTACCGCGTCCACTAAGGGCACTGAGGGGGTACATAGACAAATAACCTTAGTGTCGTCTAGCATTGTGTCAGGGAATACCGGCAGAGAAACCCCCCCGGGAGAGCGGGACAACGCATCGGCTTTGCCGTGTGCGGAACCAGCCCGATGTCGGATTTGGAAGTCGAATGCTGCGAAGAAAAGGTGCCACCTCACCTGTCGGCTGTTAAGACATTTCAGGGACGCCAAATCCTGCAGATTTTGGTGATCAGTGAACACCGTGACTCGATGCTTGGCGCCCAAGAGGTGGTGTCGCCACACGCGGAATGCGTCCATAACCGCTAATAACTCCTTCTCGGTCACGGTGTAGTGTGACTCGGGGGTGGTAAATTTGCGGGAATGAAATGCAACCGGGTGCAGACGACCCGTGGCCTGACAAGCTTGGGACAAGACGGCACCAAGAGCGAAGGAGGAGGCGTCAGCTTCCACGATAAAAGGGAGTTCTGAGTCGGGATGCTGAAGGACAGGGGCTGTGGTGAAAGCAGTCTTCAGTGAATCAAAGGCCTTCTGTTGAGTATCAGACCAAAGAAAGGGAACTTTAGGACTGGTTAATGCGGTGAGGGGAGATACGATAGAAGAGAAACCAGAGATGAATCTCCTATAGAAATTCACAAAACCCAAAAAGGACTGAAGAGCTTTCAGGTTCGTAGGAATAGGCCAATCCAAAACCGCTTTAACTTTGGAGTGGTTCATGGACAACCCCCCGGGAGTGATACAGAACCCGAGGAAATCAACGTTATCAACATGGAACAGGCACTTTTCCGGTTTGGCATATAGCGAATGTTTGTGTAAGCGTGATAATATCTCACGAACGTGTCGCACATGCTCTTCCAGAGACTGAGAAAAGATTAAGATGTCGTCGAGGTAAACCACGACGTAGACATCTAAGATATCACTCAGAATGTCATTCATAAACCTCTGGAAGGTCGCCGGGGCATTACACAACCCAAAAGGCATGACAGTACATTCATATAAGCCGTACCGGGTACAGAAAGCGGTTTTCCATTCGTCCCCGGAACGGACGCGGACCAGGTTGTAGGCTCCGCGGAGGTCCAGTTTGGTGAAAATGGTAGCGTGTGTGAGTCGGTCCAGCAAGGGCGTGATGAGGGGAATAGGGTACCGATCCTTCCTCGTGATGGCATTCAGGCGTCTATAATCAACACATGGGCGTAGATTGCCTTCCTTTTTCGGCACAAAAAAGATAGGGCTTGCTGCAGGCGAGGTGGATGGTCGTATGTGCCCTAGGCTCAAGGCCTTCCTAATGTACCCCTTGAGAGTCGTTTCCTCGGATGGTGAGAGGGAATAGATCCGCCCTGTGGGAACCACTGTGTCAGGGAGTAGATCGATGGGGCAATCGTACGGACGATGTGGAGGCAGTGTTTCAGAGGAACCACGATCAAAAACAGTTGCAAAATCTTGGTATACCTGGGGAACGTCTTGCACCACTAACCCAACTACGTGTTCTGATGGTATTTCTTGCGGGTCCTGCACTGTAAGATGAGCTATAGCCTGGGCAGGATTGTCACTGGGTGCGTCTGTGGGAAGACAGAAATGTTGGCAGACGTCCGACTCAAAGTGAACCAAACCCGATTTCCAATCAATGAGGGGGTTATGTTCCTGAAGCCAAGGGATCCCCAGAATGAGCCCAAACTGTGGCATGGTGATAAGGTCAAAACTTATGGTCTCCCTGTGTCTGGATTGTATGGTCAATAGCAAAGGGGCTGTTTGTTGATTTACTGGGCCCGAAATCAAAGAAGAGCCATCTACAGCCTGTACCGGTTCAGGCCTGGTCTTGGTCAAGAGGGGCAGGTTTAACAAACGGGCCAAGGAAATGTCGATAAAGTTACCCGTTGCCCCTGAGTCGATTATCAGAGTAACAGGATGCGAAATGGACGCTGTGGGCTCTAGAGTGGCTTGTACATGAATGGGCCGGATACGCCCGAAAGAGGGTGTTGGGTTCGGGGTGTACGTGGTATAGCTCGATCCCGTCCCCGGTACTATGATCGAGCTATCTGAAAACCCTGTGGCTTGTGTTTGGGACGGCGTGGGCATTCCTTAACAAAGTGACCTAAGGTGCCACAGTAGTAGCAAGCGTTATCTACCCTCCTACGTTCCCTTTCTAGAGGAGATATCGGGCTCCTGACGCCCCCGATCTGCATGGGTTCTTGGGAGGAGTCAGAGGAAGGAACTGCCGTGTGAGATGTGGAGGACTGAGCGAAACCTGCTTCCGCTCTTCTTTCGGACCTACGTGCATCCACCTGGAGTGACAAGTCGACCAGATCCTGGAATGCAGTGGGTAATGAGGGTACTACTGATAAGGCGTCCTTCGTGGGATTACTGAGACCCCTATAGAAGACTACTGCCTTCTTGACCTCGGGCCAAGAAGTTTCAGCGGAGAGCTGGTTAAAACGGGTTATGTATTCAATGAGGGAGCCCCTACCCTGGCATAAATCCAGAAGTTCCAGATCTCGAGACTGGACCTTGTGTCTAGTATCAAAAACCCTGGACATCTCGGTGACGAGGAGATCGAAGTCATATAAGGCCGGGTTGTCGTTCTCCAACAAGGGGTTGGCCCATGCAGCGGCTATCCCAGCCAAATGAGAAAGGGTGAATGCTGCTTTCGTGGTGGAATCTGGAAAGCCTGAGGTCGGCACAGGAAATGCAACTTGCATTGGTTCAGGAAGGTCCTGAATTTCTTGGGATCCCCATGGTATCTCCCAGGGGCCGCCAATGGGAAAGGAGTAGGTAGTACCACGGGAACGGGGTTCTGAGGTGGGAGAATCAGAGGTGGGACGGGTTGGGAAACAGAGGGTGTGTCTCCGAATTCTGCATCTGGGGGTAAAGGGTGTCTGACACTTTGTATGTTGTCGAGACGTTGATGAATAGCCGTGTTGGCTGCTGCCATATCGGCTCGTAGCACTGTAATGGCTTGGACTATAGCAGTCATGGGGTCTTCAGCGTTCCCCTCCATTGCCTACACGACACTAGGCTTCACAGTCTGTTGTGACTTGAGTGTAGTGTAGGCAGAAGAGGCCTCCGTCCCCAAATGCCGCACAGAGAGAACTTAAAGCCACTCTCTGTGCAGCCGTTGAGGCCACAGGCGAAGATGTTCAAGTCCGGGACCGCGAACCTCTGGGACCCCACACTGCTGCAAGAAAATGCGGATTAAGTACCAAGCAAGAAACAGTAACCACAGTGTTTAAGAAAAACGGAAAGGTCTTACCAATCAGGGTCAAGGAAGAGGTAGTGAACCTAGCGGAGAGGTCCGGGACCCACGTGGACGGAGGTACCCCAAGAGGAGTAATTCTCAGTAGTTCACCTGTTAGCAGGAGCTGTGGAGCTGTGAGGCAAGAAGTCCAAAGAGCCAAGGTACAAGAGGGTGATCCAGGAGGCAGTCCAATAACAGTCCGTGGTCGAGAGCCGTGTTTCACTGTGCAAACGAATCCAAAGGGGCAAATCCAAGAAGAGTCCAGTAAAGCAAGCCAGGTCGTTTCCGTGAGTGATCCAAAGGTGATTCAAAGTTCGTAACGCCAGACAGAATGCAGAGCACAGCTGTGAAGCAACGAGTACCCGGGTTTCCGAGTTTAAGTACTCGCACTTCTGGTCATGTGATGCGCGGCTGGGTCACGTGATCGGGCAAGAGCATCACGTGACCTTACAGTCCCGCGACGCGGAAGCTCAGGGCTAGCCCTTCGCGATCCTAGGCGCCAAGGCAATTGCCAATGTAGGAACGGCCGTAACTTGACAGCCGTCCTGTTACGGACCAGGTGCGGGTGCGCTCGCAAGACGTGCGAGTGTCCACGTGAGTCCCGGGGAAGGGGGGAAGAGAGGGAAGGGCGAGACGTGGGATGGGGGAGTGCCTTGGGGACCACATGATGAGGGATCGTGACAAGTTAGGAGTTCTACCGTCCCAAACAAAAGTGTAAATAAAGGTTTTTAAAACTTGTATCCATTGTGCCTGTGTCTACTGCTTGATACTGAAAGCAAGCGTCCCCAAACAGCACGATCCTCCCCGCAATGAGAGACAATGAAGGACTCTCCCAAAATGGGAATAAGGCCAAGACAGAGTGCGGGTGAGCGTAAATGGGAGTTTATCAATCAGAATAGGGCATGCAAAGAACTCTGCAAACTCCGAGAGCGCTCTGTCTGACAATAGCAAAGACAGGCGTATAGATTTACAAAAAACGTCATAAGAACCTACACACTATAGGGGGCACAAGTTCAAGGGGATTGGGTGGCGACGACTAACTATAGGTGCTGCTGCGATGTGGTTGGCTTTGGCTGGAAGACGTCACTGGTCAGCCTCGTGGGTTGGGCTGGGCCTGGCAGGGTGGCAGAGTTCATCCGGGCGGTGTTGTTGTGCCATCGCGGCCAGTGTCAGAGATGAATGTCTTTTCCTGACTTATTTGCCCTAGGCCATGCACACCGCAGTCATTCAGTCGTTTCAATATTATCTTCTTTAGTAAATCTTCCGATAGGTTATGCTACAGGTTAATGCAACACAGGAGGAATGTACCTTGTGAGGGGTCTGGAGGTAATACGTCAGGACATGGTTACCAGTGTCCTGTTGACCGGGGCCATAGGTCGAGGGGCTAAGCTTCAGGGCCTGGGATGGGCGGTACAGGTCTTTCTGCCTTGTTAGAAGTTGTTATGGATGTTCCGCTGTGTGTTGTCAAAGTGTTGGGTGTCCTGATTCCAGAGGGCCATAAGTCTGAGATGGTCTGGTGGGTTGTGAGGTTTACGAGGGGGCGCGTGTGTTCAGGCAGAGGTTTACTGCTGTGCTGTAAATAATGCAGGTGGCGGGTGGCGGCCTTGGGTGCTACAGAGGGGGTTACAAATCTTTGAAGCGGCTCCAGTCTGGTTGGGGGAGGTAAAGCAGCGCGGCGCGGCCTCTGCTCTCATGCCTTGGCAGCCTTCGCAGGGTGGGAGGGGGAATGGCCTTGCACGTATTTCACAAAGGTATCTCCCTCGTGTGTTGCCGGTTTAGGTAAAAACATCACAAACATTTGAACCCTCTATAATACTTATTCAAAGTAATACAAAACATGCATTTAAACTTTGCTGGATGTGTCTCGATGATACCCAGTCTGAGCACCTTATTCATACATTATGTTTTAACAAGTACAGTATTTGGTTATATGCATATATATTTGCAGTAAGTGAGGTAGAATTAGGATTGGTGGAGAACATAGAAAGTAACCCGTCACTGTTCGTGATGGTGGTGGCACATGTGGGGCCTAGACATGCACACATGACATGCGCCTTCTCGTGCATCCTTCACATGGGCCCTCTGTATGGTTACATTCGTCTTCTTGTGTCCTCTAGCAGCATTAGTTCAGTTATGGCGCAAGCCCATTGGGTGTAAGTTTCCCAGTGATACACGTAACAAATAGATTCCTGGTGCGTTCCTTTATTATTAGCACCCAACTGCGATGGTGTGGGCTCGCCATCGCTTATATCATGGAAGCATGCTTTCTTATATTTATACATTTTACAGGCTTTTGTAATATAAGGGATTTTGTGGAAGAAAGCATACTTTGCGAGTGGTCTCAACATTAATATATAAAGACTGTCTGCCATCTGATGACTATTTTACTGTTCTTTTCATTGCCCAGGCCTGCTGGCCGGGTCATGCTGGGAGCGATGATACACTGCGGGAGGTGAACTGTTACATTGTTAGTGTATTACGCTAGCTCATGTCCGTCTTGTTCGTGGGAACGTGCTCGCAGCGGATCTGCCAGGGTGCTGCGGCAACAGGGATGACTGAATCTCTCCAAGGGTGGGGGCCGCGCTACAGTGCGCTGAGCTCACACCATCTTTACCAGCCAAAATGGTTTCTGGGCCTAGCTAAATTTTAATACATGTGGGCAATCAATACGTGCGGGCAATGTCTCCAGTGGGTGAACCCTCCATCACCTGGGCCCGGGTGGCATGAGGGGACGCCCAAAGAGCCATAGCCCTCACCTGGGGAGAAAGCACAGGTGAGGGGGGTCCCCTGGACCAGTCCTCCCCTACATTTCCCCCCTTTCGTTACTAAAGTAACGAATTCTTTAAATCTTCTATCCTCCTACATTCTGCTTCGTCCATCACTGCCTCATCCCATGCAGGAGTTCCTTTGATGGGCATCCATGCTCTGCACACCCCCCTTAAGCTCTCACCTCTCCGGGCGTATTCATCTGGGGTACACGTTAGATATATACATCCACCATCTCCTTCCAAATCTACCCAAACTTCCTCATACCATTCTAGTATACGGGGCTCTTTGATGGTAGTGTGCCACAACTTATCTACAATATCCTTATCGTGGTACATAGGCACCAGTTGGTACCTGGGTGTGTTATCTGTCCCTGTTTGTACTTGTGCTTCTTGCATCGTTTTTATTGTACCGTGTGAGTTGCCCATTGTCACCATCATCATTGCACCATTTGGTACTGCGTTAGCACAAACTCGAAGACCCACCTGGCACAGGCAAAAAAGTAAAAGGAGGAACACCACAGCTGGTATCAAAAATTTCACAGTTGTTCCAAGCCATGAGGGGACCCAGGAGAAGAAGTTGTCGAACCATGTACTGTCTTCTGCTCCACCTTCCATTTTCATTTTTTCTCCTAAGTTGTGGACTGCTTCGATCACATGGGACAGGGAGCCATTCTCTGCGTCTTCAGAAGGTACGAAAGTGCAGCAGGCACTTCCTATTTTTCGGCAAACACCGCCGTCCATCGCCGTCAACAGGTCCAGGACATACCTGTTTTGGATGGTCATTAGTCGTAAAGCTCTTAGTTCCACCTTGATTATATTAAACCCTTCTTCAGTGTCGTTTGCCAGCTGAATCAATTCCCAGCGAGTTATCTGGAGCCATTTTGCGTTTGCCCTTGCTTGGACACTTGAGACGAGCGAGGCAAAAAATGTTTCTGCTGAGCTGAATAATCGATATTTGTCTGGGATCTGAGCCAATAGTTCTGATGATGCCTTTGATATGTAATTTGATGCTCGTCAGTTACGTGTCAGCACCTCTCCCTTGCTTCCGGAAGACAGGACATACATTTGTGACTCTGCAGTTGGTTGAGCCACACTCTGTTGCATGCGTTCCTGTGTCCTTCTGCTCCCATCGATGTGGCTTTCTGGTATCACCATTAGGGCTGAGTGCAGAGTGGCCATTGAGCAGCTGCCACTCCATGACGGGGGGAGGTGTAGGTATGCCTGGTTGCCGCATACCCAGTACGTGTCCATGAGGGCTGCAGTCCCTTTTCTTAGATCTGGGATGGTGAGGGTCTTGTTACAGTTCTTGTTTGTTCCCATGGGGGTCCTCCCTTCTCCTTTAAAACACAGTTCATAGTCCATTTCGCTCTGTAGTTTGAAAGGTTTTTCGATGGCAGTTACCCAGGTTAGTTTTGAAATGTGTTCTTTCCATACTGGTGTACATGTTTCTTCTATCCACTGCAATTTCTCCGGTGCCACACCTCTCGGTGCTTCCGCTTTGCACAGTACTTCTTCATCCTTCCGCTTGTTGTCAGAAAAAAGTGTCCCTTCTATTACAAAAAATGGTTCTTTCAAACATACCACCCCTGCCGTTTTTGGGTAACACGTTTTCTCGTTCTGCAGCATTTGAAAAGTCACTTCGTGTGCCTGGAATGTGTTCTTAATCCTGCATAACGTGAGATGAAGGAGACATTGGGCATCTACAATTGGCAACTCTTTGGGTAACAATACTTTGGGTGTACCTGATGCGTGAGGGATGAGGGAGCAGACATAACAGCTCTCGTTTGTTGTTTGTTTAGCTGTGGCACTCATATCTGCATACCACTTATTTGTTTGATGGGGGTGTCGTGGGTCTTCCATCTTATCTAGACCTAGCCCATAGTACTCATCATACTTCCTCCTCCCTGCTTCCCTCTTCCGTCTATTGTTCTTGTTCCTCATGTACTTCCCAACTCCCTGGGCAAGGGACAAACTAGACCCCCCTTTCTCATTCCCGCCCCCCTTGGCCCATTCATCATATAATATTTCGTGCATTGCTAGTAGCTTTTCGTCTTCTTTCCTGCCGTTATCTGGCAGGTTGTTTTTTAGTATGGGGGCAGGCTGGCTGGTGGGGGTGTTATACAACCATGATATGGCAGACGGGTTTCGGTCATTTAGACTGTGGGCATTGTAATTAGATACCCCTGGTGGAGACACTGTGTTGTTCTGCATTCCACCTTGTGGCTTTTTTCTTTGTAAGGTGACAGCACTGGATGGTGTGGTATGATACCCCCATACAAGTTTAGTTCCGTCCCATATCAAAAAATCACCTTCCCTGGTATTGACACTTGTAGTTGTATTGGGCCCGGTATTGTTGTTAATCCGCCCAGTAGTGCTGTTACTCCCTCCCCCCTCGTTCATCTCGATAGAGATGAACGCTATAAACCAATATGTAACCAGGCCAAACATTATCATAAAAAACAATGTGATGCATACAGATAATCCACACTCATACGAATATCTGCATCTCTCATGTGCTAATTCTCTCATTCTACTAATTCTATCCGTTGCAGGCTGCCCGTTAGATGCCATGGAAGCTCCTGTTTGAGATATAAAAGTGCATTAAGTGCATGCATGTAAACATTTTGCTAGCACCATCGGTGCCAATATATATTTGACAGGGTGGGGATGCGGGGAGGGGTATTCACAGACAAGGGTGTATACAGGCCATAATTTGGTCATTTCATTAATTATATACAACTCAACAAGATAAAAAAGAAAACATTTTTTTTTTTTTTTTTTAATATCCTTATCAGTTATTCTCCCATTCAAGTCCAGTGCTAACACACACACACAAGTTCATATTAGACATTCTGCTCAGTTGCATCGTTTGCTGTTGTCTGTGCCTCCTCATCTACCTCCTCTTGTACATTGCTGTATGCCTTCCGTACATCGGTTAAGTGCACCCAGTACCTCAAGCCCTTCACCTTCACTGCCGTGGGCGTGCAAAATATTACCTCGTATGGGCCATGGAATCGTGGTGCATTCCACCGACGCACAAAGCTTCTGACATAAATTGAGTCGCCTGGCATCAGCTGTAGCTGTTGCTCTGGCTCCGTGACAGATCCTGTTACATTTCCCTCTTCTCTAGTGAAGGGTGGGGAGAGTTGCTTTGATATTACGCGCGCTGCCCTTGTCAATTTCCTTAAATAGTCTGTGAACTCATCTCCCAATATTGCGGCGCTACTGTGAGCATCTGAGTGTTCGCGCAGTGGAGAGTGTGCTGTAATCATTCGTCTCCCAGTCACGATCTCGTGCGGGGATAAATGGTGGTCTTTGCTTGGCTGATTTCTCAATTCAAATAGCGCAAGGGGTAGACAGTAAATCCAATTCTTCTTCAATGAAAAGCATAGTTTTGATAACCTGCCCTTTAACAGTCCGTTCATCTTTTCCACTACGCCATTACTTTGGGGATGATAAATCGAACACAATTTATGTTTTATTCCCAATAATGTAGTAACTTCCTTGAAAAGTTCATTCACAAAACGAGTGCCGTTGTCTGAGCGAATCACGTCACAAATTCCCCAGCGCGGGAACACTTCCCTTACTAGGAACTTGGCGGCGCTTTTGGCGTCAGGTCGCGCACAGGGTCCTGCTTCCACCCACCTTGAAAATGGGCACACAACCACGATCATATACCGCGCGCCGTTACACCTTTCCCCCATGTCTGCGTAATCTATATGCAGTTCTCTGAATGGGCCAATGGGTTTAGGAGTTGTTCCCGGAGCGTGCGTAATGTCATTCCTGAATTGTATATTTGGCATGTTGTACATTCCATTGCCAATCGAGACACATGCTCCTGGAGACAGGGCACGAACCATTCTTCCTGTATTTCCGCTGCGATGTGCTGTTTGGTATTATGTGCAGGGAAGTTTAGCTGTTGAAATGCAACTTCTAGTAACTGTAGCGGCATTACCACTTTCCCTGAGTTATTTTGTCGCCACAGTAGGTTTGTTCCCGACTGGCTGCACCCCCGTTTTGTCCACGTCAATTTTTCCTCTGCACTAGCTCCTTCCTGCAATTCTAGTATTTGTGATATGGGCATCATGTTGTACCCTTCTGGGGGCTCTTCGTTTCTCTTGTGCTTAAGCATGTACTCACCTGTGTCATATTTCTGAAAATAGGAAGCCTCCTTGGCGGCAGCGTCCGCTGCCGCGTTCCCCAAAGACACAACGTCTGTGTTGGATGTATGGGCTTGGCACTTCACTATTGCTACTGCAGTAGGGTTTTGTAGGGCCTCAATTAACTCTTTCAACAATTCAGCATGTTGTACTGGTGTTCCGTCTGCCCGTCTAAATCCCCTACGCCCCCATCTTGCTAGACCTCCATGTACTGTCGTCGTCATGTAAGCTGAGTCTGTGTATATTGTCACTGCACAACCCTTTGCTGCATGTAGTGCTTCTATGAGCGCAATCAGTTCTGCTGCCTGTGCAGAGTAATGTGATGGGAGGCGGTACTGTACTAGTGTTTCATACTCACCGTCTTCTAACCTCACTACTGCCATGCCAACGTGTTTTTCTCCCGTGTCCACATCAATTGATGCAGACCCATCCACAAAGTACACTTCCCCCTCGCTTAGAGCGTTCTCACACACCACTGTGTCCTCCCCTCCTTCTCCTGTGTAGGTTGCGCAATCGTGGTTCTGCATATCCTCTAATGTGCACGCTTCTGTAATGAATGTGGCGGGGTTCACTGTCTTGCATCTCACTATATGGATGTTGGCGCTGGACAATATAATCTCGTAGGCTGTCGCCCGCTGTGTGGTCAGTGTGCTTTTTGATCTCTCAAGTATTGCAAATAATGAATGTTCCACAAACAATGTCACAGGGCAACCCATTACTATTGTGGCACTTTTCTCAATCGCGAATGCGGCTGCAGCGAGTGATTGTTCGCACGCGAAATGACCCTGCATCACGGCATCCAAAGTACCACTATAGTAAGCCAATGGCTTGTGTCCTAAGGATGTTTTTTGTGTCAGTACTGCTGTCATGAGTGTTCCCTTGCAGTGTGAGAAGAGGTAAAATTTGCGTCCATAATCAGGGTTTGCTAGTACTGGAGCGCTTGAAATTAGCTCTTTCAATGACTGAAATGATATGCTCATTTCTTCTGACCATTTTATTTTTTTATTCTCCTGTTGTGCTTCCTTGAGTGCTTGTAGGAGGGGCCTCGTGTATGCTGCATAGTCTAGTATCCATGCTCGGCAATAGTTGCACATCCCCAAGAATTTCTGCATATCTTTCACTGTTGTGGGTTCTCCTACTGATCTTATTGCTTCTACCCTGTCGGGAATTATCCTTTTTCCATCTTTTGATATGAGCTGTCCCAGGTATAGGACCTCAGTCAGGCAGTACTGTAGCTTCTCCTTGTCTACCTTGTATCCCTTGTTGGCCAGTAAAGTCAGGAGCGTTGTTGAATCTTTTCTACATGTTGCTTCGTCTTGTGCACACACTAATAAATCCTCTACATACTGAATAATCGTACTCTCAACTGATAGGTTTCCCAAGTCTTCATGCAATATGCGGTTGAATATGCTCGGGCTCTCACAGTATCCCTGTGGTAGTCTGCAGTCTTCATATCTCTTACCCCCCAGTGTGAAGGCTGTAAGGTATCTACTCTCTTCAGCCAGGGGTATTGAGAAAAATGCGTTTTTCAAGTCTACTACTGTGAAATGTGATGCCGCTTTTGGGATGCTGCATAGTATTGATGCAGGGTTCGGGACTAAAGGGAACTCCTTCTGAATTACATCATTGAGGGGGCGTAAGTCCTGTATCATCCTCCAAGACCCTCCTTTCGCTTTTTTGATTGGATAAATACATGTGTTACATGGGGAGTTTGAAGGCACTATTATTCCTTGTGCTAGTAGTGCATTTATTGTTTCTTTTATCCCTTCTTCAGCTTCACGGGACAATGGATACTGTTTGACTCGGGGTAAAATTGCTCCTTGCTTTAGTTTTATTATCACAGGTTGTACTCCGTGCAACATCCCTACATCATGGGGGCCTGTTGTCCATAAATTGTTTGGTACGAGCCTCATGTCGTCATCAAAAAATGACGGTGGTGTTCCTACCACTGCCATCAATTTGACGGGGGTCTCCCTGGCTTGGATCAAAATGTCACAGGGCATCGCTATTTCCATTACTATCTCACCATCCCCTTCTGTGTCTGAAAAGAGATCCTCATCTGTTACCTCTCGTAGGGCGAGGTTGGCGTTTGTACACAGCACTGTGCGCCACTCACATCCTTCCCTGTCCATTCCAATCACAGCGATCCTTTTCGCTGATACCTGCACAGCGTGCAAGTCCAACGATACCACTGATCCTGGTGCTGCGTTGGGACACACTATGGGGCGGAAGAGGAACTCCGCTGGAATCCTCCAGTCCATCCTTCTTAGCTCTGGAATTACGAGGGCCAAAGTCTTTAGCCCTTCAATAAACATTTCCTCATTTTGTGGCAGCCCCCGTATTTCCTGTGTGGTTGTGTAGGCTTGCACTACCAACATCGCACGCAAGGGGCATATCCCGGGTGTAGAACACACTATTCCTCTCTCAGTAAATGATATGGTCATGTTAAGTTTACTCAGAAGGTCCCTCCCTAACAAATTTATTGGGGACTGTTCATAATACAGTAAGGGTGCCTTCACAGTCTTGCCCCCCACTGTTACATCCAAAGCTTCTGTGTAAGGAACTTCAATTACAGCCCCAGAGAACCCCTGCGTCTCTAACTTCCTGTTAGATAACGGGAACCGGCCCTCTCTGACACATGATTTCTCCGCTCCCGAATCAACCATGAATATAAACTGCTTGTCTCCTATCTGCGCCCCTACCAATGGTTTCTCTGCTGCATTGTGGGTGGTAGATAGAACTGGACACGCAAGTGTTCTCTGTGGGCTGTCCTATGCGGGGTGTCTCATCGCCCCCCCCCCCATTAAAGACATTTCCTGAAACCACTGACATGCCGTTGTAAGGGGCTGGTGCAGGGGCCCCGTTTGCTGTTGTCGCGAAAGGGTTACCTGGCGTATATTGCATATTGTCATTGTTTTGTTGGTGGTTCTGTGTTCTATACTGGGGTCCCTGTTGCTGGCCAGCATTACCTTGGCCTGGGTTTCTTAGTTGCTGTTGTCCCATTGGGAGGCCATATGGGCTTCCCGGGTGGGGATGGCCATATTGTTCTACCTCCTGGAACCCGTTATTGGGTCTGTTTCTGCACTCTCTAGAGTAATGCCCCCATCGCCCGCAGTTCCAGCAACTTCCTTGTGCACCTCTAGGACCCTGCCATCCATTTCCTCCCATTCCCCCGTACCCCGTTCCACCTCCTCTTCGGCCCCTGTACCCACCTCGTCCCCCTCGAGGGGTCCACACTTGCCACTGCGGACCTCCACCTTGCTCCTGCTCATTCCACTGCCGCTGTCCTGTTCCCGCCCAATTAGTTGCCACCCTTCCTTGTAGTGCTATCAGCCCCTCCTCCTCATCGTCTCCCTCCCTTCTGTGTGGGAGCGCGGCTACTGCTGCTGCGACCTTCACCAACTTTGTCTGTACTAACTTCGCCTCGTCTGCCAATCTTTTCTGCGCCACCTCCTTCTCCCTCTCCTTTATTCGTTTACAATGGTGTACTATTATACTCTGAATTTCTGGCCATCCCTTTGCTTCAATACCTGCTATCTTGTCGAGCGCCTTCTGCACTTCCTTTGGGAGCCCTCTTTTTATAATGAAGTAAAATAAAGATGTTGATTGATACCAGGGCGTGCCCGTTTCTGTTCTCCACATCTCTTGGACCCGAAAAATGTAATCCATAGCCTCCTCCCCGTCATTCATTGTACACTGCATCACTGACTGCAAGTCCGGTGTGTCTGGGAATGTTTCGCGTAAGGCATCCCACACCCTAGCACGCACTGTGTTAAAGGAGGCCCCATCATGGCGGTCACAGTCTAACGTTACTCCCGGGAAACCGGCTTTAACCCATACTCTTTCAGCCTGATCGCCCACTGCTGATACGAGCAGACTTTTCACATCTCCTATAGCTAGGGGTACTCCAGCAGTATGTTTCTCAAAGGCGTATATCCACTTACTTGCCCCTCCTGATAACGGGGGCAATAGCTTTAATAAATTGGCTTTATCCATCTGTGCCCATGGGATGTAGTTAGGCCTCCCTCCTCCCCTGTGTATCAACGGGAGCTGTAGCCTTCCTTTTGTCGTGGCATCCGGACCCGTTTTGGCTGCTGATGTTCCCAGTGATGCCATTTTCCCTACTCTGTTCCTTAGTCGTCCCGTCCACTCATCGTCCAGGGTTCTCACTGAACATGTACCATCCCCCCCTTCGCTTCCCCCTCCCATTGCCATGCTCAACCTGTCACTTTCTTCTAACTCGTCCCTTATGTCACATAGTAATTCCTCTCTATCCCCCATAGGCCTTTCATCATTGTCAGTATCTCCCTCGCGTGTCTCTATTTCAATTATGCGTGTTGGTTCTTCTTCAATTCTGAACAGCATCTCACCTTTCTTCCACCCCTCTTCAGGTTTTCTATTCTCACCTGGCGCTCTAGACGTGCGTCCTGATCTTGCCTCATTAAGTGCTGTTTGTCCGCACATGTCTTTTATCCTCGAGAGCTCATCTTTTGCTATTGAGAGTCTTGACTGTAAATCATCTGTGAGTTTCTCTATGTCCACCCTTTGTGTACTCGCCTGGCCTCGCTCCCTCGTACTTTCATATGGTGGGGGTGCAGTGGGCCGGTGGGGTGTAGTGGTTGTCGGGGGAGGCACATACGTCGGATCACTGTATCCTTCTGCGGGTACAGGTTTATTTAATATCGGGTACAAACTTATTACCTCTACTGGTGGCGCTACACTTGACAATTCTTTGACATCTTTCTGTATCATCAGTGGATTGTCTGTGGTGGATGGGAGATCAGGATTTAATGCTGGTGTTTTAGGCGGTGGTATCTCTTCAAATAACCTCCAAAGATCTAATATTTCCCTTCTATTTTGCAACTGCTTTCCTTTGTACTTCAAATAAATGCATGTGGCCACCATATCCAGAACACTTTTATCAAATGACCCTCCCTCTGGCCATATCTGGGGTAACCCCTCTCCCTTCAACTCAGTTATCCATTGGTCGTGATATTTCTTAATCCGCTCCGCGTACCCTGGGAGATTCTTACAAATATGTGATAAGGGTGTTTCAGCCCCCATCTCGGTGCCCTCCTAGTGCTTGTGTGTTTCTGTGTGTCTGCAACTACAATGTAAACGTAGTATCAATATATATATATTTTTTTTATGCTACTTCACATTCAATGTTGGGCTCGTTTGGGCTCTCCCCCCTTCCCCTGATTACACAGTACAAAACTAGCTATACACAGTGTCTACTCTGTTCTCTTGGGGGGGCACATACAAGGGAAACCCATCATTTATTTCGACAATATCAATCCGGAAATAAAAAAAAAGGTACACACTCACTTCACTGTATCAACTTTGCCTTAAAAAAAAAAAAGTTTTATCCGGTCACACTTACCATGACCATTTAACTATTATACATTTATAACCGTTATGCACATTCACAACATCAAATTGTCCCCTGACACATACGAGGCGCACACACCTCTTGGTAACACTCAATGCACCATTCAAGCTGCCCTCCCTTTCCTCCCTAGCCGGCTGTCCCTGTCAGTCTTATTTGGATAGATGGATGCGCATATGCATATGCATATATGTATATGTTTTAATCTGCTCTCCCCCTTCTAGTAGGACCCTTTTTCTCTTACTTTCTTCCCAAGTTCGTGCTAATCTCGCTTTTTATTCTCCCCCTACCCCTAAAGAAAGAAGTAATAGCGATCACTAATATATTCTCAGTGCCCCCTTTTGCTGAACACTTTTATCTTGTATTTCACTTAGTCATATATTCCCAGTACTAGTCAATATAGCACTATGCGGCGCCGCCTTCCACCCCCTTTTGGAGCTAGGTTCCCGTCACTTTTATCTCTTATTCACCTCTTAATCCTAATGGCCATATGCAAAGGAAAAGCAAGTAAATTTTAGGATGATCTTTAGTATATCTTCGTACCCCCTCTTCGTTCCCTGTCCTACACTTCTCTCCCCGCTCCCTTTACAATCGCTCACACTCAGTACTCACGTGCCCGTCTTGAACCGATAGTCTCCGAAACTGGGTCCGTCCAGGCAGTGTCGCCGTCAGCTCAACAGTCAGCCCCGGCTCCGGCGAGCGGTACTCAAAGGGGATTTTTCAACCGGGATCCCGTACCCTCTCTCTATTGAGTGCGCACTTCTTAGTGTACCGGTCGCCGTTGGCGGGTAGCCTTCCGGAGCCGGCTCACCGTGCGTATCCCTTTTCGACCGGAGATTCTCGTGCCAAAAGAGGACGGTTATAATGAGTTAGGAAGAAATAAAAATCACGCTATCGGGGTCACCACTGAAAGCAAGCGTCCCCAAACAGCACGATCCTCCCCGCAATGAGAGACAATGAAGGACTCTCCCAAAATGGGAATAAGGCCAAGACAGAGTGCGGGTGAGCGTAAATGGGAGTTTATCAATCAGAATAGGGCATGCAAAGAACTCTGCAAACTCCGAGAGCGCTCTGTCTGACAATAGCAAAGACAGGCGTATATATTTACAAAAAACGTCATAAGAACCTACACACTATAGGGGGCACAAGTTCAAGGGGATTGGGTGGCGACGACTAACTATAGGTGCTGCTGCAATGTGGTTGGCTTTGGCTGGAAGACGTCACTGGTCAGCCTCGTGGGTTGGGCTGGGCCTGGCAGGGTGGCAGAGTTCATCCGGGCGGTGTTGTTGTGCCATCGCGGCCAGTGTCAGAGATGAATGTCTTTTCCTGACTTATTTGCCCTAGGCCATGCACACCGCAGTCATTCAGTCGTTTCAATATTATCTTCTTTAGTAAATCTTCCGATAGGTTATGCTACAGGTTAATGCAACACAGGAGGAATGTACCTTGTGAGGGGTCTGGAGGTAATACGTCAGGACATGGTTACCAGTGTCCTGTTGACCGGGGCCATAGGTCGAGGGGCTAAGCTTCAGGGCCTGGGACGGGCGGTACAGGTCTTTCTGCCTTGTTAGAAGTTGTTATGGATGTTCCGCTGTGTGTTGTCAAAGTGTTGGGTGTCCTGATTGCACAGGGCCATAAGTCTGAGATGGTCTGGTGGGTTGTGAGGTTTACGAGGGGGCACGTGTGTTCAGGCAGAGGTTTACTGCCGTGCTGTAAATAATGCAGGTGGCGGCCTTGGGTGCTACAGAGGGGGTTACAAATCTTTGAAGCGGCTCCAGTCTGGTTGGGGGAGGTAAAGCAGCGCGGCGCTGCCTCTGCTCTCATGCCTTGGCAGCCTTCGCAGGGTGGGAGGGGGAATGGCCTTGCACATATTTCACAAAGGTATCTCCCTCGTGTGTTGCCGGTTTAGGTAAAAACATCACAAACATTTGAACCCTCTATAATACTTATTCAAAGTAATACAAAACATGCATTTAAACTTTGCTGGATGTGTCTCGATTATACCCAGTCTGAGCACCTTATTCATACATTATGTTTTAACAAGTACAGTATTTGGTTATATGCATATATATTTGCAGTAAGTGAGGTAGAATTAGGATTGGTGGAGAACATAGAAAGTAACCCGTCACTGTTCGTGATGGTGGTGGCACATGTGGGGCCTAGACATGCACACATGACATGCGCCTTCTCGTGCATCCTTCACATGGGCCCTCTGTATGGTTACATTCGTCTTCTTGTGTCCTCTAGCAGCATTAGTTCAGTTATGGCGCAAGCCCATGGGGTGTAAGTTTCCCAGTGATACACGTAACAAATAGATTCCTGGTGCGTTCCTTTATTATTAGCACCCAACTGCGATGGTGTGGGCTCGCCATCGCTTATATCATGGAAGCATGCTTTCTTATATTTATACATTTTACAGGCTTTTGTAATATAAGGGATTTTGTGGAAGAAAGCATACTTTGCGAGTGGTCTCAACATTAATATATAAAGACTGTCTGCCATCTGATGACTATTTTACTGTTCTTTTCATTGCCCAGGCCTGCTGGCCGGGTCATGCTGGGAGCGATGATACACTGCGGGAGGTGAACTGTTACATTGTTAGTGTATTACGCTAGCTCATGTCCGTCTTGTTCGTGGGAACGTACTCTCAGCGGATCTGCCAGGGTGCTGCGGCAACAGGGATGACTGAAACTCTCCAAGGGTGGGGGCCGCGCTACAGTACGCTGAGCTCACACCATCTTTACCAGCCAAAATGGTTTCTGGGCCTAGCTAAATTTTAATACATGTGGGCAATCAATACGTGCGGGCAATGTCTCCAGTGGGTGAACCCTCCATCACCTGGGCCCGGGTGGCATGAGGGGACGCCCAAAGAGCCATAGCCCTCACCTGGGGAGAAAGCACAGGTGAGGGGGGTCCCCTGGACCAGTCCTCCCCTACAATACCATGCCTTCCTCACACAACATATTAAACCTCCGCACACCAATTGCCATTTAAAAAGGTTGTACACATCTTTTCAATCTGCTTTTCCTTTCTTTTAGAAAAAAAAGGTACACACAGTCCTGCTATAAATGCACATATGTATTTTTTAACTTTCATGAAAATGCTTCAGATAAAAATCCTTTTCAAATGCACAGCATTGTAAGTAACTCCCATTTGCTGTGAGCAGGTGCTGAATGCTGTGGAATACATGGCATTTCATAGAGTGATTGAAAAAGAGAATATGCTATTGAGAAGTTTTTTAAAGGGTAAGTGGCAGGAAACGTGTGTGTGTGTGTGTGTGTGTGTGTGTGTGTATATATATATATATATATGCAAAAGAGATAACAAAAATACTTTAAAAATTGAAGCATACCTGTCTTGTTAGATGCAGATGTGTTGAATCTGCAAATATAAATATTGGAGAGCTTTACAGTAGTTTTTGATGCAGGTGGCTGTGAGTAACGTGAGACGTGTACTCTGTGTTGAACTGAGCTGACCTGTTTACATGTAGAGTTTTGGGATGTGATTGGTGGATGGATGTGCGACTGTTTGAAAGCAGCCAAGGATGGAGTGTTACAAACAAAAGTAAAAAGGGTAAAAGGGCTACCCTGTTTTACATTGTCCGCGGTCACCGCACTTGTCCTCTGGGTCTTTTTAAGGATGCCTGGCATGGAAAGGAGACTGTGGTAATCAGCCAGTCAGGTTTCCTGGGTGTGGTGTAGGGGAAGAGAGGGTAGCAGGAGTTTTGTTTGGTGTGTGCACTGAAGATAACCACCAAACTGTTGAAAGGAAAATAAGAAGGACTTTGGAAACTGAACCAAAATTAGGATACAACTATTAGTCTTACTGAGGTACACTAACCTGTTCAATAGGACAGTCACCCATGAAATCCAAGGATCTCCAAGAAACGACGATAGGGAAAGGGAGTTAGCAAGGGAACTAACCCGAGCGGAACGAGGGCCACACTAGATTCGGGTTGGTGCACACAGGGTAGCGTTCATGTAGTCCAGTGCACTGAATCCTGAAGGGAAGTCCAAGGAGAGTTGGCATGGTGATTAAAGGTCCAGGTAAATTACAAATGATACTGCCCTAGTGTAATCCGTGAGCCAAGAATGTCCAGAATAACAGATATTGGCAGAAGTCCTTAGGTAGAAGGAGTAATGGGCTAGTTTAGCAAACGGGATCGAAACAAGGTAACGGACTGGAAACAATAGCGGAATCCGCTTCCCAAGGTAATGCCGAGTAAAAAACCCAGCTGATTGCTCAGAGGAACTGAAACAGCTGAAGGTAGGTGAGAGGCACCGCAAGAGAACGCAGTAATATTAGCACTGGAGTTGCCGCTGACTCACTGGAAACTCCGAACTCCAGCTGCTCCGGGTGGAACTGGAACAGCTGACCAGATGGGACAAGGCACCGCAGAAGAATGCGTGGTCTGGTTGGAGTTACGGATGATAAACTCTGAACTCCTGCTGCTCCGAGCAAAACTAGAACAGCTGACAAAAACCGGAAGGAAGCACCGCTAAGGAATGCAGTGTGAGGCTTGAGTTTGAGTTAACGAAACTCTAAGCTCCGGAACGCAGGAATCAGGATACGATCAGAAGCATTATAACCCAAAACACTCTTAGTTAAATACTCGTCACGTGATACTCGCGTACTACGCGGAATGACATCACGTGACAAGAATCGTGAATGCCACGTCACGTGACAAGGACCGTAATTGAAAAGGAACGCGTGAAAAGGAAGAAGTGAAACGTTCAAATGCAGGTAGGGAATGAACGTTTGAAATGCGCTGTGCTATTACCAAATGAAGTTTAGTGTAAGCGTTTCCCGGGAAGTTTCCCAAACAGCCTCCAATGAATATAGAATGGCCTGGCTGTTCTCTGGGTTGTATGGGCAGGGGACAACCACTGTTTAGAGGTTCTCTGAGTGTGAGCCGACATGCCGGGTTTGACTGGGCTGACAGGCATGACAGTAGCTTTGCAATGAGCACCTGGTGTATGCGAGTCTGTATGAAGAGTTGTCTTGAAGTGGTAACATGAGGTGTACAGTTATGGTTTGTGCTTGGTGCATTCCATTATATTGTGTGCTAAATGAAAAGAACATGTGTACATTTTGAAATGATGATTTGTACAAAAAGCTTTATTTGGGTGTAGTAAATATAAGTAATTTTGTTTTATGTATATGTGTTTGTTGGTTGAAGGGTACAACATTTTCTGTTCTTCCCTGTTCTTCTGGGCTTTGTGAATCCTACCATCTGTCCGCAGACCTTCGTACTGTCCGCGGACTCTAGAGCTGCTACATTGGGGGTTGAGTATAATATAAGGAACTTGTGGCAAATTAAAGGTGCACTGGTAAAAAGCTATGAAATTCAGTGAAAAAACTTTGTTAAAGGAATGTTATGGTTGCAAATAAAACCGAAAAAACCCATAAATTCGCCAGACATGTTAAGCTAAGCAACCATAACTCACGCCACTACTGTGCACTGCTAAGACTAACACCCTGGACATCAAAGATGACATCACAAATGTCATTGATGACATCACATATTTAGGCCACTTGTTTTTGTTCACTGACATATCTAGGCTATGTGGTTTTGTTCAATGACTGTCAAAATATAATCATTTAAAAGGTGCTATATATCTAGATGTTAACTTTGTTGTGTGTTCTTAAAGTACTTTCATTGGGGTTTGGTCTCAGCTCATGGTGCACATACACGGGGCAATAAGCAGGCCTCAAACACACAATTTGTATACATGAAGATGAACTTTAATGTTATTGACATTTTCTCGTGCTGTTGTTTCTTCCTGCCACCATTTTATTGCGTTATAAAATTATAAACTAATGTAGTTGTGTTCCTCCCACGTTTTAAACTGGATACAGGTGATACTAATGCAAGCAGGTTACCATTTGTGTTACACAGACAACAATTTCCTATAGTTTTAGAATTTGCTATGACTATTAATAAGTCTCCAGGGCAGAGTTTTGACTGTGTTGGAATATACGTTGATAGACCCTTATTCAGCCATGGACAATTATAAGTTGCATTGTTAAGATATTGCTCAAAAACAGGTAGTTTTGAAACAACATTTTGTTTGGAAAGAAGTGCTGTAAATAAAGATGTTTCCAAGTAGATTCTCTGTTTCCTTTTTTCCAAGTTCTATTAGTTAACAATGAACCCAGTAAACAAGTAACCAAAGGAGGGTTGCGAACGAAGTAAGCCCTTAGTGGAGTATTCGTACCAGGCGACCAATCGCTGAGTTTAACGCGCAGCAGTCACTGGGAGAGTGGGGGGTGAGCGAAGCGAGCCACTCGGGTGGTTGGGCACCAAAGGCGCCAGGGTGGTGAAGCCCCCCTAGTATATATTTATATATATTGGTGAATCTGTATTAATGATATGAGGGAGGAAAAACAAGGGGAAATGCAGAAACTCAACATTATTACTTTAAATATGTCTTTTAAGGTAGGGAATGGTGTCCTAACTGTCTATAGAGCCCAAAGTATAAAGGGCAGGATTGGAAAACCTAGAAAAGCCTTTTCAAGTGCATTTAGTCCATCCACAACTTTACTTTAGTTTTTTGTACTTGCTTGACACCATCAAGCCGGTCTTCTTAGCACTTTTCCAATGGTTCAAATTTGTGGCTTGATGATGAAAAAGCAGATGTTTCGGTCTTGATGCTGTGAGTCAGTTTCAAAGGCATGGGATCAGTGGGGAGTGCCGTCAACTCCATGCAGTGGTGCGTAGCTTAGAGCAAAGGTAACAGGGAAGTTAGTTTGTGTTAGTAGCTTGCCAGTTTTTCGATGTTGGCTTGGTCAGCTCGATATAGATTGAAATATGAAATGCTCTGGTTCTGAAACTAGCATTTCAAAAGGCAACATCTTTGTACTTGCAGTGCTATGGGTCCATAAAAGGAAAATCATGTTTGAACTGCTTTTCCGAGGCAAGAGAAATACTAAAGAGCTTCTTGCAGGGTCAGCCGCAGTCCTGGACAGGCTCTCTGTGTTCCAGTAGTCTTCAGCGGCAGGGTAGCTTTCCTCTCAGCAGTCACTACTCTTGTCCCTCAGAAGTGGTTAAGGAGGGAGCTGTTGGCTCCCTGGAAATCTTGTCTTCACCCTATGCGAGGCACTTTGAGTAGGTGTAGTTCCAACCAGAGTTCCGTATTGAAACTTTTAAAGAGGATTCTAAAAGTTTCTCTACCAAGTGGGAGGTTTCACCCCCAAATATAGTATAAGGAACTCATGGTGGCAACAGTAAAGATAGACATAAGTGATCACAGTTCAAGGGCGTTTATTAAACTGTAGAAGTGGGTGAGAAAAACACCCAATATAAACCTAAATCTAATATGGGAGCAAGCTACGACCATCAATTAATAATAATAAGGCAGTCCTAGTGACGTCTTGTCAAATTAAAGGGCCTACACTTTAAAAAAATGATTGCCAAATCCTTAATGTTAAGTTACCAAAAAGGGTATGAGATAGTTGTCACAAGACAAAGAAGTTTTCACAAATAAAATGTCAGGATGTTATAGGTCTCCCTTCCCATGTTTTAGGCACGGGACAAGGCGAGACTTCTGAGCACAGCACACTCCTGGACCACTCCAGCAATAGGCTACAGTTCCTTTTAGCGGTATCGGGACCTTCGGTAGCTAAGTCTTTTTTCTACAAAGACTCTTGCTGCCTGATGTGTTCAAAATAATAAAACAAACGTTCCTTTCTGATTGCACGTTGGGTGATGATTCTTCTCTCCTGGATCCCCCTCTTCTGGGCTCAGATCCGTCTCAAATGAGCCTCCCTCGGTCGGGTTCACTACAGCTTTTTACTTCAATTAACAAAACAAAATGTTCTTTCTGATTGTACGTTCAGTGATGATTTTTCACCCCTGGATTCCCCTCTTGCGGGCTCAGACCCTTTTCGAGTGTTGGCCTCCCTCTGTCAGGTTCACTATGGCTTTGTGTTCGAGGTGACAAATCAAAAAGTTATTTTCAACAATCTTTCACTGTGGACATTGGGTTATCGCACTTCATCCCATTTTTGCAGGCATCCCTCAGCCAGCTTCAAATTTGCCAGTTACACCTTTCACTTTACTTTACACAATGCGAGATCTGCTTCCCTTATTTTTCATCCTGTTTATGGGTCAAAGACTTGCAATTGTACAAGGGTTTCTTCTTGACCCTTCTATGGCCACTTTGACCTCTTTCATCGCCTCTCCTAGGACCTCCGGGGATCTGTAGTTTTAACAAATGGGGCCGGCCATAGTCTTTTGAATGAGAACATCACGTGCCGCCGGGCCACTCTGCAGCTGGTTTCACCCTTGGTTGTTTAACAGTTCCGTAACACATAAATGCTTTGTTCTCTGATTCAATTTCAAGTCGCCAGTTACAACCTTTGCTCAACAAAGTTTGGTTCGTTATCGGTTCTTCCTCCGACTCACCGGCCGTGATGAACCGCTTGTTATTTCTTGTTTCTGGAGTCAAGGACAATACCACAGTAGCAATCGTCTCTCCCTGGCATGGTTATCCGTGTAGGAGGACTCTGTGCACCGTTGACATCTGGTACACCTCCCGATGGCTGTTATTCCCCGTCTTATGATTCCTTTCAGGGAGACTTTGCGGGTCTTGGTCGAAAAAGGCAAGGGCAATTCTCTCCTCATTGTCCTTTCGGTTCTCACCGCCTTTCTCTTCCTCTTGAACTGCTGCCCTGGAATAGCTGCCTTGTCGTGCGGTTTGCCTTGCTCGAAGTGTGCTCTCGTGCTCCACCTTTTATCTCTGTGGGGAAGAGAAAGAGCTGTCAGATGTGTGCAATTATTGTCAATTACCTGACCCTTGTGTCGCAACATGTCAGGTAAACGGCTCTTGCATTTAGTCTGTTGTCTTTCATGGTGTAAGAAAGTGTTTGTGTCAAAATGGGGGCGAGGGTTAGCGTTTGACAGGGTTTGTGAAATAAATAGGGGGATTGTGGGAACAGTAGTGTTTTGTCAATGCAGATTGGGAGTTCGGGAAATAATAACCAGAGGGATGTGGAAAAGAATGACCGGGAGTATTCGGGTAGGCAACAGGAAAACCGGGATTCTGAGTAAGGTTGTTTCCTACTGTAACAGGGTTTGAGTTCTTAATATGTTTACCAGAGGCGTAGGAGTGGTTGGATTTTGGTAAGGGAGATTCATTGGGTGGAAGGGAGGTTGAGTTGGCACAGTCTATGAAAGCCTCAAGGACTTCGTTCTCCTCTAGTTCTTTCCCGGTATAATACTGCGTCTCGTCTGGGAGATTCCCCAGGGCATAACCCTGGGCTTCCCTACCTAGGTGATTCTCCCTTCCCTGGCCACTTGAATAAGGGATTCTCAAGGTCTACTCGTCGGAATACCCTCAGGTTTCTCACAATAGTCAACTGGCCATTATAGCCATTCTAAAGGGGATTGGTCATTTTTTAAGCCTGCTGTTAAAGGCCAATCCATATCTGTTATGTTTTTTCCTCCTCTGCTCTGTAATATCCAAAATCCTTGATTTTCAGGTCATCGGGGAACATGCAGGTGCTAAGAAGGAAATGATGTACACTTAGAACCAAGATGGCCAAAGCTTTCTCCCTTTAGGTTTCTTGTCTTTAGGATTCCATGTACCTTCCCTCACCCATTTTGGCCCTCTATCAAAGGGTTGCTATGCTAATTATCCCCCTTTCAAGTATTCCCCTTTTGTACAGTAGCTTCTCCTAACGTACCTTTTCCCACCCCTACCCCCTGGGAAACTAGTTTCTCCAACCTAAAAAAGTGTCAGTTATCTTACAAAGAAACTAATGGATTTCCTGCGTGTAACCAAAGCCCTGTGTTATGGGAGCATCTCCAGGGCAGAAGCCTGCAGCGGGTGATTTTTTCACTTGTAGGCCAAGTAGAAAACTAGAGAGGGAGCTAAGGGTATTGTTAGGACATTCGTTTTTGGCTTTTTAATGTAACCCCTCATGAATTGTGTAAATATAAAGAAGAGATAGATTAATACAATCTTCATAACGATTTCATTGTATGGTAACCGTCTTATCTCTCATCCTACTGCATAGCCCTGAAAGAATGGACTCAGTAGACTTTAATAAAAACTCCTAATCCAATTTATTTGTCAATATGACATATACAAATAAACCTTTTAACCCCTTAAGTGCCATGGGTATTTCTCCCCAGTGCAAGGGCCTTTTTTGGTGATTTCAGTATGTGGCCATTCAATGGCTTGTAACTTTTTTGTTACATGAGGTATCTCGGCCAAAGTTGGCTCCTTTTTTTCCCACATGTAGGCGGTCATAACGCCACCCAGGAATCCTAGGTTGCTGTGGGGGGTTGAGAGAAAATAAGCAAAAAGGGCAAAAATGTTGGGTTTTTAAAACTAATGCCAATAAAATGATGTACAAAGACGCCTGTGGATTTTTCCTTGTAGGAGCTAGGAACAAATTGTTTGCTGTGCTGAATTCCCAAATTTCCTGGCTTTCAAGAACAGGTTGAGTGGAAACGAAAAAAAAATATTTTGATGGGTTATCAACCGTTTTGTGAGAGGTAGGCGATTTTGCCCATTTTTGCCAATTGGATATGCATGGACGGAATGGAAGAAAAGGATAGGAAAGCCGAATTGGAAGACAGAAAGGCAAGTATTTCTGAAAAGTAGACAAAATTCCAAATTTTGGAAGGGGTGATTTGCGAAGGTCAGGCAACAACTAGGTAGGGGAAACTGCCATAGATTGGGGGAAAAGCGGGAAAATGACTGAAAAAAAGGTATGTGTTGGACATGGTTGGCTTGGTACGGCAATGGCTTCTATGAATTTTGAGAAAAGCAATGCTCTGCTACATTCCCCCGACTCTTGCAGTTAGGAGAGCACACATTTTTTGTAGTGTTTTACTAAACAAGCAATACCACAAGCCAAACACTGAGCCATGGTACACAGGAGTTTTACGCTCACGCCCTGAACAGATGCACTTAGCATGTGTAAATCGGGAAAACCAATGTGGTAAGGAACGGCAAGAATACATTTTTTGAAAGAGCACAGGCAGACCTTTTGAAGGGTAGGTGACTTGTGCAGGTTACAAAAGTGTATGGTGCCTAAAGCAGCGACTAAATGTAGGTCACATTTGGGAAGTTAAAGGGTTGTGTGACAAAGGCCACCAGCAAATGGGTCCAAACGTTATGAAAACCACACAAACACAACACATGGCCTACTGTCCCGCGTTCCCACAGGTGTCCCGATGAAAAAGGTACCTCACATGTGTGGGTGCACCTACCTGGCCGCCAAGGGGAAAGTCTAAAACACAAGTAACCCCAAGTCTGTTTTCAGACTGGAATTTGAGACGCTCTGCCGACCGGCACAAAATACAGATATGGGCCTCGGGTGTCCAAGCCACCAGGGAAAACGGGGAACCCCATGCATTTCCAAATAGAGGACACCCGTGGAATCCACAGAGGTATGATATGCCCAAATCGCCTCAGAATTTATTACCCAGACACCCCCGCAAAGTCCGAAATGTGGGAAAAAAAACGCATTTTCCGCACATTTCGCTCGGCTCACCCATTGAAACACGCCCCCAACAACACATGGTCTACCGTCTCGCGTTCCCACAGGTGTCCCGATGAAAACGATACCTCACATCTGTGGGTGCACCTACCTGGTCGCCAAGGGGAAAGCCTAAAACACAAGTAACCCCAAGTCTGTTTTCAGACCGGAATTTAAGACGCTCTGCCGACCGGCACAACTACGGATATGGGCCTTGGGTGTCCAAGCCACCATGGAAAACAAGGAAACCCATGCATTTCCGAAAAGAGGACACTCATGGGAATCCGCAGAGGTATGATATGCCCAAATCGCCCCAGAATTTATTACACCCCCGCAAATTCTGAAATGTGGGGAAAAAACGCATTTTCCGCAGATTTCGCTCGGCTCACCTATTGAAACACGCCCCCAACAACACATGGCCTACTGTCCCGCCTTCCCACAGGTGTCCCGAAGAAAACGGTACCTCACGTGTGGGTACACCTACCTGGGCGCGAAGGAATAAGGCTAAACCACTGCTATCCCCCCAAAGGGTTTGGGGCGCCAACCTACAGATTTAGGCCTGGGGTGTTGCAGCCTCCAAGAAAAACACGGACCCCCATGCATTTCCGAAAAGAAGACACCGTAGGAATCCGCAGAGGTATGATTTGCGCAAATCGCCCCAGAATTTATTACCCAGACACCCCTGCAAAGTCTGAAATGTGGGAAAATAAACACATTTTCCACACATTTCGCTCGGCTCACCCATTTTACAAAATCGTGCTGAGGGGCACCCTATATTGGCAGTGAATGTTGTACTGCAACGGGGGGTGGCACTCTCCCCCCCACCCCAAATGGAGGTCCCCACCTCATGCATCCCTCCCTGGCGTCAGATAGGGGAGGCCCCACGTCATGCATACCTCCCTGGGGTCAGATGCCCCTTCCTAGGAGCAGATATCTGCCCCCAGGGAGGGTTGCATGAGATGGGGCCCTCCATTTGGGGTGGGGGCGGTGAGTGCCACCCCCCGTTGCAGTACAACATTTGCTGCCAATTTAGGGTGCCCCTCAGCCCCCTCTAAAATGCAGCCTACGATTTTGGATGTTTTTTGTTTACCCAAGTTCGCTTGGCGCAGATGGCCACATTAGTGTGTCAATCTTCCCCCAGGGTGCCCAAACCCTACTTCCCCATCTATTGGGGGTCCTGCCCCACCTTTTGTGGTGGCCCTCTCCTCACCCACACCGAACGGAGGGGGGGCACATCATGCAGCCCTTCCTAGGAGGCTCAGGGAGGGCTGCATGAGGTGTCCCCCCCCCCCAACCAATTTGGGGTGGGGGGTGAGAGGGCCACCACAAAATGTGGGGCAGCTCTGCGCCGATCCGTGACCAGTAATGCGTCATATCAGTGGGGTCCTTGGAAAGGGGAGAACCTCCCCTTTCCAACGATACCCTCCTTGATCTCCGGCTTGAAATACAGCCGGAGATCGAGGCGGAGCAAGAAGGTCTCTTACCTTCTCTCTTCCCCGCAGCAGCCGAAAATGGCTGCTGTGAGGAATTTACTTTCAGTTGCACGCTGACGTGCATTACGCACACCGACGTGAAACTGAAGGTAATCCAGCCCCCTGGCAGTGAGGGGGGGACCTCCCCCTCACATAGCCTGGGGTTTGGATTACAGTTTTGCTCGAGCAAAACAGAGTGCCTTAACGCAACCTGGAGCACTTGCCACCGACGAGCCGGCTTGTCGGTGGCACTTAAGGGGTTAATAATGGTAAACATTATTGTTATTAACACTTAAATCAACAATTAACAAATACAAAAAAAAAAGAAACAATACAATTAAACATCACTTACAATACAACAATTTTAACATTTCATTACACAGACACAATAAGACAAAAATGACATCTCATTCCAAATAATGTGTCCGAATTTTATGATCCCAACATGTTTCTGTCCATAACACCACATTGGTGGGACATTCATCAGGGGATGTCCTTCTTAGTTGGCAATTAATTTCTGGTTCTTATGTTTTGGGTGAATTTAACATAAAATCACTCACTGCGCTGATTAAATACTGCTATTTACGCATGATACACTCCTTCACGTTTGTAGAAATAATTCCAAGATTCTATTGACTTGGAACCAAAATTAGAACAAGCCTTCAACTGGCATTTGAGCAACACTTATTTAGACCAACGGATGACCAGTACTAATCACATCATTATCGAAAAATGTTTTCACGTTGATTCATCGAAAACGTCAACTTCAAATTCCACTTCAAATTCTGTGAGTTATTTCATAAACACGCATCGACCATGGAAGTGCATCCATATTATTATGAAGATTGTATTACTCTTTCTCTTCTTTATATGCGCATAGTTTGGTTTGTCCCAGACAGTAGAGGTAGATTGACCTCGACAGGGGTCGATCTTGGGGTTGTTTGTTACCTGTATTTTTTTTATATATATATATATATACATTTATATTCAGAAAAAAAACTTTGTTAAAGAGATGTTATGGTTCAAAGTAAAACCGAAAAAACCCTTGAAATTTGACAGTTATGGTAAGCTAAGCAACCATAACTCGCGCCACCACTGTGCACTGCTAAGACTAACACCCAGGACAGCAAAGATGACATCACAAATGTCATTGATGACATCACTGATGACATCACATGTGCATTTAGTTTTCATGAAAAATCTGTAGAAGGGATTCTTATTATAATGTTGACAAAGTGTCAAGGAACATTTGAATAAATATTTGGAGCGAATTAGTGCATTAAGAAATGAATTGATATAAATAGCATTCTATTTTTTTTTTTTTTTATTCAAGAAATTGTTTCATTTGAATAAACAACTTTTTCAATTATATACATAATGACTATGATAACGAATACAGGCATCTGAAAACTATACATTTTACAATAATCTATCATTTACATCGAATAATATACAGGATTCTATTATAAAGTACTATCCAGTATACTAAGCTACTCATGCAGAAACAAAGGCATTGTGTGCAGCATATATGATGAAGGTGCAATATTCATAATCTTGCTATGTTAAATAGTGAAATGATAATTGCTTTCTTATTAGAGTTTTCCGTACTGTGAAACATGTAATAAGTAGCTAATAAAAGCCATTTACTACATGTTTACATTATCACAGATAAAACACAAAGAGACAACAACACATACAAATATAAGTATCTACAGGGAAAGTGAATTAAGCAAAAAAACAGCAGTAGTAGCACAAAAAGTTGATAACCTAACTGATTATCTTTATGCAGAGAAATGATTGCTCTGTTTCAAAGCTACTTCTTATCCTATGTATGTGTATTACATGCTATACCTGGACCCTAAGGAAAGTAGCATGAGTACAATGTATACAAATAAGACCATATACAGGTAAAATACAGTAATAAACAAATATATCAGAAAGTGTTGATAATCCTATTGATTATCTTCATTCACAGAAAGCATTGCTGTCTTTCAAGCCTGTGTCTTCCCCTATGTATATATTTCATATGATGTGACTGGACCCTAAGGGAATTACTATAAGAACATACTTGAAGGATAAGTCTACATATGTCAGTAAAGGAAAAAAGGGGGAGCCAGACATGTGATGTCATCAGTGATGTCTTCAATGACATTTGTGATGTCATCTTTGCTGTCCTGTGTGTTAGTCTTAGCAGTGCACAGTGGTGGCGCGAGTTATGGTTGCTTAGCTTACCAAAACTGTCGAATTTCAAGGGTTTTTCGGTTTTACTTTGAACCATAACATCTCTTTAACAAATTTTTTTTTCTGAATTTCATAGGTTTTTAGTAGCGCAACTTAACCATAACGTCACTTTAACAAAGATTTTTTTACTGACTTTCATAGGTTTTTAGTAGCACAACTTACCATAATATCCCTACTTTATATACATGTAACATAGAACATACTGAACCCCCAGCTAGTGATTTTGATGTCCGCGGACTCTGCATATGTCCGCGGACAACAGCAACACTACCCAAAAACTCAGGGGGTATCTTAAATTGTTATATAATGCCATATGAACACTGAACAAATTCAAAAACCACCACACACACACACAATATATGTAGTAATAAATACGAAGTGGAACTTATATATGTATCACATAAACCATCCATTTAAATACCAGATGTATTAAAATGGAATATACCAAAAAAGAAAGATAGGCTTCCAACATATTTACCTCACAGAAACTGCACAACACACAGCAACAGCAGATCTACAAACCAGTAAGAATATAACTTACCAGAAGCTAGTAAGTGTACTTCATTTTTCTGATATATTTCAAAAATGTCTGTATTAGATATAATAAAAGTGATATATTTTTCTTTTCTCACAGAAATATCTAGTACTTTGGAGTGGCTTGAGGAGAATTTCCCACATGAGGAAATGTCAGAAGATGGTGAACCTAATGGTAGACACTTCTCTATATAACCAAATTGATAAGCATTACTTTATGTACACTTAACATGTATATTGTGTTTTTTTTTTAACAGACCATAGAAACATTGAAAATAGTACACCCAAAGATATATTGGATAAGACTCTCCAGCGCATGGAAGTAAAAATGGACATGCTCATGGCAAATTTCAACAATTTGAAAAACTTTGTGGAGGACCACATAAAAGAAAAAAATAGATACCATTCTTGCACATGTACTTGTCCCCCCCTCTCCATATCCCAGTCAATTATCCCCAAACCCTCTTCACGAACAAAAACGTTTTGATGAGACTTCCATCCCTTCACCTCCCCCTATCAATCCTCTTGAAACCCCCAATTCTCCTGTGTTTGTCTCAGTTTCTGCTTCCCCTTCTCTTTCATAAATGTTACATCTATATATAATAAAACAAAAATATTATATGTATCTGAATTTAGTTCTTTTTTTGTGTTTTTAAAAAAAAAAAAGGCAGTCGAGATGTCCGCGGACAGCGCGGGTGTCTGGTATGTCCGTATTCGTTTGGAAATGGGGTTGTCCTAAGAACACTATGCCTGTCCGTACTGTTCGCAGGCAAGTTGAAACTGTCCTAAGAACACACTTGGTGTCCGGGATGTCCGTAATTAATAGAAAATGGAGGTGTCCTAAGGACACTAAACCTGTCTGTATTGTTCGCAGGCAGGTTGAAACTGTTCTAAGAACACATTCGGTGTCCGGATTATTTGTAATAATTCAAAATAGGGGTGTCCTAAGGACACCATACCTGTCCGTACTACCTAAAGAACATCTACGCACATGCGCACCACACCCGTAAGTTCTCCGAACATCGCGCCTGTCTGTTACTGTTTGTATCGCTTGTGTCACACTTTTAATTAAGTTCAGGACCCGAACACTGTCCGTAGAACACCCGCGCGCATGCGCACACCCGTTTCTATGCATTTGATGTCCTGCGGACACCTTTTCCCTTCTCGGACATGTTCGTGATGCCATCATGTGACCGCACCCACGCGGAGCGTGAGTCCTGAATTGCGGACACTGTCCGGGTCCCCGAACATTTAAAAACTATCTTTCCAGGCAATCCACAGTATTTTATACTAAAAATGCAACATAGCAAATGTCCCAGACAATAACCCTGGCTTGCTACATATTTTTTGGAACTTTTTGGAACTTTTTGAACCCTTTCTTGGTGTTCGATCAGTCCGCGAACAGCGCGGGTGTCTGCGGACCGTGCACCAGCACCCCTATAAAGGGCCACACCCCAGAACTCATCCTCATTGTGTTTCTGGCCATCTTACAAAACACAGTGTATTTTTGCTGCCAATTTTTCAGATTTTATTCTGAAACCTGATGGCATCCATGGCTCCTCTACTGACACCTGGTGCTACATCGGCCTCAGCAATACCCTCACCCCCCCTCCACCACCACCACCTACCCAAGGGCCTGAAGACGGGAACAGGCATGAGGATGTAGAGGAGGATGAAGAGGATGAGGTAGTGGAAGTCCCTACTAACAGCACTCGCATTGAGTCTTGGGTGTGGCGGTTACCATTCATGGTAACGTATCCAAGGCGTGTGCGAACAAAGTCACCTGCAATCAGTGCAAAATGGAGCTGAGTCACGGGAGGCCTGGTTCATACAGCTTTGGTACGACTACTATGAAGCGAAACCTAAGGTCGTTCCACGGTGGGGCCGTTCGCAAGGTTGTACCTTGTGCGGAACATAGTAGGTTGAGTTCCTCTACTTCATCCTCGATTCCGCTCCTCTCACCACAAGAGACACTCCTGTGGGAGAGCGCATCCCTCCAACTGCCTGACAAGCCAGTCACAATGCTGATGACCCTTACCTTTCAAGGGTCACAGTTTTGTATATGTACTGCAACGCAGTACTCTGCAGGGGGGAGAGACTTCGAAGTGCTTTTGAGACTGTGGTCTCAGAGCACGAGAAGACCTGCCCACTACCTAAGTAAGGCCCACCCTACATCTTCCTCTCTCCACCTGCCCTTTCTTATCCCCGTGGTTGGTGTCCCCCCTTGCCCTCCTTTCCTCGCCTCTCCTATTGTCTTGTATAAAAAAAACTAAAAAAATATTTAAAAAAACAAAAAAAGGTTCTTTTCAGAGCCACCCTTCACAGTCCAAAAATAGAAGTAACCAATAAATGGAGCAGGGCCCTGTGCACTTTGTAGAAGTCCGCAGACATCTAAAATTTTGGGGTGCTGTCCTATCAAAATCATTCACTTTTTTCTGGTAGCAAGAGGTGGCTCTGAAAAGAGCCTTTTGGTGGTGTTTTTTTGTTTCAAAAACTTGAAATAGTCAACACCTATTGCAAAATTGATGGATGTAATTACACAAAAGGACACACTGCATTTTGTACATTTCTCAAAAAAATCTGATTACCAGCATAAGTAAGATGGACTCCATCTCTGCGAAAAATGTATGTGCTATGAAACATAATATTTTCATTGTGAAAAGAGGACATGCCAACATCTCCTAGAAAGGCACAAACAGCCTTATTAACATTCCGCCTCGCTTTCTCCATTTGTGGACCAAATGAAGAAGAACGCAGCCACATTTGTCTCTGCGCAATACGAGAAAAAATTACTTGGGAATTTGGAAACATGTCCATAACCTTCCCAAGTCCTTCTTTCATCGCAAATTGTGAAGAAATTCCTGACACATGTCCTAAACTGTTCCTTCCACAATGAATTATAATTATGTCTGGATGACACTCTGTCTGTAAAGTAGCACAGAGAGGTACCAAGTCCAGCCACCTCATTCCACGCACTCCATGCCAGTGCACTTCCACATGAGGAAAACTAAGATCTCCAGCTACTCCACAGTGTTGTGCATGCACTGCCAACCAATGTATCCATGAGTCTCCCAAAATCCACACAAAGGGCCTCATTACGAGTCATGCCGGTAAGGGAAAAATAATGCCGGTATGTAAATACCGGCATCATTTAACGTTCCGTAGCATTCTGACCCACAAACACGGTATTAACGGCACTGTTATTTACTGTGCCGTAAATAGCGGCATAGGCGCGTACACACGCCTCTTCGGGCAGGAAATACCGTAATGCCGGTAATAGGTGCCAATTACAACCCACGCAAACATGCAAATACTGGCATCGCGAACCCGGTAATAACGGGCTGCATGATGCCAGCAAAACAGGCATCGCGGACCACCCGCAAACAGCAACCAAGATACAAGGCAGCTGCCACAGATGCACACAATCCCCACAGGTGTAGTCAAAGGAGGCTGTGCCAGTATGAACTGAGCACACCTACACACCACACCCCTTCCTACACCAAAATGCTACCACTAGCATTTGCAATCATGGCGCAGGAGGACATGCCTATACTGCTACAACTACAGCAACAACAACAACTACAGCAGTAAGAACAGGCAGCACAGAGGAGACACAGGAGGAGAAGGAGGGTGAGACAGGGCCAGCAATTACCACGAGCGCAGCCACCAGCGCCTCGTAGGCAGCCACCAATCCCTCGCACCAGACCCAGCCCATTCAACCTAACCCCTGAGCAGATCCACACCCTGTACCGGTTGGACCGTGACACCATCACCACCATAGTGGACATGATACAGAACGACATTGCCAGCCACATACAAATACGCACTGCCATCCCCTACTACTAAAGGTGGTGTCTGTGCTACACTTCCTGGCCACAGGCACCTACCAACACACAGTGGGCCAGCTGCATGGCATTTCACAGCCACTATTCTCACGCATGCTGAACCAAGTGCTGGATGCCCTTCTGAAGCACGCAAGCACCCACATATCCCTACCACGGACTGCCCAGGAGATAGCCGAAACCAAAGTAGGCTTCCATGCACTGGCAGGCATGCCCAATTGTGTTGGTGCCATCGACTGCACCCATGTGGAATTGGTAGTCCCCCATGCCATAGATGCGGTGTACCGCAATCGCAAGCAATACCACTCCATCAATGTGCAAATGGTATGTGACTCCAGCAAGATCATCACCCATTGCTGCGCCTGATTTCCTGGATCCACACATGATGCCATGGTACTGCGCAACTCCACGCTACCCCGTCACATGGAGCGACATGCCGGACCACGTGCCTGGCTGCTCGGTGAGTTGCACAACAGGCCCATGGCCATGCTGTGGGATACTCATGTGTGCGGATGCAGAAGGGGGGGCTACTGCACCCGGGTAGGAAAGGGGGGGGATACTTCACCAGGGTGGGAAAGGGGGGGTTAATAGTACACCTGGGTGGCAATAGCCAGTGAGTGGAGAATTAATGCAGAGCTAAACACTCCTCACCTGACCCAGCCAAACGGTACATGACACTTCACTGGGCCACATCTCACAAATAATGCATATCGATGAGAACAAGTAAGAGGCACAACCAGGCCACCCTGGTGATGGCAAGCAATGCATGAATGAACAGGATGGCAAGTGTGACAATGTGGGCAGTGTGACCATGCATAGTAAATAATGAACAGCATGAATTGGAGTCAAAACATTGTTGCACTACCACAGCATATCTGCCTCAGCATGCATGATTACACCCTGCATCATCTATTGAACGCCATCCAGACTACCACACCTCATGACAGTATAGATTGCACCTAGATAACATTTTTTCATGCTTACAGGGACATGTGCATGGCCACACCAAATAGCTGCCGCCATGACTGTGCTCCCTGAATGTGGCAGTTCAGAGTGACACACACCTATTTGAATCTGCTTGCAGGTGATGGAGGATATCCCTTGAAGCCGTGACTACTCACCCCTGTGCATAACCCGCAGAACATCCATGAGGAGGAGTACAATCGTGTGCACACCTGTACCCGTGTTGTGATTGAGCGTACCCGTGTTGTGATTGGCCTGTTGAAGGGGCGGTTCCGCTGCCTCAGCAGGTCTGGTGGGGCACTCCTATATAGGCCTGAGAAGGTGGCAAAGATCACCATGGCCTGTGTCATGCTGCACAACATGTGCATCTGGAGAAATGTACCACTGCCACCTGACATTGACATGCATGGGCCGGGTGAGGATGATGAGGATGAAGACGGAGGTGAAGTAGCCCTCCTGCCAGTACGTGATGCACGGGATGACTATGCTGTACACCAAGCACTAATTCACGAATACTTCTGAAATACAGGGACTATGAAAGACTCGTGTCAGTCAGACACTGGGCCAATGTGGAAATGCACACAGGGAATGTTGGGAGTTGGGCACTGAACACCGTACCACATTAAATGGATGCACACAAAAATAACAATGTCCAGGCATGGATTTTTCTTATCACAACGTGTGTATTATTTACAACAGCAAAAATGTGCCCACTCCCCCCTCCCAGACTCCCCCAACAAGCTCCCAGTCCCCCCCAACAAACTCCCTGACCCCCCAACAAACACCAACACCCCCAATAGACTCCACAAGATGCACCCCTTCACCCCCAACCTTGTGTCCCACTACCATTGTCCCCCCACACTACTTCCGGGACTTCTTCCTGTCCAGAGGCGGTATTTCAGTGTGCCTTGCACTCCTATGTGTGTGGCACACTGGGCTGGTGGGGACAGATGAAGCTGGTGTGGAGGTAGTAGGTGATTCGCTGGCAGGTTCCACACCTCCTGCAAGCCGTGGCCGCTGCATATGAAGCAGCATTGAGGTCAGCACCTGTGTCACCGCCCCAGGCAGCCCCTCATTAGCCGAGGCATTGACAGTGGCTGTGTTTGCTTCGATGACCGCTGTGGTCCCTGCAATTGCTGTGGCAATACCCTGCCTGGTTTCCTCCCCGTCTGCTATGTACTGGCAGAGTAGGTCTAACATGGCCTCCTGTTGGGCCTCCACCATCGACAATCGTGTCTCCAGGGTTCTGGAGGGGGCTGGAGTGGTGGGTTGTGCAGTCACGTGGATAACATTTTCGGGACTGGACTCCTCAGAGGTGGGTAGGTCACAGTCACGGAGGCAGGGATCAACTTCACTGCAGGTGGGTGACTGCAGGTGTTGCGGGCGAAAGGGTGGGCATGGGGCGCGGGGTGGCCGGGCATGTCACCTCAGTGTCTCCCTCAGGCTCCACGCTGGCATCAAGTTCTTCCCCAGTGGAGGCGGGTGCTTCCAGGGACTCCCCTTGGAGAGGTGTGGGTGTGGCCTGCTTGTCTCCAGCGGAGGTGGTGGTGGTGGTGGTTGCCCTCTTCTTACGGTGTGAGGTGGATGCCCTCGCAGTTGTCTCCTGGGTTGCTTCTTCCTCATCAGTACCTGGGGGGTAGAAGAGATGCAGGGCATCAGTGATGGTGTGACATGGCAGTGGCGGTGCTGTTCATTGTTCATTTGATCATGCTTTCATGTCTTACAGGTATGTCACACAGGGTATTCAGAAGGGGCATGTAAGCATTCACTAATGGCAGGTGGCATGCCATTGATTTTGGGTTTGTGTGAAGTATCACATGGGCAAGCTCCAGGTGTGTTGGCTGTGTGTTGGTTAAGGGATGGGCACTCAGCATGCATTTCAGTGTGGCAGCTTTTGGCCCACCATCTGTATTTGGGTATGGTCATGTGGGTGTTGGGAAATGCATTGCCTTGCCTAGACTCTCTACCACTTCACTTGTGCTACTTCATGGTCTCCCCTACAGGGATCTGCAGGGTCACTCACCTCCTTCCGCGGTTGATGCCGCACCCGTCTCCATCTCTCATAATCCCTCGATGGACTCAGGACTGATGAATCTGCTGGCCGTCTCCTCCCAGGGCATCAATTTGACAGGGGGGTGGGCATCCCCGCCTGTTACCATGGCCTCCCTCCGATTGGTGGCCATGATATTGCATACCCTCAACCGGAGGTCATCCCACCGCTTCCTGCAGTCCCCCGCACTGCGCGGGGTGGGACCTACGGCTGATACCTTGCGGGCTACCTCCTGCCAGATTTGCCACTTTTGTTGCTGCACCTCCCGCTTCTTGTCGTGGGATTGTATTGTCTCTTCATGTGCAGCTAGAGTGTCCACTAATATGGTGAGCTCTGCGTCTGAGTAACACTGTTTACGCAGCCGGGGGGTGGTCTTCCTGGTAGCCTTTGACATCCTCTATGGATTTCCACTGTGCTCTCCGAGTATCGGCTGGTGGTTATGGAGGATGCGAATGGATTGTGTTTTTAAAGATGGCCGCCAGCCCATTTCCCGTTCCTGCGCGATGACGTAATTTCCGGGTCAGTTTTTTGGCGAACACGGTATTACCATGCCGGTATTACCATGCCGGTATTTAGGGGTTGGTATGAGGCGGTACCGCTATGGGCGGGTCCCGCGATGCCAGTATAGGGGAGTTGGAGGCCCTTTAGCGGCATGGCGGTATTGCCACTACCGGCATGGGGGACGCACGTGCTCACGCACTCGTAATCACCCGCTATTAGCGGGTTCATACGAGCACAAACCCGCTCATTCCGGCATGCCGGTAATGAACCCGGTTTTACTGGGCAACTCGTAATGAGGCCCAATCTGTTTTCTGAAACACACAGCCATAGATAACTGTTCTTCTCTCAGTAAAAAGACCTTCTGACAAACTCTCTCCTTACACAACACACCCACCAAACTTTACTGACCAATCAATTGGTCTGCTCATTCTCATTTGCATGCCTCTCCACCCCCAAAATCCCCATATGTAATATGTGATGTCCGCGGACTACCGCAATGTCCGCGGACATATCGTGACTTGGACAGTCCTTTTACCATTTTCACTTCACTTTCTGTGCCATTCCCTTATTGGATACAGCTAACCAGTCACACAACCATCCATCAATCACATCCAAGACCTCTACGTCTAACTCCATCATCAGAGTTCAGCACTTCAAACGTACTGTAGATTACTCTGAGTACAAGTCTCATTTCATTGGAAATCACCTACTACAAAAACTACTATACAAGTCTCCAAGATTTCTACTTGCAGCTGCATACCTATCCACATGCATGAATACAAACTACAGGTATGCATATTTTTGGACAGTACATGTACAACTCTTATAAAAGAATATAAACAAACTAACTGCCACTTAACCTGTATAGCCTATAAAATGAACTTATTGTCATTTTTTCAATCTGCTATAATCAATTGTCACTTCCAAACCTATCTACTATCTAAACATTTTTTTTACACAGAACAGTATAATTGTAGAAAAACACTTATTAGTGTATTATAAAATCACACACAGCCAGGATAAGGTCATGCACCTTCACACACTCACACAGATAGACACTATCATTGAAAAACTCCCAACTGCAATAACACCACTGCCTGTAAATCACATCCTTCTGATTAACCACACCCCCACAAATGCATACATTCCCTGCTTTTCTATACCTTATCTGCCATTTACCTTATAAAAATAGCAAAATAAGAATATCATATTTTTTCTTTCTCCTAACATTCAATAACATAGCCTTTAGAAACCAAGCGAGTTTCATGCACTTCCTATTCTACTCATTTGCAAAGCATGTTAAACTAACATATTTAAAATAAAATATAAAGACTGCACATACTGAAAGGAAATTGCATGCATACATTATGTTCAAATATAAACAAGAATACCACTATAAAAAAATAAAAATCAATGTCTAAATTAGCATCAATGCTATATACAAAAAAAATTACTAACTTCTTTCCTTTACAATTGCAGTGAAGACTACTCTCCTGAAAAGCAGCAGAATCCGAAGTACAAACAAACGCTCAGAAGAAACCTGCTCATTCAACACAAAGAAAGTAAGTACAATACTGCCACAATATTTTTACTGTTACTCAAACACACTGTGCAGTTGATTCATGTTATTTCTGCACCAAAAGAAAAGATCAGTGCCAAATTCTGCCCACAAATCCCCATTTGTTAAACAGGGACTTGCAGGCAGAGTTGGGCACAAATCCCTGATTTTTGGCACACAAATAACATAACTCAGCCCCTAGAATGTTAGTACTGCAGAACAAAGAACTGTTTTAATTGTATACCATACATTTAGTATTTGTGCTTCTCCTCAACACTAGCTTACTTTCTACTGTCATCTTAACCCCAGTATAGTAACACACAAATACAAGAATAACCTTCCCAACTAGTTATAGCTGCCTAATGCACAATCACACACCATCACATACATCTCTACCATCATACTCAGACACTCATGCACACAACACACATGCAACGCAGAACAGCCCAACCCATATCTTCTATTATTTTTCAACAGACCCCAAAGAATGCCTACCAAAAACCAAGTCCGTAGAAAACAACGTAGAAGTAGAGCAAAAGAAAAAAGAAGTGAAAATTAATCTTAGAAGCTTTGATAGACAGTGCAAGCCTTCTCAAAAGAAAGTTATTTATTTTGGTGTTAAACATAATGAAACCACTAACAAAACTAATTACTAAATTACAAAAAAGACTTCTCAATAAGTGAAATATCAACAAAAATAACTTCTTAACTATTTGTGGAGGTGAATGCAGTCATACCACAAGCACAGAACCATATTTTAATGAAGAAGCATACAAACAAAAGCAAACAAATACAATTGCTATACATAGCAGTGGACGAGGTTATGAAAAACTTAATAATTCCATAATGGAACAAGAAATACTGCTTACAAAAATATCCCCAGATAACTCAGAATTACCTCTCCATTCAACTGGACCAGAACATCCAGTATACAAATGGCCATGCACGTCAATGTGTAACATTCCCAAGAAATCTTTATGCCAATTCCTCAATCAGTATGTGAAAGGCAAAGACAAAATCAAAATGAAACTGCTGCAAAATATGGATACTTGTCCAGTGTGCAAATACACAGGACTACAAGGACATTCATTAGCCTGCATTTCAGGACCTATTTGCAAAAGCACATTCCATGATATCAAAATGATATCAACACATCATCCAACTATAAGAAATATATTCTATAAACTGTACTATGCTAAAAGTCCTGCTTTTGCACTAGCCATTTAAATAACAATCTTCTACATGGTACAGCCAAAGAACTACTTGAAGAAATTGACCATATCCAGAAAAAATATTTGGAAGTGAAAGCCACTTACAAAATGCAATAGCTTCACAACAGACTAGCAACAATTATACACACGGCAACCTTCTACTACACACATACAAAAAAGAAATACTAAAATTTAAAAGTGCATCCGCTCAAGTACCAAACCATGTGAGTGTGCGTTGCCGCAGAACTTTTTATAAAACTAACACAAAAACTATAGACATAACATACAAAATAGAAGACAATGAAGATTCTAAATGGTTTCAATTAGCTCTCTGCCTTATAGCAGAAAACAAATACGAAATAACCAACCCCTTAATACTTTGCAGTTACTGCACTACAAAACTTGACAACAACCAAACTCCTTCACGTGCTAACCCAAATAACTTGGAATTATTCCCACTGCCAAAACCCCTACAACAACTCAATTTATATGAAAGCATCATAATTTAAACAGTGCACCCATTTCAAGCAATAATACGCCTTCAACCAAAAACAGCAAAATTACCTCCATCTGAATTGGTGAAAGGCATTCGTGGCAAAGTAGTTTATTTACCATTAGATCTGACAGAAAATGTGCAACGTTCAATAGAGCAATCTTTAATTATCTTAGTAAATGGTGTACCAACAAAAGACCAAAAAAATTGGCAACAACTCGTCGACTTACATAAAGTTAGACAAGCCTTGCAATATCTAAAAGACAATAATGAGTACTACAAAGAAATAAATATTGAAGAAAACCTAAGGGGAACAACTGAAATAATTCAAGAGTCACCAGAAACTGGTAAATTTCAACTTCTGGATCCTACTGCAGTGTCCAATATTTTAGACCATTATACAATTCATCCATTGCACTCTAAAGAAAAGACAGCATAGATGATGCACTAGAAACGTACCAAATGCGACAAACCAAAGGATCACCGATGAGCATATGGGGACAAAAGTATAGAAGCACATGCTTTTCCTCTACTATTTCCTACTGGCAAAGGAGGAAGGTACGATGATAGACCCACTCAGATAACAGCATCAGAATACCACTCACTAAGAATGTATTCTGAAGATCCCAGATTTAGACAAAATGTGTAATACATATTCCACCTACTCTTTGAAAGTGAACTAGCAACTCTGTTATGTAGTTGCACACATATTGAAATCGGGAACCTACTTTCAAAATATGTCAGCTACGCAATTAATACAAAAAAGTACAAGAAAAAGATGAGGTTTTACAATCGAGTATTACAAATCTGTTTGCAAACATGCGTGGTACAAAAGAATACTGGTTCCGACGTCACGGAGATGTACGTTGTATGTTCAGAAACCTTGGACCACCCACTTGGTTTGTCACATTAAGTTGTGCAGAATATGCATGGGAAGATTTACATGATTTCCTACGCATATCAAACAAAAAAAAAAACACACATATACTAACACCTGGAGAACTTTGTTCTCTAGATCCTGTTAATGTTTCAAGATATTTCCACCATCGTTTTTATTGCTATACTACATTTTATTTGTAATAAAACTGTTCCTCCCCTCGGAGAAGTGCAACACTTCTTTTGGAGAAAAGAATACCAAGCCAGAGGAGCATCACATATCCACATGCTTTTATGGATTAAAGATGCTCCTAAATTTGGTCAGGACAATGATGCCACTGTCTTGCAGTTCATCCAAAAATATGTCACTTGTGAGATCATTTCACAAACTACACATACTGACATTCATGCACAAATTGTACAATTTCAAAGACACAAATGTGGCAAATATTGTCATCGCAAATACAAGAACAAAGGGAAATACTATACCAAATGCTGCTTTGGTTTCCCTAGACCAGTTACAGAAACAGGTGAAGTAAACAACTTAATGTCTTCAATTAGACATACTGTTAAAGGTAAATCACCTAAGAATACATATAACATAAAAAGAACAGATGAATCAAAATATATCAATGATTACAATCCAATTGTTGCCCTCTTATGGAATGCAAACATAGATGTGCAGTACATTGCAGGCAATTCCACTGCAGTTGCACGATATGTTACAGCCTACTTAACAAAAGCAGAAAAAACAGAGCTTCAAGACCTCTGGAATTACCTATCGGCAGACAAAACATTAACTCAGAAATTGTACAGCTTAGGCATAAAAATGCTCTCTCATTGAAAATGTGGCACCTGCGAAGCTGCAGATTGTTTAACCAGTACTGCTTTGTATGGAAAATCTGAAAATATAGTATGGCTAAGTCTTGGTCCTGCTAAATCTAGAAAGAGTTCTCAAATCATATGACGACATAGAAACAATAGCCAAAAATGATCCCAACAGCCAAGACATTTTGAAGAACAATTTACTAGACACATACTACCCGAACAGGAGTACCACTTTGGAAAACATGTTTCGAAGGGATTGTGTCCTCCGACATATTCCTTATCTTTGATAATACGTTTCCAGCTTGCTGGCCTCGGAAATTTTTTCTGTAGAGGGCGCTGCGCGACGACATCCGCCGAGTCGATGTCCTTCGACGGCCACCGTATCGGCGCCGACGTCACCATGCCCATAAATAGCCACGCGCTGCGTCCGTTGCTCAGTTCCGTTTTTCCGCGCTTCGTGGGGCCTTGGAACGTCGTTGCTCAGTTCAGTCAGGATAACTATCTATTTCTACTCGGATATACCTTATCGTTCTCGATGGCTTCTTCATCAGAACCGACGACGCCGCGATCCGGCTTCAAGAAATGTCGAGACTGCGGTAAAAAGAATTTCCACCCAAGAACGCCATGAGCCATCGGGTAAGAAGGCACCGTCTTCGACGCCGCCGTCGAAGATTCCTTCGATGCACGGATCAGCGCCATCGACGCCGGTGTCCAAGGGTTCATCGGCGCGTCGATCGACTCGACGCCATCGTCGATGCCGACGTCGACGCCGATGAAAGAGAGGACCAAGGCCACTCCACAGCCAACGGTGATTTCAAGGGCCTCCGGCACGACGCCGAGACCGTCGTCGATGCCCTCGAGTAGGATCCCGATCCTCTCGAGTTCTTCGAGACCCCTTCCAGTTTTTTCGATGCCGTTTTCGGCGCCTTCGAAGCCTGTTACATCGGCGTCGACGACATCAATGTTTTCTCGTCCAATAACAATGAGTTTGGCTCCTTCTACCTTGGAGATGGGTTTTACTCCGTTTCAGAGGTCAGAGTACGCTGGACTTTCTTAACACTGCCTATTGCAGAGGATTTCACCTCGGAGGAAAGAAGGCTGAAGGACCTACAGGAGTCACTACATGAGGCAAGTGGGCTGGACACTTCCCCAGAAGTGGAATTTGTTAAGCCAGACCCAGGGGCACATGCCCCTATAGAACCCTGATGGCAAGAATTATTGAGTTTATGGGTTGGTCTGCGCCTTCACCTGTTTTTCAACAGGACGACCTAACAGATATATTAGACAAAGGCCCACAGGAGGACCGGTGGTCCCCTTCCATGCAGCCTTACAAAGGAAAATTGCATCTAATTGGGAAACTCCCGAAGTTATCCCTGCAGTCAATAAAAGATTGTCAACCAAGTATAGGGTAGTGGCTGCTGACCCTGAATACTTATCAAAACACCCGACTCCAGAGAGCCTGGTGGTTCAAGTAGCAACTTCATCTAGCAGTAGGACCGCTTACCCTACTGTCCCACAGGATAGAGATGACAAGAGGTACGACTCTATGGCGAAGAAAGTTTTCTCTGCCTGTAGTATGGCGTTGAAGTCCATCAACGCCACCTGTACGCTCGCCAGGTTCAGTCACACACTATGGGAGTGTGCTTCATCAGCGGCTGACTGCATACCCGAAGGAGAGGAAAAGGAAGCCTTCCTTAACATTATTAAAGATGGCAAGGATGCCATGTGCGAATCACTTCAAACTGGCATCGATTCCGCTGACAGTATCAGCAGGGCCATGGCGGCAAGTACAACAATCCGCAGGCATGCGTGGTTGCGAAAGTCTGGCTTTGCTCCAGATGTACAGGCCAGACTTTTGAATATGCCCTTTGACGGCTCTTCATTATTCGGGAAAAAGGCTGATGACAGTCTGGAAAAGTTACAGACTTCTAAAGCAGCAGCAAAATCTTTAGGAGCTGCTATCCACCAACCTTCTTTTCGCCCCTCAGGAACCTCTGGTAGAGGAAAGTCCTTTTGCTATTATTCCGCATTCGGGAAAGGCAGAGGACAGCCGGCTCAAAGAGGCCAAAGGAGATCCACCCGAGGTGGACGGGTCAAAAGTACTAAGGCCGCAGCAGCAGCAGGTGCCTTTTTACCCTCGGCATCTGCATCAGCCGCCCCCAAACCACTCTGAGGCCTTTCCACACAATACACCTGTAAGGGGCAGGTTAACTCACCATCTGACGGAATGGCAGGCTATAACGTCAGATGCTTGGGCATTGGAAACAGTTGCCCAAGGTTACTGCCTTCCCTTTCTACACATTCCTCGGAGCCATCCACCGGGGAACAGCTCTCTGAAAGTTTCAGATCTGCTCCTCTTGCAGGAAATTATAGACCTGCTAGAGAAAGGTGCCATAGAACCGGTACCTGTAGCGGAAAGGAACAAGGGCTGGTACTCCCCCTACTTTCTCATACCAAAGAAAGACAGAGGACTGAGACCCATCCTGGACTTACGAGAATTGAACAAGTTCCTCAGGAAGGACAAGTTCAAGATGGTAACTCTCTCTCAGATCTTTCAGGCCCTCCAGCTCTAGGACTGGCTGGTATCTCTGGACCTTCAGGATGCTTATTTCCATGTGCCAATCCATCCCAAACACAGGAAATACCTGAGGTTCGCAATTGGCGACTCTCATTATCAATTTCGAGTTCTGCCATTTGGGGTTACCTCCGCCCCGAGGGTCTTCACCAAGCTGATGTCGGTAGTGGAACGAGTCTAAAGAGGGAAGGGATCTATGTCTACCCCTACCTGGACGACTGGCTGATCAGGGCTGTATCTTCGGAACAGGCCCAAGCCCAGCTAGATTATGTCTGCCACTTCCTTCACAGACTGGGCTTCTCCCTCAATTTAAAGAAGTCACCGATGATACCAGCATAGAGGCTCCAGTTCATTGGAGCGGTCCTGGACACTTCCCTGGGAAAAGCCTCGCCACCAGAGGTGAGGGCTCAGGATATTCTACAGATGGTCACCAAGTTTCAAAATGCCCAACGTTTCCCAGCCTTTGACTTTTTGACGTTGCTAGGCCTCATGACATCCTGCATCTTCCTTGCGCCTGAGAATGAGATCTCTTCAGTGGGCACTGAGAAGTCAGTGGTCGCAATTCTCAGGGAGAATGACAGATCTCCTCCGGATTCCGGACACGGTAGCCCGCAACCTTCAATGGTGGACCTATCCAGAGAACATCTTGAAAGGAGAACTGTTTTGGCAACCATGGCCGGAGATAACAGTAGTCACAGACGCCTCACTCACGGGGTGGGGAGCCCATGCCAACGACTTGACCATCAGCGGTCGTTGGTCTCCATCGGAGTCCAGACTACACATCAACCTATTAGAGCTGAGAGCAATCAGACTAGCGCTGAAAGCTTTCCTGCCATCAGTACAGGGGAGAAATGTCCTGATAATGATGGACAACACAGTGGCCATGCACTACCTCAACAAAAGAGGAGGCGTAGGATCACTGCCACTGTGCAGAGAGGCGATGCTGCTCTGGTTTTCAGCAATCCAAGAAGGAATCTCGCTATCGGCTGTCCACCTAGCCGGAGAGAAGAACTTGACAGCGGACGCTCTGAGCAGGCAGAGCACGGTCTCCCACGAGTGGGAGCTAGCTCAGGAAGTCCTTCAAGAGATCTTCACCCTTTGGGGAACCCCTCAGGTGGATCTGTTCGCCACAAGCAACAACAAGAAGTGTGATCTGTTCTGTTCAAGGGAATTTCCCCCGAGAGGAGCTCTAGGAGATGCGTTCCTAGTGGACTGGGAGTTTCCACTCCTTTACGCGTTTCCTCCAGTCCCTGTTATTCCTCAAATGATCAGGAGGTTGAGAAGATTCCGGAAAACCATGATCCTAATTGCCCCGGATTGGGCCAGGAGAACGTGGTACCCGGACCTTCTAGATATGTCCATCTGTCCTCCAATCCGTCTTCCACTCAAAGAGAATCTTCTCTCAGAGAAGGGAGGTCAGGTTCTCCATCCAGACACCAGAACCCTCAACCTTCAAGCTTGGCTTCTGAAAGGTTGAGGTACAAGGATTGGGATCTCCCTGATGACGTCATGGAGGTGTTGCTTTCGGCCAGAAGACCGGCAACAAAGTCTTTATACCGCTGCCGTTGGAACAAATTTTACAGCTGGTGTAGGGAAGAGAATATCAACCCTTTTTCATGTGGTACACCAACGGTGTTATCGTTTCTACTCTACTTGGCAAACTCAGGCCTTCATGTGGGCACTGTAAAAAGCTATCTTGCAGCGCTTTCTATCTTCAAGCGCACAGCGGAGGAACCATCGTATTTCAAAATTCCTCTAGTGGTACAATTTCTCAAGGGACTAACTAATGTTTACCCTCCAAAACCATTCCAGGTTCCCTTATGGGACTTAAATTTAGTCTTAAACTTCTTAATGGGCACTCCATTCGAACCACTTCACTCTTGCGCGCTGAAATTTCTCACGCTTAAAACTGTCCTGTTGGTAGCACTAACATCTGCTAGGAGGTTGAGCGAACTACAAGCTCTCTCCTGTAAACCCCCACATACAATCTTCCACAAGGACAAAGTTGTCCTACAGGTGAAGCCTAATTTCCTCCCAAAGGTGGTTTCTGAATTTCATATTACTCAGAAAATTACCTTGCCTTCGTTCTACCCTCCTCCCCATCCGGGGAAAGAGGAGGAAAGGCTACATAGGCTGGACCCTAGGCAAGCTCTCAGCTTTTACATCAGCAGAATGGCTAGGATCAGGCAAGCAGACCAACTGTTTGTAGGATACTCAGGTCGCAAGTTGGGACTACCCATAACAAAACAAACCATCTGCAGGTGGATTATTTTGGCCATCCTGGAATGTTATAGACTAGCAGGGAATGAGCCACCCCAAAATCTCAGGGCTCATTCAACCAGGGGTATCGCAGCCTCTTCGGCTCTCCAAAGAGGGGTACCGGTCTGGGAAATATGTGCGGCAGCCACATGGTCGTCCGCACATACATTCACAAAATTTTACAATCTGGATTCCTCCACTGCTCAAAAGACCAGATTTGGCAAGGCCGTATTACATTCGGTCCATCCCTAAAGGGATAAATAACACTCTCACTCCCGCCTCCAATTACATGCCACTGCTATGGGAGTCTATCAAAGATAAGGAATACGTCGGAGGACACAATCCCTTCGAAGAACAAGTTACTTCTTACCTGGTAACATTCTTTCGACGGGATGTTCCTCCAACGTATTCCTTATCGCCCCTCCCAACCAACCCCACAGTGATAACTTCCCTTGTGGTTGCAGCTTACGCTCCTTCAAGGTCAATAACCAATTCAGGCATGACTTTTCTTATGCTACAAAACGGAACTGAGCAACGGACGCAGCGCGTGGCTATTTATGGGCATGGTGATGTCAGCGCCGATACGGTGGCTGTCGAAGGACATCGACTCGTCGGACGTCGACGCGCAGCGCCCTCTACAGAAATAATTTCCGAGGCCAGCAAGCTGAAAACGTATTATCAAAGATAAGGAATAAGTCGGAGGGACATCCCGTCGAAAGAACGTTACCAGGTAAGAAGTAACTTGTTCGTCTATACCACATAGCCCAAAACTTTGCATACAAAAATAATATAAAACCCGATGAAAGCAAAGGTAGATATAGAGTGACAGATTGTGAAGGCAGCTTAGTGAAACTTACCAAACCAAGCTTAATTAATCTTATCAAATTGTCATTAAAAACTCAACAAAAAGAATTCTATTACATGTCCCTGCTACAACTTTTTAAACCATGGAGAAAAGAAGAAGAGATATTAGATAACTATGACAGCTATGAAGACGCTTTCAAAGCAAACGAAAGCACTATCACCGATATCAACTTTACACAGTACAAAACAATGTTGCACAATGAACAGCAACATGAAGAAGAACTCCTGGCCCAACTAGATAAAGACACTCCCAAAAGTAGTCAACCTTCTGTAACAGGAAGCCAAGAACCACTGGGACAGCCACTTATAGCAAATGAAGCAGAATTAGCTATGACAGAAGTAGAAAACACCATGTGTCACTATGAAGAAGATACAGAAAACTTAACTGCACTACAATCAAAACTAAACAAAGAGCATCACCAATTTTGAAGAAGTAACAAGAAATTGCACATGGTGTACAACATGAAAATAAAGAAATGACAAACCTATATTACTATATGTCAGTGGTGAAGCTGGTTCAGGCAAAACATTGTTAATCAAAATCATCAGCAAATTCCTTCAACAAATGACAAGCAACAAATTGTCAGCTGTTGTAACTGCCCCCACAGGTTTAGCTGCCTACAATATAGGCGGTGTCACTTTACACCGATTGCTACTCTTTCCAGTGGAACACCAAAATAATTTAGACTATTACAAACTTTCTACAGAAGCTGCAATGGAACTACGCAGAGTTCCTCCCGGGAGGATAGCTCAGCGGCAGCGTGCGCGTCTTGGAAGCAGGACGACACGAAGCAACAACAGGTTCGATCCCCGGGTCCGCGCTTAAAAACCTCTGGGTGTTTAAGCGCGTTATAAATACGCAACTAAGAGAAAAAAAAAAAAAACAATTACGCAACTAAGAAAAAACAAACAATCCCTGTAACAGCGCCTCGATGCCTGCGGGCTGTGTGAGCGCTTTATAAATGTTAAATAAATAAATAAATAGAGTGTTAAAACAAATAAAAATGCTACTAATAGATGAAGTGAGCATGATCTCCATCCTAATGTTGGCTTTATTCACCTCAGATTACAAGAAGTACTTAAAACAAACTATGAAGAGCTCTTTGGAGGAAAACACATTATTGTTTTCGGAGATCTTCTTCAATTGACACCAGTGAAAGGTGAACCTATTTTTAAAACCTTAGGACACACACTCTGCCGTAAAACTGTTGGCAGCATAGGAAATGTCAACCTTTGTCAACATTTCCAATACAGAGAATTAACAGAAAACATGCGCCAATCTGCAGATCTCACTTATGCCAACATCCTAAAAAAATATTAGAGTTGGTGTATTATCTCAAGAAGCACAAGCAATATTAGAAACCCGGCACATCCATGCACTTTATGGCCATAACGCATGTGCTACTGATGTTATGGAGCAATTAGCGCACAAAAATGTCAATTGTATGGCCTTAATGCCAACTCTTGCAAGCTGTTCCAAATTCAATTAAACAATGTTAAAAAAAAGAAATGCAACCAATAATTGAAATTTGCTCCACAGGCAAACTAGACGTACATGGTATGACACTACCCATGTGTCAGCAAGCCACAACAAGACTAAATACCTTAGAAAATTCTATCTCCAACACAGCTGGGTTGGAGAAAATATTAAAATTATCCTTAAACTGTAGAGTAATGCTTAAACGTAACCTTGATGTGGAGCAAGGACTAGTTAATGGAGCACTGGGTACAGTTGTTGGCTTTCAAACATACCCACGTGACAACAACATTCAGTTTGTCAATATTCTCTTTGACAAACTTTCAGAAGTAAAAAGGATAGGGCGCTCAACAGCTCGATTCGTTCTCTTCAAAGACATGTATGTACGTAGTGAACAATTTTCTCTAACTCTTGCGTATGCAGTCACCATTCATAAATCCCAAGGTCTTCCCTAAACAAAGCATTGATAGATACTGGGAACAGTCTTTAAAGAAGGCATGAGCTAAGTAGCACTATCACGCTTACGTACACTTGACCGTCTATTTCTAATCAACTTTGAAGCAAGTAAAGTCAACGCTGATATTCCTTGCATTCTAGAATACAATAGACTACGTTCACTGTACACCCCCCCAACTAAAACAATATCCTGTTCCACAAAAAGGGAAACGTTGTAAAAGAAAACTAATTCAAACTGAAATGCAACAAAATTTGACTGCAAATCCCCCAAAGAGAATAAAAGAAGCTAATACTTTATCATTTACCATAACTAAAGAAGAACCTATTAGTCAAAGTAACTCAGGTATTTCTTCAGAGAAGCAACACACACTCCGAAAAAATGACTTGGACACAGAACTATCTGGTCCATTCAAATTTTAAAATGTAACTGGTGTAAGTTGTTAAGCAAATGTAGCAATTAATATTCTATTTCAATTGCCACCAATCGTTGAGAACATTTACTTACAGAGTACAGACCAATTGTGTTTGCAAATGTTAGTCCTTTATAGAAATGCAACAAACAATCCTGACAACACATATAGTGTCCACGGAATACGACAAGAATTGGACTACTGTGCTGGAATGGTGAAATTCACTATAAACTCACAAGAAGATCCACAAGAATTTCTCATTTAGTTACTACAAGTACTGGAAAACAAAAACATACCTATAAATGAAATCTTCCAGATTTCATACATGTGGAAACATACCTGCACTCTCTGCAAAAAAAGTTACACAAGAACAAATCCCTAATGAGTGCTTTGTGTATGTATCCATACCTAATTGTGAACCCGTTCCATTTCAGCAACTTGTACAAAATGCAAACCATGGCAGATTATGTACTACCTGCAATTCAGATAGTCGCTCCACGTTACAAATACAAACACATAGTAACTACTTAATACTAATGCTTCTACGTTACAATGCAGATGGTACCAAAAACAACTGCAAGCTGACTGGATTCACACACGGTCAAGTATCACTTGGTAAGAGAACCTTCACAACAATAGGTATAATCTACCACGCAGGAGCCACAACCAATGCAGGCCACTACACTGCATATATAAAAAAGAAATGTGGATGGTTCGAATGTAAAGATAGTACCATTACTATAAAGCAGAGATTAACAGCGAATCTTACAAATGCTTATTCAATCTTCTTAAAACCAACATTTAATAACTAGCCTGTACTTCAACATTAACAAAAAATCAAATAAAAAACTATAAACAGTTAGAATACGCCAATAGGTATTTAACTGGCCCAAAATCCTATAACAACCAAACAGATAAATGATTATCACTAAACTGTAACAAACAATAGACAATTAGAATACTCCAACAGGTATCGAACTGCTTCAGAAATCTGCAACAATCCAACAAAAACAAACAAATAGACTGTAGCATAACAAAAAGTTTTTTTTAATCCAAAAAGGATTTAATTTTCCCCCAGACCCAATGATTTGAAAAACAAACACAGAAACTGAGCAAAATGCACAGTACACTGGTTTGTAAACCAAATATGAGGGTAAAAAAAAAAGCTGAAATGTCTATTATGCAATGTAATAAGTCTTTATAGGATACATACACTAACATGTTCTTTTCTTTTATCACAGAAATTGAAAAAGAATATTTCCTCCATGTACCAAACTCATTAAAAAAATATATCTAACCTCAGCAAAGCAAACAGTAAGTATAATTACAAACATTTGATAGATATTCAAATCTATAGGTGTGATCTATGGCTGTGATATTGTGCAGTGCTTTTGATCAAGGCCTAGAGTCTCGGGTGTATAGCCTACAGCTTACGGCCTTCGCCCATGCACCCAACTTTCTACGTCCTGCCCACAACCAGCACACTATATGAAACCCATGGTGGCTTATAACTTCAGTACTTATAACTTTGGTCTTGGGTAGGCCCTGCCACAACCACCACAACATATCACACCTATGGTAGCTTATAACTTCAGTACAAATAACTTCAGTCTTAAGTAGACTATGGCCACAAAACCACAACATATCACACCCATAGATCACACCCATGTTTGATTCTATGGGTATACGGCCATGCACCCAAGACTCTAGGCCCTGGCCACAACCACCGCAGCATATCACACCCATAGATCACACCCATAGAATCAAACATTTTTTAACCATACAGCAATTTATATGTCCGCGGACACCTTGGGTGTTCTTAGAACAGTTTCAATTTGTCTGCAAACAATACGGACAGGCATAGTGTTCTTGGGACACCTCCATTTATTTGCGGACATCCCGGACACCGCGTGTGTTCTTAGAACATTTCCAAATTGCTTACGAACAATACGGACAGGCATAGTATCCTTAGGACACCCCCATTTTGGGTTATTACAGACATCCCGGACACTGAATGTGTTCTTAGAACAGTTTCAACTTACATGCGAACAGTACGGACAGGTATAGTGTCCTTAGGACACCCCCATTTTCATTTAATAACTGACATCCCGGACACCTTGGGTGTTCTTAGAACAGTTTCAACTTGCCTGCGAACAGTACGGACAGGTATAGTGTCCTTAGGACACCCCCATTTTGGGCTATTACGGACATCCCGGACACCACGTGTGTTCTTAGAACAGTTCCAACATGCCTGCAAACAGTACGGACAGGTATAGTGTCCTTAGGACATCCCCATCTGGGTCGATTGCGGACATCAAGGACAGCGTGACTGTCCGCGGACACAACAAACACAACAGCGGTGCCTACCACCTAAATAGATACAATATTTGAACCATCTCTTACCCCCCCACCATCCCCAAACAGTCTTACAGACCAACACACTTGCCAAAATTGTATTTCCCCACCATTTGTCGCCGCGCTGTCCGCGGACGTCAGTGAAACCAAGATGGCGGCCGTTTCCAAAAATCTGACGCACTTCATGCTCCCCATCATCCAATCAGCGAACTCGTCGCATGTCCGCGGACATGACGCAAGCCGATTAGCCAATCAGGACACTGTCCGCGGAGCGAACAGGGAAGTGTGTCCGCGGACCGAACATAGATATCACTCATTTTTTATGACCTACTTTTTGGTTGTTTATTAAAAAACTACAGGACGGATGTTCACCAAATTTACAAAAGCACATTTTCGGGACCAAGCCGCTGCTCCTGCCGCAAGTTTGGTGAAAATCCGTCCAGCAGTTTGGGCTGTAGGCGTCAGCAAAGTTTTTTTCCCCATTCAGTCTATGGGAAAAAAAGAAGTTTTGGGACTCCCCCCCTGGACCAAACCTCACCAAACTTCGAAATTCAGAGTGGCCCATACAATATACTTTTTTTTGCAAAGTTTGGTGAGGATTTGTACAGGTGGAGCAAAGTTATAAGCCGCCCAAAAAGTGCTCTTCCTATTGAAACAGCAACTTAACCATAACTACATGGCCATAAAATATAAAAAAAATATTTTAATAATATAACATTTTATCTTTACTTTAGCACTATCCTTACATTTAAAAAGGGACAGTTGCTGTGCCACCATATTCATGAAGTTAACATTTAACAATTGAAGTCTGTTTACCCTCAAATTATTCATGTTTTTATTCCAAAGAAGGCCAATACAAAATGTTGTATAACCGTATTTCTAGATAATGCATCCTTTGGGGAGCACTTGCCTTATATGGTCAGTAATGCTCCCTCCGAGTTGTAGAATGCTACCACTTCTGTAGCAGGTTTGGCAACCAAAATTGCATTTCCAATTTGTAAGTGAACTGTTGGCTGTGGCACTTTTTAAAGTGCGACCCTTTTGTTACTAAAGATTATTTTTAGATGTAAGCACCTGTTTGTAATTCAATATCATACTTTCTCTTGGCTTCTAATATTTGTTTAAGGTAAGGGCTGTCAATGGTTATCTGTATTGGATGAAAGTGTTTCATAGTGCCAAAATAACGTTTAAAAGGAAATTTACACGAGAGGCTGCTACTCAAACCTTGCATGCGCACATTTGAAGTATGTGGTACTTTTCTCCGAAACGTGGCCAACTGCATAATTCAGCTGCTGGAATGTATACTGCAGAAGTATACATGTGTCCGTTATTTGACTGGCAATGAACATGTTGCATACTCACAGGGCCCGAAACTAGTTAATTTATAATCACTGATGGTACTTTTTTTTTTTTTTTTAGGAATAGAGCATACGTGGAAATGGTGTTTGATTTGCAGCACCACTTTTCTATAGGGAATCCACCTTCACTTTGCATTGCAAAAATCAAAATAAATCAGGATAGCATTCTTTCACACACACAATACATCTATGAGGATAGTAAATCCAAAACGAAAAAATGCATTTATTTATTTATTTTTTAAACTTTTCTTTATTGGCATGGTGAGAGAACAAACAATCAACACAAAGTACAGCATAACAAGGGTATCCGATACATAGATGGTAATGCAATACATGGGAATGCCAGCAAAGGACAGATAGGACCATGATTCGGATTTATGTGGCGCAGCAATGCGTTAGTTTACTTCACAAGGAGGGGGGGGGACAATAGTTCTAAGTCATCTTTGTTATTTAAATAGGTGCAAAATTCCGTCCATACATTCTTGGGTCGGGAGGTCAGCGAGAGGGTATTGATATAGTCCTCCTCGCACGCTTGAGTCCAGGTGAGGGCCCCCAACCACATCTCAAACGAAGGGGGGGGTCGGCGTTTCCAACATTGTAATATACATTTTCTGGCTATTATGGTGGCAACATTCAGAAACCTAGACATCTTCCTCAATTCAGGGCTATCCCACAGGCCGAACAGTATAGCTAGGGGTTCTGGAGGGATATGGGACGCTGTAATATCCGAGAGAGCTTCAATGATGGCTTTCCAGTATGGGCCCAGTGCATCACAGGACCAGAACATATGAGTGTGATCTGCAGCAGACCTGCACTTAGGGCAGGTGCGGGCCTGGGTGTGTGCAAACCTATTCAGTCTTTGAGGCGTGTAGTATAGTCTGTTCAGGAGCTTGTATTGTATGCACCTATGTCTGGCATTCAGAGAGGTGGTTCAGTTGTGTATGCACATTTTTCCCCGCATTGCATCAGTGATGGAGAGGCCCAGCTCCTCACTCCATGTATCCCGTGCCTTGAGAGGCACGTCCGTGGGGTCGGCCATCAACAATTTGTACAGCGAGGACACTATCCCCGTAGCACCAGCCGAGTTGGATATGTAGTGAATCTTAGGTGAGTCTGGGGGCTCATCAGGGTATGAGGGCCACCAGGCGCGGAACTCCGCCCTCAACCTATAGTATTGTAGTAGTTCCAACGCAGTACCCAGGTGTCCGGGGCGCCACGTCTGCGGAGTGATAAACTTCTCTTCGGGGTAAAAGTCGGTCAGGGCCCGGTAGCCCAGGTCGTGCCAGTGTTTCATTAAGAGTTTATCATGTGTAGGGCTGAAGCCTGGGAACTGCCAGATGGGCAGCCATTTGTAGTATGGGTGGTGGTCGGCTTGTGTCTGCAGGATATGTTTCCAGGCCCTGATAGTGGCCGCTACAGGGTCTGCTGGGGCGTCGGTGTGATGTGTGATGGAGAATGAGGGAGAGGGTGTTGACACTCTCGCTTGCTAGTTTCTCGAGCTTCACATGCGGGGGGGGTCGGAGAACGTGTACCAGTATGTGGCGTGTTGGGCCTGCGCGGCTGTCCAGTATTTAGCGACGTCGGGGGCGGTGAATCCCCCGTTTCTATAGGGAAGAGTCATGTGCTGCCATTTCTTACGAACTGCGCCCGAGTGCCATGGAAATTGGGCATATGCAGCGTGCAGGTTCCTGAAATATCGCTTTCCGGGCCAGATCGGCACATTAGTGAAGACGTAGAGAAATGTAGGGACCATAATCATTTTGATTAGAGATATTCTACCCGACAGAGAGAGTGGAAGACTGCGCCATTTCAACATTTGAGCCTCAGCAAGCTGCGCCACAGCTGCGTAGTTGTCAGCCAACAGTGAATCTTTAGTGAGGGACAGCTGCACTCCAAGGTATCTGATGCCCCTCGGTGACCATCGGAGGGGGAATTTGCAGGGCGGTTGTGTAGTGGAAGGTTTCAGATTTGGAGTAGTTTATGGCGAAGCCCGAGAAAGTGCCAATTTTGGTTATGTCTCTCAATATCGGGTCCAGGTGGGCAGCCGGGTCTCTAATATATAGAATATATATTATATATTATATAATATATACATGTCGGCATATAGAGAAATGATCTCGGGAGTATCACGAAGACGTATACCTTTACGCGTGTGTTTGTCCCTAACATTGTAAGCCATGGGTTCTATAGCGAGCGCAAAAAGTATCAGAGAGAACGGGCAGCCCTGGCGGGTACTCCTGTGGAGAGCGAAGGGGGCCGAGGCCCTGGAGTTGACTAGGACTCTGGCTGCGGGGCTTGTGTAGAGAAGTTTGATGTACGATCTCATGCATGGACCAATTCCCATCTTGTGGAGCACCGCCCACATATGTTGCCATGACACCATGTCAAATGCCTTCTGGGCATCGAGGGTGACCGCCACGGCCTGTGCGTTGGGGTCAATTCTAGCCAAAACATTGAACAGACGACGGATATTGAGGGCGGTGGATCTGCCGGGCACAAAGCCACTCTGTTTGGGGTGGACTAAGTGGGGCATAATGGGGAGAAACCTATTGGCAATAATCTTGGCAAATATTTTCGTGTCAGTGTTGATCAGGGAAAGGGGTCTAAAAGGACCCACATTCGTCCAACGGTTTACCTGGCTTGGGTAGTACAGTTATAAGCACCTCACACATGGATTGGGGTAGGATGTTTAACTCTAAGGATTCGTTCCACACCTCCAGGAGTCTGGGTGCCAGAATGGCTACATGTTCCCGATTAAACTCCGAGGTTAGGCCGTCCGGGCCTGGTGCTTTGCCCCTAGGGCAGTTTGAGATGACCGTGGTTATCTCATCGAGGGTGATAGGGGCTTCAAGTAGGTCGCTGGTCGCGCGGGAGAGGAGGGTCATGGGATTTGATCTAGCAGGGTGTCAGTGTCTTGCAGGCTGTGTTCTTGCTGGGGGCCATACAGGGTCGTGTAGAACGCAGTGAATGTCCCAAGGATATCATGGTCGGACCAGCACAGGGTGCCTCCTGTGTCTTTTTATTTATTTATTTACTTATTTATATGCTTCTATAGTGCCAAAAGCCCGCAGGCATCAGGGCGCTGTGACACACAATGGGTACAGAGTTAATTAAACATCCTGATCTCTGGCTCCGGTGGGTATAAAAAAAAGACTATTTAAATAGGTGGCAATCAATGCGGTTCCTGCCCCCCTCAGTGCAGACCAGTCTGGACAGTGTCCTTCCCGGCCTATCCCCCTCACCATACTTCCTGGCTGCTACGTGACGGGCGAAGTACCGAACTTCTCTTAGAGCATGAGACTCAAATGTTTCTAATTCTGCTTTGATCTGTGCCAGTATGGTCGGGGAAGGGGAGGTGGCATATGCCCTCTCAAGCTCTTTTAATTTCGCTTCCGACTGCTGCAAGCTATTTTTTATGGCTTTGAGGACCCCAGCCTCCCTAGAGATGCACATCCCTCTGATGAAGACCTTGAATGCCTCCCAGCGTACTCCATCGGGGGTGTCATGCCTGTTATTGCACTCAAAGAAGGTGTTGATGTCAGCTAGGATATCAGCTTTGAAGACTATGGGCCTCATTACACGGATGGCGGTAAGGGTTTACCGGTACCGGTAAGGGTTTACCGGTACCGGTAAACCCTTACCGTCTTACTACGAGGTCCCTTTGCGGGTAGGTACTTTAACGCCTGCTGTTTAGCAGGCGTTAAAAACCAACCTGCAAAGGGACCAGGGTGCTAATTACGGTACCGCAATTTGCGGCACCGTAATTAGCGCCTTCCCCATTCCCATAGAGCACTATGGGGCAAAAATGGGAATGGGGAAGGGCAATGGGGGAAGGGGGAATTACCGCCCCACCAACCTTGCAATAGGGCGGTAATTCCCCTTTCCACCAAGGCAGAGCCGGTATTTTACCGGCATGGACCAAGGTGGTAATAGCACCTTGGTCCTCCGCCTACCGTGTAATGAGGCCTTATGTCTAGGAGGGCCTCCGACTTAAATCTCCAAGAGGAGCGAGGGGGCTGGTTGTGTCCCAGTGTTATCTGAAGTGTTATCGGTGAATGGTCCGACAATGTGCGCGGTAATATCTTGGTCTCTGTTACCCTGCCCATCATGCAACTTGATATGAGGAAAATGTCGATCCTGGAGAGCCTATCGTGTACCGATGAGTAAAATGTGTACTCTCTAACCTGTGGGTTGTGAGCTCTCCATACATCCCTGAGATCAAGTGTATCTATGTGGGCGTGTAACCCATGGGCTGCACGTGATGGGGCTCTGCGGGCCGTCCCAGACCTATCCAGGTCTTTGTCTAGGATCAGATTCATGTCACCGCCCCATATGATGGGAATACCAATATATTTCAGAAGCGTGGTGGTGATGGCATCAAAGAACTCAGGGGCGTCAAAGTTAGGGGCATATGTGTTCACTAGGAGGCATTCCATATTAGCGAGTGAGCAATGGAGGATCACATATCTACCCTCAGGGTCAATATGGCTGGAACGCAGGGAAAACTGGAGTGACTTATGGATTAGAGTTAGGACCCCCCTGGATTGGGTGGAGTACTTCGTATATTATCTATTATTGCCCCACGTGGGGGCGAGACATGTTGCTAGGCGCCCAAGGGCATGGGTTTCTTGGAGAAAGAGGATTTTGGCGCCATGTCGCTGGGCATAGGCAGTTATCCTGCGGGCCTTAGTGAAATTGCTTAGACCACGGATATTCCATGTTACAATGTTCAGAGCCATAGTGTCACATTATGGAACATCCCAGTGGTAGTATTCGTTAGCATTCCACCTTTTGCATTTGCCGTGAGCACAGTAGTATTGAGTCGAAGTCATGTATCTCTCAACCATGTTTTTAACTGTTAACTCAACCCCAACTTCGCCACCCCCCACCCTCACTGCCCAACCCCAACATGCAGTGCAGACCTCCCACCCCAGAACACACATGACGCCCTATGGGCCAGCTCCAACCGGAAACCAAAGGTCAGAGGACCAGATCCAACGTGGATAGGGCCACATCACAGCCCAACAGGGGCCAGTCATTAAAAGGAACAAAGTAAAATTGAAAGCAAACATTGCAACTGCAACGGGGGGCGCTGGTGCCGTGCGGCCGGCATCTGGCGCTTGGTGTGGGGCAGCAAATGCTGTCCCGAATGTGTTGCTGTGGTAAACGGGTTTCACAGACAGCCTCTGAGACCAGAGAGTGCCCTCTGGTAGGTTGACATCACAGGAGAGAGCAGGACACAGGGATAGCTCCGAGAACCAAGTGGGGGAGAAGGCAAAGTAAGCAGTTTAGGAGCTAGCCTGTGGCCCGCATACACATGACAAGAGGCCGCAGTTGCTGAGTGGACACAGTGAGGTTGCCATCAACACATCATAAGGCATGGATCTGTGGACATTTTATAACATCATGGGATGTGCAGTCTATGGTGCGTGGTCGCCTCGCGGCCCAGGAAGAGGTATATGTAACTCAACGAACTTCACTGCTTCGTCCGGGACAGTGAAGAAGAAGATCTTGCCATCATGAGTGATCTTTAGCCATCCTGGGAACAGGATGGCATAGGGGACGTTGCGCTCCCTGAGCAGCTTCTTGATGCCCATGAATTGGCGCCTCTCTTGCTGCACCGCCAGCGAGAAGTTCGGGAAGATTCTTATGGTATGGGCCTCAAATCGCAGGTCTCCCTTTTCCCGCGACAGGCGTAGGATGAGATCTCTGTCGCGGTAGTTGAGCATCTTGGCGATAATGGGTCTGGGGATGTCGCCGGGTCTGGGGCACGGTGATAGGGCTGGATGAGCCCGCTCGACTGTGAAATAAGGTGAGAGGGCAGGGTCATCCAGCAGGTCTTTGAGGAGTTTCTCCACTGCGTCTTCCATCCGCCCCTTGAGGGCATTCTCGGGGACCCCGATGATGCGCAGGTTGTTCCTACGAGAGCGCGATTCCAAATCGTCACATTTCGCCTTGACACTTTTCATGTCACGCGTTAGGGAGGCCACCGTGTCTTGGAGCGCGTTAATACCATCTTTGTTTACCGAGATTCTATTTTCAGCCTCAGTGATCCTCGATCCCACCTGGTCTACTCGACCCTTTAGCGAGGCGCCATTAGCATTGATGTCGTCTAGTTTTTCATGGAAGGAGGCGAAGTTTTTAGCCATAGATTCCATTAGTAGGATGAGGTCAGGTGCTCCGACCACTTGGTGCAGGGTCAAGTCTGGCTCGTCCTGGGGCGATGATGTGCTGGCTGGCTCATCTCGAAGGACCGCTTTAGCATACTTGTCCATTGCGCCTCCTTGGGCCCCCGCCTTGTGTCTGCTAGGCATTGTCACTGTAGTGGGCCCAGTTGCAGAGAGGGCCCACTTATGAGTAGGATGAAGAACTGGGGAAGGCCACCGCAGATAGCAGTGAGTTACCGGCGGAGCAGCCTGTGATGGCGGGCATTCGCGGCCTCCACATGTGTTCAGGTTGCACGGGGGGCCAGCGGGATCTGTCTCAGGAGGGCGCAAGCGGTGGCGGCGACAATGCCAGCGGGAAAGTGGGCAGACAGTATGGTAAGGGGCACTTCCTTATGGCAGTTCTGGCGCCCAGCAGGGCCCGCAAAGTCGCACACAGCGGGCAGAGGCCTTGCCGCCCACGCGCTCCAGCCCCCGCTCACCTGGTCCGCCGCGGCAGTGGGGTGAATAAACCTCTGTGTTGTCGGCGCCGGGGGAGGCCGCGATGATCGCTGACGCAACAGGTAGCATTCACAGTGTGGCGGCGTCCGCAACGGGACACCCAGGCAGCCGCTACAACTCCACAGAGCGGCAGGAAACAGGAGCGGTGGGGGATCCGGGAGTCAGGCAGGCCAGGCGGGAGGGCCGGATGTTAGGCAACCGCCGGGGCCGGGCAGAATGCTAGGCCCAAATCCGACAGAGGTGCCAACCGGGTCCCGGGTGGACCGATCGAGTCCAAAATCGCATAAAATGTCCAGTGCAGTGGCGGAAACAGCACGGCCAGCCGATAGTCCTTCACAATGTCGGGGACCGCAGATGTGAGCAGATGAACGCCGAGGCCGCACAGAGCTGAAAAGCTAGGCAGCCATCTTGGGCTGCTCCACAGCGCCACCCTTTCTATAATTTTTTAAATTGGGATTGACTTCATGGATATTTCTGTTCAGAAGATCTATCTATTTCAGAAAAAACTGTGACCCACATGGCGATTAGCAAAATAAAAGAATACACATTTGTTGAGTGAACTGCTAGTTGTGTAGTCTGTTAGTGGATTTCTCATTTCTGAAACTCTTTGAAGCCCTTCTGGAAAAATATGAGAAAAGCCTTAGACACTTTGGGCAAGATCCAAAGAGTGTAGAGCAATTTGGCCTGTCCCACATTCTGCTCAGAAATGGACAGAGCACATCCCTCTAGTACTCTCCCAACGGAACAGCATGACTTCCAAGTCCTCAAATTCCCAAGTTTCTTTCTTTTGGACTAGCAGTGACACCTTCCAGCATCTAGGTACTGTGACTGATGTCCCGACTACCAGCTGCCAGCATAGTCCCAGCCTCCCCCCCCCCCCCGTCCCCGCCCCCATCACCTCAACTTGCTCAGCCTAAATATATGTCCACCTTCTTTTCCTTAAGTGGGCAAGCCATCTGTACATGAACGCCTTCTCATTGTTACTTCCTTACACCCCTTCAGAAGGCCATCCTCTCAACTCGGCTCACCTCAACATCACCCTCTTTCCTGCTCCTCTTCAAACTTAAAATCTGTGTGCTGCCATATCTGTGTGCTAAACCTGCTCCATTCACACTGTCTCTGCCTGATGATCCCTTTAAAAGCACTACAATGCCATTGACCAACAGCAAGTCCACACACACACACACACACTCTCTCTCTCTCTTTCTCTTTTTCTCTTTATCTCTCTCTCTCTTTCTCTCTTCTTCTCTTTTTCTCTCTCTTTTTCTCTCTTTTTCTCCCCCCCACTTATATCTATTATGGCACAGGACCCGTGGGAATTCCAAAGTAACAACACAAATAGGTGATCCTGTGGATGTTCAAAAGTATCGTTGTGAGTTTACTGCATTTTAATTGAATCATACAAATGACTTTTGCATAATATTTTCGTTTTTATTTGGCTTTGATATTAATGTTCAATAGATTAGTTCAATTTTGATTGTATAGTGAAACAATTGTTAACATCAAACATTTAATAAAGAACATCTCACAATCCATGCACTCATCACACTTATCCTTGTGACAAACGTACCACATAAGACAATTTGAACAACACAAAACCCAATCGTACACCTCATACAATTTGCAAAATACAGCAATCTGTACAATAAAGCCAAACATTGTTGACCACTATAATAGTGATCCGGCACACAAAATATGTCCAACCACGTGCTGATGCTTCCAAATATCCCCGGCAGCTTATAGCTTTGCACCTAGGGCTGAAAACTCATTTAAGAGTATTTGGTTGCTAATGGAGTTCATCGTCAGTTTCTTCATAGCGTACTCCAGTTTTGTCTTCCTGGATAATTATTCACAACGACCCAGCCTTCCACTGGGATAAACTACAATAATCACAAGTACTTTAAAGGCCTGCAATGTAAACCATATGGAACCATTGACTCAACTCAACAGCATGCAGCTCTTTGCTCCCTGAACCGCTAAGCATGCCACTCAAGACCACCACTTTAACACTGTGAAAAACCTGAAGGTGTCTCACCCGCGAGTCCCCGGGGATCTGTTATCCAGGTGGCCAGGACAAGGCCATCGCTTTTGGATCCAGTTCCTGGGGATGGACCAGTGCGGGAGGATCACCTGGATGAGGGGTCCTCGGGGAGTGGAAGTGGGACACTGAAAGGTGAGACACGGTATCCCCTTCCTTGTAACACCTTTCCCCCATCCTACCAGGTAGGATACATAGGAACCCAATCCCCCTGGCCCCCTGTTTCTCAACACAAATACTTTTTCACGGACAACTCACTCTGAGAGAAAACAAACTAACACTTGAGCCATAAACATGACATGTCCCATCACAAGGGTCAGACAGAGTCAGGCAATTACTGATAATTACACACACCTGACTTCCATCACACTTCCCCCACATGGATAAAAGGCAGAGCACGAAAGCACACTCTGAGCAAGGCAAAACACACGAGAAAGCAGCAGTTCTGAGATGGCAGTTTAATACGAGGAGAAAGATGGCAAGGCCAGAAAGGGTTGCAAGGAGGGAATTGCCCTTGGCCTTTTCAGAGGAAGAAAACCGCTACTTTCATGAACACTCGAGAACAAGAAACATAAGGCCGGGAATTAAATCTGAAGAAAGGTGCATTGTGTGTGGTGAAGGAACCTGGGGCTCTCCCGCATCGACAGGCGCGGAGGAGCGATTGCCGCTGTGGTACTGTCCTTGGCTCCTACAACAAAGCTGCTCCAGTAAAGTCAGCACAGCCGGTGAGTTGGGGAGACTTATAGCAGACCGGTCTGTGTTAGAACCAAGGTTGTAAGCGGCAACATTGTATGAAGAAATCTGCAAAGAACAGAGGATAAGGCACAGGTGATGAGCGACGCTAATATAATTGAATATCCGAGGAGTGACAGAACTTTTGAAACCAAGGTAGATGCCATATAGAGAGTGGTCCGGCGCCACATGGGTGCTCATTCAAAGGTCTCTGTTAGGTATCCAACAGAGTGTAAAATTTGGGAACTGTGAAATTGAAGTGGTCCTGCAATGGGTCAAGCTAAACCCTGTGCACAGTCGAAAGTCTTCGATAGCTAATAAGAACTACAATTGGTCTGAGCCTGGCTGAGGGAGTGTCATGGCCACTGGTCCAGGGCCATTACCTTTGTGCCCTACTGTAACGCTCACCTGATTCTCGCAGAGGCGCCGGTCTTGACTGGGCGACTACCGTATCTTCAAAGGTGATGTGCAGCACCCGGTTGGCTCTTTGGGCTGGACCTCTGTGCCCTGTATGCCTGACGTGCAGAGTAAGATGTCTGCAGATAGAAAATACGGGGTTAATGAACTGGGGTTATTGGGGTGTCCCTATCTCTTTCCTCTTCTCCTCTCCTGTAGACCCCCACAGGTTAACACTCTCACCTTAGGTAAGTGAATGCCGAGCTCTCCATCTGCCTCGGGGCAGGGTGCTGTAACCAGTTTCTTCACCGGATAGGTAGCGCAGGCCTCTTGACTTCAGAGGACTGCTGTCCGTCGTTTACTGCACGAACGGTAAGTTTCGAGTAACTCAAATGTCTTTAAAGTCTTTAATAATGATGTCTCTTGTTTTGCAGGGTTCCGGCGATGGCGGATGACGGGCTGAAGTACCTTGAAGATGGAGCCCGTGTGATGAATAGAAGCGCCTGGAAGCACGTAAGTAAGCGCTTGTTGCCAGCTTCACAATGCGCTCTAACTGTCTTTTTATTTTGCAGGTACAAGTTCGGAGCGGCTGCAGGGTGCCGGGATACCCACTGGGTTAGATGTGGAAAGGAGTAATGGCACGTGAGTATTAAAGTTCCCCAATGTCTTTAAACGCACCTTGTTTTGTCTTTCAGATGCGGGATGCAGCGCCGACGGCCTCCGGAGCGTGCAAAGAGTTGGTAAGCTTTTGTCTTTCAGATGCCGGAATGCAGTGTGAAGACCTCCGGAGCGCACGAAGAGTAGGTAAGCCTTTGCCTTTCAGATGCCGGAATGCTAACCTGTTCTTTCTTGTCTTTATAGGTGTTGCTGAAGACTGGATTCAGGATGGTAAGCCTTTTTCCTTAGGCCCAGGATCAGATGCAGAAGACACGATGAGCGTTCTGCTGCAGAGGATGCAGAATAACGCAAAGCAAGATTCATCCACCGGGTGTGGTTTAAATAGCCTCCTGTAGTGCTTAGTGGTCTCCTTCCACAGCCACGCCTAAGTAAGAAAAGAGTTCCTGGTAAGAAAAGAGTTCCTGCCTTCCAGAAGAGTTCCAGTGTTCTGAATCTAGGGAGTGGCTCCAGCCCCACCCAACAGGAAAAGTAGTTCCAAACAGAAGAGGATCAGAGGCTCAACTGGCAGGCAAGTAAGCAGCATGGTCTGCTGCAGGTAAGTCCACCCAAGCATTATGAGCCCGGCGCTTCCAGCGCTGGGACTGGGCATATTTATGAGCCTGGTGCCACTGGCGCCAGGACTGGGTCCAAAAGGTCCCCATTGGGACTGGTTGGCACTCGGAACCTGGGTTATGGATCTGCTTCCAAGGGAGTTGGGAAAACCCTGACCTTTTGGAAGCAGAGATCATGACAGTACCCCCCCTCAAGGCCCCTCCCAAACCGGGCTTCTCCGGGGGTTTTGGCTTGTCAGGAAATGTTCGGTGAAATCTTTTGATTAGGCGAGGAGCGTGGACATATTCAGCAGGTTCCCAGGATCTCTCTTGGGGGCCGTAGCCTTTCCAGTCAATTAGGTAGAATAGTTTAGATTTGGAGATCTTGGAGTCCAGAATGCTTTTGACTTCAAACTCGAGTTCTCCATCAACTAGGATAGGTTTTGGAGATTTGGTTAGTCGGGTTTGAGGTTGCACGGGTTTTAATAGAGAGACGTGGAAGACCGGATGTATCTTCATGTGCGGGGGCAAGTCCAACTTGACCGCTACTGGGTTTACTATGGTAGTGATGGAATAGGGACCAAGGTATCTTGGGTTGAATGTGCGTGGCCCTTTTAGAGATAGATATTTGGTGGATAACCAGACTTGATCCCCTACTTGATAGTGAGGGGCTTCCTTCCGATGTTGATCTGCTCCTTTCTTGTATTGTTCTTTAGCCCTTTGAAGGTGAGAAACCGCTTCCTTAAAGGCTTGGGTGATTGTAGAATGCAGGTGGTCTACTGCTGGTGTTTCAAGATCTTGGAGGGGATCCAACTCCGAGGTTCGAGGGTGACTGCCGTACAAAAGAAAAAACGGGGTTTTCCCAGTTCCCGAATGGACAGAGTTATTGTAGGCATACTCGGCTATCCAAAGGATATCTTTCCAAGTTTTTTCAGTTTGTTGCAGCATGCAGCGTAAATACTGTTCCAGAGTTTGATTGGTCCTCTCGGTTTGTCCGTCGGTCTGAGGGTGGTGACTGGTCGATAGTCTCACATCAATTTGAGCCGACCGACAGCAACTTCGCCAAAAATGAGAAATAAATTGACTACCTCGATCCGAAATTAGAACCGAAGGAAAACCGTGCAGTCGGACGATTTTTTCGAGAAATTCTCGGGCCAGAGTTGCTGCTGTTGGCAAGCCTTTGAGCGGAATGAAATGCGCCATCTTGGAGAATAAGTCCACGATTACTAGAATCGTATTGTATCCGGAGCATGGAGGTAGATCGGTGATGAAGTCCATAGAAAGCGTATGCCAAGGGCGAGGTGGGATGTCAATAGGGCGTAAGAGGCCTGCTGGTCTTTCCTTTTGACTCTTGTTTTGGGCGCATACTCCACAGGACATTATAAAGTCTCTGATATCTTTTTTCCAAGACGGCCACCAGAAGTAGCGCTTGATCTTTTCTGAGGTCTTGGCTATACCGGGATGACCTTCCATTAAAGAGTCGTGATAACAAGAGATTATTTTTTTCTGTAAATCTGTGCTGGGTAGGTATAATCGTTCTTGGAAATACAATAAGTTGTCCTTTACTGCAAAGTCCTTTCCCTGCAGATGCCAATTCTGTATGTCTGCTGGAGTTACAAGTTGCCTGGCTTTATCCTTAACTTCCTCTATGGATTCTGTGGCGATTACACCCAGAATTCTTTGTTCGGGAATGATTGGTACAGGTTTAGGGTTGATCAAGTGTTCTTCCACTCCCATCCGAGAAAGGGCATCGGCTTTACCATTCTTTGTACCAGGTCGATAGGTAATTATGAAGTCAAACTCGGCAAAGAATAATGCCCAACGGAGTTGTCTAGAGGATTGGGCTTTTGCGGTTTTCAAATATTGCAGGTTTCGGTGATCCGTAATCACAGTAACGGTGTGTCGGGCCCCCAGCAGATAATGCCGCCAAGCCTTAAAGGCAGACTTGATAGCCAGAAGTTCCTTGTCAGTAATCGTGTAATTGACTTCAGGAGGCGAGAATTTGCGGGACCAAAATGCCACGGGATGCAACTGATTGGTTACCGGGTCCTTTTGTGATAGAACTGCCCCCATGGCAAGGCTTGAAGCATCAGTTTCCACGATGTAGGGGAGTTCGGGGCGAGGGTGTTTTAAGATTGGTGCAGAGATAAATTTAGTCTTCAAATCCTGGAAAGCTTGTTCCGCCTCGGTAGACCATTCAAAACGTTTGTTTTTCTTTAACAAGGCAGTGATGGGCTGGACTATTCGAGAGAACTCGGGGATAAACCTGCGGTAAAAGTTAGCGAAGCCTAACATGCTTTGCACACCTTTTACGGAAGATGGTGATGGCCATTTGAGAACTGCATCGACCTTCTTTGAATCCATACGCACTCCGCCAGGCGATAATATGAATCCCAAGAATTCAACTTCAGTCACGTTGAAAACACATTTTTCCAACTTAGCGAAAAGTTTATGTTGACGCAATCTTTCGAGGACCATTTTCACGTGTTTCCGATGTTCAGATTCCGATGAAGAATAAACGAGAATGTCGTCGATGTAAACAACAACACACACATCTATGAGCTCTCTGAGGACATCGTTCATAAAATATTGAAAGGCGGCCGGGGCATTGCAAAGTCCGAAGGGCATGACCTGATATTCAAATAGCCCATACTTGGTGCGGAAGGCCGTCTTCCATTCATCGCCCTCTTTTACTCGTACCAAGTTGTAAGCTCCTCTAAAATCCAGCTTTGTATATATGCATGCTTTTCTGACTTGGTCCAGGAGTTCAGGGATCAAAGGTAACGGATATCTATTCTTAACGGTGATCTGGTTCAGGGAGCGATAATCGATACAAGTTCTAAGGTCTCCTTCCTTTTTTGGAACGAAGAACAAAGCTGAAGAGGCAGGGGACTTGGAAGGACGAATAAACCCATTTGCCAGGTATTGATCCAGGTATTGTCGAAGGTGAAGGTTCTCAGGCTCGGTGAGGGCATAAATTCTACTACAAGGAGGAGTAGATCCAGGTATTAGGTCTATCTGGCAGTCATAAGACCTATGAGGAGGTAGAGAGTTAGCCTGCTCCTTCCGGAAAACATCTTGGTATTCTAGGTATTCGGGAGGTAACTGGGGAGTCTCTGAAGAAATTGCTGCCAGTGCAACACCAGGTGGAGGGTGACAAGTAGAGACACATTCTGGAAACTGGACCGTTCTTGCTCGCCAATCGATCAGAGGATTGTGTTTCTCTAACCAAGGTATTCCTAGAATAATCTGGAACTGAGGGGCCTTGATCACATCGAACACGATCTTCTCATGGTGTCCATCTTGACTTACTAGCGTCACCTCTTGAGTGGTATGCGTTACTGGCCCGGAGGCTATCTCCGTACCATCCACCGTAGTAATGACGTCCTTTACAGCCTTGGGACAAAGAGTTAGATTCATCCTCAAAACCATTTCATGATCCACATAATTGCCGATGGCACCGCTGTCGACGTAAGCTTCAATTGCATGTAATCGATCCGGATTATCAGGGCTAATGAGGACCATAGGTATCACGAAATGCGAGGTCACGGAACTGGTTTTCACGCTCGGCAAGAGGACCTCTATTCTTGTCGGGCGAGGTTGTTTCCCTGCTCAGAGTTTGTAACTGTGGTAACTGCAGCTCCTACTGCCTTCTTGGCAGGTTTCACCGGACAGTCTCGAAGAAAGTGCCCTGAATTTCCGCAATATAGGCATAATTGCAACTGTTTTCTCCTTTCCCGCTCCCTTTGTGTTAGAGGACCTTTCAGACCCCCTATTTGCATGGGTTCCCCGGAGTCTACTCCTTTGGAAGGAGTTGGCGGTTTGGAAAATACTCGAGCATCAAACTTGGAACGATCGGCCTTCCTGTTCTGCAGTCTGTGATCTATTTGAACGACCAAGTCTATATAATCCGAACAGTCTTGTGGGGGATTCACTACTTGGGCTAAAACGTCTTTGAGCTCTCCACGTAGACCTCTATAAAACAGCGTAATCCTTTTGTCCTCAGGCCATTGAGTTTCCACTATTAGTCTATTGAAAGATGCAATATAAGCCAAAAGGTCTTGATTACCCTGTCGCAACGAAAGAAGCTCATTGTCCAAGGCCTGCCCCTGTGCATGTCTTGCGAACAGTTTTTCCATACTAAGCTGAAAGGCTTGAAAATCATGGAGAACCGGATCATCTTGATTAACTAGAGGGATCGACCAGTCTGCCGCATTGCCACTAAGGTACGAAAGTACAAAAGCTACTTTAGCTTGATCAGTTGGAAAGGCTGCTGGCCGGCATAAGAAGTGCAACCGGCACTGATTGATAAATACCGCAAACCTCTTTGGGTCACCAGAAAATCGTTCGGGCGGAGCCAGAGGTACATTCCCAGGTAGGTTGATCTGCACTGGATTCATAGAGGATGTTGAAGGAAGATTTGCCCCTGATGCGGGTAGCGGGGTCTGTCCGGCTTGTGACTGTAGCAATTGTCTAGCAAGATCATCTGTTCTCTCCTTGGAAATAATAAGTTCCCTTCTTAGAGCGTTCGTTTCCTGACGAGCTGCATGCACTTCTGCCCTTAGTTCCCCAAGTAACCGGGCTAGGTGGTCAGTATCCGAGGTTTCCATAGCGCCTGGGTGAGAGTTTTGCGGTAGGCTTTGCGTTCTGTAACGCTCACCTGATTCTCGCAGAGGCGCCGGTCTTGACTGGGCGACTACCGTATCTTCAAAGGTGATGTGCAGCACCCGGTTGGCTCTTTGGGCTGGACCTCTGTGCCCTGTATGCCTGACGTGCAGAGTAAGATGTCTGCAGATAGAAAATACGGGGTTAATGAACTGGGGTTATTGGGGTGTCCCTATCTCTTTCCTCTTCTCCTCTCCTGTAGACCCCCACAGGTTAACGCTCTCACCTTAGGTAAGTGAATGCCGAGCTCTCCATCTGCCTCGGGGCAGGGTGCTGTAACCAGTTTCTTCACCGGATAGGTAGCGCAGGCCTCTTGACTTCAGAGGACTGCTGTCCGTCGTTTACTGCACGAACGGTAAGTTTCGAGTAACTCAAATGTCTTTAAAGTCTTTAATAATGATGTCTCTTGTTTTGCAGGGTTCCGGCGATGGCGGATGACGGGCTGAAGTACCTTGAAGATGGAGCCCGTGTGATGAATAGAAGCGCCTGGAAGCACGTAAGTAAGCGCTTGTTGCCAGCTTCACAATGCGCTCTAACTGTCTTTTTATTTTGCAGGTACAAGTTCGGAGCGGCTGCAGGGTGCCGGGATACCCACTGGGTTAGATGTGGAAAGGAGTAATGGCACGTGAGTATTAAAGTTCCCCAATGTCTTTAAACGCACCTTGTTTTGTCTTTCAGATGCGGGATGCAGCGCCGACGGCCTCCGGAGCGTGCAAAGAGTTGGTAAGCTTTTGTCTTTCAGATGCCGGAATGCAGTGTGAAGACCTCCGGAGCGCACGAAGAGTAGGTAAGCCTTTGCCTTTCAGATGCCGGAATGCTAACCTGTTCTTTCTTGTCTTTATAGGTGTTGCTGAAGACTGGATTCAGGATGGTAAGCCTTTTTCCTTAGGCCCAGGATCAGATGCAGAAGACACGATGAGCGTTCTGCTGCAGTGGATGCAGAATAACGCAAAGCAAGATTCATCCACCGGGTGTGGTTTAAATACCCTCCTGTAGTGCTTAGGTGTCTCCTTCCACAGCCACGCCTAAGTAAGAAAAGAGTTCCTGGTAAGAAAAGAGTTCCTGCCTTCCAGAAGAGTTCCAGTGTTCTGAATCTAGGGAGTGGCTCCAGCCCCACCCAACAGGAAAAGTAGTTCCAAACAGAAGAGGATCAGAGGCTCAACTGGCAGGCAAGTAAGCAGCATGGTCTGCTGCAGGTAAGTCCACCCAAGCATTATGAGCCCGGCGCTTCCAGCGCTGGGACTGGGCATATTTATGAGCCTGGTGCCACTGGCGCCAGGACTGGGTCCAAAAGGTCCCCATTGGGACTGGTTGGCACTCGGAACCTGGGTTATGGATCTGCTTCCAAGGGAGTTGGGAAAACCCTGACCTTTTGGAAGCAGAGATCATGACACCTACAGGGTCCCAATGGACCCAGTCCAGGCACCTTTGGCGGCAATCTCATTTGAAAGTGTGCTCTGCACACAGTGTGCCCAAGGCACGTGCATCTAGGTCGGGCCTGGCCATACAAAGACATTGGAAGCACGTGCAGAAGTCTGGGGGAGTGGTTAGGTGGGGCCACAAGGCAGGGCTTAAAGGTAGTGGCTGGGGCCAGGCTATATAAGCCAGCCCCACCCGCATGCTGGTGCTTCGCGAGCAGCGTAACGCTTACTGCTGTCTACAGCTCCTTACCTGTTTCTAGTCCTGCATGCTTCTCTTCTGTCTCTGGAGCTCCATCTTCAGCACGCACCTACCTGATCTCCATTCTGCAGCTACCACGTGCATCTTACCTGAGACCAGCCACGCCATCGCTCGAAGCGCTGCTTACCTGATTCCAACTCAGCAGCTTCCATGCGCATCTTACCTGTCTCTGCAAATCCAACGCCTGCAGTGCCTCGCATCCTTACCTGTCCCGAACGCCCAGCAACACGGGAGACATCTTCCGGCTCAGCATCCTCACAGATCCATCCATCTGGCTGCCGACAGGTGCTCGGATAACCTCTCGCTATCAAGCGCCGTCTGGCCGAACCTGCAAGGGAGACAGAACGCACAAGGTTAGCAACTGCACAAACGTTTAACGCTTGGCCGCGCAACTCGCAAACCCTGCGTACCATCCGGAAACCCAATTTACCTTCTGGTGGGGTCTTCTAAAATCCCCTGTGGCACCATTTGAACTCGCTTCCATCACCGTGACTCCGCAGGGCCATCTTCATACATATAGGGGAAAGAAAGGACATTACAACATTACGGACAATAATCATTGGGGAAAACGTCAACACAAAAGGACACGGACATTAATCACTGCTACAAAAACTTACCTTCAAGATGGATTGGTCACAGCCGGTCTGGGCCACCACGCACACGGACCAGTGACGCAACTTGGTCCTTCAACGGCACCCCTGCTGAGAGAAAGCAGGATGGAGAGCTCATCGTTACAAAACACCAGTTGAGGTCATATGGGAAAACGCATGCTCATCTCATTCTGGAACAAAAGGTTTGAGGGGGATCGCAATTCCACCGCAGCATTCTCATTGCCTCTTACCTTCTCCCAAGGGCATTACAAGCAACTAGATCAGTCCACACTACCGCAGCTGAGGGTAGAGCCTGAACCAGAGGAGTCCAGTCCAGGGAGGGCTCCAACCGTGCCCCAATGGCCCCGCAGAGACCATGTGAGCGTAACAGGGAGACTCATTGTGTAAAAGGGATCCGAGCCTGGCTGAGGGAGATCCGGGGTGAACCGTGAGTCATCCGAGAAAAGATATTGCTAAAATTGGTCTGAGCCTGGCTTGTGTCATCTTACTTTGATACAAATGTTGCAGGATCATTCCATGACTAAGGATGTTCCTTGGATTGAAGAAAGTTGTTGCACGGTGCTCTTCAGCAGGTTATTTGTGTAGATCAAGTGGGCAACCCACTCATAGACAATGGAAATAAGAGAGTTAAGCCAGTCCCAGTTGGTAGCCGAGGAGGTAGATGGGAAGCGTCAGAGTGGCTGCTTCCTGGCCACAGCTCTACAATCTGAAGATTTGCGTGTTCTTCCAAGGTTGAGGAACTGAGAAACAATTTGTATTGGGTAATATTAATTGGGTATAGAAATGTTCTATGTAAAGCGTGTTCACAATATAAATGGCATGTTGTTGTGGCCCTTTTGTGGACCACTTTAGGGTGTTAACCTTCGCCTATGTGTGCACGGGCCCGAGGGGCATAGCGTACAAAGATACACGGGAGCCAGTGTATAGAACAACCTTCTTTATTGCCCTCTACATAGCTTCTGCCTTTCCGGGCTCTACTAGCCCCTCCTCTTCCTTCCCCCCTCCCCTTGTCTGTGGTTATGTCGTAACACATGTTATCACTGTTATGGATGAATAGGAGTTGTGTGAGAAATCCCATATCTCTCAAGCAGGTGAAACTCGAAATGCTGACTTTTTGATTCAAGCAGTGCACATACATTTGAAGACTAAGGCAAGAAAAGGCAATTCCTCAAGCTGCCTTGGTTTTTATTTTGCTAACTAGTTACGGGGCGCGCCCATGGCAACCTAAACAGAAACCTTACACCTGCTAACAGCTTATCTTCTATGTATCAAGAACAGTGAATAATCGCAACATTAATGGTATTAAAACTCAAGTTTACTCTTCAGAATGAACAGAGTTTAACATATTCAGTGAACCATCATTAGTGGGAAGAGGCCGTAAGTGTTTTTGATTAGTTTAGGGATAGAGTGGAAAACTCAATTATGCAAATTCGAGATTTCAAAAAGAAGCAATTAGATTCTATGAATATGTAATAGGCTGTTTAGCACGCATCATTTCCCTTAGACCTTATGCATTGGTGAAATTCCTAGCTCTGGGATACACTCACAGTTGTACCTCATGCAGACAGACAGCACTTTCTTTACATGCCAAATGATGCACTCTCGACCATTAGAGCACTCCTTATACTGATATTTGGAAGGAAACGCAGAAGCTCTGTTTAAGCACCAGAGACTCCCAGGTTTGAAAATGTAATTTGCTAAACGTTGTCGTAACTCCTAACTTGCATACAGTAAGCTTTAAGATGAAGAGTGAACTTGATAACAGATCTCTATATATTAAAGGAAAACATTTAGTTGAAGTGCAGTTAAGGTGAGCAAACTTAACGCAACAAAATCCTTGAAATTCAGTTCATTGGAAAACTCAGGACCGGCTTAACTCAGTGTGTTCCTGTTGTTCTCCCCCATAATGTCATATCCCCCATAATCCCATTTTGTATGGCATTATACATTCCTTCTCATATAATATATATGTGTTCATGGGCTTTGCAACGGGAATGCGTCGAATTAAGCCGGTCCTGAGTTTCCCAATGCGCTGAATGTTAAGGGTTTTGTTGCAATAAGTGTACTCACCTTAACTGATCTTCAACTAAAGTTTTTTCCTTGAATTTCAAGGATTTTGTTATACCATAGTTGTTTTTCATGCCCACTGTACAATTTTCAGTGCCACTGCCCATGGCCTCAGGCCGTTTCCACTGTATATTTTTCAGTGCCACTGGCCATGGCCTTCGTCTGTGCCTACTGTACATTTTTCAGCGCCACTGTCCACGGCCTTTGGCCATGCCCACTGTATGCTTTTTGGCACCACTGGCCCTGGCCTTCATCCATGCCCATTGTATATTTTAAAACACTAACTGGCCACTAACCATGTCCTTTGGCCGTGCCCAATCTTTTTTTTTTAACGCTACAGCCTTCAGCCGGGCCTACTCTCTGTTTCTTTTAACACTAACAGGCTGCCCAACGCCTTCACCCCATGCCCACTTTATATTTTACAACACTACCAGGCCTTTAGACGTTTAAAATGCTACCAAGCCACTGGCCATGGCCAATGATTTTTCACCCCCGACGTCACTGTAGCGGTAAAAATATGTACTTTTAAAAAAATAGCTTTTTTCTATAAACGCGGCTACATTGCAACGAACTACAGATATCCTCTGTTGTATTTATTATACCAGTGGTTATCGAGGAAAACTGTGGAGAAAAGAGTGTTTTTCCCCTCCCAGGCACTCACCAAGTTCCCCTATCATCTGTGCCTGCTCCCCCCACTCCCTTCATGGCCTGCTCAACTCCCCTGACCTCTCCAATCCCCCCTATCACTCGTTGTTTCTGTGATGCAGTTTCATCTGTGAAGTCGGGTAGCTGCGGTTATTCCTTCAATACCCAACAGCATGGGAAAGCTTTGTGTTGCAAACTCTGTACCTAGCCCATCTCCAACACCAAAATTTCACTTGGTGTACTCTTACCTCCCCCCAACTCTTGCCTAATGGCATTTGCTTGTGTTTTGCCCTAGTAGGAGAGCGAGGGGTCCTTCCAGCTTGGACCAGGTTCGTGTTCTTCCCTTCCTCTGTTCACGGCTCCCTTTCAGCTCTCGTCTGCTCGCCCGGTACACAACTTCTGCATTCCTCCTCAGAGGTTCGTCTTGTCTCTTCGTCCCAACTGAGTTCATTTTGAACTCCTGCGCTGGCCTATTGCTTTTGTTCGGGCCAATGACAAGCCGTGAGAAGCTAGACTGCTCACGTTGATCCTCCAAAGTGATCATCGGACACTCAGTCATCTTCTTTACAGTACTTCTTTCAAAAGCTGATACAAAGTACTTAGTTGGTATTTCAGCCCTGTCAAGTGTAACAGTGGGACTTCTTTGACAATAGAACATATTAGGTCTGGCTAAGGGGGGAAGAGGAGAACTTACTACTTGAGAAGGGGTTAGTGGTGCTAAAGCAGGGGCATACCACATTTCCTGAGAAAAGTAATCCACAATCCCATAGTGGGCTTCCCTTCCCACGTGATACTCCCTCGGCGCCCCACCCTCAGGGGAGTATTGTACTGTGGATGCACCGCCCTGGCCCCATGGAAAAGATCTCTGCCTAGGGGAGAAGGGATGACATCCTCAGATTCGTCACACTACACACTAAGCGAAGAGCCTTCATCACAAAGACATGAGCAGTAAAGCCTAAGCCTCACTTCGCACAAGCAAGAGACGGTTGTTTGCGGTTGTTTAAGCATGGCAGTTTGTAGTATCACCTCAATGTTCTAATGCAGTAATGTGCAAGGGGAATAGATACAATTTTCAAATCCAAACTTCCCCACACATGGGAAAAATGTGTTCTGATGGTGTAAGTGTGTAAAGGGCAAGTGTTAATGGGAAATTGGCTCAATTGAGAGAGAAAATAATTTGCATTGTGATGTGGTGTCTAGTTTTCAATGAGGAGTAAAATCCTTCAAACCCATGCCGTATCCAGGCGCAATTTCAATGGCTGCGTATCGGGCATTTGTATAATGTCATCGAGTAGAGTCCATGGGATGTTGACAGTATTCATAGTGAGCAAAGTAATATCTGGTGTCAACCTGGAGCAATGCAGCTACCAGAAGCAAGATCTCGGACAGAGATCCAGTTATTCAAGATTTGATATAAGACTACATATTCTGCTGAGTCGTCCCACACCAAAAGGTTGTTAGCTGTGTTCAAGGTATCCCCTGTGATGAAGGGATCAACATAACATATAAAAGTCGTTATTATAGGTCAAGGCTGTTTATTACACATAAGAGGATGAGGTTGGGTAAAACATAATGGGTCTAGAAGAGTCACTATTGAAGGAATAAAGGACAATATTACTACAGACGTCCAGATGGGATACCTCAAAGTGGTTATAGCACTGATCTCACTTTGTGGGCTCCTCCTACCAGCAAGTGCTTCTCTTTTTGTTTTCGGGTGCATGTCAGGCTCAGATATTATTACCCTCTAACCACATGTCATCTTCCGGGGCCAATGAGGAGCATTATACAGTTAACACTCACCAACCAGCAATTATTGTACTCCTCCTTGCTTAGGTTTGTTAAAATGTACTCTTTCCCTTGTTTACTGTCTTGGTCAGACTGTGCTTTAAAAATCGGCCCACAGCTGACTTTTTTTCATTTCGACTTCTGGTGTTGGGGCTGGTTTCTGCTAGCCTCTTGGATATATGTCATCAGGTTTTTGGCTTACCTTCATCACTGGGTCTGGTCTGTGCCAATGTGTGAGATATAGCTCAGAGCAAGCTCTCGCTTACTATATCCTCATTTCTGGGCTTTAGCGATATACCCCCTCAGCAGGCTTATGTACAGCAGACGTATGGCTTTCTCAAAATTCTCCTTCCCTCCTCCTTATTTTGCTTCCAGGTACTAACCAAGTCTGTGACACTCCAGCCTGTTACGTAGCGTTTTACTGTTTATATGCATGCGTGAGCCTTGTTCCGGCTCGCGCATGCGGGTTAAAATAAATAAGGACCGGAAGGCTTCATTCGCCGCCGGGACCCCAAACAGAGCAGACGTGTCAGTGCCTTATTCAGTCAGGTGCGTGTGTGATGTGAGGGGCGGCCTGGGGCAATCCTATATGGCAACATTGGCAACGAGGAAAGTGCAGCATGAGAGTGAGCGGAATCCTCGAGGGGTTTCTCACGTCGGACGAGGTGTTCCGAAACGCTCCGCAGTACCGAATCCTACACAGCAAGTTGGCTGCCATCTTGGCATATTGTATGCAACGGTTGTGGCCCGAAAGGGTGCTCGTGCGCCGTTCGTGCTACATAATTGAACAATTTTTGGAACCTTCATGGCCATCAGTCTCACGATGGCTGTGATTTGTTGATTCTACATGAGGTTAGGAAACCTCAGCCTACTCTACTCCTGCAATCAAGAGGAGAGAAGCTGCGTGTGCTGATCCTGCCAAGGGGAGGTACCCCAAAGGAAAATACCACCTTCAGGTGCTCTAAAGACTGTGTTTTGTGCCAGGTGAGGGTGGCTGCAGAGGTCACTCCACTACATTCCTTTTTTTAAAAAAAACTTTCTTTTTTGGTATTTGCAAAAGAAATTATAACAAAACAAACATGGAAGTAACTTGTGCTTCATCTCCCGCCTCCCCTTCTCCCGCCTCCCCCCCGGGCTACAGCAGTGCTTGAGTTAGTAGTAGTCAGCAGTTGACTGCATTATTCGGGATGGGACATGTGTCTGTAGGATTCCGTTGGGGCTCTGGGGATGTGTCTCGGGAGGAATCACTGTCTTTGGTGGACAACAAATAAGCGATGTATGGGCCCCAAATGTCAGGTGGCCGACCGTGCAGGGGTAATAGCTTGATGCAGTTTGTTTCCGTATCTTGACAATATGATATGTCTTTTAGCCACTGCTGTGCGGTCGGTATAGGTCCCTTTCCCCATGACATTGCAATTCTTCTGCGTGCCAACAGTAGCAGTAGCCCTCCTAGTTTGCGTGTTGTGGGGGGGAGCTGTTTGGTGAGTCCCAATAGGGTGATCTTGGGGTCGGGGTCTATGGGTATGCTTACTATTGCTGCTGTCTTTTCCAGTATCGATTCCCAGAATTGTTGTATTGCTGGGCAGGCCCATGCGAGGTGGAGGAAGTCTGCCGATGGTGCACCACAGCAGCCGCACTGTGAGGGGGTCGAGGGGTGGTAGTGGTGGATTCTAACAGGGGTGTGGTACGCTTGGTGAATTCATTTTAGATGTATTAGTTTGTATCTTGTATTTAGTGATACCTTCTGTGTTTATGCTAGAATATAATCCCAATCTTCATCTGGAGTTGAGGTCTGGAGGGCTCTTTCCCATCTCACTTTAGGTGTTATCGGGTTCGGGGCTGTGTCTGTTAGTAGGGATTTCTATAGCATCGAGACCAGCCTACCCTCTCCTTGTGATTGGATGACCCCGTGGAGTAGTTGCCATTTTGCAGGTTGTTGCGGAAACGAGGGTAGTATGGTTTGGAGGGTGCCTCTGAGGCAGAAGTAGATAAACGTGTCAAGGGCGGTGGAGGCTCCGCAGGTTTTGGCCTGTTGGGGGTGAGGAAGTGCCCTTCGATGAAAAGGTCACCCATAGTTTTTAATTTTAACTTGTCGACCCAATTCAGGTAGACTTTCTCTGCGGTTAGTGGAATTATAGGAATTAATTTTACCGGAAGTAAGGGGGAGAACCTGCTCTGAATCTTACATTTCAGCGCACATTTTTTCCATATTGCTATGGTGCAAAGGACCGTATTTAGGGTGTTGTGTGGGGTATGTGTCAGGCCAAAAATGGCTGCTCTGCGCAGGTTAGGGGATGCCAAGGCTCGCTCTAGTTGGACATGGGACGGACGAAATGTGTGGCATACCAATGACCCAGGAATTGGGCTTGTGCTGCCCAGTAATAGCGTTCTACGTCGGGGAGCGCCATTCTGCCTTTTTTTACTGGCTGGATTAGTGATTTGTAGGCTATTCTGGCTGGTTTGCCCACCCAGAGAAGTTCCAGGATTATGCTCCTTAGGTGTTGGAGATGTTTTTGGGGTACCATTAGGGGGAGGTTTACGAATAGATAGGAGTTTGGGGAGTATCACCATTTTTACTAATGACACTGGGCCCCATAGGGTGAGTGGTAGTGATTTCCATCTGTCTATTTTCCCCTGTAGTGTTTGGATTACTTTACCGTAGTTGTCTTGGAAGAGGGTTTGATGGTCTCTGGCCAATTGGATGCCTAAGTAGCGCACATTAGTGTGTTCCCATTTGAAGCCATAGTCGTCTTGGAATTCTTGGGTCTCTGGGGTGAGTGGGAATATAATTGCCTTACTGTGATCTTTTTTTATTTTTTAAATGTGTTTATTAAGTTTCAATAACACCGAATACAACAAGGCAACCTTCTCCTGCATTCTGTAAAACATAAATATGCCCCCCGCCCGTCCCGCCCACCCTCATCAAGACCACCATTAGTCCTTTAATATAAGTCGCGCCAACCTGCGATCAAGAGCTGTTTGTGTCACTTGAAGCGTCTTCTATTTGTCTGGGGTTTAATAGTGGCATCGTGATCGCCACCCATTGATGTAGGTCTTCGCTGTGTCCAGTTTCTGCTCACGTAGCACCTTTTCCCACGCCCCAGTTTCTGCCGTTGTCCATTTACAGAGGTCTGCCCACCACAAATCGATGCTAGAGCTTCTGATGCACTTCCATCCCATAGCTATGCGTCTTTTCGCCAAGATATACATTAGGTCCTTAAATTTGTTAAGGGGCTTATTCTTTTTGCCTCTTTTGTAGCTACCCAGGATCCATGCTGCAGGTGATTGCACGTCTAGTGTTATGTCCGCTTCTGCCACTTTATCAGCTATCTGCGCCCAAAAGGTTTGTATCACCTGGCACCCCCAAAACATGTGTGTCATGTCCGCCCGGGGTTCACGGCACTGAGGGCATTCGATGAATGATACTTGCCCCGTTGAATTTGGAAATCACTGCTGGCGTAAGGTACGCCCGATTGAGTGTAAAATTGGATGAGCTGCAGTCAGGCGTTCCTGGAGACCTTCTTGTGGTAGCGGGCGATGCATTCCCATTCCTTCTCATCAAACTCCAGTCTCAATTAATGTTGCCACTTAGCTTTGCTCTTGAGGCTGGTGCTAGTTGTGCTATTCAGTAGTGTGTCGTAAACCCTTGAAGTTTCGTGCCCTCCCTCGGCTGCTGCTAGCATGTTCTCAATGGTCTCGTGTCCGGTCTCTAAGCTCTCCTCACCTGGCCACCGGTCCAAAAGCTTACGCACCACAGCATTATGGAGCAGGAATTGTCCCATCGGTAGTCCAGAGGTTGCTTGCAACTCTTCGAATGTAAGGATACCCTGGTCGTCTACAAGGTCGCCCAGGATGGCCACTCCATATGGTTCCCACCTTAGCCTTATCTCATTTTGTCCCCAGGGACCGCTAGCCATGATGGCCGCTATGGGAATCTGTGGAGAGTATGGCACTTCCATCTTGGCTGCCTTACAGGCCCGTCTCCAGATCTGTAGTCCCAGTTGCACTAGGTAGGGGCACTTATGGGTCATTTCCTCTGGGATCCAGAATAAGTCTCTGAGCAGTAGCTGGGGGACTGCAGGTTGCATGAGCCAGTTTCGAGTGAGGTTTCATCAGCCATCCATTAAATGACATGCTCTAGCTGGGCCGCCAAGTAGTACAGTTCGAAGTTGGGCATTTTCAGTCCACCCCTGTCGTAGGGTCTTTGCAATACTTCTAGTGAGACTCTATTCCTGCCTCCTTGCCAGAGAAATCTTCTACAGAGTTTATTTACTTCCGCAAAGAAGCGTGGGGGGATGTTGAATGGGACGTTGGCGAAGTAGTGTAGCAGACGGGGGAGTGCCACCATTTTTAGGAGTCCTGCTCTGCCCACCCTGCCTGCCACTGAAAGCGGCAACTTCCCCCAAAAGGCCATCGATTTTTCCAAGTTTTCCTTGGCTTTAATGGTGTTCAATGTTTATTCCATGTTGGGGTCCCGGCGAATGGTGATCCCCAGGTATTTAAAGGATGTGGCCGTCCACTGAAAGGTTAGTGGGGGGGAGGGCATCGGGGGAGTGTTTGCTTAGGGCAGCTAGAGGGTATAGGCATGATTTTTCTCTATTAATCTGGATCCCTGTGTATCTAGAGAAGCTCACAAGTGTGTCTAGGGTATATGGAAGGATGTGTTCAGGGTTATTTAGGTATAGAAGCGTATCGTCAGCATACATTGACACCAGGTGTGTTACCCCATCTATCACTATACCCCCGTCACCGTATTCCTGGCGGAGATAGGCCGCCACGGGTTCGGCTACTATGATGTAGAGCATGGGGGGAAAGTGGGCATCCTTGCCGAGTACCCCTATGGAGGTGCCATTTGTCGGAGAAGGTGTTATTAGTACGCACTCTGGCCGCAGGGTCTGTGTATATCAGTTTGGTCCACCTTAGGAAAACCGGGCCTATCCCCATTTTTGCCAGGGTTGCGTATAACCATTCCCATCTAACCGAGTCAAAGGCCTTAGTGGCGGCTAAGGACGTTGCGGCGCACTTCTCGGGTCTGTCCTTGGTGCTATAAATGACGTGGTGTAGTTTCCGTAGGTTTTCAGTGATGGATCGCCCGGGCACATAGCCTGTTTGATCTTGATGGATCAAGAGGGGAATTACTCTACGCAGTCTTCTAGCGAATAGTACCGTTAGAATTTTGTTATCTGAATTCAACATGGAGAGGGGCCTGTATGAGCCACACTCATTCTCGTCCTTGCCAGGTTTTTATAGGGGGATGATGACGGCCTCCTTCATGGTGTCTGGGAGGACGCCCACATCGTACGCCTCATTAAACACTCTAGCCAAAAGATGTGCCAGTATATCTTCATACGTTTTGTAGAACTCTCCCGGGAGCCCGTCTGTACCTGGGGGTACCCGGAAGGGATAGACCTAATGGTGGCTATTATCTCCTCCAGGGTGATTGGTTCGTCTAAAGCCTCAGTCAAGTGCACGTCTAAGCTGGGCAGTTCAGTGATGTCTAGTACATCCTCAATTTCAAAGGCAGGGGGAGTTGGGGTGCTGGCATACAATTCTTGATAAAATCTGGCAAACACAGCGTTTAAGCCCTGCTGTGTATGTGCAGTGGTGCCATCGGGCCCACTGACATGGCAGATGGGCACTCTGGGGGTTTCCCGTTTGTAGAGCCATGCCAATAATTTCCCTGGTTTGTCACCGAGGGCAATGTATTTCGTGTAGCTGAGCTTCCCCAGCGTGTCCCAGCACTTTAGACAGGCCTGCTTGAGTTCTACCATCTTATGTATGTGGCGTGGCTCTATGGTGTCTTTTTTTTTCCAACTCGACTAGTTCTTTTTTCGCGTTGGTGAGGGAAGTTAGAATGGATTTCTGGGCCCTGTTAATATTTGCAAGCATTTCGCCACTCATGACAACTTTGTAGGCTTCCCAAGCAGTGCCTATGTGCTGTACGCTATTATCATTTATCTGCCAGAAGTTGATCGTACTGCTCCTGACTTGTTCGCGAAAAGGTGGGTCAAGTAGAGCTTCACTTCTTAACCTCCACGTGGGGACTGGGGGTCTGGGTGGGAAGACCAACCAGCTGGTCACTAACGGGGAGTGGTCAGACAGTACCGTGGCTAAGTAATGAGCATCTTCAAATAGTGCTAAGCGCTCTTCACTGACCAATAGGTAATCTGACCTAGTGGAGACGGAATGGGGAGGGAAATAGAATGAATACACGTGCTTTTCGGGGTTGTTGCATCAGAGATAGTAGTATTTTTGCGGATGGGGACGGGCGTGTGTGTTTGCTATCCGATCTGTCCATTCGAGGAGCAAGGGTGTAATTGTGGTCTCCCCCCAGATAAGGGTGCACTCTCTATAAGGGCTGAGTCGTTTGTGTAGTGCGCGAAAGAAGGTAGTGGCATTGTGGTTGGGTGCGTAAGTGTTGATTATGCATGTCTCTCTACCTTCAACAGTACCATGAACCAAAACCATTCTGCCTTCGTCATCGTTTTTTTTGCAGATTAGCTTAAAGGGGATGTGGGGGGCAATCCAGATTAGGACTCCTCTAGCGTAAGTGGAGTAAGAGGAGCCTACCAGGGTCCCTCTCCAGGATTTGGCTAAAGCTTCCAACTTGCGCCCATCCAAGTGTGTTTCTTGCAGCAAAGCAATTCCGGCTCTGCTTCTTTTGATGAGGGCATGGACACAGCGTTGTTTTACAAAGTTGTTCATACCCCTGACGTTCCATGACATGATTCTAATCTTGTCTGCCATGTGTTATAGGTGTCCGGGTGAGATCGGTAGTTTCTTCCTCAGTGCTTTCCCCTTGTTGGTCTTGATGCAGTTTGGCGTCCTGGGTGGTCTTGTTCGTGTTCTTTCAATAACTTCCCCAACTTTAACCTGAACTTTAATCCCAACGTCCCTATTCCCTCCCCCCAATACCTGCAAACAGTTCAAACCAAAAACTGGTCCAGCGAGGTTCCCCCCGTTATGACTAACCCGTTTCCATTCCATTTGACCGGGCAGAGGTCTCCTGGTGTCCTACGGGCGGGTATAATACATTTCTGGGGGTTGAAGAATTGACTTTCCATTCCCGGCGTTACTGCCCTAGAGGATCGTTCCTGCTGCTCTCCATTGTGGTTACTATTGCATCTGCGCATTTGTATGTTGCCAGTCCAGCGTGCGTTCACTCATGTCGCAGTCTGGCGCGAGCTCTGCCTTTTGTCTTCGATATCTGGGAACTGTTCTCTGTCCATCCATTCTCAAACCTCAGAGGGGGTGTCGAATATGTGCGCTCTGTTATTATGTATTACTTTAAGTCTTGCAGGGTACAGGAGCATGTAGCGCACCCCAGCTTTTTTCAACCTGACTTTGGAGTAAATGAATTGCGGTCTTTTCATTTGTACCTGGAATGTGTAGTCAGGGTAAATGGCAATCTTCGCCGAATCTCTCTGTATTTGGCCGCCTGACCTCGAGAAAGCCAATATAGTCTCTGTCCTTACAATTTAACCATCATTGGTCTGGGCGGGGCACCGGGGGCTGGCCTCTAAGCGAGCGGTGGGCTCTTTTGATTGTAAAGCCCTGAGAGAGCTTTCCCGCTCCAATCTCCTGAATCAAGAGGTTCTCAACGAAGTTTGTGGGGTCCGCTCCCTCAGTGCCCTCTGGCAACCCCAAGAGCCTGATGTTATTTCGGCGTGCCCACCCTTTCGCCTCCTCAGCCCTGTCTTCCAGATTTTTGACCCTTTGTTGTAGTGCATCAACATCCTTTAGGAGCAGTAGTTTTGCCTCCGTATTTTCGCGGACCTGGGTTTCTAGGACCTCTGTCCTACCGGATATGGCACAAACGTCCTGTCGCAGGAGGCCCAAGTCTATGGCTACTGCATCAATTTTATTTTCCATTTTGGTTTGGAGGGTCATGATGGCTTGAAGGATCTGGCAGTTGGCTTGTTCAACCACCCCTTCGGTGGGATCCGGGGGCACCCCATCTCACTTTTTTTTTACAGTGTCATGTCCCGTGGGCCCCCTGGCGGCGTAGGTTTCTATTGTGGTTTGGCGCTGTTTGGCTTTAGTGCCTTTTACAGACATCTCTCCAAAGCTGACGGGGGATGTAGTTAGTTCGCTGTTAGCTATGTAGTGCAGCCGTTAACCTATTAAGGTGTTGGGGTGATAACACCACGCCGCAGGCTCCTAGTGATGTTGGAGCCTATTGTGTACGTGCTTCCCAAAGCATGCGAGGCGGGAGCACAGGCCTGTTGACAGGGCACTGTCAACTTGTATGATCTGAGTGTTTTTGTCAGCAGCGCCCAGTGGAGCGGCCCCAGCGGGGGGCGATAGGTGCTTTGAGGCGTGCAGGTCAGGACTTATTTCCGACTGGGTGCAGCCCTGCCCAGTAGGGCACGCCGTGTGTCCGGTGGCTGGAGCGGACGGGCCTCTCCGCTGCCGGCTAATGTTATGTTTTTCCTTCCCGGGAGCGATCTAGGCACAGTCTGAAATGTGTTCTCTTATATGCAGGGGGGGGAGCAGGAGCTGCAATATGGTGGCCGAGCGGGTTTACACTTTTTGGCTCCTCACCTCCTGAGATCACCCGGAGAGGCAGCCCCAACCTTTGCCGTCGAGCCCAGGTCTCCTTAGCGCCAGTGTCCGCCCCAACGCCTCGACGATCCCAGCTCCACTATCCGGCTCCCGATCTCCAGTGTCGGTGGCCTCGCTCCTCGCTGCTCCCGCGTCGCGGCAGGCTTCGCCCAGCTTGGCCCAGGTACTGACACACACACGATCTAATCCGCCGTTCTCCGGCGCACCGCTTGCAGCATCCGTGCGGATAGACGGCTGGGACCGCCGTCCCCGTGCCTCTGCGCCCGGACTCCGGGCGCGGCAATGTTGTTTGTGGCAGGATGCGGGTGACACATCAGCCGTGCTCTTCTCGCCTCTCAGCGTCCGGCTTGTCCTTGCCCAGGAAGCAGGCCTCCAGTCCTCCGAGGCAGCCGGCCCCGTCCAGCGCCCAGCCCAGCCTCTCAGGGGAAGCCCCGCGCACAGGGCCCGGGGCTAGTGTCTGCGTCATCGGAGTGCCGCTCCCTCACGCCCAGCGCAGCGGTGCCTATTTTAGCGCCAGCCACTGGTCCCGTGCAGGGAGTCTCCGCTCCGCACCCCGGAGATCATAAAGAGTATCGGCTCGGTCTGTGGCTCCTCTTTTATGGCCGCCGCTCGGCGCCGGTGTTCAGGCAGCGGCTGCCATTTTTTCTCAGCTTCGCGGCATTCGTCGGATGGCATCCCCAGTGTTTGTTGGAGTGTTCAGAGCCTCGGAGCTTCCCCAGGTGGGTCTTTCAGGTGTTCTAATGTTGATCGTGGTAACGTGCAGGGTTTTCAAGCTTCAAAAACTCGTGTTTGGCAGCAAATGTTGATCACATCGTACGGAGCTCGCCAGGGATGCGTCCTCCTCACATGGCAGTTAGCCACGCCCCCTACTGTGATTGATCTTTAAGCCGCAGAAGTTCCCAAATTTTATTATATCGCGTATTACTGGGTTTAGATTTGTTGTCAGATCACGTATATAAAAGGCGATGTCATCTGCATACAGGGAGATTATTAATTTATGGGGACCAAATGCCAGGCCTCTTTGTATATGTCTAGCTCGAAGATCTGAGGCGAGGGGCTCCTTCACCAGTGCAAAGAGCAAGGCGGATAGTGGGCACCCTTGTCTTGTTCCTCGCTGGTGATCGATTGCCGTCAATCTGGTTTTCCCTAGAATGATGTGGAAGCAGGGTTGATTATAAAGTAGGGCTGTTAGTTGGAGGAATCTCTTGCCGAGGCCCATTCTCTGGAGGACTTCAAAGAGCAAGGGCCATTCAATGGAATTAAAAGCTTTCTCGGCGTCTAGGAGGACCGCCACTGCTTAGTGCGAGGGATCCAGTGCCTCCATGACTCCGAACATGCGTCTGATGCTGAACGTTGTATTGCGGCCTGGTACAAATCCAGCTTGGTCTGCCAGCACCAACGCGGGCATCAGGGGGATGAGTCTGGAAGCCAGGATCTTGGCTAATATTTTGTTGTCTAAATTGATCAGTGATATTGGTCTGTATGAGTCACAATCTTCTGGGGGTTTGTTGGCTTTGTGTAGTAATTTCATGTTTGCCTCTCGGAGGGTCAGGGGCAGTGATCCAGACTCGAGTGCCTCCTCATAGACCTGTAGCAGTAGTGGGGCGAGGATGGCCGCAAACGCTTTGTAGAACTCGCCTATTAGCCTATCGGGGCCTGGTGCCTTGGTGCCTGGTAGGTCTTTAATGGCCTGGAGGATTTCTTCAGCTATGATGGGTGCGTTTAGGGGTTCCCTTAGCATGGCGTCTACCCAATATAATTCTGTATCATCTAAGTAGTGGGACAGTTCCTCCTGGGTGGCAGTGAAGTTGGTTCCATATAGGTTTTGGTAAAAGGTGCAGAAAGTTTCGGCTATTTCTTTATCAGTGTGCACTAGGGTTCCCTGGAAGTTTCGGATTTGCTCAATCTGTGTGGGTTTTCCGTCTGCTGCTATCAGTCTCGCGAGAAGGGCGCCCGGTTTCTGTCCCTCTCCGTATTGGCGGACGCGGTGGCCATGTGATAGTAATTTTAGTTCCCGGTCCACAGCAGCTCTGAACTTGTCTAGCTCTGTCTTCAGTGATGCTAGCACCTGTGGTTCTGGTGAGATTGATTGTAATTGTTCGAGCTCCTTCAGGCTGGTCTCGCTTAGGGACAGTTCCCGTCTAATGAGATTTCTTTGTTCTTTAGTTAGACAGATCCCTCTGATGTAGCATTTCAGGGATTCCCACACGTTCCCTGCAGATGTCACTGAGCCCTGGTTGATTTCAAGGAACGCTATGATTTCTGCACGGAGTTCGTCAGCGAATACCTGGTCCTGCAGGGATCCGGTCTTGAATCTCCAGTGTCTCCTCACCTCTGATGGGTCTGGCGGGGTATACTCGACTGTAACCGCTGATTGATCGGACAGTGATCTGGGCAGTATTTGGCTGTTTGTCCATTGAGCCTGGCTGTGTGCGGAGACCAGAATGTAATCCAGGCGGTAGCTAGTTTGGTGGACCCAGGAGTGGAATGAATAGTCTCGGGACTCGCCGTGCTGGCGTCTCCAGATGTCAACCAGGTTGTATGCTTTACAGATCTCGAGAACCTGGAGGGCGGCTTTGGAGGTGGTTGTAGAAGTCGGGTGGGATCTATCCTTCTGTGGGTCGAGTGTGGTGTTCATGTCGACTGCCCATATGATTGTTGCAGATCTTGTTTCTCCCAGGTGTGTCATTACCCAATCAAAGTTGTTATATCCGTCCGTATTTGGTCCGTAGGAGTTTATGATGATAAATTCTGTGTTTTCCAGAATCCCGTGTACCAGAAGTGACTTCCCCCTCCTCATTGCTTTTGACTGTAAGCAGTTTGAATTTCAGGGTTCTGTTTATTAGGATTGCCACTCCCCTGGCGTACATGGAGTATGACGCAAAGTATCTGTGGCAGCCCCAGTCTCGTGCCCATCAATTCTCTGTTCCGGGAAGGAGGTGGGTTTCCTGAACCAGGGCGATGTCCACTTTGTGTCTCCGGAGGTATTGCGTAATTTTTCTTGTTTTGGTCAGATCATTGCCCCCTTTAATGTTTCAAGTGGCTAGCTTGAATGTTGTGGGTGGTTGATTTTTGGGTCGGATTTTGGGTGAGATGACGAATCATTGTGTCGGGCCAGGTCCCAGCTAAGGTGTTTCTGGGTTCTCGCTTTCTTAGATGAGAGCCGGCTTTGATGCTTCCGTTGGGCGTTTCCGGGTGGTGACGGGGGGGATGCGGACCCCTGACGAGCACGCTTCCATAACATTAAACAGTTTCCCTCCCAATCATGGGCAACCCCCAACTCGCCCATCAGATTTCCCCACCCATAGTCCCGAAACATAACTAAGCTGCGCTTGGGGCGCTAGGGAACTTCCAAGGTCCAGCGCACCTTAGAGTCTAATGTGGTTTTTTGGAATCCGGGGGATCAATTTTGAACGGCGCAGAGCAGCCTGGTGATGGGCGTAGGTAGGCATCAAGGCGGGTCTCTGTCTACTCGACCTTTGTGGTCTTGGATTGCCAATATTTTGTTTACACCCCAGCTTGTCGAGAAACAAATTTGCCTCGGGAGTGTTGAAAAATTGTGACTTGCCATCGTGTTGGATTCACAGTTTGGCTGGGTAGAGCATGGAATATATCAGTTTGTTGTCCAGTAGCCGGTGTTTCACTCAGGTGAATGTTCTGCGCAGCGCCTGGACTGAGGGGGAGAAGTCGGGAAAGAACTGGATGTTGTCCCCGTCGTACTGCAGGTTTCTTTTCTCCCTTGCAAGGCGGAGGATTGTATCTCGTTCTTTAAAATTGAGTAGTTTTACTATTATTGGGCGAGGGGCTACCCCGGGAATGGGCCGGCTGGTCGGGACCCTGTGAGCTCGTTCTACCACAAATATGTTGGATAGTGCGGGGCTTCCAAATAACTCCTTGCATAGGTTTTCCACAAAGTCTTCCGTTTTCCTCGTGGTTTGTTGCTCTTACCCCTAGTATCCTTATGTTGTTCCGGCGTGATTGCCCTTCGAGGTCCTCATTTTTGGCCATGACGGCTTTCATTTGTGTTTCCAATGTTGTTACCTTGGTGGACATGGAGGAAACGTTATCTTCGATGTCGGAAATTCGTTGTTCAGCAGTGTCTAGCCTGTCCCCGTGTTTGTCCAGACGGTGTTGTAGCTGGTCAACTTTGGTGGACAGGGAATCAAGCTTACTGTCTATATTGCCGATCCCCGCTTTTAATTCGAGAAGGATTTCTCTGATGTCTGTGGTTGGAGCAGGTTCGTCCTGGGGTATGTCCTCTTCTGGGTTCTCTTGTCTCTCGTTTGCTTTTGGGGTTTTAACTATGGCTCCAGCCTCGAATGTCAGCTTCTGCTGCGATTTGTCTGATTTTCCCATCATGGTGGTTCCGCTGTGCCTGTCCCGTAAACTGCTGGGAGGTGAGGGGGCTCACCTGGAATGTTGGATGCTGCCGTCGCTTGTTCACGTCCCCATGCAGCGAGGCGGAGGCCTCCCGGCTGTTGGGCGTCCGCCGGGGTGGGCCCGCAGTCTGGCCGTCTCAGGACCAGCTATTCGGTATGTGGCGTCTGTGTGGGTCCAGTCCCCCCCAACGGGCTGACGCGTGAGCCGATGGCAGCCGGGCCCGTGCAGTCTGGTTCTGGGCGGCCCCTGGAGGGCCGCGGGTCTCTGCTGCTTTGTTTTTGAGTGGTTTCCTCCCCGGCTCGGGGAGGCGGCAGTGCACCTTCCCGCGGTGCTAGGTTGTGGGTGCAGCCGCGGGACGCAGTCGGAGCGGGCTTCACCTCTCCCGTGCCTCGATCCTGCCAAGTGACCGCAGGAGCCCCCTCGCCCCAGCAGCCCCCGTGTGCTGCCCAGGGATGACTGCCTCACCTCTGGGGGGGTTGGGTGGCCCCCGGATTTGCTTGAATCGAGGGGGCTGGCTCGCCACCTAGGTGCCCTGGGGCTTGCTGTTGGCATTGGCGTATGATGGCAATGTCTCCGCTGGTTGGGCCGCTCAATTAGGTTTCCCCCGTGGATCGATGCGTGGGTTGGAGACCGCCGGATCCGCTTTCCCGATGCGGTCTCTCCAGGCAGCTGCTACGTTGTTATGGGCTCCCACATGAGGTTCCCGGAGGGCCACGGATCTTGTGGTCTCGATCCTGTGTGCTGTCTCCCGCGCCACGTGTGATGTCGGCGCACTCGCCCGCGGCGCTGTGTTGCGGATGCCGCTGCGGGCCTTAGCCGGTTCGGGCCTCCTCTCTCTCCGCCTCCACACTGGGCGGGCGGCCACAGGTATTCCTCTCATCGCCCGAGGGCGACGGCTGGTGCGTCTCGTTCTGGGACGGCTGTCCCACCGCTAAAGGGGTCAGATGGCCCCCGGATCTGCGTTTTTTAAAGGATTTATGAGGTGCGCTGCCGGAGCTCACACCAGTGCGGCCATCTTGGTCGCGCTCTAGCACCCTCTACTCCACTACATTCCTACAACTGTGAAGATAACAGCGTCAGAGTCCCATCCTGCCTGTGAGAGGAACACCAACAGAAGGTGCCATCCAAGTGAGTGTGGAGTGCATCCTCTGAGGAAGGGGACAGATTTGCGGCCTCAAATATTACTGTGAGGTGCTCGTGCAGTCCGTAAGCATGGGAGAACAGGATGGTGCCACCGTTGCTCCAGTGCAAGTGCAACGCAGACAAGACAACAATGTACTTTGGCGCCCATGCCGGGGTTTGACCTTTCGGGGCTCTCCTCTAATCTTGGGCCCAAATGGTTATCATGGGTGAAGCTAGAAATGTTCTTTAGAGCCACGGGGGAGACAGAAGATGATGCAAAAGTGGCAACGATGCTTTATTTGGCTGGCTCAGAGGTGCACAGGATTTTTGACTCATTGAACTCGCAGGCGACCACCTATGCAGCTGTCAAATTGGCCCTACAAAATCATTTCCTACCTCTAGCAAACATGGATTATGACAGGTTTGTCATGTGCGCAGAGAAGCAGTAGGGAGACGAGATACTGGACCAATTCTGCGGAAGGTTAAGACATTTGGCCAGCACCTGCAGGTGGGCGAATGAGGAAGGCATGATACGCAACCAACTGATTCAAGGGTGCAGCTCGGGAAAGCTGAGAAGACCGATCCTCCGAGAGCCTGGCCTCAGGCTAGCACAAATTCTGGACATTGGACGTGCATATGAGTTAGCGGAGAGCAGGGATGCTTGGATGGACGCAGCTGTCTGCCCGGGGAAGAGTGAAGAAGCGTTCGCCATTGGCCGGTCAACTCCTACGAAGACATGGTGGGGCCAGAAAAAACCTGATGGTCCTGTAAACTCCAATAACCCGCATTCATGCCAATACTGTAGGTTTGATCTACCTCATGTGGGCGAATGCCCGGCAAAGACAAGAGTATGTGGCAGGTGTAGCACGCCCGGACATTATGCAAGGGTGTGCAGGGCTGTGACAATGGTGGCCACATCCAGGGGACCAGTGAGAGTCGGCAGTGGCGTCCCTAGAAAATGTAAGAATGTAGCGGCGATAGAACAGGGCATACAGGAGCTGGACATAGTAGAGGAGGAGGAGGAGGATGATGAGGAAGTGTTCTTCATTTACAACATAGCGACGGGTGCAAAGAAACAGAGGCAACTAACTGCCTGGTCAACATAGGAGACACCCCAATGCCTCTATTGATTGACACAGGGGCGTCAGTCTGTGTTCTGGTGTCAGAGCATTATGAGGCCCTCCCAGGTCCTCTGGGGCTTGTGGTCACCAAAGCAAGGATAAACACCTTTGGGGGAGACACGCCTTTACCCATACAAGGAGTTTTTGTGGCACCCATCACACACGGACAGAATACGATAAAGGCCAGATTTTTCATCACAGATGTGAGCCCTCATTCTTTACTGAGCTGTGCTGCCTCAGAGGCGCTAGACATTGTACACTTTACCATGTCAGTGTACCAAACACACATTAATCGCCTCCTGGTACGATACGCAGACATCTTCCGTGGGGTGGGTAAGCTGAGGGGACCCGATTAGGCTCCACATCAACGAGTCAGTGAGGCCGACGTCGCTGAAGCACAGGAGAATACCGTTTCACCTCAGAGCGCAGGTCGAGAAGGAATTACAGACATTGGTTGATATGGACATCATCGAAAGGGTAGAAGGCCCTACCCCATGGGTGTCCCCAATTGTGGTGGCACCAAAACAGCCCAGAGCAGTACGCATTTGCGTCGGCTTGCGACTGCCCAACGCAGCGATTAAACGGGAAAGACACCTTACGCTGACACTGGATGATATAATAGGCAAGCTACAAGGGGCTAGAGTGTTCTCCAAATTGGACCTCCGTTCTGGGTATCATCAATTGGAACTCTACCCAGAGTCCGTTACATTACGACTTTCATCACCCACGAAGGATTATACCAATTTAAAAGGTTGAGTTTTCGTTTATCGTCTGCGGCGGAAGTTTTTCAAAATGTCGTTCGTGGTGCCCTGACAGGACTAAAAGGGGTCATCAACCTGAGCGATAACATCTTGGTTTTTGCCTCCTCAGAAGCTGACCATATGATAAGACTGGAAAAGACTCTGGACAGACTCAAAAGCCTAGGTCTCACAATACACAAGAAAAATGTGAGTTCCTCAAGGACCTTTGGGTTCATCTTCCACGCAGGGTGCATATCCCTGGACCCGGGAAAAGTGCGAGACATACAAGAAGCGGCGGCCCCAGAGACACCCTCGGAAGTTAGAAGCTTCTTAGGTATGGTGAACTTCTGTGGCCGATTCATTCGGGACCTGGCGTCTGTCCGAGCCGCTGAGGGCACTGACCAAGAACGATGTGGTCTGGGCATGGACCTCCAAAGAACAGAAAGCATTCGCTGACAATAAGACGGCGCTAACGGGCAAGGAAACAATGGCGTACTTTAATCCAGAGAGGGAATCCAAGATTGTGGTAGACACCAGCCCTGTAGGGCTGGGTGCAGTGCTTCTACAAGCGGATGCTCAGGGGCAAATGCACCCCATTGCATATGCCAGCGAAGCTTTGTCGGATACAGAAAGGAGGTATTCGCAAATTGAGAGGGAGTAGCTGGCCATCCTGCGGGGGTGTAAACACTTCAGGCTATACATCCTGGGGAAACCGGTGGTAGTTATCACAGACCACAACCCACTGATACCCATCATGGTAGGTGGATCCTCGAAACCACCCCCGCGAATTGAGCGGTGGATGTTGTCCCTGATTGAATATGGGGTCAAACTGCAGTACCAGCCAGGCATCAACAACCCTGCAGACTACTTGTCTCGCCACCCAGGGGCTGGCGCACGCAAGAAAACCCAGAGGTGGTTGATTGCATTGACATGGTTCGCAATGTTGTAGAAGCCGCCATGCCCGTTGCACTTTCACTTCAAGAGATAGTAGCAGCGTCGGAAACAGATGAGGTATTTCAGATCATTCGGACAGCCATGGACAGCGGGGAGTGGAAAGACGTGTTAGCTAACGGCACCAGACGAGCGACGTAGGCACAACAAGACTTGCAGGCACTGTGGAAGGCCCGAAACAAACTCTCTGTCAGAGCAAGGACTGATATTGAGGGGACGGCAAATTGTCATCCCTCGCTCCCTGGTGGCGAAGGTGTTAGAGCTAGCCCACAAAGGGCACCAATGTGCGGCGAAAATTAAAGCAAGGTTGAGAGCCAAGGTATGGTTTACGGACTGTCACATCCTCGAGTGTTCGATGGTATGACGCACTCCAAAAGGTGACACTTCACTCGAAAGTCCCGGATCTGACGTATAATAGACTTTCCCCACAAGAGCGCGGCCTGCAGGATAATAATGCACCTGACAGGCCAGGGGCTTGAGTGAAAAGGCAGGAGCAGCAACAACAGAGCTGCTAAGAGAAGAAAGCCAGAGACCTACTTGGTGCCAATAGAATGTGAATGAAGAGTTGAACACTTGTTGTTGCTTCAGAAGATCCAAAAGTCCAATATCCAAAGTCCAAAAGAAACCACCTAATCCGAACGGCACGAGGGCGCAAACTAAAACAAAGTCCAAATCAATCCAGTGTTGACCAGCAAAGCGTCCTCATAAAAAATAAAGGGAGACCAATGGTGAAATGCAGGAGAGCGTCCAGGGACTCACCTACTCTCCAGAGTAGTGTTCCCCAATGTAGCAGCAGAGCGTCCTTAAAGGGGGTGCAGGAGTAAAGAAAACAACTTAGTGGAAGTGGCAGGGGAGGTAAAAATAAAAGGGCACTGACCAAAGGAATGGAAGGCACAGGGAAAGTTAATCAGATGAGTGTCAAGCGCAACATTGACACGCAACATTGACACGCAGAGCAAAAACAGGAAGCCAATAACGTCAATGCAGAAGGGCTGAGCAGGGAGAATAACGTAAATGCAAGTCCAGGCATCCGGTAACCAAGGGGAAGCAAAAGCGGGGGACCAAGCGTTGCATCAGAAAAGGGCAAATTCAAAATAGCAGAAGTCCATGTAAGTGAGCCGGGTCAAAATGCCAGTATCACACCAAGGAAAACAGAATAAAGCACACTCAGGAACTAAGCATCAGGAATTCAGTTAAGGAGCATCCGACAGCGGCTGAAACAACATTAAATAGTTGATCAACGTGATGATGCGAAAGGGACGTTACGTGCGCGTCACTTGATCGCTATCGGCAAGGTATGCCGGGAAATGTAGTCCGAACAGGACCGCGGATCGTGTGGCGCTGGGAGAGGAGCCAGCGAAGCCTCCAGGTGAGGAGAGGGCTAATTGGATGCCACTTTGCAGGGGACCAAGGCGTGACACGGACCTAGAAGCATGTAGACTAGTTTGTGCGCATATGCATTCCATGCCAAGCTGCCAGCCCGGTCGAGAGGGAACCCACAATACAATCCATGGAAAGAAGTGAGGTACCATGGGGAACCGTGCACGCAGACTTTGGGTCCACTGGAAGGGGGATTTACTTTCTAGCAGTGGTGGATCAGTGGATCAGTGGTCCAGATACCTAGAGATCGAGTTAGTGGAGTCAACGGCATGCGACCATACTATATTGGCGCTGGAGCAAATTTTTGCTACACATGGGTTCCCATACGAACTCTGCTCAGACAATGGCCCACCGTTCCAGGGGCAGCAACTTGCCAAATACCTGGAGGACTGCAGCATCGGACATCGAAGAATGACACCTCTCTGGCCAAGAGCAAATGGGGAAGCAGAAAGATTCATGCGGACATTGAACAAAGTTTTCCGTATTTCACTAAATGGTGGAGGGGAGTTACGCCAGAACTTGTTTGAGTTCCTGAGAGAGTATAGGGCGACCCCCCACCAACCCACGGGGGTAGCACCGGTGGAAGCATTGTTTAAGCGTTGTCCCAGAGGTCTGATACCCGAGGTGGAAGGAAGAGAACCTGGGGTAATCAACAATGATCGCGTCCGACAGTAGCGACAGGCCAAGAATGAGAGAGAAAGCAGTCTGAGAAATCTACAAGACAAGAACATCACCGTTGGAGACGCTGTGCTGATAAGAAACAGACATCCTGAAGGGAAAAAGTCCCTCGCGTATGAACCTCAGCCCTTAGGGGTGACACATGTGAAAGGCTCAATGATAACTGCTGCTAACGAGAGAGGAACTGTGACCCGGAATGTATCCTACTTCAAAAAGATCGAAGTTAACCCGCCGGAACGAACTCAAGAGTCCCTCGAGCCTGAGAACCTCCAGGCTACCCAGACAACTTAGGCACAGGAGGGGAGCTGAGACTCCCCATCAAGGGAATCGGCATGTCCGGCCCATGACGACAGCGGAGATACCCGAGCTGAGAAGCGTGGCGGCATCCAGCTCGATTCAAGGACTATATCGTGGACACTGATGCCTAAACAGCTGTGGTGGTAACCCGAGTTAACTCATGTTGAGTTGTTGCACTGTTGATGTGTTGTCACTCTTTTTGTTTAAAGAAAAGGAGAGATGTTACGTAGCATATTACTGTTTATACGCATGCGCGAGCCTCGTTCCGGCTTGCACATGCGGGTTAAAATAAATAAGGATGGGAAGGCTTCCTTTGCCGCCGGGACCCCAAACAGAGCAGACTTGTCAGTGCCTTATTTAGTCAGGTGCGTGTGTGATGTGAGGGGCGGCCTGGGGCAAGCCTATATGGCAACTCAGCTCTTTGACTATTTCGAAAGGAGCGACCTAGTCCTGCCACACTGTTTCCACCTATCACTTTTAACTACTTCCTTTATGCTTCAATCTGCCCACACCTCTACCACCACTACAGCCTTTCACCCCCCACCCGCATACCATACACTCTCTCTATCACTCTCACCCTAATGCCCCTCTATACTCCCCCTGGCACATGGGTTAGTGCATTAAGCAGTCACCCAGCGCAGAAGCGCCCCCAATGGATGAACATCAGTTCCTGCCATCCAGGTGTATGACAACATTAGATTTTTCCCCGGCAGCTATGCTGCAGTGGGGAGCACTGCAGTAGAAAGAGTAGTCTGGGGAGAGAAAGACATAACATAAGGTGCAGTATTTGGACTAAAACAATTATTTGGCAAATAACCCAGGTCTGTCTGTGTAGATTCAATGGGATGGAGCTAGTATAAGTGAGGATCTGGATAATACCAACTCGGAGAAATACCAATAACAGGAGAAAAATCCTTGTAACTTTCGCGCAGAACAAGCTGGGTTAGAGCAACGGTCGTTGGCAGTGTTTCTGCTAACTATATTTATGTTTCATGGAACCACCCAGTGAAAAGGTGGCATGTAAGAGTAAACATCAAGGTATGCGTGAAGAACAATGTGGCACAATGCACAATCTGGGGTGAGAAAAACGTGACACAGGTTCTGTCCATTGAGTGAGACAATTCTGTCAATAAACCCAATAGCTGGGCTGCCATAAGGAACTACAATGCGATTTGGAGTCCAGAAGCCAGTATCTTTGGCAGTGACCCAGGAGTCAAACATTTTTTATTTTCTTTATTAGATTTTACATTATAATAACCAACACCTAACAAAATAAAAAGAACAGAGCAACCAGATCAAACATAATACTCCACATTCCAAACACCTTATATACCTACTCCGACCCCATAACCCCCCCGCAGCCGTCACGTTAGTCATTAATGAAGATTTCCCAATTGCATAGCGCAGGAAGTCTTGATTCTATTAAAGACACGGAGGCAAGCTTAATCTCCTTTATTACTGCTTCAAACAGCTTTTAAAATCTTTCAATTTTTTTAAATTTTTTTTTAACAGTTTGAAAGTGCAAAACAGGCATAAAAAACAAATCCATAACAAAGAAAGAAACCTGGTATGAAGGGGTGTCCCAACTACATCCCCCATGAGACCTAGCAGCATAGTAGTCCTGAGCCTCAGTCCTGTTGCCCAAAGAGAGCTCCCCTGCTGGTACAAATCCTTGCTGCTCTAGGTCCTTCCTCTTCTTTTTTTCTGAGCTGTTTCAACATGTACAACAGACTAAGTATACAGTCTTAGATAACTTGTTCTGTCCTCGGTATACTGAATCGCATTTCTCCTTTTCAATTGGATCCTCTCTCCATATTATCCCTGCTGACCTCATGGACAATCAATCTCAAGAGTTCTTTTGCTCGTCCCCTACGTAGAAAGAGATTGATATCGTTAGGGAGGGGAATTCGCTCATATAGAACTTAATACATAATACATTATACATTTCATCATGTAGCGAAATTCCCAGTGGGAGGGATAATTCTTCCCTCTGTGTCTTTTAATAGAATCAAGACTTCCTGAGCTATGCACTTGGGCAATCTTCATTCTATGACAAGACCAGAGGCGAGCATTATGCTTGTTCAAAGCTTTGCACTACCGCTGAGGCAATGTTGGAGACTGGCTTGAAATAAAAGGTTCTGAAAACCGAGTCGCTGGACCAGTCTGCTGCCTTCATGATCTCTTGCAGAGGAACTCCAGTTGTAAAAGCTCTAGAAGCCATAGCCCCTCTGGCCGAGTGAGCTCCAAATACTGAGGTATCTATTCCTGCAAGCTCCATAACTTCTTTTACCCATCTCGCTATAGTGGCAGGCGTTACTACTTTATATGGCTTCCTGCGTGCTATCAATAGCTGAGTCACATTCTGTGGCCTTATCACTGCTGTTGCTGCCTCATAGCATTTTATGCACTGTGCTACACAGAGTTTGCAGTTATCTGGAAAATATGGGTATGTAATAATCTTAGAGTTGGTCTTAGTACTCTGCGCAATGTTAAACGCTACGCCCTCTGGATAAAATATGTTTGTCTTTTCCAGGGCTCTGACATCTGAAACCCTTCTACATGACACTAGGCAGAGTAGTATGGCTAATTTTCCAGACAGTTGTCTCCCTGATAGTAGGTTGTTTCTTGGCCATTGCTCGATTAAGTGGAGGATCTTGTTAAATTGCCAACTGTTCTAAGGAAGCCATAGGTTGGCTAACATCCTTCTTAGCAGACCAAATCTTTGGAGTACACTGGGGCGATAAGTTCTCTAGTGAGTCTAACATCTTCTGTGGTGTCCCCCAGGGAGCTATTCTCTCTCCACTACTTTTCAACTTATACTTACGCCTCCTGTGTGAAGCCTTAGACAACATAAACGCCTTTTTTTACCAATTATTCTGACGACACACAGCTGGTAGTAGAACTGAGTGGCGACTACATGAAAGACAACAAAATGGTGAACAAACTCTACAATACTATTGAACAATGGATGGACTACAACTGGATGTCTTTAAATGGGAAAAAACTGAGCTGATGAGTTTTGGGTCCAATCAAGCCAGGGCCAAACTTCCATCCACCTATAAGTCTTTCACAATAAAAGAGTCTCTCATCCAAGTAGTGACTAGTGTGAAAACCCTGGGCATGACACTGGAGGCCTCTTTGAGCTCAGATGCCCAAGGCGCCTATGTGAGCAAAGATTGTGCTTACTCCCTGAGATTACTTGATGCCATCAGACCCGTACTCAACAAATCCAACTGCGCTACCATAGCTAGGCGACCATACTTTCCAGACTGGACTATGGCAACGCTCTATTATTGGGTGCAAGTAAACACTGTCTAACTAAACTCCAGCACATTCAGAATCACGCGGTGCATATAATCAAGCATAAGAAAAAATATGATCATATCAGTGAAGCAAGGAAGGAATTACATATGCTTAAGGTTGAAGACCGTGTAATGTTCAAATCAATGACACTCACACACAAATGCCTATACGGTAAAGCACCGGCATACCTTAAGGCTAAGATTGTGGGCTACACTCCAACCTGTTCCCTTAGATCTGAGACACATGGCCTCATTTCTACTAAACTCCACAGGAAAGCAAATGGTTTGGGCAAAGCCTTTCCAAACCGTGCCGCTCTCCATTGGAACAAACCTCTGCCGAGCCTGAGAGTTGAATCTAACCTCCTCAGATTCCATAAGCAATTGAAAACCTTTCTATTCAAATGAACTAAACCTCGAGTAGTACCTGTCTTCTACCTGTTCTTGACTTGTCAAGCGTCTTGTGCTTGTCTGTCCAGCCTGTCCACATTATGTCTGTAACCGTCTTCATGTGGCGCCCCGATGCTTGCAGGCTTTTGGCGCCTTCAAAACAAATAAATAAAATAAATAAATAACGTCCCAAAGGGTTGAGTATCTCGGTAGAGGGGGCTTGCTTACTTTAACCCCTTTGAAAAGCCTAGCTACTGCTTGGTGCTCTCCAACCGGGATTCCGTCTACTAGATCGTGCCCGGCTGAAATAGCTGACCTGTACACTCCGACCATCCTAAAAGCTCTGCCTCTAGTAGGTAGGGATGCTAGAACATTTATGATGTGAACTATAGGAGCTGAAATGGGAGGAATACCCCTGCCCCTCCACCACAGTTCCCAGGCTTGCCAAGCACAATTATAGCTCCGAACTGTGGAAGGGGCCCATGAAACTTTGATAAACTCTGTATCTTCCTCAGAAAGTCCTGGCAAACACCATCCGCGCCTGAAATTCTGCAGGCTAGAAGGGTCAGCGTCCGGTCCTGTATCAGAGGATGCAGAGCTCCCGCTGGATCGGATAGGAGATCCGATCTGTGAGAAATCCTTTGGGGGAAATCTATGGAAAGTTCCATCAGAACTGGAAACCAAGCGTCCGATTTCCATTCCGGTGTCACCATGACCATATCCGCCTTGTCCCTGCGTACCTTTGCTAGTAACCTCGCCAGCATCGCGAGGGGGGGAAAGGCAAAGTGGATGTGGTCTCCCCAACTGTGTAGGAACGCATCTGTCCGTGCCGCCTCTGGATCCAGTCTTCAGCTGAACTATCTTGGCAGGTGTGTGTTTAGCCTCTTTGTCGAAGACTGAGCTGTGTAGTCTCCAGTCGCTGAAGTGTGTTAGGAAACGGGAGTTCCAGTCTGCTACTGTATTCATTGCTTCCGGAAGATACTCTGCTTTGATGGAGAGCTTCTTTTCTATGCAAAGTGCCAGAAATCCTTTGCTAACTCCTCTAGCATTTTGGACTTCGGGCAGCCCAGCTTGTTGATATACCTCACAGCGGATATATTGTCCATCCGTAGTAGGATGCAACATTGCGCCCTGTCCTTGGTAAATGCTTTGACAGCGAAGGATCCCACGAGAAGCTCCAAGCAATTGATATGAAGAGTTAGCTCTTCCTGAGACCATTTCCCCCTTGTCTGATTGTGGCCGCATCTGGCTCCCCAGACTGACCTGCTGGTGTCTGATTCCATAATAAGCTCTGGTACGTCTCCGAATATGGCTTGGCCGTTCCATGCTTCCATGTTGTGGAGCCACCAGAGAAGCTCTGTTCTGCTGTCTTCGTCCAGGGGTACTTGGTGATGATATCTCCATCTCTTCTGTAAGTGTTTTATCTTGAGCCTCTGAAGAGCTTGATAAAGTAATGGGCCAAGGAAGATCGCCTGCGAGCAGTCCAACTATCCTGGCTAGATTCCGAAGTGATATATCCTGTCTCCTGAGCGCTGTTCTCAGATCCTTCTTTATGGACCTTATCTTCGTCGCCGGGAGCTTTAGCGTGGCATTCCTCGTATCTATCGTAAAGCGTAGAAAATCCAACCTCTTGCACGGAGTCAGTGACGACTTCTCTGTGCTGACCAGAAATCCTAGCCCTGACATCAAGGATGTCGCCTATTGCACTTACTTCTGCAACTTTTCCTTGTGTTCTGCCGTAAGTAGGATGTCTTCCAGATACACGATCATTCGAATTCCCTAATCTCGTAAAGCTGTCGCGAGGGGCCTCATAAGCTTGGTAAAGGCCCATGGCGCCGAGGCCAGCCCGAATGGGTGGGTCTTGAATTGCCACGTCTCGTTTCTCCATGTGAATCTCAAGAAATGCCGGAACTGAGGTGCTATGGGCACCGTCAGATAGGCGGCTTTTAAATCTGGACGCGCTAGCCAATCATTGGATTCCCTTCATCTTGAAATGTCTGTAAACTAACCAGCTGTTTAGTTCTTTTAAATTGATTACTGGTCTTACCTTTCCTTTGCGGTGGACCAGAAACATTTTGCTCAGGAACTCCGGTGGATGTGGTTGTGCTCTCTCTATGGCGTGTTTGTGCACAAGCGCTTGGATCTCTGCATCTAACAACCTGGCGGGGGGGATTAGCTGTATTGGAGTCTCTAAGAATTCTAGATGGAAGCCCTGAGCGGTTTGCAGAACCCATGCGTCTGATGATAGCTTGCGCCAATTGTGCATAAAAAGCAAGGTTGTCCCTCCTACTGGGGGGTATCTCGCTATGCACTCTCTCGCCTGTGGCATTGTTCTGATGTCTGAAGTATCCTCTGCAGCCCCTAAATCCTCTAGCTCTGTTTGGAAAGAAGGCGTCTTGCTGACGAGATTCCCAGTATTGTGCTCTCGGTCCCTTGGGCCATCTGTTTGAGTTGTTTCGGCCACTCGAGCGGCCTCTGTATCGACCTTTCTAGGGAAGACCTTTCTTATTGATGCCTGCGCCTTCTCTAGGGTGGTATAGGTGCCCACGAATTTGTTAATTTCTTTCACAAATGTGTCTCCAAACCCTTGCGCTCCCTCCCCCGCTTTCAACAGCATTGACCTGTGTCTCTCAGCTGAAATTGCACTGTTCGTGTTCCCTAACATGCACATGGCCCGCTGGGCCCAGCCCGCCAAAATGAACGGGTCAACTGGCTCTCCCGTGTCTTTGGATCTCTCCGCCAGGTCCATGATTTTCACGATGGGCCCTGTCAGGTCCAGGATCTTGTCCTGGCAAGATTTCCAGGCACGATCCATACCTTTCCTGGCTCCTTTACCTGCCTTCGTGACGAAGGGCAGCATTTTTGGATCGAGTTCCGGGGTCTCGGATACCTTTCCGGTTAGTTCGGGCCTTGGGCACTCTACTCTGAGGCGGATCCTGGTTTCTTTTTCTAGAGGTTTCCGTATTTTCCGACATGCACAGTGTCACTCTTGGTGATGGGGTCCACTCCGTGGACCTAGGGTGCATAATAGTATCCGGCTCAAACATATCGGATATGTCATCTTCATCTGGTGCACTCTCCACTATGTTGGCTTTCTTCTCGCAGGTTGATTTGCTCTGTGATTTTACGCTCTCTTTACCTAGACTTCTGTCTTCATCCTCCTGTTCCTCTTCCTGATCAAACTCCTCCGAGGATGAAAGAGGTACCCCTAGGTTTTTCGCCCCTCTTCTCTCTTTTTTATACTAATTACGTTGCGCGTTCTTAACGTTACATTTTCGCCGCTTTAATAATGCATAGGGGCGCTACACGCATTCTGTAAGACAATAAGTATGTATATATAAATAATGGTAAAAGCCACTAAATGGTACTTAGCTTGTTGGACAACAGCAAAAAAGAAGAGAAAGGGATTTGTACCAGCAGGGGAGCTCACATTGGGCAACAGGACTGAGGCTCAGGACTACTATGCTGCTAGGTCTCATGGGAGATGTAGTTGGGACACCCCTTCATACCCTGTTCCTATTTTTTGTTATGGATTAGTTTTTTATGCCTGTTTGACACTTTCAAACTGTTAAAAAAATTAAAAAAATAAAATAAAAAAAAATTGAAAGATTTTAAAAGCTGTTGGAAGCAGTAATAAAGGTGATTAAGCATAATGCTCGCCTAAGGTCTTGTCATAGAATCTATTACAATTGTTGCATCTACATCCTCCAATTGCTGTACATTTTCCTTTTCTCCTACATTCACGAACAGAGTTACCGTCAGTGCTATCCATCTTTGTATCTCTATCCTGGACTCCGTGTTTTGCGTCCTAAGTGCTTGCTCCAACACCCCTGTTTCCGCTGTACACTGCATTTCCAGCTCTTTCCACCATCTGCTCACACTAAGTTCCCTCGTGTCTTTCCAACCCATGCCGATGCTACGCTTAGTTAAAATATACATCAGGTTTTTTAGTTTATTCAGTGGCTTGTCCTTTGCATTTTTCTTATATCGCCCTAACATGCAGGCTTCGGGTGTCTTCACATCTAGGTCAATGCCTCCCTGGGCCACCTTGACTGCAACCTTCTCCCAAAACCCCTGTATAACTGGACATCCCCAGAACATGTGCATGAGCTCCGCCTCGTATCCCCTGCATTTGGGGCACACTTGTTTCTCCGCCCCTTTGAATGTGGAGACAACAGCAGGCTTGAGGTATGCTCTTTGTACTATATACATTTGTATCAACTGTAGCCTAGCATTTCAGGATACCTTCTTGTGATATTGCTTTATTTCTCCCCACTCTTGCTCCTCAAACGCCCTCCCCAACTCCCCCTCCCATTTACTCTTACATTTCAGTTCCTCCTGTGCAATGCAGCCTAATAGGAACTCATGGATCCTGGACACCGTATGTCTGCCTTCCGCTACTGTAAACAGCATCTCAATATCCTCATTCTCAATATCCCTCTCCATAACATTCGGCCATCTACTGCGTAGCACCCCCAGGACCGTTTTGTGCAACAAGAACTGTCCCGCCTGTATCCCAGCCTCCTCCCGCAACTCATCAAACGTTTCCCACCTTCCTTCACCCCTCAGGTCCCCCACTGTAGCCACTCCACACATTTCCCATCTCGATTCTATCAGTCCTGTCACTCTCCCTACCCCCCAGAATCGCCACTATCAGTGTTTGCGGTGAGAGAATTCGGATACCCAGTTTCACCAGGTGGCCACTCTCCTGCCGCCCCCTGGCGGGAGCCCAGAGGTGGTCTCTCAGGCGCCGTCGCCTCAATGTGGGCTGCAGCAGTGCCGTCTCTATCGTAGGTTCGTCCGCCATCCACTTCACCACATGCTATAGTTAGCACACCAGAAAATACAGCTCGAAGTTCGGTACCCGCAATCCTCCCTGGTCATACGGCCTCTGCAGTGTATTCAGTGCTACCCTATTTCGCCCGTCCTGCCACAGGAACCCCCTACTCATCTTCTCCAGGTCCTAGAAGAAATGCCCCGGTATGTCATATGGGGTAGTGCATAAGACGTGGCAACGCCACCATTTTTAACAATGCCACACTCCCCATCACTGACAAGGGCAGTTTGCTCCAGAACCTCATGGACACCACCAAACCTTCTTTGTGGCGTGCTGTGTTATCATGTTCCTGGCAGGGGTCCCGACAAATGTTAATGCCCAGGTATCTAAAGGAGGTTCTACTCCAGGGCAGGGGGAAAACTGGCAAGTTCTCTTCCTCTATCTGTGCGGTAGCCACTAGTGGAAACAAACATGATTTCTTTTTGTTTATCGTGATACCTGTGAACTTGCTAGAGTTTTCTAGCACCTCCAGTATGTATGGCAAATTCACCTCGGGTTCGCTAAAGTACAGCAGCACATCATCCGCATACATAGATATCACATGGCTTATCCAATCTATCTCTATACCTACATCCCCGTATTCCTGCCACAGAAATACCGCCATCGGCTCTGCTGCTAGAATATATAACATAGGGGACAGTGCGCACCCATGCATGGTACCTCTGTGTAGCTGCCATGCCACTAAGTACATACCTCCCGTCCTGACCCTAACCATTGGTTCCGTATAGATCAAATGCACCCATCTCATATAGGAGTCAAACATTGTTAGCAGCAATCAAAGGGGCACATTTGGTGTTGACATGACATTAGAACTCAAGTTCATGTGATGTTTAATTAGTTAATGCCAGATTGTTGGCTGTGTGGAGAAATGTGGTTGCTCGGGTTTAGTAAAGAACTATACCTTTAGTGTTTTCCTAAATGTTAGGTGGTCCATAAGTGTGAAAATTCCCTTTGGGAGTGAGTTCCAGAGGTTGGATGCTATGTTAGAGAATGCAGAGCCCCTATCTGTTGCGTCATGTAACTATTAGGAGTACGATCTTGCTAGATCTTGTGAAGGAGGATAGCACAGGGGCAACGTGCTGGTCTTAGAGGCAAGACCAATCAGAGCAATAGAGGTTTGAATCCTGGATCCGCGCTTAGAAACCAAACTCAGAGTACGGTATTAGGTGCGTAAAAATAACAGCAATTCAATTGAAATCTGAGTGGTATGGAGTGATTTTCATGCCTCTGAAGGTCACAGTGGGTGATGTAATGAACAAAAAAATATATTATTGGCTTGAATTTTAACCAGTGGATGATTTGCAGTGTTGTGGTGATGGGGTCCCTTCACTCAAGTGTTAGCAGTATTCTTGCGACTGTGTTATGAATTCTTTACATTTTTTTAGAAGATGTTTTGAAACACCAATGTCTGGAATATTGTATTGTATTGTATTTATTAATCGTATATAGCGCTTTATACCAAAGCGCTGTACAGTTACAACAGGGTGCATATAACATAACAAAAAACTGTAACAACAGAAACAAATTACAAACATGAATCAGTCACCAAAAACAGTATGTAGAGCAATCATTCAGAGGGGCAAGGGGAGAGGAGGGTGAGGGCTAGGAGGAAGAGGGAGGGAGGGAAGGTAGGAGGAGGATGGAAAGGGGAGGGTGAGGAGAGGTTAAGGGAGGAAGAGGGGAAAGGGGTAGGAGATGGGAGTGAGAGGAGAGGGGTGTCATGGCGGGGAATGGAGAAGGAGAGATTTGAGGGAGGTGCGGAAAGAGGAAAAAGTAGGAGAAGAGCGGATAGAGAGAGGCAAGGAGTTCCAGTGGAGGGGGGCCAGGAGTTGGAAGGAGCGGAAACGGGAGGAGGCACAGGGGGAGGGAGGAACAGTGAGGAGGAAGTGGTCAGCGGAACGAAGGGGTTCAGAGGGCGTGTAGAATGAGAGAAGGGAAGAGAGATAAGGGGGAGCAAGATTGTGGAGAGATTTGAAGACCAGACAGAGGAAGTGAAATTTAAGTTGAGAATGAAAGGGGAGCCAGCCAATGGAGGAAAGGGAAGCAGAATGTTGGCACAGTTACTTTTAGATAGGGCATGGGAGTTGGCTGCAAGGGTCTTGCGAGGGAAGGCGAGGCAGAGCGTTATCTGTCTTATCAAGCACAAGTGATAGGAACACTTTTTGACCACTGTGGTGATTTGTGGCTCCAATGTTAGTATGCTGTCAATCACGATTCCTAGGTCATTTAACATTTGGAATGTTTGTGGGAAGGCACCCATCTCTCTAAGCATTGGGTTAATTGTGTGGGGTGATGCTTTTGCAGGTTGTTTCTTGTCATCCATGAGTTAACTTCCATAGACATCTTGTAAGATTTGAGTCTGTTTCATTGTTGGGTTTGAATTTGAAGATGTGTTGTACATCAATAGTGCTGTTGTAGATATAAGAACAGGGCTTTTAATTAGTCTATTCAGTTGGGCCATGTAGATGTTGAAATGCAGGGGTGGAAAAAGCTGATCTCTGCTGATCTCTTTTTACTCTCTGTTCCACCACCTCCTTGTGCCTCTTCTCGTTTCCGCTCCTTCCAGCTCCTTGCCCCCCCTACATTGGAATTCCCTTCCTTTCACTATCCACTCCATGTCCACCTATTCCTCCTTCCGTTCCTCCTTAAAATCACTTCTTCTTTACCCCCGTTCCCTGACTTCTCTCCCCTTCCTCCTCTTTTCTCCTCCCCACTCCTTCTTCCTGTTCCTTTATCTTTCCCTGTCTCCCCTATGATCTCCACCCTCCCTACTACTCTCTACTTCCTTTTCCCTTTCCCTTTTCTCCTTCCCATACCTCTCCTCTTCTCTTCCTCCCCAAATGCAAATTGTTCCACATGCTGTTTTTCTGGTTTGATTCATGTATATTTTATTGCTTCTATGTTGCATGTTTGTTGTTTTTCTTGTTGTTAAACTGTAAAGCACTTTGGAGTAAATCGCTATATAAAAAATAAAATACAAAATACTTCACAGGTGATGTTGCATGTGTCCGATTTGTAAGGCCATCATAGCCCAGTGATTTCTATTCCATCTATAAGTAGGTCCATCAACGTGCTGTATTGCCCAGTCCAGCTTCATCCTGCCCTTTCATTAGTGGTAGGTGCCCGAATCTGTCAAAAGATGCAGAGATTTCTACAAGAAAGATGGCCAAAGTGATATTGGCATCTGAATTAGTTTTTCTGTGTTTCATGTTTGTCTCATGGGTATTAAGTGTTCTTGGGCATAATCTAGGATATCTTTAGAATCAACAGTAATCTAAGATCTAACTGTATACATAGCTCTCATACATTTTTGGCTGGGTGTGGAATGTTCGGGTTGGAGGTTGTGTTTTTGAAAAGTGGTTTGATATAGGACGTCTTTCATCTGCTTCTCACTGAAAGTGAGGTCCTGTTTCCACCCTCCTGGCCATCTGTTGTTCTCCTGCACATGTGGAGTTTGTGCCTGGCTGCTGACCATTCCATTAGCTAGGTGCACTTTATGTGCATTACTGCACCTCCAGGGGAATTATTGATCCAGAAAAATCGAAATTGGAAAAAAAGAGAAGAAAAAGAAAGAAAAACGAAATTTGCATAAAATTGTTGGAAAGGACTGTTTTATTTGGCATTTTCATCGTGCTGCCAGTTTTGAGCTTTTTAATACCTGGAGCTGCCTTGCTATTTTGAAAGCACACGTTTTTTTCCCACTATTGCCTGCTTATTTTACTGTTTTTTTGGCCCTTCCAATATGGCCGCCGTGGTTTTCTTTGTTGTGTAGGCAGGCTGTGCTGAACCACCTCTCCCTGTGCTGCACTCCCATTGGTTGCTGAGTGTTTTCTTCCATCCAATCAGGGACCGGCAGGCTTCAGCCAGCCCTCTCAGCAAGGCCCACTGGCTGGAACTGGTTTCTTTCATCTGCTTCTCACTGAGAGTGAGGTCGTGTTTCCACCCTCCTGCCCATCTGTTGTTCTCCTGCACATGTGGTGTTTGTGCCTGGCTGCTGACCATTCCATTAGGTAGGTGCACTTTCTGTGCATTACTGCACCTCCAGGGGAATTATTGATCCCGAAAAATTGAAATCGGAAAAAAAGAGAAGAAAAAGAAAAATAACCGAAATTTGCATAAAATTGTTGGAAAGGACTGTTTTATTTGGCATTTTCATCGTGCTGCCATTTTTTGAACTTTTTAATACCTGGAGTTGCCTTGCTATTTTGAAAGCACACGTTTTTTCCCACTATTGCCTGCTTATTTGACTGTTTTTTGGCCCTTCCAATATGGCCGCCGTGGTTTTCTTTGTTGTGTAGGCAGGCTGTGCTGAACCACCTCTCCCTGTGCTGCACTCCCATTGGTTGCTGAGTGTTTTCTTCCATCCAATCAGGGACCGGCAGGCTTCAGCCGGCCCTCTCAGCAAAGACCCACTTCTAAGGCCCCTGTCTGCTCCCTGTCTGCTTCCGGAACGCTAATTGGGGTCCTCCCTGCACCTTAACCACAATGATGCTGCCACCTCACTCCTCTAAGAAATCCGGACTGCCTTGACTTTGCCTCCTCCAGAACTATTGGTTAGTTCCCTCCTTATGGACTCACTCCTACCGCCTTTGACTATCACTGTTCTTTCTGCTTGTTACTCCCATGTTGTCATCCTGATGCGCAGTGCTTCCTAAAACCCTTTGCTAACATCCGATTCCAAGATTGAAAAGTCAATCTTGCTGTTTTTGCTTGGTTCTAAAAAGTCACATTTTGCTGTTTTAGCTTTGTGCTATTAAGTCAAATCTTGCTGTTTTTGCTTTGTTCGAAAAAGTCAAATCTTGCTGTTTTTGCTTTGTTCTAAAAAGTCAAATCTTGCTGTTTTTGCTTTGTGCTAAAAAGTCAAATCTTGCTGCCCATTGAGAAATTCTCTGTATTTTGCTTGTATACTGTTTCTTCTCTGTAACTTGCCAGCCCAGTGACCTCACCACTTTATGTCCCACACCTACCTGCCTTAGCCCCCCCAGTATTTCCATCCTCTCCTCGCTTCCACCCCCATGGCGCTTTCTGTTTCTCCTATCTTTTCCAACTGCTTCTCCATTGACTATCCTTCCCTTCTCACTAAGTCTGATAGGAAGAAGTTCAAAAAGGATATCTTGGCCTCTAACCCTGGTCTTCCTATCACCGACACCTACTCCAATGCTTCCGCCAGACAGACCCTCACCAACATCCTCTTTGTCATTCCTTCGCCAGATCTTTGGACTCCTCATATGGTCTCTGTGCTCTGCCCTATCTCCTCCTCTCCCATTAATGGTGGCACTCGCTGGGAAGTTCTCATGGCTTCCTTTGACTCCTCTAAAGTCATCATTAATGTCTACCTAATGGCACTGTCATGGTCCAAGTTCCTCAGGCCAATCTCCTCCTCTTTGATAGGTGCTTCCCTCACCTCATCAATTTCCTCTCATCTCCTGCTGTCCCCCCCTTGGCTACCTTGCCCTCTCTCTCCTCCTCCTCCTCTGCCCCTCCTAGGGCTCTTTCTCCTCCACAGGGCGAACCTCTGATCTGTACCCCTCCCCGGAAGGTCTTTAAGGCTGGCAACCTTCTTCATAACTCATATCTTCATAACTCATATCTCAACTCTCGCTCTGCTGTCAAACACTCCTCTGACATCTGTCACCTCCTTGAAGAACTAGACCTTGATGTCCTTAGTCTTACTGAGACATGGTTCACGGCCAGCTCTGTCACAAGCTTTAACTCCCTGGTGGCTACAAGATCCTCTCAGCACCCAGATCCTCCCAGTCCGGTGGGGGGTAGCCCTGATCTTTCCTGAGTGGATTCCTGCCTCTATCTTTGCCACTCAGACCTACTCCTCTTTCGAATGCCTTGTCTGCAGGCTTTCTCTCCCGCCTACCTATTTTCTTACTGTGGTTACCATCTACCGGCCTCCTGGCCAAATCACCTCATTTCTCTGAGTGGGCAGACCTCTCCTCCTCCCTCCTGGCCTCTACCACTCAACTCCTCCTCCTCGGTGACCTCAATATACATTTAGACTCTCCTTGCTCCTCCTCTGTACTCTTCCGTGACCTCTGTGACTCCCTCTCCCTGTCCATCCTCCCCTCTGGCCCGACTCACTCTGCAGGGCACACACTTGATGTCTTGATCTCCTCTGACCTCCCCCTTTCGATCCCTCTGACCACTCCTCTCTCCTGGAGCAATCACTCCCTCCTCTCATCTCTCCCTCTCTTCCCCCCAAGCCAAGCCCACCCCAACACTGCCACCTACCTTCTCAGACATCCGGCCCATGAAGCATGTGTCAGTTGAGGCTTTTGCCACCACTTTCTCTCCCCCACTCCACCTTTGGCTGTCTCACATCCTGACACAGCCCTGTCTCTGCTCTACTCTTCAATTTCTGATACGCTTGATGCTCTTGCCCCTGTCATGAGGATCCATTTGAAGTCCAAAGCCAAGTGCAATTCCTGGTATGACTCTGACCTAGCTACACTTAAACGTAAGTGTAGGGCGGCTGAGAGGAAATGGAGGACTTCCTGTTCATCTTCTGACAAACTGGCCTGTCACCTGCTACAAAGGCAATACCAACTCTCTGTCCTCACCAAGAAGAGAGTCCACATTCAAGCTCGTGTCTCTGCAGCATCTAACAACTCGGCCGAACTCTTTAAAATCTGCAAGGAGCTGGCCAACCCTGCTGCAGTCTCTACCCCTCCTGTTGCCTCCCAGGCTCTTTGCAATGCCCTTGCCTCTCACTTCATTTCAAAAACCCAGGACATCCTGTCCACCCTCTCCACCCACACCCATCCTCTCCCCTCTCCATCTGTGCTTGCTGACCCTCCTTTAGCCACCCCCCACCATCCTTCTCGTCCTTTCCTCTTTTCTCCCCTGACAAGGTCGCTAGACAAGTCCAATCTATGAAAGCCTCATCAAAACAGGTTCATCCCTGTTCCTCTAAAACCATCAAGGACCACATGGACACCCTTGCTCTGGCCCTTGCTGATTTTTGCAACCACTGCTTTGCCTCGGGATCCTTCCCCTCCCCTCTGAAGCACTCCTTTGTGCATCCTCTTCTCAAGAAACCCACAGCTGATCCTTCTTGTCCAGTTAACTATCACCCAATTTCCATTACTCACTTTCTTGGCAAACTCCTTGAAAAGTTGGCCATCTCTCAGCTTAACCTTCATTCCAATTCTGTTGGCTGTCTCCATGACCACCAGTCTGGCTTCAGAGCTGCCAGAAGCACGGAAACTGCTCTCCTGAACATCCTTGAAGATCTGCTCTCCAACCTTGACTCCAACTTTCCCTCTGTCCTCATCCTCCTCGATCTCTCTTCTGCCTTCGACACGGTCAACCATACCATCTTGCGCAACCGTCTCCGTGAAAACCTGGGTATCACTGCTCAGGCTCTGGCCTGGCTGACCATTTTCAGGCTGCCCTATGCCACCTCCTCTCCTTCTCTCATCTCTGATTGCCTAACTGTTATTCAAGATTGGTGTGCCGCCAATGATCTTTGTCTGAATGCCAGCAAGACGGAGATCCTCCTCATCCTCACACCTTCACCATCCTTTCCCCTCACTCTCTAGCCGGCCTCCCTTGGCCCCCCTCCTACCCTCACCTGCGAGGCTAAGAACCTCGGGTCATCGTTGAGTCCACCCTTTCCTTCTCCGCCCACATCTCTGAGGTCTCTAAAAAGTCAAATTTCTGACTGCACCTCCTCAGAGGTACTCTGCCTTTCCTGTACTTCCCCCAGAAGCTCATGGTTTCCCATGCTCTGGTTCTCTCTAGCTTGGACTATTGTAACAGTCTCTTTCTAAATCTACCTGCCTCTACTCTCCGCCCTCTGCAACTAATCCAGAACAGCACTGCAAGACTTGTCCTTGGCCTCAAGCCCTGGGATCGTATCTCTCCAGCTCTGAAATCTCTCCATTGGCTCCCAGTGGATGCAAGGATTAAATTCAAAACCCTCTGCATTGTCCACAAGGCTTTCTGGGGCCTGGGTCCAAAATACCTTCAGCTATCCCTCCGCAAATACCTCCCCTCTTGAGCTCTTTGCTCCTCTACCTCCAACTTCCTCAGGGTCAGTCGTTTTTCAAAGAAACGAGTTGGGGGTAGATCTCTGTCTTCGGCTGAGGCCTCCCTCTAGAACAGCCTCCCTGCCACTCTAATACTTGAGGAGAACCATCTCTGGTTCTGGAAGCACCTCAAGACCTTCCTCTTTTCTTCTGCCTTCGCTCCCCCTCTCCCCTGCTGATCTGTTCTTTCTTGGCACCATGCACCTGGCCACTCTGTCCTCCGGGCCCAGGTATCTGCTCACCCTGCCACCCTCCTGCACTGCCTCCGGGCCACCCCTAGCACTGGGGTCTATAACTGTTTGTTGCCTTTATTATTTATTTATTGTCATTTATCTGTTTCTCCTCTGCTTCACACTTTCCACTTCTCCCCCTTCCATGCACTTTTCCCCTCCCCCTCTCCCATGCACTTGCACGTTCTCAATGTCACTGGGCCTAGTAAGATCGCAGTTTTGTTCTCCCCTGTTCCCCTCCCCTCCCTTGCCTAAATGCGCTCTGAAACACTTGTGCACGAGCGCAATAGAAATAAAATATCAATATCAATTATAGGATACAACTCCTAGTGCTAGTGATGCGGCCTTAATTTTCCAGTAGATGATGACTAGGATTGCCTTGCTGAAGATGTACTTGAAACCAGGGGCGTTGCTAGGGGGGGCTAAGGGGGCTATAGCCCCTGATCTTTTGGTTGTAGCCCCGGATAGAATCTCAGGAGCTACAGCCAAAAGACTAGCTAGCCCCCAATCCCAACAGTACTGACATCAGCTTAGCCCCGGGTCTTTTCCAGACCTAGCAACTCCCCTGCTTGAAACTGTATGTAAGGCAGTGATCTGCTAGCAACTTGTCTTTATTAGGGACAATTCCAATTTAGTGATGAGTTTAAAGTTATTTAACGAGGGTGGAGCTGCTGTTTTTTGCAAGTCTATGTCTCATTTTTGATCTGTTGTATCATCTTCATTTTTTTTTTCAAATGGGTAGCAATGTTGTCCCTCGATCTTGTGATGGTGTCAGGGTGTTGTTGCATGAGATTGGGTTTCTCATTTAATTTGTGATGTTGAATATCTCTTTTGGAATGTACATTGCCAATCTGACACTTTCTGTGTAATAGAATTTATTTGCCTTCAGATCGGCTGCTTTGTATTTAGTTTCTGACATTGATATCCTGCTTTGTCTTTTTTGTTGTAGCTTATCCTCCATATTAGTTCCAGTCTTTTGTTGATTTTCTTGAATGTTCACATCTGCCCACATGTTTTTGTCTGAATAGGTGAAATGTTTCAGTTGACCAGATGTGTCCAGTGTACTGGCAGTCCGCTTGTCTAGGGCTTTTTCTTCTCTAGGGGGCTATAATTTCAGGCTGCTGAGTATGGTTTCAGCATTCTATTTATTTTTCAATTCCTGTAAGTTGAGTGCCTTCCAAGCTCTCCTGCTCATTGGTGCTTTTTTCTTGTGTGTTTGGAGTGTTCAAGTTAGCATTCTGGTCACAAAAGGTATGGCGAGGTGGTCACTCCTTGGTAAGTCAGGCTTTTGCAGTTAGTTCCTCCAAAAGAAAATAGCATCAAGGGTGTGTCGTGATGTATAGGTTGCTCCTTTTGCCAATTGTTATGTTATTTGGCATTTATATAGCGCCTTAAGTATCATTGGTATGATCTCAAAGCGCTGGTAGGTTGAACGCCCTTGGGAACCGTAGTTCAAGTCGAGATATATATATATATATATATATATATATATGGTGCGTGGGTGCAACAGATATGTGTGCAGCCGGTATAGCTGCTTCTTAGCAGTTGGTCTGATGGTTGGGAGGTCAGGTATATGTGTTCATTCTGGATGGTTGACACCCAGACTGGTTTCTGGCTGCGTTAGGCCTGAGGAGGCTTAAGCTAGCGGTGTGTGCTCGGCTAGCTGAATTTAATTAGGATGATGAGGAGTATGTGGCGGGTGATTAGTATGAGAACAGCTATACCAAATGTGTCATAGTATCGCTGTTTACTAGTTTAGTGGTGGTGTATAGGAGAGAGTAAGTTTGGTAGTGTGATATGGTGGTTATCAGTAGGGCGCTTGAGATCGAGCATTCCATCTGTATCATCTATTCTATCTGTTTTATTCACTCTGTCCATTCATTCCTCTTCGTCTGTTCATCCATTTTATCTGTTTCATCCATTTAATCTACTAGTCCTTCCATCCATTCTATCCACTCAACCGTTCATCCACATGATCTACTCCATCCATTCCGTATGCCCTTTTCATCCTTCCCATCCGTTTAATGTGTTAAATCCATTCCATCCTTCCTATTCATTCGATACGCTCCGTGTGTTCCACCCACTCAATCCGTTCCATCGGCTCAATCCGTTCCATCGGCTCAATCCGTTCCATCGGCTCTATCCATTCCATCCGCTCTATCTGTTCAATCCACTCTATCCGTTCCATCCACACTATCCGTTCCATCCACTCCATCTGTTTTATCTGAAGGGCATCTATTCCCTTTGTTCCATTGATAACATCTGTTCCATTCATGCCAACTAGTATGTCCACTCCGTTCCATCTGTTTCATCTGTTCCATTCGCTCCGTCGGTTCCATCCGTTCAGGCCAGTGCATCCACTCCAGCTAGCAACCGTTCCATCCACTCCAGCCAGTACGTCCACTCCGTTCCATCTGTTTCCATCCACTTCCTGTGCTCCATCCAGTCCATCCGTTCATTCTGACAAGTAGACTCAGTTCAACCAGCTCTCTGTTCCATCCGTTTTCCTTCACTCTATCCGTTGCAGTCACTCAATCTTTTCCATCCGCTCTATCCGTTTCTTCCATTCCATTTGTTCTATCCACTCCATCTGTTTCATCTACTCCCTCACCCTTTCCATCCATTTCATTCCTTTATCCACTTTATCCGTCCACTCCATCCTTTCCACGTGTTCGATCTAATTTTCCGTTTGACCTACTTCATCCGTTCTTTATATTTCACCCGTTCATTGTATTTCATGCGTTCCTTACATTTCATCTGTTCAGGATACTTCTTCTATTCCTCTCTTCTTCCGTTCGCTTGAGTTCTTCCATTCCATCCACTTCATTCCGGTTACATCCACTTCATTCCAGTTACATCCACTTCATTCCGGTTCCATCCACTTCATTCCGGTTCCATCCACTTCATTCCAATTCCATCCACTTCATTCCAGTTCCATCCACTTCCTTCCGGTTCATCCACTTCTTTAGTTTCATCCGTTCCGTCCGTGTCATCCGTTCCGTCCGTTCCAATCACTTCATCCTGTTCCATCCACTTCATCCTGTTCCATCCACTTCATCCGTTTCATCCACTTCATTCGTTCTACTCAGTTTATCCGTTTTATTTACCCTGGCTGTTGTAGTTTTCTGTTTGTTTGACCGGGTTTCTATGCTGGATTGTTATTTTTTGATTCAACAACCTTGGGTTTCTGTTTATTGTGGTTGTTTATTCTGTTTGTGCTAAGAGTCGATTTTTAGGGGAAGAGACACGTTTTCAGTAATTTGCGGAAAAACATGAGGTCTTCGGTGAGTCGAATGTGGGGTGGAAGTTCCACAGAGTGGGGGCCAAAGCTGAGAATGAAGAACCACCTAACCTGGCTGAGTTGGTGTTTGGTATCACTAGGAGGCAGGCAGTGCTTGATCTTAGAGTGCGCGGAGGATGGTAGGGTTTTAGCTTGTCCTGAAGGTATTGAGGTCCGGTTTTATGCATTGCTCGTTGAGAGATGCATAAGGTTTTGAAGGTCACCCTTCGACCAACCGGGAGCCAGTGGAGAGTTGTGAGAGCTGGCGAGGTGTAATCGCTTGGGCCAAGTGCTAGTAGCAGTTTGTCAGGTGGTATGCTTGGACTCTGAGGTAGAGGGAGTTAGCATAGTCCAGTCTTGACATTACAATTGATTGGACCGCGGCAAGTCTGTTGGGAAAGGAGAGGTATGGAAAAATGCACCTAAGAATTTTGAGGTGGTAGTGGCAGGACTTAGAGACGTTGTTGACTTGGTGCGAGAGAATAAGTTTACAGTCGAGAGTGCATCCAAGTTTATTTTACTGTGGTTGAGGTTGTCAGGGGGTTGCCCATGGATGATGGCCAGGGTAGAGGGTGCGGAAGAAGTTCGGTGTTGCCACACACCATGATTTCAGTTTTGGTGGGGTTTAGAAGGAGGTGGTTTGTGGTCATCCAGTGATCAATGTCAAGGAGGCAGGCAGCGAGGTCGGGCTGGCAGCTGGGTTTTGAGTTGAGGAGTTTTAGGATTAGTTGGGTGTCGTTGGCGTAGTTGTAGCACAGGATATTGTGCGAGTGGATTATTCATGGAGGGTGGACATATAGAGGTTGAACAGGAGGGCTGATAGGCACACTCCTTGTGGAACTCCGGTATTGACTGGTTGGGCGGCGGAGGCAAAGGAGGAGAGGAGGGTTATTTGGTTCCTATTGAGGAAGGATGCTATCCACTTGAGAGCGTTTCCACAGATTCCTAGGGAGTGGAGGCGGTCGAGGAGGATTGAGTGGTTGATTGTGTCAATGGAGGCGGATAGGTCAAGAAGGATTAGTGCAGCGCATCCCGCAGACTCTGCAGTGTTTTTAAGGTCAACTCAGATTGAGGTCAGGGTGGTTTCGGTTCCATGTCGGGGTCTGAAACCTGATTGAGCGGGGTCTAGGACATTGTTGGCTTCGACAGAGGCATTTAGTTGGGAGTAAGCGGTTCAATCAATGAGTTTAGCAAGGAACCGGGTGTTTGAGATGGGGCGGTAGTTTTTGGGGTCGAGAGGGTCGAGGGAAGGTTTTTTTTAGAAGGGGCTTGACATGAGCAGTTTTGAACGAGTCAGGAAAAATTCCAGAGGAGAGGGAGTCATTTATGATGGTTCTTGTGTATTCTACTGCGCAGGTTAGATGCAAATATTGTTTTTAGGTTTGACGCTGGGCAGGGATCTAGCGGGGAGCCGGATGGTTTACGGGCGTAGAGAAGTTTGAGAAATTGGTCAGTTGATATTGGTGTGAAGGAGTAAAAAGTCTGGTGGGTTGCAGTTGCAGGCGGTGGGTTGGCAGGTAGGGTGGGTGGATTGTGTGGTGGGTGCAAGAGGGCCAGTTGTTGATTAGAGATTTTGTTGTTTCGAGAGCAGTGGTGTAGAAGTGGAGAGAGAGAGAGTCGCAGAGTGATTGAGAAGGGGTCGATTGGGTGGTGGTACATGTTGGTATGGTGAATTCAGAGAGGAGTTTGTGGAGTTCCTTGCTCGGGTTTCCACAGTTGAGGATTCGAGAGTTGTAATGGGCTTTTTTTGCTTTCCGGATTTCAGTTTTGTAGTGGCGATGGTGCCGGGCCAAGGTGGATCTGCTCAGGGTGGTTTTATCTTTCCGCCATTTGCGTTCGAGGGATTTATATAGTTTTGCAGTCTTCAGCTCTGGTGTAAACCATCTTGGAAAAGGGTCATGGCGAGCGGATGATTGGCAAGTGGGGGTGAGTGGGATTAATGAGGTATTGAGCCATGAGTCAAAGGCATCAATGGTTAAGTGTTCATTGCCTGGGGATGCAGGGGGAGGAGACTGAAAGAGCGCGTCGGCTAGGTCGGGAAGGATTTTTAGCTTCTTCCAGCATTTGCGTAGATTTGGAGGTTCTGGTTCGGGTACGGGGGGGGGCGAGTGAGCGAATGTTGAAAGGGACAATGAAGTGATCGGACCAGATGATAGGGGTGGGGTGGGTCTAGATGTATCAGGTTGTAGGAGCTAAAGATGGCATCAAGGGTGGGTCCTTTATAGTGAGTTGGGCCATTTATGTGGATACGGAGGTGAAGCGAGTCTAGGCAGTTGACCAGAGAGTGGGTCATAGGGTTGGTGGGGATGTCAAGCCAGATACTGAAGTCTCCTAGAAGAGTGAGGGTGGGATGGTTTAATTGGATGCTGGCTATTGAATCGCAGAGGTTGCCTGAGAATTGTCTGTCATAGCCAGGAGGTCTGTAGATGATTACGAAGCTGTGGGAGAACGTTGGGGGGAGGGATAGTTTGACGAGAAGCGATTCACAGGAAGGGATGGTTGGCTGGCTGTCAATGATTGAGGCAGAGAAGTGTGACTTGAAGGCGATTGCTACTCCTCCTCCTCCTCCTCCTCCTCCTCTAGAGGGTCAGTTGAGTGGATGAGGGAGTAGTCTGGGGGGAAGGCTTCATTGGCGATAGGGGCAAAATCGTCGAAGAACCAGGTTTCCGTGATAAAGACTTGGTCTGGTTTGTCTGAGGCGAGGAGGTCAAAGATGCTGTGTCTGTTTCTTGCTACAGATCGGGCATTTAAAAAGGATGCATCTTACTTCGTTACAGGAGGATGATGTGGCGGTTGCAGAGGTGGAGGTTGGGAGGAGTGTGTCGGAGGGGTGTTGGTGGGGTGGGTGGAGGGGGGTGAGGCAAGAGAGTGGAAACTGGGGAGTGAGAGAGGGGGGATGGTCGATGGTCGATGGGAAGAGTAGGCAGTCGAGCAGGTGGGTGTGGGGGTGGTGGGGTTGGACGGGTGTGTGTGGTTGGTTCAATTTGGGTCAAGGGACACAAAGGTGGGGTGTAGGGGGTTAGGAGTTCCGGTTGTGGTTGGTGAGAATTCAAGGGAGAGGGGTTTAAGGCAGGGTGAGGAAAGGGGGAGGGTGGTTATGATTGAGATTTGGAGATTGAGGTGTTGGGTCGAGACAGGAGTGGCGAGGAGTAGTGAGAGATTGAGGGAGACCAGGTACGTTTTCTTTTCAGGGTTTTTGTTGCAGTTGATGTGGGAGAGAGGGTGGGGGGTCGGAGGGTGAAAGGGATGAGGCTACTGTTTGTTTGAAGTCTAGGTTCCCCATTTAGGAGCATAGGCCTAGGTTGTCTATTAGATCATTCCCTGTCACAAGATTGAAGATGGTTTCTACAATATCTCCTTCAAATCAGGGTTGTAAGAAGACGTTTAGGAGATTAGTAGAAAGGATGCATTTGCTTGAAGACTCCGGGTGAGCTGGATATTGAGGGAGTCTGGAATGTGCAGTGATGGTGATGTTTTTGTGCTGAAGCATTCCTTGTGTATGAGGATTATTCCTCATTCTCCTTTTCCTTTCCATTTGGCATAGATACGTTTGAATTTGTGAGGGGTGACTTTAGTTTTCATCACCACATGAGAGATCAAATTTAAGATTGGATAAGCGAGAGCTAAAAGCTGCTCCTGGGTATTTTGACGATTCAGGGGGGAGCCCTTTCCCATGAGGCTAGTGAGATGCAGCCGGTATCTAATAGTCCCCCTAGGATGACCGCCTGGGGTACTGCCCATTGAATGTTGTCACTCCCCAACATTCCCTAGCCCTTCCCATTGTTCGGAACCACTTTATTGAAAGTCAACCGCGGAACTGTTGCCTTTCGGGTGATAAACCTAAAGTCAAAAGTACTAGGATGAAGAACACTGGAGACATGAAGGTCATTTACCATGCTTTTACTGGTACACGGTGGCCCCGAGTCGGCATAAGGAGTCACTTATTAACAGAGACAAAGGACTTTTACAATCTGCATGGGAGGAACTCGATACAATGTATGAAAAAGAACAAAGGACTATCAAATGTGCCAAGCCCAACCATGTCAAGCCGTGTCAGGTCTGGCATCAGGTGTAGAGGCAAACCAGCACGAGAGATCCAGGGATGCTGAATGACTGGAGGGAAGAGGCTGCCGGTGAAGTGCCGTGGGAGTCCTCCTCAGGTTCTGCAGGAGCAGACCTGGGCAGCAGACTAAGCAAGTGAGCAGAGCCGCAGAACAGACAAAAGAAGTACCACACAGCCGACTGAGCCGCGGCAGTGAACCAGCAGAGCTGCAGAGAAGACCCACGATCCAAGGAAGTCCTCGTGACGTACCACGATCCCACACAAGGTAATGGGAGGTACGGGAGGTACGGAGGGGAGGTACGGGAGACCCGGAGGGGACCAAAGGCAGAAAGGAGGCTGGGTCACGAAGCTCTCTCTCGCCTCATTAGTGGGAAGTCTGCTACTTGGTATAACCACAGAAGGATCAGGGACCCCGAAAGCGAATACTGAGAGCATAGAGGAAATTGTCATTGTCACAGTGGGAAAGAGAAAACCACTGACCACCAGAGAAGGGTTTGGGACCCGGAAGCCGATACTGAGAGTATTAGAATAAATCTTCCTTGTTACAGTGGGAAAGAGAGAACCATTGACCACCAGAGAAGGGTCTGGGACCCCAACAAGATTTAGAACTTTGCTAACAACAAACCAGATTAACAAAGTGTACATCAAGCTGAAAGCAGTGAGAAAGAACTGTGCCAAACAATACCAGGAGACCGAACTAGGAATTGTGATAAAGACGCCAGGGGAGTCTTTCCCCATGGCCTTGTTGTGAACTGTGCCAAGCAATCCAATCAATACCAGGAGAAGGGAGGCATTCTCCAGGTCCCAAATTGGGAGGTGTGCTGGAGATGCCAGGTGAAGGGAGTCATTCTCCTGGAGGAAAGCCTTATATGTGAAACCTGCAAGCCAGGGGAAGGGAGGCATTCCCCCTGTCATCTTCATTGCAAGAGAACATTCTTTTGGATGATATGCAGGCAACAGGAGAAGGGAGCCATTCTCCTGAAGAAGGAACTTTGTTAGTTTATCCTTCAGTTATAGTGTGAGGGATAGAAATAGGTTGTGACAGGATGGTGGAGTTCATTTTGAGAGACATTTTGACGACCCTTTAGTATTCGTTTTGGGGCAGGGAAACCCCTCATAGTGATAAGGATAGATATGTTGTTTTTTTTGTTTTTTTTTAAACAATTTTTATTATTTTTAAAACAACACACCAAACATTACAACTTTTAGGACGTTCATAATCAATGTCAAACCCGCACATTATACACTTCCCGTCCTCCCCCCTCCCTCCCCGCAAACTTGAGCCGTTCCATCAGTGTCATCTTCATGAGCATTTTTGGGAATCTCGGTACTTGTCGACTCATCTGAGTCTTCTGATGCATGTTTGGCCTGGTGAGGGGTTGCTATTGAGGTCACTAGCTGCCTCCAGGCTATCAGGGGGCCCACTTCCTCTTCTCCCCCCTGGTGGCAGCTTCAAACCAAACCGCGGTTTCTGCTTCTGCCCATCTCAGAAGATCTGCCCACCATGTCTCCACTCTGGGCCTATGGGCCGCCTTCCAACACATTGCAATCCTGCGCTTGGCCAGGATGTAGGCCAGATCCTTCATTTTGTTGATATGCTTTAGATTACGTGGCCTGGGGAAATTCCCAAGCATGCATGCCCCAGCTAACCCCACATCCAACACCACACCCCCTCCGGCCATTTTCATCTTTATTTCCTCCCAGAATCTATGCACCTCTAGGCAAGCCCAGAAGATGTGCAGCAACCCTGCCTCCTCCTCACCGCACCTGGGGCATTTCTGTATGGCTGAGCCTCCAAACCTGGATATTCTTCCAGGAGTCAGATAGGCCCTGTGGGTGACGTACAGCTGGATCTGCTGGAGTCTCGCATTCCTGGACACCTTTTTATAGTACCTTTGAGCTCTATCCCACTGTCCGTCTGTCATGGGTTCCCCTATCTCCTCTTCCCAATCATGCCTCAACTGGAGCGGTTCCCTCTCTGCCTTCGCTCTTAAGAGCTCATATATCCTTGATATTTCATGCCCACCCTCCGAGACATCATACATCATTTCCAGGGTGGCATCGGGCTCTTCCGCTAGTTCCGTCTCAGACCACCTTCCTCTTACCTGTTTCATGAGCCTAATATATGTAATGTATTGGCCTCTGTGTACCCCTGTCTCCTCCTGCAACCTCTTAAACTCCAATATCTCCCCTTCCTGCCATATATCTCCGAGGGTGGTCAGGCCCATCGGTTCCCAGTATCTGCGGACTGCATCGAACAATTGGGGATCATGCCCACATAGTGTCACTAGCGGGACCTGCTGAGAGAGCGGGTCTGGATCGCCCACCGTTTCCCATGCCCTGCGCCAAACTTCCCAGCCCAGCACCAGAAGTCTTCCCCTCTCCACCATCTCAGTTTTATACATCCACACTGTCTCTCTTAAAAAGTATGGGGCTGAGTCTCCCTGCAAAAGCCTAGCTTCCGCCGAGTCCTGCGCAGACAACCACCTGGCCACATACAACAGCTGTCCTGCCAAGTAATACAGTTCAAAATTTGGCAGGTTTATGCCCCCCCTTTCACAAGTGTTCTGTAATTCCCACAGGGCCACCCTGCTCCTGGAGTTGCCCCATATGAAGCCCCTGCACATGTCATGGAGTCTCACGAAAAAGCGCCTGGGGATCAGGTACGGGACATTCACAAAAAAGTGCATGAGTCTGGGCAAAACAACCATTTTAAGCAGAGCTGCTCTCCCCATCATGGCTAGGGGTAATCTAGACCAGAACACCATGCTGTTCCTAATTCCCTCGATCGCTTTCTCTGTATTATGTTTGTGCTCTGTTTCTATCTTATGGTAAATGTTCACGCCCAGATACCTGAATGTCACGGTCAGCCAGGGTATCTGCAGGATGGGTAGCCTCTCCGATGGGGTGCTCCTATATCTCCCCAAGCGGAACAAGCTAGACTTCCCGGGGTTCACCGATATGCCCGAGAGGGTGGCGTAACGATCCATCACCTCCAACACATATTGCAGATTTTCCTCCGGGAAGCGGAAGTAGAGGAGCATATCATCGGAGTACAATGATGTCAGGTGTGTGCCCCCTGTCGTACGAATCCCCACCGCCCCGTATTGTTGCCGCAGGCATATTGCCAGCGGTTCTAATGCCAGAATATATAACATGGGTGACCAGGGGCAACCCTGTCTGGTCCCCCTGCTAAATTGCCGTTTGTCTGAAATTGTGGGTCCAGTTTTAACTCTCGCGATCGGGAATGTATAACAACTGGACCCATCTGATATATCCTGGTCCCATTCCGTATCCTTTCAGGGTCGCTTTCAACAACGGCCACCGCACTGAATCAAAGGCTTTAACCACATCCAACAACACGATAGCCATCTCGCCCGAGTCTTCCTTGGTTTGATCAATGATATGGTGTAGCCTCCTGCGGTTGTCTGTAATATTTCTGCCGGGGACATAACCCGTTTGGTCTGGGTGTATCAGCTTGCCGATTACCCTCTTTAACCTGTTAGCTAGCACTGCCGTGAGTATTTTGCTATCCTGATTAAGCATGGACAGGGGCCTATAGGACCCACATTCCACCTCCGGCTTACCTGGTTTCAGGAGCGGGACGATCACTGCCTCGCGGAGGGACGCCGGCAGTTCCCCCCACTCATAAGCTTCACTAAACATGGCCAGCAGCGGCTGGATTATCTCCTGCTTATATGTTTTATAAAACTCGCTGGGTAACCCATCCGACCCAGGCCCTTTACTTGTAGGGAGGTGTTGAATCACCTCCCCCAATTCGTCTGGGGTAACGGGGGCGTCCAAATCCGCTCGTTCTAAGTCATCGAAGGTGGGCAGCCCCATATCCTCAATTGTTTCCAGTATTTCCTGGCTCATGTCCTCCCCTGTATCCTCATATAATCGTCTATAGTACTTAAGGAACTCCCCGTTTACCCCCTCCTGGGTGTCACAGATTTGACCTTCCGCATCCCTGACCTCTCTGATCACCGAACGGGGGGGGTCTAATTTTTGTATAACCAAGCCAGTAGTCTACCCGGTTTATCCTCCCCTGCATGTAACCTCTCTGTGTATTTCTTATAGTTTAATATACATAATCTGTCCCAGAGTTCACCACAAGCTATCTGCAAGTCCCTTATCTTGGCTCTGGTCCCTCGGGCAGTCCCCTCACATTGAGTAAGGCCCTCTAGCTCTCTTTCGGTTTCTTGCAGTTCCCATTCAATACCCCCTTGGAGCCCCTTAGATTTTGATATGGCTACCCCACACACCACTACCTTGAATGCCTCCCATACTGTTCATATAGAACGTACACTGCCCGTGTTAATTTCGAAGTATTCTTCGATGGCCTCCCTCAAATCCTCTCGAAATTCCGCATCCAGAAGCGCCTCAGTTCTGAGCCTCCATGTCAGGATGCGCGCTCTGGGAGGTTGATATTGCCACTCTACGACCAAAGGCGAGTGGTCGGATAATACCCTTGCCTTGTATTCGGCCCCCACCAATTCTCCCGTATCTCCGCCGCTACGAACACGTAGTCCAGCCTTGTGTGCAGGTCATGTGGCGCTGCATAGTGTGAATACTGCCTATCTGTTGGGTGTAGTCTTCTCCACACATCCTCCAGACAGATGTCTGATAATATTGTCCTCAATGCTTTAGACGCTGGCGCCGGCTTTACTGGTTTATCATCTGAGCTATCTATCCTGGGGTTCAGGGTGCAGTTGAAGTCCCCTCCCCATACCACCGCGCCACCCACCAGGGGGCTAATTTTACTATATAGGGACCTAAAATATGCCGCTGTATCATGATTAGGGGCATACAGATTTATAATATTCACCTCCCTATTTTCCAGGAGTCCTGCCACCACCACCATTCTACCCTCTGGGTCTATTGTAGTGCTGAGCAGCTGAAACGGCACGTGTGGTGCCACCCAGGTGATCACTCCCATTGCATATGCCGAATATGCAGTGCCTATGACATTACCCTTCCATTTTCTTCTGACCACCTCCAACTTCTCCTTGGTGAGGTGGGTCTCCTGTAGCGAGGCTATGTCGATGTGCATCCTCCTTAAATACATCATCACTTTGTTGCGTTTTAGATAGCTATTGAGGCCCCCGCACATTCCAGGTCACCACTCTGAGATTACCCGACGCTATCTACTCGGTGTACTCCCTCTCCACCCTCCCCGCTGATGTCTTCCCTGATAGCCCATTGTCCGACTCTTAACCCTCCCACCAACCACAACTCCCCCCTTCCCAAAACTCCACCCCACTGCACACAACCCTTCCCCTCCCCGCACCCTACCCGACCCCAACAAGTGCCCAGCTCCATCCCTGGATCTCAGGCCCACCCGGGTCTGGTCCTATCTCGAGGCCAAGGACTAGGACCCTGCGGGGTGTCACCGATCTAACAGTGGCCTAACTAAGTGTACTACTAAGGGGTTCAAGGATTGTCTTCTAGGGGCTGCCCCTTTAATCTTTCTCCTACACCACTCCTGTGCAAAGTCTTATCCTCAGCCGTAGTATGTGCTGCTCCTGCCGCTCTCTCCTTCTCTCCAGGCAAAGGGGCCACTGCTATTGTGTTGCAGTCAGGCCCGTGTGCCCAGCGTAGCACTGGTTCGTTTTTCAGTACGGCGCACAGATACAATGTATCTTCTGTTATTCCCCAAGCGATCGGTCCGTCTGCACTGCGGGCCCGGCGCCCGCACCCGGTTCACTTGTGCTCTGCTAGTCTTTCCAGCCGCTGGTCATGCATACGCGCACACTGAATGCACGCCTATGAAGATGCTGTGCCGTCGCTCCCCCCAGCCCACAGGACTGATGCGCGGCCAATGCAGCATGCCTCACGCACTTCGCTCCTCAGCGCTCCAGCCCCCTCAAGCCCACGTCTCTGGGCAAGACACGTCCAGCGATCACAGATTTCAGCTGGGCTCACGGCAGCGCCCCCAAGGATCCCAAAGATTCCTTTGTCCCCGCCACCTTTTTGTTTCACTTTTTCAATCCAGCGTTCGTAGTATGAAAACGGTTATAACTTTGTAGCAGTGCATCGCCTGTGCACCAGAATTTCAACGAGTACGCTCCCTGCATTCAAAAGCAAGGGTGTTATTTTCCAGCGCTGACAGGCATCCGCGGCCGCAACTATTTTGAGGATCATTACAGGATCACAGGAGCTCCTCCGGAGTACGTCCTCCACATGGCCATCCAAGCCACGCCCCCAAGGATAGATATGTTTTTGGTACTGAAAATAAGTCTATAGCCACCAACATGCTATATTTGTGTTGGCTTCCTTCTTCGACACCCTTACAGTATCCAAATTAACCAGTGATCAGGAGCTACCACTGGGAAATAAGGAGCTAGTACTTAGCATTTCACAAATCTAGCTTCCTAATAAGATGCAAACATATTTTGTCCATTATTTATCACCACTTATGATTTAAATGTCATATAGATGTATCTTAATGTTTATTTACAGATTGTCCCACATGCACAGAGTTAAATTCACACAGGTGTGTTTGTTTGGCATTAGTTGGGATGGGGAGCCAAAGGTAGCATCTGGTAGCTGTTAGCATCAAACTAACCAGGCACTTCTAGGCTATAGGCAGAAGCTAAATAGCTCCCAGCTCCCCCCATTTTCGAACTCTGCACATAGTTATCAGAAAGCCATTCTTCAGTGACGAAATGTAGATGTTATTTTCGAGTTGGCTTTGTGCTTCAAGAGTGTGAGACAATAAGGAGGCTGTGTGATTCTTTTATTTTTTTCTTTGTTTTTTGTCTAGATGTGTTCTTCTCTCAGATCTGGTTTGCGGTCCTATGTTTCTGTTTTCATTGAATTAATGTATATTCCTTTTATTAATATGAATATCCTTTTCTGATCATAAGGTTGGAGATGCAGTGTCCTGCATTGATTTCTCATTGAGGTTGAGTTCTGCATTGAGCTGTTCCAAGAGGTTTAGGATTGGGGTTTGCTAGTCTTTGATTTTGTTTAATGGGGAGGTTATGCCAGTATTTTGTATTGGATGAAGTATGCAGCTGCAGGGTTTCCATTTAAATTCCAGGTTGAGTCCCGGTTGGTGAAGGTCATCTGTTCAGTTTGTGTTCATTTGAGAACAAAATCTGGGTAGTTGTTTTTGTGTGTTTTGCTCTTATGTTCCAATGTTTTAGTAAATGGTAAAGAGAGGAGAGCTTATTTGGTTGCCTTCTTTTTTTCTTGTAGTCCCCTGTTCACTGATTCATTCTCCTTGGATCCCTTGGGTGGTGTATTTTGTGGGTATTTTGATGAATCCAGGGAATTTGCTCCCTCTCCCCAAGGAGAAGCCAACCCCTTTGGGACTGGGGAGGTGAATCCGCTGTGCCTAACACCTCCTGGGGACAGGGAAAGCAGGATCCGACTTGGGGTGACCCTCCTTAGTGAACAGACCATCCCTTAGCAGGGATGTGTCTTATTCCTCCTTGTCTCAGGAATACAATGTCGTCACTGGCAATTTGGGAGTTGTGCCAAATCACTGTGGGAATTGTGAGGGGTCCGAAATGCGAGATGGACACTTTGGTAGAGTTTTCTCACAAGTCGCCATATTATTAAAATATAAAGGGTGAAATAAACGCCTATCTTTCCCTACCTAACAAACTAATGCTCAAGGAAAATTACCTAATGTCCAAAAGTATCTGTCCATCACACTAATACATACGACAAGAAAATAAAACAGGAACTTCGTTTTTATTTTTTTTATTTTTTTATTAAAAGATATTTGTTTATGGTTAACAAAACTTGCAACCTTTACAAATGTTTGAAAAAACAAAATCATCATTGAACAGAATAAAACATTAATTAGCAAATACAATTCTCATATACCATTACATAACAAATGTTAAGAAAAGATAGAAAGATTTTCAGTGCAGTCATCATACCGTTGATTTAGAAAAGATCTTAGAAACATTAAATGTATCCATACACAAAACAAACAGTAAGATTATCTTTCACATATGCGTAAAAGATACACTAAGCGTTATATAAAGCGTACCCTGCAGAACCTATGTAAGCCCAATTCATCTTTAAGTTTGATAGCGGAACCACATGATTTCTCGTTTCAAATGATTACGCAATATGAATCAAAAACAAAGAAAAGAATCGTATCATGAAAATTGCAAGTGCCAACAGGAAGCGAGTACTAGCACCAAACATAGCCCTTTCCCAAAAAGACTGGCGAGCGATCAAATTTAGCTCAGGATAAAAATCACCCAGAAGATTTTGCCTAATTGATTCAAAGGACATGCTAAATAATAAGTGCTTTAACGTTTCCTCTTGATTTTCAAAGAGACAAAAGCGACACCACCTCGTATTTCGGGCAGGAAGGGCAAGTTTGTACTGGACACGTTCCAATGTCGGCAACTGGTTCAATTTGAATCGCATATAAACCCTGCAAATCTTATTGCAAGGAAATTTCATGATGTGCAAAGGCCGAGATAATCTTTTTCTGCCAAACTTAACAAATTCTGTATAATTTTTATATATATAATTGGCATCAATAGTACAAATCCAATCCATCTCGTATAGTTTACGTTTTACCGAGGGCAGCCTAAGAACTAGATCATCAAGCAACACATTTATAGATCCCAATACTTCCTTCATTTGTACAGTGAAAAGTGAAATTGATGGTACACCATCTTCAGCCATAAGCTTTCTGAGATCTATGTACAGAGAGTTTCTCAGTGGGTCATGCAATTTGGCGAATGCAGTGAGCTTCCGCCAAGTGTATCTAGCTGACAAAGAAAGCAGTCCAAATTCCTGCCTAATAATAGAATTGGGAACTGAAGATGGAAGACCCAATGTTGATTTCCATATCTGTCCCTGGATTGTATTCAAAATCTCATCCAAATGAATAATACAGATATCTAAACCGTAAAGCAGAGTGGGTTTAACCGTTACTAGATAAAAGTCTAGAAGTGGAATAAGTGAGTATCTGGAATATTTTCGATAGATGATATGAGAAAGTAAAGGATGTACCTTCTCAGCTATCTTCTGCTTCCAAGATACCAGCGAATATGAATCAGCTAGGTGATAACCCAAATACTTTATGGATTTCACCTGTAGGATCAATTTACCCGAGATGTTCCATTTATAGCTTCTACTGCACTTCTTATCATTAAAGCTGATTACATCGGATTTGGCCGGATTAGCTTGTAAATTGTGTGCATCTGCATAGATGGAAAAGGCACCTAGCTTCAACTGTAATCCGTATGGTGTACGATCCATAAGGATAATGTCATCGGCAAAACAGAGCCAATGCAAACGAACAAACTTACGGGATACATGGCAGGATGGGTCCATAGGGCATCAATATCACTAATATATAAATTAAACAAAATGGCTGCTAAAGAGCATCCCTGTTTAACACCTGTCCTAGAAGGGATTAGATCTGTAACAGCCCCTTCCTGATTTATTCTGACCTGAAATGACGTGTTGGTATGTAATAGTGAAATAAGATGCACCAGCCTTTGAGGAAAACCCATATTCAACATTTTTGACCAAAGTATGTCTCTAATAACCGCATCGAAGGCAGAAGAAAGATCCAATGCCACCATATAAACGGGACCTTTCTGGGCCATTTTGGTGTACGCAAACAGATTGTTAATGACTCCAATCAAGCATTCCCACTAAGTCAGTGCCTTGTCTGGGATTGCTCAAGGGAAGCCCTTATTTATATATTTTTATGACAAGTTATAATCTGGATGATGATCCCTTGTATAACGCCCCTCTCTTAGAATCCCCCTGACCCCACTGAGCCAAGAAGTAGGTTTGTTTTGCAAATTAAAAAGGTTTATTTGAAAAATTAAACAATAGATATATATCACACTTTTATAATAAATTAATATTTGATATCACACTTAGACATATGACAGTGATCAACACTGGATGATGTTATACTAGCACACTGGTTTAATTACTTAGGTGTAGTATAGAGGATAAGGTAGCTGAGAATGCTTTATATGGTACAAGGAAATGCAAGGTGGAAAAGAAGCAACACAGCAATAAACTTGATATGATTTCAGCAAAAGGTAATAGAATCACTTTTCCCCTTTTGGCAACTTACCCCTCCTCCCTATGCAATAGAAGATGGAAGGGAGAGCACACAGTTCTCAGTAATACAATCAAATGTACAATACGAATTCAGTTCCCCCTAGCAAGCTTAGAGAAACAGGGATGATTTTAAACACAGGCAAAGTACTTTAAAGGTGGTATGCAAAGAAGGGAAAAATATGCTAAAAATGATTTTAATTCCCTATAAGAGATTCAGGGTGGGTGATAGCTACTTCAAATTTGTTCAGGATCACTTTAGCAATGCTCTTTGAATGATTGTCAGGTTGCAAACGAATTTCAGCAAAGGAAAGCAAGAAGCTGCTATTTGGACACGTGAAGAAATTTGAGCCAAATCGCAAATCACAACACTCCGAGTGTGTTGGAAAGCCTCGTATCTTAGCTTTATGATGAAAGTTAAATCTCGCTTCTAGCACAAACGTTTCAAGAGATACAGATGATTTTGTGAAGGTAGATTTTCAGAAATGAAATAATGATTCAAAATGGCAAAATGACACTTTTACAGGTTTAAAATCGGAGAAGGGACACATGGTTTTATGATGCAGTTTTGAACAGGTTAAATGTTTTGAATCAGATTATTTTAAGCTAAGAGATTGGTTTTGCACAGTTCTAGCTGGGTACTCACTCCTAATTTTGGAAGGAATGGGCCTTGTCACGGATCTGGTCTGGTCTGTTCTGGATCTCTGGTTCTGCTCACAGCGATCTGGTCTCTGTCCAGTCTGTGGTCCTGCATACAGCTCTGCTTTCTGGGTGTTTCTGGCACAGGGTTCTAGGCCAGAATCCGACAGCTCAGCCCGGCTGTTTGAATAATCTGCAAATGATTTTGAGGCCTGCTGAAAAAGGATTCAGCTTGTGGATTCAGGCCTCTCTGCTACAAGTTCTGGAGTCTGGATTCAAAGTTCTGGTCTCTGGAGATTGATGGATTTGAAGTCTGGAGTCTCCCGGCAAAGCGTCCCGCAAGAAAGTGGAAAGTGAATCTCCCTGTCTGGCTTCCAGTGGCTCTTTTTATGTCTTTTGAAAATGGGTGTGGATGCTAACTTTCTTTGCCCAACCCACTCACGATTTGATAGGTCAAGGATTTCTCTTTGACCTGATTTGAGAAGGGAGCAGTGAGTCAGAGTGAGTCATCTTTATGGCATACAGAAAGAACACTCCCCTTTGATTTTACCTTAGAAAATCATTTTCATAACTAAACACATTTCCCAGATGCACAAGTGGTTGACATTACATATACACATCATATATCACATAAGCTAGTCTATGTTCCAACTCTGATGTTTATAAGAGCTTGGATTAAGAAATGACAACATTTTGCGCTTTTTGGTTGATTTCCCAATATTGGACTTTTACCCAAATTTACACAGAGGTACCCTGTCTCTCTACACATATTCCAGTAAATGTCCATGTCTCTAGCTTAAACCCAGTTTCTGCAACATGTCTGCAACATGAATAAATTGTAGGGTTCGGTCCCAGAACATCGTACGGAATTGAGTTTAGACTCAAATTGTAGGTACATATTCCATTTTAAGGATCTCCAAATTGTACATTCCTGTCATCTGGTTACAATTAGTTATCAGTGTTTTTATAAAACATATCCTTTCCTTCAATTCAATTCACAAAAAGTGTCTGGCCCGCCCCTAGGAACTGGGTGAGTCAGGGATCACATGTCTCTTCTTCCAGGCAGAGCTCTGTTTACAGTCCACAGCCAAATCAGCATATCCCATTCAATTGAAAGAGACTATTGTGTTGGGTCCTGCAGGCTGGAGGAGAAACCCCTCCCTCTCAATTAACAGGGCCATGTGATATCCTGCCTCCTGGTGTGGGTCTCTGGGGTGTTAAGAGTTCTCAGGAAAGGCATGTCTTTTGAACTTCTAATTACATAAGACCCCCTTCTGTTCACTGCACAGTTCTGCAAGACAGCTCTCCAGGATTTATAGAGTGCCAGGGCCGGTCAGTGTCCAATGCCGGTACTGCACCTATTTTTGACAGCTGTCTTGAATTAATACATTTCAAAAGGAAAGGATTTTACTTGATAGTATATGATCCTTGCTTGACATGGCATTGATGTGGATCTGTAGTAGAGTAAAGTAAAACACTCAACCAGAGTTGGATTTTTGTTTGGTGGTTCCGGGCCCATGATCTTAGCAATTTTTTACATTAATAAAAACGGGTTTTGAACAGAACCATCTTTCTTTGCACTGGTGGGTGGCAGGTCAGGGGACCATTTTGCTGTGCGCAAAACTGCACGGGTCTCCAGGATTCTAGCGCAAATGTGGGCTTTTCCACCCTCTTGGATTTCCTAAGCCCACAGCACCAAATGTTGCAGCATAATAGTCCAAACGTGGGTCAGGACACCCAACAAGATGCGCCATGATCATAGCATTCAGAGAAGTACTCATATACTTCCTGAAACCTATTTGAAACCTTGAATATAAGTCGTTTTCAATGTTTTTCCAACAGCCTCAACAACAGAATAGAAAATACTTTAGCTGCAGAGTCAGTTAGTGCTATTGGGTGAAAGTTTGCCGGTTCACGAGGATCGCCTTTCCTGTGGATGAGTATAACGATGGCATTCCGCCAGGAAAGAGGAATAACGTTTGTGCGTAATATATGATCAAATTTGGTGTACAGCGAGAGGCACAAAATTTACAATCCGATTTCAGGATACAAGGCGGGATCCCATTGGGACCAGCGGATTTAGAATTTTCCAATTGCCCAATTGCCCACTCAATCTCCTGGACAGGAACTTCACAAAAATAACATCTAAATTAAAACACAAAAGATATCAACAGGAATCCTTGTGACCAGGGTTGGATCCCCTTCCCCGGTATCAATTCAGGATCTTTCAAAGTTCAGTTTCAAGAAAGTTCTGTTTATAAGCCACACATCAGTAGTCAAAGTAAATGGTCTTAGAAAATCAGTCACTTCTTTAACCTCATATTTCTTCTTTAGAGACAACATCTTAGTTAGGATAGCTTTACAACAGTTCATCAAAAACTAGGATTGATTTACCATTTTTTTCCACCAGAACCGTCTACCACATTTACAGTATTTTAAGTTGTCTTCTTCCTGGTGCACTTGCCTGCCAGGACTAACCACTATTTGTCCCTTTCCTGGTTTACTCTCCTGCCAGGATAAAAACTCCTACTACTCTAACGTGTACTCTGTGTCTAGGCTTGTTACACATTTTCCACCCTTTAATTCTCAATGGGGAAAGTTGAATCAACAACTTCTTCTTGATTTAGTCTCTTGACTTTTACCACAGTTGTCTTACAGCTTTCACAACCATATGGTACAAAAGGATAATAGTTGTCACATTTAACTGTTGTCCATGGGCTATGCAGTTTAAACCTCTCTCCACATTGATCCTTTCTACAAGGAGGGCTTTTCTCCTGCATTCTTTGATTTCTACTTACACTTTTGCTGCTGGCGATGCTTCCTCCCTCAAGCTATTATTCTCAAATTGCTTGAAGTAGCCTCCAGCTTTCTTTGGCTTTGGCAATGCAGGTTACAATGTCACCTTTCTACATATCTCTCTTTAGGAAAGTTGTAGTCCCTGGGTTTTACTGTTGCCCCTCTTTGGCTTGAGCAATGTGGGTTACAATATTCCTTTATTGGATATTCCCCTGTTGGCAAGTTGTATTTACTTTGCTCTAATATTGTCCCTTTTTGGCTTTGGCCATGCGGGTTACACCTTTCCCCCATTCGACATCTCCTAATCGGAGAGTTGCACCCAGTTCGTTTAACTTCAAAGGTTCGGTATTCAAAGTGTTCATTCGCACAGTGCTGTCTCCTTTGCAGCAGCCTGGGGTCACCTACAATAAGCCAACTTACTGGTCTCTCCTGGCATCTCCGTTTGACTCGTCGGCTCCACTTCCTCACTCGTCAGGGCTCTGTGAGAAACCAAAGGGTGTCTCACCTACTAGTCCCCGGGGATCTCTCTCAGTTGGTCAGGGCACATGCATCGCCTTTGGATCCAGACCCTTGGGGTGCACCAGTGCAGGAGGATCACCTAGGTGAGGGGTCTTCGGGAACTGGGGGGTGATATGACCAATGGGAGGATGCGGTATTCCCCTCTTTCCCGTACACCTAAACCATTCTATTTTTTAGTATTCTCAGATGTCCCAACTCCCCCCTTAACACACACACTGGGCCAAGGAAGAGGCCGACTGAGACTAAAGAGGCCAACTGTCATGCCACGAGCCCGGAAGTGTTGGCACCAGTGGAAGTTCTCCCACAATTCTGTACATTCAGTGAGAGAAGCAGTAGCTGCGGTCTAATCCACACACAACATGGCTGCCACGCTTATATCCAAGTACCGTGCCGTCAGCACAGTGCATTGTATCCCTTCTCCTGGAGCTCGCTGCTGTGTTTACAGCCCTTCCTTTGCTTAGCCTGCTGTTAACTTCCTCACAGCTTTTGGGCGGTATCTCTTGTTAACTGTCATCCATCCGTTCTCCCCTGTTCGTGCTCTATTCTGTTTCTGCCTCACATCTCTGTCTCATCTGGAGTCACGGCACCAGCTTTGCTCCCGCTCTCCCTCTCGCGGGTCTACTCTCCGCTTTTCCTCGGTGCTTGCGCTGCTTACTTTCTCTTCACTCGCAGCGTGTCATTTACCTCTGACAGCCTTTCTGACTATCCTTTTCTGTTTGTGCTCTTGCGTGCTAGTTTCCCTCTGCTCTCCCTTTTTCCTTCATTTCACTGCTTCCCTGCTAGCTCCACTTATCTTTTCTTACCATTTCGCCTTTCCCTTTCTTTTTTGTGGCTACCGCCATAGTGTTTACTTGGAAGGATTGTTTCCCATCCGTCCACCACCCAATTGAAGACTATGAGGGTCATTACAAGGTTGGAGGTAAGGGATTAACAGCGCCGGTAAAGGTGCCAGTTCCGTTAACCCCTTTCCCGCCGCAATACACGGTCCTTTAGCGGGTTCTGCTAAGGGCGGCTGGTTTTTACTAAAGGACCAGCATGCTAAAAGCGGGACTGTTATTAACGTGCCCGTTGTTAGCATGGTCCCCATTCCCATTGAGCCCTATAGGGGCTCGAATGGGGATGGGTTCCCTGAATGGGGAAATAGTGGGTCCTCCAAGGTTGGAATGGCCCTGTAATTCCCCATTCAGGGATACCGGACCCGGTATGCGGTAAAGGGGTAGCCATGGAGCTAATAGCGCCATGGCTACCTCCAACCTCGTAATGACCCCCTCTGTCTGCACTAGGTATCTCAACCTTCATACACTCTCCTGGAATTGGTCATCGGAGAAGTTTCTGGATCCTGCCAAAGGACATTATACCCATTCTGCTCCGCCCTCCAGCTAGACTATTACTTGGAAATAGTGGAGGATTCTCACCACCAAGAAGGACTTACTCTTGTAGGACTGTCATAGACATCCACAACCGTATCCTCCAGGGTTTTTTAGTGCTTGGACGCTTTTTCCCTGGTTTAGGGCGGGCTCCTGGGAGTTCCCTTTGGTGTGGGTTCATTTCCCTGTCAGGGTGGCCTCTGGGGGAGCTCGACCCTACTTACACGACAAGAAGGAGAGGAAAGTTAAAGAAAAGAAGGAGGGAAAGAAGACCAAGCAGAAGACCTCAGAGGCGTCTCGGGACAGCTCATCTGAAGACAGAGGTGAGGAGGGGTCTCGGGAGGTTACCCCAGAACAGGACAGTATACAATACCCAACCACGCCCATGGCGTCTTTGGAGCAATACCACAAGTTGGTTGCTGCCCGCAGACCAAAAGTGATCTTGGAGCTTTTCTCTGGTTAATAGGATATTACCGTAGATGTATCCCCAACTTTTTGGACAAAACAGCCCAGCTGACAGATGACCTTAAGAATGCCGAACCCCAGAAACTTTGTTGGAATGACGAGGACGAGATATGTTATAACACCTTGAAACAGACTCTGTGCCAGAAGCAATCGTGAAGGTAGTTGACTTCTCTAAAGAGTTTGTCTTACATACGGATGCCTCCCTTACAGGGTTAGAAGCTATCCTGTCCCAGGTTTACTATGGATTAGAACATCCCATATTATTCACTAGTCGCAAGCTGTACCCACGCCAGAAAAATGACTCTGTGTTCGAACTAGTGGCCCTGGCCATGAAGCGGGCTATCCCCCATCTTAGATATTACCTACTAGGACGAAAGTTCACACTCGCTACAGATCATTCACCCCTAATTTGGATCAGCCAGCGCAAAGAATCCAACCCTCGGGTCATGCAATGGTTTCTAGTCCTACAACCCTATTGTTTCCCCTGTGAAACAAATGTGGCTACATTGAATGGAGGAAGGGCATGTGAGAAACCTGAAGGTGTCACACCCGCTAGTCCCCGGGGATCTGTCATCCAGGTGGCCAGGACACAGCCATCGCTATTGGATCCAGTTCCTGGGGGTGGACCCGTGCGGGAGGATCACCTGGATGGGGGGTCCTCGGGGAATGGAAATGGGGCACCGATGGGTGAGGCACAGTACCCCCTTACTTACAATACCTTTCCCTATCCTACCCCGTAGAGTATTTAGAAGTTCTACCCCCCCTTCTGACACAAACACTTTCTTACACCGTCAAAGACAACTACACTGTGTTGGAACTAGAGGCCCTGGCCATCAAGTGCGCCATCATCCAATACTACCTATAAGGATGAAAGTTCACACATGTTACAGATCATTCACCCCTAGTTTTGATCAGCCAACGCAAAGACTCCAACCCTCGGGTCATGCAATGGCTTCTAGACCTACAACTCTATTGTTTCACTGTGGAACATCGAAAAGGGAAACATATATTTTCTTTCCAGGTTCCCCTGTGAAACAAATGCAGCTACATCGCATGGAGGAAGGGTATGTGAGAAACCTGAAGGTGTCTCCCTAACTAGTCCCCAGGGATCTGTCATCCAGGTGGCCAGGACACAGCCATCAATATTGGATCCAGTTCCTGGGGGTGGACCAGTGAGGGAGGATCACTTGGATGGGGGTCCTCAGAAAGTGGAAGTGGGACACTGACGGGTGAGATGCAGTATCCCTCTTCTTCTAGCACCTTTTCCTCATCCTGCCATGTAGGATACTCAGACACTCCCCACCTCCCTTTTCCAACACAAACACTTTCGTGCACCATGAAAGACAACAGACTAACACCAGAGCCATTTACCTGACCTGTCCCAACACAAGGGCCAGCAAAGTCAGGCAATTGACCAGAATCACACACCTGACAGCCCTTTCCCTTCCCCACAGGGTAAAAGGTGGAGCATGAGAGCACACTACGAGCAAGGCAGACCGCACTACGAGACAGCTATCCATTTGTGGCAGTTCAAGAGGAGGAGAAAGGGGCCTAGAACCGTAGGAGTAATAAAGTAGAGAAGCGACCTTGCCCTTTCTGACCTAGACCCGCAAAGCCTTCGTGGAAGGGATCATAAGACCGTGAAAAATAGCCAGCGTGTGTTTCAGCAAATGTCCACGGTACACGGAGCACGCCTACGTTGATAAGTGGAACTAAAGAGAGGCTTGCTACCCTGGTACCGTCCCTGAATCCAGATACAAGGAAAGCAAAGCAGTTCATCACAGCTGGTGAGTCGAGGGGAGAACCGATAAGAAACCGAACTGTGTTCAACGAAAGTTGCAAAAGACAAGTTAAGGGACGTTCAAAGAACTGTTAACGTCTTAAGGGAAAACCAGCTGCAGAAAGGTCCGGCACCACATGGGTGCTCATTTGAGAGACTCTGGTGGATTCCCTGTTTTGTTGAAACTACCGATACAAGAAGGCCTTAGGAGAGCCACAAGGAAAAGGTCAAAGTGGTCATACAGGGGTGTAGCAAAATCCCCTGTACAGTCGAAAGTCTTTGACCGGCACATAATTGAAAAGCTAAGGCAGATGAATCCTGCATAGTGAGAAAGAAAGAACTGTGTGGATGGCAAGAGTGAACCCAACAGAGGGATGTCGATATGAAGGGGTGAAGCCTGAGGCCTCAATGAACATTGTGTTGACAAAGAGTGAACCCGACAGAGGGATGTCCACAGTGAACTGTTCAAAAAGACATTAAGACTTGTGAATGCCACAGGTGAAATTGATCTGGGAAAAGCCGTAGTGAACACGACAGGGAAGCAAACATTTGAGAAGGGTCTGAGCCCGGAAGAGGGGGTACAGGGTTGAAAAGCCATCACCCACCGAACACAAATGTTATGGATAAAATTGTTTGAAGACAAGCCATAGTGAACCCGAAGGGGGGAGGCTGATATTCGAGAGTGGTCTGAGCCCGGAATAGGTAGACCCAGGGGTGAAAAGTCATCCCTCAGCGTACATACGGAAAGGAACTTTTTGTTTATTATTTTGAACACATCAGGTCCTCGTAGGCAAGAGACTTTTTGTAGAGGTCCTGATACTTGAGAATGGAACTGTAGTCTCGTACTGGGAAAGCTCAGGCGTGTGCTGTGCTCCGGAGTCCCGCCTTGTCCCATGCTCAAAATGTGGGGAAGGAAGACCCACATCCTAACTTATCATTTGTGAACACATCTTTCTTTCTTGTGAACCCTATCCCACGCTCTTTTTTTGTATTTAGTTGTAAGGACTGGAAATAGTTTTTTCTTAGTATAGGCCCTTTTATTTGACAAGACGCCACTAAGACTGCCTTATTATTATTTGATGGTCGTAGCTTGCTTAGATTTAGGTTTAGATTAGGTGTTTTTCCAACCTACCTATACAGTCTAATAAACACCCTTGAACTGTGATCACTTGTCTTTACTGTTGCCACCATGAGTTCCTTACAGGCCCGATTGGTTGTGCTTTGAGATGTCATGTTGTGGCATTCGGCTACATCGCTATGTCACAGCATTTATGACGTTGCCGTCATGATGACGAGACTGAGTTGTTGGTGGTGGGTTGCCCTCCTGATCCTTCACTCTGGGTGTCCTCCTTCTGGCCCTCTACTCTTGGTCCTCTTCCAGCTCCGGCGGTGAAGGTGAAAAACTTGAGTGTAGTCCTTTCTGCATCTTTGTCAATGGACTCCCATGTAGCAGCCGTATGCCAAGCCTGTCATTTTCAGCTTAAAGTATTGAAGAAAGAACTTCCCTTGATCTCTGCCCCTCTTCGTCCCCCGGTGGTGGCAGCTATGGTGCTCACCCAGCTGGACTATTGTAATTCCCTCTACCTGGCGCAGTCGAAGGGGCTGGCCCAGCGTTTGCAACGCCTACAAAATCTGGCAGCTCTCGTGGCAACAGATGCGCTATACAGGGTTCACATTTCCCTGGTGCTTCGGGCCCTTCATTGGCTCCCGGTGACCCAACGCATCAAGTTCAAAGCGCTTTGTATTGTCCACCGGGCGTTGCACGACCAGGGTGCGGAATTCCTTTGCACAAAGTTTACCCGCTATTGCCCTAAGCGCTGTCTGCGCTCTGTCACTTCTGATCTGCATTGTGTGCCTCCGATCCGCTGTGTGCGGATTGGGGGATGGGCTTTCTCCATAGCAGCAGCTCAATTATGGAACGAGCTTCCACTGCCCATAAAAAAACTATCGAACCATCTGGCTTTTAGGAAGGCCGTTAAAACACATTTGTTTTAGGCGCAGGGGTGCTGTGGTTGGCAATGTGCTTTGCCCTCTAGCGCCAAGATACTTTAGGGTGACTGTGCGCTTTAGAAATCTCCCTAAAATAACATAAAATAACTACTTAAGTAGTGCTGCAAACTCATCAGGACTGGAAACCCGGAAAACACAGTTGGGATTGGTGTTCCAGAAGCCAGGGTAGCGGCTATCCACAGTTAAGCTACTTGATAGCAGGCAAGCAAAGAAGAGAGAGAAAGTGGATTGGTGAGCGAGAGAACCAGGCTAGAGCAGGTGGTTAAAGGCCTAACGGAAAGCCACTAAAAGCTCAAAAGAGTTGAGACACCACCTCAGACCCAGTATTTTTCCATGGATTAAGCAAGCCCAAATTGAACCTAAGAGACTGGGAGGTGGTATCCTCAACGTACTCAAGACAGAGATTGAGAAAGACATGCATCGCCCAAAGTCTGATTCCAGCGAGGGGCCCAGAGAAATCTCCAAGGGGGGAGATCTCAGAGACTTTCAAGTCATGTAAATGCCTAATAAACCTTATGAAACGGTACTTCTGGCATTGTGCATTTTGTGGGAAACACTCAGCTTTGAGAGCGTTGACAGAGCAATACAGCTTTGACGGGCGGTGGCAGGTTGTAAATAACTATTCTTATTGCAATTTTATCAAGTGTCCGCAACAGAAATTATTTCAAAAGGTTAGGAGATATAAAACTGACAAAACAGCCACATTAACACAAATGATCTATTCCAAATGAAGGAACATTCATACACGAAAAAAGGGTTTGTGGTGCAAGCCGCCTGGACACAGTCAAGGCCATCATCAAGGGAGGAGCTCTTGCTGTCCTCCACCTGTGTCAACCGGCCCCACGGAGTGGTGCTTCTGCTGCCAAGGAGGCCTTCTGCCAGAACCCACAGTCGGTGCAGCGACCTACCGGTTACCCAGGTGAGAGGCTCCCGGTGCTGGGGAGGGAACATGCCAATAACCCAGCTAGCGGCCCCCACGCCAAGGGAGGGGGTGCTCATGCAGCCACGGAAAGGGGGACTGCCCTAAATACTTGCTTGCTGCGTCATTGTCCGGGGGGCCCCACAAGGTGGTGAGTGCGCCGCAAGGATGGTAGTCAGCGACCTCAAGAACTATGTGGACACTCTGGGTCGGCAAGAACTCCACTGTCTGCGACCAGAGTGGATGGCGGGAGTAGTGCCCCGCAAGGTGCCATCAGAGGGTTCACAGGATGCCTGTTTACCGAGTTTGACATCACTGGATCGCTGGCAACGCTTGGGCCCCCGATGGGACATGTGGGTCGAAAGGCTCCACACTTTTTTCAACACCACCAAAGAGATGGATGAGAAGGCCATGAAAGCTATGCTGCTATTTTACACTTGCAGTAAGGTGCATCAGATATTCAAATTGCAACCCAACAACTCCTATGATGCTGTGAAAGGGGCCCTGCAGGAGTATTTTAGACCACTGGTGAACCGTGATTATGAAAGGTTTCGCCTGTGGCAGGCCCACCAGGAACCCACTGAGTCACTGGAGGCCTAGCATGCTCACCTGCGACGACTGGCCTTGTCGTGTTGCCTAAATGAGACAGATGAGATAAGGGCACAAATCATACAACATTGCTCATCAGTGGCGCTACGACAGCAGATCCTGAAGGAACCGGACAATCCCTTGCACAGGATACTAGTGTTGGGCTGCACACAGGAAGTGTCGGCATCCAGGGCAGCCCAGATGGAAGAGGCGTCCAGGGGAGGAAAGGCGGAAATGGTCCAGGCCATATCGGTGAGGGTCTTGTCAAGGGAGAGAGGACGGTACAACAGGCAGTCAAGGCCAGGTCCACTGCAACTGCCAGAGGAAGACCGAAGCCATGTGATGCCTGTGGGGGCACGTTGCCTCACGATCAAGCCTGCGCCGTGGCTGGACCACATGTGGCCAATGTGGCAAGCTCAATCACTATGCCAGGATGTGTAGGGCTCCCTGGCAGATGGCGCAATCTTTTCATCCCCCTTCCCCCAACACCGCAGAGGCCTCAGTATCTGGAAGTGGCGGCAGTGGACGAAGACCACAGGTATGGTCAGTCATGCCATCATGTCAGGAAGGTGGCGTTTACATTGAGGATGTGTTCTTTGTATCAGCCATTTGCCTAGGGAGCCCAGGACACTGAAGAAAACCTTGTTGCTCCTTCTCCATCATGGACACTGATGTCTCCATCCTTGTGGACACAGGGCGTTGGTGAATGTTATTCCAGCGACCCAGTTCTGCAAGATCTGCTTGGACCCGACGCTGCGAGCACCGAATATCTGCATCTTCACGTATGGAGGTGGCTCGAACTTATTGCTGGAGAGAGCGTTCACAACGATGGTGCGCCACAAGGGATTGGCTCTGGATGCAACGTTCTACATCACCCCGGTAGCGACTGACACGCTGCTGAACTGCTTGACAGCTGAAGACCTGGCATTGGTACATTTTGCATTCCAGGTGTACCACAATGACTTGGGCGGCCTTCTGACCAGGTTCGAGAGCCTGTTTAATGGAGTAGGCTGCCTCAAGGATCAGGAAGTTCAGCTACATGTGGATGCCTCTGTCTAGCCAATTGCCCTTCGGCATAGATCCATACTACTCCATCTGCAAAAGAAGGTGGAGGACGAGATCTTCAAGCTCGAGAGCGCAGGCATCATCGAGGGTGGATGGTCCCACGCCGTGGGTGTCGCCCATAGTTGTGGCCACCAAGCTGAAGTGCCCGTAGGAGGTGCGCATTTGCGTGGATATGAGGCTGCACAATAGGGATATCCACAGGGAAAGGTACCCCACGCCCACATTGGATGATATTCTGCCAGTCCTGCATGGGGCTAAACTATTCTCTGTAGAGGAGAAGCTGAATGCCTCTGCAAGAAGTCCCTCCCCCTACCTCCTTTATGTTGGAAGCCCGAGATTGTACCATGCTTGACACCAGCAGCTGTGGCCATACCACAGCGAATATTCGAAAGAAGATACCCACTGAGAAAACCCTGCCAGATGTATTCCCGAAGAGATGACAATCTGAGGGAGGAACTACCCAAAGGAATATGAGAAAGAGCAAAAAAAGAGTTGGTGACATCAAAAGAGAAGCTCAATCATCCCTTGTTAAGGTCTAAGAAAGAACACCATGCGTGCCAAGTTTTATTAATTTAAATCATGGTCTCATGTCACGTGAGCCGAGGATGGAAAAAGAGTTGAGCATGGAGTTCCAGGACTACGATAGTGCATGCTTGCACTCCCTTATATTCCCAGAGACAAGAATACTCTGCAAGGCGAAGTTCAAAGACAATCTTCATGGCAGAAGGCATGTGTGATGAGAGACGTTTGGCTAATTTGGTGGGGAGGTAAAGTCAAGTCCATCTACTGGCACCTGGGTCTGAGTTTACGTGCTGCTAAGTGAACTGAATGTTCCATACATGGCACGAGCGTGCCAACCAATTATAGAGGGCTGTATAACAAAGGGACTTATAGTTTGAGAGCCAATGATATACTGTGTACTTAATAGTGATGAAGATGACATGTTTTAGGGGTAGGCATAAGTTGTCCACCTGACAGTAGATACCCAATCACAATCCTACCCCTTATAGAAAGTATTCTTAGATGTTCCCCTTGAGCTTATCACAACCATTAGTAGGTTTTTCTCATTTGCCATGTAGTACGATGTCCTTTATGACACATTTTTAGTATATAAATGTGTTTTTATGTGAAATTTAATGAGAGTTTGAGCGAACATCTGTTGATGTCCGTTGTAACTACCTGTTTTAGACAAATGATAATAAAACAGCAAACCTTGCCATCTTCCTGAGTTGATTCGATTATTTGGTGTCAGAGTTATTCTGCATCCCATCCATTGCACACAGGTTATCCAAAGGGCTCTAAGCTTACATGGTAGCACTGCTGATGGTTCAAGATCCAAAGTAGTTTGTCCCCAGTCTTTCGGATGATAAAGTATCATCCGCCATTAACCGGAAGATTGCAGGGTTTCCTGTGGAGAGCGGCCGATAGAAATAAACTTGCAAGAAGAACTGAGACGGTGGGCAGGTCCTCCTTTGATGAAATCCCTGCCCGGTTTCCACAGGTGCTATGCGGATGGAAGGCGAAATGGTGGAATTGAAGGAGGAGTCGATACCGAAGGTCTCGAGTCGATTAACGAATGAATGGTGAGTGGACTAAGGGGAATGGTAAATGAAGTGGGTGGGGTTGTTAAATTTTGAGTAACAGGAAATGTTGCGTGAGGAAAATATAGCACATAGAGTCCTAGCTCAAGGGAGCTCAGAAGGAGACGTCTCCAACTCCAATGAGAGTAGAGTGTAAAATATAGCGCATGAACTGGTTCATGTGAGGTGACATCTCAAACCCTGTACAGGGTGTTAAGTAAAGGCAAGAGAGAAAGAAAAGGTGAACACAGTGTTTATTAATGTGTAAAGTTGACTAGTCTATGGCCCTCATTACAACTCAGGCGTTAAGGGTTAACGCCACCGTTAACCCTTAACGCCTGATTCCCACCTTAACGCCTGCTTTTTGCAGGCGTTAAGTTCCATGGTGCTAAGGCACCTTGGTGCTAATTACGGCACCGTAATTTACGGTGCCGTAATTAGCGCCTTCCCCACTCCCATTATGCCCTATGGGGCAAAAATGGGAATGGGGAAGGGAAAATGGGAAATGGGGATTTACCGCCCCACTCACCTTGTAATGGGGCGGTAAATCCGCCATCCACCATGGTGTAAACATAGTTTACACCATGGTGGTAAAGTTGGTGCACTTAGCACCTCAGTTGTAATGAGGGCCAATATGTTGTTTGTTAAGTAAAAATATCGAAGAGCGATAGAAGTTGTGAAGTCATTGGAAAAAAAGTTGAGAAGCTATAGTAACTACCCTAGCAAAGTGGTTGGTACCAATCAAAAGGTAGAGATAGCTGATTCAGCAATCAGGGGCTTGAGCAGCGATTGATGGTACAAGCTCATATTTGTTGTGTTACAGGCATTGAAAAAGTGGTGATTTAAAGTAAAAATATAAAGGCTATTTCATAAGTCTAGTAAGCATTGACTGTCAATTGAGACTTGTCATTATGGGAGACACTCCTCTCATGCACTTATGCAAGACACTGCCAAAACACATGCCCACGCTCAAACAGTATAGTGTGGAATGGGTGAAAGGCACAGCAGATAAAATGTTTATGCCATGGCAACAAGGAGGATAACTGTCAAGAGGTATTGCAACACATGACCACATACTTGCACGCTGCGTACACAGGGAAGAAATTGGAGAAAAGGTTAGCTATTCTAGAGCTCTGGATAATGTATCAGGAAGAGGGAGATGATCTGCCACCTGAGGAGTGGATGCTTATTCAGCTTAAGGAGGAAGGTGTTGAGCCCTCAGCTTCCCTTATCTCACCCGAAGTAAAAAATCCTAATGCGAAAGAAATAGGGTTGTATCTTTTAAAGGAGTTGAAAGCAGCGACAGGGTACAATAATCCAATATATGAACCGCCCGCTTAAAGCAGCGATGATAGTCCAGAAGAGAATAAGAGAAAAGAAGAGATCTGTAACATGATGCAAGACAAAAAAGAAAAGAGTGAGCGGTTGAATAGATCGAAAGAAATGGAAAGAGAGATTGAGAGATGGAAAGGAGAGAAGGATAAAGCTGACAAGATAGCGCTCGTGCAGAACAAGTGGGTGGGAGGACAGATATTACTCAAAAAATATGGGAAAAATATAGAGGAAGTTAGGCAAAGAGAAGATAAGGATGAACAAGAAAGAAGAGATAAAGAAAGAGAGAAGAGATTGAAAGAAGACTAGCAGAAAAGGAAGAGCAGGGAGCTATGAGAACAGATGTATCAGGAGGAGCAAGAGAAAACAGAATAACAGGCAGAAGAGCAAAGAAAGTATGACAATAGACAGAGAGCAATAGAAGATAGGGATAGAAGAGAAAGGAAGAGAGAAGCGGAGGAAGTGCAGTAATGAAGATACAAAAGAATACAGAGACAAAGGGAAGAAGAGGAAAGAAGAGCAGGAGTAAGGAGAGAAGAACGAAGGAAAGAGGAAGAAAGAATTAGAAGGGAGGCGAGAAAGTGAAGAGAATTAGATGAAGAAATAGAACAAAGGAGAAGACAGCAGGGTCTTCATACTAGGCTAATTCGTAAGGAACCAGTATGTCCAAGCCCAGAAATACGATGGGATAGAACAGAAGAGTTCCTTCCTATAAAGGCAGTAATGCCAGGGGCATCTACAGTTGTGTTAGATGAGGAAAGATTTGATGCCGAAGTATCGGAGACAGGATCGATGAGGCCCATCAACGGTGGAGGCGAAATAATGAGCTTAACCGATGATCGATGCCTAATGCCTTGATCACAAAGTGAGGAGGGAAGCCTGTTCAGTGATGAACTCTGAGCATTGTCCTTAAGTAGACTGAACCTAACAAGGGTGAAGGGGATGATAGTCACACTAGTTGGGGACAAGACATATCAGACATGGAGAGTGAATCAAGTCTTGGAGTAGAAGGGGGGAACACGTGCGACCCTGAACCCTGAAGGATGCCTGCAAATGGACAAAGAAGTGTGATGGTCAGATCTGGAACAAACTAATGACAGGACGCCAGATCTCATACCATATCCAGAGCGTCCCTGAAGACGATCGTATAGTTAGAAGGGAGAATCGCCGCCATACGTGAGCAGATTAAGGTCACTACCAACAAGGATGCGGACAGGGACGATTGTCCCTGCCATGGATAGACTAATGATGGGAACCGACTGTGGGCTGGGGTTTACACAGTTTCCCTTATTGGAAAAAGGGGGCTCAAGACCAAAGTATGGACAAGGATAATTTAAGGTGTAAGCTCCAGAGTTTGACTTCGGGCGCTGGGAAATGGATCTATGAGTTAGAATAAATTACAGGAGGAAATACACTGGCTATAGGGGACATTAAGGGTCTCCTGGCAGCTATTCCTGGGGAAAGAGCTGATGACATTTGGAGTAGAGCAGGTTATTCAAATGTGACAGCACAAAACACAGCGCATGACGGAGCGCCGTGTAATAATTGCAAAGCAGACGTTTGGAGGGCCCTATTGCTTACATTCAGGACATTCAGGAGAAATGGCAGCTTGAAACTCACGAGCCATGGGTAAAGACAGTGGCATTATTTTACCACATTTTATGTCAGGGGTTGCCTGAGCCAGTACAGAGATAGATGAAGAAACAAGTGGGGATGGAAGCAAAGCAGTGGGCTGATATACAGTTGACGATAGTGCATCACTGTCAGCTATTCCAAGAGAAGAATAGGAAGAAAGATGAGACTAGCAAAATCAAGGAAGCCAATGTCATGATGCCTACCCCCAGGCATCCGGACCAAGCCCATCCGCCCCGGGAGAAGGCATCTAGACATTGAGTAAAACCTCAGCAGCCCCGGCTAGGGGCTATCTAGGTTCAGTCCTGGTGCCTTCGGCGCCAGGCTCATAGTAGGAATCAGTCCTGGCGCCTAAGGCGCCAGGCTCATAGTCATTACTTACCTCAGGCAGACCATGCTGCAAATGACTCCAATCCAACATGAAGCCTGAAAGGGACTATTTTTCTACAGGGACTATTTTTTACTCGGGTGTGGTTCTAGGGACTTCTTACCTGGGACTACTTTTGAGGCTATTTAAACCACACCCGACCAGCAACACACGCTTCGCGTTATTCTGCATCCAGCAGCGTACTCTCACCGTGCCTGCAGCCTGCATCCAGTCTTCTGCCACGCCCGCCTCGAATCCGGAGCTCCTAAAACAAAGAGGAAAGAAAGGGACAAGGTTAGAAAACAAACTTATTTCTATTCCACACCTGATTCTGGATCCATCTTGTCTCCGGACCTGTAAAGAACATTATTTCTGCACGTGCCGCACCTCCAGCTGCAGCGCCACGCCATACTCACCAGTCTTCACAGCATCCTTCGGGTCGGCGCTGCCTCCATCATTTCTTCGCCGAACTTCGGCACCTAGGAGACAAAAGAAAACCACAAGGGAGGGAACCAACAAATATAATTCTTACCACCATAGACTTACCTGATTTACCACTGGAGGCATCCTTTTGTGACTCTCCATATTTTCAAATGCCGCATCTGTAAAGAGAGACAAAACAACACGTTTTCCTCGAGCAAGATTTACCGGACAGCGCCGGGTAATACAGACTCTTATCTGAGTGCCACCAGCTGCCACAAGAACATCTTTTCACGAGCCAGCTGCAAGACAAGAAAGGAAGGGGGGAACAAGAGTGAACATCGGACATATTGAACTCTATGAACTTAAAACTTACTGGTCCTCACCAGGAACCTCAGAGTCAATACTCTCCGGAACTCTCCCGAGACTTCAAACCAGTGAAGAAACTGGAATCGACGCGCCCCTGCAAATCCACGCAGGATGGAGAGCTCATCTTTCAAGAATATAAGGTGAGATTGCTGTGAGGGCATTTCGGAGGTGATTAGTTGGAGGACTGTGGGGGTGCCATCACTTGAATCCACAAGTGGCTAAATCCATCTCTGCACTTGCAGGAGAATATTTCTACGGGTTAAGCAGACAAGATTAGGAGGGGGAGATTCAGTCAGTCATCGCTGCACTACGCATCACGCGAGTGGAGACCGCAGCTGTCCGGGTCCGACCGACGCCCCTGTGGGAGCCAGGTGAACACCCGACGCCCCTGTGGGAGCCAGGTGAGCATAACAGCCAAGTTAGTTCAGAAACAATTGTCAGAATTTAACATAGAATGGGTGGTATTGACAAGCAGAGAGGGATTGGGAATGCAGGAAGCAAAGGGTACATCACAGGCAAATAATTAGCACCCCATGGACCAAGGTGGATACGGGTTTGTGCCACGAGGCAGAGGTATGGCTGTAGAGGAAGAGGAGGAGGATTCCAAAATAACCAGTGGGTTTCAGAATATACAGAATGAGAATCAGAGTGCCCAGGGAGGATTTAGCCAACAGGGAATTGTCAGACGAGCACCCCTAGTATGTTGGACTTGCGAGATGACAGGGCACATTGCACGCCAAGGGAATGTACAGAATGGCCAATTTTCAAGAGGGGGGAAGGCTTATCCTCCACCATATAGCACACAAACTAGGGAAGGGGTTACCCAAGATCAGACATTGTATCAGACACAAGCGCCACGAGTGCAGCAGGTACAGCAGCAAGAGCGAGTGCAAATGAATCCACCACAAGGGCAGTCGCAACAAGCCCCTATGCAGACACAGCAGTATGTAAACACAGGACAAGTGCTGACACCCAGAATAGGAGGTGTCACTGTGGTAGAAGGAAATCCTTTCACAGGGACAAGGATGAGCATGTACCCACAATATTACAGCTCACAGGGTGACTGGATGTGTTCAATACTATCTGTGACACCAGACCCCCAAGAGGAACCAAGGGTCGATGTGGCGATAGGAGGCAAATCTTTTTCTTTTCTAGTAGACACTGGAGCTACTCGTTCATGTATACGAGAGGGAAAATATCCAATGTCGGGAATTCCCATGAATGCTCAAGGGTTCTCTGGAGCTACGAGTCAAGTTCCTTTTACTAATGAATTACCAGTCTCTATAGGAGAGTGTGACATGTCTGTTCCTTTGTTATATTCACAACAGACACTGGTTAACATTTTGGGAAGCGATTTGATGACAAAACTTAACATGACGATTTCATTCACCTATCAAGGGATAGTGTGCTCCACTCCAGGAATACACTATTTAAACATGGGCAAATTTATACTGGTGTTCATTGGACAAGTGGCTCTGATCCAGAAGCTTTTCTGTATGGGGTGAGCATTCTATTGACATGGATACCTACTTAGTAGGAAAGATTGTGGGGATACCTGATGAGTTTCTGTTTAAACTACGAATACCAATGGACGAAGAGGGGGGACAGACTATACCTAAAGAAATAGAAGCAGCCATAGTATAAAGGGAAATGGCACTGCTTGTAGGAGTAGACAATGAGGGTAGACCATGGAGGACAGTAATAGCTCTCGAGAAAGGGTACATATTGACTGACATCACTGATCAGGGAAGACCAAACAGACGATCAAGTGGTGTTCTTTATGAGCATCACATACTGGATGAGAATAGAGAAAAGGGAAGTCCCACAGGGAACAGCGATAATGTGGCAGCACCCAGCATTTTTTCAGGAAGACTTGGAAAAGGTGCCAAGAGTCCTTTGGAGCACAGGCCCTTATGACATAGGTTTATTGAAGTGAGTAGGGAAGGTCAAAATAAAGGTGAAGCCAGGAACGATTTTACCTCGAGCAAGACAGTACCCCATGTCTCGAAAGACTGATGAAGGTATATTTCAGACTATCTTCGCAGTGATGAAACAAGGGATTCTGATGCCATTGGAATCGTTGTGTAATACGATTAAGAAATCTTAAGGAGGGTTGTGGAGATTTATACAAGATATGAGACCGATTAACCAGATTTTAGAGGCAGAGTTTCCTTTAGTTCCTAACCCGTCGATGATACTATGTACTATCCCAGTGGAAGACCGATATTTCACAGTGATCGATTTGATAAATGTGTTTTTCTCGATCCCGTTGCACAAAGACTCACAAGACTTGACTTCCTTTACGTTTTGCCAAACTCGACTGAAACATACTCATTTTCCTGAGGGTATTGTGAGTCCCCATCGATCTTTAACAGAGTCCTGCAGATGGATTTACGCAATATTGATCTTAATACGTAGATGACATCTTTAATTTGCAGCACCACAGAAGATGAGTGCAGACAAGATGCTATTCAGTTGATAAGGTAGACAAGGATAAGTTACAATACTGCCAAGAAGCAGCGTTATACATAGGGCAGTTGATTTCACATGAAGGAAAGAAGGTGACATCTGAAAGAGCTGAGGCGATTATGAAAATCTCGAAGCTAAATACAGTGAAACAGATGCAACAGTTTTTGGGGCTATGCAACTATGTTAGTGCCTGGGTGTTTGATTATAGTTCATATACAAGACCCCTTTTGCAAGCTTTAAAGAAAGCAGAAGTGGGTAAAGTAAAAATAGAATGGACTGAAGAAATGGAGGAAGGGTTTGAGGAGTTGAAAAAAGCAATTTGTACGGCCCCTGTTTTGGTAATTCCCAATTATGCTGAGGAATTTTATCTGTTTTGACACACAAATGGGACAGTCATGACAGCTGTGCTTACACAGAGGACTACACTGGGGTACACGGCTTTAGCATATTACAGTGGGATTTTAGACCCAGTTATGAGAGGACACTTTCCTTTGCGAACAGTCATTGGCAGCCGCTACATTCGCAATTGAGAAGTCTATAAGTATTGTGAGTGGCTGCTCTATGACTCTCTTCGTGGATCATGCTCTATTTGCCATTTTACAGAAACTCAAAGGCACATTGACACCCCAAAGAGCTTCAGCTTATGAGGTAATGATTAAAATTGTGGGATGTAAAATAGTGAATCCTGCCACGTTTATAGCTGAGCCACAGAAGGTGATCACGTGCTAATTATGTTGAATTGTATAATGATCTACCCCATGTGAAGGAAAATGCTTTGGAGTGAGGGGAAATTCTCTTTATTGATGGTTCTTCGAAAATTGATCAGATTAGTGGGGATAGGCATTCAGGTGCAGCAGTAATAAGACACAGATTAAATCTAGAATTTGAAGTTCCAGCAAGTGCAAGACTACCGTCTCACTTTTCAGTGCAAGCTGCAGAATGTGTAGTGCTTATTATTTCACTCGAGAAACACAAAGGGCAGGAAGTGACTGTGTACAGTGACTCCACCTACATAACCTCAACCGTACACGGAGGGCTAGCACATTGGAAAAGGAGGGGCTCCCTCCATGCGGATGGCAATCCAGTGCAGCATGCATCCTTATTGGACAGGCTAATTAAAGCACTACAATTCCCGGTGGCCATAGTGGTCGTTACATGTGCAGCTCACACTAAGTGAACAGATTTTATTTCTTGTGGGAACAAAGCCGCAGATGTAGAAGCCAAAAGGGTTGCATATTCCCCTGATATTTTTTATACTGAGAATATTAACGAGAAAGTGGTTACAACTAAAATACAAAAATATAAAAAAACGACAACAAAAAAACTGTTGATGCAAGAAGGGTTTAATAAACTCATCAATAACCCAATTAATGCAGATTCAAGGAAGTACACCGCAGGAAGAGCAGGAATTATGGAAATGAAGGGGGTGTGCTTTATCCCCTACTGAAGAATTATGGTGACAAGATAGCACTAGGAAGCCGGTGATGCCACTAGTATTATTAAAGGTAGCGCTTGAAAAGCTGCATTACCCCGCGCATGTAACTAGGGAGAGTCTTTCTTCAACGATTGCGGAAGACTGGTGAATTCTGAATTTGTTGGAACACGTTGCACTCTTTATGGTAAACTGCATCGTGTGTCAAAAGTTTACTGCTGGTCATAAACTGAGAACAGTAAGAGGGGTAATACCTCAACCGAATGGTTAGTTTCAGCATTTATGTCGATATGCTGCAGGTGTGTAATGGATATAGTTATCTATTAATGGTGGTGTGTCCCTTTTCCAGGTGGATCAAGGCAGATCCGTTCACACACCATGATGCCACTTGCACATCGAAGTTTTTAGTATGCAATGTCTTTCCGAGATGGGGTGTGTGTGAAGTGCTGAGATCCGACAATGGGTCACATTTTGTTAATGAAGTATTTGAACAGATAGGGCTTCTATTGAACATTAAACACAAGTTTTCTTCTGTTTATTACCCCCAAGTGACCGGGATATGTGAGAGACTCAACGGCCTCCTTAAAGGATTGTCAAGATTAATTTGACTTTGAAGAAGGGATGGCTATATTATTGCCTACCCTTAGCTTTATATGCCCCTCGGAATCAGCCTGGATCAGACCATCACCTCACCCTTCACGAGTTAGGGACAAGGCGTTGAATGAGAACACCTCTTACACCTCTGTCTAGGAGTAGAAGTGATGCCCAGAGTGTAGCTAAAACGTTAGGTGATGAATTGCATGATTATTTAGCATCTCTCTCATGTCAGATCAACTCAAGCATCAGGGGGGGTCGGTCTCAGAACACAGATGAAGATAATTCAACAACCAGCCCTGCTGAACTTCTGTCAGAACCAAAGTTATATGTTGGTGATCTTATCCTGATTAAAAACCTTACCCGAAAGTGGCATGAGCCACGCTTTAATGGCCCCTTTTGCGTTGAAAATATAACCCATTCAGCTGTAAAGGTCCAAGGGAGAGGAGCTTGGCTTCACTTGGACAATGTGAAATCCTACAAAGGTGAAACCTTCCCTTGCACCGTTGCCGATCCTGAAGCAAGACAAGAAGACGAATTTCAGCGTGTGCAGACCCGATCGATGATGAAGAAGGACCATAAAATGACCAGCTGTTAATGTAATTTTGCATTTGAACTGTGATTCGAAACGGACACTCCTTATAGATATTTTAGCAGGAGTGCAAGGACTTGCAGAGAATCTCAGGAATTTTGAAAAATTAACTTTAGAAATACATTGACGTATCCAAGTTATGCCTAAGTTTCTTGATCAGAAATTGGAAATAAGATCAGTATCCATATCCATTTCATAGTGCAAACCTGTTCTAAACAGTTAACCATATGGTACTTACTGATAGTGATGTGCATTGGCTTGTGCTTGCTGTTTTTATATATATATACTTCAAGCGTATCCTGCTCTTGTCAGAAGAGACGTTGATATTCGCACTTTTTTACAGGATCCTAAAAATGGCCTTGTGATTAGAAGGCTGCTAATTGCAATCATTGAACACATTTTACAATTAGAGGTGTAAAAGTAATTTGATAAAGTGTATTAAAAATAAGAAATTTGGAAGCTGGTAAGGTTCTAGAGAATGAACAACAAGTACCAGGATGACGCAAAAGGTGGTTGCCTATGTTTTGGTGCATACTATATGCCTGCACAATTGCACTCTTTGCCTTTCTATTTCTTCTTTTTCACAGTCTCTATCATACCAGTACTCCCTCTCAGGCAGAGGCCTCTATGATCTGCCCCGCTACAGGAACTACTTTTGATTTGCTTACTTCCACTAAGGTAGAGGTCCCTATGGTTCTCCCCACTGTGAGAACAGTTTTTGATTTGCTTCATGAGTATTATACAACCTTTGCATATGGGAAACATAAGAGAAAGGCAGAGGAAGATAATGAGGGGATACATATCTATCTAGACAATGCAGCACACTTGGGTAACAACATGTGGTATCAACACATGAGAAAGGTGGGACAGAGAACATCTAAGGAGAGTTGCTACGTCTGCGCTCTCACACCCTATGCCATGGATACAGTGCAAACTTTTATCTCCCAGAGAAGTTCCAGAACACGATGCCAGGTGCCTCGTTCATCTTGCAGCATGTATGACCAGAAGACAATTTCAGGGAAGTTGGGCCACTTTGTGATGGAGATCGAAATGGTTGTTTCCGTTCCAGGATGATTATATCAAGACTTCACAGATGGAAAAGCAACCTGGATGGGAGAGCAGGATGCTTGTGTATCCTGCAGAAGGACAGGAGGAGGTGGTCATGAAAGACATGAAGAGAATGGAATGCACTGATATAACAGCGATAGCTGGATCGCCTGGATGTTAGGAACAAACTCAAGTCTTAGTCTATGGACAAGTGAAGTCCAAGAAGGGATGGGAAGGAGGACTGATGTGCTGTGTAGCTCATCTACTGAAGACAGAATATGCGCAAGCGGTACAGAGAGTAAATGATGGGTGTGTGAAGTCATGGGCTAAACATGCCAAACTGCTGACATGGGTAGAAGATAAATCCGGTCCAATGGCTGTCCATTTAAGAAAGAGACAATCGCTTGAATTTCTCAATCGAACCAAAAGAGAGAATTACCTCTCGGACAAGTCAATAGAAGCAAATGAGGCCTTCCTTATGAGCACATGTTGTTCAACAAGACTGCTTCACTATTTGACTATCTTCATGCCTGGGATCCAGACAATGGCCAATGCCAAATGGTTGCAAACTACCAGATGGGAGCTTCTGCAGACAATCAACACCACCATAAAGGGATTTAATGCTATTAATGAAGAGCTGTGGGCCATATGACTGATGACCCTGCAGAACAGGTATGTCCTTGACATGATCACAGCGATGGAAGGAGGAATTTGTGCCAAAATTGGGCCATCATGTTGAACATTCATACCTTCTCACGATGACGGGAATGGGACTTTGACAGAGACCATAACGTTGCTGACTAACCTGCATACTAAGATGGAAGACGAGACAGAGGACATTATAAATGACAGTGGGTTTGCGTCAATATTCTCATGGATTCCGCACTGGATGGCAAACATCTTGACGTTTCTTGGAGCACTATTGCTCATGGTGATGTTTGGATTCTATGTGATCAAGATAATAATCGCCCAGTGTAAGAAAACAGCAAAGAAGGCAGTAGGAATGAAGATCATGATCAATGTCGAATCAGGGTTTAGACCCAAGGATTTGACTGATGAAGATGTCAAAAAATACATAGAGGCCAGCATCGTAGCACCTGAAGGAATGAAGTTCCTGTATCTGAAGAATCATAAGAAGTATGTGGGACGATGGGTCTACTGTAATCCGAATGGACAGTGCAGCTACATTACCTGGACTGTGGATGAACATGTTAAATCAGCCGTCTCCCCGAGGGGGGTGATGAAGATCTGGACTCCAAAGAAGCACTTCTTCAAGAATAAATACCAAGAGGTGGAAACCGGTGAAGAGGTGGTCGATAAATTGACCAGAAGGGGGAGTGTAGAGGAGCAGCTGAATGCCTCTGCAGGAAGTCCTGCCCCCTACCTCCTGTATGTTGGAAGCCTGAGATTGTGCCATGCTTGACACCAGCAGTTGTGACCATACAACAGCTAATATTCGAACGAAGGTACCCAATGAGAAAACCTAAACAGATTAATTCCTGAAGAGACGACAATCTGATGGAGGAACGCCTCAAAGGAATATGAGAGAGCGAAAGAGTTTGTGACATCACTGTGAAAACAGAAAAAAAATATCGAGGCTGAGTACCCCAAAAGGAAATACACTGAACATGGGTTACAAAGGAACATACAAAGTACTTTATTTTATACTGAACCCAGTTACAAAAAAACAGAGCAAAATCAGATAGCTATCGGCCCTCAGTACAATACAACGAACTCCAGCGTGGTTCAGTGTGTTCAGTGAGAGACGCTGTACATTAGAATTCATTTGCTTTTTATACATTTAGTGGGCGCGATGTCCAGCCCCACTTTGGGTTAATATTCCTTTTAATACATCACCGATCTAGGGTTCGTGCGAAGTCTCAAATAACCGCATATAACTGGTTTGCCTTTAATGCATGTATCAACAAGCGTATGCAATAACTGTATTCTAAAGTTTTCCATGCAGGCCTTCTTAAACATTAATACAATGTAGTTAAACAGATGTTCTTCGTTCAGTATTTGAATACATTGTCTCAACATATGCTTGTGGAATAGTTTCATTGCACGAGTAATCCTTCTACACATAGGTCAATGAAGGACAAGGGGCCTCATTCCAACCCAGGCGTTAAGGGGTTTACGGCGCCGTAAACGGCGCCGACCCTTAACGCCAGATTACAAGGTCCCTTAGCACCATGGCGAGTTTAACGCCTGCTTTTTGCAGGCGTTAAAATCCATGGCGCTAAGGGACCTTGGAGATAATTACGGCACCGTAATTTACGGTGGCGTAATTATCTCCTTCCCCACTCCCATTATGCCCTATGGGGCAAAAATGGGAATGGGGAAGGGTAAATGGGAAATGGGGATTTACCGCCCCAGTTACCTTGGAATGGGCCGGTAAATCCGCCAACCACCATGGCGTAAACATAGTTTACGCCATGGCGGTAAAGGTACGACCCAGGCGGTAACTTACCGCCTGGGTCGTATTGAGGCCCAAGGTCTCATTTCATGACCTCAACAAGTGGCCTGCAGGCAAATTACACATTAGCTATGTACAGAGGTCAAGACGGCCATGTTGTATTCTGGAATGACATTGTCCACCATTTTAGCTCACAGGGTAACTTTTACACAACAAATCCTAAAATGGCGGTTTGACCTAAAATGGCGGCTTACATGGATTTAAGGTCAGGACCTTGCAACACAGATTTCTTTCGCAAGTGACTTTCGAGCAGCTTGGCGTAGGCCAATATTAATATATTTATTACAATAGGAGGCACGATATACTTTCTATTTTGACAAACCCTCCTTTTGGCCTATGCCAAGTGCTAAAAACTACTTTGGATCTCCTTGCAAATAACTCCACGCATCATTGTCCATGCACCCTGAATCACTATCAGAAATATCTATTGCCATTAGGTCTTTTGCTAAAATATCCTTCAATACGTATTCTTTGGAAGTCTTATCTGGGGCATACACTTTATGTCCTATCGAACCTATCGCTTGTGCGCAACATCCCCCTAGTATCGAACACATACCAGGCAGACACTGAATACAGCAACAAAGAAACAACAGTATTCCCAAAATAATCAATAAGACCGAAAGCACCTTCCAACCCCAAGATCGCAAGAAGTCCCAGAACCAAGCGCTCAGATCCAAGTTTCCCTCGGGAACATGCACTTCGGAACTAAGGATGTGCAGATTCTGTATTGCCTTGAAGATAGTTGGGGAGGAATCTGGTATGAAAACACAGCAAGCGGACCCCACTAATTTGCATACTCCACCACGCTCAGCTAGAATGACATCTAATGCCATTTGATTTTGAAGTGCTACTTGCCTTTTGTTCTAACGTCATATTATAGAGTATGTCCGTGGTCCGGTTGATGGTTCTCTCCAGTACTCTCGCTAGTTTTCTGATATCTTCTGAATTCGCTATCTGCCCCCAAAATGGCACAACTGATTTAGCTATATCTCCCAAGAGTTGTGCTGGGGTGTCACCATTCCCATCCTGCCGTGGATGAGCCTTCGAAACTTCTTTTGTACTAGCTATAAACACCCAGGTAACAGGATCCCTAAATAACAGGTTCCCTGACAATCCCTGGACAACCACGGGAATGCTACATTACCGCAGACAAAGTAGATAGGTTCGCCTACATACAAAGGTCTGTTTTCCCCAGTCAAATTTGCAACGTTGGCACAACCTAAAAAATGTCCCATTGACTGAGTTCCATTCCTCTGTATTCAAAAAGAAACTGAATTGGGGCTATTGTTAACAGGGTAAGAAGGAGGCATGGCATCCTTATTGCCTTTCGGAGCCATTTTAAAGGAAATCAAAGATTGGAAAGGACAAGACAGTTTGTCAGAAGGCCTAAAAGAAGCAACATTCGGTTTACTCCTATTTGCAAAAAGCGAGCATCCCAGGGGAGTCAAAACACGCTTCTCAAAACTATTCAAATTGGTGCCATCAAAGTTCCCTGAGATGCTATCATTCCATCGGCCAAAGAACAGTGCTCTAAGAGAAGCATAGCAGGCAGTTGTCAATGGTAAAGGATGAATATACCAACCTAGCCCCTTATCCCCGTGTTGTGGTAAATGTGAGCAGACCCAGCAGTTGGATTTATTAAAAATGTCATGTGTAGCATTCATGATAAGTAGTAGAGTGTTATTGTGGTACCTTTGTCTGTGCTGGGAATCCCGAGGGGATAAAGTGTGCAAATGTACAAAGGGAGTAGGAACAATGGGTGCACTTTCAGTAGGCAACAAAAGTTCTAAAGAGTGAGTTTCCTCGAGGTACCATAATCCTAAGGCAGCGACTATTAAAAAACCAAATATCATTATAAGAATACAGCAATACGTTTTCGGGGCCCAGGCATTTTGTCCATTGTCCCGTTTGGTCACCCCCTTATTTACAAGTCCCATACGAGCGGTAGTGGTGGCGGGCATCGTAGTCTTCAAATGAAAACTCCAAAGTTTGTTGCTGGCGACCTCCCGGTCGAGCGACTTCTTAGTCCTTCCACCACCCCAGCCAACAGAATCCCCTTTCTCAAATTTGGGCAAAAAGCAAGCCCTTGATGACTCTTTTCCTTCTCCGAATGCACAGCCGCACCGGGCCATAAGTCTATCAGATGCACAGCAAAACCGTGCTGTAAGTCTATCTTCGTGTTCGCAGGTTATATCGTACTTTTCCTGGTACTGATTGATCCGGAAACAATATGTCGTCACTTCCTGCTGGAAGCAACATGTCGGAGGCAAGTGAAGGGGCTGAATTTGAAACAGCCGTTTCTGGGTGCAAAATTTGTGGAGAGTGTGGAGACAAAAGGGCAGCTTCCCCAAGCCTCCCGGGCTCAGAGATATTCTCTGACACACTCTCAGTGCTGCTTACTGCTTTGGGATCATTGGTTGCAGTATCAGCGAGGGGTTCTGTTTCTTCTGTAGCGTGTGGCAAAGGGCGAGGAAGTTTCTTGATGTGCGACGGGTGGATCCAGTTCTTTCGTCCAGCTACCCGCACCGCTGTCTGGGTGACCAACAGGACTTGGAATGGCCCACGCCAGCGAGGCGCGAGGCAGGAGGTGCGCTCAAATGATTTGACGAGCACCCAACTCCCAGGCCGTATGCCGTGGCCCGGTGCTCTTGTATCGCACAGGTAAAGCTTCTCGTACCTGGTGATAAATCAAATACAGGTTTTTAGTCAATTGGCTACAATAATCTGAAAGTATTACATTTTCAACATTCCTTAAAGTTCGACATTTTGGAAGGTTCCAGATATTGGCAGGTCTCCCCATTACCACCTCAAATGGAGAGAGCCCAGTCTTAGTTTGAGGGGTTGTACGCATGGCTAGTAACACGATCGGTAAGGCGTCTGTCCATTTTAGTTTGGTGCTGGCACACGTCTTAGCGAGCTTGTTCTTGATGATAACGTTGTCTTTCTACTAGTCCGGCGCTCTGAGGACGTCTGGCCGAATAGAACCGTTTGTCAATTCGTAACTCTGTACATATCTGTAGAATTACAGCGGCGACAAAATGTGGACCATTGTCCGACCAGATAACTCTCGGCAAACCGAACCGGGGGAAGTATTCCTTTAACATGGTTTTCGCAGTGGTCATGGCTGTAGCATCTTTAACAGGGAAAGCCTCAACCCATTTACTAAAGGCACAAATGACCACAAGGACATACTTTAGATTGTTGCATCGTTCCAGTTCAATGAAATCAAAGTGAATAACTTGGAAGGGTACAGAAGGTGGTCCTAAACTTCCCCTTGGAGTTGATGTCCCCTTTCCCACATTGTGTTGTAGGCAAATCATGCAGTTCTGGACATAGCGCTGGGCAATTTTCAAAATCTTGTCATTTGCCCAAACTTCTTCTAACATTTTCGTAACCTGCTGGGCACAAACATGTGTAGGGCCGTGTGCCATGACAACCATCATCATGACATAGTCGTCAGGTAACAGCCATTTTCTTTTGACCATGTCCACCCAACACCCATCATCAAGTTTCCCCAAGCCTTCAGCCCACCTCTTAGACTCTTCCATTGTAGCATCAGCTTGGATATCCCATACAGACCCAACACCCTCATCCATTACATAGGCATCTACAGTCTCCCTTGAAACATACATCTCCGTGAAGAGATCTGTGGCAGTTTGTCTAGCTATCTGATCAGCGAAAGCATTCCCTTTTCCAATATCATCTACAATCTTTCGATGTGCTGCACATTTCATAACTGCTAACTGAGTAGGGAGCGCAAGCGCTGAGAGTAGTTGCACTATTAGGGAGCCATGTTGAATCTTGGTGCCATGCGAAGTTAGGAACCCTCTTTCTGACCAAAGTCTCCCAAAGTTGTGAACCACCCCAAAGGCATACTGACTATCAGTATATATATTTACTGCAAAACCATCGGAAAGTTCACAAGCTCGGGTCAATGCTATAATCTCTGCGGCCTGCACAAAATTATGCGTAATTCTCTTAGTTTCCACAACCGTGCTCAATGTAGTGATTGCATAAGCGGTTGTGGATGTACCATCCGGAAGTTTAAAGCAGGAGCCGTCACAAAACAGCTCTCCTTGCGGATTATCCAAAGGAGTATCTTTCAAATCAATTCTACCCTTTGTTTCCTGTTCGGTCGTATATAAACAATCATGTGACTCTTCATCGCCGCAAGTAGTATCTTGAGGAAAAGGTAGGAGTTCAGCCGGATTAAGGACACAACACCTCTTAATTTGAATGTGAGGAGCAAACAAGATCAATTCATATCTTGTCAACCGTGCAGAAGTGAGGTGTTACGTTTGAGTTCGGTTCAATAGAACATCTACAGAGTGAGGCACCATCAGGGTTAGATCATGGCCTACGACCATTCCCTCACTCTGTTTTACAGACGCGGCAGCAGCAGCGACAGCGCGCAAACATCTTGGCAAAGCGCATGCTACAGGATAAAGGGCGGAAGAATAGTAACCGCATGGCCTATTCTTCCCTCCATGTTACTGCGTTAATACAGCCAAAGCACATCCATCACATTCCTTGCACAAACAACACAAAGGCCTTGTTGTAATTTGGTGTACCCAAAACCGGTGCAGAGCATAATGCAGTCTTGAGAAGCTCAAATGATTGTTGATGTTCCAATTTCCATGGCAATGGCGAAGAAATGCCCTTCTTTGTCAAAGCCAACATCGGTTTTATCACTAGTGAAAAGTTCAGGATCCATAACCTACAGTAAGAAGCCATACCTATCAAGGCTCTGACTTCCTTCTGTGTACTTGGGACAGACATGCCAGAAATGTGTTTTATTCTTTCAGGTGTCAATCTTCTTCCTTCCTTTGACAGGAGATAGCCTAAATAGGCGACCTCCTGACAACAATATTGACATTTTTTAAGTGAAGCTTTGTGACTATGCTTAGCTAGATGAATACGTAATAACACAGTGCCCTCCTTACAGGCACTCTCAGAGTCAGCAGCTAGAAGCAAATCGTCAACGTACTGAAGCAAAGTACAGGTAGAGGGCCATTCAAGGGTATCAAGTTGTTCTTTCAAAGCCCTACTATAAATACTAGGACTCTCTGTGTTTCCTTGAGGTGCACGAATAAATGTAAACGAGCATCCCCCTAAGGTGAACGCGAACAAATATCTACTATCCTTGTGTATAGGAATACCAAAGAACGCATTCTTTAAGTCCACAACACTAAAGTAAGTAGCTGTAGCTGGAATCATGGTTAGGATTGTCGTTACATCAGGCACAATTGGAAATTGTGGTGCCACAACTTTATTAATGGCACGTAAATCAATTATAAAACGGAATGGAATTACATTATCGACTTCCTTGTACACGGGTAAAATCGGACTATTGCACAAACTTCCTGAAATTTCTTCAATCACACCGCGATGCACAAAATCGGAAACAATCCATTTCAAAGCTCGCTCGCCCTCAACCGAAATTTTATACTGGGGAATGCGTGGCAGCTCAATTCCATGTTTCAAAACTATCTTAATAGGCTCAGTCTGTAAAACACCGACATCATTGTCGTCGACAGCCCACAAGCTCTCTGGTACATCAATGAATTCTGGAGGCAAAGGTCTAGTCAAAAATTGCGAGGCAGAAAATTGCTGTGGTGAAATCGTCAAGCGCACTCCATCAGAAGAACAATAAATCACTGCATTTAATTCTTTTAACAAATTCAACCCCAGCAAGTTCTCTCCGCAATCCGAAGTCAACAGAAATGGACACTGGTCCGTAAAGGGACCCAAAGGAATAGGTACCGGCATAGAAACCGGACAAACAACTGGTGTACCGAAAAACCCTACAGAAACATTGGTTTGCCCTGAGAGTGGAATGTTTGGAACCCGCAAATGATCAATGGAACACTTCTGTGCTCCAGTGTCTATCAAAAACTGATGTTTCCTATTTCCCACCACCATTTCAACGTAGGGACCTTTCTGATTGACGGGAATAGGTGTAGGTTCCAAACCCTGCTTCGAGCAATCCTAACGAAACAGAATATCATCAAAAGGAAGCTCTTCAGATAAATATGCAGTGGAAGGATGATCAAATATATTCCTGGTGTCCACACTCTGAGTCTGATTGTCCTGCGAAAAAGGTTGCTGAGGGTCCTGTGTAAACTGACCACTACCAGGGCCCCCTAGGCCCGGGCGACCTCTGGATCGCCTACCCATATTACCAAATGTATTATTCGACCTTTGTTGAAGGACAGGGCCTCGTGCTCGCCAATGACCCTCTCGACGACAATAAGCACACTGGTTAATATTCACAGGACCGAAGGGCACATTCCCCTGTGGGACATACTGACCTATAACCTGAGAACTACCCCATCTGGGGCCCCTAACAATTTGCTGCAATAGCACTTTAGTTTTTAAATCGCCTTTCCGTTTTTCAATCCTATCTTTTTCATTATTGACACAGTTCTCATAGTACTGAGCCATGTGCAGTACTTCTGATTGTGATTTCGCCTGCCAAGCACTCTCAGAAGACATCATTTGTGACTGGATGTCAGGCAGCAATCCACGTACAAATTTGTCCACAAATAATCTTTTCCCAGACTCTGTGCCTAAGTCTTGTCCACTGAAATCCGAGAATACCTGTTCGAACCGATTAAAGAACTCGGTAGCACCTTCAGACTTTCCTTGGACACAGGCCGTAAGCTTGTCCCAAATAATTCTCTTTTCGGGAATTATGGTTTTTAATTTAGCAATGATTCTATCAGGCAGAGTTAATATCACCGGTTGCGGTCTTTCGCCAGCTGGCCTTTCCCCATCGAGTCTGGTTATATTCGCCCATGTATCTCCCAACCCGGGTACATCGTCAATAGTTCTAACTTGTTTCCATAAATCTATGGGCAGGAGTACAGGAAACAACAAATCAATGTCACCTAAGGTGAACACTGAGGACTGCAAAACGGATTCTATCTCTTTATAGAACCCTGTCGGATTTTTCCTAATATCGGGGATAGATTGCCTAATAGTATTCACTTCCTGTCTTGAGAACGGGACGTGAACAAACTGTGATACATAATGTGCAGGAATGTTCACAGCAACTATATTATTTACAGCATCGCCCGCAACCTCAACCTTTGGGACAAATGTCAGAGGAACCTCTCTCATAGGCAACTGAGAAATAGGTGACTCCGAACACTTACTAAGCAACAGAGCCAAGTCGAGCGCTAAAGCAGTCGAAGAAGTGTCAAGTGAAAAAGCTCTCTTATAAATGCTCAATAACTCTGTGGGACAGCTAATCTTCCTTTTAACACATTCATCCTGCAGGTATTCTACCATTACCAGTATCGCTTTCCTCTGCATTTCTAACGTATATTGACTATATGTGTCATATACCTCAACTGGAGTTATCGATATGTCTGTAATCCATCTAATCGCGTCTTTCTTACAAATTTGCATTTCCTCCGATATCGGTTTACGATGCGGAAGGAACCGTTTCTGTACATACATATTCTCCTCTTCATCATCCTCATTCTGTAACTTTTCTAACTCCTTTCTATACCCAAATAACCTCTCGACATGCTCATTTACCTTCTCCACAGTGTCTCTAGAAAGCGCTAGAGTATTTATATCCCTTAACCCTTGCGGAACATCTGCATTATTTAATCTTCCCCACATTATACATAACTGAATCCCTTAACTTTCAATAAAAACATTTTTCTCAGGAAAATTATCCATATTACAAAGTGTGACAAAAATGCTAGCTTGATCATCCTTCTCCATACAATGCTTAGCCCATGCAATTAACTCACGTTTCTTCTCCGGCGGTACAGTATTGCGAGTGACAACTTTTGTTCCTGGACCTCGATCGATTACAAGCGGCTCAGGACCACTTGGAAGAGAGGGAGCAGGCAAATTCGATGGAGATACTATAACTGGTGCAATAAAAAGAGGCGGAGGAGCAGGTGGAGGACAAAAACCGGAGGAATAGGAACAACAGGTTGAGCAGGAAGAGCAGGAATAACAGCAGGAAGAGGTACAGCAGTGGGAAGAGGAACATACGGAGGTGGCGCAGAGGCACCAGGCCTTCGTTCATTTAATATTTTGTCAATAAACTCATCAGAAATATGAAGATCTTTAGAAGGATAGATTTTCTGAATTCCAAGTGAGAAAGCCCTATCCATATTTTTAGTCGCCTCAGACTGTTTGTTTTGGTCATATAACAATGCTTTTTCAGCGTTCGTTTTATGACGACGTGCATGTTTCTCTCTACCTTTAAGTTGTTGCAACGCTTCTTTTTTCCAATTCTGCAATACATCAAATGCTGCAGGTCTAGCCTTTTTCTTTAACAAGACTGACTCCAAATATTCAATACGAGGGATCTCAAAACTACCATTGATTGGCCACTGAAGTTCAGATGCATGTCTGGTTTGTCTGTGCCAAATATCATTAAATACTATACTTCCAATGCCATACTTAGAGTACATAGTACATGCCGGCGACCCATCCTGTGGTGCGGGATGGCTAAATTCCAAAGATTGTCTATCACTGCGAAATAATGCAGGTAGACAATTTCCCAGGCATATCTCAAATTCTTGGTGTTACCTGGTCAATAATTGTGTCTGCAGATACAATGCGCCAAAATTCAAATTGTCAGGGTTAAATTAAGAATCGGGTCACGACTCACCTGACCAAACCTAAGGAGGATCGATCGGTACTTCTAAGAATCTTACCTAACTAATCTTACCTCGTGTATGGTGATTTCGGCAAATCTGCCCGCCTCGATAAGTGGACCCTCGTCAAGATGCCTTCTCGGACCACACGCTTATCGTCCCAGGATCGGGTCGTGCAGTGCTGTGGAGGTGTCACGTCTCGTTCAGGGGGCCCCTTATGTCACACCGTCCGATCCGTGTCCGATAGCGTGCGTCAACCTTCAACAATCCAGCATCAATCTTGAGGGTCCCTATTCGGGCGCCAACTGTGAAAACAGAAAAAGAATATTGAGGCTGAGTACCCCAAAATGAAATACACCGAACACGGGTTACAAAGGAACATACAAAGTACTTTATTTTATACTGACCCAGTTACAAAAAAACAGAGCAAAATCAGATAGCTATCGGCCCTCAGTACAACACAACGAACTCCAGCGTGGTTCAGTGTGTTCAGTGAGAGACGCTGTACATTAGAATGCATTCGCTTTTTATACATTTAGTGGGCGCGATGTCCAGCCCCACTTCGGGTTAATATTCCTTTTCATACATCACCGATCTAGGGTTCGTGCCAAGTCTCAAATAACCGCATATAACTGGTTTGCCTTTAATACATGTATCAACAAGTGTATGCAATAACTGTGTATTCTAAAGTTTTCCATGCAGGCCTTCTTAAACGTTAATACAATGTAGTTTTTTAAACAGATGTTCTTCGTTCAGTATTTGAATACATTGTCTCAACATATGCTCGTGGATTAGTTTAATTGCACAAGTAATCCTTCTACACATAGGTCAATGAAGGACAAGGTCTCAGTTCATGACCTCTACAAGTGGCCTGCAGGCAAATTACACATTAGCTATGTACAGAGATCAAGACGGCCATGTTGTATTCTGGAATGACATCGTCCACCATTTTAGCTCACAGGGTGACTTTTACACAACGAATCCTAAAAGGGCAGTTTGACCTAAAATGGTGGCTTACATGGATTTAAGGTCAGGACCTTGCAACACAGATTTCTTTCATAAGCGACTTTCGAGCAGCTTGGCGTAGGCCAATATTAATATATTTATTACAATAGGAGGCACGATATACTTTCTATTTCGACATCACAAGAGGTGACACACTGAGAATGCTGACTGAAGAAAATGCATGGACCACATAGAAACTGATGACGAAGGAAAGAATCGAGTAAACTTTCATATGAGAAAAGAAGATTGCATGTGTGTGACGCACTGCAGAAAATGCAAACCGTTCAATGACTGTACAGATGCAGCAACGCAAGTATATTAAGTAATCTTAGAAGCTTGCTATATTTACTGAATAGACTGCAGGTGGAGCCGCCATTGTATAGAAGCTGGACATTGGTGTCATGAATTTAGTAAGCCCAGACCCGTGCAGAGAAAAGGCCAAGAGCTGTGTCGCAGAAAGAATTAGCTGAGATTGTGGTAGCAATGCTGTCTTGCCTGGTAACAAAGCTGAAGCAAGCCAAGGCCAGTTATCTATTCTCAAAGGCAGTGAACATGAGAAGCTGAATCATCCCTTGTTAAGGTGCAAAGAAAAAACACCATGCGTGCCAGGTTTTATTCTATTAAGACATTTAAATGCTACAAAATGGTTCAAACCATGGTCCTCCTGTCACGTGAGCCGAGGATGGAAATAGAGTTGGGCATGGAGTTCCAGGACTACGATAGTGCATGCTCGCACTCCCCTATATTCCCAGGGACAAGAATACTCTGCAAGGCGAAGTTCAAAGACAAACTTCATGGCAGAAGGCATGGGTGATGTGACGTTGGGCTAATTGGGTGGGGAGGTAAAGTCAAGTCCAGCTACTGGCACTTGGGTCTTAGATTACGTGCTGCTAAGTGAACCGAATGTTCCAGACATGGCACGAGCGTGCCAACCAATTATAGAGGGCTGTATAACGAAGGGCCTTATAGTTTGAGAGCCAATGATATACCGTGTACTTAATAGTGATGAAGATGACATGTTTTAGGGGTAGGCATAAGTTGTCCACCTGACAGTATATACCCAATCACAATCCCACCCCTTATAGAAAGTATACTTCGATGTTCCCCTTGAGCCTATCACAACCCTTCGTAGATTTTTCCCATTTGCCACGTAGTATGACGTCACTTATGACACATTTTTAGTATATAAATGTGTTTTTATGTGAAATGTAACGAGAGCTTGAGTGAACATCTGTTAATGTCCGTTCTAACTCCTTGTTTTAGACAATTGATTATAAAACAGCAAACTTTGTCATCTTCCTGAGTTGGTTTGATTATTTGGTGTCAGAGTTATTCTGCAAACCATCCGTTGCATGCGGGTTATCCAGAGGGCTCTAAGCTCATCTCCACTCTGGATCTCAAGGCAGGGTACCATCAAATTCCCCTGCACGTCTAATCCTGGGCCATAATCTTTTTTTTATCACACCTCAGACCTTTTCGATACAAACGCCTGAACTTTGGCATCTCATCCGCTGCATAAGTATTTCAGCACACCATCATGGGCGTGCTGGCGAGACTCCCGGGGGGGTCAACGTAAACGACAATGTTCTAATCTACTCCCAGTTGCCGCAGGAACACATGTCCAGGCTCACTGGAGCATTGGAAAGGCTTTCACAACAGGGGCTGACCTTGAACAGGAGGAAGTGCTGCTTCATGGAGTCCAAGATAGACTTCTTTTGATGAATCTTTCACGATGGTGGGCTGTCAAAGTGGCGGACATCAAGAGTGCAGCGGCCCCAGCATACCAATTGGAGGTCAACAGCTTCCTTGGTATGGTGAACTTTTGCGGGCAGTCATCCCCAATCTGGCTACCATCACAGAGCTCCTACGTCGGCTGACAAAGAAGGACAAGGACTGGTGCTGGGGGCACGCTGAGCAAGAGGCATTCGTGGCTACCAATGAGGCGCTGGTTGCTGACACCACCATGGCCTACTTTGATCCGAACCGAGACTCAGAAATTGTGGTCGGTGCCAGTCCGGTCGGGCTGGGTGCGGCCCTGGTGCAGGTAGCAGAAAACGGCAAACGCAATCCCATTGCATATGCGAGTAAGGCACTCACCCCCACTCAATGTAGGTACTGAGAGGCCTTTGCGGTCCTCTCTGGGTGCAAACACTTCCACATTTACATCTGTAGCCATCCGGCCACTGTGGTCAAGGACCACAAGCCCCTACTACCGATTATGGGGGGGCTCGGCTAATAAGGCTTGAAAGGTGGCTTCTTCAATTGCAGGAGTATGATGTGACGCTTGTGTTCAAGGTGGGCGCTGACAATCCGGACTATCTGTCTCGCCACATGAGGCCAGATGTGTTGCTTGACAGTCCAGATATTGATGAAACTGAGGATCTGGTGGCGATGGTGACCCAGATCACCGTACCCCGCTCCATGTCGATTGACACTGCGGTGGCAACACGTCCGGATGCAGGGTTACAGGAGCTACTGGAGCAGCTGCGGGCAGGACAACGAAAGGGGTTTCTCGCCACGATACAGCACAGAACGCTGGTAGCACAGGTGTTTCTCCAAGGGTTCTGAAGGGTGAGGAATGAGCTGTCCATTGGCCCAGAGCAAATCCTCTTACAGGGAACCCAAATTCGTTGCGCTACAGGATCAAGTGCTGGACCTGGCCCGCGGAGGACATCAAGGAGTCTGCAAGAACACTGCTCGACTCAGCAAAAAGGTATGGTTCTCGAATCTGGAACGAAATGTGGAAGATGCCATCCGCAGGTGCACGTGGTGTCAGGCAGAGAGACCACTGGTGAGGGGCCCTCAGATTGCTTCCCCGGAAAGGGCGTCCGCCCCGTCGCAGGCACTCAGTCTGAACTTTGGCACCATCCTCCAGTCCCATCACCTCCTGGTGGTGCTGGACAAGTTCTCGTGCTTCCCAATGGTACGATTTATGGGCTCCACAGCGGGCCGTGCCGTCATCCCTGTTCTGAAGGACATGTTTGCAGCCTTTTGGATCACTTAATCAGTGAGGTCCAACAATGGGTCCCTGTTCCAAAGGGAGGAGCTGGCCAGGTTTCTATCCTCTTATGGGGTCGATCATCAGGTCATCACCCCCTGCTGGCCGAGGGCTAACGGGATGTGGAGCAATGTATGCAGACGCTTAACAAAACATTCTGCATCGCCCTAAAAAGGGGGCAACCACTGGAGCTGGATCTCACAGACTTCCTAATGACGTACCGCACTACTCCTCACTCTACTACCGGGGTAGCGCCGGCAGAGGCACTTTTTGGCAGAAAAGTAAGGTCGAGCATCCAGGAGCATATCTTCCAGCCTCCAGCGGTAGTGGATTCTGCCATGGTCCACGGAGTCGACACAGAGGGGGGCTAGTGGAGCAGCCTCTCCAAATTGGAGATAAAGTGCAGGCCAGGACAAGACCCTACTTGCAAGCTTTGTTTACCCCACAACCCGGTCCTGTGGATGATGGCTGTCTGTCAGGGGACCATGATCACAGCGGTCCGACAGCAGAAGTTGCTCATCAGGAAAAGCAGCTGGTTCCGGTGCCTCCAAGGCATCCTGGCCATGGACGACAGGGGGACCCCTCATCCAGTCACTCCCCAGGGCAGTGAGGACAAGGACTGCTGTGAAGATGACCCAGCGGAAGACAAGGTCACCCAAGAGGCGAGGCCCAGCCCGGTGTCGCCAGAGGGTCCGGTGAGATATCCCCAATAGGTCGTCCAGCGGCTCCCCAAAAAGCTGTGAAACTGCATCCTGGAATGCGGGCTCACGTCCCGTAAGTATTATTCCTGGTGTTGAATTTGTAAAATGTTATGTTGGGTTGTTTGTTGAATTGTTTTACCATGGTTGGATGGGATGTTACGGCACGTGCCGTCACCATGTCAGGTGACGGCTGCGTTATAGTTTGAATAAATAGGGAGGTCCGCCCTCGCACAAGGCAGACACTCCCAGCAAAGTGAAGACAGCGCATGTGTCTTCATTTCAGGGCTATGTGAGGTTGCAGGCCTTACAACAACAACCTGAAAATAACAGCTGGAAACTACACAGTTGGCACACACTTGCATTAGCTTGTATTCAAATGTGCACATTTAACTATGTCGTAGAACACAGCGATTCTGCAATAAAATATACTTGTCTGGCTTCTCATACCCGCATCAACCAATAAACGTTCCGTCTTGTCGCAGCATTTTGGAATCATCACAGGGGAAGTGGGAGCTCTTCGATGACTTTCTGAGCGCATTACAGGAAGTGACATCACATAACTTTGACTTCTATGACAAACAATAACGAACATTCTAAGTTGCATGCAGCATGCTAATCAGCATGGATTGAGAAGAGAGACAAACACGAAGTAATATAACTAGCAAAAGATCAGTAGTTTATTGGTTAGATTTTAGGGATTGCTTAACACCCTAAAGCGTTTTCAAACTGCACCTTAGTAGCAATTGCTGTTTTTACGGCTAAATTAAACTACTGATTCCCTGTTGTCATCTATGTGACCACTCCTGGTGCGAGTATGCAAATCCGCACCAAGGAACAAGTTGTCAAATCTGAAATGCAGATATGCAAAATGAATGTAGACTAAAAATAGAAAAAGGTAATCTGCTTTCATTAGAACGTGAAAATAACTATCATGCTTCCAATCAGCAATCAGGAAAAAGATTTTGTTTTGCATATTTTTTCTAATTAGACTTTATCCTCAACAAAAACTATAAAGAAGTATGCAAGTACGATATGTGTATAATCTTTTCCATACATCACTCTAAAAATCGACTAAAGGGACGCTGCCAAAAGTCAAGGTTATCAACTAAAAATTAGTTTAATATCGAGTATTTTACCCATAGACTATGTTTGTGTATAACTCTGCCCCCACTGCCGTGTAAATGCGCCACACCTGTATTTGGGCAAACCCTGATTACATACAGGTAATCTTCATTATAATGAGTTATACTCTTCCAGATCCCAGTCCTAAGAATATGAGATCCGTTCATCATGGAAGCAGACACATTTCCCTCTAGCTCTTTAGAAATGTAACGACATTTCACAGCCCCTGCCTCCTCCCATGGACTGAGATTACAATTTCCCTGAACACCTACCAATAATCCTGTTTGTACTAGCAAAGCACCTACCTTACACAGACGGAGGAGGGCTGTATCAAGTCCAAGGACGAGTTGAAAACATTGTCATGTAGATTACTGGTAAATACTCGAGAAATGATCACTTCATCCTTCTTCCTGCTCCCAGTCCCAACAGTATGAGGCTATACTAAGTGGTGCCCATCATTGCCGACAGGGTTGGGTCCTGGACAACTTCAGTACTTATTAGTCATACACATGGGAATACTCTCCCTGCTCCAATATTCCAGACATCTGGAATCTGTGTGATGAAGCATCCGTGGCCTCCCCCACCCTCTGGATGTCAAGCATGAGCGCCTTGGCCAGTGTATCCTTTGAAGACCACAGACAGGCACTATTCTGGCCCATTTCTTGCCCAAAGCCTGTGATGGTCTTCTTTATTTCCTGCATGACTGTCAACTACCTCGTGGAAATGTCCTCTTGTGTACCTGGCGTTCCTCCCTTTCCATGAGGTGTATGAGGATTGCCTAATTTACGTTATAAAGGCCTGCAATCTGCCCCCTACACGTGGTCCTGTGGGGTGGCAAGGGATCTGTATCCAGTCAGATAAAACCAAAAGATAATAGTCATCGTCAGTATTTCTGTCATCATGATGGTGATGACTATCAGCCAATGGGTATTCTTTGCTCATGTGCCATTTCCTCTACAATGTCCAGAGGCACCAGTTCCATGGATGGGATGTGCCTCAGTACTTCCTCTGACGTTTCCGCTACTGGGGGCCAGGAGTCCATCGATTCTATAGCCATAGGGGGCAGAGCTGGCTTGGGAGCGGTATTGCTCTTCCACTTTTTCTGATTCCCAACACTGAGCACATCTGAGCATTTTGTAGTTGTGGAATTACTTGTGGAAGCTAAGGGTACAGTGGTGATTGTTGTGGGGCTTGTGGCACTGCTGTCTTGCGAGGGCCTGGTGGTAGCAGGTATTTGGGTGGTATCTGCTTCCTCTTGTTCGCTAGAGGCCTTCTTTGGTGGGAATAGAAGTAGCATGCGGCCAGTCTGATCACAGCAAATGGCTGAACCGATGAATACCATAAATTGCTCTTCATGTCTGACAGTGGTCAGCTGCTTATATGGCCATATGTGCATGTCTGTGCAAGTTTGTCTTGTGGGCATGACAACTCCACATACCGTGCATCATATATAGCACATCCACGTGACCATGCTTGTAAATGTCTGATGCTGATGTTTATTGGGGCATGTGTGTTACAGATAGGAAGTGCATCCTGTGTTTACTTTCATGGCTTCACTACATCTGGCAGTGACACAGTCTGTTACATTAGTTTCTGTAGAGACATGTGATGCATACATTTGCAGGAACTCAATTATTTAATGACTCCCATGTGGATGATGTACTTGCCATTCAGGGGTTTCTGTTTCTGCAACCATGTTGTGTTGCTTAAGAAAAGATGGCATGTTTGCTTATATTTGGTGTGTCGATGTCACTTGCCCAAATATCAGCATGGTGGAAGAATGGGTTGTGTACCACCTCAAGTTAGAGAATGTTGGGCTCAAAGGAGTTATAATGAGGACCCTAAGACTCTCCTCACAGCTTTGTAGCACACAAGCTGGAGACACAGTCAAAAACATGTTCTCATTTACGTGAGGTCTACACGAGAGACCCTAGAAGTGCTAAATGAAGCAGGAGCCTAATCCAAAAGAAACAGAGTAGCTATAGATATTAGTCCCTTTAAGGAAGATCATGTCTAGAAACACATCAAAGGCAGCGAGGGATTGGTTAGTGTCAGGTCTCATGTGGGCTGGTTTCTTAATTCCTGGAGAGAAGAGGTTTGGCTGCTCTCCATTAGACGCCTTCATGCAGGTAGGCTGACTGGGTGACCGCAAAGGAAATGTCAATTCTTGGGGACGGGGTGGAAATCTCAGATGATGCAGAGCATTGGTCTAGGCTGTCGAAGGCTGCAGATTGGATGGTAGATGTTGGATGAAGTGGCGGAAGAAAGGGTGAATAATTCTTCTGAGCAGTAGTTTACACAAAGAAAGGAAGGCAAGGAGCCTGAGATGCACAGAGAAAAGGGACTAAAAAACGAGGTCTGCCAAGGGCTGGATATTGAGAACACTGGAAAAGATACACAGGATCTCGAAGAAGAGCAGGAGCAATTAAAATAATCGGGGAATACCCAGAGCACTGCGATTAAGGAATGCCCATTTTTCATCAAATAATAGACTGTTGCCTGCGCGCCCTGTCATGGCAGTCTTGGTTTAGGATTGAGCTGGGAAGCCAGAGCTCGTTCTGCCATCTTGGAATGGTTTTGCAATGGTCTTCATTGCTCGATTATGGCCGCAGCATGAATCCGATCATAAGAGTTAAGCTTGGTGGAATTTGCCTCCTTTGCACAAGGATCATGTTCCCAAAACCCCACCTCAGCCATAGTGACCAAATGAAGGGGCACCCCAAAATCAAGACATGATTTGATACAGTTAAACTTGAACGCATTTCATGGTAAGGTAATATTCTATCAATAGAAGCACCTACTAGATAAGCGGGTGTTCCACAGTGTCACGGTTTTAGAACACAGCACACTCCCGCCAGGGACTCCTTCGCCTAACAATGAATGTGGTGCACAATAAAAACGCTTTTTTATCTTAAATAACCCACAGGTTCTTTTATTTCAGTTGGCCTCCAACCCGTCTCACACCCACCTTTAAAAACACCCTGTGTCACAATGGACTAGGAACCAGGCCGGTGTGTTTCAAAAGATATTCATGAATTTATTATTTAATTAACAAAAGCAAAATCAACCAATTTGACACCAGCCACCAATGTTGTGGCACACAGATATAATAATTCCTTCAGAACAATAGGTGCCGATGTTCTATCACAGTTTATACAGATCTTTAATGGCAAACAGGAAAATAGTTTTAAAGCATGTGATTGCACTAAGGTTAAGCACTCCCCCTACAACACTCAACCCCAAATATCAGCTAACTTAATTCCCTTTGGATGAAAGGCAGTGGCAAGGAGTGAGGAAAAAGAGAGAAAAATTTGATTGAGAATGCAGCCCCCCACCCCAAGATGGGAAGTCAGAAAAGAAAATTAAAACCTGTTTTAGGAGGAAAATGGCAGAATCGGATTTGCTTATTATGCACATGGCTACGGGACAGAATGCAATGAAATTCGTATTGCTACACTTGAGGAGATGGGGAAAGCTTATGGACTACTAATCCGTACACAGAACAACGTGGAAACAAAGTAGGAAGATCAATTTTGGAAGAAAGCAAATACAAGAGAAAAATACACACGGCAATGGAATTTTGTTTTTACAATGTGTTTGTGATGACAGATAGCTAAGGAAGGGGCTTAGCTGTGAAAATCGGAAATCGGTTTCAAGGACAAGGAGAGGCACATAACAGGTGGGATGCTAACACAATAGATTGCTCTCAAAGGGATTATAGTTTGGGTTTTCAATGGGACAGATGTAAGTTAAGAGTTCATGGGGTAATGCACACAAATGCACGGGCAAATTCCTTTTTTAGTAACAAGGAGACTAATTCTTAGACTATATTTTAAAGACTATAGTTATTAAAGAAAGACACTAAGCGCAAGGGGGTTAATTTAGAATTTAAACCAGTTTACACCATGAATTTCCTTATAAGGGAATTAATTGATTTACTTCAAAATAATGCTAAGGATTTATACAGGCTACTGAGAGATCTATCACAGGGAATAGGCTAACATACATAGGCTAAACAATTTCTTCCATGGGAAGGTGAATGAATGATATTGGCAATTTAGGACTTTCAGTGGAACTTTCAATGGGAATTTCCTATGGGATTTTCTATGGGATTGAGCTTACAAAAGAGAGGGGTATGCAGTCTGGACTGGGGTTATTTGCTACTTAGAAAGTTAGCCTTGGTTTGGGATTCTGGACAGCCAGCAGGATCTCAGGTCACTCTGGACAGCTAAGGCAAGGGATCTGGTCTCTGCGCTCTCCTGGATGGGATTCTGGACAGCTATTCAAGAGTCTGGTCTCTGCACTCTCCTGGATGGGATCAGCTAGGCAAGGGTCTGGTCTCTGCACTCTCTGGATGGGATCAGCTAGGCAAGGGTCTGATCTCTGCACTCTCTGGATGGGATCAGCTGCCTCCATTCTTTCTCCTGTCTCCCTGCATTCTTGTGTGGGTGTGTGATCCTGTGCCTAGTACAGTCGCCCCCTTATATAGCCCAAAATGACATCATTTATTTTACAATCTAGGTGAGTACTCTAAAATTACCCCTAACCCCAGGATTGGACGGTCTGTAATTCCTCTCTCCGCCCCCTGGCCTTATTGGTTCAGGGGGAGGGCTCACCATCTGTCCATTTGACATTTATGACATTTCTTTGTTTTTCAGGTCCACATTTTAGCAAAATTGAGTTAGGCATCATAACTTCAAATGTATACTATCCACCGCCATAAGAAAGAGATAGGTGGTTTCAGGGGGTCACTGGGAATTAGACAAGCCGATCGCCGACTCTGTGTGAGGTAGCATGGCCCCTGGGACCCTTTATACATTTTGTGAAAATGACCAAATAGTTATCACTCTGCAAATAATTAAGCATATTCATAATGTACATCTCCATCTCTCCGCCAACTGTCAAATTTGTCCCATTTTAAAATCAGCCAGAAATGAGTCTTGATTGGCCATTTCAGTTCACAAAGTGCTAGAAACATGAACTTAGTCTCTGAAAATCCACCTGGAAATCACATGGAAAAATCGCATAGAACAACATTTTTTCTTATCCTGAGTGCTGGGAAAACTGCTTAAAATGAATCACTATTTTAATGTTAATTTGGAGGCCTATCACATATGGAAGGCAGTGCTTCAACCCCCCATAGCAAACTGTCTACCCCTGGCTGAGCTTGCAACAAAGGACTTTTATTGTACCCTTTGAAGTTTGTCAGTTTGTCCTGGGAATGGGGGCTGGAGGAACTCGCACTTCTCGGTCAAACACTAGCCCCACTGGTTGTCTTTGTCTTTTCTGACAGTGCTGACTTCTAGTCTGGTAGAACATGTAATGATCACGCCCTCAGCCCCCTCATGTGTCAATGGTGAATAGTTCACTTCTAGATGCGATTTCCCGTGCGAGGCCAGGCTTTCAATTTAGAAGTGTCCTGCCTGAGCCAAACTGGTTTTATTGGTATTCCTGAGCCTCTGACAAGTTGACTGAAGTCTTGTGGAGGAAAAATATAATATACATGGCTTTGTCAACCCCTCACCCACACACTGGCATTTCTGTGCAATCAAAAGTTACTGTTTCACGTTGGCTTTTAAACATTTTTTTCCTTATGTTACAAGTGTGCAAAGCCGTATTTCATTTACGGTTTGAAATGCAGTCCTGTAGGTCTTGGGATGTTCTTTTAGTTTGACCTTTTGAATGGTTTTGCAATTACTGTTGTTCATGGACACGGAGGGAGAGACCCTCGGCACTGGGTTCTTTTGATTTAACACAGAAGAAAATAATAAACTAAGCCGTTCTCCAGCATGGGGTCTGGCATGGATTCACATGCTCATGAATATTCCCCGTCGTCAGGCTGGGAATACTCGGTAAAGAAAAAATCAGTTTCAGTTTCGTTTCTGAACTGTCTTTTCTCCTAATAACCAATCACTGGTCTCGGGGTCATACTGCCCCCAGCCAATGACTGCCCTCTACCTAAGCCCCTCCTCTGTCAGCCATCTTCAGATTTTTACCGCACGTTCAAGTGTTGGGAGTCTTCGTGCTGTAGCTCTCGAGCTTTTACTGCGTTTTGCGATTTTTTCATAGAGTTTAATCTAATTTTTTGGCCAATCGAGCCTCAAGCTCCACCATTTCTACTTTCGATCAACAGGGACCCGTTTTGGAATTTTCTACGCCCCTCAAGGGTGACGTTTTCGTTGAGTTTCGCTTCTTGGAGGATTCCCGAAGATCTTTGAGGCCTACCCCGTGTGGAGATGGCCCATGACAAAGGAAACACGACGCCCAGATCCAAGCTGTTCAGGAGCTGCCCTGGATGCGGATTGCAGAATGTCTTCAAGGAGGATGACCATTCCAGATGTCTCTACTGCCTTCACGAAGACAAAACGCACGTGGAAAAGGACTGTGCGTTTTGCAAGAACATGTCGGAACGGACCATGAGGGATCGGCGTATCCGCCTCACCAACTGGCTGATGGGGAAGAGCCCAGCAGCAGGTGAGAAGAAGAGGTCTGAGCGGTCTTCTAAGACCTTTGAAGGCGCTCTGGCGATGGGGGCCCAACAAAAGGCAAAGCACCGCGAGTCCGCGGGCACCAGGAGCCCCGAACAGTCAGGCTCCCCGGGTGCCAGGCAGGGCGCACTTTCACCGATGCCATCAACCACAAGCCAACGCTCTGGCTCGGGGAAGAGGAAATCGGAGAACCTGGGTAAGGTTCGTGAGAAGTCCCGGTCGATCCCAATGGAGATAGCTGAGGGGGAGTGAGGCGGCGACCCTCCCCCCAAGGTGAAGGCCTCAAGCTCGTCCAAAGTTGTGAAGGCCTTGATTCACCGGCTAAGGCCTCTATCGAGGGAGTTGTGGCGACCCTGGCGAAGCCTGTGGAGGCTACCCCAGTGGAGGCGACCTCAGGGCCCAGAGTTTCCCTGCCACCGCAGAGGGAATCCTCTTTTCAACCCATCGATAAGACCCCCCGTGAGCCCTTACCCCCAACGGACGATCCAGCGGAGCCTGGACCGTCGGGAAGCCCCCCGAACAAGTGGAGGAGAATTCATCCCCCCCGCCCTTCCAGCCTTCGCGGCCCTCACAGCCTTCATCTCCTTCCACGGATCCGAGGGATGACACGGGAATGGAGACGGCCACAACGGGAACGGATGACGACGGTGGTGACGACGGGATGGGCCTTCCATCACCACCTCCTCGGGCCTCCCCGCCCGAGGTAATTGGCTCCTTCCACGCCATGATCGCCAGGGCCTCCAAACTCTTCCATCTCTGCCCCGAAGAACAGAAGGAAGGTTTCCTCTATCAACGGCGTGAGGCTAAGAGGAAGATGGTCCTCTCGGTCCCGTTGCTTGTTGACATCTGGGACGAGGGGCTGGCGCTCCTGAAGAACCCGTCCACGACCCCTGCCAAGAGAGACCGGTACGAGAAGAAGTACCAGGTCCCGGATTCTGCCCCCATGTTCCTTAGGGCGCAGCCGACCCCGGATTCGGTCGTCTCGGCGGCGGCCAAAAAGAAAGCGGCGGGGGCGACTGCTTACACTTCGACCGCCCTGCCGAACGGTGAAGGGAAGAAACTGGACGCCATGCGACGACGGGACATCTCGGCGGCGGCGGCGACGACGACGATTAAAGCGGCCAACGCCCTCGCGATTGTGGCCCGCTACGACAGGGAGCTTTGGTTTAAGATCGCTCCTCTGCTGCACTTCCTCCCGGACGACAAGAGGGCTGAGGCCCTGGAGATCCTGCAGGAAGGTGAGGTGGCGTCAGACCACGCCATAACGGTGGCCATGGACATTGCTGACACCGGCTTCTGCCAGATGGGCAACAGTGTTTGCCTTCGCCGTCGTGGTTGGCTCAAGGTGACCGATTTCCGCCAGGATGTGCAAACCAGAGTTTTGGACATGCCTTTCGACGGGAACAACCTGTTTGGCAAGACAGTGGAAGAGTCACTGCAGGCCATCAAGGCCGACACGGAGACGGCTCTGGCCTTGGGAGTTTTGCAGCAATGACGGCTGCCCTTTCAGAACTCTGGAGGCAAGCAAGGTGCCTCCAAAGGATTAAGTGGCGGCAGGCGGCCCGCTCCTCGTCGCAGGAGGCCTACAGAGGATGCAGCAAGTCAGGAGGATCTCATCATCGTTGCCAAGGAGGCCAAGGCAGCAAGGCCGCTACCAAGCAGGATTGAACCGGCCGTAGCGTCGGGCCCCCACCTGAGCATCCCGGTGGGAGGCCGGCTGGCGAAGTTCATCAGCGTGTGGGAATCCATCTCCACCGACCGATGGGTGCTGGATGTCCTGGCCAGCGGGCACACTCTCGAGTTCCTGAAGAAGTGCCCCCACACTCCACCCGTGGCCAGGAAGGAAAACCACGTCCCTAAACTACTGCTGGAAGTAAGGGCGATGCTGAAGAAAGGAGCCATCAAGCTTGTCCCAAAGAGGCTCCGGGGCTCCAGAGTGTAGTCACGATACTTCCTCGTAAGAAAGAAGACGGGCGGCTGGCGACCCATCCTGGACCTTCGTCGTTTAAGCAAGTACATCAAGTCCCAGAAGTTCTGGATGGTCACCCTCCAGCACGTGCTGAGACAGCTGGAGGAAGGCGACTTCCTATCGTCGGTGGACTTGGAGGATGCCTACTTCCACATCCCCATTCTAAAAGGACATCGAAAGTTTCTCAGATTCGTAGTCCAAGGGCGGCAATACCAGTTCAAGGCCCTTCCCTTCGGATTGAAGTCGGCGCCCAGGGTATTCACCAAGTGCCTAGCACCAGTGACGGCGCGGCTGTGCCTGCAGGGGATCCATGTCTACCCCTACCTGGACGATTGGCTCATCTGAGCAAGGACTAGAGAACTTGCCGTCGAGCACACAGCGAAGACTGTCCAACTGCTCACAGATCTGGGATTCTCCATCAACTTGGCAAAATCCCACTTGGTTCTGTCGCAGGTCGCACTGTTCCTCGGAGCCAGGCTCGACACAGTGGCGCAATTGGCCTCCCCGTCGGAGGAAAGGACGAGGGCCATCCTGGGCAAGGTGCAACGGCTGTCGACCATGGACGTGGCCAGGGTGAGGTCCATCAAGTCCCTTCTCGGCAGGATGTCCTCGTGCATCTACCTCGTGCACCTGCGCAGGCTGAGGATGTGTTCACTGCAAGAGTTTCTCGACGCCCGTTGGATGCAAGCGGCGGGCGGCTTCGAAGACAGGATCTCGCTCAATGAGACCTTCCGCCAAGCGATCCGGTGGTGGGGCACCCGTGCGCATCTGGCGGTGGGTTTGGACTTCCAGACCGCGGCGCATCAGGAGACGGTGACGACGAATGCCTTCCTGGAGGGATCGGGAACGCACACCAGAGAGCTCCACGCAAGAGGCCTTTGGCTCTCGGAGGAGAGGTCACTTCACATCAACGTCCTGGAACTCCGAGCCATGTTCTGGGCCCTCAGGTCATTCCTCCCGACCCTCAAGGGCAAGGTGGTGAGGATCTCCACCGACAACACCACCACAATGTTCTACATCCGGAAGCAGGGAGGCACCAGAACCCCAGCCCTATCGAAGGAGGCCCAGGATCTGTGGTGCTGGGCCGTTGCCCAGGGGATGTTTCTGGTACCCTTCCACCTGGTAGGAATAAAGAACACCATCGCCGACTCACTCAGCAGGAAGCTGCGCTCGTGCCACGAGTGGGAACTGCGACAGGATCAAGTGGATCGGCTATTCCAACGATGGGGCAATCCCCAGATCGACTTATTCGCGACGGCGATGAACATCAGGTGCCAGAGGTTGCCAGCAGGTTTGCCCCAGCTGCGGAGCATGGGCGATGCCTTCTCATTCCCCTGGGACGGCCTGTTCCTCTATGCGTTCCCGCCGTTACCGTTGCTGCTGCGGCTCATCAACCAACTCAGACGGTCCCGGTGCAGGATGATCCTCGTCGCACCGGCGTGGCCGAGACATATCTGGTTCCCGGACCATCTGGACATGTCAGCGTCCCCCCCCAGTCAAACTGCCGACGGATGCGGATCTCCTCTCCAGAGAAGGAGGTGCCATCCTCCACCACGACCCGGGGTCGCTGAACTTGCAGGCCTGACTCCTGCAGCACTAGAGTTTGGATGGTACAATATCCCGGCGGACTGCAAGGAGGTGCTTGCAAAGGCCAGGGAGTCCTCAACTCTCAAGTGCTATGGACACAAATGGAAGAGGTTTTCTGTCTGGTGCCGGGCACAGAAGATTAACCCTCTGCGGATTACGGCCCCTCAAGTGCTGCTGTACTTGCTATCGCTGGCCAAGGCGGGGCCTGCCCATGCCTCCATCAAGATCAATCTGGCGACTATCTCCCGCTACACCAGAACTCCGGGTCGCTCATCCCTGTGGTCCCATCACCTGGTGAAGGAGTTCATGAAGGGACTGTTCCGATCGTTCCCGCCGGTGAAGGCTCCGGCCCCGGCGTTGGAGCTCAACGTGGTGTTGACCAGGCTCATGGGGCCGCCATTCGAGCCTCTGCATTCGGCACCGTTGAAGTGGAAAACAGCGTTTCTTGTGGCCATCACCTCCACATGACGAGTGGGAGAGATCCAGGCCCTCTCCTGCAAGCCCCCATACTTGACTTTCCACGAGACGAGGGTGGTGCTGAGGACGCACCCCTCCTTCATGCTCAAGGTGGCGTTGGACTTCCATCTCAATGAGCCCTTGGTGTTACCTGTTTTCTTCCCGTCACCTTCGTCGCCGGCCGAGGGGACTTTGCACTCGCTGGATGTAGCTAGAGCGCTGAAGTTCTACATGGACCGCACGAAGAGTTTTCGGAAGACATCACAGCTGTTTGTGAACTTTGGACCTGTGAACCAAGGGAAGGCCCTCTCGAAGGCTTCCATTTCCAGATGGCTCTCCGGCTGCATCATGCACTATCACCCGTTGGCAAACCGACCGTTGCCCGGCCGTCCGAGAGCCCATTCGACCAGAGCGATTGCTGCTACCACAGTGTTCCTATCTGGTGTACCCCTGCTGGACATCTGCAGGGCTGCTACGTGGAGGTCGACGCACACCTTCACGAGATTCTACTGCGTCGACCAGGATTCCAGGGAGGAGTTCAGAGTCGGCCAGGCAGTGCTGCGCAACCTGTTCGCATGAAGGTGGGCCTGGTGAGGAGGTAAGAGATGCTTAATGTTGAGTTGATAAATGCTTAATGTTGAGCTTTGCCACCTCCCGTGGTTGTGCATGTGAATCCATGCCAGACCCCATGCTGGAGAAGGAACAAGTTACTTACCTGTAACTGTTGTTCTCCAGCATGGGTCTGGCATAGATTCACATGCAAACCCTCCCTCCTACCCCTCTGCGGCACTTCACTTGGTCCTACTGCCACTTAACGTGCTACCAAATCCAAAGATGGCTGCCAGAGGAGGGGCTTAGGTAGAGGGCAGTCATTGGCTGGGGGCAGTATGACCCAGAGACCAGTGATTGGTTATTAGGAGAAAGACAGTTCAGAAATGAAACTGAAACTGATTTTTTCTTTACTGAGGATTCCCAGCCTGACGACAGGGAATATTCATGAGCATGTGAATCCATGCCAGATACATGCTGGAGAACAACAGTTACAGGTAAGTAACTTGTTCCTTTTGTTTGATTTGCAGTGTTTCAGAGTGCTGCCATTCACATGAAAGGGAAAACAAAAGCTGTGTCGGGTTGCAATGTGGAATCTTTGCCCCTCATGCGAATAAACAGTAAGACAAGGCTATTTTCTGATGTATTGCCTGACTTTTTGGCAATCAGATGGAATAAAGCACACAGGGCCGTTTTTCAATGCAGCACATAACTTTGTGGTATTTCAGATGAAAGAAAAAACAAACACAGAGCCATCTTGAATGCATGCACCACTTTGGTATTCAGATGACAGAACAGCAAATGTAAGAGCCATTCGGAATGCAGGGCATAACTTCTGATTATTCAGATGAAAGGAAAGCAATTGTAGAGCCATTTTTCTATGCAGTGTTCACCTGCTTGCTACACATGTGCCAGGTAACAAAGAACAGCTGTTTTTCGTGAAAGGTTCAAATGCTTGCCACACATGTGCCAGGGAAGCAGAGCTCAGACGTTTTTCGTGGCAATGTTTAAATGCGGTTTTTTGGTGAAGGGGTTTATTTTAGGGCCTGTAAATGCACCTCACAGATTCCCTCCCCTGCTCTTCATGACTTTTTTGTTGGGGAAGAGTAGGGCATAGTGGGGTTTCCTTTGGCGGAATTCTCCTTCATCAGGGAGTGGCACTCCAGGATACCCTTCTGTTTTGGCGTTGGAGGGTATGGTACAGCACCCTCTTTCCTTCCTTCCCTTCCAGGACCCCGGGGTGTCCCTCTCCCGGCTGTAATGTAAGGAGGTTAATTCTCTAATAGAGATAGAAGAAGATCTACAACAAGGGAACAACGACAACAATAATGCTTGCAATTTATTTATCAGATGTTTTCATCTTGGTGTTCTTTTTCCATATATCACTTTACTTTCCTTTTTAATTTTTATAACACCAAGAAAATGATTCCCTGTTATATAGATATACCTATGCATCTAAATACTTCCGTCTGCTTTTTCCTCCTTTCTTTTCATTCCTCAGATGGTTCCTTTGCTCGATTTTGATTTGGTTCATCAATCAGCTGCAAAGTGTGTCTGGGGTGGCAGCTTTTCAACTGATTGATGTGGACCCATTTCTCTTCTGACTCTTCTCCTTTGGGGATACAGATCTTGTAGACGACAGGTGAGATTTTGTCTACAATTTCAAAGGGACTGCACCAGAAGGGGAGGAATTTCCACTCATTGGTCTGGTTCTTCTGAAAATTGTACAAGTAGACCCTGTCTCCTACTTGATATTTTTTAGTCGTTTTTAAATCGTAATGGGTTTTCATCCCCTCTGCTGAATTTTCCAGATTCCGCTGAGGGTACACAAAAGCATGCTGAAGGTGTTTTCTCAGATTCTCAATATATTCATGTGTTGTAGACACGTTAATCAGGGTCTGCTCTTGTGTTCTGTAGAGCAGATGCTGGGGTAGCACCATTTTCCGTCCAGTCATTAGCTCAAATGGAGACATTTTGGTCACAGAAGCTGGTGTAGATCCGATGGGCATCAGGGCAAGTGGTAATCGGATGTCCCAACTAGGCCCAGAGTCCACCACAAACCTCTTAAGAATGCTCACAAATGTTTTATTCTACCTCTCAACTCCCACACTAGAGGCTAGGCGGTAGGCATATGGAGTTTTCTCCTTACCCCAAGTATCTCCCACATCTTTGTCATCACCTTGCTGGTGAAGGGAATACCTCGGTCTGACTCAATCCTTTGGGGAAGGCCGAAATTCAAGAAGATGTGGTTGATCATCAGGGCAGGTGCTGTTTCTGCCTTGCAATTTGGGTGCAGGAGACATTCCACTCATTTGGTAAACAAGCATGTTACTGTTAACATGTACTTGTTACCTCTAGAGGAGCGAATCACAGGCCCGATGAAATCTACTTGTAAATCTGACCAAGGCAGTGTCATCCCCCTTTTCTGGAGGGGCGCTCGGTGTGCGAGTGAACTTGGCTGAAATTGTGCACCCACAAGACATCCCTTCAAATATTGGTCGAGGTCCTGCCCCATGTGTGGCCAGTATGCAACCTCTTGCAAGACTTCCAAAGTAGTATGAAACCCCAAATGACTGGCTGTGGCCGTGTCATGGGCGTGACTTAGCATCAGGCTTTGGAATGAGGTAGGTACCACCCACTGTTCACATCCAGAGATGGATCTCCTCACCAACAAATTAACAAGGGGGGTCCTGGGAGTCCCTCTGCCAGACATTTGTCCTGGTTACGAGAGACTTACCCAGAGTCTTTAGCTCACTATCTTTCACAAAGAAGAAATATCCCAAACATATCAGTCTTTGTCCTGCCTGGGGCAGTCCAGCACCGAAATGCTAGGCAATTCTCCTCTGAACAAGAATATAAACAGCATCCCCAGACACGTGTTTCGGTCTGGTTGAACCTCATCAGTAGGGAGGAGCTGTGCCTCTCTAACAAACCATCTTGGATTCTGAACATTTTGGGAAACTTCATCAACGCCCGGAGATCCTCTTTCCTGATGTAATCGATTTTGGTCAGAGGAAAATTCACGGGGTCTTCAATGTGTTGATAACATCTCCCAATAATCAGATCCTGTTTTTGTGCCATGATCAAATCAGCATGTGGGGTCTCCTTACTCCACTGGGCAGTTGAGAGCTCATTTTGGGCAAGTGTTTGGGACCAGCCAAGTACACTCACACACCAAGCTCCCCTCCAGCAACCTGGATTTTTCCCAACAGGGACTCAATCTCAAGGAGATCCCCCTGAATGGCTCTGGTTTTGGCCAACAGGTCAGTCAGGTCATTTCCACTTTTGTCTGGTCCCTCTATTCTGGAATGACCCTTGATCTTTTTCCAGTACATGGTCATCCCATTAGAGTTGACCAGATCATCAATAGATTGTATTAGTTTGCAATGCTTGAGTGGTTTATTGTTCACACACAGCATGCATCTGGTTTTCCAATTAATCAGGTGCTCCACTAACCCGTTCCGTTCCGGACATAATCTGAATCAGTGATTATGACCAGTTTGTGGAGTCAGTGTTGCCCAGCAGTGAGGAAGGCCTGGTGAACTGCCATCAACTCTGCCACCTGACTACTGCGGGGACCATTCTTGTAGCCAGCGGAGGGCTCCGGGGCATCATTCACCCAGGCATTCCCAACGCCGGCCACCAGTTCCTTTTCCCCGTTGTCAACATGGTAGGAGCACACTGTCGGAATAGAAACAATATTATGCCTCCTATTGTAATAATTGTATGTGTATTGGCCTACGCCAAGTTGTCTAAAAATCATGTGCGAACAAACTCCACGGCAAGGTCTTGACCTTAGAGAAACCAATGTAAGCCGCCATTTTGGATTGAGCCGCCATTTTAGGTTCTCTTGTTATGTAGAAGTCCCCCTGAACATCAAAATGGAGGCCAAATGACATTCTGAGTAAGATTCTGGCCGTTGTGACCTCCGTACAACTGAATAATTAATATGCCTGCAGGCCACTTGTCGGGGTCGTGAACAGAGACCTTGTCCTACTGTTGACCTATATGTAAATGTACTACTTATATCAGCGAAACGAATTGAAATGCATATATTAAAGGATTGACCTGGCAAGGAACCCTAAGACCAGAATTAAATATTTCGCAGAATGGTTAACCCGCAAGAGGGTTGGCCAAGAGCTGGACAAATTGTATAAAAAGGCCTGGGTATTCCAATATGCGGTCTCTCACTAACACATCGAACCCTCGTTGAAGTCAGTTATGTTATACTGAGAGCCGAATAGCTATCCGTTTGTCAATTGACTTGGTAACTGTTGTAGCTTGAAATAAAGCACTTGTATATTTCTTTGTAACCTGTGTTGGTGTGTTTCTTTTTGGGCTTCCCGGCCTCATATTATTTCTCTGTTTTCACAACACGTCCACACTAACTGTGGTCATCCCCTTGCACGTGTCTTCTTCATTTCACTTTGTGCGGGGAATTCAGGTATGCCTCCATGTTGTCTTGTGTTTTGAGACTTTTGTCCTCGAGACAGTTTTCTCGGGCACAATCATGCAAGTCAGCCAAACCTTGCGTGAGGGAACTCTTCTTGTTTTGGCCATATCTGACCTCCACAGGAAAGCCTTGCATGGACAGAATCCAGGAAGTAATTCTGGAATTACTCACATTCCCTGCCCGGATTCTGTCACTTTGAAGGTATTGCAAAGGCTGGTGAAGAGTCTTGACGATGATGTGCTCCCCCTGGATGAACGGGCGGTAATTTTTCAATGCCCACACCGTTGCCAGGAGTGCCTTCTCACTATCGTTGACTTTTTCCTCCACAGAGGATAAAGTCTTACTCACATAGGAGATTACTTTATTGACCTTGTCATGCTTTTGGTATAATACTGCTGTTAAGCATGTATTCGAGAACCCCGTCTCCAAGAACAACTCCTTGTTTTTGACTGGTTAAGCTAGACAAGGCACTTGTGAGAGGCTTCTCTTCAGTTGTTTTACTGCCTCGGCTTGTTCTGGAGCCCACTCCCACTTGACCCTAGCCTTTAATAAATGGACCAGCGGTCTCGTGACCTCTGCTTAATCCTCAATCAACTTTCTACTGTAATTAGTCAGTCCAGGAAGGCTCCTTAGTTCACTCAGAGATGTGGGGTCTTTCAATTTTAATAATGCTTCCACTTTTTTCGGCTGCGGACAGAGACCCTCAGGGGTGATATCATGTCCTAAGAAGTTTACACAGGTCCTGCACCACTGCGCCTTCTGGAAGGACAATTTAGCTCCGGCAACCTTCAACTGGGTTAGAACATAGCAGATTTCCACTATGTGTGCTGCATTTGAGCTTTTAATTAGGACATCATCCTCATAGTCTGGGTTACCCCTTTCACCCACATCGGTCATGGCCTTATGCAGAAAGCTGTTGAATTAATTACCAGAGTTTATATATCCAAAGGGAGTTTGGGTCCATGTGTACTGCTGCCCCCCGAAGGTGAAGGCCAGCTTGTAGTGGTCTTCCCTACTTATGGGTACTGTACAGTATACATTGGTCAGGTCAATGGCGATGTACACCTTTAACCCCTGGATCTGGGCCAGTCCCTGGTCAATGTAGGGAAGAGGCCATCGGATCATGTGGACCTGTTTGTTCAACTCCCTAAGGCCTGCGCATAGTGTCCATTGACCATTAGGTTTTAGAATCCCCAGTACCGGATTGTTGAAGGTACTGTGGACTGAACAAATTATCCCACAGGACTCTAGGTTCTTGATGATTTCTGTAAGGGACTCCATAGATGCGAGCAGTAATCGATATTGCTTCACGAATACGGGAGTCATCCCAGGGTCCACGGGAATTGAGGTAGAATGTATCTAGGTGCGACAACAGTCAGACGAGTCCACAGCAAAGATTTCTTGTAAATCTAAAAACACCTGCTGCAGCTTTTGCTTTTGCTCCTCGGTCTCACAGGCATCAGTGAGGTTGACCTGTTTTTCCGAAAAACAATAGAAAGACACTCAGGAAAATTTTAACAGCCCCGAGATTCATCCCCAATTACTGGTTTGCGACCGCTTCTAAATTTAGGACTCTCGTTGCCTCCATGCTTTAACCCCTTAAGGAATACAAGACACATTCCTTTATGCACCTACAACAAATAGAACAATCTCACCATACAAGCTGAATCAATTGATTACAAAACGTTATTATATCAATGTATAAAAACAGATTTACAACAATTTAAAAAGGCAAAGTGCAGAATATCTTCTGCCATAAAAGAGATTTTCTTTTTATCTCACAAAGTGCAATTGTACATACCCACACTAGATAATTCACTCATCTAATTTCGAACTAGAACAAAGTTAGACCCCATGCGATGTCAACACATCTGTCGAATACAAGAATTAGAGAACTCCCAACTTACAGGTTGCTCTCCTAAAACATATAATATCCTAATTAGGCAAATCCTTGTGTATAAAATCCCAAGGATCTAATTAACTCAATAATTCATTAGCAAGTGCTGTCATATTGTACACCACCGAAAACACCAAACATGTTTCGTTCTTTTTCCAACGGTATAGTAAAGATGTAAGAACTTCTTCAGGGGAAACTCGACAAACTGGTCTTCAAATTCTTACACACTCCTCACAATAGTGTTCTTAAACCATAACAATATTTATTGTTTACAACTTCAACGGATACGTAGGCACGTCTTCAAAGTAGACTGCAATCCTCAACTTGGGGGCATCCCCAAGGGGCATCCCCAAGGGGCATCCGTTTTACCGCGTTAAGCTGCTGTAATCAGTCGGCCCTTATTCAGAGTTACCAAATCCCTCGACTGCCGGTATGCGTTCTCACTGTCAATGCACGCTCGAGGCAGGACTGCTTAATTCCAAACAGTACTGGAACAGCGTTGCATTCCTTCCATCACATCTGCCTACGTCGTGGTCATGTATCGCAAGTCACCTAGTCCTGGGGCGTCTAAAACCAGGGTTACTTTTCACTGCAACCTTTCTTCACAGCTGACTACGGTTATGTCACGTGTCGCGAGTCACCTGATCCTTCAACCATCTGTCTGAAGCCTCGGAATCTCAGCGGTATCCTCCAGCTGCATGGAGAGATATCTAGTTATGGTGTTGGCAAGGACAGGAGGTTTCACGTAGGAGAGGCAGTCATTGTGGACCTGGAATATCACCTCATCCTTCCCGATGTCACAGGTCACCTCTTCCCCACCGTAAGGGCAGGAAGAGTACACCAAGAAATTCCCCCCCTTGCCGGGTGAAGATCTTTTCTGGTGGTATGTCATCGTCCAAATCATAGCAGTCATTGGGGAACGATTTAATTCCCTAAGTTCATGGAGAAATGCTGGTCATCAACCACTATTCCAATAAAGGTGTCTGCGCCCAGAGTGATACTCGTAGGGTCGCTGTTATCCACCAATATTGGAATGGTGTTGTGTTCTAAATTAACTAATGCTGTTGGGTTCAAACCCAACCCCTGCTGTTGGAGATGGTGATTTAAATGTACATAAGCGTCTGGGTTTTGGAGTGTCTGTCCTCTCTTAATTTTTAGGCAAAGTTGGAATTGTCGGGTCCGTCCTGGGAACTGCATACGGTAGCAATTGAGCTGACCGAAATGCCTTTTCAGGATTGTCAAAGCCCATGGGGTTGCCTCTCAGTTGGGACCAGCCTGTGCAATTAATGAGGTCCAAATAATCGCGAACTGATTGAGAATGTCACTGCCTAAGTAAAATGCAGAGGGGACATCTCGCACGACCCAACAATTATGCTCTATGCTTTTATTACCAATGGACATTTATAGCATGCACCTGCTAGGCAAGAGATGTTTGGAATGGGGAGTTTCCAGGCCCATTTCCCACTTATCAACTAATTTAAATGAGGGAATGGTCTGATCTTTTGGGAGTTTCCTGAATATCGCTTCGCTGATGAAGCTTTTTCCATTATTCAAGCATACTCTGGCAAGAACAGGCCCCCACACCCCTCATTTACCTGAATGGGGAGGAACAGCTGTTCACCATTTCTCTGAATATCAACCAAGCTTTGGGGTGGCTTGCAATCACTTTTTATCATGGGACCTGGATTTTCAAATCGTGGATTGGTATAAAATGTCAGGGTATTTCCTTCCAGTGTGGAATGCCACTTGGAACTGGAAGGAATGTTGATTTTCAGGAATGGAGAAGAGTTCCCATCACCAGTTTGTTGTCCTGCAGCAATTACAGTAATGTCACAGATTTGATTGTTCTGAAAATGGAACTCAGTTTTGTCAGATCGCTCCTCAACCATGTGGCACTTGGACTGACATAGTTGGTGCTGTTTTAATTTTATTGGCCAGTTAGTCTGCGTCCAGAGGACTTTGTTCACACAGTCTATTAGTGGAGACAACCTCCAAAGGAGGTAATTCCCTAAGAGACAAGGGGTCCCCTCTGGAGTTACGACTATAACCGGGTGTTTCACCTTGTGTCACCCAATTTTGATCTCCAGATCCGCAGTCCCCTTGATGGGAATGTCATTGCTGTCGAAGTTCTGGAGTTGTCCAGGAAGAGGTGTGAGAGGAATTTGGTAACTCTCCCCCCTTCCTGAATTAAGTTGCTCAAATGCCCTTTTAGACAGAAGGGTGGCTTGGGATCTGGTGTCCACCAGCGCCGAAATTGCACACTGCCCTTGCACCCGGACGGGGGCATAAAACCTTCCTTCTTTCTCCTTCAAGGGGCAAAGGAAATGGCATTTTTGGCCAGCTGGGCAGTTATTTTCTTTATTTTGAACTGTGGGATTTTGGGCAGTTTTCTGTGTCTGTGAGTTCGGGAATCTGTAAATAAAATTTGGCATCCTGGAATTGGTGGGATTTTGGAATTCCCTTTTTACCCTTGATTCTGTGCTGTCCCCCTTTTCCCGGAGACAGTCACTTGAACCGGTTTGTGTGGAGGATCCCTCAATCATTGCTAAGTTCTCAGGATGACATTTCTGGGGTTCAGTGATAGGCAGTTCTAGGTCAGTCCCCATACCTACCCAGTCTGAGTTATGGACTCTTGGGACCCATTTTTCTTTGGGAGGAATCCCCCCATCCTTGAAAGAGAAGACTTTTTTCCCCCAGAATTCTCTAAGGATTCTTCCCCTTGAAACTGGAGGACGCGCACCTCCACAAAATGGGTCTTTTTTGTCTCTTTGTTTCTCCTATTTACTCTCTGTTCCCTAGGTTGCAGCTTTTCGGGGTTTGGAGATTTGGGTTCAGGTTCAGAGGTTTCTAGGGTCTTTTCCTGGGTGAGGAAGGAAGCTTCCTCTAGAGCTTTGCTACCCCCTTCCTCCCGAGCCGCCTCCTCTGGAACCTGCTTGTTATTAGGGTTCTCTCCCTGTCATTCTTCCAGGGTGCCAGACCCTGGGTTTGAGCTGGTCTGAGCAGCCATGTTCATCTGAGGGTTCTGCTGAGCACTAAACATGCTACTCAGGTCTTGGGTCAAGTTCTGGATCTGGCGCTCTATTTGGGACACCCTCTCTGGCTGACAAGGGGGTCTAGAGTCATCTCTTTGCTGCTCTCAGGAAGGGTAACTGTCCCTTCTCTCCGAGTAGCCTTGATATGGAAGGTTTCCCTAGTAACCCTCCATTCTTGGTCTTCCTTCTCACTGATTTGGTGGTCTAGACTCCTGAAAGCAGTGAGAAAAAGGAGGGTTGTTTTGAATGTTGGGGTTTTGAGGGTACCTGGGAAAGAAACTTAAACTTGAGAGTGAAGATTACTGCTCTCCTGAGGGAAGTTTGGAGGGAAGTTGGGAGGAAGATTTCCTGGGGCTGTACTTACCTGGTTGGATCTACCCCCCCTGAACTGGGGGAGTCCATGCGTACCCCAAGATGGGTCTAGTCCCCTTGTACGTGGGCTGATGTAGGTGGCAGAGTCTGGTGATACGCTTGTGCAGCGTCGGATTGGGTCGTCGGCCAATCGGCCCGTGGCCGATGCAAAATCATGGCCGAGACCTGGGGGCCGGTTCCTGAAGCCCACGTGGGCCGGTTTCAGCCCAGGCGTGGGCTTCACACTTCAAGAACCAGCCCCCAGGGCCTCGGCCTCGCCGGGCGGATGCAAGTTGCAAAGGATCTGTAAGTAAGTAACTTACAGATCCTTTGCAATTGCAGCCCCGCCGCCGGCCCGCCGCAGATGCAGAGAAAGGTAACACTGAAGTGTTACCTTTCTTTGATAAATGCGGCGGGCCGGTGGCTAACTGCCTTGGCCCACGACACCCTGGCGCCAGCAGCAGTCAGTGCTACAAAACACTGGGAGGGAGCGGCAGGGCTGGGCGGGACTGCCGCAGCCCGGCCTGCTCCCTCCCAGTGATTTGTAACAGACTCTGCTCGCCTCTCCGCCGCACACCGCCACTGCCGCCGGCACCATAAGTTGCAACTTGCAGTAGTGAGCTGCTTTCGTCAGAATTATTTCTGTGTCCGCTTCGCTCCACTCAGGACTCAGGAGGCATAGAGTGCCTGCCTGGGACCCCACTGGGGAAGACCACCAATCCCAATGGTACGGTAGGCGGGATCTCCCTCCATAACCGTGACTATGTATTTTGCTTTTCGCAAGTTGCAGTAATAGCATGTTTTTTCTGCCGTTGTCTCTGTTACGATCATACAAGACATTCCATCTCTGTATCCTCAGTCACTTGACAAAATCCTTGTGCCTAAAAGCTTGTGTACAGTGTACAAATATTTGACCATAGCATCACTTGTTTGCATTATGCAGGCACCGTTGTGGTGGGTGCTTCTTTGGATCCAGTGTGTTTGGGGTTCAGTTTTACTGGTGGGTGTGCACGCAAACGCAGTCATGGGGGGGTTTGCTGGGAAGGGGGGGGTTGCTGGCGTGTAAAATAAAAAAGTGTGTTTGTCCAAAGAAAGGCCTTGATTCCGGCTGGATGTAATTGGTGTTACGTGAGGGTGTTGGAATGGGGGAGTTTTAAACATTAAACGTATGCAAGGCTTTCTGTGGGGCATGGTAGCCTAGTTATGTGCTAATTAATGGTCCCGTCCCTCGGATGTAGCCGTGATGTATAGGCTACCAGTTTGAGTCGACACGAAGGAAGATCGATCCGGTAGGTGGAACTCTTGAGGGGGGACACGGGATGGCTTGCAGTGCAAGACCAGACTGCTTAGTTAGCCATGCTGGGGGGGCTCCTTGAGTTGCCTCATGGCCCTAACTGGCATTCATTCCAACCTGGCATCCGAAACCTCCTCTCCTCACCCCCCCAAAATACGGGTAACTGTTGTGGTCCTAATGCTTGCATGTGTGTATGTGCGAATCGCCCTGGGCTAGCTTGGGAGATTAGCACTGCGTTGTACGTGTTAGAGTGGCTGCTCCACAATGCTTGGCATAGACGGATGTGGCAGGATACAGGCGAAGGCTTAGGGGGCCAGCAGAAGGGTTTAGTATAGGGAATTGTCGCCAATCTGCTGCAAGCAGGGACAGTAACCTCCTCCCCTTCTCCCAGCATTCTCCCGCTAAGGCGCGTGCTAACAGCACCAGGTTTACCCCACCCCCGGAACTACAAATAAAATAATGCATTGGGGGGACACTCCAGCTAACTTCACCTGCCTGACGCAAAACATTTCAACCATTGGGGCTGAAAAAAAAAACACAGTGTTACATCTTGGAGTATAAACCGTGGTGGTGAAGGCAGGAAAGGAGACGAAAGCAATAACTGCTTACATAGCCAACTGTGGTTTACTCTATTTCAGTCAAAGGCAAATCAATACAATGCAGCTATAGACTGCACAATTATGACTTTGAATCATTTGCTACGATTGTGCACAACACTTACACTTTCATTCTGTAGATTGGTAAAGTGTGTTGGAGTGTGGAAGCATTAAGAACTATCAGGAACAGCCAATGGGATTCAGGTGTTACTGTGGTATAGAATTAGAAAAGGTCCCTGTTAGGCTATAGCAGCACCACCACCATTTTAGGGATTTGCCTGGTCTTCTATTAGAATGGCCATGAAGGGGTTCTAAATGTGCTGGAATAAACTTCCATGGGTGACATATGAGAAGGGTTCCAACTCTCTTTTCCTGTCCTCTGTTTTCAGATACACTCCCAACAGGACCCAAAACCACACTTAACCACAACCGCACAACACTGGAGCTATGGCAATACTCAAAGTATTGGGTAGTTCATTAGGGCGCAACTGGTGTGGGATAGCACATCAAGTGGCTTACCATTGACTTCATTGTGCCACAATGAATGCTTTGTTGTAATGTGGCTATTTTTCCCATCTCCCTGGCATGCTGTTCAGAATGTTTGTTTGCATGTATGAGGTAATGAGTGCTCAGAGTATTCAATGTCCTATGAGTACACTGCTTTCCCTATTATGCCAACCTCTGAAGCCTGAAAAGTAGATGCACGCATGCATGAAATGCAGCCAAATTTGCACCAGACATGCAGATGAGCTAAACTGGTCTGCTGTTAAATCTGTTACCAGTTTAATGGTATCCACACTCTAAAATAATTGCTCATTTTACTCTAGCTGATTTGATAGCTCAGTGGGTTGAGTGCTCGCTGCTGCGATGTGTGTGTGATCTGCAGGTTGCAGGTTCGAACCATCTCAGCCTTTCATCCTTCTGAGGTCGATACATGAGTACCAACACAGGTTAGGTGATATTGTATGCATATTGGTTCTATAAAAAAGAGCTTAAGCGTAAGTGCTATACAATAACATATTATCATTTGGGCTTGGACGTCTGCTTGCTTTCACAGTAATTTGACAATATGGATCTATACAGACAGATATTAATGGTACATATGGTGATCCATTCTTGTATGAAATGTATATCACATTAGTGAAATCATAACCATATTTTTGGTAGTGTACTTAGAAGCAATGCTATTTGATGCCACATCCTGTTTTGTCAAGGGGTGAAAGGTTGTGTTCATGCTACTCCTGCTCGGAGCTGTGGACCCTGTCACAGAACTGTATGCAAAGTTATGTTATTTTATGTGTTGTAATGTAACAGACACATGAACCCTCCATAAGTAGCATTTTCTGTAAAGTCATGAATTGACGCAATTCACGGATGATGGTTTGAGGGCCACTTTTTTTGCGGCGCGGGGTGGGCCACTTTTTTTAGATGAGGGGTGGGCCACTTTTTCTTGGGTGTCCGGGCCTATTTCTTGTCCCAGTCCGACCCTGCGCTTGTGGGGTACCCTGCCTGGCTACCACCTGCTTGAGACTGGTCAGAGAGTCTTCTCTGCCTCTGGTTTGACTGGTTAGTGGGAGGTGTATTTTTAGGCCCCCCCATTTCTAAGTCCAAAATGGGGGTAACCTTCACGTCTGCCAGGGGGGCATGGCTAACTAGCCATGGACTAGGACATGCTTTGTGCTGAGCTCCTGTTGATCCAACATTTATCCGATGAATTACGCTTGAAAAATGATGCAAGTGCCTGGAAATTGAAGGGACGAGCGTTGGAACATATGCACTGCAGGAATCCTTAAGAGTGAGTCATTCGTGCTTGCGGATTGAACGATAAATAGAGTTTGTTAGGAGCGGCTGTGTGGATAATTTGTTGCCAAGATGGTGGAGAACAAAGGGAGTGTTGTCGCAGGCTGGAAGTGAAACGAATCCCTCTGAACTGCATGGAGCGTGATGCAGACGGCTGCTAATGATAACGTATTGCCCTCCTGTTTAGAACCGTGTTAATGGATCAGCGCTCCCGGGCCCGGATGATTGTAGCGGTTGGAGATTGCTACAAGAACAATAAATAAGCTCCGAGGGCTGGGGCGGCTCTTAGCCGTATACAAAGGCAGCTGACTCCTGCCGTATCAAGCGGAGCAGGAAGACGTCGACCGCCAGCAGCCAGCATCAAATATTATCCTTTAGTACTGAAATGACGAGGAGGTGCTCCCAAAATCTGATACATGTATCGTTTGCGAACAGGTACAACAAAAGCAGAGGGGCGCGGTATGCAGACGCGGCTCCCAGCCGCTCATGAAGGCAGCCGGGCTTGGAAGATGCAGTGATCTGAAACGTGAGGAGCGGGCAGCGGCAAAAGAGTACAGTAAAGACACTGATTGAGAGTTATATGGGCCTGTGGACAGCAAAGCCCTGAATGCGGCCGATGGCAGTGGATTGCATTGGCACGAAACACAAGATGCGGTGCCCTGAAGCGGAAGCAAGCAGTGCACGGCACTAAATCTAACGCACAGACTAACGGAGCGGAGCGCTGGCCTTTGCAGATCCAGCTGAAGGCTCCAGTCTCTGCGGGGGCGCACCAAGCGTGTGTGTCTGCTGTGATCCTCATGCGGAGTAAGCAGGGCCCATAACGAACTGATAGAGACGTGCCCGTACGCACGAAACACATAAGAGCGGTAGCGGAAGACTGTGTGGGCATCGGGCGGCGCTGAAGGCAAGAGGAGCTGCCGGGCCCTGCAGCACGTAAAGCCACTACAGCAGCAAATATACACTGTGACCCGCCGAGCGGGTCGGAAGCGCTCGGGGCGGGCGTCGCCTGCCACGAACACCGTGTTATCAGGCTCCGCAGAGCCGACTTGCACACGGAGGGCTGCCACTGCATGAGAAGATCAGAAACAGGCCCGCAAACATTTACTGACATATGGACAAGCCGGAGGATGCGCAGGGCGTATAACAGGAGACTGTGATCAAAGACAGTCCGACGTGGATATAATTGAACAATTACAGGAGAACGACCTAGGATGCTGCAGACGACCTGTGCAGTAGAGCACTATTGTACTCCTTAATGTTGCACAAGGTGGCTACAGTGGGTGAACCAATAGCCAGTGAGTGAGGGTGCTTAACATAACTTCAGAGGAGCACCCAAACTCTGCTTACATTACATGTGCCCAGGCAACCTAACCACAGGGGGAGGTGTCAGCGGAAACGTGTGCCAACAAGAATTGTATGTAGAGAATAAAACATGGGAGGATACAATCCACCTGAAAAACATTTTCATGCAACATAGCACAAACAAGTTGCAAGATAGCAACCCCAACGAGTGAAGGAACTGGAAGTGTCATAACAATAGCGCATAGTCGGAGCCAGACACGTAAGAAGGGTAGCGCATAGTCGGTGAAAGGGCTAAGAGCCAAGACCAAACAACCTACAATGGAGGTCTTTGCAAAAGCGCAGAGGACCCCTACAACATTGACACAAAGCACGGTCGCGACTCCCGTGGAAGAAGCCCCAGAAGGAGACAAGCATCAGATCCAGGAGGCTATAACGGAGTTGAGCACCAAATGGGGCTCGGCAATGGCAGACCTGCGGACAGCCCTAGAGAACAAAATTGATGCAGTAGGAACTGAACTTACCCTTCTACGACAAGACGTTAGGGCGCTGGCAGAGAGAACGAGTGGTCTGGAAAGCGCAGTGAAGACCAATACAGATGTCAGCACGAATAATGCAAAAGAGGTCCACGTACTTAAACAGCAGGTTGCTAATCTCGAAAATCGGGTGGAAAAAGCGGAAGGAAGGGCGAGAAGAAATAACATACGAGTGGTCGGCCTGCCGGAGGGGGAGGAAGGCCAGGACCCCACAAACTATGTGGAGAACATGATCCTCCAGGAGATAGGAGCAGACAAGCTCTCACCGGGGTTCACGGTGGAGCGAGCGCATTGCGCCCTAATGAGGAAACCACAACCTGGTGCCCCGCCGAGACCGATAATTGCGAGGATCTTGAACTATAAAGACAGAGAGAAGATCCTGGAATGTTTCCGTAAGGGCGGAACAATAGAGAGAGCATCCACCAACATCACGGCATACCCGGATTACACGATGCTGGTGCAGAGGCAGAGGTACAGGTACGTGGCTGTCAAAAGGAGGTTGCGTGCGGCTGGCATTAAGTATATGCTCCTGTACCCGGTGAAACCGAAGGTGCTGCATAAGAGCAGAGCGCTTTTCTTTGACACTCCAGAGGAGGTGGTGTCATGGCTGAACCGGCAGGGTTGCCCAGAACAAGAGGCAGACCGAGATCGTCAGGAGCATGACAACTGAGGAGCCTGTGTCATGGACATTGAGGGGATAAGTGGGAGGGTGGCCCTGTTATAGGGGGAAAAAATGAGACTGGATGGACAGTGTGTAACCTTCGGGCCTTGTGCTCCGCATGGACTGGAATATAGTGGATAAAATGCATGTAGGAGCTGCATAGTATTAACATGAAGCGTAATAAAATTGAAAATAGGAGCAACGGGACGAAAGCAACCCACGCCTGAGAACTAGTAGTTAAGTGGCCACTAGGGCGACTTCACTCTACTGAGCCCTGAGAATAGGCTTGTGCTGGACAGGACTAGATGTGGGGGTGCCTGAGATCCAGGGATGGAGCTGGGCAACAGTTGGGGAGGGTGTTGTTGGGGAAGGGCTGGGAGGGGGGAGGCAAATGAGGGGGGGAGTTTGGTGTGTACATAGTTATGGGGAGTTTAAGTTCGGACATGAGCCTACATAGAAGAGCCGGATGGTTGAATCTGTATTGCGCTGGTGGGAGGGATCGGCTGGAGGTAAGGGAGAGGATCTTTTACGAGCCATGGGCGATCTCAAAATAATCACGTGGAATGTCAGGGGACTTAATAGTTATTTGAAAAGGAATAAGGTCATGTTGTATCTGCATAGTTGTAAAGAAATGGAAAGGGGTTGTGGTGGGCTCGCCATACTCTGCTTATGCTAGAGGAGTACTTATCTGGGTGGCGCCGCACGTCGCGTTTCAACTATTACAGGAAGTGGTGGAGATGGATGGGAGGATGGTCATACTGAGGGGGCTGGTGGAGAATAAGGAGATAAGCATTGTAAATACATATTCCCCCAACCAAAACACGGCAGCATATTTCAGAACTCTGTGCACCAACCTTAGCATGTGTGTGGGTAGTGCGGTGATCTGGGGCGGGGATTTTAACTGTGTAATGAACCCCAAGGTAGATAGATCAGATGGTAAGATTGATAGACCCGCCCCAGCGGCTAAAGCAGTGCAGACACTGCTAGACGACTTTGGCCTGGCAGATGTGTGGAGAACAAAATACCCTTAAGAAAGTCAATATTCGCACTACTCCGCCCCGCAGCAGCTACATACAAGACTGGACTATGTCTTTGCCACGTCAGATGTAATTACACAGATTACTCAGATAGAATATAAGGCGAGGGTCCTCTCGGATCACTCGCCACTGGTTCTCAGGTGGCAATACTGCCCCCGAGAGCACGGATTCCGACATGGCGCTTCCGAGCAGAGGCGCTCAAAGACCCAGTTTTTAGAGAGGACATAAGGGAAGAGATTACTAACTACTTCGAGGTGAATACTGGTAGCGTTGACTTGGCAAGTACATTGTGGGAAGCCTTCAAGGTAGTGATGCAGGGGGTTGCCATAGCAAAATCAAAGGGCCTGCAGGGCGGGGTCCTGGCTGACCTACAAAGAACAAAAGGGGAACTAGAAAGAGCATTAAAGGGTGGAAGCGTAGACATGGAGCTGGCACTTAAGCTGCAGCAGAAATGTGCAGAACACTGGGAAAGGCTCTGCAACCTCAACTACAAAAAGTATATAGAGAGACAGCATGCGGGAGGGGATAAAACAAGACAGCTCTTAGAATGGCTATACAAGAGTGAAACTCCCAGACCCCCGATCAGAACGAAAACGAGGGAAGATGGTGGGGTAGCGGACACCCAAGAAGGAGTTAACAAGGAGTTTGCGGATTATTATAAGGTGCTATATGGGGATGAGGAGGGAGGCAGCCATGAGGAGATAACGGAAACACTAGAAGATATAGGACTGCCTAAGATAAGTGGGGAGGAAAGAGAGGAGCTAGATGCACCAATCACTCTGGAGGAGTTAGAAGAAGTGGTGAGGCAGTTGCCTACCAGTAAGACCCCAGGGGCGGATGGTTTTCCGAGTGAATTTTATAAGGTATATAGAGAGGAAGTGCTCCCCCCAATGTTAGAAATGCTTAATGAAGCGTTTGAGGTGGGACGGTTGCCGGAGTCGCTCAGAGAGGCGATCATAATACCGCTTCCCAAACCTAACAAACCGGGCATAGCTGTGGCTCTTACAGATCTTTGTCGATGCTGAACCAAGACAGCAAGATATTGACGGCTGTCCTGGCAAACAGATTGCGAAGAGTAATTAGCAAATTAATACACCCTGACCAGATGGGCTATGTCCCGAATAGGAACATAACTCATAATCACAGGTGACTCCACCGGGTGGTCGAATGGGGTAGTAAGACTGAAGGCGAAATGGCGATTGTGTCTTTAGACACGGTAAAAGCTTTCGACTCGGTCAAGTGGCCATGGCTGCTGGCGGCCCTGGAGGGTACGGAATAGGGCCCGGTTACATTAGGTGGGCGAAGATGCTATATAGTGAGCCGCTAGCCAGAGTTCAAACAGGATCAGTGATATCCGAGAGGTGGCAACTTAGTAGAGGCACCAGGCAGGGGTGCCCTTGGTCCCCAATGCTTTACATTCTAGCCCTGGAGCCCCTCGCAATATACCTCAGGCATCGATATGATAGGTATTGAGGTAGGGTGGGAACGACACCTGATATCCTTATATGCGGATGATTTGTTACTATACTTGAAGTACCCGGAACAAAATCTCCAGTACATCCTGGAAGTGATGGAGAGATATGCGGGGCTGTCCGGGATAGCAGTGAATCTGCAAAAATGTAGCATTTTTCCAGTGGGCAGCTATAAGGGAACCCCTGTGAAAAGGTTACCGGTGTTACAAATACCATGGGCGGTTAGTTCTTTCCGATACCTTGGGATAGACGTGTACCACATGGCAGAAGAGGAACATAGGCACAACACTGAGGTTGCTATTGTGAAAATCGAGAAATGTATGAATTTATGGGTGAAGTTGCCTCTAGCAATGATGGGACGAGTTGCAATGCTGAAGATGGTGGTCCTACCTAGGCTCCTGCATTATTTTAGTAATATTCCATACATGATACCCAAGAAGTTTTTTTGCTAAACTGAACAGTATGTGTAGGGACTTCCTGTGGCATGGTACCCGGAGCAGAGTGGCGCTATGGAAGCTGCAGAACTTTTATGAAAAGGGGGGGATCAAACTGCCTAATTTCGAGGCTTATTATGTGACGAGCCAGCTGCAATATGTGGCCAAATGGCTCTCAGATGAAGCAATCCCTGAATTAAGGTTGTTTGGGCATGAGTGCGCCCCGTTTTACTTAAGAGAAATGATCTGGCTGCCTGAGTCAGAAATGAGAAAGCGCCATGGGATGATGATGCTTGAGTGGAAAATGTGGCGTCGAGCATGCCGGATGATGGAAACTGAAAGATTTGGCATATGTGCTTGCAAAACGAAGGATTGCCATGGGATGGAAGACGTGTCACAAGCCATGGGTGGAGGTGTGGTGGAGGGAGTTGCAGAAATGAGCGGAGGCTGAAACGATGGTATGGCAAGAGGCGAGCAATACAGGGGGGGAGGAAGAAGCGGGAACCCTGATGGCATGGAAATCATTAATAGCAGAATTGTTTGGAGCAATACAAGATCCGACAGAATCCGCGGGAAGCGAGACCCCGCCACGTGTAGCAGTTATAGAGTGCGAGGAACAAATAGGCTCATAAAGGGGGGTGGGACGGGGGGAGCAGTGACCAAGATTAAGTAGTGAACAATTGAACTGTTGTAACTTGCACTGCGTGTTTGGTTTGTATTGTTGTTTGGTTTGAATAAAATTAACAAAAATCTTTAAAAAAAATAAATTGGCAGCAGCAGGGGTGTTAGTTTCTTTGGGGTTTTTGGGAGGATGCTTATTTTCTACCAGCTTTTGGACCTCCTAGACCTGGGTAGCTTGCTGTCATGGGGCAAGGTACCTATCATGGTGTCCCAGCACTGGGAAAGGATCAGAGACTAATGGCAGCTAACACCATGAAGAGACATGCCTTTGTAAGTAGAATCCTGCTTACAAAAGACTTCTATATCCTTTCTACAGGAGATCTGGCCTACAGACTACATTTCACAAGCTCTCCCGGGCCAAGAACTACTTATTACAGCCCACATCGGGCGGGGCACGTGCGCGCGTGCGCACGAGACCATCAAGAGCACGGGGCTTGTGCTCAGAACTCCAACCAGAGAAGACGTGTTCTCCGGAGCTCCGAGCAAGGGGAAGCGCACGAGGGGCCACGCCCCACACATCCTCCACCCGGGCCCCTCACCTCATTCAGATAAGTACCGCAAGCCACAGGCAGGCCAAGCAGACCTGGGGGAAGGCACGCAGCACTGTAGCGCACCGTAGAGCGTCAGGAGGTTTCACCAGCAGCTGCGGCCAGGGGCATGCGCAGAGGACAGACCTGGGGGAAGGCAGGCAGCGCTGTAGCGCACCGTAGAGAATCAGGAGGTTTCACCAGCAGCTGCGGCCAGGGGCACGCGCAGGGGGCTCTGCCTGAGGTTCTCATGTCCCCCTGCTCCAGTAAAAGCTAAGTGTGAACGTCCTGACTACCAGTGCAGTAGTTTCCAGCAATCCAAATCACGCTCAGACTTCAGGAGCTACGCAGCACGATAGCTGTGCATGTACTAACCCACTAACTGCTGCGAGTTGACCTATTGGAAGTGAATGCTCCTGATATTACGCGGCTTCCTGGAAAGCTACAATTCGATTTGTGTGAATTACAACACGAGTTGTTGCTACGCAGGGGCCCTCATAGTAGAAATATTACTTGAGGCAATTACAGTTGCGGAGCCACGCGCGGCTGTAATCAGCTCATGTAGGGCATAGTCTGGGCAGATGCCTGTGCCTAACGATTTGAGCATGGCGCACCTTGAGCATGTCTAGGGTGCAATTAACCACTTGTGTGAGAGTGTATGAATGCAAGGTTCAGTGTGTGATGTAACACGCAGATGGTAATTCCCACTCTCTTTTCAGTAACAACACTGCTCCGGATTCTGGACCTGAGAGTGCGCAGGCAGGAGGCCAGCACTCACCCCTTGAGATAAGTAACTTTCTGGCTCTTAGCCCTTGTTGTGGGTATAGGGGGCGGGCAATTGTGCATGCTGTGAATGTGCAAATGTTTCATTGTGTTATCCTATGTCCCCTTCCCTGTCCACCTCCCCTATCCTAGTCCTCTCACCAGTTACCCTTGCTTCGGAACCCATCCAACCAACGAGACCCTAACCCTCTTTCCCTGCCAGGGTCGCGGAAGCTTGTGTAAGTCTTAACTTGCAGGCACCAAGACCGTGGAGGGGTAGGTTGGTTCATGCCACTCCTGAGCCTGGAAGCTGGAGACCAGACACTTGCTCTATTACGCAGTCCAGGGTCCTTCTTCATGGAAGTCCCTAACGAACTGCGTCATAATGTATTTAGGAAGTGCATGTCCTGGGAGGATAGCTCAGCGGCAACATGCTCACCTTGGAAGCAAGACGACACGGAGCAACACAGGTTCGATCCCCGGGTCTGCGCTTAGAAACCTCTGGGTATTAAGCACGTTGTAAATAACCTATCATATCATATTATATATAATATCATGGAAATAGGTAGTGATGAACTCCCTACTATTTGTGCGCACCCGCCTAGTGGTTTGTGCAAATGCCCGATTCAATTCCTGAACAAATTCTCTCAGGCCTGATCCTCTCCGCAATGCAGGTTATAGGTCGCTTTGCAAGCCTCCGGGGGGGTTTCTGTGCGTGGAGAAGTGCCTCAAGATGGCACCTTGTAGGTAGGCCACCTTGAATGGTTTTGATCCCCCACCCCAGCAAAGAAGCTGGAGTATTCTGTGGAGAATGTCCATGTGGAAAACTCCATAGAATTCTGATCATTTGTAATGCCAAAGGTGCTCCCAGACTGAGTACTTGTAACGCTCACCTGATTCCCGCAGAGGCGCCGGTCTTGACTGGGTGAATGCCGTATCTTCAAAGGTGATGTGTAACACACGGTTGGCTCTTTGGGCTGGACCTCTGTGCACTGTATGTCTGACTCGAAGAGTAAGATGTCTGCAGATAGAAAATATGGGATTAATGAACTGGGGTTATTGGGTGCCTCTCTCCTCTTCCCTTTCTCTTCTCCTGTAGAACCCCAAAGGTTAACGCCCTCACCTTAGGTAAGTGAACGCCGAGCTCTCCATCTGCCTCGGGGCAGGGTGCCGTAACCAGTTTCTTCACTGGATAAGGGTGCAGGCCTCTTGACCTCAGAGGACTGCTGTCCGTCGTTAACTGCACGAACGGTAAGTGCTGGGCACTTCAAATGTCTTAAAAGTCTTTTGTAATGATATCTCTTGTTTTGCAGGGTTCCGGCGATGGCGGGCTGATGAGAGTTGAGGATCGAACCCGCGTGAGGAATAGAAGCGCCTGGAAGCACGTAAGTAAGCGCTTGTAGCCTGCTTCACGATGCGCACTAACTGTCCCTTTTATCTTGCAGGTACAAGTTCGGAGCTTTAGAGAAGCTGAAGGGTGCTGGAATACCCACTGGATTCGGCGTGGGAAGGAGTAATGGCACGTGAGTAATAAAGTTGCCCAATATCTTTAAACGCACCTTCTTTTGTCTTTCAGATGCGGGATGCAGCGCCGAAGGCCTCCGGAGCGTGCGAAGAGCTGGTAAGCTTTTGTCTTTCAGATGCCGGAATGCAGTGCGAAGACCTCCGGAGCATGCGAAGAGTAGGTAAGCCTTTGTCTTTCAGATGCCGGAATGCAGCGCGAGGCGTTGGTGACAGCCGATGGACCACGTAAGAGATGCGCTGCCACTGAAGACCGTAGTGCTAACCTGTTCTTTCTTTGTCTTTACAGGTGCTGCTGAAGACTGGATTCCAGGATGGTAAGCCTTTGTTCCCTTAGGCCCAGGATCAGAAGCAGAAGACACGATGAGCGTTCTGCTGCAGAGAATGCAGAATAACACAAAGCAAGATTCATCCATCGGGTGTGGTTTAAATAGCCTCCTGTAGTGCTTAGGTGTCTCCTTCCACAGCCACGCCTAGGTAAGAAAAGAGTTCCTGCTTTCCAGAAGAGTTCCAGTGTTCTGAACCTAGGGAGTGGCTCCTGCCCCACCCAACAGGAAAAGTAGTCCCAAACAGAAGAGGATCAGGGGTTCAACTGGCAGGTAAGTAAGCAGCATGGTCTGCTGCAGGTAAGTCCACCCAAGCATTATGAGCCCGGCGCTTCCAGCGCTGGGACTGGGCATCTTTATGAGCCTGGTGCCACTGGCGCCAGGACAGGGTGCAAAAGGTCCCAATTGGGACTGGCTGGCACTCGGAACCGGGGTTATGGGTCTGCTTCCAAGGGAGTCGGGCAAGTCCTGATCTTTTGGAAGCAGAGATCATGACAGCACCCCCCCTCAAGGCCCCTCCCAAACCAGGCTTCTCCGGGGGTTTGGGCTTGTTAGGAAATGTTCGATGAAATCTTTTGATTAGACGAGGCGCGTGGACATATTCTGCAGGTTCCCAGGATCTTTCTTGGGGACCGTAGCCTTTCCAGTCAATGAGGTAAAATAGTTTAGATTTGGAGATCTTGGAATCCAGGATGCTTTTGACTTCAAACTCGAGTTCTCCATCAACTAGAATAGGTTTTGGAGATGTAGTTAGTCGGGTTTGAGGTTGCACAGGTTTTAATAGAGAGACGTGGAAGACCGGATGTATCTTCATGTGAGGGGGCAAGTCCAACTTGACCGCTACTGGATTTACTATGGTAGTGATGGAATAGGGACCAAGGTATCTTGGGTTGAATGTGCGTGGTCCTTTTAGAGGTAGATATTTGGTGGATAACCAGACTTGATCTCCTACTTGATATTGGGGAGCTTCCTTCCGATGGTGGTCTGCTCCTTTCTTGTATTGTTCTTTAGCCCTTTGAAGGTGAGAAACGGCTTCCTTAAAGGCTTGGGTGATTGTAGAATGCAGGTGGTCTACTGCTGGTGTTCCAAGATCTTGGAGTGGATCCAACTCCGAGGTTCGAGGGTGACTACTGTATAAAAGAAAAAACGGGGTCTTCCCAGTTCCCGAGTGGACAGAGTTATTGTAGGCATATTCGGCTATCCAAAGGATATCTTTCCAAGTTTTTTCAGTTTGTTGTAGCATGCAGCGCAAATACTGTTCCAGAGTTTGATTGGTCCTCTCGGTTTGTCCGTCGGTTTGAGGGTGGTGGCTGGTCGAAAGTCTCACATCAATTTGAGCTGACCGACAGCAACTTCGCCAAAAATGAGAAATAAATTGACTACCTCGATCCGAAATTAGAACTGAAGGAAAACCGTGCAGTCGGACGATGTTTTCGAGAAATTCTCGGGCCAGAGTTGCTGCTGTTGGTAAGCCTTTGAGTGGAATGAAATGCGCCATCTTGGAGAATAGGTCCACGATTAGTAGGATCGTATTGTATCCGGAGCATGGAGGTAGATCGGTGATGAAGTCCATAGAAAGCGTATGCCAAGGGCGAGGCGGGATGTCAATAGGGCGTAAGAGGCTGGCTGGTTTTTCCTTTTGACTCTTGTTTTGGGCGCATACTCCACAGAACATTATAAAGTCTCTGATATCTTTTTTCCAAGACGGCCACCAGAAGTAGCGCTTGATCTTTTCCGAGGTCTTGGTCATACCGGGATGTCCTTCCATTAAAGAATCGTGATAACAAGAGATTACCTTTTTCTGTAAATCTGTGCTGGGCAGGTATAACCGTTCTTGGAAATATAATAGGTTGTCCTTCACCGTAAAGTCCTTTCCCTGCAGATGCCAATTCTGTATGTCTGCTGGAGTTACCAGTAGCCTGGCTTTATCCTTAACTTCCTCTATGGATTGTGTGACGATTACACCTAGAATTCTTTGTTCGGGAATGATAGGTACAGGTTTAGGATTGATCAAATGTTCTTCCACTCCCATCCGAGAAAGGGCATCAGCTTTACCGTTTTTTGTACCAGGTCGATAGGTAATTATGAAGTCAAACTCGGCAAAGAATAGTGCCCAACGGAGTTGCCTAGAGGATTGAGCTTTTGCAGTTTTCAAATATTGCAGGTTTCGGTGATCTGTAATCACAGTAACGGTGTGTCGGGCCCCCAGAAGATAATGCCGCCAAGCCTTAAAGGCGGACTTGATAGTTAGAAGTTCCTTATCAGTAATAGTGTAATTGATTTCAGGAGGCAAGAATTTGCGGGACCAAAATGCCACGGGATGCAACTGATTGGTTACTGGGTCCTTTTGTGATAGAACTGCCCCCATGGCAAGGCTCGAAGCATCAGTTTCAACGATGTAGGGGAGTTCTGGGCGAGGATGTTTTAAGATCGGTGCAGAGATAAATCTAGTCTTCAAATTCTGGAAAGCTTGTTCCGCCTCGGTAGACCATTCAAAACGTTTGTTTTTCTTTAACAAGGCGGTGATGGGCTGGACTATTCGAGAGAATTCGGGGATAAACCTGCGGTAAAAGTTAGCGAAGCCTAACATGCTTTGAACACCTTTTACGGAGGATGGCGATGGCCATTTGAGAATTGCATCGACCTTCTTTGAATCCATACGCACTCCGCTAGGTGATAATATGAATCCCAAGAATTCAACTTCAGTCACGTTGAAAACACATTTTTCCAACTTAGCGAAAAGTTTGTGTTGACGCAATCTCTCGAGGACCATTTTCACGTGTTTCCGATGTTCAGTTTCCGATGAAGAATAAACGAGGATGTCGTCAATGTAAACAACAACACACACATCTATGAGCTCTCTGAGGACATCGTTCATAAAATATTGAAAGGCGGCCGGGGCATTGCAAAGTCCGAAGGGCATGACCTGATATTCAAATAGCCCATACTTGGTGCGGAAGGCCGTCTTCCATTCATCGCCCTCTTTTACTCGTACCAAGTGGTAGGCTCCTCTAAGATCCAGCTTTGTATATATGCATGCTTTTCTGACTTGGTCCAGGAGTTCAGGGATCAAAGGTAACGGATATCTATTCTTAACGGTGATCTGGTTCAGGGCGCGATAATCTATACAAGTTCTAAGGGCCCCTTCTTTTTTTGGAACGAAGAACAAAGCTGAGGAAGCAGGGGACTTGGAAGGACGAATAAACCCATTCGCTAGGTATTGATCCAGGTATTGTCGGAGGTGAAGATTCTCAGGCTCGGTGAGGGCATAAATTCTACTACAAGGAGGAGTAGATCCAGGTATCAGGTCTATCTGGCAGTCATAAGACCTATGAGGAGGTAGAGAGTTAGCCTGATCCTTCCGGAAAACATCTTGGAATTCTAGGTATTCAGGAGGTAACTGGGGAGCCTCTGAGGAAATTGCTGCCAGTGCAACACCAGGTCGAGGGTGACAAGTAGAGACACATTCTGGAAACTGAACCGTTCTTGCTCGCCAATCGATCTGAGGATTGTGCTTCTCTAACCAAGGAATTCCTAGAATAATCTGGAACTGAGGGGCCTTGATCACATCAAACACGATCTTCTCATGGTGTCCATCTTGACTTACTAGCGTCACTTCTTGGGTGGTATGCGTTACTGGTCCGGAGGCTATCTCCGTACCATCCACCGTAGTAATGACGTCCTTTACAGCCTTTGGACAAAGAGTCAGATTCATCCTCAAAACCATTTCATGATCCACATAATTACCGATGGCACCGCTGTCGACGTAAGCTTCAATCGCATGTAATCGATCCGGATGTTCAGGGCTAATGAGGACCATAGGTATCACGAAATGCGAGGTCACTGAACTGGTTTTAACGCTCGGCAAGAGGACCTCTATTCTTGTCGGGCGACGTCGTTTCCCTGCTCAGAGTTTGTGACCCTGGTAACTGCAGCTCCTACTGCCTTCTTGGCTGGTTTCACCGGACAGTCTCGAAGAAAGTGCCCCGAGTTTCCGCAATAGAGGCATAATTGCAGCTGTTTTCTCCTTTCCCGCTCCTTTTGTGTTAGTGGTCCTTTCAGGCCCCCTATTTGCATGGGTTCCCCGGAGTCTACTCCTTTGGTAGGAGTTGGTGGTTTGGAAAATACTCGAGCATCAAACTTGGAACGATCGGCCTTCCTGTTCTGCAGTCTGTGGTCAATTTGAACGACTAAGTCAATATAGTCCGAACAGTCTTGCGGGGGATTCACTACTTGGGCTAACACATCTTTGAGCTCTCCACGTAGACCTCTATAAAACAGCGTAATCCTTTTGTCCTCAGGCCATCGAGTTTCCACTATCAGTCTGTTGAAAGACGCAATATAAGCCAAAAGGTCTTGATTACCCTGTCGCAATGAAAGGAGCTCATTGTCCAAGGCCTGCCCCTGTGAATGTCTTGCAAACAGTTTTTCCATACTGAGCTGAAAAGCTTGAAAATCATGGAGAACCGGGTCATCTTGATTAACTAGAGGGATCGACCAGTCTGCCGCATTGCCACTAAGGTACGAAAGCACGAAAGCTACCTTAGCTTGATCAGTTGGAAAGGCTGCTGGCCGGCATAAGAAGTGCAACCGGCACTGATTAATAAATACTGCAAACCTCTTTGGGTCACCAGAAAATCGTTCGGGCGGAGCCAGAGGTACATTCCCAGGTAGGTTGATCTGCACTGGGTTCGTAGAGGATGTTGAAGGAAGATTTGCCCCTGATGCGGGTAACGGAGTTTGTCCGGCTTGTGACTGTAGCAATTGTCTAGCGAGATCGTCTGTTCGCTCCTTGGAAATAATCAGTTCCCTTCTTAGAGCATTAGTTTCCTGACGGGCTGCATGCACTTCTGCTCTTAGTTCCCCAAGTAACTGGGCTAGCTGGTCGGTATCCGAGGTTTCCATAGCGCCTGGGTGGGAGTTTTGCGGTAGGCTTTGTGTTCTGTAACGCTCACCTGATTCCCGCAGAGGCGCCGGTCTTGAATGGGTGAATGCCGTATCTTCAAAGGTGATGTGTAACACACGGTTGGCTCTTTGGGCTGGACCTCTGTGCACTGTATGTCTGACTCGAAGAGTAAGATGTCTGCAGATAGAAAATATGGGATTAATGAACTGGGGTTATTGGGTGCCTCTCTCCTCTTCCCTTTCTCTTCTCCTGTAGAACCCCAAAGGTTAACGCCCTCACCTTAGGTAAGTGAACGCCGAGCTCTCCATCTGCCTCGGGGCAGGGTGCCGTAACCAGTTTCTTCACTGGATAAGGGTGCAGGCCTCTTGACCTCAGAGGACTGCTGTCCGTCGTTAACTGCACGAACGGTAAGTGCTGGGCACTTCAAATGTCTTAAAGGTCTTTTGTAATGATATCTCTTGTTTTGCAGGGTTCCGTCGATGGCGGATGGCGGGCTGATGAGAGTTGAGGATCGAACCCGCGTGAGGAATAGAAGTGCCTGGAAGCACGTAAGTAAGCGCTTGTAGCCTGCTTCACGATGCGCACTAACTGTCCCTTTTATCTTGCAGGTACAAGTTCGGAGCTTTAGAGAAGCTGAAGGGTGCTGGAATACCCACTGGATTCGGCGTGGGAAGGAGTAATGGCACGTGAGTAATAAAGTTGCCCAATGTCTTTAAACGCACCTTCTTTTGTCTTTCAGATGCGGGATGCAGCGCCGAAGGCCTCCGGAGCGTGCGAAGAGCTGGTAAGCTTTTGTCTTTCAGATGCCGGAATGCATTGCGAAGACCTCCAGAGCATGCAAAGAGTAGGTAAGCCTTTGTCTTTCAGATGCCGGAATGCAGCGCGAGGCGTTGGTGACAGCCGATGGACCAGGTAAGAGATGCGCTGCCACTGAAGACCGTAGTGCTAACCTGTTCTTTCTTTGTCTTTACAGGTGCTGCTGAAGACTGGATTCCAGGATGGTAAGCCTTTGTTCCCTTAGGCCCAGGATCAGAAGACACGATGAGCGTTCTGCTGCAGAGAATGCAGAATAACACAAAGCAAGATTCATCCATCGGGTGTGGTTTAAATAGCCTCCTGTAGTGCTTAGGTGTCTCCTTCCACAGCCACGCCTAGGTAAGAAAAGAGTTCCTGCTTTCCAGAAGAGTTCCAGTGTTCTGAACCTAGGGAGTGGCTCCTGCCCCACCCAACAGGAAAAGTAGTCCCAAACAGAAGAGGATCAGGGGTTCAACTGGCAGGTAATGCAGGTAAGTCCACCCAAGCATTATGAGCCCGGCGCTTCCAGCGCTGGGACTGGGCATCTTTATGAGCCTGGTGCCACTGGCGCCAGGACAGGGTCCAAAAGGTCCCAATTGGGACTGGCTGGCACTCGGAACCGGGGTTATGGGTCTGCTTCCAAGGGAGTCGGGCAAGTCCTGATCTTTTGGAAGCAGAGATCATGACAGTACTTGGCATTTTTATGATCCAAAGTCATAACATTTCTAATGGCTTTTATCTGTCTAATGGGGTCTTTCACCAGAGTGTTCTTTTGTTTGGCAGCCTTCTTTTTCCGCTGCACCTGAGTCCATTCGCCCTCAGACTCAGAGGTGCTGCTATCTGAAGTCCCATCCCTACTTTCTAGGAGCTCCCTGATTCTGGGAGAGACTTAGAGTCTCTCCCAGAATCATGGGGCCTAGTCTCGTCTCCCCTGTTGCATTGTGGGCTCTCTGGGTCACTTCCCCTGGACTCCCTCTTTCGCACAGGGGAGTAGTCATCTAACTCCTCCCTTCTTCCTGGTTTGGTGAAGAACACACCCTCCCACCATATCCCTGATTGGGTGGAGGTTTTCAGAATACTCTTTTGGGGCCCAAACTCAGACTCCTTTTTGTCTGCAAAGTGGACCAGGTGGACCAGGTGGTTCCTTTGTAGCCAATGTTTCTGTCAGTCTAACTCCCTGATTTTCTCTTCATAGGGGTCTTCCTGGTCAGATACATGTGCCACAATATTTTGGAACTCGAACAGGGAGGCATGACCATGAATCTCTGATGGACGCTGACAGCCAGCTCAATCATGCTGGGCCTACTTAAGCCTGGCGCCTCATGGTTTCTGGTTCTTGTGAACCTGTGGCCATGAAGTCAGCAGTGCCTTGCGCGTACAGGGTGGTAGGTTGGCTTGAGGTCCTTGGTACAGAGGGCATCACACTGTGATCAGGGGTGGCCCTGTCACGCTCTAACTGTTCAGCGTTCCTCAAGTCCTTATTTAACCTAAAAAACTCTTTTTCTAACCTCTCAAATTTCTGTTTCTCAGCCCCTACTTCTTGATAGTATGCAACGGCCTGAGCCTTGTGCTCTATCAGGGCCCGGCTTGCCTCTATGACCTTCCCTTGTGCTACTACTTGGCTCTGGAGTCCCCCGTTCTCATCACCAAGGGCCTCATTTTCTTTCTTGGCCTCTTGTATTGTCTGGGAGTAGTCAAAACATTTCTGTTGCTGGAGATGCAGCTCCTCACTCTGAGCATTTATTTTCTGTATTATCTGATCTAGATCATGTTCTGTTTGCCTTATGTGCCCCATACATTTTTCGTTCTCTGATTTTATGTTAGTCAGTTCCTGAAAACATGACTCACTTCTCTCCAGGTCTGTTTTTAATTTACACACTTCTGTTCAGTCAGGTTATCTCTCTGTTTTATAATGCCTAGCTTCTGGCGTTCCTGGTCAAAATCTGTTTGGGAATGGACTTCTTTAATGATTAACTTATTATTCTCCTCTTTTAATTGCCCAATCTGATTTTGCAAAGCAATCCTATCTTCTAAGCAGGTCCTGTTGTATATCACTTGTTGGTTCAATTTTAGTCGACTCTCTTCCAGAGTGTCAACCCTTTCTTGGCACTGCTCTTTTAATGCAGATCATTGGGCCTCCTGTTCTGAATTAGTTTGTTGCTGAGCTGCCAACTCATTCTTTAGCTGGTGAATATTTCCTGATTCTAACTCAGAATTTTGTTTTTCTCGCATTTTCTCCTATGCCTGCCTTAACTCACTCTGTATTTGATTTAAAAGCTCAGACTAGGTTACACTTTCTTGGCACTTTTCGTTCATGACTATTATGTGGAAGTACATATATGCAGTGAGTTGGACCATCTTAACTTGTTAATCTTTGATGTTCTGAGTCATAGAAAACTCAGTCAGGGCTTGAGGTAATAGGCCACTGTCCTGCCACACATCCATGCTTATAGATGTCCACAGTTGCATCATACTAGATCGCCAGGTTTCATGTTTTTGTTCTGCCCATTCCCCTAAATAATTTGGACAGAAGGTGCTGCCTAGCCATGTTAATTTCCACAATGCTCATTATGAAGAGTGTTCTTACTTTGGTTATCTATGGAAGGACAACATCTCTACCCTGCCCTCGCCTAGTTTAGGGTTACACTATTTTATTTTGAGACACAGGCCTGATACCTAGGGTATATGTTTTGGGATATGATATGATATGATATGGCATTTGTAACGCGCCTATACACAAGTGTTTCAAGGCGCGACGAGGCAGGGAGGGGGGAACAAGGGGAAGACAGACAACGATCCTACTAGGCCAGGTGTCATTCAGATCGCGCAAGTGCAGGGGTAGGAGGAAGGGAGAATGTGCAAGAGGTGGGGAAGGAGGAGGGGGGGAAGTGCAGTACAAAGTAAGTAGAATAAAACATAAATAAATAAATAGGGCCAGCAGGTGGCAAGTGCAAGGTAAGTGCAAACAAGTGCTGGGAAGGGGGGGCTGTAGGGATACAGAGACAGTCCCGCAGTGCATGTGTTGCCAGGGAGGCAGTGCAAGTGGAGAGTGGCTGGGCCCAGGACCGAGGTCGGTGAGAGTGGCCCAGTTGCAGATTCAGAGCAGTTTCAGTGAAGAATTTAGCAGGGGAGAGGGAGCGAGAAAGCAGAAGCAAAGAGGAAGGTTTTGAGGAGCTTCCGGAACCGAAGATGGTTCTCCTCAAGTTTCAGGGAGGCAGGAAGGCTGTTCCAGAGGGAGGCCCCTGCCGCGGAGAGAGATCTACCCCCAGCTCGTTGCTTCGAGAAGCGGCTGAACCTGAGGGAGTTGGAGACGGATGAGCGAAGGGCTGGGAAAGGAAGATATTTAGGAAGAGAGAGTTGAAGGTATTTAGGCCCCAGGCCCCAGAAGGCCTTGTGGACAATGCAGAGGGTTTTGAACTTAATCCTCGCAGCCACTGGGAGCCAGTGTAGAGATTTCAGTCCTGGAGAGATACGGTCCCTGGGCTTGAGGCCAAGGAGAAGTCTCGCAGTTCTGTTCTGGATAAGTTGCAGAGGGCGGAGAGTGGAGGCAGGCAGATTAAGATAGAGGCTGTTACAGTAGTCCAGCTTCGAGAGAACCAGGGCTCGGGAGACAGTGAGCTTCTGGGGGAAGGAGAGGAAGGGAAGGATACCTCTGAGGAGGTGCAGCTGGTAGTGTGACTTCTTAGAGACGTCAGATATATGAGGAGAGAAGGAGAGTGTGGAGTCGAAGATGACCCAAGGTTTTTTGCCTTGCAGGTAGGAGCAGGAAGAGGGCCAAGAGAGGCTGGCCAGAGGGCTGCAGGGAAGGAGGGAGTGGGTGTGCCGATGAGTAGAATCTCAGTCTTACTGGCATTAAGGCAAAGGTCATTGGCGGCACACCATTCCTGGATAGCGGACAGACAGTCAGAGATGAGGGAAGGAGAGGAGGAGGCCGAGGATAGCCTGAAAATGAGCTGGGTATCGTCCGCATAGCACTGAAAGTTGGGGCAGAGAGCAGCGATGCGGTGGGCAAGGAGTGCCAGATACTGGTTGAACAGCCAGGGAGAGAGATTAGATCCCTTAGGGACACCACAGGTGGAGAAAAAGATGTCAGAGAGGAAGGACCCCAGTTGGACCTGGGAGGGTCGATTGGAAAGGAAAGAGGTCAGCCAAGCCAGAGCCTGACTAGTGATACCCAGGTTATCACGGAGACGGTTGAGCAGGATGGCATGGTTGACAGTGTCAAAGGCAGAAGAGAGATCAAGCAGAATGAGAACACACGGAGTGTTGGAGTCGAGGTTCAAGAGCAGGTCCTCACGGATGTTCAGGAGAGCAGTTTCCGTGCTTCTGGCAGCTCTGAAGCCAGATTGATGGTCATGAAGACTACCAACAGATTCAGCGTGGAGGTTAAGCTGGGAGATGGCCAGTTTCTCCAGGAGCTTGCCCAGGAAGGGAGTGATGGAGATTGGGCGATAGTTAGCCAGGCAGGAGGGGTCGGAAGAGGGTTTCTTAAGAAGAGGGTGCACAAGGGAGTGCTTGAGGGGGGAAGGGAAGACTCCAGAGGCAAAGGAGTGGTTGCAAAAGTCAGCCAGGGCAGGAGCCAGGGAGTCGATGTGGTCCTTGATAGTTTTGGAGGAACAGGGGTGAACCTGTTTAGACGAGATTTTCATAGATCGGACCTGTCTGGAAACATTGTCAGCAGAAAAAAGGGGAAAGGCAGAGAAGGAGGGAGGAGGGGTGGCTGCAGAAGGGCCAGGGGAAGAGCCGGGAAGAGAGGGAGGGAGGTGATAGGAGGAGAGTGAGGACAGGATGTCCTGAGTTTTAGAGATGAAGTGAGAGGCCAGTGCAGTGCAGAGGGCCTGGGAGGGGACAGAAGAGGTAGAGACTGCAGCAGGGTTGGCAAGCTCCTTGCAGATTTTAAAGAGTTCGGCCGAGTTGTTAGATGCCGCAGAGATGCGGGCTTGGATAAGGGCTCTCTTCTTGATGAGAACGGAGAGACGGTATTGCCTTTGGAGCAGGCAGCAGGCCAGTTTGTCAGAGGATGAACATGAAGCATGCCATTTCCTCTCTGCCACCCTGCACTTGCGTTTTAGGGTGACGAGATCCGAGTCATACCAGGAGTTACATTTGGCTTTGGGCTTCAGGCGGATTCTCATGACGGGGGCAAGGATATCGAGAGTGTCAGATATAGCAGAGTGGAGCATGGAGAGGGCTGTATCAGGGTGGGAGTCAGCCGAAGGGGGTGGGGGCGGCGAGAAGGTTGCAGCGAAAGCCTCAACTGACACGCGCTTCATGGGTCGGATGACCGAGAAGGTGGGTGGCAGTGATGAGGGTGGCTTTGCCTGTGGGGTAGGGAGGGTAAGGTGGGAGGATAGGAGAAAGTGATCACTCCAGGAGAGAGGAGTGGAGAGAGGGACGGAGAGGGGAAGGTCAGAAGTGATCTGAGCATCAAGAGTGTGCACTGCAGAATGAGTAGGCCCAGACGGGAGAATAGAGAGTGAGAGAGAGTCGCATAGGTCACGAAAGAGTCCAGTCGTGGGACAGGAGGCATCCAGGTGGATGTTGAAGTCTCCAAGAATGAGGAGTTGAGTGGTTGAGGACAGGAGTGAGGATGAGAGGTCAGCCCACTCAGAGAGGAAGGAGGAAATTTGACCAGGTGGCCGATAGATAGTAGCCACAGTAAGGGAATGGCTAGGAGAGAGAGAGAGTCGGCAGACAAGACATTCAAAAGAGGAATAGGTCTGTGTAGGAGTGACAGTGGCAGGAATCCACTCAGGGAAGATAAGGGCAACGCCCCCCCTGCACGGTTGGGCCTGGGCATGGAGAGGATATTGCAACCGTCGGGTAGGAGTGTGTCAAAGCTGGTGACAGAGCTGGCCGTGAACCATGTCTCAGTGAGACCGAGGACGTCAAGGTCCAGTTCCTCAAGAAGGCGACAGATATCAGAGGAATGCTTGATGGCAGAGCGAGAGTTAAGAGTGGCAATGTGGAGAAGGTTGCCATCCTTGAAGGACTTCCGGGGAGGGGTACAGATCAGAGGTACGCCCTGCGGAGGTGTAGAAGAGGGAGGTGAAGAATGAGCACGAGAGGGGGCAGGGAGGGAGGGTAGAGGCAAGGTAGCCGAGGACATAGGAGGGGGGACAGCAGGAGAGGAAAGGAAGTTGATGAGGCGTGGGAAGCGTCTATCAAAGAGGTGAAGGTTGGCCTGAGGGCCTTGGACCAAGATGGTCCCATTAGCGTAGACATTGATGATGGCCTTAGAGGAGCGGAAGGGGGCCAAGAGAACATCCCAACGGGTGCCACCATTAATGGGAGAAGAGGAGAAAGGAGAGAGCACAGAGACCATATGAAGGGTCCATAGGTCAGGCGAAGGCACGAAAAAGAGGATGTCAGTGAGAGTTTCCTTGGAGCAGGCACTAGTGTAGGTGTCAGCGATAGGGAGGCCTGGGTTGGAGACCAGGATGTCCTTTTTAAACTTTTTCCTACCAGATTTAGTGAGGAGAGCAGGATAGTCAATAGAGAAGCAGTTAGAGAAGATAGGCGAGATAGAGAGCACCATGGAGTAGGAGAGAGTGAGGGGGAAGACAGACGATACGAGAGCACGCAGACAGGAAGTGAGCGGCAAGCCCAAGTTTACCACATTTCAGAAACAACAATAAAAAGCGTATTTGGTACACAGTGGAGAGGCCACCTAAATTTGAGAATCCTGCGAGGGGAGAAAAACCCTAGTTTACCACATTTCAGAAACAACAGTAAATGCATATTAGGTACACAGTGGAGAGGCCACCTAAATTTGAGAATCCTGCGAGGGGAGAAAAACCCTAGTTTACCACATTTCAGAAACAACAGTAAATGCGTATTAAAAATGGCGCCTTTAAAGTGTAACACAGTTTTCTAGCCGCTAAAAGTACACTATCTTCAATGGGTTAGTCTGCTGTGTGTGAGTGCCACGAGTGAAAACACTTATCTCAATCCCAGACGAGCCCCCACTTTGTCACAGTTTTTGAACACGGCACAGTCCCGCCAGGGACTCCTTCCCCTAACAATGAATGTGGCGCACAATAAAAACGCTTTTTATCTTGAATAACCCACAGGTTCTTTTATTTGAGTCGGCCTCCAATCTGTCTTGCACCCACCTTTTACAAACACCCCGTGTCACAATGGACTAGGGACCAGGCCAGTGTGTATCAATAAGATATTTTTTTATTTTATTATTTAATGAACAAAAGCAAAATCAAAAAATTTGACACCAGCCACCAATGTTGTGGCACACAGATATACTAATTCCTTCAGAACAATAGGTGCCGATGTCCTATCCCAGCAAACCGGAAAATAGTTTTAAAGCATGGGATTGCACTAAGGTTAAGCGCTCCCCCTGCAACACTCATCCCCAGATATCAGCTAACTTAATTCCCTTTGGATGGAAGGCAGTGGCAAGGAGAGAGGATAAAGAGAGAAAAATTGGATTTAGAATACAGTCCCTCACCCCAAGATGGGAAGTCAGAAAAGAAAACGAAAACCCATTTTAGGAGCAAAACAGCAGAATCGGATGTGCTTATTATTCACACGGCTACGGGACAGAATGCAAGGAAATTAGTGTTGCCTCACTTGAAGAGATGGAAAAGCTTACGGACTACTAATCCGCACACAGAACAACTTGGAAACAAGGTAGGAAGATCAATTTTGGGAAGCAAATACAAGAGAAAAATAGACACAGCAATGGAATTTCATTTTTACACAGGATTTGTGATGACAGATAGGAAAGAAAAGGGCTTAGCTGTCAAAATCGGAAATCAGTTTCAAGGACAGGGAGAGGCACATAACAGGTGGGATGCTAGCACAATGGATTGCTCTCAAACGGACTATAGTTTGGGTTTTCAATGGGACAGATGCAAGTTAAGAGTTCATGGGGTAATGCACACAAATGCATGGGAAAATTCGGTTTTTATTGACAAGGAGACTACTTCTTAGAGACTATATTTTAAAGACTATAGTTATTAAAGAAAGACACTAAGCGCAAGGCGGTTAATCTCAAATTTCAACTAGCTTAAACCGTGAATTTCCTTATAGGGTAATTAATTGATTTACTTCAAAATAATGCTAAGGATTTATACAGGCAGAGGGGCATGGATTAACAAGCAATGGGATAAGACGTCTTTCGGCTCGTCTCCTGCTGATCCGAGAATGATCCTGAAGCTATGGCTGTTTATACTGCCGAATTCGTCTTAAAAATACGCCTGGTGCTGTCTAACACTATGCAGAATATGGAGATCGCCCTACGAAGTTGAGCCGACCTGTAACTTGATAGTTGTGAGGAGCAAGGCGTGCGGAGAGAGCCTTGGTGACCAGAAAAGAAAATGGTGGTGGACCCCAGCCAGGGAACAAAGGACTAAGTGAATCCTCTAACTGATTGCAGCGTGAAAGAGTTGAGAGGTGCAGGACACAGTCGCCGATGCGACATATACTGATGGATTTCCGTGACCACATGCCCCTAGAGACTTGAACGCACACCGGAAAGTAAACCGCATATAGATTGAGCACCGAACGAGCACTCCGTAACTATATGGCATCAAACACTTGCTCTGGCGGGTGATGAGCGGAGTGTGGTGGGCGGAACGTGGAGCTCTTGGTAATGCGCTGCGAGGCGACAAATAGAAAGAATATTGTCCATTGTAAGGTGCGGGAATCCAGACCCACAGACATATGGGCACCGTAATGCCTGAAGGGAGAGATACATGAAATCTGCACACTCACCGCTTTAGAGGCAGCAGAGAGCCGATAATGCTTTACGTCAGGCGCTGGAGCCCAGGATATGCGAGGCACACCTGAACTTAGCCACTAAGGGAAACACTGCGGCGGTGGCTGGGGAGAACTGCCCAGAAGGTAAACACACTGAGGTACATGCAAGGAGATGCTGGCAGTGGTCGGGATACAATGTATCAGCGGTCCGGCACAGTGACAATGGAAACTTAGAGGCAGCTACGTGCACACAACGCAGCCAAGTCTTAAGGGCTGGGCAGAGAGGCGCTCACACAGAACAGAGACCCAAGCACTCCCCTCCCCCTCTGTTGATATACATTACAGTGAGGCCAACATCCGAAACCCCGGAGAAAAAAGGAGCTCTGGACCAAGTTGGTAAACAGAGCTCACTATCGAAGGATCGCCAAAGACAGAACTATAGCTGCAAAACTGGAGTTGGAGGGCTGATGAAAACCCTGAAAGGCCTCAGCACATGAACAGACCATAAGTAATACAGACTGGCCACTGACACTTATCAGTCTCTGCTGTTGCAACACATAATAGGAGGTGTGCACACAGCCGGGCGTGACAGACAGCTACCCGTGGTAGGCAAGCAACGAAGCTCCACAGGTCCAGGAGCTCTAACTCTTGCTTGGGCCACAGTATATGCTCACATCCGAAACGTGGTGAGGGAAAACCTGAGAGCACAGGTGCCGAACGGAGTGCAACTGGAGACTAAGAGAGCACTATGATACTGAAGGGGGAAATCAGGACCCTACAACACTGCACAGAGGACATAGAGTGATAACGGAAGTAGACTATTCACGATGACTGTGACAACTAGGAGCCACAGGGGAGCCACTAACCCAGACCCACACATGGATCCTAGAAGCAGAGATATGTGGGCGCAGCCAACAAAGGGAAAAAACAAAAAAACAAAAAAAAGACAAAGGAAAAAAACAAAACAACAACAAAGCGCGACCAGGTATATATTAGGCTGTGACTGGTCAGACCACCCCGGATTTGGAAGAGGAAGTCACGTTAAAAAGAGGAGGAGCACATGGTGTCCAAAACGAATAAAACCAAAGTGAAGCACCCGCTGATGGATATATTCACGAAATCGATGCACGCAGGAGAGGTGGCAATATCTCTGGAACGCAATAAGCCAGAAAATCACACCTTGGCGAGAGTCAATGGACAGATCCTCGCAGCGATTGCCGACCTGAAAGTAACATGGGAAGCTAAGCTAAGATCTGCCATTGCAGACTTAAAGACATCTCTGGAAAGTAAAATAGACGCAGCCAGTGTGGACGTCAACCTATTGAGGCAAGATGTGAGAGGCCTGGCTGAACGCACAAGCAAATTGGAAGCAGAAGTAAAGACGAACACTAGTAGCTGTACCACCGACGCCAAGGAGATCGCAACGCTCCAACAGCAAGTGCTAAACCTGAAGAACAGGGCAGAAGAGGTGGAAGGGAGGGCGCGCAGAAACAATGTTCGTATCGTCGGCCTGCCGGAAGGTACAGAGAGACCAGACCCAACAAATTACGTGTAAAATCTACTGCTGCAGGAGATCAGAGCGGGCTCGCTCACACATGGATTTACGGTCGAAAGAGCAGATAGAGCCCAAACGAGGAAACCACCGCCGGGAGCTCCCCCTAGACCGATCATCGCCAAGATTCTAAACTATAAAGACAGAGAGAAAATCCTTGAATACTTTCGCTAGGGGGGCACCATCAGCCAGGCATCAGCAACTATAACAGCATACCCAAACTACACCTTCCAAGTGCAGAGACAACGGTTAAGCTACGTGACAATCAAACGAAGGCTGCGTGATTCTGGCCTGAAATATGTGCTGATGTATCCAGCAAGATTGAAAGTGATACACGGAAGCAAGACGCTTTTCTTTGATTCTCCACGAATTGGATGGACACGTAGAATTGCCCAGCGACAGCAGATGACCAGACGGAAGGCGATGGCGATAAGTGAACTTACGTCTCATTTACCGTAAATATGTTATGTGCAGGGCTTGATGTCATGAGAGTAAATAACGGGGGGGTGGATAGGATATGCTAGACAAGCTCCTGAATTATGGACTTGCACTAAGCAAGGGCGGTAGATGGTCCACGTGACTAAGATCTGAACTTTTGAGACTATATTATTAAGATAATGCAGGTCACCCAGAAAGCGGATATGAAGCAGTGCTCAAGATACATGAGTGGATAGCGTGATGTAGCATTAATGCAGGGACTTAGAGAAGACGCGTCCTTAACCCCCAGTAGTTAGTTTAGTTAGGATATTAGTAGAATAGTATCCCCCTGCTGGGTTCTGAGTATCATCCAAGGCCAGGGAAAAGGACCAGATGTGGGGTGACCTGAGATCCAGGGATGGAACTGGGTAATTGTTTAGGGAGTTGGGAGTTCAGTTTGGGGAGAGTTAGGGGAGGGGGTAGGGCAATGGGTTTGTTACAAAGGGATAAATGGAAGATCCTGCGATCACAACCCAGTCTAAAAGGAAGGAGGGTGGGGGCGGAGGCGGGAGGAGTAGGGTACGGCTGATATGGGAGACCGGAAGCTAGTGACCTGGAATGTACGCGGGTTTAAACAGTTATATCAAACGTAATAAGATTATGATGCACCTGAAGAGACAAAAAATAGACATTGCATTGTTACAAGAAACCCACTTGACCAAAGACAAACTAGAAGTGATAAAGAAGAAATGGAAGGGGCCACGATAGGAGCAACGTATTCTATGTATGCTAGAGGGGTCATAACGTGGATAGCACCTCACGTCCCATTCAAATTGATACAACAGGAGGTGGAGACAGATGGCAGAATGGTACTATTGAAAGGGCTTTTGGGGAACAAAGAGGTGAATATTATTAACATTTATGCTTTGAATAATGATACTGTGATATACTTCAGAAACCTGTATGCTAAGATCAGTCTATATATAGATGAGGCGGTTATAATGGGAGATTTCAACTGTAGGTTGGACCCCAAGCTCGACAAATCTGATAAGAAGGTAGCCAAGCCTAACCCAGCGGGAAAAAGCACAAGACACACTTGTACCGGATTTTCATATGATTGAGATATGGAGGAGACTTCACCCACAACACAGGGGGAACTCACATTACTCAGCTCCACATAATCTACACACCAGGTTAGATTACATATTTGTAGCAAGTACATTGGTAGTAGATATGAAAAGTGCAAAGCAGCAGTTCTATCGGACCACGCGCTGTTGGTTGTCATGTGGCAGGTCTCTCCCCTGAGGCTGAGGATACTGACGTGGAAGCTCAGAGCTGACGCGCTGAAAGACACAATATTTAGAGAAGACCGAAGGAAGATCATAAAGGAATTATTTGAATTTAATACAGGGAGTGTGAGATCGGCCAGCACGCTGTGGGAAGAATTCAAGGTGGCAGTAAGGGGGTAAGAAATTTCTAAGTCGAAAGGATTACAAGGTGGAATAGTGAGAGAACTGCAAGATACGGAAAAGGAGATAGAGAACAAAATGCAAGGGGGGTGGATTCCCCGGGAGAGGCTGAGGCCATACGTCAATTACAAGAAAAATCCAGAGCCCACTGGGAAAGGTTAAGTAACTTAAATTACAGGAGATACAGAGAAAGACAGCATGCTGAAGACGATAAACCGGGCAGACTATTGGCTTGGTTATGTAAGAGTGAGGCTTCCATACAAGCAATACGAGAAATACAGCGGGGAGATGGTCTGATGGAAGACACTCAAGAGAGGCTGAATGAAAGCTTCTATAGATACTATCGAGAGCTATATGCAAATAAGATTGAGGAGGAGGAAATTGATATATTAGATACACTGGAAGAAATCAATCTGCCTAAGCTCGGGGAAACAGATAGAGAGAAACTAGAAGCACCACTCACATTGGAAAAGCTGGAACGTGTGATCCAGACCCTACCCACCAATAAGGCTCTGGGGGCAGACGGTCTCCCAAGCGAGATCTATAAAACGTATGGGACTGACTTACTCCCACCGATGTTGGCCATGCTGAAGGAGGCGTTCAACGAGGGTAAACTGCCAGAGACCCTCAGGGAAGCGATTATCATCCTGCTCCTTAAGCCAGACAAACCGAGTATGGCCTCGAATCTTACAGACTGCTATCTATGCTGAACCAGGATAGCAAGATACTCGCCACAGTGATGGCAAACAGACTGAAGCCGATGATAAATAACCTTGTACATCATGACCAGACGGGATGTGTTCCCCGTAGGTGTATATCCGATAATCTCAGGAGTCTACATCATATCATAGACCAGACAAAGGGGAGCTCCCAAGAAGTAGCGATAGTCTCACTAGATGCTGTAAAAGCCTTCGACTCGGTCAAATGGCCGTGGTTGATGGCGGTTTTGAAGGATTATGGGATGGAGGCCAGTATACTTGAAATGGGCTAAATTACTGTACAGCAAACCGGTGGCTCGAGTCCGGACGGGACCGATCATTTCGGAACGATGGATTCTGGGCAAAGGCACCACGCAGGGGTGTCCCTGGTCCCCTATTTATCTTAGCACTGGAGCCTTTGGCGATATACCTGAGGCAACAATGTGGCGAGGTAGGCATTAGTACGAAAGGAGGACAGCATTTGATATCATTGTACGCTGATGACATGCTGCTGTATCTGAAACACCCTGAAGAGAATCTGCAGTATATTTTGGAGGTATTGGAACGATATGCGATACTATTGGGCATAACGATGAACCCACAAAAGTCACCGATGTTCCCCCTGGGAAGATATGTAGGAGTGCCACAACACAAGTTACCAGTATTACAGATTGGATGGACAGTCGATACTTCAGATACCTAGGAGTGGATATATCACAAGGTCAAGGATGAAAACAAGCATAAAACGGAAAAGGCGGTTGGGAAGATCGAACGGAGCATAGCTTTCTGGGCCCGGTTGCCTCTGACCATGATGGGCAGAGCGGTGCTGCTGAAGATGATGGTATTACCCAGGCTATTGCACAATTTTGTGAATGTCCTGTACATGATACCTAAACGGTTCTTTAACAGGGTACAGAGTATATGTAGGGGGTTCATCTGGCACAACTCTAGGAACAGAATAGCACTGTGGAAATTGCAGAACCCGTATGATCAGGCGGGGATTAGACTGCCCAATTTCGAGGTATACTACCTGGCAGGCCAGCTCCAATATGTCGCAAGATGGCTGTCTGAGGACACCACAGCGGAGTCCAGACTGCTGAGGGCAGAGTGTGCACCATATTTTTTAAATGAGTGGATGTGAGCGGCTGACCCCCTGAAGGGAATGGGGTCCCCATTGCTAGACCTGGGGAGGATGATCTGGCATAGAGCCTGCCGAACGATGGGAAGCCTGTTACCGTGCTCCCCTTTAGTAACACTGAAGGGTGTGGACGAACAATTGAGGAAGACCATTAGAGAACACTTGGAACCAGTGGGTGTAACAACCATAGGAGATGTATGGCAGGAGGGGGAGAGTATAGAATGATACATTGAGTGAAGACACAGGCTTACATACTGGACAATATATTACATATGCTAGGTTAGTGACAATGATGAAGAAGACATGGTCGGAGGTGGAGCTGACCCAGCAGCCGGATGCTCCCATAGAAACGTTTCAGGCCGTATCAGAAGGAGGCCATGAGGTCTCCCGAATTTATGAAATAATAATGTCCAAGGTTGGGAAGGAAGAGGTTCAGATAAGGCAGGACTGGGAAGAGGAAGGTGGGGAGGCAATAAATGATGGGTTATGGGTGAGGATGCAAATATATCACAAGAAAGGGTTAAGGAATGTAAATTTACAACAGATTCAGTTATATATCACCCACAGAGCATACATGACCCCCAGGAAAATTGCCAAGTTCGCAAATGCCACTACACAGAAATGCCTGAAATGCAGGGAGGTGGATGCAAGGATGGTGCACATGTTTAGGGCATGCCCGGAAATAACGAAATATTCGGAAGAAGTGTCACACCTCCTGGCTAATAAGGGGATTAAATCCCTGTGGGCGTGCATGGTGGGTGGATTCCCAAGACCCCGCAAACTCAAACATGTGAGCAAACTCAAAGACTTGGCTTATATCCTAGCCAAGCTCAGGATAGCAATGGGTTGGAAGGCAAGTAAGAAACCGAATGCAGAAGCCTGGTGGCGTGATCTCCTGAAGTGGGCAGATGCAGAAACAGTGGTATGGAGGGAAGCAGCGGGCAGAGGGGGGAAGAGGAAGCAGAGACACTTACAGCTTGGTTACAGTTAGTTGCATCACTGTCGGCCTCCGGATTCGAGGAACCTGAAACAAACGATTCCTCAGACGGTGAAGGAAGCGTAACGGTCATAAGTTAGAGGGTGGATGTTGTATATTTGCGAGGCTCTGAAGGGAGGAGGTGGGGTAGAGGAGAAACGGGAGTTGGTGATTGTTTTTGTTTTGTGCACCGCGTTTAGGTGCAATGTAGGTTGATTAACATGAAAACCAATCAAATATTTTTTTTTTTAAAGGATTTATACAGGCAACTGAGAGATTCATCACAGGGAATAGGCTAACATACAAAGGCTAAACAATTTCTTCCATGGGAAGGTGACTGAATGATATTGGCAATTTAGGACTTTCAATGGAACTTTCGATGGGAATTTCCTATGGGATTTTCTATGGGATTGAGTTTACAAAAGAGAGGGGTATGCAATTTCGGGACTAGGGTTATTTGCGACTTACAAAGTAAGCCTTGGTTTGGGATTCTGGACAGCCAGCGGGATCTCAGGTCACTCTGGAAAGCTAAGGCAAGGGATCTGGTCTCTGCGCTCTCCTGGATGGGATTCTGAACAGCTAGGGCAAGGGTCTGGTCTCTGCACTCTCCTGGATGGGATCAGCTAGGCAAAGGTCTGGTCTCTGCACTCTCTGGATGGGATCAGCTGCCTCTGTCCTCTTTCTCTGGTCTCCCTGGATTCTTGTGTGGGTGTGTGATCCTGTGTCTAGTACAGTTCCGCCCTTATACATCCCAAAATGACATAATTTATTTTACAATCTATTGGGGTACTCTAAAATTACTCCTACCCCCAGGATTGAACAGTCTATCATTCCTCTCTCCGCCCCTGGCCTTATTGGTTCAGGGGGAGGGATCACCATCTGTCAATTTGACATTTATAACAGTTCTTTGTTTCTCTGGTCCACTTTTTAGCAAAATTGGGTTAGGCTTCATAACTTCAAATGTATACTATCCACCACCATAAGAAAGAGATAGGTGGTTTCAGGGGGTCATGGGGAATTAGACAAGCCGATCGCCGACTCTGTGTGAGGTAGCAGGGCCCTTGGGCGCCTTTTGGTCATTTTCACAAAAAATATAATAGTTATCACTCTGCAGATAATTAAGCATATTCATAATGTACATCTCTCTCTCTCTGCCAACTGTCAAATTTGTCCCATTTTAAAATCAGCCAGAAATGAGTCTTGACTGGCCATTTCTGTTCACAAAGTGCTAGAAACATGCAATTAGTCTCTGAAAATCACATGTAAAAATAGCATAAAACAACATTCTTTTCTTATTCTGAGTGCTGGGAAAACTGCCTAAAATTAATCACTATTTTAATGTCAATTTGGAGGCCTGTCACATATGGAAAGGCGGTGCTTCAACCCCCACAGAAAACTGTCTCCCCCTGGCTCAGCTTGCAACAAAGGACTTTTATTGTACTCTTTGAAGTTTGTCAGTTTGTCCTGGGAATGGTGGCTGGAGGAACTCGCACTTCTTGGTCAAACACTAGCCCCACTGGCTTTCTTTGTCTTTTCTGACCGTACTGCCTTCTAGTCTGCTAGAACATGTAAGTATCACGCCCTCAGCCTCATCATGTGTCATTGCTGAATAGTTCACTTCTAGGTGCGATTTCCCGTGGGAGGCCAGGATTTCAGTTGAGAAGTATCCTGCCTGAGCCAAACTGGTTTTACTGGTATTCGTGAGCCTCTGCCAAGTTGATTGAAGTCTTGTGGGGGAAAATATACTATACATGGCTCTGTCAGCTCCCCACCCACATACTGACATTTCTGTGCAAGCAAAAGTTACTGTTTCACATTGGCTTTTAAACGTAATTTCTTTCCTTATTTTACACGTGTCCAAAGCCGTATTTCATTTACTGTGTGAAATGCGGTCCTGTAGGTCATGGGATGTTCTTTTAGTTTGACCTTTTGAATGGGTTTGCAATTACTGTTGTTTATGGACACGGAGGGAGAGATCCTCTGCACCGGGTTCTTTTGAATTAACATGGAAGAAAAGAATAAACTAAGCCTATCTTAAACTTAAACTATCAGAGTGCTGCCACTCACATGAAAGTGAAAACAAAAGCAGTCTCGGGTTGCAATGTGGAATCTTTGACCCTCATGTGAATGAACAATAAGACAAGGCTATTTTCTGATGTATTGCCTAACTTTTTGGCAATCAGATGGAATAAAGCACGCAGGGCTGTTTTTCAATGCAGCGCATAACTTTGTGGTATTTCAGATGAAAGAAAAAAAACAAACGCAGGGCCGTCTTGAATGCAGTGCACCACTTTATTATTCCGATGACAGAACAGCAAATATAGAGCCATTCTGAATGCAGAGCATAACTTCTGATTATTCAGATGACAGAACAGCAAACACAGGGCCATTCTGAACGCAAGGAATAACTTCTGATTATTCAGATGAAAGGAAAGCAATTGTAGAGCCGTTTTTCAATGCAGTGTTTAACCGCTTGCCACACATGTGCCAGGGAACAAAGCACAGCCATTTTTGGTGAAAGGTTCAAATGCTTGTCACACATGTGCCAGGGAAGCAGAGCACAGGCGTTTTCGTGGCAATGTTTAAATGCGGTTTTTAGGTGGAGAGGTTTCTTTTAGGGCCTGTAAATGCACGCCACAGCAGATACAATGTTTTACATCCACTGCTGTCTGAAGAAAGAAAGACACAGGAAGCAAAGGTATTGAATGAAGCACTGTTCCCCAGTAGAGGATTTGTTATGCTCACAGAGGCTTTTCAAAGGGAAAGAGAGATTTTCAGCCTTACCAAAGCTGGAAAAAACAGGAGATTCCAGCTAGCTAGTGGCTGCATTAGAGAGGTTCACAAAGTGGAAAGTGAAATCCAATATGGTGGCAGGTCCTAAAAGGGATAAGGCCGGTCCCTCTTTCAGCCCACATGATCCAGGTCACATTAGCCAATCAGGCTTAGCCAAGACCAGCCCATTCTCACACATTTGCACATCTTAACCTAGACTTTAAGCAAAGAAGCTCAGTATGACAGCATGGTGTAAGGAATCAGAAGTAAGTCTCGGACACAAGGGCATTGTGTTGATTGCTATAAACTTTTATTAACAGAAAAGAGGGTTGAAGAAAGACCTAACTCGCCCTATCCCTATGAGGGGTGTATGGTTAGACCCAAAAATCAATTACAAAAGTAATCCAAATGAGTCAATAAAGTGCACAGAAGCAAGAAAAACAAAAATGTTTTACGTGCAACCGCAATCGGGAATACTTGAAAAATCATTCAACAAACAATGCAAAATGGTGGTGTTTTATAGTAGAAAGTGATTAGTCATCATAAACATTGTTTCAGAATACTTTGAGAATGCAGTTCGGTGATTGATCAATCATAGTTTCTCTGTAGGGGAATCTATGAATTGCCTAGCACTATTGGCCTATCCTATCCCTCATGGCCATTCTTTTAGTTACTGCATAGTAATGAATTCAAAGTGGTACCATCTGATTTCTCAGGCTTATATTTGGACAGTCACTATTTAATATTGTTGCATTTGATCCTTGGCGTTTAATTATTGGAGCTCTTTTGGCCATCCTGCGGTGGGCCGCTTCAGTCATTGTTGACCAATGAAATTGTGAGGTGTGAACAGTGTGGGCAACAGTTGTATTCTTCACATCCTATTCTCATGTGAATTAAATGTTGGCACCATATTACTGTTTTCACCCTTCGAACTGCGTCAACCGGTAGCATGTTATTGCAACTTCTGATTGGATACATGTAGCTTCTCCATTTCCTTTCCCATAGTTTGTGTGCATGACCTCATATAATGCTCTCAGACCCTCTGCTCTGGCACTGTGCATTTGTCAGGAATAGGTGTGCTTTACCTCTATATGAAAATGTGGTATGGGGATAAAATAATTTCTGTAATGCATTGGTGTGTCCTAATCGATGTACAACTTTATTTCACTCCTTGTGTTGGGCTATGGCCTTTGGACCTTCCTTAGTTGTATATACTGAGTTCTCTCTGGGCTGAGAGTTTGCAATATCCAGTGTATTTGTCTTTGCTCGCAAACTGATGCTTTTCTATAGGAGGCAATGTGTCCCTTTGGTTTAAGTGACTTTGTCCTGTACATGTCTCTGCATGTAACCTTGTTCTCAACAGGGCTATGACCTTGTATTCGTTAGTTTTAAGAACATGGGCAGAACTTTTATTAGTTATGTTTCACTTGCTGGATGTGTGGAACCAGATTGAGCTTTCTCCTTTGCAGCCTATCCCTACGCAGAATTCTACCCCTTACCGAACCTGCTTCTGTTAGCAACATCTAATTGAGTCGTTCTTCAGTGTTGTGCTTGGGAAAGAGTTTCACCTCATGCGTCTAACTAATCGCTGCATGTCTTTACACCGTGCTCAAGGCTGCTGACCTTGCCAATACATTCCTCTTGCAATGTCTTGAACTGACTTGTAATGAGGCCCAATACAATGTTTCACCAACTTCAGGGGGCTTTCCCTTCCCCTGAATTTACTTTACAATTAGAACTTTTTCCACTTCCAAGGGGCATAGGTGTTCCCTTGTCTTTCCACACTTGACAGTAACTAGCAATGTGCCTTTGGTCTTAGGCTGTATCCCACTCTTGCACCCCAAAGGGTATGAGTCTTCCCTTGATCCTTCTCTTGTTTCACAATCCCAATTGGAAGAATGTGCTTCCCTTCCCCTAGATACCACACACACCAAAGTGTCACTCTTTCCTCTGGACATGTCAGTTCATATTTGTACTACACACATATTAGGGGGAGTCTCAGACATTCCTCTGTTAGTCTGATACACTCCATTGTCACAGTTGCAATAGTGTTGGGTATGGGTGCAGGTCCCAGACCTGCCGCTGCTTGCCTGGTATACTCTCTTGCCAGGACTTTACAAGATACAGTTTCAAGAGCGTGGATCTTCCCTTGAGCCTTCAACCCTTCACTGTGCCTGGCATACTCTCCTGCCAGGACTAACACAATATTCATCACTACTAAGAATACGAGGGGGCATGCTTCTTCCCGGTACCTCTTTATTGTTGTCCTTCAAAGTTATTAACACTTGGGTACTTATCCCTTCAATATGTAGAACACTTTAGAATGCAAGCCATGGATCTTCACTTCCCACTTTCGGTAGGTAATACATTCTCAGACCACAACCCGGGTTCACTGGCATTGTGATGGCTTCCCAGCTTTCCCCACATCACTCGAGTCCTTCTTACAATACGGCTTCTCTTCGTGGTGCAGGCAGCTTGACCCTTTGGCGTAAGAGTGTCTGCCCGATGCTCCGGCTTCCCTTAGCCGACAGGAAGCTTCTCCATTGCCTCATGTCCCCCTTTTGCATTCCCAGAACTCTCAAGGACCAGCCTCTGCCTCCCCTTCTCTCTGAGCCTTTGTTCCACCTCACTCTCCACTCTTTTAGTTCCCAGCCTAAGCGGGGGAGAATTCTCCACTCTCGCCTGCCATCTCTGTGCTCAACAGCTTGGCTTGCTTATGCTTCCCGACCTGCATCGGGTAAAGTATATCTCCCTTTCTCCTTTGTTTTGGTGTTATTGAATGTCCCGGCACTGGTCACATGCGCACAAACAGCTAGAGCGCATGGTTTGGTTCTCGGCCTCAGTGTTCTTCATTTCTATAGCTCTCTTCCTCGTCACAGTATTTAATAGGGACATGTATGTGTTTCGGTATCATTACTGACTGGGTGTTCTAGTCCCACATTACAATATTCCATACAGTGTTGGGAAGGCGATGGAGCATTATTGCTATTCCCTAAGGGAAAATGGTAATACTGTCTTCCATCCGGCGAGTCTGCCCTACTCCTCCAATGGCTGTCTCTCTGGAATGTAGTGACGACATTGCTACATTCGTCACAGTGGGTTCTTGGTGAAGGTAGTGGACAGAAGGGGTTGGTAGAGGGTGAAAGAAGATTTTGTAGGAGAGGGGAAGAATAGGGCAGTAGGAGATTGAATCTGGAGTGTGAATATCAGGAGAAGGAGGAAGTGGTCGAGAGGAACCAGAGGTTGGAGGGTGAGCATCAGGCAAGGAAGGATATGGGAAGAAAGATTGGAGGTTGGACGTTGAGCATCAGGAGATAAAGAAGGCGGTGAAGATGGGTTGAAGGATGAGAACTGAGAGGGTGAGAAGCAAGTACCACAAGACTCGGTAGAGAAGAAGGAAGGTCTAAGACCAAGACCAATCAGCTGAGGTGGCTTCCGGCAGACCAGGTCAGGCTTAAGAAGGACTTTGAGGGAGGAGAAGGTGCAAGTTATTGTTGTCACTCCAGGTTCAGAAAAGTTGTAAGTGGCAGGGGATCAGGGCCCTAGGATAGCCCGCTGGAAGAAGGTCAGGACCAGAATCTCTGAGAAACTCACTGTTGGCACCAAAGGATTTACATACCGAATAAGTTCCCTACCCCCATTGATCCCACTGGTCACCCAAATGTTATGTGATTGAGAGATATGCGCACATCTGCCATTTTCATCATCTCCAGATTATCAGGTGATTTTGAAAAGGAAGGAGGGTTATAGTGGTGTTATTGGGACTGAGAGGGAGAGCGCAAGATAACTTTTTACTATTCTTTAGCTTCCGTTCAGAAAAACCGGTCACTGTGTGTTGGTTCTGCTTTTAGACGGTATGTGATTTGGTGCGTGGGTCTGCATGTGGCAGCCTTGTGTGTGCACAGAGTTAGGGGTTAAGTGTGTTGAGATTTAGAGAGGTGTCAGTTGGTGTGTCCAGTTTGTTATGCGGTTTCATGTTTGTGCTGTGTTAGAGGTGCATGTGTGTTGTAATTGGAGGTTGAGTGGAGTGTTTGTAGTACATTTTTAACTTCTGGTGGGTTAGTGGGGAGAGGATTTTTGGGGGTAAGTAGGCCGCCTTGGTTTCGTTTAGGCTTCTGTTCCATTAAATGGCGCTTGGAGATGTTATGGTTTCTTTCTGTTTGGCCTGTCCAGATCGGTTGATTCTGTTATGGTCTGTGGTGACTCCCCTTGTTTAGGGGTTGTTATTTTAAATACTTTTTGTTTAGATTGGCCTGTTAAAGAACCAGTTGTTCAGGACATTCCTGAATTTTAGATGTTATTCTGTTGTTCATTGTTCATTGTTCCTTGTGGGGTGAGTTCCAGAGTGTTGCTGAGATGCATGAGAAGGCTTATCCTCCATGTTTCAGTTTTGAATATTGCTTTGGTTTGAGGAAAATGCCATTGCATGGTCTCAGGGTTCGTTTCTGTAAAAAAATATTTTAAGCATAGTAAAGTATTGTTGCTGATCCCTATTTCTTGGAATCTTTTGATGAGGGTTTTGTAGTGGACTGTGTCGAAGGCTGCTGAAAGGTCTAGTAGTATTAGTGCTGAGGCGATCTTGGAGTCAACGCTAGTTTTTAAGTCATCCCAGATGGATAGTAGTTCTTTTTCCATTCCTTTTGATGGTCTAGAATCTGATTGCTTTATACAAGTTCCAGGATTTGTTTGTATACATAGGTTGCTAGATGTTTTGCTGGGTAAGGAGTGCTTGAGCTGGGCCGATAGTTGGTTAAGTCATCTTTTTCCTTAAGGATCTTTGAGGATTGGGTTTATGTATGACACTTTGAAACCTATGGACAGTTAAAGAGTCATGAGCAACCCTACAGATAAGGGGTGTATCGGCCACTTCTACTCCCTAAAAATAGGCAAATATCCAAAAAATAAAAATGGGGAGTAAAAATACTCCCAACAGACAATAGAAAACAGAGAATGCGTTTGGACCAGGAGTGAACGCAGTAGCATAAGAAAAAACTACTGCCTGATTGGAAGAAGTAAACATGTATCTTTAACTGTGCATGAACAACTAGGTGCTAATTATTACAAAAACATTTACGTTTTCCAGTTAAAACATATGTTTACACACTTTTAAAATACTGCCATTGAGAATTGGACTTACATTTTTACTCTATAAAACATCGTTTTACTCCCAACTTTACAAAATAGAAAGTAAAATACTCCCACTTCAACATGTTATCTGGAGCACTGATCGTGAGGTTCCAGAAGTACTCTGCTGGCATCCCTTGTGTTAAAATTATCTTGTAGATGGCTGTTGGGCAAGGGTCTGCAGGTGAGCCTGCTTTCTTGCTTAGACTCACTAGATTGACAAATGTGTCTGTCAAAATTGCCGTAAAGTGGTTTAGTCTTGTAGTTAGATAGGGCGTGGCTGCAGAGGCATTGCTGGGGGGGTTAAGGGGGCTATAGCCCCTGGTCTTTTGGTTGTAGCCCTGGATAGAATCTCAGGAGCTACAACCAAAAGGCTAGCTAGCCCCCAGTCCTGACAGTTCCAACATTAGCGTAGCCCCAGATCTTTTTCAGACCTAGCAACACCCCTGCGTGGCTGGTTGGTGGGATGGTTGTTGTTCATCTTGGGCATGATCTTGATGGCTTGTTGGATGTTTACGATTTTCCTTTTGAAGTGGGTTCCAAGGCCATCACACAGTTTCTGGGAGGGAGTGGGTGTGTTGTTGCAGACTGATGGGTTTCGTAGCTAGATGATGCTGAACATCTCTTTCTGGGTATTGTTTGCTTTTGCAACACGTTTGGCATACTATAGAGCTTTTGCTTTGAGTAGTTCTGCTTTTTATAGTCATATGTTTCTGAAAGACAAGCCCTTTTGTCGTAATTTTTTGTCCCCGCTTGTTCCACCTTCCTGCTCATTTTCTTCAGCGCTCTAAGGAGGGGTGTAAACCATCTTGCCATTGATTGCTTTTCCGGAGCGATAACATCTATTGTTTCTGAGATCTGTTTTTGTAGTGTCTCTGTTATTTCTGCTGTGTGAAGTGTGTCTAAGGTGGTGCTTGGTGATTTTGTGGATTCAAGTCTGGTTTTGCTGTCCATGGTGTTTAGGGATTACCAGTTTCTTTTCTAAATTGAAATAGCTTTTTGATGGTGGGTTTGTATTCATGCTGGGGGTGAGTCAAAAGGGGAATTATAAGATGGCCACTCCAGAGAATGTGAATTGAGGTAGTAGTCGTAACCAGGTTTCTTTTGCAGAAGATTTCATCAAGGGTGTGCCTGGTTGCATGTGTTGCTCCCGTTGCCAATTGTTGTAGAAGCATCATTGATAGTTGTGCTGTTAACGGTTTAACTGAGTTGGTATTTTCTTCCACAAACCATACGTTGAAGTCTCTTAATATGATCACATGATCATATTTTATCACAATGTTGGATGTGGCATCAACAAATGCCTCTGTGAAAGCTGCGTTGTATGATGAGTAGAAAGGAGAGATTGGTTTGCTGGTCCATGGCTAGGTTGAGGAGCACCGATTCACAGTTTGGGATGTTCAGTGATTGGTGCTGCTGTGATCATTGTTGTGGTGTTTGTGAATAGAGTGAATATATAATAATGATGTCCTAATTGGTGGATGTCCGATTGATGTGCCGAGGGGGTAGAAAAGTGATCATGACCCTCTTGAACTGGTGTGGGCTAGGGAAAGAAGTTTGATTCAGTCTTGGCTTACTCATCCAACACAGAAACTTAAGAAGGGTCAGCGTAGGTTGCTCTGCTGGATACATGATAGGAACACAAGGAGGAGAGAGGAGGTGCAGAATGAGGAGAGGAATAGAGCAAGGGAGGAAGCCATTGATGGAGGGTGCCATTGATGATGAGCAAGAGGAAATATGAACGAGAATGGGTCAGAGTGAGAGGCTAAGAAATAAAGAGACCCTGTGATAGGTAGGATGAGAGGGGATAGTGTGAGAGGGTTAATGTGGATGGAAGAATAGAGGGGGTAGGGTGGGGTAAGGTGGGTGGGGGAATAAAGGGTGTCGGGTGGGCTGAGCCAGAGAGAGGGGCTAAGGTGCATGGTGGGGGTAAAGCGAAGGTATGGTGGAGTAGAGAAAGAGGGGTAGCATGGGTGGTGGTGTAAAGCGCTCTGTTGCTTCTGCGCACCGTCACTTCCCAAAGCTATGTCACACTCAGTAAATTCTCTAATTATAATAATAATAATAATAAAGTCCATTAACCATTCGAATGGCAGCTCTGAAAAATAGTCAGACGTGTAATTTTTGGGAATTTGTCCATTTCAGCATTGCATCATTGCACTTTAGAGTTGACACATTTTTCCTATAAGCAAGTTCATTTCTCCCAGCCCCGGCCATTTAAACGGCAAACCAGTTGAGTGTTAAGGGAGAGCAGAATGCTTTGGGGAGATGGGTTACTCTGGGTACTAATGTGACTCGCTCCGGTTTCTAGCCAGGTATTAGAGCAAGCAGCATATCTACCCATGATGCACTGCTCATGGGGGTGATGGGGAGGGAATTCACTGAAATCGCATACACTCGCAACCGCTGACAGTGCGTGCAGTGCGATTATGACTGAAGAAGCGACCTGCCAAAGCACTGTTCCAATAACAGCCTGTGGTATCATCTGCAGGCACATGGTCATTTTTAAAACGTGAGAATGCATTTGCTGGGTTGATGAAAACTCCTGCATCTAAAGTAATAAACCTAGGAATGTCACTCAGCGGACAGCTGGCAGATGTATAAACTTTATTCTTTTGGAAAAAAGGAGTGTAAAGCTTTTCCATAACTTTTTCTAAAGCACACCTTATGAACGGATTTCGCTGCCAGCTCGTACCGGACCTTTTCCCTGGAACCGCCGCCGTCTAGAGTTTCGATTCGAGCCTTTGGAGACTGTAAGCTCTAGGTATGAGGCACTCTCCCGCCGAGTTTCGTACACCTAGCATTCTTAGGTCTGGCATTAGGAGAGTATGCCCAGCTGTGGTGAAGATCTTCATGGGTGCCTTGCTGCTGTGCCCCCCTGTGCCCCAAAGACTTGCTGCAGCGGAACTGGCCTGAACCCTTCACCAGGAATGGAGAAATTGCCACTGTCCTGCCAAAGAATCATTCCTGGACCGCAGCCCCTGAAAGCTGCAGAGCCGCACAAATGCAGGATTTGAACCTGTGGACAATCCTGACTGCACTGGTGAAATTTGTTCCGGAGAGCGCTGAGGGTCGGTAAGTACTTGCATCCCTTACCGGTGGCCCCTGGCGCATTCATAGACTTTTACGCACAAGTGTCCCCTGAGGGCCACTCTTGTTTAACGAGGTAGCCTTTGATACCAAGCCATTCCCAATTCTTGGATCCTTCTTGGATAGTGGGAAACTATTCTTCACTGCCTCTCCCACCTTCCTGAGTCGCTACAGCCCCTTGAAGAGACCCAATTTTTAACTTAACCGCACGATCGCGTGCGCCAGCAGCGAATGTACTTTTGAGCTCAAGGCTCCACTCATCTTAGGGACTGAACTGCCTCTTAACTAGGGTTTGAATTGTGAAGGACTGCCTAAAAGGTATTCACACTGTGTGAACCCTTTCTTTGCAGGTTATGGATGTAATCTGTGTAATATTCCTTTAGGCCACGGTTACTGTATATATGTTTCATAGTTAGAGTTGTGTTGGTTTTGTTAATACTGCTGGAGATTTATTTTGTGTTTGATTTAAAAGGCCTTTAATATATGTATATGTTTTTTTGATATATACACATGACAGAGGAATTTGTGGTGTTGTTTACTGTTTGTGCTCATTGTGGGCTTTCGATCACCCTCACCCCTCCTAAGACCTAGTCTTGACCGCCGCCAGTGCTACCTTGATTGGTCTAGCTTGTCCAGAAGGTTACCGTGTTCCAAGAAACTAGGCTGGCCTTCTGAAACACTGCCCACCAGGTCAGAGTTCAGAAATCCATCTTAACAAATTGGTGTACAGCGGTTGGATGGGATCGAAGGTACCCTGTGTTGCGCACTAGCAAAGGTACCCAGATTACACTTACCCAGGACACATAGTGACCTTAGTAGTAACTTAACTGTAAAGGCTAATAACCTATCTTAAAATATGGAAACAATAATCAACATAACCTTGAATGCTTCCAAGTCTGAAACACTGAGAATGTTGTGTACCGAGAAATGCTTATCCGTTCAAGGTACCAAAAGTGAAATGATCCAAAGGATCATGGATTGCAAGAGGTGCAGCTCGATGCCATTACCTCAGATGAGAGTGCAGGAGGTGGTGGGGCTGCTCTCACTGACAGCTCTAGCAGAGCTGTTGCTGCCCTCATCAATGGGGTCCATGAAGACCGGGCTGATGTAGAGTCTCAGGTTTTATCTGTTGGCTCTAAGGCTGAGGCCATGCTTGAATTCGAGAAGCAAGAACTGCTGTTTAAGCAGAAGGAGCTTGAGTTCAACATGGCAAAGATGAGAGTTGAGCAAGCAGGAAAACAGAAGGACAGGGATCGCCAGTTGGAGCTGGCCAAGATTCAGGCTGCAACTGGCTCCTCCAAGGGATTTGGACATGGGTTTGGGTCCTCCTCTCATCCAAGGTTTCCTAAAGATCTGCTCAGTATGTATGAAGAAAAGAATGACATCATGGACTGGTTAACTACATCTGAGTATGCATGTGAAGTACAAGAGGTTGTGGATGCTGACAAGATTGCATGGCTGCTCAGCCGACTACCGCATTCTGGCTGCAGTGCCATTATGGAAATGTCTAAGACTGATTTTGCAAAATTGAAGCAAACTCTCATCTTAAAGTTTGGGAAGACTCCTGCTCAATACTTAAAGAGTTTTAGAGAGTACAAAAAGAAAGAAGCTAACACTTGGGTGTCCTATGTTACTGATTCCTTAATAAAAAACCTGACTGGCTGGGTTGAAGGCTATAAGGTCACCACCATTGAGGGTATGATATGTTTAGTCATGCTTCAACATATTTTTGCATCTTGTTCCCCTGCTAGTTATACTCCTACACAGAACTTTGGTTATAGTACACCTCCCTATGTCCCTATGTCCCAAAACACATCAACCCCTATAATATTGAACACTATCCCTTTTGTCATCCGCTGCATAGAGGATAACCTCGCCTTCCGGAAGGCACTCAAGACCTGGCTTTTCCCTTCTGCATCCTGACTGACCTATTTCACCAGACACGTAGGTGGGGCCATTGATGAGTCACACTAGGAGACTCCAAGAAAGTACAAAGCATGCGCAGAGAGGATTCCCATAGACTCACATAACTGGACCAGCACTCCTCCAAAAAAAGTAATTGGCTATGACTCGTGGATACGTATCGCACTCCATCTAAACGGAAGATAGTGGTATCCCCCCCAAGGCACGGCCACTCACCCACACTCATCTGCTACCATCCATCCTCTACTTTATCTCATATTGCACCACATCTTTGCCACTAGAATGCAGCTAAGTCCCACGATAAAAATTCAGTCCAGCTGGACACATAATTAGTCTCCTCGACTCGCATACTCTCTCAGACAGCCTTCAAAGCAGCCATCCAATAGCCAATTCTACATGGGTCGCTAGCTGGGACTTAGCCACCCCTAATTACCTTTGTATTGGCTAAAATGCACACCTGCATTCTTAACTCTTCTGAACAATTTCTCATACCTTGGACTTCGGTCCTCCAAGGGCATTCACCTACAGCGCTTTAAGGCCATACCAATGGCACTAGGTGCTATAAAAATTACATATTAGATTACATTAGCAAAACCCACAGGGAACATTTTAGCCTTCTGCTGAATTGCATTCTGGTATTAGTAGTCTTCCATTCAAGATGGGGGAAACAAACTCCACAATCACTCTTTTTGCTTAACATATTGAATTAAATATTTATATATTTGGGTACTTCAGTGTAATTTGTGTACGGTTCAAGTCATATTTATAAAATAGAGTATTGACAGCCAACCCCCAAGATGAAGAGGAAAAAGGAGGAGCGGGCATGTCAGTCATAATCATTAGCTAGGGATTTGGGAAGAGAGATTGCTGGACTGGAGAGGTTATTTTCACTGGACTTGACCATGTGCTCATTTTCGAGGCACAAGTCGAGTGTACTCATAGATGTACAGTGCCCGCCCTCTTTTCTCAGAGGGTGGATGCCATCCCCCTGGTGTTCTTTTGAGGTTGACATTATAAAAAAATGTGTTTGCTCATGTGTTCGGCCACCGGCATTTGAGCCCAGGTCATCACATTTCCAGGGCAGACACCCACGAGACCATATGAAAGTGTCATCAAAGCAGGTCTTTAATTTGGGATTTCGCTTTGCAGGGAATATTTCAATATAGATTGCTGGTTATAAAAGGTTTACACCCGTTATACTTTGCTAGCAATGTTATAGGAAGATCTTCTCACTTGGCTTATTTAGTGAGTGGTGATGATTAATATTTTGAAAGGCCAATGCTCATTTTCCCGTGCACTTTCTTTTATTAAGAAGGGCCAACTGAATTAAATTAGCATATTTCTTGTTAAGATGTGTTTACTTCCTGTATGTATAGCAATGAGCCCCCGCCCCATGTTTTTTAGGTCTTGAGCCCGGCCGATTTTGTCAATGCATGGAACCCCCTGTCCCTGCTTATTCTCACTTCCTCGTGGGCATTTGAGTAAATAGGGTCTGTTTCGATTGCACTATAAGGCAATCCAGAAACAGAGGCACTTTGCCCTTTCCGGACCCAGGCCAAATCCCTGCCCTAACATCCTTGAAACCTGTGGTGACAGCAGGAGACATTCTGTAGGTATTTAGCTTAAAACAATACAAGTATTGCTTAGAGAGTCAATTCTTTTGACAGTCAAAATAATCCTCATCTGTAGTTCTGAATGATAAGCATATTGCTACTTTGGACAAAATGGCCAACTATATTCACTATAAAAATAAAAGCAATTGCGAAACTCCTATAAACGCAACAGTTGACTCCAGTTAGCAGAGCACAATCACAATTGTTTGCACTGCATTCAAAGTCTGATGGAGTTTTCAAACCAAATTTGCAAAAGTTCCTCTGGCAAAACATATTTATCCCAACTACAACTGGGAAGATGTGTGTGTGCAGGTGCCTGAGATCCAGACTGGCCTCAAATCTAGCTTTTTCAGTTAACCAAAGTGTGTCCTCCTGGGCAAATCCTTTTCTCGCCGGCCAAAATTATAAGTCTCTACAACTGATTTAGCTCACACGGTCTGCTGCTCCAAAAAAGCCGTCGTACTGATATTGGCAGATATGTAATAGCTAGCTGTGAAAATTCATAAACTTGACATCATAGTTTATTTGTCTCTTGGCTATGTTTGTTTAATAGAACATTATATTAAAGAAAAGAGCTATACCAAAATTCGGAATCTGTTGCCTCTCTCAATTCCAAGTCACACAACCCAACCCTGAAAAAATGGACTAGTTTCACATATGTCAAACAATATCAAAAAATATTTAATGTGATAGATATACAAATATATATATATATATATACAGGACGACAATCTAGTACACATAGCATGCATACAGAACTCAGAGAACTCAAAAAGGCCCTTTCATATGAACACAATAATCATACGTAGTCCAAGGCAATCCCTGAAAACAAATATTCTTCAGACAAACACAGTTATATATTAATACAAAAATCTGTGTTCAGATTATAGCTTTAAACTTTAGTCTAATTAAACTTTGCATTAACACTTGAGTATTACCACCTTATTCTGTGACTGCATACAAACATGCAAGTAAGGGGGCTCCCACATATCTTTTCCAGCCAGGGCGTTTCCAACACTAGGGCGCTCCTTGAATATTTTATTATTGGTAGTAGTAGCAACAGCAGCTTTTTTTTTCTATACATCGAGTTTTTATCCTATGAACAGTGATTTTTAAGTATTAACAATGTAGTGTCGCACGTGCGTGACCGCCTGACCCCAAGGGACATGCTGCAGTGTGCCAGGTCCGGTCACATGACCAGCACTGATGCAGGTGCACAAATAAAGCAGTTCATGCTCGACACCATATCTGTGCGGTCGTGTCTTCTGTCTTGCAGGCGCGTAATTGCGTGTGCCACGTTCCCTGCTGGGGCTCTCACACTGGCGACTAGGAGGGATTCCCAGCCGCCACCCAGTCACCTCTTGAGAGCGCCCCCAGTGCACCGACACATCCTCAAGGCGGCTGTGTCCCTCACCGGCACGGATGAAAGGAACCTACAAAAAAGGGCGGGGCCTCAGCGAGAGACCGTTCGGCCCGCCCGCTCTGCTCCGCATGAGATAGCAGATTGCATGCTCTAAGCAACTCCGCGCTCCGACCGCCGGCTGGAAGGAAAGTTTCCTGCTGCAGCACATGGGAGCCACAGAGCACATATCTTGCAGAGAGAAGCTAGCCCAGCTGATCAAGAGGAATACACTCACGCATGAAGGTTCAATGAAAGTCCCTGAAAGTGAGAAGCACACGCAAGCCCATAGGGAGGCCCAGACACTGCACTCACATAGCAGGTCCAAACAAGAAAAACAAAAGAAAAAGGGAAAGACACCAGCGGCAATATTCTTGGCTAGGCACCAGCCCTCTGGAACACGGGCTGGGGGGGTACAGACCCCGTTGAGCAAGAGGAGCCCTCAAAATCACCTCAGGTGGCTAAATAAGGGGTGGGTCACCCTAGCTTCACACTGGCAGCCTGTCCAATCCGGAACAAGGTCAAGATCCTGCGCCAGCACCCGCGCCACAAGGGAGCAATGTATTCCCACTGCCGTCCCCACTTCCTTTTGACACCACCAGTCTTGGGCCGAGATGGAACAGATGACGGAATTCGATCCAAATCTGGATGCTGTCGATCTGCAGGAGAACAAGTGCATCATAGGGCTACTTACTGTCACTGCAGGCCCGGAATTACGGGATACCATTTTTGAACTACCAGAGGATGTTGAATACAAATACCTAGACCTCAAACAAATACTGAATAAACATTTTGCATTTCATAGGTATGTGGACTATGAGAGACATGTGTTCCATACCAAAATGCAACTCCCAGGTGAGGGCATGGAAAACTTTATCACACGCCTAAAGTCCAAAGTGAAACACTGCAAATTCCATCTATATAATAATGATGAGTCCAAGTCACAAATAAGGGCAGGATGTGAATCAGTGCCCTTGAAGAGAAAACTACAGGTGCCCCACTCGCTAGCACAAATCCTTGCACTAGCAAGAGCGACATCAGCACTAGACATACAGATTTCCACCCTGAGCAAAACACACATCTCCTGTGCAACCAACATCAAGGAGGATGTTGTAAATAAGCTAGTGGGGCATCAGCATCGATTCCAAGAGAACAGATCAGAGAAAATAATGTTTTCGTTGTGGCTACGATTTACCACATCAAGTGTCGTGTCCAGCTATCGAGAAAATATGTTTGGCTTACAGGGGAGAAAAGCTTGCAGGGGAGAAAACCACTTCCGTGTGATGTAAGGAAATCACAAGGTATCCAGACCAAGCCCGTCGGATCAGAAACAGCGCTGATACAAGTCCCCCATCGCCAATACAGGCACAAGAGACCCAGATTTTCGGAGCGAAGATACCACAAGGAGAGGCGTTTCACTCGAACAAAGAACTCCCCATCACCGTAGGGTCATTGGAAAGGGAGAATGGCGGATTCACCACCTGCACACGAACATGAAGAGCGATGGTCGAGTCCTAGCCCTGCTCCCCCTTCCCCAAGATACGTGGCCAGGAAGACGAACTGCAAATACAGCGATGGTCCATACCACTTCAGACCGATTCCTAGTGCTCCTATGCCAGACAAGTATGGTGAAAGGCACCCACTTCGCCTACCCTACAGCCCAGGATCAGTGCACACGTTACCCAGAGTGGATGAGGAGCCTCAGGATGCCACTAAGGAGACTTCAATTGACGGTGTTGACTAGAGCACCAAGAAGCTCCTTTACTGACATCGCTAGAGACATCATGACATAGTAGTGTTAGACATGAAGCACACGTGCCATCCGCACATGGGGACACAAGCACACACCCAAATACATGAAGAACATGAGCATACAGGTCTAGAAGTTAGAGGGCAGACACACATACATACCACCTTTCTATATTATTTTGTCATTAGCTTAACCGCAGTAACACAGAAACCGCAAGAAGCAAGAGATCCTGAATGAATGCTTGCAGATGCCTATATGCCATTAACTCTCATGGAACTGCAATAGCACCAATGGGACCTGACAGAACCAATGCAACACTAACATACAGAGAACTATAGAATAACACAAACATGTAGAAGCCATATGAAATTACAACAGATCGCAGACCCTCGGCATGAGCTGAGCTGAACAAATCCAGGCTGCACAGTTGAGCAAACGTGTGGGACAGGGTCACCAATATACGAGTGACATTCCATTCTCTGAACTACAGTAACTCCAGCCACAGTAAAGGTGAATAACTCCTTATAAAATCTGACTAATTCAGAGCTGCAGAGCTCAAAAACACGGTCTCTGAGCACAAGACCCGGCTGAGTCGATGATGAAGCGAAGCTAGCAGCTGGGAACGAGAATAAGTCTCAAGCAGCCAGACAAAGGCTTGCAACAAAGAAGTTACATCAGGGGACGAGTGTTGCATGATGAGAACTAGCACTCTCATAGTCTTTGGTGGTACACACATGTTACAATGCAGGCACATAGTAGTTCTTATTACCTTGAAAAGGTACACCACAAGCTGAGAACCTTTTAAATCCCAGGCCTGGGGAACGTCAGCTCTAGCCAATTGCAGTTTAGGAACCTACGGCAAGAACCAATGGTAAGACCCTCACACTGCAACATTGTGGAGTATTAGGTCATCAGGGATGGGCCAGGCCAGGCTAGACACCCGACATGGAAAAGCCAGTAAACTAACACATATAAAATCCACTCAGCACCCAATCCCTACTAACGGTAGGTTTTATGGAGAAGGGCCCAGGTTGTAGCTTCACTCATTTGGGTACAAAACTGGCCTGCGAGCCAGGAGATGTTGAGTTGGTCCTGGATTCCTGTTTATCCTTGTACTGATCCCTGTTGGTTTTGGCTATGATAAACCAGAGTTGAACTTGCTGTCTGTCTGAGCCTGCGTTCCTTTTGGGAAAGGAAGGTGCTGGGCCTTCCATGAGTTCTGAGTCTGCGAACTCCTAGTAGCACCGATCCTACCTGGGAGTGTTCTACCCAACAAAGATGACATCCACGAGTGAGTCTGAATCCCATTCCAGACCAGAGAGAACAAAGAGTGTACCTGTATGCCATTGGCAACCCGACCACCTCAGAACACAGCCCCACACTACCGGTATTGATCCAGGGAAAAGACTTTGATTTCCACATGGATTCTGGGGCCACGACCAATGCGATGTCTGAGTGCGAATACCGAAAACTCAACCAGACTCCCAAACTCAAGAAAGCATGTGTAGCCATCTACGCATATGGAGCGAAGGAGCCCCTTGCATACCTCAGAGCTTTTTACAATCTTGTGTAGACACAAAGACAAGCAGGACTGCATACTAATACACATCCTTGCTACGGAAGTAACCAGTGGGTGCATAATAAGATTTAAATTAGCTGTACAAATGGGACTCATTCACATACTATATCAAGTGATGATGGACAAATACATATCACTAGCTGCCAAAATAGTGGCAATGTCCCCCAGACTTTTCAAGGGAGTTGGAACGCTAAAAGGATGAAACATCCTACTACACATTGACAAGACAGTAAAAACAATTGTGCAACACTTCCGATGCATTCCTTTTAATATCCAACACCTGGTGGAAAAGAACTTTTCGCCCTCTTGGAGGCTGACATAATTGAACCGACCTCGGGCCCAATGCCATGGGTGTCACCGGTGCTACCAGTGCCCAAGAAGGGGTCAGAAGGACAAATAAGTTTGTGCATAGACATGCGTGTGCCCAACTAGGCTATACTCGGAGAACGCCACCAATCTCCCCACATCACAGACATGATGCACTTACTCAACGGTGCAAACATCTTCTCTCGTCTGCACCTAAACAATGCTTATCACCAGATAGAACTCAGCGAGGAAATCGAGATATATCACGACTTTCACCACCCATCTGGGATTGTTCCGCTACAAATGTCTAAGCTTTGGTACATCTTCGATTGCAGAAATATTCCAAGAAGAGATCCGGAAAATCATCTGCCATATAGTACACTGTATAAACTACTATTTTGATGTTCGGTCAATCCAAGGAGACCCATGATGCGACACTGCTGAAAGTATGCGCAGCCCTCAACGACGCAAACCAAACACTAAATAAAGATAAATGTGCCTTCAACAAAACCACACACACATTTTTCGGTCACATCTTTTCAGAAAAGGGCATCCAACCAGATCCAGACACGATCAGAGGGCCCTCGCCCGCTGAACATTGCACAGGTCAGATTGTTCCTGGGCCTGGCGAGCTACTGTACCCGCTACTTGACAGATTCTGCCTCCACAAGCAACCCGTTGCAGTCCCTGTCAAAACAAGACCAACCATTTGAGTGGGATCCGACACAACAGAAGGCCTTCGAAGATTTTTGAAGAGACATAGCAGCGGCCGTGTGCATGTCGTACTTCAATCCCAACATGCACACTGAAGTGACGGTGGACGCCACCCCCATGGGTCTCTGAGCAATTCTCGCCCAACACTCTGGCAGCACACACACGCATAGAAGAATTGTATCCTACGACAGCAAAAACCTCACTGATGCGGAACAATGCTACTCACAGGCCAAAAAAGAAGCTTGGCGGTTGTTTGGGCTTGTGAACATTTCCATCTGTTTTTGTACAGTAAACCGTTCAGTATCATCACAGACCACCAGGCTTTTGTCAACATCTATGGGAAACCGAAGGCCCAGATGCCGCCCAGGATAGCAAGAAGGGGGCTCGGTCTGCAAGAGTACAAATCAGTTATCACGCACAAACTCAGAAAAGTGGAATATCTAGTTGATTTTCTTTCATGGCATCCACTCAACAGACACCAAGCGACAAACAGGACTGACGGCTATATCGACTACATCATCCATCACGCGGTGATCCATCATCCATCGAAATGACAGAACTCACAAGGGCAAACCTTGTGCATCCTGAATGGATGGTGGAACTCAGCAGAGGTGTCGGTGGTGAGCAACCAGGCAGTCGATGGGGTACTCTCCAAAGCACTTGCAAGGTCAAAAGATGAATGTCGCTGTCTCCCTCCTCTCTAATACTCAAAAGAGAACGGGTTGTGATACCGCTCCCCTACACCAACGAGTAATAGACATAGCACATGAAAACCACAGGGGCATTGGATCTCTAAAATGTGTCCTCTGGAGTAAGGTGTGGTTCCCCGGCATGGACAAGATCGTCGAGTCAACACTGAAGTCATGTCATGTATGTCTCAGCCTGCAACCTCCATCATTCCATGAACCAATGCACATGACGTTGCTTCAGGAGGAAGTGAGGGAAGAGGATGCGATTGACTTATGGTCCACTGAGATCTGGTGAATACGCACTAGTAGTACTTGACGAGCACTCAAGATACCTAGAAATAGAGATGGAACCTTTCACAGCTGCGACAACCGTGATCCCTGCCCTCGACCGAATATTGTCAGCATACAGGGTTCCCAAGGTGGTCAAGTCTGACAATGCGCTTCCGTTCAGTGGAAAGACTTTCACAACTTCGCTTGTTATATTGGATTCCACCACAGGAAGGTTATGCCACAGTGGCCCCAGGCGAACAGGGCAATGGAACGCATCATTGCAAATGTCAAAAGGGCTATCAGGATAGCAAACATCGCACCATATGCCCATTGAGCAATCATTATACCAGCTCTGGCAGGACTACAGGAACACGTTCGACGACTGCATAGGAGCATGCCCGGCGGAACGAATGTTTGGCCGGCTGGTGCGCTCAAGTTTACCTCATTATAACCTGCAGAAGGAGATGAGCCCACAAGAGAAGGAATTAAGGAACAGGGACCACAGGGCCAAAAGCAAGATGAAGGAATACGCTGACCACAAAAACCGGTCTCGGCAAGCGAACGTAAGAGTAGGAGATCATGTCCTTGTGTGGCAGAATCAGTCCTACAAGGACACGCCGCCATTTGAGCCCATACCATTGACAATTACAGAAATAAAGGGATCAATGTTCACTGCCGAAGGAGCAGGTTGGACAGTGACGAGGAACAGCTAATTCTTCAGCAAGGTAGATCACGACACCCCTCAGGTTGACCCATTTGGAAGTGAAGAGGAATTGCGAGTGCAAGACATATCTGCATACTCCGGAGATGAAGAGGAATCGGAAACAGAGACAAATATCACCGGAGGAAGGATGAGGTGAAGAAGAGGAACAACCACACACTGAAAACAGCCCATGTCGCACCATCCGAAAGCCGAGGAGATGGAATGAAGAAATGAGGTAGGACAATGTTATTTTGGGGGGAGATGTAGTGTCGCACGTGCATGACCGCCTGACCCAACGGAACCCGCTGTGGCGAGCCAGGTCTGGTCACATGACCAGCATTGATGTAATCGCACAAATAAAGCAGTTCATGCTTGACACAATATTCGTGCGGTCGTGCCTTCTGTCTCACAGGCGTGTGGCTGCACATGCCACGATCCCCGTTGGGGATCTCACAAACAAGGCCTTTGAAAAATGCATATTATCCAATACAATAACCTTAGCTATCCCGTTTTGTGGAATTTTTGTTAATATCTTGTCCAGTGCCTTTTCCTCAGGAAAGCTTAGCAAACATGAGACCTTTAAGAAATTCTTCACGATTTTTGAAAAAAGTTGATTGTCTGAGGAACATTTAGAAAATATAATTTCAAAAAGCTTCTTTGATATCGCCCTTTAACTTAGTTCCCCCCTCAAGAACAGGCGAGGTGTAATTAGAAAGAATCTAATGGGCTTCTTTAACATATAATGGTTCAAATTGAGGTTTGCTCCAATGCGCATGTGCATATTACAAATGAATGGGAGAGCAAATACAATTCTGTCCCTACGGAGCCTATCTGGTTTGCGGCAGCTTTGCCGTAATGGCCATTTACTCATATACAGTATTTAAATGTACTGCATCTCATCAGACAACTGCACCTGTTTTTAGTACGTTCGCCGATCGAAAACTACTCCTCATGTCTTTGGGTTGCGTATTTGCTTGTTATTCGTCAAACCCTCCGCTGCATCTTTTTTTTCGATTTGGAAAAGGTACGTGGCTTCAAATGCACCCAACAATTTTCTCGGCCGCCCTCCCAGACCCTCAAGTACACTAAGCTCACTTCTGCTTTGGGAGAGAAAACCAGGCTATTGTTGATAACTAAAACAATACCGCCACCTACTGGATATATTTCACATTAGTATCCTAGTAGTCAGCATGACTCAGGCACGAAACGAGCATAAAAAATAAAAAAAAAACGTAATTAAGCAAAACCCGCTTAAATAGGTGTAGAAGTGATTGGAGTCCGCTAAAGGCTCAGGGTCACATAGCCAAGTGTTTGGGCCGAGTTGTGTTTGTAAGAGGGTCAGATTTGAGAGATTCGGTCCAATTATGGGTGTGGCGGTGTGGTAAATAGTGGTGGTAACGAATTTACTCTGAAGATAGTCTGAAGACTTAGTAGTGAATACTACAGTGAAAGTTTCATTGAAATTCTAAATATACATTTACACAAATCAAGTTAATAATACATCAATTTTATTTTAATAAAATATCTTCAATTTTGGTGAAGCAGACAATAAATGGCCACTGCATTTCGGATCCATCTGGTCCTTTCATCAGAGCAATGCCTGTCGATAGAAAAAAAGTATGATCTTTCTGTGATCATCCACAAGAAAATAGCTAATTGTTCTGATTACAGTTCCCCAGTAATTTAATAAAAATTAGGTACAGATCACACATACCTGGCTAGAAGATATGTGCACCACAAAAACATGTGATGACATATCACCAATAAAAGCTGAAAAATAGAGGAAATAATAATTAAGAGTTCGCTTGGATGTGAAAATAAAACTGAAACAATGAAGAAAAAATTCAATAATGAAAATCACACTCGTGAATCATACCTGATTAAAATGACTCACCTACAGGTCTAATTTACGGGTCAAAATACAAATTACATTGCCCCTTGTCAAGATTTCCCACGTGATCTCCTTCATCTCAGTAATTACTGCAAGGAGCCTCTTAGTTAAGACTTTTTAAACACAATCACCAAGGTGTATACCAGTGAACCACGAGAAGGGAGTCATTCTCCTGGTGTTCTTTATGTTGTTTGTGTATATAGAGGTGGCGCTAGAGTTAGGTCAGTTTGGAGAGAGGACAGGACGTTTTCATTTGGTCAACCACTCTGACAATGTACACTTAAGTTTTCCTTACCTTAGTCAGTTAAGGAATATCCTTTAGAATAGGGAGAGTTAGGCCTTTTTGCTTATTGTTTAATAAATAGGCGTTCATACCATGCCGCCCCTTTGTCCGATTCCTTCCTCCAGAATGCCACAGCGGATACTGAAAGTCGAGATTTCAAAACTACATTCTTCCACGCCCTTCTAAAATATGTAGAAAGTCAGTCTATGACTTCGATGATTCCAAATATTTGGGCTGGATCATCACACAGGCTATGAGGATCTTTGAAGTACAGAACCCAACAACTCCCAAAAACAAAGAAAAGAACTCCAAACAAAAGATGCCTCAGCACCCATTAAAGCAGCTGCAGCTGTTATGATTCACTGTTTCCGCCCTTTCTGGACTACATGGTCCATCAAGCACCGCAATGTTGTGTCCGCTATTCTACCAACATGGCCGGTGCATTGAGAAGCCCGCTGTCTAGTGTTTCAGCTAGACCTGCCGCTTCCTAGAAAACAGACACGCCTCTGCGGCTCTGTATGTCTCAACACTACCTTTCCGAGTTACCGGCAAGTGCGTACCTAGCTTTTTCCTCTACTCCTGTGCTAATCCCCTTTTGTCAGCGTTTCCCTAATTCCTTCCTGGTATCCATCTGTACCGCTCCTCACACTTACCGCTTGTGGAATCGCTCGAATCTCTTCCTTCCCGGGCCTTCGGTCCTGACCCGTACCGTTCTCCCATTCTGCCTTGGGCACTGTGCGAGTACCTTGATTCCTTTCTGGTTCCCAGACCCTTCCCTGACTTCTGATCGCTACTCACCAGATCCTTCCTGGAATTCTGAACGTCTACCATCTCTTAGAGGCTGGTATCTGGTCTGCACACAGGCGACAGAGGATACTCGTCCGTACTTGTACAAGTCCTGAACGACCAGAAAGAAAGAAAGATCTCTGAGAAAGAAGACTTCAAAGGACAAACAGGTGGGAAAAGAGGAAGAATGTGACAGAAGCGAAGAGTACTCCTCAGTTGGACTTACAGATGGGGGAGGGGGCAAAGATATATTCCTCTGCTGTTAAGGATCTTAACAGCAAGGGAAGACCCTTTGTTCAAATCCACTCTACTAGTCTGCTGGCCCTATTGCCTCCCTGCACTGACGAATGTCTAATGTTGGTTGTCCTTTAAGTATATCCACCCATGTATTGACCCTGATGACTGTTCCATTTACTCCCCTCCACAACCTGGTCAGAATGTCTTAAAACCCACTACATTGTAAGACACTCACTGCTTCCCAACAATTCTTATTTCTTATCTGTACATTCTTTTGTGATCAAAAGAGCATTGTTCCTCCTTGTATATAAATACTCCTCCATGTGTCTTGCAAAATAATGATCCTACAAAACCAGAGAATTACATTAGTTCTCAGTGTTTAGGCTCAAGGCCTATCGAGGGCTAAAAGTATGTTCCTCCCTCCAAGAGAAATGTTCAGCACCCAGGATTAGGTTCTTTCTGGAATTCTATACATTAATTGCTAGACTCGTTAAAGGTTTATTTTGTGCACATTTCAGGGCCGAGTCGCTGATTTAGTCTGTAAACACCTGAAATTCACAATCCAGACAAAAACTTTATGTATTTTGCTTTTCTCAAGTTTCAGTTATAGCATGTTTTTTTCTGCCGTTGTTTCTGTTACGATCATCACAAGACATTCCATCTTGGTGTCCTTGGTCACTTGACAAAATCCTTGTGCCTAAAATCTTGTGTACAGTGTAGAAATGTTTGATCATAGCACAGCAAGCGGCCCATGATTAAATTTTGCAACAATTAATGCTTTGCTGTAATGTGTCGATCTTTCCTATCTCCCTGGCATGCTGTTCAGGATGTTTGGTTACATGTATGAGGTAACGAGTGCCCAGAGTATGTGAGGCCATGTGAGTCTGCTGCTTTCCGTGCGCTACTCTAAATTCTTCAATACCCAGTTATGAACCCTCCCAATGGTATGTATTTTTCTAACCTCTGAAGGCTGAAAAGTAGATCCACACAGGCTTGACATGTGGCCAGCTTTGCACCAAACCTGCAGATGAACTGGCCTGCTGTTGAATCTCAGTTACCAGTTAATGGGGTACACTACAGAGTGTAATTTGCTTTCTGACTTTGAGAACATTCAGACATGTAAAAGCTCATTTCACTATAGCTGGTAAAATAGCTTAGTGGGTTGAGTGCTAGCTGCTGCCATGTGTGTGTGATTTGCAGGTTGCAGATTTGAATCTCGGCAAGGACACCTCAGACTTTCATCCTTCTGAGGTTGATGAATGAGTACCACACAGGTTGGGTGATATTGTATGTAAAGGTGTTCTATATAAAGTGCTTAAGCGTAAGTGCTATATAATAACACATCATTATCATTTGGCCTTGGACGTCTGCTTGCATTCACGGTAATATTGGCCTATTTACACTGATATTAATGATACTTATGATGATTCATTCTTGTATGAAATGTATATCACATTACAGTGATATGGTAACCATATTTATCGTAGTGTACTTAGAAACAATGCTATGTGATGCCACTTCCTGTTTTAAGGGTTGAAAGGTTGTGTTCCATCACTTCCTCTGATGTCACTTCAAGGGGGATGACATCACTTCCTGTGATGTCACCAGTGGTCAAGGTTCGTGTGATGTCACTTCGGCTACACCAGGCATTTTGGTGAAATGACGTCCCTGTGACTGAAACCACTACTGCACTTTTTTTCTTAAATCAGAAAGGGATCAGTATTCACCCTTTTATTAATTACATGGGTAAGGTGGTGAGAAGGGTGCATCATATACCCATCTTTTCACCTCCTTACTTTGACCCATAGTAAAAACGGGTTGTACTGTATTGAAAGGAAGTGCCTGCACGTACCTTCTGTACAGTAAATATAGTGATTAAAAAATGTTTGCGCCACTTTCCAATTTTCATCTAAACTCTGTGGTGGAGATCAAAACATGTATACTTTCAGCTGAAAATCCACCGGAAATTCCACCAGCAATATTATTCACAGAATACAATGGAAACATTTCACACAACCCTACATTTGGTGGGCAGCAAATCCAGTAGTTTGTGTCCAATACTGCAGGATTTGCCAGTACTGCCAAACTCACAATGACCCCCTAAGCACCTTAGCACTAAATTCTGGGTTGACCAAATCCTTTTAATGGATTATTGGTCCAAACTGCCCGTGGAGGAATATAGACAAACTTTGTTGGATGAACCATGCTCCCATATCGTTTTAGAGCATTTAGAGCAAGAGACAGCTTTGTCTTGCAAGACAGATTAGACATCTTCACATAACGGTAACTGCCTGCAACAACCTAATCCCACCCTCCAGGTCTCCCGTCTTTATAGGTCATAAGACATGTGACAAATTTGAAACGACACTCTAGAACATTTGAGAATCACATGCTAGGCCTTCCAGTGAGGAGGGGCCTCTTCCTTCATATGAGCACATTGGAAATCCCCTTCACCTACGTACCTCTTCAAAGCATACATCCAGTTGAAGTCTCAAGTGACAAGTCCCTTCTGGATGTTTGCCACCGAGGAAGAGTGTTTGCCCCTCCCTTCGTGCTATCCCCCGTTAATCCTTCAACTGTTCCATTCTATGCGCTGGATCAAACCACTTGGTCAAATTACATGGTCCCATATTTCCTTGGCCCTAAAATGTGCAAGACGACATCAAGCCAGCTGCATTCTCAGCAACTTTTTTTTAAAAATAATGCATTTAACTAAATAATGTGGCCTCCACAACTGGAAAGCATGATTGCTTTGTTACTGCAATTTAGAATGCTGCCTTGTTTTGTAGCTTGAGTCCGTGTTTTAGGTAAAATGGTTCAAATGACTTAAAATGTTTGGTTGACACTTCTGTGGAATTTGTGGCTGTGGGTGTATTAGATGTGTAGCCAACATGTGCACTGCCTTTATAGGAGGTAGTTGCAGTCTAAATGAATGAGTATTTTGTACATTCCAAGTTGCTGTAAAAATGTGGTTTTTGCCCAAGCTCCACCTACATGATCTGTGTGTGATTAAGGTTGACTTTGTGTTGCTTGATTGCAATTCTAAAAAGATAATTTATCGAGGATGTGATATTTCCCCAATTTCATTCGGCATGTGAAGATCCAATATTTTATATATACACGCGCACGCACCCCCCCACCATGATATAATTACTCACAATACAACTACTGAAGTAATTCAAACAAGGACCCATCCAGCTATAGCTTATTTTACTATGTATTAGTAATGCACATGAATTTGAAGTTTATTGCATTCTTTCACAAATAATGCACTATGCCCTTTTTTACTTTCTTTATTAGTCGAATCACGTCTCAGAAACATTTGACCATGCATTACACAGTTGAGATACATCATCACGTAGGAAGTTCATACAGCATACTAGTGGTGCAATGTTCAGGCTGGGCAATCAATTGAACACTTGAGTAAGATGGAAGCAAACATTTCCAAATTGAGAGACAAAGGTACCGCAGAGGACCAAAAAGAAAAGAAAAACAAACCGTCTGAATGAGCAGAACCAAAAACACTCTAGAGTCAACCCCAGGCCACCATCCACCCATCGACACTGCCTTCCTATTGGTCTGGGTCAGCATTCTAAGATAGCAAGTAGGCTGTGAAGGGGTTCGAGATATTCTTGGGTCTGTTCTGTAGCCCACAGAGATTACCATACTCTTTGTGCGTATCACTAAGCCAGGTCAAGTCTTTTAGCCATATACCCAACTCTGGAGGGGTTGAGTTCGTCCACTTCAACAATATGCAGCGTCTGGCTACAAGTCGCAAGCAATTTCCGATACTCTTTTGGTAGCCCCGGGAGCCATCCAAACATACAGCAGCGCAGATCACAAGGGATAGTCAGAATTGCATCTCGGCCAGCAAGCCGTTCTAGTGCGGTCAAACTGGTGTATGCGAGCAGGGGACAGATACACTTTATGTAGTGTCTTAAGCTGGATTACCTGTAACCAGATATTGAATGCCCCGCTGTGTGTACGGCCACAGAGCACCTCCCATTGTTTGTCCGTAAAGGGGGTCCCAGCATCCTTCTCCCATTTCTGTTTACACATTAGGGCTACCTGAGGGGAGTCTTGTTGTACTAAATTATAGAGAGCAGAGACCACTCCCTTACTCCTGGGGGAGCACCTAATAAACTTCAACAACGGAGTGGTCTGCGGACTCTTCGGGAATACAGGGGACCACTCCCTGAAAGCGGCTCTCATTCTGAAGTGCTGTAACCTTCGATTGAAACCCCTCCCATCTTTTCAGCGAATACCTCTTGGGTAACAAATTACCCGTCCGTGTACAGTTCTTCCATACGGCTAATCCCTGCCCCCGCCGTTCCCGAATGACAGCTTCATCACATGTTGGCGTAAAACTCAATATATTCCAAAGGGAAATACCTGGGTCAAAGGGGAAGTCTACCCTCAACCACATCCGGACTCTTTTCCATGCATGTAACGTGCATGCCACAGGATCAAACTTCTCCACTCTCTCTTTCAAGGTATGCAGGTATTTAACATGGTTGTCTACTGACAGCGTTTGGGCATCTCTACTTACCCGCACCACTAAGTATGTCACCGCTGTCTGCTCCCACCTATATCCTTCAGTGTTCGGAGGTCTAATCGTGGCCTCTTTCAGTGGGAATAAAGTGGATTTAGCCCTGTTTATTCTAAGGCTAGAGGCCTCGCCGAACCGTTCAACTTCCTTCAACAGCATGTCCAGATTGTTCACGGGGTCTTTAAAATACAGAATTGAGTCATCCGCGTACAGCGATACCAACTCCCTAGCACCACCCAATGCCAGGCCCCTAGTCCCATGGAATTTATGCAATCGTGCCATCATTACCTCCATCACTGCAGCGAAAAGCAAGGGTGAGAGCAGGCAACCCTGCCTGGTCCCCCGTCCCAGTTCAAAGGCTCGATACCTCGTGCCACTGATCCCAATTCGGGCGCTCAACCCAGCGTACAGCAGCCGCACCACCGAGAGAAAATACTTTGGGGCCCCCAACTGACATAATACCTCGAATATGTAACTCCATTCCACAGAGTTAAATGCATTTCCATATCAAGCAGAGCCTCCGCAGCTTGCACATTGGGATCGATCTGAGCCAGGATTGCGAACAGTCTGCGCAAATTTAACGATATCGGCCTCCCTGGTATGAAACCCGACTGATCCACGTGTATAATGCGTGAGACATGTAGAAGCAGGCGGTCCGCCAACACCTTGACAAACATTTTTTTGTCAAGATTCAACAAGGATATCGGGTGGTATGAGTAGCATTCAAGGGGGTCCTTCTCTGGTTTCAGGATTAGTGTCACAACTGCTACGCGCATTGTCGGGGGGAGTCGCCTCACCTTCATGGCCTCCTCCCACACAAATAGCATATGCTGAGCCACTTCAGGGCCCCACTCCTTGTAGAACTCGGCCGTTATCCTGTTTGCCCAGTGCTTTAGCAGAAGGCAGGGCTCGCATTGCTAGAAGGACCTCATCAAGTGTGATGGGCGTGGCCAGTGCTTCCACCACCACCTCACTCAGCACCGGTAGGGTTGCCTCCCTAATATGTTCCTGTAGCTCAGCCATGGGCAGTGTCGCCCGAGATGCATATAGGCTCTCATAATAATGTCAAAAAGCATCCACTATTGCCTCCGGCCTCACTACCACCTCCCCCTCCTCTGTCCTCACGGCTGTTATTTCCATGTTACCCCTTTATCGTATAACCATTGCTGCTAGAAGTTTGCCAGGCCTACCCTCCTCGTCATACCTGCAGAGACTAGACTTCGTAAATTCACAGTAGATATCTCAATTGCAAATATTCACATTGTTGCCTGGGAGTGAGTGTGTCATGAACAAACTCCGGCATGATGGTGTGTGCTCAATTAGAACTCCTATACTTCAGAAAACAGAAGGTGACTGATGGGGAACAGTACAGTAATATTACATAACTAACTTTGGGAGCGTAGTTATTTGTAGGCAGAAAAGGTGTACCTCTTAATGCTGTAGATGAGGTACCAATCATTCCCAGTAGTTGTACAGCACAATGCATCTAAAGTGTTATATTGGGAGGTGTATTTGGAAGGTTGTAGAAGAGTTAAATTAGTCTGCTCTGTTTAACTAATTTGACGCTGTTGAAAACTAAAAATAAAATCAATATTGACATATGACCAAATAAAAAACAACTTATCATATATATGTAATCCTCAGAGGATGCCTCTGCACGCACACTGTGATCCTCCTCTCCTAAAATTCTGCAGGTTCTCCTTGTGCTGGGGGTAAACGTATCTGGAAACGAGAAGGAAGACAGCCCTCCAATGAAGTGAGTGATGTTGCAGCCATTTCATCATTCCATCCAAATCCTGAGGCTGTTCAGATAAGTATATATGGTTCATGGTTACAAATACTGTAATGACAGTCAGTGTTGTAGACAATTACATGAGCACCAAACCTAGTGTTCATTAGGGACTTAGTGAATCATGTTTACAACCCATTTATTAGACGTGTGTGGAATATAAAGATCTGTCTGTGTTCATTCCCATGGCCCCAAAATTCTCTTTCATATTATCAGAAAGCAGGAAGGAACTCTTATTGATGCTGTTTGTCCCTTTCCCATTCCTCACAGGGGTATTTAAAAGAGTGCATTAAGGGTGTACCACACTGTCCATTTTGGGACGAGAACCTTTCAGAATATGCATATGATTATTCTATGTTCAGATAACATGCTTTTCTCAAAATGATAATTGTAAAGTTCTTATTATGTGGTCCGGACCTCTGTTTTTGAGTTCGTTCTTACTGCTTTCCCCTTCCATCCTGTTAGTAATCCATAGCCATCCAATATGGCAAGCAACTGGTAAGGAGTTTACAGCCTGTTTGGTGTCCTTTTGGAGAGATTTGTGTGTTTAAGTGTGATTTCCAATCTGCTTTTTCTTCTGGATTGCTTCTAGAGGGCACTGCCTTTGAGGTATAGTGCTTGTTTGTTTCTGTCATTTTCCTCTCTCCTCCCACCCTCTATTTCCTAAGCACAGCTACCAGTGCAGCCTTGCCCAGGGCTAAGAGCACCTCCCTAGGGAAGCTACATCCAGGGACAACATTTAGGGGTCGCCACAACTGTGACCCCTGTGGTCCCCCTGTGGTCTCACTGCGACCCCTAAAAAAAGTTTACAAAAGTGTTTATTTTTTGTGGCCAGCACCATGTGGCTCTTTGCTCTTTGCTTCTGGAGTGGCTGGCTTTCTTGTTCAGGCCGACAAGTCTAACACTTTCAGCAGTGACCCTAAATAAGAAAGAATAGGAATACCAAATTTGTTTTTCTGGAATTCTATACAATAATTGCTAGACTGATTAAAGGTTTATTTCAGTCACACTTCAGGGGGTGAGTTACTGAATTAGTCTGTTCTTAAACACCTCAACTCAGCCTTTCATACTTCTGAGGTCGATAAATGAGTAGCAACACAGGGTGGGTGATATTGGGTGTATATTTTATTCTATATAAACCGCTTAAGTGTAAGTGCTATGTCACTTGGTAATATGGCCTGTATATACTGATCTTAATGATGCATATGGCAATCCATTCTTGTATGAAATGTATATCACATTATAGTGATATCGTAACCATATATTTTTTTCATAGTGTATTTAGGAACAATGCTATGTGATGGCCCTTCCTGTTTTGTCAAGGGGTGAAAGGTCGCATTCCATCACTTCCCACGATATCGCTTCGGGTGTGGTCAAATTACATCACTTCCTGTGATGTCATCAGATGTCAAGGGTCGTGTGATTTCACTTCTGCTACCTCTGGCATATTGGCGAAATGACGTCCCTGGCGCCATCGCTGTTTTGCCCTGGGCTCCCTAGGCAGGCCTCCAATGCTGCCTGCTGCAACTTCCGGGTAAGAGACGACTATTTGGTTGCACAGTTAGTGTATTTGTGATATCATGATACTGTCTTATATTTACCTGATCTATCATTTCACCTTGGCTTTCACTCTAGCTGCCCTATTTTGCCACTGTGCTGAATGTAGCTGCTTTTTGCTTATAGCCTCCGTGTTATACTTAGCTGTATTTTTTACTATAGCCACTGTGTAGAATTTTGTCTCGCTTAGAAATCACACCCTTTTAAATCTAGCTACCCTCCAAGTATAGCCTCTGTGTTAAATTCAGCTGCCTTCTGAGTATAGGTACTGTTACATCTAGCAGTATTTTGAATGTTGCCAGTGTGTTGAATTTAGCTGCCTTTTTTTAGTATAGCTACTTTGTTAAATTCAGCTGTCTTGTGAGTTTAGCCTCTGTAGAATTTAGCCTTGCTTAGATCCCACCCCATTTAAATAGAAATGCCTTTTGAGTATAGCCACTGCAATGAATTCAGCTGCATTTTTTTATAGCCAATGTGTTATATTTAGCTGCCTTGAGTATAGCGGCTGTATAGAATTTAGCCGCCCATTGAACTCGCCCCCTTCTAAATCTAGCTTCATTGCAATTATAGCCCTGTTTTAAATTCAGTTGCATTCTACAGTATAGCAACTGTTCTATTTAGCTGCATTTCGAGTATAGCCACCAAGTTAAATTCAGCTATATTTTGAATATAACTACTTTGTAGAATGTAGCCGTGCTTTGAATTGGCTCCCATCTAAATTCAACTGCATCTACGAAACCAAGAACCCAGCCAGGACACACAGGTACCTATCACTCTCCATGCTTATGGGAAATAGCTGAAGACACAACCACCCACCCAAGCATCTGCTATCATGCACAAGACACATCACACAACCCCTGTGCCATAAGAATGCAGCTATCGACAAAGATTCCCCATGGCAAAATTTGGTCTAGCTGGACACACAAGTCTCCTGCACTTGCATACTCTCCAGACTGGCTAAGAAGCACACATGCATTCTAAACTTCTCTGACAAATTTCCCATATGTACCTTGGACTTCGGTTCCCCAGGGGTGTTCACCTACAATGCTTTGAGGCCATAACAATGGGAAAAAGTGCTATACAAATGATAATTACATTACAATATGAACTCAAAGTGATCAGTAGAAAAAAACATGACACAATTTTCAAGACATACAGTATTAAGTACTAGTAATTTCCTTTTTTGAACAACTTTTTTTGCAGAGCATACATGCAATTTCGTGTCTGAAAATGTCCTCTCGTTGGAACGGGGAAAACTCCGATTTAAACCAGGAATTTCAACTGCAATGAGCGGTTTGTCACTTGATCATATTACGGCATGTCTACAAGTGATGCTGTTGCGCAGAAAGTAGTGGCACAGAGGATTATTGCACACAGCGTTAGACTATAGACTTTTAACCACATGTGGACTATTCTCCTTTTAATTACCAATGCACATACTGCCTATCCAATATGTGGCACGCTTGTCTTTGGCCAAATACCAATAAGAAACTACTTTTCTTACCGGACTTGGGGATTCTACACCGTATGCACATATACACACTGAGCTCACACTCTTGTGGTAGAAATACACAAGGTTAATGCACCTGCAGCACAATGTTTGACGAGTATGCTGCATGTAATTCTGGCACTCATATCATTTGAATGCATGCTAAAGAATAGTGCGCAGTCACAAGGAGTTCTGTTTTGGGTAACTGCCCCCAGGAGCCACAATTTCTCATGGATTTTGTTTTGTTTTCTATTCCCTACAATCCTCCCCTTCACCAACCCCTTGCAATCCCTTTTACTTAAGCATTTAATGTATATTTGTGTTTGTTCAGACATTTAAAAACGGTATGCACTTGCATTGGCAACCTTTTGCAAATACTTTGTTATGGGTCGTAATACTTTTGTTATGTATGATGTACTTTATTTTTAATTTGATTACTTATCACATGATTTGTTTTGATGTATGTGATGAATACAGCTACAGTGTCTAGTTTTGAAAAAGACCTTGGTTAGGTCAAAACACGTGTCAACAAAAGGACACACCTTATAATAAAGGCACTTTTTGTACTGTTGTCTGTTAAACACATTTTTTGGGGGCAAGCAGCCATATATGCCTGGGGAGGACCAGTGCCACACTCCAGGTACCTCATACAACTCTTGCAAATTCTTAATATAAAAACAACAATTCACAATAACAAAACATTTCTCCATTCCTTCCCTCCCTGAACGCTATAATCTAACATTCATCAAGTTGCCATTCTGAATTCCTTCAGCCACAATTATTCCTAGGCACATAACATTGGTTGTAAATTCCAATACCACTCGTGAGTCATAGGCACCCCCCTTCAAACCAGTCCACGTGGGGGATGAGAGTCGCGGACAAGCTTGACATAGGAACTAAATCCTTAACGCGTTCCCCGTGCAGTTGCTCCCCGGAATAGCTGGCCTTAGACTAGAGTGGGGACAACTCCTCTTCAAGCTCTGCAATCCCCCATCTCCCTATGTCCCACTCAAGTCCTCATCCCACTGGTTAATCAAGGGTCCCTATTCATGTCGAAAACGATCCCAAGTGGTCATGCACTATTGCTGTTAATTTCTCCATAGCCATGATCCCCTGGAATGTTTTCTCCAATTCAGTCTTCGAGGAGATCCGGAACCTTGTCCATCCTTTGGCTATCAGCTAATTCCCTGCCCTAAACGTCGCCTCCCACATCCTGGGGGATCTATATTCCTCCCTATCCCTGGTGAGGGACACTTAACAGCATCTGGATCAAGTCCAGCGTATGCTGCGCCTCCGTTATTTCACTTATCCAGTTTAGGAGTTCGGCCCAAAAACGTGCATTCGTAGGCAGTGCCACCACATATGGAGGGGGACAAGGGGAAACTCCTGGGAACATCCTAGATAATTTGAGGGGGTCCCAGTGCCATCCCTGAAGGATCTTTTAATTGTGGTTCATGGAGGAAATTAAGAGGTTCTCATGGAAAGTCAACTTATAAATCTTGGCCCAATCTTCATCTGAGAGGTCCCCCCAAAGCTAGTACCGTACAGTCTCTTAAATGTAGGTCTTCCCATGATGCCTGCAGTAATGAGGACCTTATATATTTGTGAGAGGAGGCCCTTCCTGTCAACTCAGGTGTTGAAGATCTGTTCAAATGGATTAAGGTCTTTGGATACACGAGTGATCCACTTCGGGTCTGTTTGCAGGCCTTTGAGTCCAAGATAGTCAAAGATGGAAAATGTGCCCCTCCCCAAAACCTCCCTCACCTCGTCAAATGTAAGAAATTCACTGTCCCTAAACAGCTGTCCTGCCCTCTCCAGGCCCCCATCCGACCACTGTTGTGAATGACAGAGTCCTTGGAGAGAGAGGTGAAGTGTAGAGCCGCACACTGAGTCATGGGAGAAGACCAAGAGGAAAGCCCTGGTTTGCCTTATTTTTTTCCATAGCACCCATGACACTCCCAGAGTGGGTGATCCCTTAGCAGGCTGGCCAATTCATGGTAGGGAAACCTTAAGAGGTCCCTCACCTTTGTGTGGGTGAGCTTCCATATCCTTTGAGTAAGTCCAGTATGATCTAATCTCATCATGTGGTTGAGCGTCACCTGTAACTGGGAAGCTTGATTGTAAAGAAGCACGTCAGGGAAGCAGAAAACTCCTTAATCTCCTGGGAGGGTGAGAGTAGCTCTTTTTACCATGGGTTTTTGTTCCACCATATAAACTCATTGACTGAGGGGTTTGATTCACTGAAGCAGCTTTCCGGGAGAATACTAGGGAGAGCTGTAAACAAATAGAGAAGACTGGGGAGGATGTTCATCTTCACTGAGATCATACACCCATACCAGGAGTGCTGGTATGAGTGGCTTCCAATAAACATTGCTAGTCATTGGCAGTTAACATGGAGATTAGCACAAAGCATACGCGGTGTGCAACTCCTGCCGCACGGCCGTCCCATGGTGTACCACGCATTGCCATAGATAAACAGTGTACGTCAGCACATAGCCATGCTACAGCAAAATCCAGTCCGATTCAAAAGACTGCTCCACAGCGTCGGCAGTGCTTCTTTTCAAAGTAAGTCCATTTTGTTTTTACCTGCATTTTCTGCATACATTTGAAACCCTGGTTACCCGATTTGGCTTATTAAACTGACCTTGTTTTTGATTACCCTCTGGATACATGAAACTCTTAACATATTACCGGCAACGTCTTCAGCTTGATGTACTTAATGGATTGAAATATGTATTCCCGTTCTGTCTACAACTGGCCGCCAGTCCTTGGATTCTTCCAGAATTGTCTATTTTGTTTGTTGTGGCACTCGTAAAAGCACTTCTGCATATTTGGATAGCTCGGATGGACTGTTACCTTCAACAATAACTATTTGGACCCCTATACTGATATTTAAAGGCACCAGAACACCGTTTGGAGTGTCCTTGTGCCGTCTGGGGATAGGCCCTATTAACCCTATTAACTTTACCTTTCTCCTTTCGCCTCGGATCTTTATCAACCTATCAAGGGGAAGCACTACTGACTCACCTATCCTGTAATCTCCCTTTATGTAATCATTCTTTACACTACACTGGTCCTCATTACGACCCTGGCGTTAAGGGATTACCAGTACGGGTAAGGGTACCGGTAATCCCTTAACGCCTGATTACGAGGTCCCTTTGCGGGTCCCGACCTTAACGGCTGGTCTGTACCAGCCGTTAAGGTCGGGACCCGCAAAGGGACCTTGAAGGTGATTACGGTACAAGATTTTGCGGTACCGTAATTACCGCCTTCCCCATTCCCATTGAGCCCTATGGGGCAAAAATGGGAATGGGGAAGGGCCAATGGTAAATGGGGAATTATCACCCCGCCAACCTTGAAATGGGGCGGTAATTCCCCATTTCATCATGGCGGATTCAGTAAATTACCGGCGTTAACCATGGCGCTAATAGCGCCATGGTTAACGCCAGGGTCGTAATGAGGCCCACTGTCTTTTATATCATTTTGTTCAACAAATGAACAGAAAGGGCTTTTGACAACCACCTGATTCGAACACTTCACTACAAGTCTAGAGCTCATGATATCCAGGTTAGTTATTAAAGTACATATTCTTTCTATACTAATAAGGTGTATACTTGCAGTTATAGCTCTACTCTTTTGCATTTCAGACTGGCGCTTCCTTGGTGGTATTTTATGCTCTTTCATCTGAATCACAGACTCACCCGTTTATGTATTCTGGTGAACCTTTGCTTCATAGGAAAAGTCTCCCACATTGAGGAGACCCTTGAGAGGGTTATTTTTGGAAAAGAGAAACCAGAAGCATTCGTGGCTGCACTGTTTGTTCTGAAAAGGAGAGAACCAGTGGATCCCATCTTTTTAAGTCCATTTTGATAGCTTCCAGGAGGGGGTTAAAGTTGGCCTGTCAGTTTGAGAGGTCCCTAGTGAGGCTGACTCAGATATTTAAGGGATGATTTCTCCACCCTCATACCCAGAAATCTAGTTTTGGAGTCCAGAAGTTTTGTTTCCCCTCCCATTCCCAGCAGGCAGGACTTATTTATTTTTAAGCCAGAGAAGTGACCAAACCTCTCAATTAGCAACATAAGTGCAGGGCTAAAAGAACGAATATCAGAAAGATAGCCCAAAATGTTGTCTGCAAAAAGGGGCAGTTTACATTCCACCTCCCTGAGAGTAATCCCCTCAATTGCCTTGTCTGTTCTGATGGCGATGGCTGGGGGCTCCATGCTCCATAGACAGGGCATCAGCAGAGGCGATGAGGGACACCCCTATTGTGCCCCTTGTGAGAGAAGAAAGGAATTTTATAGTACCCCATTTACCTGTAACGTGGCTGTTGGGTATCTATAAAGTGCTGAGCTTATGGCCTTTAGGAATGTCCATATGGAATGGATGGGATTACACCAGAGTAATTCGGAGTCCAAATAAAGGAACCAACTCAGGAAGATGGCAAAGTACTGTTTTATTAACAATTATCTAAAACAGGGAGGTTACAACTTACATCAACAGACATACGCTCAGTCTCTCAATGATCTCCACACAAAACATGGTTCTTATACACAAAATGCACCAGAGTGACGTCATACTATGTGGCAATAGTGAAAAACCTATCAAGGGTCAGGATTGGTTAAGGGAAACATCTAAGTATACATTTCTAGAGCTAGGATGATTATTGGCTTCCCGTTCTCAGATGGACAACTTATGCCTACCTCTAAAAACATGTAATTTCAGAAACATTAGATACAGTTTCTCATTGGTTTTCAAACTATAAGGTTCTTCGTTATACAGACTAATATAATTGGGTGGCATGCTTGTGCCACGTCTGGAACATTTGGTTCATTTAGCAGCATGTAAGCCCAGACCCAGGTGCAAGGAGATAGGACAAGAAACTACCTCACCACCCAATTGGCTCATCATCTCTCATTGCCCATGCCTTCTGCCATGAAATTGTCTTTGTACTTGGCCTTGCAGAGTATCCTCCTCTTTGAGAATGCACAATAGTGAGGACACTCACTATCGTGCCTGGAACTCAAGTCCAAACTCTATTTCCATCCTTGGCTCACGTGACAGGAGACCACGATTTGGTCAATTTTTCAGCTTTGAAATCCTCTAAATGAATTCAAGCTTGGCATCCTTTGCGTTCTTTCTTGCACCTTAACACAGGAAGGTTCATCCTCTGCACACTCATCCTTCAGAGGAGATAGCTGACCTTGCCTTCTAGAATCTTGACTTTAGGCCAGGAAGCTTTGCCACACAGCTCCATGGGCTTATGATTCTTTCTGCAATACAGTTTTCCATTTCCGCTTCATGGGTTCTGGTTTACAGTCAACATACTTTTATTTGACATATAAAAATCTTCAAGTCAATACATAAAAACATTATCCATAGCACAATAAAAATACATCTCATAAAATCATCATGATCAACTGGATCATTTGGCAGTTCAATATTTGGTGACAACATAAAACATATGTATTAAACAACTTTAAAATATATCCCAGTCAGGAGAGCTTAGCTCGCAGCCTCTATGCTTTCCAGTGAATTCAATTATATTAAAGGTGCAATTTAATTAACTTCATATGTAACAGCCAAGATATCTTGCCACTGCAAAGACTACAACTTGCTGAGTGCTTTGTTTTAGGAATGGTATTGCCAATGTAGTGTCTCTCAATCAGACTTCTCTCAGCACAACTTTCCTCAGGTGTTCAGTTTTCTTACATAACAAAGTGAGTCATTGTTTCTACCTCCTCCCCCCCACCCACGACCACCCAACATAGTGGGCACTTATCTGAATTTAATTCTTTCCATTTGGTTGTGAAACTTGCCACTTTAAGGATCCCCAGTCTCACTTGCATGTAGAGACTTCTCTCATGGGGGGATGAATATAATATTGATAAGATTTCCTGCCTGGGGAGAGGAGCTCGGGGTAAGCCAGACCCAGTGTTAACTTCCTCGCACTAGTCACCAATCGATCCCTTGCTTTTTCATTTGCTCATAGCTGTTGCTCCTTTCCAATACCCGGCGGCTGGTTTTGGGGCTTCTCCCATAAGTTAACACCATTTAGTTCCCAGAGCGTCTTCTTTAAATGACGGACCCACTGTAGGGATTTCCCTCCCTCCAAAGACATTACATGAATCAGAGCTTCTCTATAACTTCAGCAGACCCTCTTGATTTCAAAGTCTTAACCAGAAGAGGGCAGGGCCTAGTGATGCCAGAGAGGCCACTGGATTACCTTTGACTCCAGAAACAATTCAGTGGGGGTGCATTTGGGCAAAAGGACATGTTTTTTTAAAAAGAATTTGGCCTCATTGGAAGTCAGTTTTTCTAAATTTCCATGCCCCCACAATTCGGCCCCGTACAGAGGAGCAGGAACTACATGTCTCCCATACAGATGTGTAAATTGCGCCACTCCCGTGCTTTGCATGGAAAGCAGCTCTGGACCCCCCAAACTTGTCGAGGGTGGTTGCAGAGCATTTTACTTGGGCAACCCACCCCTCTGTCTCTTCAAACCAGATCCCCAAGTAATCAATATGTTTTACCTGCTCTATTTGATTGCCGTTTACCCCCAATTTCAATAATCTAATTTTTGTAAGCCTAGGCCTGAACACCATTGATTTTGTCTTAACAGTGTTCAGGTTCAACTCCAATTCATCACACTTTTGCACAAACAGTGCCAATGACTTAGGCAGCCCTTGTGGGGTTGTAGTCAAGATTACTGCGTCATCGGCATAAAATAGAGCAGGGATTGTATCCTTGTCTAATTTGGGACAATCCTGACATCTTGTAAGCAAGGTGTCTATAATTTCAAGGTGGATATATAAAATAAACAGGATAGGAGCCATGGGCAACCCTGTTGCACCGCATTCGTCAAATCGGAATCTTCTGCTAATTCCCCTCCCAGGCCAATGCGCACTGTAGCTTTATTGTCTGTGTAAAGTAGCTTAATCAGTTTGATCAAGTGGTCCGGAGCTTTGCATAGGGAGAGTATCTTCCAAAGATTTCCTCTGGAAACAGAGTAAAAAGCTGCCCTAAATTCGAGGAAAATAGCATACAAATTCATGTGCTTCAGCACCGTATATTTCTGTATAAGCATATACAATAAAAAGCAATGCTCAATTGTTCACCTATTTTTCCGGAACCCAGCCTGCAGATCACTTATTACCTTGTAGTTATCAGCCTAAAGTTGCAATTTCTTTAGGATCATTTTCCCCCAACAGTTTGCCTGCGCAGTCCAGAAGGCACATGGGACGGTAGTTGGCCAGGTTTTCCCGCCCACCTTTTTTATAGATGGGGATTATAATGGCCCTACGGCAAGATTCTGGGATCGCACCCTCCTGGATAATCGCGCTGAATGACCTGCACAGGACAGGGGCCCATAAGGCTACTTCGTCCTTAAACAGATCCGCTGGAATAAGGTCTGGGCCCGCTGCCTTGCCCCCTTTTTGGTTGGAAATTGCAAGCACAACATCCTCTATGGACACACTCTCTACACCCCCACTCGGGTACTCCTCTTTCTTAAACAGTGCCTCTCAAGGGTCAATATGCACCTCTCCACCATATAGGGTCTCAAATTGGGATCGCCATTCCTCTGGCCCTCTACAACAATTAAGTGTCTGTTCTCCTCTCAGGTTATTGTCTGTTACTAACTACCAAAATAGCACGTTATTCTTGTTTTGGAGTGACTCAGACATTGACCTCCACTTTTCCTGTACATGGTCATTCTTTTTAATGGCAATCAACTTTTTGTACTCCGGTCGGGCTGGACGTAATTTGTTTTTATCTACTGCCCCCTTTATATTTATACAGCCCAGGATTCCCTTTTTAGCCAATCGGCACTCATCATACCACTCCTTTTTTTGCAGTGTTTTCTTTCTTACAGACCTCTTGTGGTAAGAGATATGGGGAAGTAGGTTATTGTTCATATTTCCAAAAGCCACTGGTATTTCATTCATGATACAAATGTCCAGTTTTTGTGCAATGGCAGCTTCGCCTGCATTCTAGTCACTACTCGTAGTCAGCTTCTACGATGACTTAATCTACCTTGCGTTTCAGCGTCTGTAGATTTCTTGAACTGCTGTTTTCTGCAGCACTTTGTGCACGTGTAATCTTCTTTTACACTTTAGAGTTCACTCGATCCTTCGTCATTGGCCCACTAGAATACATACATCATCTTCAGCGGTGTCCAGTTAAAGGCTCGAAAGCAAAAGGGTCGAATGCAAAAGGGTTGAGTGCATTTGACCGAAAACCAAAGGATCGAACATTTTTTTTAAATGTATATCTTTTTTTTTGCTCTAGTGTAGCTTTAAAATGGTTTTTTTACCCAAAAACAGGGGTTTTGTGGGGGAACCCCCCCAAAAAAATGGATCCTTTTATTCGGTCGAATTGACTCGACCCTTTTGCATTTGACCCTTTTATTTCAATCCTTTGACCTATAACCATCTTCAGCCAGTACCTCGGGACATCAGGCACACCTTTTATGACGTCACTAGCTCCTCTTCTTACCTCTTTCTCATATTCCTTCAGTGAGTTCCTCTTGCAGTTGTTGTCACTTTGGGGGTACATTGGGTAAGGTTCTCTTAATGGGTATGTGCTTCCAAACACTAGCTGTGGTATTGGCACAACGGCTGTTGTCAAACACGGCACGGTCTCATGTCTCCAATACAGGAGTCATAGGGGGGCTGGATCTCCTGCAGATGTATACAGCTGTTGACGAGGAGAGGTAATTACTGACGGGCCCATTGGTCAGCACTCACCCTCCAAAACTTGTAATACAAGATAGCTGCACCATGCAAGGAAAGAGTGCAGGATTCACATACTCCGGCAAGAATCAATAATCAGGACTCAGTAAATTGGCAAAAGGAAGTCCGTTTAATGATACATGCATCAGTTTATGGAAATCAGCAGCATCGCGAACACCTGTCTCGCCCTGACTTCCCCGAACTTCAGTCAAACAGCCTTTTTATTGGCAAATTCCGTCATCAATGACGTACAATTCTATAAAAAATCATCATGCAATATAATTGGTTGGGAAAGGTAACTTAAGTATAGGTGTTATATCTGTATATGAAAATAAGGCATACGGATTGGATAACTCATCGGGTGGGCATCTATGCCCTTCCCTCTACACCACACGTGATTGACGTCACTACAAGTACGACGTCCCATTGATTACAATGTCTATAGGACCCTAGATTACATGGTTCTTTGTGATTGGACGAGTTACGCCCCTAAACATAAATCTCCACTTTAATTAGCAGCATGCACAATAGAGACCCTGGTGCCTGGTGTCCCAAGATTCACACTGCCTCCCTTCCATCAATCAGTGGTTTAGGGCTATGTGTCAATTAGTTGGCTGGGTATGGCCTCGGATCTGTAGTCTCTTATCAGGAAAATTTATGGCACCCTCTGGTTCTGGATGACATCAGGCGGTGGTATATCTTCGCGCCTGTCTGGTCACGTGTTGGTCCACCGTGAATCTGCTTCAGTTTCCAACCTTTTGTGCATTTAATTATGTATGCGCTTGGCCACCTGCATGGGCCTCTCTTATCTTGACCTTCACGGGCGGGCTGGCATGCTCTGAAGTTGGAGCCTTGTGAGCACATGCTCACCTCCCCTTCTCTGGTTGACCTCGATTTCCCCGGCATGAGCCATCCTTTGATAAGTTTCGATCCCGCTCTTTTCCTCCGCTTGGGCCTGGATATGAAACTTGGCCAGTCAGGCCTTGGCCGCCTGGGAGTACTTCTGTTTATACAAAATGGAGTTGCACGTGTACTTTGTGCTGTATTGAGGTAGATGTATACAGTCGGCGCTTGCTGCTCTAACTTCTACTAAGCAGACTTTTGCAAGCAGACTCAATTACTTAGCATCTTGTGTTTCAAGCTTATTTACACACGTTCAATAAGGCGGTTGCTTCCATCTTGTCTCATGGCACCATTCTCATACGTTTTTCACAGTGTCTCTCCCCTTCGTCCATTACAATTATCCTCACAGTTGTTGGTACTGGCATGCATAGCTTTCAGTAGCCACTTCTGGTTGTTCTCTGGGCTGCCCAGGCCCTTAGTCTATTTCCATTGGCCTTCCATTAAGGCCTTCAGGGTTTCCTCGTGGACAGTCTGTAAATACTCGTCGTTTCGTACCAATGGCAGGTACGGTTGTGTGATTGGGTACGCCCGTGCTGCCCAGGGTTGCCTAGTTATGGGCTTTTCAACAGGTATTGATCTTCTAATGTACACAGGGCAGAGGCCCATTGCAGCCCTTTGTTGATTCAGCTGTTCTTCGTATATGTCACATACCTTGGCAAGTACCTTACTGGCAACTCACAATGGGGGGCAGGGGTGCAGGTCGTATCTGGGACCTCCTCTACACTCCCACCCTCTGGTCGGTTCATCGACCACTGATACTTCCTCCTTTATTTTCAGTTTCTTGCTCATCGTCTCCTGGGTTTACACAAGAAGGCGTGAAAGTATGCAATTTTGGTGTCCATATCTTTATCACCCCTTTCAAGCTTCCTGCTGTTTTCACATGCTCATCCTTGTTCCAGGTCATCAATTGGCATTGTCCATTTGGACTGCAGTAAATCCATTTGCCTTCATACCTTCTTCGTTTCTTGGGATAAGTGAATTTTGTTCCCTCTGGTGCAAATTCACTGGCCTTCACCAAGTCCTTTATCTCCTCATCTTTCAGGTCTCTGGGCTTCCAGCCTGGTTCAACATTGACCATAATTTTCATCCCAATGGCTTTCTTTGAAGTTTTCTGGCACTGTGTGATGATTATCTTGACAACACAGACTCCTATCAGCACCACTGCTAGCAAAGCTCCCAGAAACTTGAATAAATTGTCCATCCATTGTGGGACCCATGAGAATAGGTTCCCAAACCAACTGTCATCATCCACTTTGTCTGTTTCATCAGTCATCTGGTTTTTTAAAGTCGTCAACATGCTTATGGCCTCTGTGAGGGTTCCATTTCCCTCATCATGCGATGGTATAAATGTGCAACATGATTCTCCAATTTTTGCACAAACACCTCCATCCATTGCTGTGATCATGTCCAACACGTATCTATTCTGAAGAGTCATCAGCCGGATTGCTCTTAGTTCCTCCTTGATTGCATTGAATCCTTTTATAGTGGTGTTGATGGTCTGCAATAACTCCCATCTGGTTATCTGCAACCATTTAGCATTCACTCCAATTTGGATGTGTGGCAGGAACATTGTGGTTAATACTGTTGAAGTGAGGCTGAACAGCCTGTGTTCATATGGAATCGCATAGAATGCTTCTTCTAATTTGGCAGAAAAGTAGTTTTCTCTCTTCATTCTGGATATCACTTCTGCAGATCTCCTCCTTCTCAGATGTGCATCTGCTTTCGGGAAGCTGTCCAGATTCAGATTGTTTTTTGGAATCACCAGTGCGGGAACATGGACAGTGACCAATGTACATATGCCCCCCCAATTTCTTGGCAGTCTTATGTATGCTTTGGATCCACATGCCCAATAGCGGTCCATCAGGACTGCGGTTCCTTGTGCCATTCCTGGTGCCTCATATATTCGTCCACAGTTTTGATTTTCCCCCATTTTCCTTGTACCATTACTTCTGAAGCACAGTTTCGGGTTCTCCAACGGTACTATTTGCAGGGGCCCTCCCCTGTCTTCGACCCATGTTAACAGCTTCACAAACTTCGGCCATAGAGGTTTACATAACGTCTGTGAGTTTTCTACTGCTTCCTTGCAGGCTCCAAGGACCATCCAAGCTCGGCAGATTACGACTCCTTCCTCCCATCCGTTAGAGGAAACTACTGATCCCCAGATCTGCATTTGTCCTCGGTTTTTCCAGATTTGAGCTTCTTCTGCCGTTTTCCCTTGGACGTTCAGTCTTGAGTTTATTTCCCACCTTATTCCTGACCCTTTGACATCAGGGTTTTCATATCTAATAACGTGATTCTTGGTGTGCGCCCTGTTTCTTGTTTTGATATCCTGGACTTCATCAGGGTAGTCCTTTTTGTTGGCCCATATCAATGAGGCATCTCTTCCCATGAATTGTCCTCTGATGTTGCACATAGCTACGTGTGACATACAGTGTGCTGTGGGGACATCTTCTACAGCCACGAAGATCTTGGACTTTCCCATGCTGTATGGCAGGAGTGCACAGACGAAACATTCGCCTTGTGATTGCCTTCGTCCAACTTCCTTCATGTGCTAGATGGGCTGTGCTGTCCAAGTAGTCGTTTAGTTCATTGTCCGTTTCATATGGGCTTCTCTTGATTCTTAACGTTTTCCTGTAGTTGGCCAACACTATGGGCCTCATTACGAGTCCGGCGGTAACCGCGGCGGTAAAACTGCCTGGTTACCGCCGGACCCGTATTAGCATTCCGCCTCCGTGATTCCCGGAATTACCGGGGCATTACAACCCCGGTTTTCCGGGAATCACGGAGGTGGAATGGTGTTAATCCCCATTTCCATTGAGTTCTATGGGACTCGATGGGAATGGGGATCATGGAAACACCGGCAGCATCTCGTAATGCTGCCGGTGTTTCCTCGTCCGCCTGCAGGCGGGCGGTGTTAAACCCGCCAGGTCAGACCTGGCGGGAACATCACCTCCCGCCTGCAGGAGTTGTGATCGCCCGGCATGGAAACAACGGTGGCGACGGGTTTACCGCCACCGTTGTTTCCATACTGGGCGATTTGTAATGAGGCCCTATGTCTCTGAATGCGTCTGTACTGCTCTTTCGTTCAGGTAGTTTCTCGGCTATTATCCTTGGAGGGGCAGGTTTCATTTCCTGCCCTGCAGTACTATGGGGAGGTCTTGTGTGTCTTCTTCTTCCCTCGTGCATTGTCTCGTAGATCTCCTTCCACATTTGGCTCATCATCCTTCCAACATGTGGCGGTGTCGCAGGTTCAGTAGTTACTTCTGGCGTTGGAGCAGGTGTGCTTGTTATCACAGTTGCTGCAGTTTTCTTGCTCAGCTCCTCATGTAGTTTATTTGCTCTTAGTATGAGCGGAAACACATACTTGACTACCACATGTGTCTTCCCCATGAGTTCTTTTGTGGCTTCCTCTGTTCTCTTGAGGGAGTTTGTCATGCCATCTCTGTCTTGTTGCTCACTTGGTTCTCTGTTCTCTGGAGCTGTTCGTTTCACAGGTATCTTTTGTGTTTTCTGTCGGTTCGGCCTGGGGTCTCACAGCCATTGACACTTGCCCTTGCTCGTGTGCACTCCTTGTGTGGGTGCGTGCTGTGGACAGCGCTATGTTGTCATTCATTCCGTACTGACCCTGTCTTCAGCTTTTCTCGTCATTTATAATTTCAGGTGCATCCATATCACTGCTAATTAAATTCAACTGTAAATCATTTGCTTTATCATCTATTTTTCTTGGGACAGGGATGACAATATAAGGTCTGGGTGCCTTTGTGGGGCCAGACGCTCATTACCTGGTGGATGCACGGACATTGGGATGCTTTGTGCACCAATAAAAAAATGCAGTTAACGACAAAAATACTACAATAATCACTATACATATACATATGATTGCCTTGAAGGACAGTTTGCAGCACCTCCTTCCAGGAAAGCGGGGCGCCCATCCACTGGTGGCACAACTAAATTACTGGTTTGAGCCCCCATCTCGAACAAGTCCATAGTCAATAGTTTATTTCTTTTCTTATCTTGATTTTCGTTACTTAAAAAGTTCAGCAAACACTAAAGTGGCGGGTGCAGTTTAATGTCCCCCCTCTTGCGAGTGATGACGGACGTCTCTAGTTATGGAATACAGATCCTTTGCTAGACTATGGAAAAAGGTTAGACTACCGGTTTTAGCACATCACATTCTTCCTGAATTTGTGTATACAACGCATTCCCAGGGCACTTTCCCAATTCGTCTTGGCCCTGAGGACCTACATGAATTTGTTCACAGTGACACCATAAAAGGGTGGCTTCACTGCACATCACGCATAGATAAACCATTAAAAAAACAAAAATAAAAATAAAATTGAACATATGAGAAGGTAGGAAAAAATACGAAAAAGGTTGAAAAAAGTAAACACGGCAGTGAAGTTCGTGGCTCTGCTCCTTTCGCTTGGTTCTTCGAGGCGAGTTTCTGAACAGTCTCTCCCCCCCCCCCTCCCCATTTACTCCACTGCGGCATGATGATGAAAAACAGAGAAAAATAAGAAAGATAGGCAAAGAAGTTCAAGATGTAGTTATCCCCTTTTGATTTGTTCTACGTTGGGAGCATGAAGAACTGTGCCTTTGTTTCCTTGCTCTGCCCCCGGCTGGGGATTCTAAAGAGTTTTATCTTGGATCTCTCCTTTCTAAGGCTCGCTTCAGCAGCGGATGTCCATAATTGCTTCTTAATTGTGATGCAATGGCTCTTAGGAGCCTGTTAAGTTGGGCATTCTTTGCTGGATCATTAAGAAAAGTGGGCACATCGACAGTGATGGGTCTACCCACTAGTTCTGGAAAGTTCTTGATGAGGTGAAAGAAGACTGTGAAGGCAATTCTGCTGTCTTCGGGTGTTAACGACATTTGCTCTGTCTCTTTGGCTCTTAGGTCACAGGTCTTCCATGCAGTGCGATCTGTTTTTACCTCCTCGATGTGTCCCTCGCCGGATAGTTTCACTGGAATTCTCTCAGAAACTCCCTCTGAAAGCTGGACAGTTCCATTTGTAGCTTCATGCTATAGAAGAGTGTTCCTATCTTTCTCGCATTGGCAGGGTCTCTGAGGAAGTTGAGGGCGTCAACCTCGGCAGGTCTCCCTACCATTTCCGGAAAGTCATTTACTAAGCCGAAGAGGACATTGTGGGCTAGTAGGCTGTCCTCAGGGGATAGGGACATTTATTCGTTTTGCAGAGTCTCAATCACAAGGTTTTTTGCTGTCATGAACAGTTTCTTTGCTTATCTCCCCGATCTGTCCCTCGGCGGAAAGTTTCACTGGAGACTCCTGAGGAATTCTTGCTGAAAGTTGGTCAATTCTACCTGGAGCATGATTCCGTGGAGAAGGTTCTTCATGTGTAATAAATTGGCTGGATTTCTGAGGAAGGTTGCAACGTCGACACCATAGGGCCTTCCCACCATTTCAGGAAAGTCTGTGACCAGTCTAATCAGAACATTGTGGGCTAGCTGCATGTCTGCGGGGGACAGTGGTATTTGCTTCGCCTTGCTGGTTCCCAATCACACGCCTCGCTTTTGCTTTGAGCAGTCTTTGCACTTGCCTGCTGCGTGGTCTGCTACCACATTATTTAGTTTACTCCATATCTGGTTTAGAAAATTATTGTTTTGGGGATCTCTGATGAACATCAGTGTATCTGTGGTCCTCCCGACAAGTTCTGGGCACTCCTCAATGATTCAAAAGAATAACGTGTAGGTCACTTCGTCAATGACTGCTTGAGGCTGGAGCATTGGTATTTGAGTCACTGTGCTCAGGCAACTCGGCAAAGACCTCTGCGATACCAGTCAATAGTTGCCCGATTACCTTCTCATTTTCTGGGTCTTGAATGTATTCAGTGACATTTGTTTCTCTCCCTATGAGTGACGGGTATGACAGTACCACCAGTTGGAAGTAGGTTAGTACATCCCACATGAGACTTTTGCTGGGATGAACCATATGACCGTGAACAAAGTCTTTATGCTGGGTCCTTCAGAATAACAGTTTCAGTTCTCAGGAATGTCCGGTTCTGTTGCTTACCAGAGTCTTAGGTTTTTCAATGCTTTCTGTGGCTTTTAAATTTTCATGAGCTTAACGCTTTTGCTGATATGAATATGTGTTTTTCTTCATTTACCCTGCACCTCTGGCTGCACAGGGTGTTTGCTTGCTTCTTATTGTCTTTTTTATGCCTATAGAAAAGGTTCAGTGTGGACAAGATTTTCACAAAAGTTCTTTGTTGGCTACATTGAATGTTCATTTAATTGTCCCCTTATCACCTTTCACTTGGTTTGAAGAACTGTCTTGTTTTGAAAGTCTCACTTTTATATATTATTTTCCTCGTTCTTGTAACTTGTCTGCTCATGCGTCCTTCTTCCTCACCATAGATCTTGTCTACACGGACTGAGGTTCTTCTCCGTTGTCTGCGGATTCCTCGGCAGTAGATATAGTAGGAGTGCCTTCTCCTATAAAGGGCTCGACGTCATTCAGTAAGATCCAGGCTCTTCTTCCTTGGAGCTTGACAGCGGACGGGGTGCAGTCTTCTATGATGAAAGGGCCAATAAATCGGGGTTCGTCCCATTTCTTCCTCATAAAGTTCCTCACCAAAACGCTGTCACCAGGGAAGATGAGTGGCGCACAAAGACTGTGTGCTGCGCCTGTCTAAGCACTGTCTGTTGTGGTTTGTGGTGTGCTGTTCCCTTTACGCCGTCGCTGCAGCTGGCCTGAAATGACAGATGTACTAGAGGTAAGGAAGTCAAGGTAATTCTTCATTTCTTCTCCCAGAACCTCCCTAGCAGGTTGTGCATCACATCTAGACCTATCACGGGGGGTAAGAGGGGTTCTCATTATTCTACCAGTGATAATTTCGTGTGGCTTGAGATGATGGTCGGAGCCTGGCTGGTTCCGAAGCGCATATAATGCCAGTGGTAGGCAGTGCAGCCATCCCTTCTTTAATGTGAGCTTCAATTTGGCTATCCTTTCTTTCAACAGGCCGCTGAGCCGTTCACATATGCCATTTCCTTCTGGGTGATACGCCGACGAGAACTTGTGCTTTATACCAAGCAACAAGCTAATCTGCTCAAATACTGAGTTTACAAAATGGGGCCCGTTGTCTGACCTCATAACCTCACACACCCCCCACCTGGCAATGTGTGCCCAGAGGTGAATTGCCAGCAAATTATGCAATTGACCATAAAGAATGCAACATGCTGCGCTAGATTGGGCGTGAACCAGTCTTCTGAGAGCGTTGCCGCAAGATTTTCTTTTGACATATGGAAAGGGTAGTGGAGCTGTTCTAACACTACCTTTTGAAGGGCGACAGGCATTACTGGTTTACCAGTGCTGTCCTGCCTCCATAACCCATCAGAGGGGTTTAAAGAACACCCTTGACGCTTCCATAAATTCTTCTCATCCTGAGGTGCCTCCCCCTGGAGTTCCATCAACTGTGTCTGTCCCATATTGCTATAGGCTTCTGGAGTGGCTCGGGCTATCATCATTCGTTCATGGGCACGTGCCACCCCCATGTCCATGATTGTCTCACCCTTGGATGCCATGCGCTTGGCTTCCATGTCCGCTTCATGGTTTCCACGTGACACGAAATCTGTTCCCTTGGTGTGAGGGGCGCACTTGACGACCGCTATGCACACTTGGAGCTGTAGTGCTTTTATCAGCCTGTCCAACAAGGCTGCATGTTGCACTGGCGTGCCGTCCGCTCGGAGGTAGCCCCTCCTTTTCCATCATGCCAGACTTGCGTGCACAGTGGATGTTACATAGGCAGAGTCACTTTACACTGTTACTTCCTGGTCTGCGTGATTCTCATTGGCGAGTATCGATGCCACTAGTTTTGCAGCCTGAGCCGAATAGTGGGATGCTATTCGTGCACTGACAAGTACTTGGAACTCTCCATTTGCCATGTGTTTGATCACGCCCATGCCTGTATACCTTTGCCCGTCTTCTTGGTCAATTCTTGATGACCCGTCAATGAAGACGACTTCTCCGCTTGGCAGAGCATTCTCTCTCACTCTGGGGATTTCAACATAAAACTCTTCATAATTGGCACAGTCATGCGCGGGTTCTCCCTCTGTGACTGGCTCAGCAATAAACATAGCAGGGTTCACAGTTTTGCATCTCACTATTTTGATCGATGGATTTGAGATAATCACCTCATATGCGGATGCTCTCTGTGAAGTCAAGGTGCCTTTTGGCTTCTCCAATATGGCAAATAATGAGTGCTCAACATATGATGTCATGGAGCATCCCATCACAATGGATGATGCTTTCTCGATGGCAAACACGGGGGCTGCTAAATTTTGCTCGCATGGGAAGTGGCCCCTCATGACCGGGTCCAAGGTCCCACTGTAGTACGCTAGGGGCTTGTACCCCAGCGATGTTCGCTGAGCGAGCACTGCCGTCATAAAATTGCCATCGGTATGAGAGAAGAGATAGAATTCCTCTGCATAATTGGGGATCCCGAGAACTGGGGCCTTACAAATTGCCCCCTTTAGCTCTTCTGCAAACCCCTTTTCCATTTCTTCAGTCCATTCAATGTTTCCCTCTGTTGCCTGGGCTTTCTTTAAGGCCTGGAGCAAGGGCTTTGTGTACGAGCTGTAATCGAAGATCCATGCTCTGACATAATTGCATAGGCCTAAGAAGCTCTGCATTTGTTTTACCATGAGTGGCTTAGCAGTGTTCATGATAGCTTCAGCCCTCTCTGGTGTTACCTTTTTCCCCTCATGTGAGATTAGTTACCCTATGTATAACACCTCCTGCTGGCAGTACTGCAACTTGTCCTTGTCCACCTTGTATCCCTTCTCAGCTAATATGGTCAATAGCTGAACAGAGTCATGTCGGTATTGCTCTTCAGTGGTGCTGCAGATCAGAATGTCATCTACATACTGCAATACAACACTGTTTATCGCAATGTTGCTTAGGTCCATTTGCAGGACTCTGTTAAAAATGGACGGAGATTCACAATACCCCTGTGGTAGCCTTGTGCTTTTCTGGCGCATTTGTCTGAAAGTAAATGACGTCAGGTCTTGTGAGTCACGGTGCAATGGAATTGAGAAAAATGCATTCTTCAAATCGATTAGCCAGTAATATTTTGCCTCCGTGGGTATGTTGCACAAAATAGTGTATGGATTAGGGACTAGAGGGAACACGGCTTCGACTATGTCATTCAATGCTCGTAAATCCTGCATTAAACGCCAAGATCCTCCCTTCGATTTCTTGACAGGATAGATCAGCGTGTTACAAGGTGATTCTGACATTACCAGAATGCCTTGCTCCATCATGGCAGAGATTGTCTTTGGAATCCCCTCATCCGCTTCTCTGGACATGGGGTATTGTTGCGCTTTTGGTAGGATCGCTCCAGGCTTGAGTTTAATCTTCACCTCTCCTGCCCCCTTCAGAAGTCTTAAGTCACAAGGCCCTTTTGTTCATACTGTGACTGGCACCTGGGCCATGTCCTCCTCAAAGTATTCTGGTCATGCCATCACTAGCATCAGTAGCTTTGGCACTTCTCGTTTGATCATTTTGACCCAGAATATGAGATTTACTTCCACCGTGTCTCCTCCAAGTCAGGGTGCTCTTCGAACAGATCATCATCTGTGACGTCAGTCACTCGATACCCTTCTTCAATGGCGATAACTGCGCACCATTGCCTTCCTTCGTCATCGTATCCTTCTACTAAAACCACCTTCCCCTTTACTGCGGCAAACTGTATCTCCAAAGGAAATATTTGTCCCTCTTCTTCATGCATGGGTATCCTTGGTCTAAAAAGAAACTCGTCAGGGGTCCTCATAGTTTTGCCTGCGAGGCCCGGCAATCCTGCCATAAACACTTGCACGCCATATTCGAAGACCACTGGCTCCAGCGGTAACGCTCTCATAGCTGCACGTCCCGAGTATGCTCTGATAATTTCGCATATGTTGGAATAATGCATTCCTGGTGTGGAGCACACTATGCCATCCTCAGTAAATGAGATTGATATATTCAGCTTTGTCATTAGATCTCGACCCATGATGTTTACTGGGGACTGACGGGAGTACAGTAAAGGCACATTCATTTCATGCTCTCCCACTGAGACTGGGAGAGTGTCTGTAAAGGGAACTCTACTATGAGCTCCAGTGAAACTCTGCATGTCTATTGCCTCGCTGGACAAGGAAAACTTGCCTTCTCTTATGCACGAACGTGTCGCGCCTGTGTCAACTAAGAAGGAATACTCTTTTCCCCCTATGGTGACATTTACCCTCGATTCCCTATTAGGGTCTGGTGTCACCGATAGGATGGAGCACATCAGAGATCCCTGTGAGCTGTCCTATTTCATATATAGGTTCAGTCCACTGCATGCCTGTGGGTTTCCCCCACCGGAATTAGTGCCCTGAGCCACTTGTGGCAGTGCCTGCTGGGCTTGTCCCTGTGGTACATTCCCCATGTTCTGTGGCTGGACCACTTGCTGTGTACCTTGCTGCACCCCAGCTGCCTGCTGCTGCACGGTATAGTTTTGTGCATTGCCCTGTTGTCGGGTAGCCGGTTGATTCACCGTGCCTGCCCCCATCCCTTGATTGTTGTGCCACATGCCTTGGCTTCTGCACATGGGTGCCACATGTCCTGTCACTCCACACAGCCAACACACTGGTGGTGGTCGGGCCATCTGTCCATCTGGTATAGCTGGACTGCCCATTGGTGCGCTCTGGATACCACCTTGAACATTTTGAAAACCTCATTGGTTAACTCTAAAGCCTCTCTGATTACTCTGCCATCCTCTTCCTCCAAAATCCCCTTCCTCTCAGATAATATCCCGCGTTACCCTGATTGTTCTGCGGCGGGTTAGTGGCACATTGCGCACTCGAATCGGCTGGGCTTGTTAGCATGGCTCCCTCGAGTGCATACTTCGAGAGCTTCCTTTGCACCAGCTTCGCCTCTTCTCCCTTACGCGTTGCCTCTTTCTTTCGATTGTTTTCTTGCAACAGCCTTCAATAATGGGCAATTGTCAACTTGATTTCAGCCCACGGTTTAGCTTCTATTCCTACCAATTTTTTTCGTTGTTTTTGCACCGGTTCTGGTAACCCTTGGCACAATATACGATAGAATACAGGGATAGATTTCGTCCAAGACTCATGCGTTTCAAGCACCCATGCGTCTTGAAAATTCTGGATATAAAGCAACGCATCCCCCGACTCCTTTCTTTTCGGAGTCATTATAGCTCCCATATCGGATGTGTCTGGATATAGCATACGTAGCGCTTTCCATACTGCTGCGCTACAGTTATTAAACAGTGCTCCGTCATGAGAGGTGTTAGTTATGGTTACCCTAGGGTAGCCTGCCCTTTTCCGTACATCGTCTGCTCTTTCTCCGAGTATAGCAAGTAGGAGACCCTTGATGTCCCCTAGGGTGACGCCCCCCCGTCATTTTTTCTAGCTCATGTATCCACTTCCCGGCTCCCGATGTCAACATTGGAAGCTTATTTTTGAGATTCTCTCGGTCCATGTGTGGCCATAGAATATATTGCGGTCCTTCTCCCCCTTTCTCTAGCAGTGGGAATTGGAATGCGCAGTCTTCTCTATCTTACTGGTCTTTTGCCAGGGTGGCGTTTCCGCCTTGCCGCCTGCCTGGTAATGCTCTTAGCCTGTCCGCATGGGCAGGGGCTGATACCCCCTCTGACCGTGGGGTGTCTCTGTGTCGGCTGGACTGTCCAGTGGACTTCGGTGTCCTACTTGTGGACCCTCTAGCATCTGACCATCGTACCTCTTGGTTCCCTGGGTGCTGCTTTTCGCACAGTCTCCCTTCATCATACACAGTTTCTTCCATTTCCCCTTCGGAGTCAGACCCTGAATACTCCCAGTTCACACAGCTTCTTGTATCATCTTCGTTTTGCTCGACTTCGAGTCTATACTGAGTGCTCTCTAAGCGCTCATCTTCCCTTCCCTCTTGGGAGATTCGTTCCAGTCCCATTTCATCATATATTTTATCAATCGCTTCCCCAATGCTTCTGGTGTCGAAGTCATCATCAATAATTGTCCCGCTTGTACCTGGTACTGCATCACTTGCTGGAAAGAACTCTTCTATGTCTTCCCAGTCTACAACAGGATTGGGTTTTTTCACTTCCCGCTGCAAATATTCTAAATCTCGCACCCTTTGCCTGCGCTTACGCTCTGCTTCCTCATCCATTTCTCTTCGCTTATTCGCCTCCTCTCTAGCCTTATCTACTTCCCTCATCCGTTCGTTTCGACGTTCTTTTGCCCTTCTACTTTCCTCATCTTCTCTCTTCTTCACTTTCCTTTCGTGCACCCTCTCCCTTTCTTCCTCCAACTTTAACATGTTCTGCCTGCACCTTTCATAGGCTGCATATTTCGTGCGACTGAGCGTTCTACCCTGCTCTTCGCGATATAGTTGGTCTCGCCTCAACCTATCCTTTTTTCTTGCCCTCTCGTCTCTCATAGCCATTTCTTTCCTTTTTTCCTTACTTTACGTCTCAACAGACCGTTCACTCGGCCTTGCGTCATCACTTCCTTTTCCATCTAATTTCAATACTATCTGCCCTCCCATCCATTCGTCCTTTGCATATGTTACCTCATCGGTTCCTTTCTGCTTCTTTCCCTCTCTCTCTATCAGAGGTGCACTCGTTTGTGCCTGGTCCTTTCTTTCCTCATCTCGCCTCTCTTTGTTCCACGGGATCGTGGAGGCCGAGTCAATTTCCTGTTCCTTCTCTTTCATCTCGTCACTGCTACACGCAGGTGACTCGTATGCAGGGTTGCTATAACCTGTGGCTGCCTTAAGTTCTTGTAGTGGGTAAAGGCCTTCCGACTTACTTCCCTCAACAACTGGTTCCGGCGGGGCAGGTGGCGCGGTAGGCGTCTCACCCCCCTCCGTACATACATTTAATATCCAGTCTGCGGGAGGTTCTTCTTCCTTTACTTGTTCAAACATTTTCCAAAGCTCGAGAACGGCAAGGCATTTCTCAAGTTTCTTCCCGCTATATGTGGCATGTAGGAACGTAGTCATGTGCTGTAAGACAGCCTTAGACAATGACCCATTCTGGGGCCACGGCATAAACATTTTATTTGTGGTGGCCTTAACTCACTCCTGGCTGTATTTCTTCAGCTTTGCTGCATGTTTTGGCAATTGCTTGCACAAGTGTGCAAGTGGGGTAACTTCTTCCATTCTTAATTTTTTTCACCAACAACGATCACACAGTTTTCAATGTTACACTATTATGAGCGAGCACCACATACGCAAGCTCCAATCCAACTTTTCTGCAAACTTTGTACACCAACAGTTTTACTCGAGACACATCAATTCAGTGGCGATTCCCTCTCATTTGCAGAATTGCCAAAACCAAAATGCATTGCCATCATTTAATATCACAATAATTCCACATTCAGCATACACAGAACATGTAGGACAGACGCTTGACAGACTAGACAGACACCAGCTGGTCAACGTATACCTGCCTTCTAATTATTACCCCGTCATGGGATTTGAACTACCCCTTTATGACGTCTTTAAACGTCATCGTAGCCTAGTGTCCCCCTCTCTGTGGGCTCTGGGTTCAAGTTCCTTCTGACCACTCTTTAAAGCGCAGGAACAAGGCGAATTTACAGTTTTCTCTCGGGTGCCTCCTCGGTATTCCTTACAGTTTTGAATGTCGGGTGCCCCCCCCCCGGTATTCCTTACAGTTTTTTAATCTCGGGTGCCCCCCCGGTATTCCTTACAGTTTTTAATCTCGGGTGCCCCCCCGGTATTCCGCTATATCTGTCTTCCTTTTATACTCGAGTCATTAACCCACTACATATATATATACCGTCTTCTCTACCTCTAACTATTTTATCTTTCTCCGCCACCTTTCTCTAATGCCTATAAGTCATTTGCCAAGGTAACGAGTTTCGTTGTTTCACTCACTGATCGTCTCTTTTCCTCTCTGGATCTCTGGGATCACCGTCCCTTCCTCTTCCCGCTTTATGGTTTCCGTCCGATCCGCTTCCCGTGGGAATGAAAAGGGTTATGCTTGGAAAAGCGGGTTCCTTCAGACCCACTGCAGATTTTTTGGGAGTAAATACACTATCACTGTCCAAGGGAAGCTTCTCGGGCCTACTCAGCCGGAATAACGAAAGGACTCGCAATGTAACCGAAGATCCAGAGTTACTTTGCACGTCAGTCTAAGGGTGTCTTATGACTATATTAATCGATTATCAATAATCGATGGCCAAAACCATCCTTACGCTACCAAGTGTTGACGAGGAGAGATAATTACTGACGGGCTCATCGGTCAGCACTCACCCTCGAAAACTCTTAATACAAGATAGCTGCACCATGCAAGGACAGAGTGCAGGATTCACATACTCCGGCAAGAATCAATAATCAGTACTCAGTAAATTGGCAAAGGGAAGTTCGTTTAATGATACATACATCAGCTTATGGAAATCATCATCATCGCGAACACCTGTCTCGCCCCGACTTCCCCGAACTTCAAAACAGCCGTTTTTATTGGCAAATTCCGTCATCAATGACGTACACTTCTATAAAAAATCATCATGCAATATAATCGGTTGGGAAAGGTAACTTAAGTATAGGTGTTATATCTGTATATGAAAATAAGGCATACGGATTGGATAACTCTTATCGGGTGGTGTGGGATGTATTTACCCATGCATCCTAGCCCTACCTCAAAACTGTGCAGTACTGACATGGAAAACATCATGATGGCCAGAGCTTCCCAGAAAATGCACAGGGAAATGCAGGAAGAATAGGCTGCCACCCATTTTTGCCGATGTTATGGGCACAGAAGGACGCTGCCTAAAACCACCATTGGACTACCCGCACAGTAGTCTGAAACCATTGGGAATGGCAATGCTGATTGCCAAATGCAACCTAGAATTGTGGGGAATTCATTTCTTAAATCCCAAAAATGGGTGCAGTACCAGTACTCACCACTATCCAAAAGCCGGCGTTTTAAAACCACTCTGTTTCCCTGAAGGCAAGTCAAAATGCCTATTTTCAAACATTGCAATATGTGCAAAATATTCACTGAACACCAGCAGACATTTGGTAGAATGGAGTTTTGTGTGCCTACAAAATCTGGGAAATGAAGAGCCCAGAACAATGCTTATAACAAACTGGCTGAGCTATGGAGTCAGCAGTTTAAGTTGCACTGGATTTAAAGACACTAAAATCTAAATGTTTAAATTGACTGAGTGACCTACTTTTGAGTGTCACATAGGTTGCAATTGTTTAAATGTCATAGTTTTGCACTTAGAATCAGCATTCTAGCTGCATGTGTAAAATTGCAAGTTAATTTAAAAAGCAACAAATAACATGACAGTAGCTGAAAGTCTGGCTTAAGGAACTTAATTCTGCCTGGCCACTACCCCCATCAGGAGTGAAATTTGAGTCACCACTGTGTTCCCAGGCCAACCTTCCTTTTGCTGCCCACACTAAGGATATGCCATCTATCTGATAATTGAATTATCTGTGCTCTGCAAGAGAGTGAACAAAGCCCTCTTCACTCAGGCAAAGGTTTTTATTACCGCAGTCGTAAAATGTAGCTTCCTCTTGGCAGGAGCTGGGAGGGGCACTGCCTGTGAGAGCAAGCTGGCTTGGCAGAAACTGGAAAGACTGGTTTCTATACCATGTGACCTGGGAAACCACACCCCTTTGGAGCCAGAACATAACTTTAAAAAGATGAATAACTCATAGAGCGGACATGTGAAAATTTTATAAATGATACCATAATTCTTGTGATTTTTCTGCACACATTTTAAGAGGTTTTTCGACCCGGTGGCATGTTCAGGGGGGTTTTAGCGGAAAAATGGATATTACTCTAACTGTATGCATGTTAAAAATCTGAAACTTCTTCAGTTAATGTCCCTACTCCCTGCACACATGTATGTAAAGTTGGGTCCATGTCAGAAATTGCAAAATCAGTTAAAAAGTGAAATATGTGCCAGTTCTGAATGCAAGCTCCCAGGAAGAGCAGAGTTTGAACAGGGGATACCTCCTGTAATGCATGATGGGTGCATATGATTTTAAAACAATATGTACCTCTGCAAATATGTATTTGTTTCAAATCTAGATTTGTGTGTAAGTTGACAGGAGGAGTGGACTTTCTGCACGCTGTAAAATGACATCACTCTGACTCACAGTTCATTCCCCAATCAAATGATAAATGGAAGTTTGACCAATTAGAAGCTGAGAGAGAGGTAGGGTCAGTGATGCTAGAACACACCCACATTCTAAACACATAAAAGCAGACAGACAGGACAGATAGGGACTTTCCAAATCCATCTGCAGCGGGACGCTCTGCCGGAAAAATCCATACTTACCTCCATCAACCTCCAGAAAGCCAAACTAGAGACTTCAATCTATCCAGAACTAAGAGAACCAGAGAGAAAGCAGTGCTGTACCCAGAGAGACCCAGACCAGCAGAGAGAGCTGACCCAGATCACTGTGAAGTGCAGAGGCCAGACCAGACCAGACCAGAGTCCAGTCTAAAACCCTGACCAGATCCGTGGCGAGGCCCATTTCACTCAAGAATATAGTGTGAGTACCTAGAAAACTGTGCAGAACCAATCTCTTAGTTAAAATAATATAATTCAATCCTATTTTAATCTAAGTAGAACTGTCTCCTAACTGTCACCTGTCACTTGTAAAGCTGTCACCTGTGATTTGCTAGTTGCAAGCTGCACTTGTCATTTTGAGCTTTTGAAATTTGCAAACCCAAAAACGACCTTTATTAAATCGCTCATATCTCCGCGACCGTTTGGGCTAGAGACTTGCAGTAACTTTCCTCTGATAGCTTAGAATCGCAATCGCGGAACACGCATCCGCGAATTTTACCGCGATTTGCAATTTCTTCACATGTAAAAACTGCTGCTGCTTGCCTTCCATTTGCCAGAAATTCGTTTAACCTGTTAACTATCCCTGCATCATTGCTAGTGTGAGCCTGGACTAATATTAACTAGATACCAATCACCCTGAACCTCTGAAAGGGAATTAACAGCATTTCCAGCATATTTCTCATCCATTGCTAGCACATATCAAAGCATTTGGGCCTGTGTTTTCAAACTCCTATCTGTGTTTTAAACTTCTGTTGTCTAAGCTTGGGGGGGATTGAACTGATTACATTGATTGCATTTCTGAGAACTGCGTGCTTTCCTCCCATTCCCTTGCATTGCATAAAGAGGGGGGGAGTGAATAGCCAGAGAAAAGTGATTACATTGTTTTGTTGAAATCCTATTGAGTATTTTCTATACTGCATTTCATTCATTCAACCTTGCATTTCCTTGAACCCTATAAAGCATTTTCTACCACATTATACTTCTGTACCTATTTACCAGTGTGCTACCTTATCCATTTCATCTCAACTCCTTAGTAATTATAAAGAAGTGTGCTAGTGCCAGATTCTCTGTTGTTAATCTGTATCATATCAGATTAAGTGTGCTATTCAATTATTAATTTATTATAAGGCGTGATATAATATATATTGTTTAAATTATCAAATAAACCTTTAAACTTGCAAAACAGAACTACTTCTTGGCTCAGTGGGGTCAGGGGGATTCCAAGAGAGGGGTGTTATATAGGGGTAGTCATCCAGAACGCATGAACTGGACCTAAAGATATATCAATAAGGGTTTTCATTCAGTATTCTAGACTAGGCGTTAACTTAGCTGTAGTGCTGAATTGAATCCTCTTACAAATTGGGGGCTCGAGCCGAGACGTTGGGTTAGATTTACCACTTGTGCAGCTTAATACAGTGTGCTAACTGACGGGATACATACATCCGGTCGGATCACCACGCTGCATTACGCTGTGAAGCATTCCTCAAAAGGGACACTCCAAGAAAAGTTCTGTTCTGCAAAAATAAAATACAAACTTCTGTAAGTCAGGACAGAGACCAATCTCTAGAATGACGACCTTAGTAGACATGAAAATAGCCAGAGAGCACCTCTTGCATAAGCTATTTGTGAGAGGTGAATGGACCGAACAGGGCCAGGATGCGTGGTTGCAGGCCATCACACAACAGGTCACTGAAACAGGGTCAGATATATATAGAGATCAGGGTCCCTTACATGTGGCCCTGAGTGAACTATATATGGCTCCTAAAGCCAAAGATGAACACAATAAGATTGCCAGGGTAGCGGCGTATTTATATTTACATATGGGAGCCGTGCAGGACGAATGTGCTGAAGGCCAAGATCTGGCGAGTAGGCAACTGCTGGCATTACAGAAGGTCCAATCTGACCTGGTCTCTTCTGAGCAGAGGCTGCAGAGGAGCCAGGAGTCAGAAAATGACAGCAGACTGTACATCACTAAAATGAGGGAGGATATGGATGTGCTGCAAAAGGAAAAGTCAGAACAGGATACCAGATTTCTGGCCCTGCAGAAGGAGCACCAAGACAGTTTGGACTCCTTACTGCAGAGCCAGAAAAAGCTGGAGCAACAATTAGACTTTAACAGGGCATGCACGGAGCAGGTAGCCACCCTGCAAAGTCATCTAGATAGAGTGAAGGTAGAGAGCAACAAGCTGATCTTGAAAGACCTGGATACCCAGGCAGAGTTTGATGAGGAGCGCCAAAAAGCTGGTGCCCTTCAACGGCAAAGGGACGACCTGGCGGCACAAATGCAGGCTCTTAGTCAGGAAAGAGACGCCTTAGGCCAGGAAGTCTGCCATTTAAAAAGAAAAATGGAAGAAAATCACCTGGCCCACCAGGGACTGGGTGATCTCCAAAAAGAACACCAGAACTTGTTAGAGCACACCAGGAGGGTGGAGGATGCTCTAGCAAGAAAGGAGCAGGCCAATAGGGACACAGCTCAGGAGGTAACCCTCCTGCAGCAAAGACTGGCCCAGTTCTCCAGGACCAACCAGGAAGCACAGAGGGAAAACGAGGCCCTCTGTGAACACAATGATAGGCTCCAACAACAGGTAGCGATGCAGGAGAGACTGATAGAGTCCAGTAAGGCCTTAACTGAAGAACTGAAGGCACAAATGCAGGCTCTTGCATTGCAACAGGGAGCAGGGGCGGATAGAGATGAGGTTCGCTGGGAAAGGGAAACTCCGGAGCATAACCTCAGGAGCCCTAGTACCAGAGGCCCTCATACCTCTCAGTCCCTGGACTCTGCCACCCCCATGTTCCCTGGCGCACATGAGCACAGGGCCACAGGGATGGCAGATTACTATCCAGCTAAGAGTATGGGGCTCATAGGCCAGAACCACTCAGGAATGGAGGGGTGGGCATCCGGGTATGGGCACCCAAGTACAGTACAGTTCAATGGGGAACCCCAGGAGAGTAGGCCCATTAAGGGCATCCTGAAAACCTCTGCCCAGTTAGGTCAGTGGAGGGGGTACCCATCAAATCCTGGCAGCAAGGAGGAATCTGAAGACCCCTCTGAACTGCGCAGGACACAGGAGACCAGGTCCCCACATTCTGCCAGCCATTCCCAGGCTCGCAGAATCCGGGAAAACCTGGAAGAACAGACGGGAACCTCTGGGAGCAGTGCCTCTGAGTCCGAGGAAGAATGGACAAGGGTTACCCGAACCAAAAATGCCAATAAGGCAAAAAGGGCCTTGCTTAAGGACCCTTTAAAGCAGATTAAGGCGATCAGGAGCGTCATCACGCCTTACCATAAGAACGCTAAGTATTCTGTTTGGGAGCACTTAGAGTTGTTTGAGCAAATGATGGAGACTTTCCATATGAAGGACAGCCAAAGCTGTATTCAATATGTAAAGTGGACCTTCTCCCCGGAATACTCCAGTTTCTTTGCGGGGCTGGAGGACCAAAATCATTTAAGATGGTCCACATATAAGGCGGCCATCCTGAAACATTTTTCTGTTCACAGAAATCCTCAAGAGGCTCGCAAGGCAGCCTACAATTTGCAATGTGGGGAGGATCAGGCCCCACAAGAATTTGTGCAGGAGTTAAAGCGTGCTTTTGCACAGACCACAAGAAGGGTGCGCACGGATAGCAGGGAATTTATTAATACGTTTTTCCATGCCTTGCCCAAATATATCATGACCCAGCTCGTGAGGGATTTTCACGAGAAAAGATCTTTAGACTGGGTCATTGAACAGGCTACCCGGATCTATGAGGTGCAGAAACCGGTAGATAGCAAAAGTAATGCCCAGAAAAACCCCAAAGCCAACAGCACCCCTGCTGCTGCCAAGGTGGCAGAGGTAAAGGTCACCCCCGTTTTGGATTTGGAGATGGGGGGGCCTAAAAACCTACCTGCACCTAATAATGCTAGGCCCAGGAGGTCCTCGGGTCAGTCACAGACAGGGAGCCAAGGAGGCAGCCCCACAAATGGGGTCCCTCGCTCTCCTGATTATGTAAGTCCCCGTTACAAGGGAAATCGACCCATCCTGGGTTATGTGTGGACTCCTCCAGCCCAAGGGGGGGGATCCAGACAAGCACCTAACCCAGGGAACTTCCCTCCAAACTTCCCACAGGAGGGCAGAAATTTACCAAACCCTGGGCAGAACTTTTTCCCCAGATATCCACCCGACTTTCAGCCCCAAAACCATCCATCCTTCTTTCCCCAATTCCCTGAGCCCAGATCACTGAATCCGGGAGAGGGGAGGCCAAGGGTGGAGGGGTACCCAAATCTTCCCAACCCGGGGTATTACCAGAGGAGGGACAGCTACCCTTCCCGGGATCAGCCCAGGGGAGAAAACAGGGCCCCGTATCAGCCTGAGCGGGTTTCCCAGTTAGAGCGCCAGGTTCAAAACATGGCGCGGGACCTGGGTCACATACTGAGGGCTCAGCATAACCCTCAGATGGGCGTGCCGGCGCAGAACGCACCCAACTCTGGACCTGGTGCTCCAGAACAATGACGGGGGCAGCACCCCGATAACTCACCGGTTCCCAGGGAGGAGGCACAAAGGGAAGGGGGGTGTAAAGCCTTGGAGGAAGCTTCCTTCCTCACTTGTAAACAGCCCCTGGAAACCCAGGAACCGGAAACGAAATCTCTTGCCCCTGAAAGTCTGCCTCCTAAGGAGCAGAGGGGGGGTAGGAGAAACAAAAGACCCAAACAGACTCAGTTTGAGGAGGAGGTACAGATCTTCCAATTTGAGGGAGAGGGATCCTCAGAGGATCCTGGGAAAAGGATCTTCTCCTTCAGAGAGGGGGGAACTCCTCCCAAAGAAAAATGGGTCCCTAGGGATGCAAATCTAGACTGGGGAGATGTGGAGACTGAGCTACCGCCGCCCACCATCTCATCCCAGAACAAACAGCAAGGAAATCCCCTGGTTCAAACCCATACTGGGGACTGCCTCCAAAAAGGGGGGGGCGGCCCGGAACCAGAGCCAGGGGAACCCACAATGGCTCTGATCTCCAGTTGCCAACTTTTTCTTTCAGATTCCCAAGACTCTCCACAGAATTCTGCCCAAATCTCTTCGCTATCGATGTCCAAAACCAGAAAATTAGCCCACCAGTTGTCCAAAAATGTACATTATCTGTGCCCCCTTGAGGAGAAGGAGGGAAGATATTATGCCCCGGTACAAGTACAGGGGCAGGGTACAATCTCGGCACTGGTGGACACTGGATCTCAAGCTACCCTTCTGTCCAGAAGGGCCTTTGATGAACTGAATGCAGGAAGGGGAGAGGATTACCAAACTCCTCTCACCTCTCTTCCGGGACAACTACAGAACTTTGACGGGAAGGAAATTCCCGTTGAGGGGACTGCAGACTTGGACATTAAAATTGGGCGACATAAGTTGAAACACCCGGTCATAGTTGTGACCCCAGAGGGCACCCCTTGTTTACTAGGGAATGACCTCCTGAGAAGGTTGTCACCCCTAATAGATTGTGTAAACAAGGTCCTCTGGACCCAGACTAGCCGACCAATAAAATTAAAACAGAGTGTTAACCATGTTAGTTTAAACGGCACCTGCCACATGGTTGAACAAAAATCTGACCAAGTAGAATTTCACTTCCAGAACAACCAGATTCCAGACGTGACAGTAATAGCGGTAGGACAACAGACTGGTGATGGGGGGTCCTCTCTATTTCTGAAAATCAACCTTCCTTCCAATTTAAGGTGGTATTCCACGCTGGAAGGAAACACTCTGAGATTCTATACTAATCCACAATCAGAAACTCACACTCCTATAGTCCAGAAAGATGTGAAATCAGCTCAGAGCCTGGCTGATATTCAGCAAATTGAAGAGCAGTTGTTCATCCCTGTTCAGTTAAATGATGGGAAGGACTCTGTTCTCGCTCGAGTGTGTGTGAACAACGGTAAGAGCTTCATCAGCGAAGCCATGTTTCGCCAACTCCCAAAAGATCCAGCCATTCCCACCTTCAAACTGATAGACAAATGGGAAATGGACCTGGAAGCACCTAATTCCAAACATCTCCTGCCAAGCAGGTGTATGCTCAAAATCTCCATTGGCAACAAGAGCATAGTCCACAATTGTTGGGTCGTGCGAGACGTCCCTGCCGCCTTTTACTTAGGCAGTGACATTCTCAATCGCTTTGCCATTAGTTTGGACCTAATAAACTTCAAAGCTTGGTCCCGATTAGCGGATAATCCCATGGGCTTTGATGATCCAGAAAAAGCATTTAGGTCAGCTCAATTACTACCTTATGCAGTTGAAATTCAGATTAAAGAGGAAGTCACCATCCCAGAAAGGACCCGACAATTCTCCCTGGAAGTGAAAGTTAAAAGGGGACAAGAGTTGAAAAACCCTGATGCTTACATACATCTAAATGCTTCTCTCCAACAGCAAGGGTTGGGGGTAAACCCAACACCATTAGTCAACATAGAACATGACACCATTCCAATAGAGGTGGATAACAGCGACTTAAAGAGTATTACTCTAGCCGCAGGCACCATTATTGGAATGGCGGTTGATGACCGACATTTTTACATCGACTTAGTAAATGAACTGTTAGGACCAATCCCCAAGGACTGTTTTGACAGTGACAGTGAGGACAATACAACACCAGACAGGATTTTTACCCGGCATGGGGGGAACTTCCTGGTGTACACTTCCTGCCCCTATGGTAAGGAAGATGTGACTTGTGACTTCAGGAGGGATGAGGTGATTTTCCAGGTGCATGAGGGCTGCCTTTCCCACCTGAAGCCTCCGGTCCAAATCAGCACCCTGACCAGGGACTTCTCCACCCAGCTGGAGGAGGCCGCGGAGATAGCCAAACCAGAAGTCTTTCCAGGCTTCAGGCAGATGGTGGAAGAGAGAGTCAACCTAGCTGACGCCTGTGTGACTCTGGAACAAAAGCAAAAGTTGAAAACAAGTTTTCTTGGATTTCCAAGATCTCTTTGCGGTAGACTCATATGACTGTGGTCGCACTGACATCCACACAACAACAATCCCCACGGACCCTGGCATGACTCCTGTGTTTGTGAAGCAATATCGCTTGCCTCTCGCATCAATGGAGTCCCTTACCGAAATAATTAAGAACCTTGAGTCCCGGGGAATAATCCGTCCCGTCCACAGCACCTTCAATAATCTGGTGCTGGGAATATTGAAGCCGAACGGCCAGTGGAGACTCTGCGCCGACCTTAGGGAGCTCAACAAACGGGTCCATACTTCCCGATGGCCTCTGCCCTACATTGACCAAGGGCTGGCCCAGATCCAGGGGTCACAGGTATTCACTGCAATAGACCTGACCAATGGATACTGGACTGTGCCTGTCAGTAGGGAGGACCAATACAAGCTGGCTTTTACCTTTGGGGGCCAGCAGTACACCTGGACCCGGACTCCCTTCGGATACCTCAACTCCGGCAATGAATTCAATATTTTCCTACATAAGGCCATGCCCGACCTGGGTGCGAGGGGTAACCTGGCTTATGTAGATGATGTCCTCATCAAAAGTTCATCTGTGGAGGAACATATAGCGGAGATCCGTTATGTTCTGACACAGTTGAGGGCCGCCGGAGCAAAACTTTCCTTTCAGAAAGCACAGTGGTGTAAAACCCGTGTTAACTTCTTGGGGCATGAGATTACTCCTCAGGGTCTTTGTCCCCAGGAAAAGAAAGTGGAAGCACTTCAGAAACTGAAAGACCCCACAACTCTGCGGGAACTAAGGAGCCTCCTTGGATTGACTAATTACAGCAGAAAGTTCATTGAGGGCTACGCAGAGATCACCAGACCCCTGATTCATCTCCTGAAGGGGGGGGGGTCAAGTGGGAATGGGGTCCAGAACAAGCCGAGGCGGTAAAACAACTCAAAAGAAGCCTCTCACAAGCGCCTTGCCTAGCTTACCCTGTCAGAAACAAGGAGTTCTTCCTGGAGACGGGGTTCTCTAATGCGTGCTTGACGGCAGTATTATATCAAAAGCATGACAAGGTCAATAAAGTAATCTCCTATGCGAGCAAAACTTTATCCTCTGTGGAGGAAAAATTCAACGATTGTGAGAAGGCACTCCTGGCAACGGTGTGGGCATTGAAGAATTACCGCCCGTTTATCCAGGGGGAACACATCATAGTGGAGACTCCACACCAGCCTCTGCAATATCTCCAAAGTGACAGAATCCGGGCCGGAAATGTGAGTAATTCCCGAATTACTTCCTGGATTCTGTCAATGCAAGGCTTTCCTGTGGAGGTCAGATATGGCCAAAACAAGAAGAGTCCCCTCGCGCAAGGTCTGGCTGACTTGCATGATTGTGCCAGAGAAAACTGTCTCGAGGACGATAGTCTGAAAATCAAGGACAACACGGAGGCATACCTTAATTCCCCACACAAAGTCTTTGAAGAGGACAAGTGTGAGGGAATGCCCACTGTGTATGTGGATGGATGCTCTTACCATGTTGACAACGACGGGGAGAAAGAACTGGTGGCCGGCGTAGGGAATGCATGGGTGAATGAGTCCCCAGAACCCTCCGCTGGATACAAAATTGGTCCCCGAAGTAGTCAGGTGGCAGAATTGATGGCTGTGCATCAGGCCATCCTCACTGCTGTCCAACATCAACTCCACGAACTGGTCATAATCACAGATTCGGATTATGTACGGAACGGGTTAGTGGAGCACCTGGTTAATTGGAAAACCAGAGGCATGTTATGTGCTAACAACAAACCCTTGAAACATGGGAAGTTGATCCAAAACATTGATGATCTGGTCACCTCGAATGAGATGACCATCTATTGGAAGAAGATCAAGGGTCATTCCAAAGTAGAGGGACCAGACAAAACTGGAAATGACTTAGCTGATCAGCTGGCCAAAACCGGGGCCATCCAAGGGGATCTAATTGAGATTGAGTCCCTGTTGGGGGAAATCCAGGTCACTGCTATCACTAGGTCCCAGACAAATGCTCACAATGACCTTTCAATTGCACAATGGAGTAAGGAGACCCCTGATGCTGATTTGATTACCGCTCAGAAGGGGGATCCAATTATTGGTAAATTTTACCAGCACCTTGAGGACCCTGAGAACTTTCCCCTGACGGATACCGATTACATTGGGAAAGAGGACCTAAGAGTGTTGATGAAATGTCCAAAAATGTTCCGAATCCAAGACGGTTTGCTGGTAAGGAAATCCAAAGCTGGCCACGATCAGTGGGTGGTTCCTACCTCATTCCGAAGCCTGATGTTAAGTCACGCCCATGATGCGGCCACCGCCGGTCATAGGGGGTTTCACACAACATTGGAAATCTTAAGAGAGGTTGCATACTGGCCACACATGGGCCAGGACCTCAACCAATATTTGAAGGGTTGTCTTGTGTGTGCACAATTTCAGCCGACATCCCTCACACACCGGGCGCCTTTACAAAAGAGGGGAATGACACTGCCATGGTCAGATTTACAAATCGACTTTGTAGGCCCTGTGATTCGCTCGGCTAGGGGGAATAAGTACATGTTGACTGTGACATGCTTGTTTACCAAGTGGGTGGAATGTCTCCCAGCCCCAAATTGCAAGGCAGAAACTGCAGCTGCCTTGATGATTAACCACATCTTTTCCCGTTTTGGTCTACCTCAAAGGATTGAGTCAGACAGAGGTAGCCACTTCACCAGTGAAGTAATGACAAAGATGTGGGAGATACTGGGGGTCAAGAGAAAGCTGCATATTGCTTATAGACCAGCTTCTTCTGGGGCAGTAGAGAGATATAACCGGACAATTGTGAGCATATTAAAGAAGTTTGTGGCAGATTCTGGGCCAAGTTGGGATATCCGATTACCTCTGGTCCTAATGGCTATCAGATCTACCCCTTCATCTGCAACCAAAATGTCACCATTTGAGTTGATGACTGGGCGCAAGATGGTGCTTCCTCAGCATTTGCTCTACAGGACCCAAGAGCAGACACTGATAAATGCCTCCACTACTCATGAGTATGTAGAGAATTTAAGGAAACACCTTCAACATGCTTTTGCTTATGCTCAGCGGAATCTAGAAAGATCAGCTGATAGCATGAAGACCCACTATGACCTGAAAACTTCCAGGAAGGAATATCAGGTGGGAGACCGGGTCTATCTATACAACTTCCAAAGGAACCAGGCCAAGCAGCGCAAATTTTTGCCTACATGGAAGGGACCCTTTGAGATCGTCGATAAGATCTCCCCTGTGGCCTACAAGATCCGCATCCCCAAAGGCGGTTCGGCAGAGGGGGAAGACAAGTGGGTCCACATAAACCAGTTGAAATGTTGCCATCCCAGGCACACTCTGCAACAACTGGAGGAATCCTCTGGAATCCTAGCGGGTACTGTCTCAGACTAATTCAGTTCCAATCATAAAACATACCACATCTAGTCTCTAAAATATTGTGATTTGCATGAAACTGTCTCTTAGTTATACTGTTTTTTTTTTATCAAAGTAAGAATGTAATGTTTCGTGATGATGAAATGCATATGCTGCCCCACTATCTCAACGGTGGTGGAAAAACGTCTATGAATAGGTATTGCCGCTCTTCCTTTGTCGTCCTAGGAGAAAGAAAACCTTGAGACGGGCCAAGGAGGACGATCCGGAGACCGGGAGCTGAGACGCAACGGGCTCGGGGTACCGCCCAATATTCCCATCAGGACCGGCGAGCAGAACTGATCGATCAGTACCGGATGGAGGAAAAGATGCTGAACTGTGCCATCTATTGGAAGAAGATGAGGAAACATCCCAGATCTTGCGAGTCCCATTCGTGAAATAGAATGGCCATCGCAAGAGGGGGGCTTGTGGGATGTATTTACCCATGCATCCTAGCCCTACCTCAAAACTGTGCAGTACTGACATGGAAAACATCATGATGGCCAGAGCTTCCCAGAAAATGCACAGGGAAATGCAGGAAGAATAGGCTGCCACCCATTTTTGCCGATGTTATGGGCACAGAAGGACGCTGCCTAAAACCACCATTGGACTACCCGCACAGTAGTCTGAAACCATTGGGAATGGCAATGCTGATTGCCAAATGCAACCTAGAATTGTGGGGAATTCATTTCTTAAATCCCAAAAATGGGTGCAGTACCAGTACTCACCACTATCCAAAAGCCGGCGTTTTAAAACCACTCTGTTTCCCTGAAGGCAAGTCAAAATGCCTATTTTCAAACATTGCAATATGTGCAAAATATTCACTGAACACCAGCAGACATTTGGTAGAATGGAGTTTTGTGTGCCTACAAAATCTGGGAAATGAAGAGCCCAGAACAATGCTTATAACAAACTGGCTGAGCTATGGAGTCAGCAGTTTAAGTTGCACTGGATTTAAAGACACTAAAATCTAAATGTTTAAATTGACTGAGTGACCTACTTTTGAGTGTCACATAGGTTGCAATTGTTTAAATGTCATAGTTTTGCACTTAGAATCAGCATTCTAGCTGCATGTGTAAAATTGCAAGTTAATTTAAAAAGCAACAAATAACATGACAGTAGCTGAAAGTCTGGCTTAAGGAACTTAATTCTGCCTGGCCACTACCCCCATCAGGAGTGAAATTTGAGTCACCACTGTGTTCCCAGGCCAACCTTCCTTTTGCTGCCCACACTAAGGATATGCCATCTATCTGATAATTGAATTATCTGTGCTCTGCAAGAGAGTGAACAAAGCCCTCTTCACTCAGGCAAAGGTTTTTATTACCGCGGTCGTAAAATGTAGCTTCCTCTTGGCAGGAGCTGGGAGGGGCACTGCCTGTGAGAGCAAGCTGGCTTGGCAGAAACTGGAAAGACTGGTTTCTATACCATGTGACCTGGGAAACCACACCCCTTTGGAGCCAGAACATAACTTTAAAAAGATGAATAACTCATAGAGCGGACATGTGAAAATTTTATAAATGATACCATAATTCTTGTGATTTTTCTGCACACATTTTAAGAGGTTTTTCGACCCGGTGGCATGTTCAGGGGGGTTTTAGCGGAAAAATGGATATTACTCTAACTGTATGCATGTTAAAAATCTGAAACTTCTTCAGTTAATGTCCCTACTCCCTGCACACATGTATGTAAAGTTGGGTCCATGTCAGAAATTGCAAAATCAGTTAAAAAGTGAAATATGTGCCAGTTCTGAATGCAAGCTCCCAGGAAGAGCAGAGTTTGAACAGGGGATACCTCCTGTAATGCATGATGGGTGCATATGATTTTAAAACAATATGTACCTCTGCAAATATGTATTTGTTTCAAATCTAGATTTGTGTGTAAGTTGACAGGAGGAGTGGACTTTCTGCAGGCTGTAAAATGACATCACTCTGACTCACAGTTCATTCCCCAATCAAATGATAAATGGAAGTTTGACCAATTAGAAGCTGAGAGAGAGGTAGGGTCAGTGATGCTAGAACACACCCACATTCTAAACACATAAAAGCAGACAGACAGGACAGATAGGGACTTTCCAAATCCATCTGCAGCGGGACGCTCTGCCGGAAAAATCCATACTTACCTCCATCAACCTCCAGAAAGCCAAACTAGAGACTTCAATCTATCCAGAACTAAGAGAACCAGAGAGAAAGCAGTGCTGTACCCAGAGAGACCCAGACCAGCAGAGAGAGCTGACCCAGATCACTGTGAAGTGCAGAGGCCAGACCAGACCAGACCAGAGTCCAGTCTAAAACCCTGACCAGATCCGTGGCGAGGCCCATTTCACTCAAGAATATAGTGTGAGTACCTAGAAAACTGTGCAGAACCAATCTCTTAGTTAAAATAATATAATTCAATCCTATTTTAATCTAAGTAGAACTGTCTCCTAACTGTCACCTGTCACTTGTAAAGCTGTCACCTGTGATTTGCTAGTTGCAAGCTGCACTTGTCATTTTGAGCTTTTGAAATTTGCAAACCCAAAAACGACCTTTATTAAATCGCTCATATCTCCGCGACCGTTTGGGCTAGAGACTTGCAGTAACTTTCCTCTGATAGCTTAGCATTCCTACCCCTTATAGTTTTACCGCAATCGCGGAACACGCATCCGCGAATTTTACCGCGATTTGCAATTTCTTCACATGTAAAAACTGCTGCTGCTTGCCTTCCATTTGCCAGAAATTCGTTTAACCTGTTAACTATCCCTGCATCATTGTTAGTGTGAGCCTGGACTAATATTAACTAGATACCAATCACCCTGAACCTCTGAAAGGGAATTAACAGCATTTCCAGCATATTTCTCATCCATTGCTAGCACATATCAAAGCATTTGGGCCTGTGTTTTCAAACTCCTATCTGTGTTTTAAACTTCTGTTGTCTAAGCTTGGGGGGGATTGAACTGATTACATTGATTGCATTTCTGAGAACTGCGTGCTTTCCTCCCATTCCCTTGCATTGCATAAAGAGGGGGGGAGTGAATAGCCAGAGAAAAGTGATTACATTGTTTTGTTGAAATCCTATTGAGTATTTTCTATACTGCATTTCATTCATTCAACCTTGCATTTCCTTGAACCCTATAAAGCATTTTCTACCACATTATACTTCTGTACCTATTTACCAGTGTGCTACCTTATCCATTTCATCTCAACTCCTTAGTAATTATAAAGAAGTGTGCTAGTGCCAGATTCTCTGTTGTTAATCTGTATCATATCAGATTAAGTGTGCTATTCAATTATTAATTTATTATAAGGCGTGATATAATATATATTGTTTAAATTATCAAATAAACCTTTAAACTTGCAAAACAGAACTACTTCTTGGCTCAGTGGGGTCAGGGGGATTCCAAGAGAGGGGTGTTATATAGGGGTAGTCATCCAGAACGCATGAACTGGACCTAAAGATATATCAATAAGGGTTTTCATTCAGTATTCTAGACTAGGCGTTAACTTAGCTGTAGTGCTGAATTGAATCCTCTTACAGTGGGTGTCTATGCCCATCCCTCTACACCACACGTGACTGACGTCACTACAAGTACGACGTCTCATTGGTTACAATGTCTATAGGACCCTAGATTACATGGTCCTTTGTGATTGGACGAGTTACGCCCCTAAACATAAATCTCCACTTTTATTAGCAGCATGCAGAATAGACACCCTGGTGCCTGGTGTCCCAAGATTCACCCTGCCTCCCTTCCATCAATCAGTGGTTTAGGGCTATGTGTCAATTAGTTGGCTGGGTATGGCCTTGGATCTGTAGTCTCTTATCAGGAAAAGTTATGGCACCCTCTGGTTCTGGATGACATCAGGCGGTGGTACATCTTCACGCCTGTCTGGTCACGTGTTGGTTCACCGTGAATCTGCTTCAGTTTCCAACCTTTTGTGCATTTAATTCTGTATGCGCTTGGCCACCTGCATGGGCCTCACTTATCTTGACCTTCACGGGCGGGCAGACATGCTCTGAAGTTGGAGCCTCGTGAGCACATGCTCACCTCCCCTTCTCTGGTTGACCTAGATTTCCCCGGCATGAGCCATCCTTTGTTAAGTTTCGATCCTGCTCTTTTCCTCTGCTTGGGCCTGGATATGAAACTTGGCCAGTCAGGCCTTGGCCGCCTGGGAGTACTTCCGTTTATACAAAATGGAGTTGCACGTGTACATTGTGCTGTATTGAGGTAGATGTATACAGTCGGCGCTTGCCGCTCTAACTTCTACTAAGCATTGCAAGCAGACTCGATTACTTAGCATCTTGCGTTTCAAGCTTATTTACACACGTTCAATAAGGCGGTTGCTTCCATCTTGTCTCATGGCACCATTCTCATACGTTTTTCACAGTGTCTCTCCCCTTCGTCCATTACAATTATCCTCGCGGTTGTCGGTACTGGCATGCATAGCTTTCAGTAGCCACTTCTGGTTGTTCTCGGGGCTGCCCAGGCCCTTAGTCTATTTCCATTGGCCTTCCATTAAGGCCTTCAGGGTTTCCCCGTGGACAGTCTGTAAATACTTGTCGTTTCGTACCAATGGCAGGTACGGTTGTCTGATTGGGTACCGTGCTGCCCAGGGTTGCCTGGTTATGGGCTTTTCAACAGGTATTGATCTTCTAATGTACACAGGGCAGAGGCCCATTGCAGCCCTTGTTGATTCAGCTGCTCCTCGTATGTCACATACCTTGGCGAGTACCTTACTGGCAACTTGCAATGGGGGGCAGGGGTGCAGGTCGTATCTGGGACCTCCTCTACACAGCTGCTCCTCTACAGTGCCCAAACCCATTTCAGAAAAATTTCCCCAGACCCATTTTCTCCAAGCCTTTCATCATATAACGCCACTCAACCCTTTCGAAAGCCTTCTCTGAATCCATCACCACCAGACAGGCATCCAAATCCCTCTGATCTCGCATAGTGCATTAGATTGATAGTTTTCCTAATGTTGTCGAAGCATTGTCTTCCTGGAATGAAGCTGACCTGGTCTCCATGGATGAGAGAGGGGACCAGAGATTCAAGCCTATGAACATAAGATCCTTAATCAGTAACATGTCATGTAAAGGATGGGATGCAGAATAACTCTTACAACAAATAATCAAACTGACTCAGGAAGTTGGCAAAGTCCCATTTGACTTTTTTAATATGAATGGTCTGAAACACAGAGTTACAACGGAAATTCGCTAGAGTGCTCAATGCATTTTACATAAAAATACATTTATATACTAAAAGGTTGTCATACGTGACATCATACTACATGGCAAATAAGAAAAACCTACTAAGGGTTGGAATTGGCTTAAGGAGAATATCTAAGTATACTTTATATAGGGACTGGGATTGTGATAAGGCATCCACTGTCAAGTGCACAACTTAAGCCTGCCTCTAGTGCAAGTCATCCTCAACACTTATTTAGTACACAGAATGCTATTGGTTCTTAAACTATAAGGCTCTTCGCTATATGGCCCTCTACAATTGGTTGGCATGTCCTTGCCATGTCCGGAACATTCGGCTCACTAGCAGCACGTAAGCTCAGACCCAGGTGCCAGGGGGTGAACTCGACTTCACCTCCCCACCTAATTAGTCCCACATCTCTCATTCTCCATGCCTTTTGCCATGCAGACTGTCTTTGAACTTGGCCTTGCAGTAGATTCTCTTCTCTGGGAATAGGTGTACATGCTTATCACAGTTCTGGTCTGTATGCCCAACTCCTATATCCATCGTCAGCTCACGTGATAGGAGACTGCAATTTGGCCCATTTTATAGGATTTCATTGTCTTGAATTAATAAACTTGGCACTCGCAGTGTTCCTTCCTTGCACCTTGACGAGGGATAAATCAGCTTCTCGCATTCACTGTTCTTTGAGGATAGGTAAACAGTTCTTGGCTGCCTTTAGTCTTGACACCAGGCCAAACATCCCTTCTCGCTTCTTTCATGCTCCCAGTTATTCTTTGCTGCAACACAAATGTCCGATTTCTTCATATATAATGGTGGCTTCGCCTGCAGTTTATTCACTACGTATAGCCAGCTTCTCTGATCACTTAGTCTACTTGCGTTATTGAACGGCTTGCATTTTCTGCAGTGCGCCACATCCACACACATGCAATTTGCACAGGAACGTTTATTCTATCCCTTATTTTGTCATCAGTTTCTGTAAGGTCCATACATCATCATCCTCTTATCTTCCTCTAGAGCATCACTCTCACTTCTTGTGATGTCACCAGGTTCTCTTTCTCTCATTTTCACATTCCTTCAGGGACCTCTTCTGAGAGATTTCATCTCTTCTTGCATAGATCTGATATGGCTTTCTTAACAGATACCTTTTCTCGAACACTCGTCGCGGTATGGTCACAATTACTGATCTCAAGCATGGTGCAGTTTCAGGCTTCCAACATACCGGCAGTAGGGGGGCGGGACTTCCTGCAGAGGCATTCGGCTGCTCCTCCACACCTATTCCCCTAATACCTTTGCTAGTATTTTAACATTATTGTTCATTAGAGAAATTGGCCTGTAAGAGGCACAGAGAGCTGGAACCCTCCAATCCTTGTGGATAACCACGATTATTTCTTCCAAAAAGGTGTTTGGTAGCTTATCTCTTGCTGGCCAATGGTAAAGATCCTCGCTAAATAAGTTGCCAGGTTTGATCGATACATTTTGTAAAATTTCATTGTGAAGCCATCACTACCCAGGTATGTACCAAATTTCATGTTCTTGATTAAGCGGGTGATTTCTTACGGTGTGATGGGCATGTCTTGGGTGGCCAAGGATTCATGGGAGAACCCTGGGATTGGCAATTGGTCGAGGGAAAAAGATATTGAGGAATCATCACTGTAGTATTCAGAAGGATACAGATTGTGATAATTAGAAAATACCTCACTGATTTTCCCAGCTTCACATACTTTGGTGCCTTCCTTCCTTTATTTATTTTTTTTTTTTTTAAAGGAGACAACAAGGCTCCATGTCAGGATTCACGGAATTTGTCTGAGGATCAACAACATTTTTTCCGGGTCCTGAATGAGGAGGTATCAAAGCTTGGCTTATAGAGTTTTACTTTACTAGCAGCCGCCAGAGTTCCCTGTGAGGGGCCAGGAATGAGACGTGGACACAGAGATCTCATGTTTTGGTTATACACTTTTATTAACTCAAAAAGTGGGTTTGGAAAGTGCCTCACTGCCCCTACTTTAGGAGGTATTTTCCCTACCTCAACCAAAACTATGGGTCTGTCCAATGTCAAGATGTCCAAAATAAATTGTCCTGTGTCTGAAATTCTATTCTAGCCCTCACATTCTAAAGACAACTTGTGTTAAGAGAGAATGTCTTTGGCCTTCTCCTCTGCAGCTGCCTCCCTGCGGAACAGTCTCCGTGCCTCTCTCCGTCTTGAGCTGGACCTCTAAGTACCCGGAAACTCCTCAAGACCTTCCTCTTCTTGTCCTGTTTCTCTCTCCCTCTCCCCTGCTAACCTCCTTTCTCTTCTCTCCTGCTTCCCTCCTACTTTCTCTTACCACCTGCCCACTTCACCGACTGGTCGCCTCGTGCACCTCCAGGGCATCACAGGTCCCAGGCGTCTCCCTGTCCAGTCCTGCACTTGCCTCTGGGCCTCTGCACTCTGCTCGGCACTACTGCACTCAGAATCATTTCCTTGAGTGGGGCAAGCACCCCCCCTCCATCACACTTCCTGTCTGCGCACTTGCATGACCGTGAACTTTCTAGGCCTAGCATGTTTTTTCTGTCCTGTCCTCCCTCAACGCATAGGCATATTAGGCGTATTAGGGACGACCAACCACCAATCAATCTGAAATGTCGCCAGGCCTAGTATGGTAGTTTATAGTATTGTAGCTTACTGTTCTGTATGTGCCTTTCCCTCTCACCTCCCCCCTCTTCTCTCCCCACTCTTTATCATGCACTTGCACTATCTGACAAGTTGTTAGGCATAGTACGGTAGTTTATTGATTGTATGCCCTTCTCCTCCCCCACACCCCCTCTCATTCCTTCCTGTCATGCACTAGTTGAAATGCCTCTGGCCTAGTATGCTGATATTTTTTTAGATCATTCGGCATCTTCAAGGTGTACAAATGATGACTGTATTCCCTTGTTCCCTTCCCCCCCTTGACGCGCTTTGAAGCACTTCACTTATGTATAAGCACTTTACAAATAAACAATCACAAAGGTGCACAAATGTTCAAAAAATATTTCCAACACAAAAGTTCCTAATGGATAATGCGAACAGTACTAGGGAACGGCTTTCTTCCCCATGTCTCCCTTTAACACAGCAGTTAAAGAAAATGAAAGCTCTTTATAGCCCCAGAGGATTATCACCCTCCACTTGGCGTTGCAGTTCACATTTGGGGAAATGTTGTCCTTTCCCCTGGACTGTTCAAGAAACTTCCAAACTCCTAAAGGCATAAATCTGCCTTCGGGTTCTTTGGTCAACAAACAATTTAATTATAACGGAAGTAGGATGCAAGTCCCACCTTTTTGGGATACCTGGTGTACTCCCTTGCCAGCTTCTTCTTCACATTCACTGTGACTTAATTCATAGGCTTGCCTTGGCCTGATGTAGTCTTGTCAGAGCTGTTCTTGTATAGCTCAATTTATGCACTTTATTTACAAAGTTGACTTTACCTGGTTTACTCTCCTGCCAGGACTACTTCATACAATGTTACCAAAAATACTCCAAACTTAACGTTTGCCTATTTCTGCTACAACGACTTGGCTCCCCTCTTTGCCAAGTGGTTGGTGTGCTTTATTTAGTTTGGTTTCTCCCCTGGGGTCCGTCGACCCACTACCTTAGTTTGTATTCGGCTTCCCATGACCTCCGGGACCTTCAGCACCCATCTCTCCACCCATGTACCCGTTTCTCTGGCGTGCAGCATTCTGGCAGAGGTGCTTCCTCCGGTTTGGTCAGTGGCGTTCGGGTACCTTCTGTGGTTGGCGGCTTCTCTTCCGCTTGCTTCTCGTTCTGCTCTCCACCTGTGTCTTGGCTCTAGGGCCCAGCGGTTTCTGCCACTTGCTTCCCACCCACAACTGGGTTCTCGGGCTTGGTTGTCTTCTGCTTACTTCTCGCTCAGCTCTCCACCCGAGTCTGGGTTCTCTGCTGCTTGCTTCTCGCTCGGCCTTCAACCCGCGAATGGGTTCTCAGGCCCAGCTGACTCTTTTCTCTGTCAGGATATCGTTCCCCAGCCACTGACAAGCCAGACTTTGGCCAGAAGGTTGCTTCAGGTAGTGTGTCCAGGAGGTCCACTTCCTCAGATCTCCCTCTCGCTTTTCTTCCCCCTCAGCATTCTCTGTTTCACATGACTTATCCAGGAAGCCTCTCTCCCAGCCATGCTGGATGGGGTTTTTAACTGCCCCAGCCCCTAACAAACGTTCATAATGACTAGAGCATATCTTGTGCTTTTTGCATTCATGGATCTTCGTTGCTCCATTCAGCCTCCTCGTCCCAGTGTTTCTATACATATAGGAAGGACAGGGAGTTTTTGTTGTTTTACTTGCATGATATTTAGTAGGTGTTGTGGGTAGTGGAAGGGAACCATCACAGTAAGCCATAAAGGCTTGAGCTATGGAGAGAGCATTCCTGATATGTGTTTGTATCTAACAATGCATTGTCTCCCCCTTGAGGGTCGCCTACCCCCATGTGATCCTCCCTCATAGAGCCACCCCAGGGTTAGGATCAGGTAGTGGGTGCCATGCCCTGGACACATGGGAAGAGGCTACCTCTGGGAAAGGAGTGTTGACAACATCAGATTCATCACATACCCCTATTCTTTCATCGTTGCACTCTTTTTCTGGGTGCCCTGGCGCGTTAAGTTACCACTCGACGCAGACTTAAATCCCTCCCATAAGGTGTGTACCCTCACTTCTCCATTTTATTATGTAACAAATATTCTTTGATATCTGAGAGGAGGGTCTGAGCAACCTCACTATCTTTAAGCAGGTAGTCATTGCAACTCCAGCTACCCTTTCTTGCATGGCTCTGCCAGTTGCCTATCCCTATCCTCACCATGGCATGGTTCTACCATGGATCCGTAACCACTTGGGAGTCGGAACCCAAATCACAGTTCACTTTCCTAAAACATTTGGAGTCACTGTCTCTGTTCTTCTGCAGTTGGTTCCCCAAATTTTTTGCAGCCTTGTGATGGTTCAAGTATCATGTTAACATCCCCTCCCACTAGCAGGTCCCTTCCAAACACAGGGTCAGTTTATCCCTCACAGTCTCCCAGAATGAAATGTGTCGCTCATTTGGGCACTACACCGATCCCATTGTAATCAACCTAACCTTGACCCTCCATTTCACTAAAATGAATCGTCCCTCTGTGAAAACAGAAAAATAATGAGTCCGGGAAGCCCAAAAAGAAACACACCAACACAGGTTACAAAGAAACATACAAGTGCTTTATTTCAAGCTAAAACAGTTACCAAGTCAATTGACAAACGGATAGCTATTCGGCTCTCAGTATAACATAACAAACTTCAACGAGGGTTCGATGTGTTAGTGAGAGAGCGCATATTGGAATACCCAGGCCTTTTATACAATTTGTCCAGCCCTTGGCCAACCCTCTTGCGGGTTAACCATTCTGCAAAATATTTAATTCTGGTCTTAGGGTTCCTTGCCAGGTCAATCCTTTAATATATGCATTTCGATTAGTTTCGCTGATATGAGTAGTACATGTACATATAGGTCAACGGTAGGACAAGGTCTCTGTTCGCGACCCCGACAAGTGGCCTGCAGGCATATTAATTATTCAGTTGTACGGAGGTCACAACGGCCAGAATCTTACTCAGAATGTCATTTGGCCTCCAATTTGATGTTCAGGGTGATTTCTACATAACAAGAGAACCTAAAATGGCGGCTCAATCCAAGATGGCTACTTACACTGGTTTTCTCTAAGGTCAAGACCTTGCCGTGGAGTTTGTTCGCACATGATGTTTAGACAACTTGGCGTAGGCCAAGACACATACAATTGTTACAATAGGAGGCATAATATTGCTTCTATTCCGACACCTCTGGGTCAGAGAGCATGTTTTCAAAAGCGAAGCCCAATCAGTCAGAAAGGATAATGGTCACTCCTCTTTCCTTGGACAGGGCTGAAGACTCCCCTACTATGTTCGCTCTCATGCTAGGTTCCTTGCCCCTCTGCTAGTGCATTTACTGCAAACACATGATATTCAGATTGAATCTATAGGCACGTGTAGAATTGCAGTGAAAGGTTTCAATATGCCCAGCTAGCATAGCAATGCCAAATCCAATGAAACCCAGCAAGAAAAGTAGTGCCACATTCCATTAAGCAAGTAGTTACCAGGGTCACTCATATCCAGTTAATGCATATACATGCAAGACTCCATTACATCCAATTATGATAGTAATGCCAGTTTCCATTATGCCCACTTAACAGAGACAGGCAAGATACTGTTAAGCGCAGTTAAGACTACAAGGCCAGATTCATGGGGGTAGGTGCATTTGTGTCCCGCTGGGGACCATGTGCAGGGATGGTATACTTGTGTGTGCAGTGTATTGGTGTAGTAGTGTGTGAGTGCAGACCAGTGATGGGTTGGTGTTTGTATGAAGTGTTGGGTGGGTGTGTGTCTAATGCAGGTCTAGCGCACTGCGTGTTTGCATACTACTGGCGAAAACGTATCGAGGTGATATGACAAAAGTTGAAAAATGGTAATACCCCGACAGGTGGGCAAGAAGGAGTAGATGGGTGCAAGGGAGCCCAATTAGTTGCAGAAAATCAATGAAGCCATCAGCACTTATCCTTCTGTTCAAATGGATGTAAGAAGAGTTTCTCACTTTTCATACCAGTCTCTTTTGCAGTCCAACCTACAATCTGCTTGATGTCTGAAGAGACTATTTTCTTTGCCACGCAGGTGGTTATGTGGTTCTTTACACAGGAAGCACTTCCATGGTGTTACTGGATCTATTGTAGTGTGGCTTCTCCATTTACATGGGCCCCTGTGCTCTTCGGGTCCTGCAAGAAAGAAGGATGGGTTCATGGGTGGGTTAATGGAAATAGAGGTGGCATAGTCAAAGATGCAGTTTTATTCTTAGAGGGATTCCAATTAATTAGCCAATACCTGCAACAAAATGTTTCCAAATTTGTGGGTGAAAAAAGGCCAAATCTATGGGGGTGGGGGAAGGTGGAAAAGAAAAAAAAATTGACAATCTGTGTGATCAGTGGTAAAACAGGTGTCATTTATTTTCCCCATTCATCTTTATACTGCAGAGGTAAATGTAAATCTTTGCAGCATTACTTGGGACTGGGTAGTGTGATGAATCCAATGGAATCATCACAGATTCCCCGGTGATGACCTCCTTATGTGGCCAGGGGACGGCAGCCGCTACCTGATCCTGACCCTGGGGGTGGTTGTATGAGGGTGGATCACATGGAAGGAGACGACTACGGGGGAGATGTTATGACTTCATTGGATGAGTCACACTGTCCACCCCCCTCTTTCCCATGAGAAAGACCCTCGTACACCCAGAACTTTAATGGCCTGTTGTCATGTAGAGGAAGTCAAGAACCATTTTCTCTATATCATTCTAGTCAGGTTCCTACCTTTCACACGAACACCCACAACCCACATATAAGACCTTTTGTTTCTAATGTGCCTTTATTTTAATTTCATAAGAAAAACCATCCCAGAGTCAAAAGGTTCAATATGGACTTCAACTCCTATAACCACTCAGGTACTAAGACGAGGACGACGACAAGGGAGTTTGTGCAAAGTGACTGGAGCTCGCAATACAACATGGAGACTAGTTTTTCTTGCAAAACTTAATTGAGCGGGTCATTTAGAAATGGCTCCACGCTGTGAAGAAAGGAAGTGCAGGGACGAGCGGTGCAGGAGGAGATGTTGCGATCCACGCTGGGTCTCCTGAGCGTAGAGCACAACGATGGAGCCAGCAAAGCAGAGAAGGCCGTCGGATAGGAAGAGGACCGCTGTGTGTGAACCAGAGGAACTGTGGAGATGCCGGAAGCAGCGCAGGAGTTCCTGGGGGTTCGGTCACTCGACGAGGCAGCAGACTTCATCCCGGGCCAAGAAGAACAGCTGGCGTGTGACCGCGGAGCTGCGCTGAGTGCTGTAGGCTCATCCGCACACTCAACTGGATGGCAGAAGCCATAATTGAGGGGCCCGAGCAATGTCGGAGATGCTGGAAAAGACCGGTGAGTCTGCCCAAAGCAGCTGCGGACCCTGGCCCATTCCGACAACCGCACCAGCAAGATATTGAATGGTACAAGATTGCTAATGCAGGAAATATACAAAGGCAAAGTTTGTTTGAATGTAGACAAGAAAAAGTATAAAGCCAAACCTCGATCAAATACAGAAGCACGAGATGCCAATATGGGGGAGATGTTTCAGCAAGTACATTTGAGAAAAGATTGCTACAAATGGATATACCAAGCAGGACATGGTATATGCTATTGTGGTACACCCAAAAACTGTGAAAGACCTAAGAAGACTTGGCACGTGAATACCCAGGCAGCTGAAGTGCTATCAGGGCATTGTGAAACACACAAGTAGTCCTGGCAGGTGAGTAGGCAGCTGGAAATTGTATAAAGATACCTGGCAGGGGAGTATACCAGGTAATCTGCAAAGTTACAAGATCTACTATAGAAAAATTGTAACAGAACATATTGCTTGATCATGAACTTTGTGAAACTAGTGAAGACACAGGAACCATTCGTTAGCTAAAGAGACCTTTTCCCATTGTGTTTAAGAATCCAGGAGAAGAGATCACCTTCTGGAACCAAGAGTTTTTAACTTGGAGAACATTTTCGTTGAAGTCATTTTCATACTTTTTGTTTTGAACACCTTTCCAAACATCAAGTTAAAGACATTTTCCTTGCACCTTTTGTTGTTTGTTTATAGTGCGACGGTCAGGATAGGTTGTTTTGGACACAAGGACACCTTTTCAGTTACATCCTGACAGACAGATCCTTTTTAGTTTCTATGTATGGAGGTTCCTCTTTCGGATAGGGCTAAAGAGGTGTTCCCCAACCCATTTATGTTTAGTAAAAAGTCTTTAATGAAGAATACAACAACCAAGTCTCTCATTTCTGACCCCTTGCAGCAGTCAATAAATACTTTACAACAGCAACATGTTTACTTTTTAACTGTTTGCTTAAAGTAAGGCAAGAAATGCAAATAGGTCTGCCTTACACACCTTCCATTTGACGCCCTTTTAGTTAACGCAATATATTTGTACACAACAGAAACAGAAATGTATTTTGAGGTGGTGTTCAATGTTAGGGAAACGTTTCATTAGCAACCACAGGGCAAGAAAACGTACATCCAAAGAGACATTTGATTCAATATGCATCCATGTTAAGAAGTGTTGATGGTGTGGTTATAAAAAAAAAACACTAGTTGTTAAACCTGGAATCAAATTCATGAGTCACAACTTTTTTTTGCTGGTTTAGCAAACAGTAAAATATAAAAATATAGTGAATGGCATGAAGAGTGCCAACTAAGAACCGTTGCAAAAGGCATTTATCTGTATGAAATCCCTGGCAGAGAAGACGGCATTTTACATTTCCTCCGCCCAGAGAATTGAGAGGAAAGGCTGGTGCAAGAGAAACATTAAAAGAAACCTCTTTGGATTTGTACACTTCCCTTGTTCCAACCAATCGTAGAATACATACATGCATAGTAAACCGATATGTTTTGGAAATGTGCCCCAGCTTCATACTTCATTAATCAAGTTACCCAATACTGAACATTTTTTCACATCACATTTCCTTTTGATTTACCTGTGATGCGTGAAATGGAAATTCATTTTAAAATGGTGTGTGTGCAATTATTTTTTTATGAATAAAGTTCACCCTAATGTATGACACATGAACACAGAAAAATATTTTGGAAATATTTCTAAGGTAAATCTTTTAGAATCAACCAGGCTGCACGATTTATTTTTGTAAAGATATGCAACCGATTTTAAACTTACAGCTTTGTTGTTCTTGCTCTCTTCCAGTACTCCTCCGTCTGCCCGATGTCCAGAGGCACATAAAGAAATACCCTTAATAGAAATTAAAATCTTTGAGGCTTCAAACCAAAGTGTTTTGTTGCCAGCAAAACAAGATAACACATGTTTGTGTTTCCCATTGGATATAGTTGCAGCAGTACTGCTCGCCTGGTTTTCAGTGTTTGAAATGAATGGGACACACTGATTAGTGTGCATTACTCTGGACCATCAGGCATGGAGCTGAGAGGGGAAGGAGAGACTAGAGGTGGCGTTCGGAACTGTTACAGGGTATTCATCCCATCAGAGTGTGCCTGACCCTGCTATGTAATGAAAGATCAGCAGAAATAAAACAGCGTCTCAAGTTACTGCTGTATCCTTGCACGAATCTGAAAGAACACCCTATAGGATTATTGTGGCCGTCCACGAACACACTGTCCTCCCCATTGAAGGAGACGGACATGCAACCCTTCCTATCCCAAAATGAATACAGTTAAGGAACAGAAAATATTTTTGAATAAAAAAAAAAACAAGAGTCTCCATTAAAAGTAACATATTTGCGTGCTTTATTGATGTACACAGTAAAGCATTATATAATACAATAGTAAGGCATATATTTGGTGAAATTTGATATGTTGTGAAAATGAGGAAAATGGAAGTTCATAAAAAAATAATTAGTAAATGTTACAGTGTTGATGTTAAGAGAATATATTAAAATGGCAGAGTAATGAACCAGCACTGCATAACAATGACATAATGTGCCATAGGATGTTTATTTTTCATCAGTCACACTGATTACATTTCATCGTTTAATACTTTGTGGCTATAAGGAACATGAACTAAACTCCAAATTATTCCTGAAGCAGCACTAAAGCTCTCCATCTCCGTTTTTTGTTAAAATATATATTTTAACAGACTCACTTCAAGGCTAATGTCAGGAAAATAAAACAAAAAATGAAAAACGAAATCATGCATATGCATTTAACTCAAGGTTTACGAAACACACTCGGAGTACGCAAATAAAAATAAAGATATGGCAACCTTTCTCCAATTAATGGATTGCTGCAGTGTCAAAGGAAGAAAGAATGGAGCAAGGCCATGTCTTCTCAGTAGCCAGGGAATTTACAGTGTCCCCTTATTTATTGCTTGCTTGTGCTTTGGCCGACAGGGTTGTTTGCAGGCGAGTGTCTGGACAGCAACAGTGAGCCAACAGGGATGCCAGACGCCGAAGAACATTGCACCCTGGCAAGCCACTAATGGGTCCTCACCGGACTCTCAACATCAAGCTCCTGGTAGCCACGTAGAATTGAAATGGCACACAGGAACAGTGTACACGGAACAGAAATGCAACAATCACATTACTCGGTTAACAAGAACGCCCACCTTTAGTATTGCTTCCATTTCTCTTTCCAAGCACTCTAAATGCTCCTATGGAGCTAGGATCAGCGTGGACACTCGATGAAGAAAGGAGAATGGAGAAAAAAGAACTTACAGAAGGCGACCTTTGCAAATAAGAGTGCCTCCAAATGTCGATGAGAGGTGCTTTGGATTTTAACAAGGTTAGTAGCCTTAAGGAAACTGTTCATCCATGAAACATCAAAACATCACCCAAGACGGTGCATCCTAAAATCTACACAACCGGTGTGTCTTCCCTTTGGTGCACCTCACATTAGCCCATGGAGACTATTTTAGTAGCTTTCCATGCCCAACACTAACCGTCTGGCAAATGTTTGTGTCTATGTGAACTGCAATGCAGCTCGAAATTCTTTTGAGGCAAGAATGACAACCATTTTCTACCTACATCGCTAGATCCCACAAACCAAAACACATCACAAAATGACCATGTCATCATTAGTTCCCATTAACAATAAGAACTGAGAGGCGAGCATACCCGTTAGGGGACTTGAACTTCTGAACAACACATCATGGAAGGCCATGGCAGAGTGTGCTTTAGGCAACAGGTTGCTTTCAGAACAATTGAAACACACTAGCAAAATAAGATATCCAGCACGAGCCAATAAAGTCAAATGGCTGGCTTATGTAATGGGACATACATGTATGGACATTTTAAAAACTGAAATAAATTGAGGCCATTCCTCTAAATAGGAAAGTTGTCCTTACTTTTCTTCCATACTAACCAATATGGTCTGTTATTCTTGGAAGCAAGATGGGAATAGACCATACCACCAGATACAAAAACTGTTTACACAACATCCCATCCCAATGACAAAAGAATGTCCCTCCGTATTGATGGCAATAGCTCTCAAATTACCGATTTTATCAGCCATGTGACAAAAATTCCATTACATTCCAGGACTGGTGGTTCTCCTTCTCGAAACTTCCAAGAGTCCCGGGGTTAGCAGAACTGTCAGGCATAGAGAACTCTGCAGCTTAAGCTCTCCAGGAGTCCATGTAAGCCACAGGACGGAAAATGCTCATGTGCAAAGGATGCAACAGAGTGATTTGTGTGTTCAGAGTGCAGCTGTGGGAACAACAATCACAGGTATTGCTTAAAACCGTGCAGACGGCGCACGCAGTGCACTGGGTTGGACACGTTTGCATGTTCAGAAATTCTAAAACGTGGATGCAAGAGGATTGCACCCCATGAGTCACGCCTACCAGATACAGACGTTGATAAATGTTATGTGGCAAATAGCCAAATCTCAAACAGATGGCAGTGGTTTTTGCACCCCGCCTACAATCTATATCCAGGATCTACAAGCTGGGGAATTCCAGGTGTTTTGGCCTATATGTACCATGGCCTATCACCAACAATTCCAGCTGCACCAGGACCTATCACGAGAATGCTGGCTGCGCTGTTGGGAAGTATAGGTCAAGACATGTGGAGTGCCACATGTTTCTGCCCCCTGATCTATATGATAGTATGGCCCACTTCCTTGGCTCCAGTGGTGAGACATTTCTGTTAAGAACAGTTTCCCAAAAAGGCCACAACCTTAAAAATGTAGAATGAGACAGACACAGTGAATAAGTGATGCTAACATATGTCTGTACCGGTTTGTGCAGAAACACCACAAATCCAAGATGAGGTAGGAGCAGCACAATTAGCAAAGTTGGTTACCCGCTCTTAAATAAAACAAATGAAAAGAAATCAAAACACGTGCAGACACAGAAAAACACTTTCAGATGGAATTTTGACAAATGTAAGAGGTGACAATGTTCTCTTCCTAACCAACACAGGCTAAAATTAATTTCCATTAATGGTAACATGAAATTGGAGGCTAGTACACATTATTCAAAGCTTGTATGGAAGAATTCCTCCATTCTAATGCTTGTTGAATAGCTGCTGACTTTTTTTGTTTGAGAGTTTGTGGTATCCCCCACCCCTAAAGATGTTCGTTAGGGTTGAAATCTGTGGAGAAAGGGGAAAAACAGGGTCCTTACACATCCAAAAGACGTGACGAGAGCCTGGTTATATAAAAGAAATCCGTAGAGGTCATTCTACCCTGTTTCAGAGCAATGAGCCACAACTTATTATGCTGGTTTAACCAACATTATTACCAAAATACAGTGACTGGCATGAAGAGCGCCAACTAAGAATTGGTGTAGAAGGCATTAATCCACAGGAAATGCCTGCTGTAGAAACTAAGTTTTTTGCTCCCAGAGAATTGAGAGCTAAGTCTGGCGCAAGAGAAAAATAAAATACCCTTTTTATTTGTAAACTCCCTTCTTCCCACCAACTGTAGAATATTTGGTACATAGTAGCAATAATTATACATGGATACAACAATAACTAACCATTAATGACACCGTTAAATCAGAGGCTATGCTTTCCTCAGTTCCGTCGAGGCCTCCAGACATGGCAGAGGGGCTGGGTTCTTTTAGGCTTTTTGCTGAACGGCGTGTGCTACAGACAAATCATTCACTAAAGTGTGTGCCACAAATGTTGGTACGAGATGTTAACACCTGCCCCAGGCAGATCTGAACTTGCCTAGAATATACTTCTTATTCTTTTTTTTAAACAGCATACCCTTGAAATTCATGCGATAAAAGACCATGCCGATTAGGCGTAAATATTTGATTTTGTTTGTGCTGACATCAGCGTGTGTCCCACCATGCCATTACAAAGTCCCAGATGTTCTTTGATGCAGTGGGTATATTTTTGTTATTGCTGCCTACAAATGGGCATGACACATTGCTTAAAAAGGGCAGTTCCTAGGTTTCAAACAGCAATGTAAAAGTTCACAAGGCTCCTTTTGTAAGACGTTCCCATCAATAAAGGCAGAAGTTGCACCCTGTGAGGACTTGGCATTCTCTCAGAAACTTTCTGAACGTGCTTTAAATGGATACCATTGTATGGCCTAGGTGTCCCCTTTCTCTGACATCTCTAGAAAGTAGCCTTGTAAACAAGGTGCTTGGTAGGCCCCAGCCCAACCCCCACCCACCCCCCCCCCCGAATGTCCCAGATTAGCAATCAATTTTATGGTAGACAAATGTCACGAGAAGGAAAATCCACAGAGATCTACACTGACACTAAGTCGCTTCACAGTATGTATATCTATCAATAGAGAGTAGTGCGCATAAGGCATCACGATCAATTTACAGTTGTGCTTTCCATGGGATCATCACCCCCTTGTATTCACCAAGTGTGCAGTATTTATTTGAGCAAGGATTGAACAAATTGACTCAAGCCTTTCACCCAATTCATTGCTCCTCACTATGAAATATAATTTCCAATATACTTTGCGACTTCTTCTGTACAATGTTCATCAGTGCTTCTAGGAATTGCAATTGACAAACAAATTCTCAGATTTGGTTACATTAGTGAGATAAGCAGCAATAAAAACAATAAAATAAATGTATATTAAAATGGACACAAATGGAACCGTTTTGCAGACTATCCCGGTGGAAAAGTTTGATTCATGGTGGACCGAAATTGCAACAAATGATGCTTCTTTTTGCAAAACTATTGTGTATTTGGATCTCGCGAGCCAAGACTCCAGTTATAAAATGAGCCGATATGTGGTTCTTCACATAGACCAAAAGAACTCCAACGTTGGGAAGGGACTGAGTGGTGTTTTGCAACAATGCCACTGAACGGACACGGCAGCTCTTTTTGAGGTTCAAATTAGGTGGTTTTGGAGGGGATTGAGAGTTCAGGGAAAGACAACTTTGGTACAGGAACCCACCATCTGGGTTGAGCCAGAATCGCACATTTTGTTTGAGCACACTTTGCAAAAGTAGGGCTGGACTAAGAAATAGTGTGGAGCTAGGATTAAATGGAAAATAATTATTGCTAGAACCCAGTCATTTTGGACATCATTTTGAAGATCTTTGTACTAATCCTCTTAAAATAAGGGTCTAATTTTCTTTATTTACATTTCCAGTTACATATTTTAGAACATATTTCAAATTTGAAATTCAAAGCGTTGGAAAATGGTTTACTAAAAACTAAATCTCAGTGGAGTTCAAGAACACCTCCGTAGGATTCCCACTGGCACTCAATGTTTGATTCAAACAACTACACAGCCGCCTGTTTCCTCAGCTTCACATTCACATGCTCTTATTCTTGCCTTCACCTACACAATCAACAAGCTTAAAAACCAATTTGGAACCTTTTGATCACCATTGGGATCACCATTAAAAATATTAAACTTTCGTTGCATGACTTTAGGATGTCTCCTCTTCCAAGTAAGTTGATGTCAATTTAAAGATATTGACTTTTTCAGCACCATGTTTCAGACCTTGACGACAACCTTATATATAGGGCCCGGAAATGGGGATCCAAATTCCTTCATGCATTTAATGCCTGCACCACAATAGGGAACCTTAGAAGACGGTGAGCCAAACTGCAGTGCTTTTTACGGATAAGAGGGTCTGATTGAATTTGACAGCAATTTTGGCAGCTAAGATGGCTTGTCGTACATGTACTTTCATGGAATATAGATGTGAAAAATGTTCTAAGGAACGAGATCAGTGGGAGATTCTTTTATGCGCGACATAAAGCCAGAGTACATGGAATTCTGCAAAGCATTGAGGGCAGATAAAAACTGCCACCACGGTCACTGTATCTCTCTTTCGTGCTACTGGGGAATAGGTGAAAAATCTAACCAGCCTCAGAAGCAGGCTTGCACACGTTGAATGATGCAGACCAGGGAGTTATACACTGTATCAGGTTTCAGTTTGGTGCTACGGGACTGATAACAGTAGTGCCAGCTATTTCACTGGGATTGAATGAGTTTTTACAGCGCTCAGATGCTGGAGCAATCCGACATGAAGCACTAGATAAAAACCAGACTTCATTACAGTTTCTATTACAGAAGGAGCTTTCAACCTCGAAATAATCCATTTGGTAAAGCTTGATAGTTCACATCATGCTGTTGCCACCGTCGACAGAACATTTGAGAATGGTGCACCACAATATTACAGCTGCCACATATGCACGCTAACTGTCTGAGTCCCTACTTCTGTTGGAGCTTGCCAGAGTTAATCCTGCGGAGCAAAGAGTTAGTCCAGGTAACGCGTGTTATTTAGAAATACGCTTCTTCATTGTCATAAATGGCTAATCCCTCCACCATTATGTAAATCCAATGAAGCCATATCCTATTGATGGTCCTTTCCTTTGGGGACTCTAGAATTGTACTGCACCAAAGAGGCCAAGCCCATTTCACCATTTACTACACCATTGCTTTCGGAGTAAACATGCCATGTGTGCATCAAGGTCTCATGAGCAAATCTAATTCACATATTGCAATGGCTAAACTTTATTTTGATAGGAGGAAAAACAAATCAATGATGCCCCTTTATGGCCACATTCCTCCTACCAAACACCCCTGGGAATGGCGTTCTTCAGATCCACACTTTGCTGTTTATTGTAGTGTCTCCCAGCCTCCTTCCAAGGATTTAGAAGCAGATATCCCTGGTTTGGACACAAGAGGCTCAGATGAAAACAGAACTTGGCAGTGATCCAGTGTTCTCAACATGTGCCAAGATTATTTTTTAAAGACATTTCTCCCTATGAAAATATTTTTTAACTCATCCTGACACACTGTAGCCCCTTATGCTTCATCTTTAGATTAGTAATTCCAGGGAAACCTTTGACTGATGTTTTTCCTGAAGGGATAACATGGGGATATGTCTGAATTTAACAATCCTTTTGGATTTTTGAAAATAATTCAACATATTTTCTTAAATGTTTGAAACAAGCCAATATTTTTAAAGCATACGGCGGGGAGGCTTGAAGGTGTGGATGTGCAGAAAATAGGTTATCTTTGGACTTCAGCACCAAAGGCATATTGTGCAATCCCAAGTCCCATAAAGTAGTTGGCAACAACATCTCCAGATTTCCCAACAGCCGGAGAGTCAAGCATTTACAAGGCTCTTTGATGAGACGTCAGTGAAAAGACTTATGCAGCCCTCGCTATCCTTTATGCTTCTGCCTTTTTCTACTCATGTAGTGCCCTTCTGCCATGTTGGTGCCACTTCCGGAAACATATTTTCTTTGATAAACAAGGAAAATTAACATTGAACATGGATTTGTGTTCTTCAGTATTGCAGCTGAAATGATGGTGAATGGATGTACTGCCTCAAACTTTGTATTGTTTTTTTGATATTTTTAAAATAATTTTTATAAACATTTTTTATATAAAGCACACTTTAGTTTACAATCTTTCTTCATGTTTGTTATAAATTTTTTTAAACAACCCCAATGCGTTCCATATAAAGACATGGCAAGGTATTTAGCTATCGAGATTTTACATGTAGTTTTCTCTTCATTTTGTACAATTGCATAGATGTGTAAAACCTGCCATTGTTACCAAAACAATAACAGACTTAGGAAACTACTGAAATCTACAGTATAGTACCACTACCCTTCACAAAAATATAGATATTTTCTCTTGTAAACTCTTACAGTCTAATCCTCTTTGTTGTATGAATATTATATAAAATAACATGCGGCCATTTTGAAGTTGTAAAACAGATCTCGTCATTCTAAAACCTCGTCGTCCGTCATCACCGTCACCAAGGTTTCCATTGCTCGGCCCAAATCGTCTGCCATGTGGAACAGACTTCCTACATTGTTGCCTGAAAAACAAATAGCGAGAGAAGAGAAGCGTAAGGACACAACATGCAGTAACAAACATAAGTTGATGCAGAGAGTCAAACTTCATTGCATGTATATTGGAGAAAAAGTGCAAAAGCTTGGTCAATGCAGGGCATGCCAACGTGCCAATTCATAAGCAACGACAACTAAATGAGAGGGCCTTCCTTGGGCATTACGTCTGTGGTGGAAGAGTACCCTTTTACCTTTAACTCTTAGCTCCTTCCCAAGAAATTCCTGATTCTGAAGATCAATATTGTACATATTAGACGCATACATTGCGAAAAAGTAATTTAAAAATGTGTTTAGAAGAGCTTTGGCACCACTTGCTTTGGACAAAGTTAATGCCCTCAGCATTTTCGGCTGGAATGTTGTAGAACGTGCCCCTGCTTATTTGTTTATGCCACCTTCAAATCGTTTCATCTGCACAACATGTACACAAATCTGCTTACATTCCCTTCATTTTTTTTTCTTTTTTAAATCACGGACAGGTTTGTCAATACTATGCTTTTTTGTGTGTTCACGCACAATATGCTTGTAGCTCATGTAATCTTTTAACATTACATCTCATAGTGGTAGAACACCTTTTAGGTTGGATCATGGGTTAATTATAGAAGCAGTATCAGAGAGCCATAATAGACACCGAAAGCTGATGGTAGCCGTGGGCAGGCAGGATATGAAACATACTAGAAAAAAGATGATCACTCGGATGCCGGACTTCGGGTCATACTCTGTGCTTCTGGGCACCGAGATGGGGACTTTGCCTGCGAGGTGACAACTTTGTAGGAGATGCAACTGCTTCGAAGTTGACACATGCTTATAGAAATAAGCAAGGGCCTGTTAGGAAATATTTCGTAATTGTAGGTAATTTTCCTTCCATGTGGCAACCCCTAAACTTTTTGCTGTTGTTTTTCACCTTGTTCTCGACTTTGCCAGAGAAGTGCAGCCTTCTGCCGCACTCCTCTGGGCTTTCACTCCATTCTTACGGGAAACTGACATGTCCTTAAGACAGTCAGTACCGGGAAACGCTGTTTTCCGTAGTTTCTTTTATCATGTTGCGGCTTTCGTGCAACATGACACAAGAGGGCACTGTAAGCTAAGTTACTGCTCTCTTGGGTCTCTAGCCTTCTACAGGCCCTAGATACTCTTTTTGGATTGTAACTGATCGGTGCAAGTGATTCACGGACGGGAATGGTGGCAGCGATCGTTTCTTGTGTTTTGAGCTCCTTTTGGCGTTTTAAGCGCGTTTCTCGCGCTTAGCCCAAAATGGTGGCCTGGCTCCCAAAATGGCCAGACCACGAGGCTCCTTTGTCCTGTCCGCTGACCGTCTTGCTCCCTTCACCTTCCCCAGGTCAAGCAGACCCGGGGCCTACCTTATTTGGGCATGTACTTTCCCGCGAAACACGGATGCTTTTGCGGGCTTCTACATGCCTGGTGTGTGCCTCCAGGATGTGGGCTGGGATGTCTGGTCCCAATACACATCCTGGGTGCCAGAGAGTCTAGGGTGGTGTGAATGCCTGGGACCACCGTGGTCCGTGATAGGTCCACGTATGGTGTGAGTGTTGATGAGCGGATCTCCCATTGGGTCCCCTCCGTTTTGGCGCGAAGGGAACGGTGGATAAGAGGGGGCTGGAAACACCACTACCATGTCGATCTCCTGAGTTCTCACGAACGAAGGAATACAGGAGCCAAGTATCCTGCAACCAAGAGGCTGAACCGAGGAATCGCTGGTGACCCGCTGAAGGACTGCTCCTCTGCACTGCTGTCGCCTTGTGAAACCCTTTTTACCTTTGATCGAACCAGAAAGCCTGTACTGGTACTTCGACCCTTGGAATAGCGGGAACAGCTATTCTCGGCAGCTTCACCATCTCCTGCTAGTAAGCCTTCGGAAGCGTCTCTGGGCCATCCAGCAGACTGACCAGCCTACACAGGAGTCTTGCTCTGTAACCGCCGCCAGGTTGTGTAGTATTTTGAGTCCTTGTCACTCTCACACGATTCGTACACTTGGCGTTCCCAGGTCTGAAGTGAGTAGTGTACATTTGGCTCAGATACACACGGCCGCTCCGTTGCCCTGCTGTGGTAACAAACTGTGCGGGTTCACTTCGTTTGGGACATCTTCAACTCAACTCTGCTGCTGCAGACTCAACACGACGACGAGACGCCCCCTGCTCTCCTGAACCTGCCAGCGACTGAAACTGACGCTGAGAAGCCTGGGTCTGCTTGCATCGGGGACCGGTGAGTAGCATAGCTAGGAACTGGTCGCCCTCCTGCAGGAGCCCATAGCTTTTCCCCGCTGTATCAAAACAGCACTCCTTTCCGTACTCGCGCTCTGCTTCTGCCCACAGTGGAGGCTGCGCTTGAGTCGCGGAACTCTGTTCTTCTTCATTTGTGCACTAAACTGAACTGCCTGATTTCCCTCGAAGAGACTACCCTTTTGCCCGTTGGCAGCGGCGTGTGCAGGTACTTTTGAGCACAAGGCTCCACTCTTCGTAGGGCTCGGACTTCCTTTTAGTTAGGTGCCTCTGAAGGCGGACTGGGTCTAAGCATTATTTCGCACTGCCCGTTTTCCTTCCCTTTTAGGTGGACTACACATTTCGTGCATCTAACGCGTGAGACTTGTTTGTATTTGTATATATATTGTATTGGTATGGTATGTGTTGGTTTACTAGAGTTGTATTGTGATTTCTCGCTATGGTCATTGTTTTAAAGGCCTTGGAATAAATGTGTATATATTTTTAATATAGCACCTGTTTGGAGTAGTTTGTAAGTGTCCTTGCTTTGTGTGCTCATTGCAGGCTTTCAGTCACCCTCACCTCTCTTGAGACCTAGTCTTGACCGCCGCGATCGCTACCCTGATTGGTCTGGCTTGTCCAGAGGTTACCCTGTTCCAAGTAATTAGGTTGGCCTTCTGAACTTCTGCGCCACCAGGACAGAGTTCAGAAATCCGTCTTAACAGTGACGTTTTAAGAAAGTGAATGTTATGTGGCATAGAGGGAGCTTCTTATAGAGGGTCGTGTGATGGTGGGTAGAAAAATGAGGGATTTTCCTCCATTGAGGTAATATTTGAACAGTGCCTCCATGGTGGATATGAAGCTGGTGCCTGGAAGGGCTTGATTTTTCACAGGAGGGGAAGTTGGCACCATGTTGTCAGATTTTCCTTTACTATGTACGTTTTAAAGTAGAGGAGGCTGTCATTGTGCAATCCTAGAGCCTTGGTGCTAGATGCGAGCAGTAGGGTGACGTCCGAGATGTTCATGGCGGACAGTCTGGTCTGGAGGTTAGGTTTTACAAAGCATTGCTGAAGTACCTGTATAGGGCATTTTAACAGTGTGGAAGAAAGTGGACAGGAATTCAGCACTTGGCTTATGACTGAAAGGTGCAGATTAGATAGAGTATACTGGGGCTAATTTGGAAAAAAATGGGTTTTCAATCCTTTTCTGAATACCAGCTGGTTCTCAGTGGTGTGAACATTGATCGTGAGTATTCCAATTTGTGGGGCCTGAATTGAAAGGGCTCTACCACCAAAGGTGGGAATGTGTGATATTGCTCAGGTGCAAGAATTCTGTCTTGGTAGAACTCAATTTATGATAGACACTAGACATCCACTTCTGGGTTAGGGCGAAGAAGGCCTTGAGTTGGTGGATGTCTATTTTCAGGTAGAGTTATTTTTATCATCTTTGAATTGGAGGGTGTAGATATTGTGGCTACAGAATTTTACATGTATAGAACATGGGTGAGGGTATATATACATGTGGCACTATCGAGGTGATTGTTAAGAGTAGTAAGTACCCAGCTACACCAATTGATGGCAGTCTTCTAGGTAGTAGCGGAACTCGCAGGGTATGCTCGTTCTTATTCCCAGCTGGTTGTTCTGCATATTGATAACGACGTAATGGTCAATTGCATATACGGTTGCAGGGACACTCGGGAATAACTTGAGCAGGGGTGTTCACAACCAGAGAGCTTCATGTACCACTTGGATAGTGGCCACTTTCAGGTACATCTGTGACTGAAGGAGACAGTTGGCATCTATGGGTGCTTAAAGTTCGTTGGATATGACCGAGTATCATGCCAAGGAAGTGTGTGATGGGGCTATATTTTCTAAGGTCATCTGGGTCACGGGTTATTTCTCTGAGTAGGGGGTGGATTGGGAGATGGTCGGAAAGAGGTGTGCTGAGGGACACAGATGATTGCCAGGATGGGATGGGGGCTTCCATGTGGAGTGTCTTGAAGATGGAGGCTGGTAAGATGTCATTTGAGAGATGCTAAGGTCTTTGCCAGATCTTCAATGGAGAGTTTTGTATGTAGTGCATGTGTCGTTTTATGTGGATAGATCAAGGGGTCATTGCTTTCTTTGACATTAGCATCAACGTCTAGATAAATCACAACTGTACAGTCCCCCATTATGAGAGGATTTACTACTACATTTAACATTTTGAGTGGCTGTTGATTTGTCAGATGTAATGTTTCCACCATGAAGAGCATTTTGGAATCGCCCATTTGTGTATAAACAGAGCACATATTGTTAAAATAATTATAAAGATGAAGAACAACATCTGAAACCTTTGTGCACATCAAACTAAAAAATATTGCAGACTAACTGGTATGAGCCTTAGAGACCAGGAGGCAGCTATGACTGGTCTTGGTTTAACACAACGGGATGCAAAGCCCTACATTCTAAGTACATCACTTTCTCCCCTCATTTCAATACAAGGAATCACAGCCAGTTGGCTGGTAAGATAGAAACATTTCTATCCAGGGGGGCAGGCAACCACATTCCAATCTTGGGGTAAGCTGTGAAGCCGCAGCAATATGCATCATTTCCTGCCTGGGACATAATTCCGCACCTTACTAGGACATCTTCGGCCTGGTGTTTATGTGGCTCTCCTGTGCCATCCCTCTGCCAGAAAGACTGAAGTGGGCCTAGGTGTGGCACCACCTGTTATAATCAACCGATTGCTTACTGAACTTGAGTGGACATCCCAAATGGGCTTTACTCACTTCATAGAGATCTGGCATAAAAAAAAAAGCATGCCATAATTAGAAACTACACGTTGTGATTCCAATTTTCACTGAATTATACATGCTCTTGTATCTTCTTTAATATTACAATCTGATGATAGTTCATTATTTTAGGTCGGGCTACTAGGTTTCCACTATTCCATATAAAAGATACTGACTGACATGCACAGAAGCAAGGAGTTGCCTTTAGCACACTGTGATCCCCACCCTTTCACTACATTTTCAATATTTGAGGGCATGTGCTGAGTTAAGCCGGCCACAAAGCTTCTCAAATGTCTTTCACTTACAAGTTCAGTATAATGGCTGCCTCCAATATGCTCAGTTATGCCCCTTTCCGTTCTCTCCCAAACTTCCTGGGTACAGTGGACAATCCCCATGCTTCATCTACTACTTTCTGAAGTAAATGGCATCCGCATTCGCCCATTTTATACCCACTATATCATGCAGCTGACTGCCGCGCTTAACTATAGCGCGATTCGGAAATGGCGTCACATACGGGGAGCCCACAGCCCACTGCATTGTCCTATAAACGGGCATATAACTAATTGGAGATATTTTTCTAGTCACCAAAATTAAATCGGGTAAGTGGATTTTAAAGTTGGATTAATGGGATTTACAGATGCAGTGGATCATAGGTTGACACAGAACAAATTAAATTTCCTCTGGATATACGAGGCCCAAACCCAATTGTAAAGCCTTCTGAATGCATAATTCTGTGGGCTCTTCGGGAGTTGTCTGTTAACTGCTGACTGCAAAAAGCCTGCGCTATGCAACCAAGAAAGCTAAATGAAAAGCAACGACAACGCGTCTGATCAATTGCATAGCAACCCATCTTTTTTACGAGTACCAGTGCGTCAGGCACTGTACATAACGCGAGCAAGTCCATCTATTTAGCCCTTTTGCAAGTAACTTCTGCAATGTCCTCGCGGCGACCTGCTGGTGCCTGTTTGCATCCTTAGTATCTGTGAAATGCCATTATAAAAATCTCTCGGAGTAGGCCGTTCGGGACAAGATTTATTAATAGAATTCACAGAGTCGGGTAAGAAAAAAACTGCATTCAGACCCGTACACACATTTATAAAAACATGTGTGGGTATCCCCCCCCCCCCATGCACCTGAAATAAGGATATCTTCTGCTACAATGTTGTGCTTTAGTGCACAAGGCAAGTTGCCTGCAGTATATATAATAGGATACATTAAGTAAAGCAATATTCGCATATTTGGCCACCACAGACCATGCCAAGACACTGTCTTTGTTCCCTTAAACTTCAATGGAAAGTTCGGTGGTGTTGCGATAGATGCGATCCGTGAACATAATCAAATTAACTGATAGTTCCTTTTGCTGCCAGAACATCAACGCTTTCCCTTGGAAATTAGGGCGTGCACAGATGCTTCTAGGTCAATTAAATGGTTAACTTGTTTGGTACAAAAAATTGCAATGCAATTAATACACACTGCATGCACACTGCAAACAAGAGGCACTAATATGGAGTTAATGTTCAAAGAAGTTTGTAGAACTCGTGGCCTTGCAAAGACATTTCGGATCGGCTGCTGCATTTGACCTTTGTACGCATTGCATAAAGCGCACAGACCGGGGGCCGCTGCTGTAAAGCTTGAGCACAGGCACAAAGGCGCTCGGCAAAGCACGGGGCTTAGAGCACAGACACAAAGCAGAACACGTGGCGGGCGGAAGCTGCTGCGAGCTGGGCTCTCACTAACCTCTCTCATTTGATTTCCCGGGGCATTTCTTCCTTTGGCAACACAAAAGAGGAAGAATGAGAGTGTCAGAAAAGGGAGGAAAACCAGGCATGAACACATCGCTTTACACCAACAGACAGCCCTACGGCGCTTTGCGGATGCAATACAGGAGACAGCATAATAGGAAATATATGAGTTTCTGCATCCAACGGGGCCTTTAATAGCCACCAACAGGAGGGATGATACATCGTCATGGAGGCTCGTGGTTCCCTTATGAAAGGAAAGTTTAACGATAGTCTGAAACACTTCTGACGTTCACACAACGCCCCATTCCCTCTGTACTGAACCTGCAGTAGAATGGCATAAGGTAAAGTAAAAACGTGTAATAAAAAATGACAGCAATAAACAGCTCGGTTCTAAGCTTGCTTCACCATTTCGATTGCTATTTTTTTTTTAAATCCTATTATTTCTATTTGTCGTGGGAACCAGGATCACACTAGGTTTCACACAAAACCCCGTATTCATCACAACTCTTTCACATCCTTATCTTCCAAACAGACAGCACTACACTTCAGAAAGTAGTAACATCCTATTTTGCGATTCGAAAAACCTTTGAACATTTGGACTTTGTAAGGTGATGGATTCATAGGTGAAGTAGAGTGCACTAGATGCTTTATTTAAGTGCAATTGGCAATTCATAGTTTGTTGGCAGATCTGATATATGATATGGCATTCATAACGAACCTGTACACCAGTGTTACCTGTACACCAGTGTTTCTAGGCGCGACAAGGAGGGGGAAACAGAGGGCGGACAAAACAACGATCCTTACTAGGCCTTGTTTCATTCAGATCACACAACTGCGGGGAAGGGGAGAAGTGCCAAGGGGGGTTGGTGGGATGGAGAAGTGCAGGTAATCAAAAGTGCAGCCAGTGGGTGGCTCATAAGTGCAGAGAGGGGACTGTAGGGTTACAGATACAGACCACAGGTGCTGGGGAGCCAAGAGGCAGTGCAAGGTGAAAATGGGCATGCAGGGAACTCGGCCCAGGTTCAGAGGGTGGCCAGGTGACCAGTGCGTGGAGCAGACGGGTCATCAGCAGGGGAGAGGAAGAGAGAAGAGGAAGGTCTTGAGTTGCTTCCAGAACTGGAGGTGGTTCTGCTCAAGTTTCAAGTTTCAGAGAGGCAGGGAGGCTGTTCCAGAGGGAGGCCCCAGCCGAAGAAAGAGATCTGCCCCCAACTCTCTGCTTGGAAAAGCGACTGACCTTCAGAGAGTTGGTGGTGGATGAGTGGAGAGCTCGAGAAGGGAGATGTTAAGAGAGAAGAGTTGGAGGTAGTGTGGTCCTAGGCCTCAGAAATCCTTGTGGACAATGCAGATGTACAACAGATGTTTAAAAGAGTCTCATTTTAAGTCTAAACCGGATTAGCAATGCCAACACTTTTGGCACTTGTGTAGGCATGCGATAGGTTTTTACCAAGCATTGCCATAATGAAACTACCTGGCCATTAAATGGCAACAGATGATAAATGTTCTGCTCTTACAAATATGATGTCAGTATCTCGCAAATGCAGTCTAATACCTAGACACAAACCAAAATTGAAAGCTTTGCCATTGTGAAGTTTTAACAGGACTTCAGTGCATGGAACAGATGCGAGGTCCCACCAATTACCTGTAAATCAAGTGGATGAAGGGACACTGCTCAAGACAATTCTATTACACAATTTGCTTTTATTGTGCTGCAAATAAGCCATTAACTCTCAGAGGGCTGTTTATATATGGATTCCGGCAAGCATTATACAGCACACAGTTGGACATTGCTTCATGGCAGAGCTTGCTAAGAGAAATGTGTTTTGGATGGGAATGGTCAGGTACAGAGTGGGGATGCCCATAGATATCAGTGTAGCCATGGTGGTGAATGGGTGGGTAAAAACACCCACAAGATGTGTTACTGCTCACATCCCACCCTCCTCGTATGTACTCCAAATGCAATAGTGTTCGCTTCCACATGATGATAAAGCACCACCTGACAGACAAAACTAAAGAAGTGTTTCATATCCCATCATCAGTGATTGGCGAGGAGTTTAAAATTACTACAAACATGAATGGGGTGATCCTGGTTGGTTGCTGTGGTATAAAGGTCACTGTCCCTTCCTCCTGTCAAGATAGTTGTGCTTTTCTTCCATTAACAATTTCTAGTACACAAATATTATTCAATTAATAAGCAAAGGCCACCACAGTGCCCATTAGACTGACTAGCTTCACACATTATAGACAGGCCTTCAGTGGCATCAACTATAGGAGGTAAAAGGGCACATGTTGAAACCTTACTGAAAGCAGGAAACAATTTAGAATCCTACAATTAGAGCTTCAATAAGATGGTGACCGACTTCTACATTTGGTTTTATACCCGGCTACTCTTAACACCATGATTGAGCCCCGTCATTGCATATATTTATTCAGTACTATTATTCCAGTGGTCTGGTCTCAAGCCTACTAGATTCACTATCGTGTTTTACTCCAACACCTCAAGCAGGCTGTTTAGTGTTTTTACTGCCAAAGGCAATGCTTTCTGAGCCTACTGCCCTCCAGTTTGATATCGTAACCTTCAATTCCCTGAATGCTGATCTGCTTTCAATATGTACATTTCCTGCTAGAGCATGAATGTTTCCAGGCTACCCCCCTCACCCTATTTGCCTTCAGTTGAGAATTCTATGTTCATATTTTATCACCTCTTTAGAGGACGGTCGATTGAATATATTCACCATTTTAGTAGCTTGCCCATTAACTAGATCCAAAGAATCTTGTGCAGTGAGACATCACTTACAAGCAGGAACAATTTAGAAAACACTGATAAAAGTCTTTAAGAACACAATTAAAAGCTACATGTAGAGTTAACGTTTTTGTTGGGTCTTTTGCCACATTATCATCACTGATAATTTACAAAACTCTTTCTCTCCCCTATTTTGGAAAATTGATCTAGTTATGGATTGACTTAGCCACGTTTTGTTCACTTACCCCGACTCCATGGGCAGAATCGACCATGGTAATTTTATGTTTTAAAAAGAAAGTACAGTGATCATAACATTGCCCGCTCCAGAAGAGTTTTTGTTGTACACAAGAAAATAAATACTGTACGGAAGACTGCATTTAACACACATTAATCCTCTACAATATTACATTATCCAATTTTGGCTCTCAAGCTAGTCTGCACTGAATGTACACTTACCCTCCAACCCCCAAAAACACTGCAGGATAAACCCTTCCAGCTATGAAGAATTTTTTTGATGAACTGCATTCATCTAGCAGAAATGTAAGCAAGCCATACAATGAATAAAGGATGGCAGGACAACCACACAATGAGAACAAGGTACTTTATCACAGCAACGTAAAATAGCTTTTTAAACGTTTTCTAAACGGCATCATTGACAATGAATCACATATCGCATACGGCTCTCCTGCTGTAAGCATGTGCCTTTTTAATGGTTTTCCAGAACGTTTTAGTTAGATGGCAATAACCAATTACAAGCGTAAAATTTCTATGAACAGTAGTTTAAAATGTTTAGAAAGTATTTGACAAAACCCCAGAATAATTCTCTTACCGAATTCCAGCGGAAAATCACACATCAGAAAAGTAAGTACTTGTTTTGGGACTATACAGTGGTCCACTCATTCTTAATTAAGTCGCTTGCATAAAAAAAAGAACAAAATTAAATACAAATCGATATCCAATAAAATCAGTGCTCTCAATCTAGTCGGATTTGACAATATGCCCATTTCATTTCTGGTGAACTTCAAGAAAGGGACCCATGTCTTTTTAAACGTTTGGTTACAATTCATAGTGTTACTGTGATTTTCTCCATTGACATGAAGTGCCATACCCTTGCTAGCCTCCTGAAAGAAGATGGAGGCTCCAGTATTTTCCAGCCTGAGGATATGGTGGTTTTGCACCTATAAGGATAATAGGCATTCCTCCTATCTACCTTCGCCCAATGTTTGATTTGGAACTGTGCCAAATACGGAGATAGGGTCATCCTGAATTTCCCATAAGAGAATCGCTTTAATTTTGGAACACACTTCTAACCAAAAATGTTTAGGGCATGACCAGAATAATGTAACTGAGTTCGATGCTGACCATAATTCCTCCAACACTTATGGAGGTTGGAAGCAGGAAAGGGGATCGGGCGTAAGGTACTAGCGATTGAGGACATTTAGCTGTGTCTCCAAGTCTGAGCTAGTGCATGAGCACCATACTTTTCTAAAAACGTCCACCCATTTCACCTCTTCCAATTGACAAATTCATTTTTGTGCCATTGTTGCCGGAATTACCAACTCTTGTCCAGCACCCTCTCTGGGGAATTAGCAAACTGTAAACTTTTGAAAGAAGCCCCTTAGAAGATGCCATATCTTCTCATTAGCCTTCACTGAGGAGTGAAGAAACCAGTACCTCAATTGGCAGTACCCAAACCTTGTACCTTACCCAATCTTAATATCTGATTTACATTAGTTTAAAGACCTCAAAACATCTTTCAAAAACAGATCACCCACCCTACAACATCCTTCTAGATTTTGCCTCTTATAAGCTCCCTTCGGCTTGCATGGTGTGAAGTCTTCATTTACCGCTATTGGTGAGAAGGGTGAAAGGAAAGCGGCATGGATGCCTTCCCTGGTTATTGCTGGCCAGTCCACTGGGGTCGCTTTTGCTATGGTGTTCACAAAGATTTGTTGAGTGGCATCTCTCGGGCAGCCACAACTGATACCATATATGTTTCCTAGCAATGCTTATAAACATCTATTTCTTCTCTGAGACTCTTCTCATCCATGCAGGAATGATGTGGAATTGAGCTACAAATAATATTTCAAGACATTCACAAAGAGCTCTGGTAGCCCCTCAATCGAGAATGAACACGGCCAAATAACCTGTTCTATGGGAATGTGCCCACACGAGAGCATCTGCAACCACGTTTTAGCTCACTGTACCTTTCACAGAGGAGGAATATCCATTTGCAGATCCGTCTGGTCCCGCCCACTTGGACAGTCCAGCAACAAAATTTCAGAAGATTCACAAAGATCTGTGAGCCCCTCTAATGAGGGGGGCTTCCCACACTTGTGAAATGTTTCAAACTTGGGGTACACCCCAAGTCACCCAGGGTAATCCAGATATGGACCCCTTGCTCACTATGCCTTAGAGAGGCTCAGCGTCACCTGACTGAGGAACCCAACAAGGCAGAGACACGTGCCTGGGGTTGCGGATGGTACTCTTGTTCACAGGCGAGTTGCCTAGCATTTCAGTGCTGGGCTGCCCTTGTGGGTGGGATCACACTGTTATTTCTCTTCTGTGAAGGGAGCAGTGAGCTGAAACAGGGTTGTAAACCATCCGGAGCGCAAGAAGTTCCATATAACAGGTCATTTGATCCATGTTCGTTCTCGGTACAGGGGCTCCCATACTCTTGTGAATATTTAAAGACGTCCAGACACCCCATTACCCCTTGGAGTGAGCAAAATCTTACCCATGCTCGTTCATCCCAGTTAAATTGTAGTAGCAATTTCTGTCCTTTTTTAAATTCAATTCTAGCATTCTATATCGGGACTGATTGATAAAGCATCCTTGGAAGAATGTTAATTTTCTATAAATGCGGTTCTGCCTAGCCAAGATAAACTCAACCCCACCCACTTTGAGGTCTTGATTAAGGGAGGGGTAACGCTCTAAGTAGTAAGTATTACACAGACTTGATAGGCTGGATGGTAGGTTTATTCCTATGTATTTGATATATTTTCTTCAGCAGTTTGTCTCCATTTCGGGCAATCCAGCCCACTAATATTAAGGTTTAGGATCTCGGACTTGGTTTCATTTATCTTGAATCCAGAAGATTGCCAAAAGCTCTCAGTTCAAAAGGTATTGGCATAGACACCATGGGTTTTGAGAGTGACAGTATTACTTTGTCAGCAAGCAAAGATATTTTATGCTGCAAACTACCTATTGTAATTCTTTTTATTGCCATCTTTCTCATCACCCTCTTTGCAAATGGGCTCATCATTAAGGCAAATTGCAGGGGAGACAGAGGACACCCCCAGTTCTGTGTAATCAAATTTGACCGTTTTTAATTGATGAGACACTCTCGCACCGAACCTTTTAATTTGCGAGAATCATATGCAGTGCATTAGTATCAAAATTAAATGTCCTTACTATTTCCACCAGAAACCCCCAATCCACACTGCCAAATGCTTTGGGAATCTAATGCCAATTGCACTGGGATACTAGCAATCTCTGAGCTTCGGCTATCAGGTTTTGTACCAGTCGAATATCAAATATGTTTCTCTTTTTAATAAAAACTTGACAGGTCGGGTCTATTAGAGATGGCATGTATGGGTCTCGTCTATCTGCAATATGACATTTGTGTCGCCATCTCCTAAATCCTTTAAAGATGTATCATAATCAAATTTCTGAGGGGGTTGTGGGAAGTTAGATTGTTTGCATCTCATGTGGTAGTGGGGTAAAAAAAAAAAACTTAACACGACCTAATGATATCCGATAGCTGGAGGTAAAGGCATCTGCTGGGTAATGAAACATTTATTTCAATTCCTCAACTGGTCTCTGTAGGTCTAGGAACTATAATCAAGTTGCAAAGATTCAAAAAGGCCCATATTTGTATAAATAATCTAAGGTATTTGGATTTGCTATGCTACTCCCAATCAAATCAATTTGAGATGAAAAATACAAAAAATGTCAAAAGTAAAAGCTTTAACATTAGGAAGAGCCAAAATAGGGTGACAATCCAAATGAACAGCAGATGGAAATGAAGATTGTGAGGGGCTGATTCATGGAATTATTTGCACCGGAAAACTGGGATTTGTGTGCCATTCTGCCCGCAAATCCCCATTTCTTAAACAGGGATTTGCGGGCAGAATGGCACACAAATCCCCGGCACAAATAATTCCATGAATCAGCCCCTGAGAGTCTATGATGGTGAACTATTTACAGATCACTATGTAGAATTTAAGCTGAATCAATTCTCTTGCATCCAAGTTTTTATCTGGGAAAATATATTGGATCAGAGATCATCGACATACGACAATACCTGCAAGTTTAAAAAGCACTTGCATGTCATCTGCATAACAGTGATACCCATACTTACATTAACAAGTAAATCATAAAAAGGTTTAACATAGAAGTTAAATAGTATGGGGGATAGGGTGGAGTCTTGTGGCACCCCTCATTTCATTTCAGTGGAGTCTATCTAAACTTTGACAATAATGACGGTTAGAGAAAGTAGTCAAACCAGCGAAACGCAGAGTCTGACCCCATCGCCACACAGTCCAGAATATGAAGAATGCATTCAAGGTCTAGGGTGGCGACCACCACAGACCAATGAAGCTTCATCAAGAGATGCAGGTCATGATTAGCCAAATTGCACAATAAGTCCTCTCCGACACCAAGTAGTACGATCTCAGTTTCTTGCGGAAGCCTGAAAGCAGACTGACAATAAATAAGCAAATGATGAGTCTCCACAAATTCCTGTAGTTAGGTTACTACCTTTTCAAGAATGTTTTTCAGAAAAGGGCAGTTAGCAATCAGTTTACATCTGCCTGGTAAATTGGGATCAAGGAACGCTTTTTCTTTCTTTTTTAAATCATATATATTTTTTTAAGATGTGTGATCTAAACTGGGGAGAGGATGCCAAAGGGAAGGAAGCCATTTACCACAGTCAACAAAAGGGTAACATAACATCAATGTAAACCTGTATTATCTGTGTCGGGCAAGGACAGCCTCGGCAGGTGGTCAGTCACAGGGCTATAATTAAATGTCACAATTGATCAGAAAAGATTTCTAGGAAAAATTGAGATTTAGTAGCACAGGGTTGATATCTAATTCTGGGTAGGATCAGAAATGTACGCTCCAGTAGTGTAACCAATCTGATCAATCTGAGTCTCCACAGTTGACCATTTTCTGCAATTAGTCAGTAGTTAAAGGCCTAGATAGTCTAGGTGGGATTTTGTTTTCTAGGAAATGAAGAGATTGAAATATAGTTGAGAATTTCCAGTCATATTAATTCTGGGCATAAAAAATCTTTTCTTAGTAGGATGTGGCTGTTTGTAAAGTGGGAAGATTGGCTTACAGACGTGTTTTAGTGCAACCTACACCATCATTTCCTGAAGATACTCACATAAAATGTTAATTCCATATTTCCTTAGTGCCACTTTTCATATCCAATCTTTATGTGTTGGCTGGGCATGCTTTGTTTATGCCAACGGTTTGAACATTTCCTTATTAGTTCCCTACATTCACAATCTATCTAAGTTCCCCAAATTAAAGATTGTGTGCAAGACAATATGGGAGAGTCTGCCAGGAAGATTTCAATTCCTATAGTATGATGGGCCCTTGTACAACTCTAGCAGTTCTCTACCTTGCGCAACACTTTAGATGCAATACAAATTAATCCCTTTTATCTGCAAGTGACACTGTCTATTTTGAAATTATTTTGCTCTTGGACTACAAAATTCGTTATAATCTATTTTCATATATTTCCAGTTCATTTATTTGTATTCTTTTACAGTTTTTAAGCACACCACTGTTTGCGTGACTGGGTTTGATCCTTTACTATCCCAGAGCACCCCGAAACAGTTGTTCCTGGAATGATTCAAGCATTTATTTATTCTATTTTGTTTGCTTGTTAGGCACTTTTACAGGAAGTAAATACTGTTCAAAGCGCCCACTGGGCAATAGGGAGGGGGGGACAAGGGAATGTGAAACAATTGAAAAACATAAAATATTAAATAAAGTGGGAGAGGGAGGGGGAGGACAAACCTACGCCTTGTGAGTGTTCAGAACGTGCGAGTGCAGATGAGAGGGGGAATTGGATAGGCGCTGTGGTGCTCATGGGTGAGCAACAAGTGAAGTACAAAGTAAGGTAAGTGCAAGCCTCCAGGGTGGCGGGTGAGCCGAGGCAAGTGCCGAGGATAGACAGAAGCTGGCGGCAATTCTGTGTGGGAGGTCAGGGCCCCAAGGATGCATAAGGGCCCTGAACACCAAACTGCTTGTTAGCAGAAGAGAGTGGGGGGGGAAGGAGGCAGTAAATAGGAAAGTAATGAGGAGCTTCCAAAATTTAAGAAAGTCCTGCTCAAGACGAAGAGGGAGAGGGAGGTTGTTCCAAAGAAGGGAACCAGATCAGGAAAGCGATCAACCTCCTGCCCTCTGTTTAGCGAAACGCTTTACACATAAAGAGTTGGTGCCAAAGGAGGGCAGAGGTCTAGAGGGGGAATATTTATTAAGAAAGAGTTGCAAATGGTGTGGTCCCAGGCCCCAGACAGCTTTGTGGATGATACAGAAGGATTTAAATTTAATCCGTGAAGCAACCGGGAGCCAGTTAAGACCAGCATTATTGGAAAGTTATAACATAGCAATAATCACTGACCTGTAGCTTCATTTCATAGGCTCCAGTGAAGTAAGGGTGTTGACACTGGACCCCGCTGATTGTACTAGACTGTGAAGCCTACAGGCCTTGTGATTATTTATTTTTATTTATTTGTTTATTTATATCGCACTGGTATCCCGGATTTAAAAACCAGGGAGCCAATAGCAATGCATTTGTTTGAAAAAAATGAGCTGGATGCTCACAGCGACCCGTTAGTTGAAACAAATGCTCATCCAGTATGGCTGTCATGGTGGCTAAGAGGCATTTGAGGAGTGGCATGGCCGATCGGGACACCAATGGGTTAGTGGGCGGGGAAAGAGCGCAGACTGGTGGTGGTACGGACACCAGGTGGAATGGAGTGGGTGGAAAGATGGCAGGGTAGCTGTGAGCCGCGCACAGCTTGCTCCAAACATGGGCTACGATCTTTAGATTCAGCTTGGGGTTGTAGAAACATGATTAGCACCCGCATCACGTTGCGTCAAATGGCGCAGCCAAAGTTCGACACCATTATCATAATGATCTCGATCAAAGAGGTGAGCATAGCTTGCTTTACGTCTTCTCTCACCCAAAAAGTTTAGATTTATTCTACAAAGACAAAAGGAAACCCCCACTGCTGAAGGTGAACTTATTGACAACAAAATGTAAAACTAAAATGAAAGGTTAAGCGTCTGGTGGCATTCTGAAACGATCAAGTAATACAAATGTGATGTGTGATATGTCATTTATAATGCGCCTATATACAAGTGTTTCGAGGCGTGACAATGCATTTCATATCTGGACATGAAACCAACCTAACAACAGTCTTATTTGAAGCCTTAAGATTTACAAATATTTAACTGGTAAGGTATCTCATCTCAGCAAGCCTGACCCAAATGTATGTGGTCAGCCTGCAGGATACAGGTTATCAGCATGTCAGATTCGACACTTCATCCTTCCAAAGTTGATGAAATTATTAACTTGAAATTGGAGAATAATAACAGCTATTTTTAGTGCCTAAGCACTAGCTAAAAAGTGAAAGAATAATATAATCATTTTTGAACTAGGTATGATTCCCATTATTTACATAATTACAGTGAAAAACAGAGTCATGCTTTCTTAACTACAAATTCAAATAATCCGTACCCTACACAAATCAATAGAAATGTGTGTTTTTATTAATGAAAAAAACATACTAATATTGCGCCCAGTACTTGAAGCCATATATAAATTCAACAGTTGCTCAAAAGAAGAAGGATACAAAACACTATTGCAAGTACGACGTTTCAAGGAGAAAGCAATGTATCAAGCAAGCACGTGAATGCCTCTGTGGCTTAAAGTGACAAATTAAAATGTTAACATTCATTTAAAAAATAGTGAGAGGCAAGTGAGAGGTAGTCTGCAGTCACTTACTGCCTGGAGGATCCTTGGCTGTTGCTGTGCTGCGAGTTGGCTCTGCCCCCCAACACTCTTCAAAATCGGCATTTTGCCGCGAACACAGGAGGCAAGTGAGAGGCAGTTTGCAGTATGCGGACAGAGAAGGAGACTGAGGCGCCCCAACAACGGTCTTCAGTTGGCATGCGAGACCGGCTCTTTCTGACCCTCTGACAAGTGAGCAATACTCCTATCATGAGGAGGAAAAGCAAAAAGGTACACACTGCATAGCGGTATAAATCTGAAAATGGGGGCGCTAGCAGACACTGAAGGTTTGGTAGTAGAGGGAGATGGAAATACAGATCAAGGGCTAATTACCAAGTGTTTTTCACACCGTCACAACAGGAAAAAATACAGCGAAGTGGCTGCTGTAGCTGCCACTGTAGGAAGAAATGTAATTGACTAGGTAACGCCGGCCCTAGAGATGGAAGACGGAGTCACACGTGAAATCTCTGGGCCAGTACTCACAAAGGTGGAGCGCAGACTAAGTTTACTGCAGTCTGTACATTCGACAAACGTACAGAAGGAAATTGCGGAACACATTAATCTAACTGAAAGACTGAGAACGTCTCCGGGTTTGGTCAATACTCAAGCACCTAGCTTTTCCGAGGACTCAGAAGAAGGTGAATCTGAACTAGATAAGGTGGAATTAACAAAGAATGACTGGTCCAACCTTTCCTTTAATGAGAATGAGATACCTGGCGAAGAATCTTCAAAAGCTGGACTGAGTTCCCTGGCAGCCTTAAACATTGTACTGCAGTCGTTCATTAGGCTGTTTGATACAGTGGTCTTGGACGTAAGAGCCAATTCAGCGGCTCTTGATGAAATAAAGACCACACTACAGTCCCAATCAGTAAAACGCCAGGAACATTTGCTAACAGGCACAAAACAGGACAAAGAACTGGAAATAAAATGCTTGATGGACCTATCACTCGAGGAAGTACATATAATTTCATCCTCAGTTGTCTCGTCTGGCAGTAATAGGAAAGTGGATCCTACTGCCACTGTAAACAAAAAAAGTATGTATGGGAAAATGTAGTCAGCCCTTTTTGCAGGGGTTTTATTCAGTACAATCAGCTATTCGATGAGAAACGGTTAACCATACCAACATGGAATAACTTGGGTAGAACCTCTATTATAGATTATCCGCTTGTAATGTGTTTTACAAAAATATGTAAATTTGCAATAGTGCACTCAAGAAGGAGTGATCACAAAAAGCTGCAAATATTGCTTGATCAGAGGCAGCATAAGACTGAAGTGGAGGGTGGTCCAACTAACCCGGTTGTAAAGAGAAAGGAAAATAGAGTTGGGCAACTGGTAAATGGCAGAGGAACTACCAAGCGTTTGGCAAAGTGGTGGTCCTCCCTCTCTCGTGAGTTGAGGTTAGTACTGGGAAAACAAACTAGTAGACAAGGTAAAAAAACTAGTTAAGGCATTACTGACACCTGGCCACCGTAACCTGTTTGATAGGGTAATAAACGAGAAGAAAACATTTTTGCGGAAGGCAATCAAGGAGCTTGTAAGCAATACAAAGTGTACCAGGAGCTGAAGGTTTTACAGGCCTCCAGAAGATGGCTACAAATCTATAAATTAAATCTCATATTAGGAGAAATCTGAACCTTATCAAAAAGATACACGTGAAATATGGAGAACCTTAAATAGAATGAGAGAGAATCAATCCACCATCCAAAGTTGTTGTGTCTCAGAGAAACGCTGGGTTGACTACCTAACCACAAAATTTAAAGCGGATATGGATGACTGGGTACCATTCACAATAACACATGTAAAGAGTTTGGAGGGGTCCCTGAAATTCTGAAATTTGATAGATTATACATAGAAATCATCATTAGCCAGTTGAAAAATTGTAGAGCACATGGGTCGGATGGATTCTCAAATTGTACTTATAAAGAAAATCCGATTCTGTGGGCTGACATATTGTTTAGACTCTTCTTGCAGATTGTTAAGAGTGCTACCTGTCCGGGTTCTTGGCAGAGCGCTTTGATCGTATCTATTTTCACGAAAGAGGACCGGGGTAGGCTGGAAAACTACTGACCCATTGCTCTCAGACTCTGCAGCAAAGATATTTGCAAATCTGGTGAATAGGGATTTAAATGCATGGGCCGAGTCAAACTGAATCCTAAACCCGCTGCAGACAGGCTTTCGAAAAGTGGTTGGAACTACCATCAGTGCTCTAAATAAGTGCTTGTATATCTGACATAGGTGGCCAGTTCGGAAATCATTGTTTAGAGTGGTGATTGATCTGGAGGCAGCTTTTGACAATATTAACATCATGAAGCTTTGGGGTAAACTAACAAAGTGGAAAATCGATAAGGGTCTTTTGCATATGCTTAAATTATTGTACTCTGGAAATTCAGAAAGGGTGAGACTTCATACCCAGGGTAATATCTGTAGCTCAATACCAATTGGAAAGGGGGTGAGACAGGGCTGTACATTGGCCCTCACCTTCTTCAATCTGTATTTGGCAGATCTATGGTAAGAAAGTAAGAAGTTATTCCCCTAGATGGAAAGATCTAAGAGTAAATATATTGGCATATGCAGATGATCTGGTACTCATCGATTATACAGAGAAGAGTCTACAAAGATCGTTGGAAGGAGTGGTAGGCTATCTTAAAAACAAAAATGTGAGGGTTAACCCTGTGAAATCCTTTGTAACGACATGCACTCACAAATGCAGCACTAAATCCTTTATATGGAAATTAAATGCAATGCTGGTTGCTACTGTGGAAGCAATTTGATACCTGGGATTACCAATTTCAGCATCCAGAGGAAAAATCTGAAGGAAAAGGCACCATCATGCATACCTCTAATGAAAGTAGTGAGATATAAACTTTGCATGTTTTCACTAATCCCTGTAATTGAAGCGTATAAGTAAAAGATGAAAGCAATGCTTCTTTATGGTTGTGAGATGGTATCTTTCAAAAATCGTAAACTTCTTGGATTCACTTGAGGGAATGATTTGGAGGGAGGTCTTGGGTCTTCCAAGATTTACCACAATCAGTGTAATTTGCATTGAACTCAGGCCTAGTATATTGGTGGGTCCGATACATGAAGCGCAGTTTGTCACTCCTAAACAAGATAAAATTGGCAGAGATGCCAAACATGGGTTTCTATTTGTTCAAGTGTCAAACAAATGTATTAAACCCAAACCATTTTTTAAGGGACTTAATAAGCATTGTACAAGGTTTTACGAGAACAACAATCAAGTGTACTGACTCCGATTACGTTAAGAGGAATAAGATCTGGCAATGGGACAAGTGCACAGATGTGACGGAAGTTGTAAAGGGCCAAACAACTACTCTATATCCCCAAGCATACTCTCAGATCTTATATTGAAAAATGTCCTTCACAAAAGCTAATGGACCTTTATCTCAAATTTAGACTATACATGTTACCAACGCTACAGGTAATTGGACCTAAATTGGAATTGTCAAGAAGTTTGCGTGGTTGCAGGGTGTGTGGAAATTGAATCCTCGTTTCATCTAGTACGTGAGTGCACTGTGTTTGGGGATGACAGAATTCGCTTTTTGGGCCCCTATGCTCACTCGACAGAACAAGTTGTGACGCCATTGTTATGGGAAAGGTTAATGACGACATCAAATCAATCTTTGATATTAGCCCTAAGTAAGTTCTTAGAAACAATTTTTGTTAAATTGAAATTGATTTTACAACAGGGGGAAGATGATTGGCGAAGATTTTGGGATCAAGCTTAGGTAATTTAAGTTATTCAGAAATTATCAGGTAGACATGTTTTAATGAATTGTAATGTATTTTTAATTTGCATTCTTTTTCTTCTTTCTTCCTCTTATTTGGTCTCATTTTAAGTTTGTATGTATATTAACTGTGGCGATTATGATGAGTGTGTTATGAAATAGAGTGTAAAAAGTTTCAATGTAAACTGAACACTAATAAAAAACAAATAGAACAAAGACAAATCAGAACAAAAGAGTCAGAGGAAATTTGATTTTCCAAAACTACTGTTTGTGCGTGCTCACAGTTATGCAGTGTTATAATAGAACTGCAATATATAGTGTAATAGAAATGTGCTTTCCATTTGGTTCATTCTGGTTGCAGTTGTATCTGGTCTACCTGTGTATTTTTATTAATGAATTTGTAAGTTTTATTTTAATTGTTAATTTCAGCCACAATATTGGTACCATGCTGGAATGGTTTTGGCATATGTGAATCTTCAATAAACTATTACAGTACTAATAAAAAAAGCACTGGCAAAGGCAACAGTTTTGCCTTTTGTGCAAGCCTGGGAAAGGAAATTGCCAGGCTCTGCCATAGTCTTATTAACTGGACATGGATGGTAGCAGCTGCAAAATGGTGCGAGTACCTGGGCATCAAACAGCGGTGTCGGTCAAATAACTAATATTTATACACTAGCCAAATCTTTTGCCTTGTTTTTAACAGAACTTCAGTGAAGGAGACACATAGTGCTTATAAATCGAGTGGATGGAGGCAGACCTGGTTAAGACATTTCTATTGCACTAGTAAAACAAAAGTTGTGATGGCTGCAAGATTTAGAATTCATCTGAGCCTCTGGCAATGCTCTGGGCACCCCTCCAGACCATCGTTCTTCCCCTGTCAAGCCATTACAAAAGGGGAAAGCACATTTACAGACCCAATTTAGTCAATTTTCAGAAGACTGCTTTGAAAAAACAGTGGGAGGCACTTAGAGCACAAAGTATGATTGTAAGGCTTGATAAAGCTACCTCAATGTGATCCCAGGAGTATGTGTTTTGGGCAGGGGTTGGGAGGATGTGCAAAGGAATGGTTATAAGGATTAGCATAGCCATGGGCAGTCGGCAGGTGGGTAAATAACCAAACAATACCTACAAGCTGGGTCCCTCCTATGCCATTTGTTCCCTAGATGCACTCCAATGCAATAATTCCGCTTTCAAGTGTCACTTAACAACTCAAACCACAAAAAGTCATCTTTTCTGCTAAAAGCCAGGCCACATTGGGGCCTTCGCCACTGGGGAATGGTTCGTATCCGATTTTGAGAAGACTCATCCAAATTGTTGTGTTTCAAGCTGTGCCCATGACTCCGTAGGAAGAATCATTAGCCAGCAATGCACTGCAGCGTGCATTTAAAAAAGCAAGATGATGCTTCCGTTGGGGTGATCTGGGCCCCTGACTGGGGAGACTCGCAGCACAGTGGAGCCAAACAAAAAAAGAAGGGGGGTGGGGGTTGGGTTGAGAGTGGATTTACATTAGTGGTGATTCACTGACATAACCGTTAAACGTCTAGACATTTCTACGGTGACGGTTGGCAACGAGTACGGGGGCGTAACATAGGAATGTCAAGCAAATTCCACTGCACATTAACCACAAATGCTGACTGCGCTGCGTCAGGCGGAGGTCCGCCAACAGGGAGCTCTTCTGGCACTGGGCTGCCATTTGCTATTCTTGCATTGCCAGTCCTAATAAACACACTCGTATTTCTGGGGGGCTTCTCTTTTTTTGTCCAGGAAGCGCCTCGTTCGCTGTGCATGAAGAGTTTCAATTTGTTAATACATTTGGTGTGAAAAACATCGTCCTCTGTGGCCGATCCGAGAGCAGGGTTAAGTACCCCGCGGAGGTGCCATGTAATAGCATATTTCCACCGACTGTCAGATGCCTGGCACCGACATCTGTTGCGGGTTAGGCGAACAGCTGTGCCAGTCGCCTGCAACAGCTGTCCCTCTGCAGCATGCAGGAGGACAATGACAGCATGGATGGGATCGGCACAGACGAAAAGGCAGGTAAACTCCTGGAGGACGGCTTGTATCAGCTTCAAAACAGAACGCACTGCTCCAAGCAGCAAAGTTCACTTTGGAAAACAGGAGGGGCATTTATATATCATTAAAGAAAAAAGGTTGCAGGCTGAAAAAGCTGTAAGCAATATACATAGAAAGATCACGGTTTTACACACATTTTCCAGAAGTGAAAATAACCTTTTATTGCACAAAACTAGAATTCTAACAAAAGCCTTAATGGTAGGTGGCATTTTATTCTGTGCGGGTCTCCAAAATAGTTCCAATGTGCTGGTGGCTGGTAGGGGTGGACTGGGAACCAACAGAGGCCCTGGGCATTTTTTTCAAAGTGGCCCCATATCACACATTTTCAGCAAGCCCAACCGAACATTGGAAAATAAAATAGGTTACCACACAAAAAAGACCCAGGTTGCAGAGGCCTACCAGGAACTCTCCAGAGTTCCCTATGGGCCAGCCCACCCCTGGTGGCTGGGTTAGAGACCATAGGGCTTCCATGCAACTATATGGTTCCCAATTTCAAGTGCCATACTGGATACCCGCCAATAAATCAGAAATATTGGACAGGCATGGTTTCTCTGCAACTCGTCAACATTCAACTCTAGCCATGTCCTTTAAATTCAAAGACATTTGGGGGCGTTTAGTTTTCATGGGATGGACTTCCAGCTGGAGGCACAGTTCTGCTACTCACTTGTTGTCCAGAAACCCATTTCAAATGTACATCCCACTTTGTCCTGTAGAAATCGCCTGCATCAAGCTTAGCCAGATGCAATAGGAAACGGTACTACACACTGTCGCAACTTCTGTACTCTTAAAGCGCCATTCGCAAAACTACGTTTAGGCAAGGTAGGGGATGTAAATGGGAATCCCACCTCTCTCGCACAGAGTAGAGCACCAGCCTATTCACAAAGAAAATTCGAATGTTAACATGTGCGCCCGACACATTTGCACTGGCACACAGCTCCCACCTAATGTGCAGATCACTGTGACTGTGTCAGACGCACCATCCCATCTGCAAGTGGTGCTGAGACTAAAGGCCGTTGCATAACCTCTTGCACGCCCACCATCATTCAGATTCCTAATCGCATAGCAAGTAGTCGACTATATGCAACCATGACAGAGCACTGCAGGTGCAAGGTGGACCATTGTGAACCACGTAAATGTACAAAACAATAAACTTACACATGCGTCAATCTCTAGGGTCTCAATCATGCCAATGGACAATGTGCTAGGGCCCTACTGCTACTACGGTAGAGGCTCTTCCGCAGTCATTTTTCTCATCTGCAGTTTGATGCAGGTTAGGCAGGGGAACCTGGGAATACCTCGTGTTCCTGTGACTCACTGCATTTTCTTTGATCACCACTCAACGGATGTCAGTAATGGCTCCCGCTATGAAAAAAACATGGTGTCCATATTCACTGCGGATCCTTAGGGACTCCACTGGCTCTGTGCACATGAACAAAGATGGAGTTGTAGGGACTGCCTGTCTGTGCCTCTCTGCCTGTGACAAAATACTGATGCCGGTAGAGAAGTGAACGAGTCTCTGAACACAGCGGGGAAATACATTGCACGCTTTTCCTGGCGTGTGTCTTGCTTCATGCAGTGAGCCCAAAAGAACATTGCACAGAAGCATGAAAACATGCAGAAAATGTCACGCATCCATGCCATATTCCGCCCTCATGGAACAGAGGCGGAGAATGCAGAGGTTTCGTACACAGGGGAGTACACCTCTTAATATTGCATGCAGCCCCATTCACTTTTGAATGTAATAAGATTATAAATCAGTTAATAATACAAAATAAGTCATACCTGACAGCTAGAATACATCAGTTGAATGTTTGATGTTTAAGTTCTGGAAGTAGGCTATACAAATTGGATGGTTGTGTCCCATACTGTGTCAAAGGTTGCATACCTGTGACAATGAATGCACAGTCTCAGATGTCACAGAGTGCATCTTCTAGTTCTACTTCTAAAGAAAGAGTGCACTGAGGACCATCCTTGAAATCTAGTCTTCCTTCCTTCCGTGTTTCTTGATGCGAGTTGAGGGCTTGCAAAGAAATCCGGATTGCTTGATATTTTACATCATTACGTGCCCCAGAGTGATAGTTTTTGGATGAGCTTTGGGGTTCTCTGGGAAGAGAGCTAATATGGGCTCTTAAATTTGAGCACTAGGATTGTTTGAGCAGTGCTGTAGACATAAGAACTTCTCCATCTGACAATCTGTCTCTTGGGACAGACAAAAGACTGACATGTAAACTCAGTTGACTGCCTTCTCTCTGACAGCGGAGGCTGCTGATCCATCTGCTACACCCAGTTCCCTCACATCTATTTCTGCAATCAGAAGCTTATGTTTGAGTTTGCTTGGAGATTCGGGTGCTTGATCAGGTTCCAAGAACTATCCCACTGATCAGTGAAGAAAAATAAAAGGGAACAGAGACTGATGCAGTAGAGCAATTAGCAAAAATCAACACGTATGTGTTCGGTTGGGTAGGGTGGCGAGGGCAGGCAGTGTCTTTTCTGTGCAAGACCGATATTGCTAAATTCAAGACTACTGTGGATGAATTGAATCACTTGGGTATCCTGAAAAAAACATTGTACAATGTAAGCTTTAAAGTAGAGAGTGAGAAAAGAGACAAATACGTAACCGTTTAACTTCACCTACGAGAGTAGAAAAATAAAATTGCGGAATTAGTCAGAGCGGGCAATCGGATAAAAGACGATATTGGCCTCCTTGCATGTAGTTTGCCAAACCTTTTGTGGAATAAATAAGATGCCTGTATTCCCGCACACCAGGAATGGAAAGTGCAGGATTCAAGAGTAAGCTCCCTGCAATGCTTCTCAAAGTGAAGTTATCTTGACATTGAATCAAGAAATTAGGTTTTTAATTTTTTACTCTGCAGTGAAAGACAAAGGCACACAGGTAGAGTAGAACAGGCCTAGAGGCAACCCTTCAATATAAATTTGAAAAGAAGTCCTTTCAATAAGCCATCTCCTTAAAACAATCTAATTACCAACTCCAGAAAAAATCTAATATAACTGTCTGGCAATGTGCCTCTCCTTTGGGGAAGCAGTTAAGGCACAATATATATGTGATGAATGAGAAGTCCATCTATTTGAGAAAGAAAGGTTCACCATATAAAGGTTTAATGGCTTTTCAATTGGAAACAGACATTCTCTTCATGAAGCAGAGCTTATTTTGTGAAATGTCCCATCAGGATGGATGTCATTCTTACTGGTTGTGTTTCACTATCTTATACGCGACTTAAACTCCAGAACCCAAAGGTCAGCAGACGACTCGCCTCTCACCCTTTGTCAAGATTCCCTGCTACAGGGGAATCCTGTTGGCCCGCTATGCTTTTCAGAAGCATTTCTTACCTGTCTATAATTTGACGTCCAGAGCGTTACATCATGACGTTAGAGAGGACGTTTACTCCTTTGACCAGTGGAGTTCTCCACATCACAACGCTTCTTGCTTTTAAGTGGACACTGTATGTTTCTTTCCCTGAATCCTTTCTAGTACTTTACTATTCCTTGAGATTTTGTCTTCATCTTCCCGATTCCTGTTCCATTACCTCCTTCTTCTGCCCATTAACGCTGCCAGGTCTATTACCTTCCTGTCAGCATTTGAATATCTGTATCTTTCTCTTAATTTCCAATCCAGGGCTTACCTTCCTACTCACGCATGCGGCTTATGAACAGTTCTTCCCTGTATTCCTCGTTGCCTGGTCCAGTGTCTACCTGCTCATCTACACTATTCAAGTCTACTGTAATTGTCAGAACTCTTGGAACTTGGACAATTCTTACTGCACCAGGGGTTTTTCTTCCCCAAGAGGGTTTCCCCCTTCTTTTCATTGTAGACTGCACTGATTGTGGGGGACCGGGGGGGGGGGGGGATTTCTGACAGTTGGTATCTATCGGACTGATCTACTGGGACTGACCCCACCTATTCAACACAAGGTTTCACATACGTAATTCCATGAGAGCTGCAGACCCTGGCAAATGCTCTAGAGAAGCATTAAGAGCCAGACCTTTACATCTTGATTGCAACACCAGTCGCCTCAAGCATGTGCCTGCCTACAGCAACTGGACTCTTATTTTAGACCCCTTTTTTGTTCCCTTTTCCAATATGGGGGCTACAAAGTGGTTCTTTCTTCACATCGGTGCAGTACATAACATCTGCATAAACAGGATAATGAACTCTGCATCCATAGGCTGGACAGAAAAAAATAAAAAAATCAAGGCTTGATCATTATGGAAACTGGACCAAGATTAAGAAGGCTGTTGAGCTGCTGGAGCTGGTGGAATTTACTACTGTAGAATTCCTATCTACATTGGCACAGGGAATCAAAGGAATTTAAAGTGGCACTGTGGAGATATCCAATAATATGGGAAGATTTTCAACAATTATGAAGGAGCGGTATAGGGACAATTATTATCAACTGTCCTAGAGAAGTCATAGGTGCTGGAAGTGTTGAGTGAAATACTTATAACTTAGCCTAAATCCCTTTGACTTCCTTCGTAAGATGACTTAATGTTTCACCCCAAAAAGAAAGTGTTCTCTTTTTACCATGGTTAAAACTGGACCTGGATGGGCTGGTTTAGGCGTCAATTAAATCGTAATAATTAATCAGATTTCTTGGTCTGGCTGAACCCATGTTCGATATTTCAATAATCATGTAAAAAAAGGAAGTTAAAGAGGTAGGGCTAAAATGCAAAGGTTGTTTAATGTATTTGGATGTTTCTAGAAATCCATGGTTTGGATCAATCAAGCGAATGACTTTCCAAGACAATAAAAACAGAAGGCAATATTTATGCGAGGTACTGGGCAGAATAATCCTGCCTTCCATCTACCAGGTCTGTGAAGAAAACGGGAGGCACAGCACCCAATCAGATTTAGAAGAAACCCAATCTCGACACAGGAAAGAAGAGATTGACAGACTATGTTTAAGTGAAAGAAATATCTGTTGAAGATCAAGAACGTTTTAAAAAAATAAATTGAACTCATAAATAAGGTTGTACAGTCCGAAATATTGTATTTATATATGCCTCTTACCTAAACCAAACCCCAACCAAACCCCCTGCTATCGACCAACCTAAATAACTTTAATGTTACCATACATCTTTGTAGAACTCTTTCAAAAACTTCAAATAGTGGAGGTGGAGTGGTGTGTATGGCTTATAAAACACCCAAATGTTGAACTAAATGTCTTCATTCATCTCTCAAAATGTAAAAATCTGTAACTCAATTTACTTCTTAGGCACATTTCTCTTGTTACACCACTCCCATGCCTGGTCACTTTCCACAAAAGATTTAGCACTGGAAATCTGTGCTGAATCGGTTTGTTCGTGAAAGAGAACAGCAATATCTAATTCCAGGATTCTGGCGCTTTCTTTCAGGTTTTCCTCCTGTGCATGTTTTCCAGTGGTGAAGCCAACGGTTATGTGAAACTCTCAGAAACATATTGCAGCAAATTCCTTTTATTGTTCCAAAACCACGATTTGGCTTTTCCTCCACAGAGTCCATTCATCAGTCAAGACTTCGCTCCGTTCCAGCAAAAAAGGCTTCTTGAAATGATGTAAATTAATAGAGCTTTCACAATGCTGTGGCAAAGTACTTTGAATCCTCAACATAGTTCAGTCTAAAATGGAATTGAGAACTTCTACTAGGTGGCCATGATTGTCTCTACACTTGTCTTGAGAAGTGTAAACAAGATGGGGTTAACAATTATTTGCTCTTGTATTCAAACTTCTATCACTGTTCAATGCAATGCCTTTCTTAATCTCATAGGTATTCCAGCATGCCTACATGTCTGGGCAGCTGAATCCACTGTGGTCACTAAACTCGATGCTGTGCCTCCACAGTGCTTCCTTGCCACAAGCCAAGATACCACTTTGTGAGGGCTGAGTTTGACCACTTTGTTGTCGGCAGCTGTCTCCCTGCTCACCATCTTTGGGGGTGGGGGAATCAGGACTGCCTCTTAGGCAAATGATAACTCACCTTGAAAATGTTAGTCTATTTTGCGGGTGGAGGAGAAAGTTCTCTTCAATGTTTTATTCCCTCAACTGCAGCTTTTTGAAACAATCTTTGAAACGCCTTGCTTGCTTATATGGTTATATATATAACCATATATTTTTGGTTAAGAGGAGGCAATCACTGTATTCTGATACAATGGAAAAGCGCCAGAAGGGATAATGCAGCCAGAGGTCTGCATAGGTAAGTGCCCCGCTAAACCCACCAGGATTTTATATGGTTAGTGCAAGTTAGCATGCTACTGTTATATTTGACCAATTTAGGATTCGATTCTAGCATTTTCATACTCTGCTTTTAACAATACCCAGGGCTTACTAGATTTTAATTGTTTACAGTCACTGTGGTTTGTTTATAATTAACTGCCATTTCGCATTTCTAGCTATAACAACTAGCTATCTGTGCAAGCGTTGCAAAATAACCACATTCCCCATTACTCTTGTAGTTTGCTCGCCTTTTTATGCCATTGTTAGGCGCCTCAGTGCCAGCGTGCCGGGCTGGTTTGTGCCGGTATGTAAGGGCATACTTCATTGTACTCCAGCGATTTTATATTGTTAGTGCAAGTTAGGGTGCTACTGTTACATTTGACCAATTTAGGATCCTATTTTAGCATTTTCATATTGTGCTTTTAAAAATACCCAGGACATACTAGATTTTAATAATTTGTTCATAGCCACTGTGCTTGTAATCTACTTAGCTTCCATTTCGCAATTCTAGATGTAAAAAACGTGCAAGCGTTGCAAATGAACCACATTCCCCATGATACTTGTAGTTTGCTTGCCTTTTTATCCTGCTATCAGGCAAGTCGGGCCAGTCTCTGCTGGGTGAGTGGGGTGAGTGTTGACAGGCCCTTCTGTGCCTTTGTGGTTAGACCATCCCAACTGTACTCAGGATGCTGTCCCACTGCAAACGTATTTCCTGGATTCAAATGAACCAGTGTACATGACTGGCTGCAGCATCACGGAAAGGTTCCCCGGAAAGTGAAATGGATCAAAGCCTTGCTGCTTTGCCAAATGATTCCTTATTGTGTTCAAGTCAGACTGCTGACTGTTCTGCAGCATGCAGTTATTGATGTAACTAATAAAAATCATATTCTAATACCCATGGAAATGGTGGTTTATTCAAGGAATCCGTCCTTTATACAGGCTACATTCTTTACACTAAAAACAGTACTTTTGAACACTTTCCTTAGTATGCCCCATGCTGCTGAGTTATCTGACTTTATAATTGAGTCAATGGCAGATGATATTGTAATTACAGAAACATGGCTCCAGGATGTAACTTTACATGCTGCTCAGATAGCTACCACCAGATGGATATCGAATTTTGCATTCTGACCATATGGGATCAATAGAAGGGGGTGTGGCATTGATTTTTAGATAGCATCTAAATACTTGTGTGTCTAATATTCCAGAATTGTATCATTGTGAATCAATTTTACCTAAAGCGGCGCTAAACTCTATCACCACGCTCAGTATCATCGACCCCCCCAAGTTGACTGTGATATTTGAGAAACAACTTTTAGCCTTTTCTGGGGCTGTTGCTAAACCCGTGTCACCATTTTTGATCCTCGGGTACTTTAATTTATGGGCTAATGACTTGCCTTCTCATTGTTGAACCTTCTTGAGGGTCTTGGCATGTAAGAAAATGCCACACATAGTGGGGGGAATATCCTAGATTGGACGATGACAAAAAATCTGGTAATTTTGCCTATTGATATTCAAAGTTGCATTTGGTCGGACCATTTTTCTCTACAGTTCGACATTCAACTCTCAGATCGGTCCACTCATCATAGTTCTGTGGGTTCACATCCGATTCTATCTAGGAATACTCGGAAAGTTACACGTGAGGCATTTGAATCATTGGTTGTCCCTCAGTTATCTCTCCCTGAGGATAACATACCTCTTGATGATGTTCTCTGTCATTTTCAGCCTATTACCAATGATGCCTTTGATACGCTTGCACCATTGCGCAATATTTGTAAAAAGAAAATAAACCACAATCGGTGGTTCTCATCTGAAGTTCTGGCTACCAAGAAAATCAATCTTGTGAGTGAACGCAGCTGGAGAAAATATCCTTCCGACTACTATGGGGGTCTATAAGAAAGCAATAAAAGTTTAAATGCAACTATTTTTAAAGCAAGGAGATTAGAACTCAATTTAGCTGTGCTAAAACTCTCATTTAATTTAGGGAATTATTCTCTATTTTACACGAATTAAAAAGGCATAATAAATTAATCACACATTGTCATTGACAATAATTGGTGCCAAAGAATTCATGATGGTTTCACAGAGAAAATTAACCAGCATAAATCATGTATCACAGAATGCGTAAAAAGATTAATAAATACAGGAATGGTGACTCCTGGTCACTGCTTAATGGTGACAACCGACTCCTTCACATCATTTGTTTTTAAGCAAGTGTCAGAAACCGATGTTTTAAATATAGGGCATGTGATGAAGCCTATTTCTTGATTGAAAAAGGATGCTGGGAGAGCATCTCGCTAAGTTTTTGCCTTCTTTTGTTTCATGGATCCTGGTTTCATAAATCGCTCGTTTTCGGACGGTTTTGTTCCTGATAACCTCAAGGATGCGTGGATTTCACCTTTGTTAAAAACTGAGAATCTTGATCCCAGTGACCCCGCAAATTATAGGCCTATAACAAATGTTCCCTACATGCTAAACATTCTTGATAAAGTAGCTTGCCACCAATATCGGGAGTTTGTTGAACAACATGGAGTTCTTTCTCTGGGTCAATCAGGCTTTCAGATGAAACATCACTGAGACAGTGCTCTTAGATTTGAAATCGAATGTAGCTAAAATTATAAACAAAGGCCTAGCACTGCTCCTACTTTTCTACTTATCGGCCGGTTTTGACTTGGTCAATCATGAGATGTTGGCAGATAGACTGGTTGGGAGGGATTGGAAAATGCTCAAATACAGCCGCCAAATGGTTTAAATCTTTAATTGGCCCAAAGATGGCAAGAGTGGTTAAGGATAACTATCAATCACAGCAGGTTCCTGTAAAGTGTGGGGTTCCACAGGGCCCGTGCCTTTTGCCACTATTATTTAATGTTTTCTCTAGACCATTATGTGATCTCCTGGATGGTCGGAGTGTGCAGTTTGCAAACTACGTGGATGACACAGAGATCATCCTGGAGTTTTCCGGGTCATGTACTAATTATCTGGCCAGGGCAAATGAGGTGTTTGGTGCCATTCAGTCTTGGATGGTGATCAACCCACTTGCCTTGAATGATAAAATAAACTGAAATCCTTATTCTTGGAACTGGTGCTAAATTGAACAAATTGGATCCCCAAAATAGCTGCTTCTCGATTGCCAGGAACAACATTCAAGTCTCTGAGCATGTAAAAACACTAGGGGGGGTTTGACTCACAATTACCTTTCAAGAAGCACGTTCCTCACAAGTTCTTCCTGTGCCTATATGACACATCTGTTATGGCAAATCCGCCCCCTTCTTATAGAAAAAAACAGGGCCTTGATTGGAGCAGCAACAATAAATACAAAATTGGATTACTGTAATAGCCTTAGCGTCGGGACTATCCAGACTAATATTAAAAAGCTACAGGTTATCCAAAACGGAGCAGTTTGTGCAGTCTGTGGTATGGATTGCCCAGCTCATTTCATGGCTCGTCAGAAACTGCATTGGCTTCCGTTTATGCAGAGAATTCAATTCAAGGCATCTAGTCTAGTATGCAAATGTTTGGCAGGTGATGCCCCGTCATATCTCTGTTCCCGAATCAAGAGCGCACCCATCAAGCACACCTTGCTTTCAAATTAAGATGCTCTTTTGGCTCAACCCTGCATCTCCTTGGAAAAAAAATTGGAGGGTCCAGATTTGATTCATGGGCCCCCATTACCTGGAATGCCTTACAGCATTTGCTCAGATCTGTACCATCAATGGCACAATTTAGAAAAGTTTAAAAACATTTCCCTGACAAAGGAGGCGATTGACGATTTGTGCTTCTCATTGATGCCCATGTATTTTTCTGTTCTTTGTTGTATGTTTCTTGTCATCGCTCTGAGACCTTCGGACGTGTTGGCGCTATATGAAAACTCTATAGACCGACATATGGCTGCATCCTCCTTAAGCAACATGTTGATATTTGTGGAAGTCTACTTTTTCTGGCAGAGGTAGGAACGGAACACCGTGGGTTGGGGGGACAGAATCATTTTATTTACAAACACAATGAGGTTGCATACTTTACAGAATGATTAAATGAGAACGTTTTCTGGGCAAAAGTGGCATAAACTACAAAATAAAAGGCTCATCTCTGGCCAACATTCTCCCTACCCCAAAAAATCATCTATTGTCTAGCTCTGCCTCTCACTTACGCACCTGCATCTACTATTGCTCCACTGACTATAACTTTTGCAAAATGTCTTGGTTATCGTCAAAACACTTGGTTAATGAAAGCCTTAAATGGTTAACTCTCTCAATACAAAACATGCATATTCAGCTACAAGTGAGTAAGCAAATATTTATTCAGAAAAATTGCGTGTTTTCATGATAAGGCGTGAACACAGACAAAGTAGATGGGGTGTGTGGTAGATGTAAGGAAGGAATGGTATCAAATGTAAGCCAGACAAGTGACCACAGTTCAAACAAAAGGGGACAGTGGTGGGACTGGGTATGGATGAATGATGGGAGACCTCAAGATAATTACCTGGAACGTCAGGGGGCTAAATAGCTACCTGAAGAGAAAATAAATCATGATGTACCCGAGGAGGCAGAAAATAGATATTGCTCTACTACAAGAAACCCATCTCACAAAAGAAAAACAAGAGGTGATGGGGAAGAAATGGAAGGGAACCACCATGGGGGCAACATATTCGGCATATGCCAGAGGGGTAATCCCCTGGGTAGCACCGCATGTCCCCTTTCAGCTATTACAATCTGCGGTGGAGTCGGATAGGAGGATGGTTGCGGTACGGGGACTAATAGAAAACAGAGAAGTGTGTATTATTAAATACATATGCCCCGAACCAAGATACTGTCGCTTACTTTAAGACTCTATATAGTAAAATAAGCCCATACCTGGGGTGTGCGGTCATGGGGAAGAGACTTCAACTGTACGCTAGATCCCAGGGTGGACAGGTCAGATGGGAAATTAGACAAACCCACCCCTGCAGCCAAAACATTGAAGACCCTGTTGAGAGGCATTAAGCTAGAAGACATGTGGAGGCTACACCACCCATATGATAGACATTACTCCCCCCCACATAATTTGTACACACAGTTAGATTATATGTTTGCCTCCCCGGAGATGATAGGAGAGATAGTGCAGACTGAATATAAAGCGCAAGTCCTTTCAGACCACTCACCGCTGATCTTAACATGGCAGTATCAAGCCCCTAGAGCACGAATTCCAACGTGGCGGCTGAGAGCGAATCATTGATAGACAAGGTGTTTAGAGGGGACCTGAGGAAATTGTAGAATATTTCGAAAACCATACTGGAAGTGTAAAATCGGCCGGCACCCTATGGGAGGCATTTAAAGTGGTGGTGAGGGGATCAGCGATAGCAAAATCCAAAGGGCTGCAAGAAGGCATATTGCAAGAGCTGCAGAAGGCAGAGGAGGAACTAGAGGCAGGCATGCGAGTTGACTCCCTGGAAGAGGCTGACACTATAAACCATTTACGGCAAGTATGCGAAGGGCACTGGGAGAGGCTATGTAACTTAAATTACAAGAAATACATAGAGAGGCAGCACGCTGGCGGGGACAAACCAGGAGGTTGTTAGCATGGTTGTACAAAAGCGAAACACCAAGACCAATGATTTATAGCAATACAAGGGGAAGGAGGACAGATACTTGATACCCAGGAGGGAGTGAACAAAGGGTTCCTCGGGTTTTACAAACTATTGTATGAAGATACAGATGGAAACGAAGGGAGCGAGATAGTGGAAACACTAAAGGACATTGGCCTACCCAAATTGAGTGCTGAAGAGAGAGAGAACTTAGATGCCCCTATCACACTGGATGAACTAGAAGCAGTGATCGAGGAATTGCCCACTTGCAAGGCCCCAGGGGCAGACAGACTCCCTAGCGAGTTCTATAAAACGGAAGTGCTCACCTCGCTATTGACTATGCTAAATGAAGCTCTCGAAACAACATTGCCAGAATCCCTAAGGGAGGCAATAATCATCCCGATTCTTAAACCTGATAAGCCGAACATGGATTGCGGATTGTATAGACCGTTATCTATGCTGAACCAGGACAGCAAGGTACTCACGGCTGTGTTGGTGGGGAGAATGAGACAGGTCATAAGCAAATTTATACATCCTGATCAGACTGGATACATCCCGCACAGAAGCATATCCGACAACCTTAGGAGGCTTCACCGAGTCATAGATCAGACAGAAGGGGAGGTGCTGGAAGTTGCAATTGTTTCATTGGATGCGGTGAAGGCCTTCGACTGTTAAATGCCCGTGGCTGACAACAGCTTTATGGGAATATGGTATAGGGCCCGGAGTATTTGAAGTGGGTTAAAGTGTTGTATATCTCACCACTAGCCAGAGTTAAGATGGGAGTGGTTATTTCAGAAAGATGGCAACTTATCAGAGGTACCAGACATGGGTGCCCTTGGTCCCCGATGTTATATATCATTGCACTGGAACCCCTAGTGATATACCTAAGACAACAGTACAGAGAGGTGGGGATTTTCATGAAAGAAGGGCCACACCTAATATTGTATGCGGATGATATGTTGTTATACTTAAGATACCCGGAAGAAAACCTGCAATACATCCTAGAAGTAATGGAGCGATTTGCGTCGCTCTTGGGAATTGCAGTCAACCCCAAAAAGTCATGCATATTCCCCCTGGGAAGATATAAAGGGATCCCGCGGGAGCACCTACCCATTCTACAAATACCCTGGAGACCCAAACCTTTAGATACCTGGGGATAGATATCTATCACGCGGTGGAGAATAAACACAAACATAACACAGAGAAGGCAATAGTAAATATTGAGAACAGCTCCCTTTGGCCATGGTAGGGAGAGCGGCTCTGTTGGAAATGGTTGTATTACCGAGGCTGATACACTTCTTTGGAAATATACCATACATGATACCTAAGCGATTCTTTATCAAACTCCAGAGCATATGTAGAGGCTTCATCTGGCACACCACTAGGAATAGAATAGCCCTGTGGAAACTACAGAATACATATGACAAAGGAGGCATAAAACGTCCCAATTTTGAGATCTATCACTGGGCCAGCCAGCTACAATATGTGGCCAAGTGGCTATCGGAAGACTCAACAGCGGAGTCCAGACTGCTGAGGTCAGAATGTACTAGTTTTTCTTGAAAGAATGGATATGGCTGCCTAAATCAGAGCTAAAAGGGTGTCCGAGAATGCTGGAATTGGGATGGCAAATGTGGCAAAAGGCTTGCCAGGCCATGGAGAACCCAACTCTCTCCTCCCCACAGGTACCGCTGGTAGCACTGACCAAAGGGGATGTGCAATTGAGGAAAACGATACTCAAGCACTGGGAACCGGTGGGTATTGCAATAATAGGAGACATATGGCAAGATGGGAAGATACTGGAATTTAATGCACTGGTAGAGGAAACGGCCCTACATCTAGGGCAATATATTACATACACCAGACTGGTGCTACTGGTGAAAGAAACATGGGCTGAAATAGTGCTGGAAAACCAACCAGATACATCCATAGAAACAATCTATGACATCGCAGAGGGATGGCACGAGGTTTCCCGAATCTATGAACTGTTGATGACCAGGGTGGGGAAAGCATGAATGATGGGCAGTGGGGTAGGGCTCAGAGGTACCATTAAAAAGGTGTCCAGGAATGCAAGCTTGCAACAAAATCCAGCTATATGTAACCCACAGAGCGTACATGACACACCAGAGGATTGCCCGATTTAAGAACGCAGAAATACAAACATGTCCCAAATGTGGAGAAGTGAATGCTGGGATGACCCATATGTTCTGGGAATGCCCGGAAATTGGTAAATTCTGGAAAGAAGTGCCCCATCGCCTGTCAGAGAAGGGCATCACGCTAGATGTGGAATCGGTGTGGGCATGTATGGTGGGGGGTTCCCTAGACCATGCAAGCTAAAGCATGTGGGTAAACAAAGACCTGGTTTACATACTGGCCAAGCGCAGAATTGCAGTGGGCTGGAAAGCATGCAACAGACCAAAGGTAGTGGTTTGGTGGAATGATCTCAAGAAGTGGGCTGAAACGGAAATGGCGGTATGGACTGAAGCAGCCAATAGAGGGTGGGGGGAAGAGGCAGATACATTGACGGCCTGGAGGCACTTAGTGGCCACATTGTCTGGGTCCACCCAGGTATGCCCAAGCAAGGATGACACCGCCCAAAACACGGAAGAGGGAACATCCCTAGAGGATATAACGGCGGAAGGCGAAATGGAGTAGGCTCAAGTTAAGGGGGGGGTAAAGGGTAAGCAGCGGCTATGGTTTAATATGATACGAGATACTTAAAAATGTATAACATGCACCGCTAAGTTTGTTTTTATGTGGTGATTGGTTGTTGCGAAAGTTAATAAAACTTTTTTTTTTAAAAGTGCCCACAGTTCAAGGGTGTTTATCGAACTTCAACAAGATGTGATAAACGCTTATATAATACTTAATCTACATATGGGAGCAAGCTACGCCATCAGATAATAATAATGCAGTCCTGGTGCAGTGTCGTCAAAATAAAAGGGCCTATACTAAAAAAAAAAGAAATTGCCAATCCTTACCACTAAATACAAATAGTGTGCAGTATTGTTCAAGAAAAAGAAAGAAGTGTTCACAAAATTATATGTCAGGATGTTCAGGCTGTTGGCCTCCATTCCCCACGTTTTCAGCCCAGGACAAGGCAGTTCACTCGAGCAAAGCACACACTCTGGCTTCTTCGGCACAAGGAAACAGTTTCATTACCAGCATCAGGGCCTTCAGAAACTGTGCCCAAGTTTCTTTACTTTTCAAAGTCTCTTGATTCAGAGGGCCTGATGTATCAAAACAAAAACACAAAGTTCCTTTCCTCTTATCAGTACTCAATTCAGGTGATTCACTCTGGATCCCCCTCAGCTGGGGTCAGATCCCCCTTTATACAATGTTCACAGAATATTCTTCTCTTGGGTGACTCACGGTTCACCCCAGATCCCCCTCAGCTGGGCTCAGATCCTTCCTCTTATACAATTAGTCTCCCTCAGCCAGGCTCAGACCAATTTCAATTCGAAGACTTTTGAACGGATCTGTGTGATTTATCCGCGGCTACATTTCCTGCGATGGAAATTACTGCATTTAAAAGGGCGGGTTTTTTTTCCGGGTCAGTTGCGAGGGTGTCCCCCGCAACCCCCCCTCACTATCGTGAGGGGGGTGTTGCGGGGGACACCCCCACAGCAGGTTTTTAAAACATTTTTAAATTACCGACCGCACCAAACATACATACCACTAAAGGTTTGAACTTTTTAGTAGTTAGAACTTTTGGTGCTATGCTCTTTAGGTCTTTTGGTGGGGTCGGTAATTTTAACTTAGTAATTTCGTCATATACCTTTTGAACGTGCACAGGGTTTAGTTTGATCCGTTGCAGGACCATTTCGATCTCAAAATTCCCTCCTTGCAGTTCTCAACCAGGCGGACACCTAACAGAGACCTTCGAATGAGCACCCACATGGTGCCAGACCACTCTGGCTATGGTATCTTTCTTGGCCTCCAAAATTCAATGACTCCTTTGGGTTTCAATTATATTTGTGTCACTCGTCACATACCGTTCACACACTGTTCTCTTTAGATTTCTTCATACAACCTTGGTTCTTACACAGGCTGGTCTGGTATCAGTCTCTCCAATTAACTGGCTGTGCTCGCTTAGCTGGCGCTGCTTTATTGTAGGAGCCAAGGACAGTACCACGGTGTCCAGTCAAAGTTTTGAATACATATGGATCGAAAAAAAAAAATGATCGAATGCTTTTTTTTTTAGGTTTCATATAGGAAAAATTAGTGGTTTTTCCCCAAACATATGGGGCATGTCAGATACACGGCTTTGGCATTAGTCCGTTTTCGCTCATGTTAAGCTGACTGTGAAAAAGTGTTCATGTCGGGAAGGGGGCGGGGGGTTTGAATTCCTAAGTATCCTACCTGGTAGGATTGGGAAAAGGTGTTACAGGTAAGGGGATAGTGCGTCTCACCATCTGGTGTCCCACTCCCAGAAGACCCCTCATTCAGGTGATCCTCCCACACTGGTCCACCCCCAGAAACTGGATCCAAAAGCGATGGCTGTGTTCTGGCCACCAGGATGTGGTGAGACACCTTCAGGTTTCTCACATAGGTCAGAAGAAGGAGGCGGACAAAGTGGTAGCATTCTTACCAAAGAATATACTGAAATAATAAATAAAAGGCCTGTATATCCTTAACAAAAGGGGATTTGCCCTACCTAACATAAATCAAACTACGGTGCTCATCGTCATTGATGTAGTCCAAATCAAAAAATCCATCTTGCGTCCAAAAGACTCTAGCGTGCGTTGGCCCTACCACAAATCAAAAAAGGGGTTGCACTAACCAACCAATAAAGAGTGCCAGGAGAATGACTCCTTTCTGCTGGATAGGCTTCCTCAGCCTTAATAGTCTATCTTCAGATAGTTCCTTGTGACGCAATTAATCAGTTCCTTTAATTCCTCAAGGGAACTCTTCCAACTTCTTTTAGGTATCCCATTGTCTTGCTTTATTTACATTTCCTTGTTTCCCTACTTGAGGGTCTTTTGTAGTGTGTTTTCCTCCCTTTCAAAAGCTGGCTCTACTTCAGACCATTCATTAGCATCAATATATCTCTCACTTTGTTCACAGTCTCTCATTTCACTGGGACCAGTATCCAGGGTCCCTTAGACAACTCTTGTAAGCACTTCCACTTATGGGAACTAACATGAAGATTCTTCTGCCCCCCTTTACTTGCTTTCTGTTGTTACTCCCAAACACTGAGATGGAAGTCTCTTGATATTCTTTACTATCTTTGCGGGTTTCACAAATACTGGGATGAGTATGAGTCCCTTGGTATTCTTTATTTTCTTTACTAATTTCACAATTACTGGGACAAGTGCAAGGAGTCCCTCAGCATTTGTTATTTTCTGTACTGGCTCCAGTACTAATGGAACAAATGTGAAGTGTTTTGTAGTGTTTTTGATTAGTTACTGGAAAGAGGAGTCCCGTAGTATGCTTTATTCACGTTACTGCTTGATGCCTGCCCATTGCCCTTCCTGGGTCGCCCGCCATTACCTCTTTGCCGGGTTGCCGGGTCTGCCCCACTGGTTCTTCCTGTGGGGTCGGGATCATACAGTGCTGGTAAATGCTTCCAGCGTTTCCTCCTCCTCTGTCTCGCTGTACGAGGCTCTGCAGAGCACTTCTGTGGTCTCAGCATAGTTTGCAGACCCCCGGTCCACCTCCTCGAGGTCACGCAACCACCTTGGAATGAATTGAACACACTCAAGTCGGCTCCCTGCCGGCTCCTGGACTGTTTCTCTTTGGTTCTAAACGTCCTCTCAACTGAACTGAAGGGATCTCTGATTCTCCTGGCTTCTCTCTCCAAGGCTTGAACTTCCCGGGCTTCACCTGCTCGGTGATGTCTCTCTAATGCAAGTCCTTCCTTTTTTGTCCTCCCCAGCAGAGGATCATTGTCCTTCCTCCCATGAAGTATTTATTACTCTGTGGTTCACACTCGTCACAATATGGTTTATTTTACATGGAGGAGTGATCAGCATTACTCCTCTACTCTTCTTCTTTACAGCATATTTGGGTTCCAACCTGTTTGCACGCTTCATGCTTTGCTCTTCTTCGCAGTGGATTTGAGTTTTGTTAGAGTATTGGAAGTTGTGTTGCAGTAGCAAACAGTGGTCTGTTCAGGTTGTGTTTTCTGAGGTACTGATGGTCTGAGGGGCTCAAAGGAAAGTGGTTCCCGGAGTTCCTGCCCCCAAGAAGGGAGTCTCCATGTGAGGTCCCACTTACCCTTGGGGGAATGTTGCGTACAGGGTTCACCTCCCAAGGCAGGGCTCCACTCTGTGGAGAAGTGACAAAATCCAGGTAATTGTCACAGGTGTTAAGTTTAGATATATAGAAAGGGGGGAGGGGTTAAGGATACGCCACCTGCATTTTATGGTAAAAAAAATAATCTATATATGGGTAAAATAATAAATTCAGTGTTCTTACCGGGGAACAAAAAATGCAGTGTTCTAATATAGAACCTTATCCACCTTGCTTCAGTTTGGCACACAGTTTGCACAAAACGCCTATTGCCTTTTAATATTTCAGTACTTGCACAGCTTGAAAATTAAGACAAGGCTCAGGAAAACAGACAAATATTTGTGAATTTTTGCTCTTCGATTTTCTGAGTTTTAATCAGGGGTCGCCAGTGGTGAGCAAATGGGGTGAAATTCGAGCCCTAGTACAATTTCAATAACAATTTGAAAGTACACTTCTTAGTACAGAAATGATTGCGTGTGTTTATGCCAATGATACAGAGCTTCGTTGACCAGCGATCCTCATTATGAAAAATGGTAGTGTATGCCATATGAAGTAGACTTGATAATATGTGACCGGCTACTGCACCATGGCAGTTCTCATCCCTTGTTCGAGTGTTGCATCGAGCAAAGACAAGAGAAAAGTGCAGCGGATGCATGCATTCTTTTAATTTCCCATTACTATTTCATGCATTTTGAGAGTATTTGTGATATGGATTTCCTCTCCGATTTTGGAGATTCTCTAGTCTAATTTCTCTTTCCGATCGCCTCCTTCTCGAACACTCCCCATCCCCTTCCTTTCCACAGACTAAGGTCTGGTGACACCCTGGCAGGGTTACAATATTTTGGACAAGGCCAGGCGTTTTAAGTCACTATGCTGGTGATGGGTGCAGTATGAATATTGGATGGCATAACATAGGTGTCTATAGTCATCTAGTTTGTTATTTCCTAAATAATATCAATGACTTCTGGTAAATGTAAGTTGCGAACATCATTGGATAGCATATAATCATTAGAACTACCAGTCTAGGATTCCCAACATATGCCAATATATTTCAGAATAATGTAGAGATTAAAGATAACCTCCCAAGCAGTGGAGTCTTCTGCCTATGTGTTGAAAAAGGAAAAACTCTGAAATCTTAAAACACAAATGTACATTAAAAAGAGAACAGACACACTTGTTTTTGTCATCTTTCTGCCTGCCCAGATCTCATCTTACAATATCTTCCTCATCATGCTTACACCCATCGACATGCCCCATTAAAATTCCCCTGGGCAATCTTGGTTTGCTTGAGTTGATGCAGCTTACCTCTTGTACTGGGGAAGGAATTGTTCAGTTGTTCCATCACCTCTTCTAGTCCCGTGCTTGTGTCGTGAGGAGGGCTCAGCAGGTCATCTTCCACTAAAAATAAACACATGCATAACAGTAAGGTATAGCGAAGCATATTCTCTTTCATATTGGAATCCATCTTTTATGGAACACAAAATACACAATGTTACAAAAGGAAAGCAAACATTTGGATGTAACCGACGCAGTTCATTGGTAAATTGACCAAAACAAAGGAACATGTATGGTGGGTGGTGCATTGCCCCATCTGAAGTAGAGCTCTATTGATACAATGGGCCTCATTATAAGTTTGCCGGACCGGAAACAAGGGTGCCGGTAAGATCACTGGCACCCTTGTCTCCGGACTGGCAAACTAGGATTCTGCCTGCCGGGGCCACTGTGCCCAACAAGTCTGACCCTGCCGGACACAGCGGCCATGTAAGGAAGACCGTTCACGAAAGCGCTTGCACCGTTAGCAACAGTACCCGCGCTTCTGAGTCCCCACTCCCATAGAGTCCTATGGAACTCTATGGGAATGGGGACTTGAATTTTACCAGTGCCCGACTTCCGGGCCACCAGACTTGCAATCTCCCGGTGGCACTGGGATGTCAGGCGTTGGTAAGGTTTTACGAGTCTGGCGGCAACTGGCTGGTAGCACCGGCAGGGTTACCACCGAACTCATAATGAGGGCCACAAGTAATTAAGACTACATTATTTAATGTATCTGTCAGTAAAGTTTATTCACAATACAAAGATTCCATAAAACAGCAATAAACACAAGTATGCAAACATGTACAAGGATGACAATATTACAAACAAGTAACAATCAATAGGCCAATACTGGTACAAATTTATCAGCTATCTTCGGGACGTCAGCACAGCACTCAATAGGACTTTGTTTAAAGCATGGATATAGATTGAGAAAAGTAGCAGTGCCAAAACACATCCTTGTCTCACCCTGGATATTATCGGGAACCATGGCATGCAGTGGCCACTGCCACCGCTTCTCACGCAGGCCTCACTATTCTCATGTGCGAGGATTAAAAGGTCATTTCATGGACCTGATCAGTAGCCATAGTCAATCTCAGTTTACTTTATCAAAGGGTGTGCTCAGGTCCACGACAGCTAAGTAGATTTGTTATTTCTTTGACATATGGTGAATGAGTTGTGTAAGGAATCCGATGAAGTCTGAAGATTTCCCTGCAGTGACCTCCTCCCATGTGGATGGCGGTCGCTACGGTGAGGTACCTGAGGGCATTTGCACTTCTACTCCTTATGGATCCTCTATGCAGGTGACCACGAAAGGCCATCTCTTTTGGATCCTACCCCTAGGGGTTGACAAGCGAGGGAAGATCACCTGGATAGAGGGTCCTTTTGGGATACAAAGTGGGATACCCATGGGTTAGAGACGGTATTCCATATCTTCCTTTTCAAAAAGAATCTCTATACCAGAGAAGGTTAATCTAGTGCCATGATCTTTGATCAAAGTAGGAACCAGTATTATACCAGACATGTTAAACAAAGGAAGAGGAAGGGTAATGAGATATGCAAGAACAAATCTCAGTATCCCTATTGTCTCCAGGATAGTGACCCTGATTGTCCCCCAACATTTATGGGTCACTGTAAATGTATCCACCTTCTCTCCCCATTTTAAACTGTATAACACGACTGATGAAGAAAGTTGGAGCCATGAAGATTATCTCCATGACCCATGCAAGTACTGGGACAAACAAGAGACCTGAAGGTCAGGCATACCCCACTAATTAATTTAATTATGGTCAGGCAAGGCAAACCCTTGACCACCACCTGTAGCCTGTTAGGCCAACACAGGTGTATAAAAGTCGTGGCAGCAGGCAGAACAGAGAGCTCGGGTCAGAGCTAGAGTCAGAATCAGAGCAGGAGAACCAGAATGGAAGTCGAAAGGATAGGAGACACCAGCACGCCACAGGAAATCCTTAGGATCCCCCTGGACTGGGAATGCGGGTTGAAGATGCCCACCCATGGCGAGGCTAGCAGCATGCACTGCATATAGGCAGAGGCAAAGCTCCATTCTTTAGCTGGTGAGCGCCAAGAGAAGTGCCAAGCTATTTGGCGGTCCCTTGGGAGAAAGATGCAAAGCGAAGGAGCTGCCGTAGGAGCTGCCAAGACTTGGTATGTGTCAGAACACTTATAATACCCCGGAGCACTCAAAGGAGGCAGTCCAGATAATGGTCCATGTATTCTGACCGAAGCGTGCACACTAAGTGAAAGTAATGTCCCACATTGAATGAAACAGATTGTTACTTGAACACCTAACTGAATGAACTATACTGAATCGAGTGAAATAAGTAAAAGCAATACATTGCAATGAACAAAAAGGGCCAAATTGCTCATATTGAAGAGGGAATTTAATAAAATTAGTGAAAATAAATATTTTTGAATACCATGGTGATTGAATTGAATGAACGCACATATTGAACTCTGTTTGGAATACAGCAAGTAAGCTGACCTTTATTTCGAATACAGAACTGAAAACGCTGAAGCTAAAAGACATTTTGAAATATGAATGCAATGGTATAAGATGAACCAACCTTAATGAACATTGAAGTGAAAATCAAAAGGAAGTTACATGGAATGAAAGGTACCAATGTGTTCAAATTGAAGCTGCACTTTAACTGGCCATTTTTGTACTTTAAAGGAAACCTGAAAGTTGCTTGACCTGTAATGGGTGGACTGTGTGGTCTGAAAGTGCGCCAAGAGCAGAGAACTACCACTTGTGATCGAAAAGTGAAAGTTACATTCCTGGTTGCGTGACATGTAATGGGTGGACTGTGTGGTCTGAAACTGCGCCTTGACCAGAGAATTCCTGCATGTTAACAAGGAAGCTTACTGTGGTGAAAGCACGATAACAACTCTTGGTAATCCTCATTTTTGGGGAAGGAAACCCTGATTTTGGTGTCCTGAAATTGTGTTACCTTGGAACTCTGTTGAATTGGGGAGGGGCACACTAACTTTCATAAAACGGTATTTCCTCCAACATTCAAAGGAAGAGAAATTGAACTTTGTGATGAAATGAAAGACATTCGGGAGAGAAGGCTGGCAAATTAGCCAGAGCTGGAAGTAGCTCAGAACTTTATGTTTGGAGCACTATTTAAGTTATGTTTGATGTCCCTACACATATGTTTGTATTAGTGGTGAGGACAAGTATAGGATTCTGACACAAACAGATGTTTATGTTGAACTTACTGACACTGACGTTCCTTAGTTTCTTAGTTTCTGTGTCTCATTCCACGATGCCAACCTCACTACCTGATCCTGACCCTGGGGGTGGGCATATGGGGGACTATCACATGGGGTTGACAACCTCTGTGAAGATGTCATAGCTTTATCGGATGAGAAATGGTATCCCCCATTTCTCCGTGAAGATATCCCACCCAGGTTTAATACCATGATGACCTATTGTCATAACCTTAATCTTCTTTGTATGAAGAACCCAGAAAGCCTTTCATCCAGACCTGTAGTCCAACCTTCCAACTTTGGTCTACCTTGTGAAAATTGCAAAACCTCTTTCTTCAGTTCCATTTATCAACCACCCAAGACTGATTTCCCATTTAAAATCATTGAAAAAGCTTATCCAAGTTTTTCAAACCAATCATCAACTATGGACTACAGTTTGCAGATTTACTGCAGTACTGGGACAAGGAAGAGGAATCTAGCAATACGCAAGGGAAGAGAACACAACCACAGTGAGTGCTCTAATTGTTGCTCAAATTCACCTGTACCTGGGACATTTAAAGAGCAGTAGCAGAGAACTAAAGGCTGCTGTCGGTGAAAGAAAGCTACACTTCTCCACGAGACTCGAGGAACCAAAACCCCCAGATAGGCGTGGTGGAGCCAGGCAGCTCACCAAGGAAGAAGGAAGCCAGTGCACAAGCAGGACAAGCTGCAGGAATGACAGGAGCCGCTGAGGGACTCCTGGGCGTATGGAAGGGGAGGACAAGCAGTGCTTCACTTATCGAAGCATGGGGCGGGACTGGCAATTAACGGGAAACCACAAGAGAGCAAGGAAAAGGTGGTTTCGAGATTGAAGCACACAGAGTACCTTTGTCAGCTGACCACGGGAGAGCACAAGAACGCCAAGAAGAGCTGGGGAGTACACCGAGAGGCATATTTTGTAATGCGCCGAATGTGAATAATCATAAACAGAGCAACTGAAAGAGAAAAAGCAAAGATGCATAATGTAATGCAGATGTCCGTAAACTGTGTATATTAATGGAGGGAAGACATAGCTGCTCATCTTCGGCTCTTCCCAGGCTAGGGGTAAGCTTAGATGCAAAATATGCACATTTCGTCATCAATATCATCAAAATCCCAGCCCAACATAAAGTTAAAACTCTGGAAGCTTCACTCAACTCGGATGAGCACACCAATCTGGTTAGTAGAAACAGCAACTACCACCTCCAACTTCTGAGACCTTTTCTGACTGAAAAGAATGCGACCACCATTGGTCGCGCCACCATCTTATCTAGGCTGGACTACTGTAATCCACTGCTTCTTGGGGCCAATAACACCTAATAACACCAGTCTAAAAAGATGACACCAAATCCAAAATGATGCAGTTCAAATTATAAAAAACATCCCATGGAAGGAACACATCTCAAAACATTGTAAAGATCTACATTGGCTGGCCATTCAGGATTGCATTAAATTCAAAACATGTACCATTGTACACCGCTGCCTCTTTGCAAAGCCCCTTATCTCAAATCTGCAATGACCCCTTACTCTTCCGGAAGACACCTGCGCTCCTCCGACCTGGCCCTGGTGTCATGCTCATCATTTAAAAATGATAAGGGTCTTCGTCGCTCTTTCCCTGACCGGGCCGTCCATCTGTGGAATTCCCTTCCCTGTGAACTGAGATGAGAGAACAATTGCTGAGTTTCAGGAACACACTCAAGACTACACTCTTCAAGTAGTAAACTCAGGAACTCCATGACCGTCTTGTCGCCCTAACACTGTCCCGTCTGTCTTTTATTGTCTTTGTGTGCATGTGCGCCCTGATGCCTGGGGTGTCCGTGGCGTATTATAGATAAATAAATACATAAATAAATAAAAGGGGAAATTGAATTCCAAACAAGACCCTTGCAAGTATGTGATTGTATGCAATATCAATACATGAGAAAGCCAAACACAATAATATCAAGGGGCTATATTAGCCTACCAAGTAAATGTACAACAGTAGGAGTGTGTAGAAGTTTCCTATGAACAGAAGTCCTGGCAGGAGAGTATACTAGGCATTTACAGCTGTATGAATACAAGAAGCCCTGGCAGGAGAGTATATCGGGCAGTTACAAGTGTGTGAATACAAGAAGTCATGGCAATGGAGTACACCAGGCAATTGCAAGTGTTTGAATATAAAAAAGTCCTGAGAGGAAATATCAGGACTGTGTGGAGCAAAAGAAAAGTAAACACCCTGGTGGAGAAACATACCAGGGATCCTGAAAGAGACAGAATTACAAAACCGAACAGTCTTGCATGTCAGTATTATTAAGAACTTTTGTGTTAAAGAGAAATCCAGGGGAAGGAAATTACCCTTTGGAGCAAGTTCCTTTATCCTTGAAGAACTTTGTGTTGGAACCATTTATTCTTCCTTTAAGAACACTTTTCTGAACCCGCAAGGTTAAAGACAGCTTTCCTTTTCACCTTAGAGTTCAGTTTATAGTGTGAGGGTCAGAATAGAACTTTGGACAGAGGACAGTTTTATTTTTGAGACACAGACAGATCCTTAGTTTTGTTTTAGATAGGGAAATTCCTCTTTGATTAGGGTCAGAGAGGCCTGTTCCCAGCCCCTTTTATTTTCAATAAAAGTCTTTAACTAAAAAACATGGCAAACTTAGGTCTGGGATTCATTCCTGACTCCCTGCCAATAGATACAAGTTTAAACCCTGCTCTAAGGTCCCCAGATTGGGTCGAAATCCTAACTGAATCCGAAAAAGAATGTTAATTTCCATAACCCATTTTTCCAGCTTATGTAAAAGGCACCTACCAAAGATCTTCAAGGATGTGTTAAATAAGGAGATAGGTCTGTAGGCTTTTGGATAGTTCCATCTCTTTTTGTCAAAGATGGCCCTTTGCCACAATTTTCCAACATTCTTTGAGTCCTCCTCAACGGATGCTGCTTCTAAAGTAAGCTAGGCTAGATTATCTAGTTCTGCTTTCCTCTTCTCATGTTAAACAAAGGCGGTGATGACTGGAAGGTTTAGAATGAATCTTAACCTCTGGCATTGCTCTGAGCAACCCTCTAGACCATCATTCTTCGCCTGCCAAGCCATTACAAAAGGGAAAAGACAATATGCAAATCAGGCTTGGTCCCACCCCAAAAAGGGTCAGCCCAGCCTGGACTGCTTGGTCACATCCCTTTTGCATGAGGCCACACGCATCCCCAAACATGTTTCATACTTGTTGGGCCTCATCAATGAGGAGTAGCTTGGGTCTCTAGGCCCAGCAGGTATGGGACCCACATCTGGGCATACCCGTCCCATTCGGGGGGACTACAGCAAAACAAATGTGCCTTCTTTTATGTTACTCTGGCAAATTGAACACATTTCTTTGGAACATTGCATTTTAGGGATTGCAAAAGGTTTTTGCTTGCGTTTTCTTTTTTTGTAAGACTTCATCCGTTTTTCAATGAACAAGAGAAAATAAAAAGGAACAAATGCAATGAAACAAAAGTGCAAAAAGGACGAATCTGTTACAATAAAGTGCAAATCATGAATACGTTTCTAGGGGAATGAACTAACAGAGTGACCAAGGTTATGCAACAAATACTTTGTTTGACTAGAGACGTAGTGCAAGTATCCTGCATCGGGGAGAAGTGGTTTAGCATTTTAGGTTTAAATGATTGTGCTGTAAATTTCTGGCAAGATTCATGTAGAGGGTGCCAAGTAGAGACATGTTTTGAATTCCATCGTGGAGCAAGGCACTCACTTTTTCTGCCGCCACCACCTCCCAGATTGTGTACCACCATAGGTTTACCTGGGGACCTTACTTGCATTTCCAAGATTTGGCCAAAGCTATGCTAGTAAGAAAAAAACAACTGAGAACCAAGTGAAGCTCTGCAGCCACTCATTGGTGTAAACAGACTCCACCGAGTCCCCAAGGAGAATAGTCCCTGGTTCCATCGGTAAAGCCATGCCAGTGATCTCTGCTACAATGGCTACTACCTCCCGCCAAAAGGACTGAGCCAGTTGGCACCCCACCACATGTGAATGAAGGTGACCCCTGTCTGCACTCCTGCCAACAAAAGGGCGAAATTGTAGCATTATACTTATGGAGGCGGGTAGGGTACAAGTACCATCTATACAGCACCTTATAAGAGTTCTCTTTTGTTGGACACACATTGGGAGGACGCTGCCACGCTTAGTCAGATTAGTACCCAATTGTCTTCAGGTGTAGGGCGCCCCAGGTCCCTCTCCCTTTGGGCCATGTACGCAAACCAAGTGCAGGAGTCTTAACTATCTAGCAATCTATAAACCTTAGAGATTATCTTTACTGTAACGCTGTCCTGAAGTGACAGTTTCAGGCTCAGGGGGATGTGGGGGAGCCTCTTTCCAGCTGCTCAGGTATTAGGGTCCTAAATCAAGTGGCAGAGCTGGTAATACCTGAAACGCTCTGTCTCGGGAAGGTGGAATATGTTCTTGCAATCAAAGGTCAGCAGGAAACCCTCGTGATACAGCTGAGTCAGTTGCTTTAATCCGCCCTTCCTCCATTATAAAAAAGTGCCACTATCCATGCCAGGGGCAAACCTGGGATTACACAATACCAGTGAGAAAGACCCAAGTGTCCCCCCCTCCCCTTACCCCCAGATGCCCCAGCTCTAGATTGCACAATACCAATAATAGTGTAGATCTAGTGGTAAATAGGAGCAATCAATCCACTACAAGATCTGTTTGCTGTGGCTAAGTGTGCCGCCTCATCAATCCTCGCCCATGAGAGCAGCCCAGAGATATTAGCCGCCATCACATAGTCATGGAGTATCAGTAGAGCCAGACCTCTGCAGCTCTTGTTGGTGCGAAGGACCTGCTTACTAACTCTCGGCTTCCTACCTCCCCATATAAAACTCACATTTCAGTATAGTGCCTGGAGAGAGGCTCTGGGAATGTGAACTGGAAGGGGCTGCTGAGATACAGTAATATAAGGATAAAGTTCATCTTGCCAGCAGTGTTCTGGCTGAGCCAGGAGATCTCCTGTGTGGCCCCCCTGGACCGGTCACGACCAAAGCTCTAAAGAGCAGCACAAAGTTGGACTTCTACAGGTCTGTTACTGCCAGAGTTAATTTGACCCCCTGGTAGTACAATTCTCGATCACACCGTTGGAATGGAAAATCCTGTCATATTAGGGACATGGAATGCAAAGACTCTTATGTTTAGGCCCTTAGATTTCTCCAGGTTGATTGCAAAGTCTGATGTCGCTTTAAATTTAGCTAGGAGACTCATAACCTCCGGAAGCAACATCCATGTATTTGTTAGCATAAAGAGGACATTGCTGGCATACAGAGCAGCCTTGTGCTCTATTCCTGCAATGCACAAACCTCTAATTCGTAGGTTGGCCTGAATACAGGCTGTCAGGGGTTCCATCACAAGCGCAAAGATCAGGGATGAAAGGGGACACTGCAGCAGCGGAGGACACGTTTGCACAGAAACGTAATTTAAACAGATTTCTTTTAGAATTGGAACTGATCACCGTTAATCCAAAATAGGCCATCCCTCTCATCTCCTGACCAAACAATCAGCTGAGTCAGTTGCTTTAGGTATGAAAGGGCCTATGGATGAGGGATTGAAGGAATGGCACACACACACACACGTCACATCCAAAATCATGGGCCTCATTACGACACAGCCGGGCCGGAAAGAACAGTGGTGGTAAAACCGCCACCACTGTTCTTTCCGGACCGGCTGATTAAGAGTCCTACAGGCAGGAGGTGTCTCTCCCGCCAGGTCTGACCTGGCGGGTTTAACACCACCCACCTGCAGGCAGACATGTAAACACCGGCTCTGTCATAGACGGAACCAGTGTTTCCATTGTCCCCATCCCCAGGGAGTCCTATGGGGCTCCATGGGAATGGGGACTTACACAATTCTGCCTACGGAATTCCCGGGTCACCGGGGTCGTAATGCCCCGGTAATTCTGGGAATCACGGAGGAGGCGGAATGCTAATACGAGTCTGGCGGTAACCTGCCGGTTTTTCCACGCCGGTTACCGCCGGAATCGTAATGAGGCCCCATGAGTTTTTTTTAGGACCTGAAGAAAGTGGCAACACCTATTCCAGTCACTGAAACCGGTTAACTAGATATTAGTAGGGATGCCGGATTAACGGCCAGTCACCCTCAACCAATTTATTTTTCTCTTTTTTTCTTTGTTTGTTGCTGGTTTTAAACATTCTGTATTTTTGAGTTATAATAGCAGGTGTATTAAAGTACCATAACCCTCATGCTTATACTCTGGATCCAGATACCCACTATTTTTGTCTGGGATTTTATTTAAGAAACAGGAGTGGTTTCCAAATGGTGGACCAAATTGTCTGGCCCACATTTTTGTAGTCTATTTAGAGCCAGCCTCTTCCCCTATCCTCTCACCCTTTATAGGCGACAAACCAGCACAATCTAGGGACAGAACACCACTGCATGGACAGTTAGCATTGGTTGGAGGGTGTAATAGGCTATGAACTAGCATCTTATTCTACTTTAGCAGGAAACTGCACCTGTACTTCTTGTGTGTGAAAAACGTTTGGGAGTACGAACAGGAAAAATCCTGTTCTGTGGTCCCCCTTATGTGTACTCTTGTGAAAGGGGACACCCCCGTCAAGTCAACGAGTAAAGGGATATAGTGCAAGTAGCAACTGCTGATAGAAAGTCTGGTCGGTAGGGAGCCGTAACAGGCCATCACCCAGGCGATAAAGTTGGGGCCAAACCATTGCAAAGTCAGTCTAATGTAAGAAACGCATTATGGCAACAGTAAGTCAAAAGACAAGTGATCACAGTTCAAGGGTGTTTATTGGCTTAAAGTGGGCGAGATAAACGCCTAATCTAAACCTAAATCTAAGATGGGAGCAAGCCACGACCATCAAACAATAATAAGGCAGTCCTAGTGACGTCTTGTCAAATAAAAGGGCCTAATCCTTGCAACTAAGTTACAAAAAGAGTGTGGGATAGTGGTCACAGGAAAAGTAGTAAGTGTTCACAAATGAAGTCAGTATGTTCTAGCCAGGGGTCTCCCTTGCCCACGTTTGTAGCACGAAACAAGGCTGGACTCCTGAGCACAGCACACTCTCTAACTTTTCTAGCACAAGGTACAGCTCTGTTACACTGGTATCAGGATCTTCGGTGGTTAAGTCTCTTTCCTACAAAAAGTATCTTGCCTCTGAGACCTAATGTATTCAAAATGACAAAAACAAAAAGTTCCTTTCTGCATGTATGTTGGGTGATGACTTTCACCCCTGGGTCCCCCTCTTCCGGGCTCAGACCCTTTACGAATGTTAGCCTCCCTCGGTCGGGTTCACTACGGCTTTTATTCCAAAAGACTTCTTGTTGCATTCACAAGTCTCAATGTCTTTTTAAACAATCCACTGTGGACATCCCTCAGTCAGGTTCACTCTTGTCAACACAATGTTCATTGGAGCATCATGCTTCACCCCGTTCTGAAGGCATCCCCCCAGCCGGGTTCACGGTTGCCAGTCACACAGTTCCTTCTACTTTCATACGATACTGGAATTATTTCCCTTAGCTTTCCCTTAGCTTTCCAGTTACTTGCCAGTCAAATACTTTTGACTGTACAGGGGTGTTACTCAGCCCCTGTATGACCACTTTGACCTTTTTCCTTTCAGATTTCTTAAGGTCTAAGTTTCAACAATAAGAGGGATCAGCCAGAGTCTTTTGAGTGAGCACCTACATTGCGCCAGACCACTCTGCAGCTGGTCTTTCCCCTGCAGTGTTAACAGTTCTTTATGTACAGTTCAAGGGATGTCTTTTCACACTTTCGCCATCTTCTTTTGACAGAGACCGGTTTCACACTTTCCTCTGACTCAACAGCTGTATTGAAGGCTTCTTTTGCATCTTTTCCTTCACCACTGTCGGACTGCGACCCCAAAGTTTACAATTCACCTAGAAGGCTTCCCTCAGCCGGGCTTGGGTACTTCTCTTTTGTAGCACAGTCAAGTTCTTCAAGGGTGGGGCTCAGACACCATTTTAAAGTTCAGCAAGAAAGCTTCCCTCCGCTGGGCTTAAGCCTCCTTCCAAAGTTCACAAATTCAACCAAAAAGGGTTTGGAACTTCTAGTCCCAGAATGCACTGAGCTAATTTTGCTCCCACTTCATTGCTCCCCCCAAAATGGCATTTTCTGTCATTGGGAGCTGCAGGAGCCAAAAGGGGATGTTATGAGGTCAGGGTCTCTCCCTCTGGCCTGGGTTTGCCTGCTGGCCCAGCGGAGGAGTTGCAGACCCTGGTCTTGCCTTCTGGAAGTACTCTTTCCTCCTCCACACTGCAATCTCCTCTCTGGTAGCAGGGCTAGTGTTTGGATGGTTTTGTTCTCCTCCTCCAGGTATCCCAGGGTCTCTGCAGCTCACTAGGGCTTTCTCCTCTCCGGCATCTTCCGGCATCCCCAATTCGCTCACAATGCTGTTTTTGGGTGCTGCTTTTTTACTCCCAGTTAGAGTTGATTGGAGTCAGGTGTGAGTAGTTGTCCCTCCCTGCCTGACTCTACCTGGCCTCATTATCGGGACAACATGGAGACTGCCCATAGGAATCCATTGCCTATAGATTCCTATGGGTAATCCTCATGACTCCCATCTGTCTCTTCCTCATCCCAGTCCTTGTAGATTTAAATACAGAATGGGATTATGGCAGTGTAATGCTTGTGTGAAAAATGCGAGCCAGAATAACATGGTGTTGATGCAGCCATTTCTGAACACTCATCTTCCATCACAGTAATAAAGTCTGTGTTTCCGCTGGCCTCACAGAATGAGCAAGTAGCAGCGAAAACAGAGCACTGTCACATAAATATTATTTGAGTGGACTTACTGCAGAGAATAGTTATTGTATTGTCCATTGAAGGACGAGTACAAAAAGGGAGTTCGAACACACTGCCGGTGCATGATAAGGGGTCTGGGAATGAATGCGAGAGAGAGGCGCTCTGGGTTTTTCCACTTCTAACTGGATTTTTCCACCCTCTGTCCCTTTGATTTGTTATGTGCTCTTCGGCCGAGAGCAGAACGCAATTGAGAAGTGCGGGGAAATGCCCCCATAAAGGAGAAAGCATTGTATGGAAAAAGTTAGTTGGAATCTGGACGCCCGGGTGATGCAGTCTCGCTGTAAGGGAGGAGGCTCCGCTAAAGACCTAGTTGGACGCAGTGATCTCTTTGCCTACCTGCTGAGGGACTAAGCAGCGTTGTTGGTGGCCAAGATTAAGTTTTCTTCTGCCTCACGTTTGAAGGTGATGTAACCTATATTCGAAATTCTTATATATCTAAGTTTATGTTTATTTATTGGTATCTATACATGTATTGTATAAATAAAGGGCCTGTTTGTGTCACCATACTTGATGTTAAAAATGAATTTAACAGGGATGTGAGAGGACCCAGCAGCTGTGTCTGGAAGGTCTTGTAGAAAGCAGGGAGAAAGCCTATCTGGGGCAGGGGTTTTCTGGTTACGAAGAGAACCAATAGCCTGCTTTACTTCGTCTTGTGTGATTGGAGCATCTAGTTGGTCTCCCGAGAGCCAGTTGTTTTAAAATCTTATATGATGTATGTGTGTTTTTACTGCTAGTCGGAGTCCAATTACTTGTTTTTGCTGATGGGGCCAGGGAGCCACAAGTGTTTGTGCTTTCCCCACAGGGTCAAATATACGCAAAACAGGGAGTTAAGATGGAGATATCTCCTAGGTGTTGGTTTACATCCCTCTTGATATTCTAAGAGAAGAATGGAATTATGGTATTTGTAGTGTTGTGAAGAGGCAACATTTGTATTGGGGTTTAGAGATAATCTTGAGTTCCCCTGTTTTCTCCTTTTCCTTATGAGAAATTACTGGGGAGTGAGGGGGTTCGTGGGGGTGGGGGATTTTGGTGGCAATATCCCACACCGACTGCTGGGATATCGGGTAGGGCTGCATCAGAAAACAATGGGATACCGCGTCTCATCCAAGGGCGCAACTCTCGGAGTCTCCAAGGACCCCCTGCCCAGGTGATCCTCCCTCGCTCGTTGGGAGCCAAGAGCAATGGCCCTCCCCTGGCCACCTGAACAAAGGTTCCCCAGGAACAACCTGGGAGAAATGCCTCAGGTTTCTCCCACTAATGAACCCCCAGCCAATTCCGTCAAAGGCTTTGTTGGTGTCTAGCACCAACGAAGTGGGGTCACCAGAGTACGCCACAGCTCTATCGCATTAATGACCCTCCAGAGGTTATCAGGTGTGCTATGCCCCTCTATGAAGCCCACCTGATACAGGTATATCAGGGCAGGGAGGCACTCCATTAGCCAGGACCTTTGCGTAGATCTTGTCATCTGTATTAATAAGGGCGATCGGCCGATACTACCCGCAAGAAGTTGCGTCCTTGCCTGGCTTCAGCATCAAGGAGAGATAGAATTCGGACATTGTTTGTGTCACCATACTTGATGTTAAAAATGAATTTAACAGGGATGTGAGAGGACCCAGCAGCTGTGTCTGGAAGGTCTTGTAGAAAGCAGGGAGAAAACCTATCTGGGGCAGGGGTTTTCTGGTTACCAAGAGAACCAATAGTCTGCTTTACTTCGTCTTGTGTGATTGGAGCATCTAGTTGGTCTCCCGAGAGCCAAGGCAGCTATGCCTCAGCCAGGAAAGTAGCTTGAATGTCTTTCTTAAGGGGTTCTGCCCGCAGGAGGGATTCATAATAACCAGCAATGGTCTCTAATTTACCCACTTCTGAAAATTGAAGCACACCCTGCCCGTCCCGGATTGCTTGTATGCTATTCCTGGATTTCTGCCACTTAAGTTTGTGTGCTAAAAATCTGTAGGCTTTGTTAAGAGTGTGAATAGTAAGATTGTCTCGTGCGAAACACATTTAGCTGTAAGGGCCACTAAATTAGACCTTGCTAGCCATAAGCTCACAAAAGGATCTTGCCGAATCGAGAACGCAGGAGTCATTTCACAGTCTCCAAGTTGAGACTCCAGTAATTCCTTATTGTGCTTTTTAGCTGCAAAATGGTCAGCCGAGCAGCTAATCACTCCCACCCCTCCCATCCCCCCCTCTCCGGATTACAGCCTTCGGGGCATGCCATACCACCTCAGCTCTAGTCCCATGTTCTCTGTTAGTTTGTGATCACATATCTGCCACCTCTGTTCACAGTGGAACGTCGAGGAGCAGCAGATCATAAAGACACCATTTACGTTTGAGCGGGGCTCAGGCCCCTGGGGGATGAAGGTCTAAGAAGACAAGGGAATGGTCAGAGAATAACCTAGGGCCTATGACAGTGGTAGATACATGTTGAACAAGGGGAGAGGAAACCAGTTGGAGATCGATGCATGAGAACCCTTTGTGAATGGGAGAGTAAAAAGTGAAATTATTCTCACCCCACCCACTGACCCGCATAAAAGCCTCCAGACGTCCAATACATCCAACTCATGTATGAAACGCATCAGTGCCAAGGACCGCCTATAGTTGCCCGAGACTGACCGTAAAGGATTTGTCTGCAGCCAGGTATGTGGGTCAAGTTAAAATCACCCCCAAAGAGGAGATCAAGGAAGAGTATTGCAAATGTTCTGATGAAAAATGAACAGCCAAATGAAGTGAAACCTTAATGCCTAGATCGTTAACCATTACAATGCTCTGGATGAACTCTGTACATCTTTAATCTGCATCCCTGATCTTAAAAGTCAATTGCTAAAAAGAAAGAATGCATGTTTCATGCAGAACTTTGAATAGTGATCTCATTTTTCTACAAGTACAATTGTACGCATCTGCATCCCACACTAAAATATTTGTCATATGCATTTAAAGACCTAGAATTGTGTTAACATTTTCCTAGCAGAAGGTTCTTCAGCCTTTCTAAGTGGCAGGAGTGTCGAGGTCCCGACACTGGGCAGTCAGCGTGCGTCATTCCTGGTCCCCAGGGGCCAGGCAGTACAGATGAGAGTACAGTTCACTCCACAGGACCATTTCTATTTAAATTAGTAGTCACTGTTGTTTCTGTGATGTGAACATCTTCCGCTGGGGACCCGCTGTCTGCGGGTAATGGCGTTCAGTCACTACTCATCTGATCGGGATCTGAACTGGTGACCTGAGAGGAGGCGGCATCGGGTGATGCCAAGATCAGCTTCATTTTGTAATGTTACGATACAAATGGAAGATGCCCAGCACTAGTTGCCAATCAAAACATTAGACACTGATGCAAGACTAGAGCCAATTACCTTTAAGGCAATGCTAAAATCAGTATTAACGTCATGCTAACTAAACAAAGACATTGTAAATGAATACATTGTAACACGAAAAATAATGCTAAGGGTGATGTTTATCGTTCACCTACATATGATTAGTTTTTGTTTTTAATACTGCACCAGCGCACCCTTGCAGTAGTCTCCAAGGGCTAAACCTTGTCGAGTTATGGTGCATTGAGTCCTGCCCAGGGCCAACAGGACAGTAGTCTGGCTAGGATGCTCTGAACAGAAATAGTGCAATACAAGAAGAGAGAGATGTGTACAAGTCAAATCTAGTGCAGAGCATGAGAAGGCATGTAAACAGTTGATCTATAGGTGGAGTTTGCTGTACATTAAATATATACATGAGGTCTGCACGCGTGTACTTGGGCTATCCAAAGTATATTGCGGCATATTGTATGGGTCCAGGTACTGAAAGTCGTAGCTCCCATGATGGGTTCCGATCCTTCTATAGTCGTCTAGGCAACCAAAGGTGGTCAACACTTGTGTTTCACAAACACTGACTTATTAAGAGATGGCAAGATTTAAAACTGTGCAATCAACTTCCAGTTTCCAGAGCCTGGGGAAGGGCTTCTCTCACTGCAGCAAAGACTACCATGTACACAGATAGCAAAATGAGACTCTCCTCTCTGTAAACATGCAGCAGGAAATATTTAACTTATGCCATAGTTCCAGGAATGAGGACTGCTTATGCTTCCCTGCTATATCTGCATTTCCCTAAATAGTAGGTTTGCATATAGCTGTTCATGACTTAGTCTTCTAAGCACTCTAATTACAAGTGAGCACTTAAGACGTACTGGAACAGATACGGACAGATATTGCTAATTCTGACACCATCTTGAGGAACAGATTGACACTTTCAGTCCTGACGTTTCACCCGATTCTTGTATTGATAGTGGCGTGGCCTGGCGAGTCTTTGGGAGAAGCAAAGGACCAGACAATTCATTTTGCTGTAGCCTAGCCACAATGCATCCCCAATAATAGCATAGAGACTTTGTATGGACGATATTGAGAATGGTTTTAAGGCAAATAACTGAAGATCCCTCTTTGTTTCTATCCATTATGAAAAGAACTGCCCTTCTTTTAGTGTGGCACGAGGCTCCCCCATAATGAAAAAGAAATCCATGAAGCTATAGCCCTTGTCCAATGTGTGCATTCTCAGGCGTTGGTTATTGAGGTTTCTGTGCAGATCCTTTATCATTTTATATGCATTAATCATTTCCCCTGCTTGTAGTTTACAAGAGTTGCCGGTTTGGAGTTCTAGCCACTGGAGATGTCCCGCATCTCATTTCGGAGCAGGGCTTAGAGGTCCTATGGAAGAAAAAAATCCCATAAAAAGTAAGTGGTTTTCAGGAGACCCAGGATCTAATCCTAGTCCCATTATGGTCCATGAAACCGAACAGCAAGTCTCATTGCAGAAACAACATAGGGTTTTCTCAGCTAAGAATACCCTTGGCTAGGAGCATGTTTGCTGTGATATCCTAGAAGATGCAGGCCATGTCTAAGGTTTTTGGAAATGAATAAGAGGTTCAATATAAGGTAAGCAACCACCCCCTTGACTAAAAACAAAGCAGTGATTGAGATAAAATAGGTATAGACTTCACACACTCACTTTTGACCATCTTGCACCCAGCAAGCAGTATTCACCTAACACTTCTAAGAACAGTCCCTATGTTTTTTATTTATATTTATTTTATTGAGGATTTGTTAGGCGTGTCTCTTAATAGAGAAATGTAATAAAAGCAACCAAGGCACTTGTGTAAGAGCCTACATCTCATGTGTTGATGCTTGTGGGAACTTTCACTGGTGACTCAACACAACAGGTCATGGATGGGGCCACACTTTTTCTTTTCTAGAAAGAGCGATGCCTCCTGGCGTGTTAGCTAATATTTTGCAGTCGTCTCTAAACCCCTCTCCTCCTCCCTTCCAAAAAGTGACAGATCGTTTAAGAACAATGGTTACCGTTACAAGTGCTAGCTGGCGAAATTGATGGGACACCCTCTGTCACGCAAGCACAAAGGGTACTTCCTTAAATCTCTGTTCCACTCACAGCAGTTAGCTGAAACCAATTGTTGGTGAGCCATACGTCTATCACAAAGCCATGCCGTTTGTACTCCTTGGGCTGTGTGCCTTCATCAAGGTCACACCATCAGATCTCGGCGTTCAGGGGGGGATGTGTTGGAGGGTTCTCATTTACCTGGTTAGGAATTGGCTAATCAAATACAAAACCATTATTTTCTGCTATAACAAAGATTGAAGCATTAATCCAATGTTTCCCTTGTGTCGCTAATGTTATTCCAGTAATATGCCAGCTTGTCTAGCATGCATCTGTATGCATCTGAAGCTTGAAAAGACCTTGAACGCTACTAGTGGATCTAGGTAAGGGCTACTTTTCGTCCCTAGATTAGATGCATTTGTACCTCCCCTGTGTCTTGGTTTAAACCTGACCAGCTTACGTTATCCTCATAAAAGTCGCCTTAAATCATCTTAAAGCACACAAACCAAACTGTGTGATAGGATTGGCTACGCTCCATTATCTCCCATTTTCATGTTTGATCTTGTTATATTGATGTCTCATATTTTCGTTTCCATCGCAATTGCATTAAAATCCCTACAATCAAAAGTGTGTCTTGGCGGGAAGAGGAGGCGGCGGCGCCGATAGCTGCAGACTGCCTCGCTCACTAAATCAGAACCTGCTAAAATCCTCATCGGCATCAGTGTTAATATTTTTGACAGTTTAATTGCATCAGATTGGAGCACCAGGAACATTTAATCGCTCTGTGAAATGATTTAGCAGTTGCCGAACAAAGCAATATGCATTTCCAGCTTCTAATAACTCTGATCGGCCGCGAACAGCGAAGCAGCTTAATGGGAGGTTCAATACATGGCCCTCGTTGCAGCTCCCAGATATATTTTCCTCCTTTTTAATGAACAAATATTTCAACCAGCGAGGCAGTGTTTTCTTTTCATATTGCTACCATCCTTCCGTGAATATGGATTCAAAATAATTCTAAAATATTGAAGTTGCACGACGGATGCAACCCCTGCATTTGAATTTTGGACTCGAACAATGTGATAAGTCTGTACTGCTTTTGCCACTCTGGTTCCTGGGAGGCCATCGACTTTGCTGAGATTCCATTTAGAACATGAAACAGATTAATTTTCCAACAGAACTGCTAGAATGCAATGAGTACTTTGAAAAGTTGGTATTATCAAAATAACAGGCACCAAAATGTTTTCAATCCATCTTTTTGTGTATAAGATCACCCTACGTCACCTGTTGTATGCCACCCAACCCTTATCTACCTTTTTCCATCACATAGACCCTGCATAGGTCGGCAACCTTTGGTTCTCCAGATGTTTTGGACTACAACTCCGCACTAGTCACTATAGTGAATGGAGATGGATCATGGGAGCCACAGGTTGCATCTCAATTTCTTTTTGATATGTACACCGCTTGTTGATCTCATAATTTCAATGTCAGCTGCACTGTATACGGTAGAGTCTGTTATGAGTGCTTTTTATAAATACACAAAATCAAATTTAAAAAAATCAGCCCCCTGGCAGACTTATGTTCTCTCGCTCGTAGAGCTTTTCATCTCACCCTATTAGTGTTACATTCCATCTTCCTCATTTAAGTTCAGTGATTATTTTTGCACTCCCATTATTTTAGGGTCCCTACATGCCCCCCAATGTGTGCAGGTTCTCGCCTTCTAAACACGTCTCTGAGTAATTTAGGAATTATATACATTGTGATGGAATCACATGCTGAAAGCTAGGTGTTAACTAGATGTGGTGGCCAGGGACCAAACCCCACTCCTAGACGCGGGCCAAAGTGGAGGTAGAAGGGGTTCCCCCAGAGGCTGCGCATCCCATCCCGAGCCTGGTGTGTAGTACCTGTCCTACCCACCCAAAATCTCTATGGCATCTGGAGAAACAAATATTATGGAGAATATGCAGTGAGGGGAAAGTTTGCAAGTGCCACGCGCAAGGATATCTGGGGGCCTGCACATGCAAGTTGAAGGGGACCCACAAAGGGCAACTAAACATAGGAATATGTGCAAGATGAGAAACATGCCACAAAGTTCAGACAGGAGTCCAGAGTAAATCCAAAAGATGGTTGGTGATCGCTAAAGAAGTGTATGGGCCAAGCCAGCAAAAGAAGTGAACCGGAAACAGCAGAGGAAGATACCAAAACAAATTCAGTCTTTGAAGTGTTAAGTTTGAGAGAAAGTTGAGACATCTAATCCTTGATGGTGAAGAGACAGTCCACAAGGTGGGCGACATTTGCTGGAGACGACACTAAGATAGCCCTCTTTTTGTCACGAGGATAATAGGGAATCTTTAGACCCATATTCATCACCAGATCTCCCAGAGATTTTTTGCATATATTATACTATGTGGATGACTAAATGGAGCCCTGTGGGCCAAAACACATTGGGAGAGGGCCAAAACTGACAGCCCACCAACACAAACTGTATGCATTTACACAAAGGAGAACTATGCCAGGACAGGATAAGATGTTAATCAACACTTCATGGTTGGCAATGTCAAATGCAGCCGAGTGATCAAGAATAACGGGTGTACAGGTTGCTGCCTGCTACCAATACAATGCTTGCTTTCCATGTTGTCATTAATGCACTGAAATTGCAGACCAGATGGCCAATTTGAAGTAATGATGCTAATGAGTGAAATATGGGCAAGGTACTCAAAACCATTACTATAACACTATGCTTTCGTTTCTCCCTTGCACACATCTTTTCATAATGTCATTGCAAGATACTTTTGCTAACTTCACCCGTAAAAACCAATTTTCAGGTTTACGACCAGGCTGATGAGGCAATGCCATGTGCAGGGCTGTGTCCCGTGGCACACCATACTCACCCACCAATAGTGCAAGCTGGAGCATGTTGGGGCACAACATTGTGTGGGCAGGTGCCTGGCTGCAGTACAGCAGCTGTAGCCTCACACATAGTCCCACTGCTGGATGAAGAGGCATATGATGGGCATGAGCATCAACGCACCGCATGAAACATTTGGGGGTCATTATAGAACCTGCAGCTCTGTGGAAAAACAGACGGGCCCATGATAACGCCATGGGTAGGCCAGCAGGAAAACATGACGTTTGTGAAGCCCAGACCAGCGTAAGGGACCTTCCAATGGAAACTTGCCCCAACCCAAGTCCCATGTTTTGAATATCCATGGCACCAGGGGAGTCAAAAGACACCCCTCCCCCATGCCAGGGAAAGCATCTGAATTGGCATCTACTAAGAACACTGCTTGGTCTCAGCCAAGTGAGTTACAGCATAGAAAGTGGGGCTATACTAATCCAATGCTTATCCCTGGAAAGGGAAGACTATTTGCATTGGTCAGCCTCGTAAGGTAGTCTCTGACAATGCCCTTTCAGTTAAGTGGGAGGGTCTTCCTGGAGGGGATTGTTGACTGTTTCCTCTCCAATCCCTCAGATGGCCTGAGGCCACTGTGGGAGTGCAGGAAGCAATGAATCCTGAGTGGACGGGGAAGAGTAGCGGAGACCTTCAGGGGGGAAGGAACTCGACTTTCTTCATCTTCATCAAGGCCTTGAAAGAGGCTGAAGAGTCTCCAGCACCCACGGGGTGGTGGGAGGGTTTTTCTTCCACTTAATGGTCAGTGCTCTTAGTATCCCCCTGGGAGGAACACTACAGTTGTTAAACCACGGGAGGCCAACCCAGGAAGTTTCTGTACCAGATATCTCCATCTATAAAGATCTCCTGGCTTTCATAAGACTGCAGCAGTTTAAAACTTACATATTTATCAAGTGCTCTTGTGGAATCATACATTCCCACGACCCATCTTATTAGGGGAAAATGAAGTCATTTTTTAATATGCCAGATCTTGAGATACCTATTTAAATATTTAAGACTATATTTTGGCAGCAGCCATAGCAATACGGTGTTGCTATAGAATATATGTCTGTTAGACGTTTATAGTTATATGAACACGAGAAACAGACGAATTTAGTATCATCAATTATACAACTGGAAAACTGTGTGTTCTATAGGCCCCATAAATTAAAGAGAAACTGAACACAATATAATCTGAAAGTTTTAAAAGGAGGGTTGCCCTTCTCAATGTGTCGCACTATTGCACTGATCGGGGTTTCATGGTTACATTGACTAATTGTTACCTTTGAACAAAAAATTACAAAGGTTACTAGCTGGGCACAGAATGAATGGGTCTGTGTTAGTTTCTCCTTTTGTCTCCTCAGTACACTCATCTTATAGAAACATTATATTTGATGAGTTCACTTGAAGGAATATCAGGCAATTTACATCAGGATAGGGTTATGTGTAGAATATCTTTAAGTGTTCATAAATGTAATTTAGACCCTAATAAGGGGTTGAACCTTTCAACGTGATTTATTTGATCTGTTTCAAAAACTAGTAGGCTGCGCCACTGAGTTCTTTCTATGGGCCTCATTCCGAGGTTGGCGGTAGTCATGGCGCTATGTGCGCTATGTGCGCCATGACTACCACCAATAACGGTACTGTGTCCGGTTTGGTGCAATGGGGACTTACCGTCTAGTCAGACCTTGGCGGGGCGGGTAAGTCCCCATTCACCAAACCATTCCCATTTGAACCCCCTTAAGGCTCAATGGGAATGGGGAGGGCGCAAATAACGGCCGGCGTATGCCAAGCCCGTTATTTGCGCCAAGGTCCCTTAACGGGTCCCGTCCTTAACACCTGGTCAGACCAGGCGTTAAGGAAGGGACCTCGTAGTAGGCCGGTAAGCGATTACCGGCACCAGTCTCCTTACCGGTGCCCGGTATCCCTTACCGCCCTACTCGGAATGAGGCCCTATGTCTCTCTTGGTTTCTTTTCTTCAATTGTTACTTTTTCCACATATGTTTTGTCTGAAAGTAATTAATACATATTTGATGTATTTGCCAATGGCATCAGTATGATCATTTATATCAAAAATGAGATGTACGTTATGACTCATATGCTACAGATGCATATACTTAGGTCTGGAAATATTGATGTTTTGAATATCATACGAATGATGGCACTTCAGCAACCTTTTCTTGATGCAATGTTTGCCCATGTACTACTTTCCATAACCATGTGATGATTTGTTCAGGATTTGAATAGTTACAGAAAATAAAAGAACCACTTTTGTTCAAAAGCAGGTCTACTCTGGAGGTTCATTTCTGGCATCACTGGACTCTTTGAAACTTTACTAATACACCACACTGCAATACCATAAGGACTACCTTTGTGTTGCCAGATATCTCTATCCAGCTACAACGTACAATAGTTATTTTTGGAAGAGCCCATTCATCTTGTGAGGAAGGGAATCTGAGGGGCTCAGGGACGCCAAAGTGCCAGAGATTGTTTATTTCCCACTCAGAAATTGGTTGTTTCCTGGAGAAGAGAAATACACACAAAGACTGGGTTCTTACATATCAATGTATTTAATTTTCCCAGAGACTCAGCCACAACCCGCTGGTAATTCTTGGGACGATGTTCATGTTTATTTAGAGGCATGAAGCTTTGGGAATATTCCACAATCACCCATTTTCAGTGGCTAAGCAGTATGCACATCCTGTGGCAGAGCATAATTTGCCACCTCTACTGCTGGGGACCCGTTATTGTTGTTCTTACAGTATGCACATCCTGTGTCAGAGCATAATTTGCCACCTCTACTGCTGGGGACCCGTTATTGTTGTTCTTATTTGGGTGCATAAAGTGTGAACCTATCTTGGAAGCAATGGAGAGCTGTACATGTAATTTGGGTTAAAAGAGGTTGGTGGAAGGGGGTGGGGGTGGCATGTTATTGTAGCTTGAATATCCTCTACAAGAGGTGATCTACCTAGGAGTCCCAGGTTGTTATCTAAGCGACTCATGGGTATCCCCTGGACAGCAGCTTCTTTGGTTCTTTCCTTAACTGTCAGAGCGCTGAAGCCTTACTGATTGTGACTGGAATGGTGTTCCTGTTGGTTGAGGCATAGCAAGTAAACACCTGTTTGCCGGGTTTCTCTGTGTGCCAATTTAGTCTCGAGCCTCACAATGTTCTGGATCCTTGAGTGCATCCCACTTGTGCTCACAAGCTGTGTGGCTAGGTAAACTGGTGTTCTGGCAGAACTTGCCTTATGTGTGATGCAAGCAGTTTCAAATAGTTTCCTGACTTGATTCGTAGCCAGTGTAATTCGATTAGGATGGGGGAGATGTGGTCCAGTTTCTTAGTTCCTGCTAGGAACCTTGCAGGATGGTGAATTTCCCTCAGTGGTTTGGGGGGTAGGTGTGTAGCTGGCGGCGGGTGAGGAGGGTGTTCCATAGATCTACTTGTGCACTTACCAAGGCCTAGACTGTGGTTCGGCAATCTTCCGTTGAGAGAAAGGGTTTTAACTTGCAGAGGAATACTGGTTGTTTGCAGCCAGTTCAAGCTTCTTTGTTGATAGGTTGCTGAAAGGACAATAGCAAACGCAAGCGATTTGGCACATGGGTCCAACTGAGGTAATCCAACAATAATTGAGCCAACACCCTTGCATCAGCAATCCAGGAGTATGTTATTTGCCCGCTCTGACCGTGAAAAGGGTTATTTCTGCCTATGGGGTATTTGAAGGTTAAAGGAATATGAAATTAGATGAAGACCAAATCTCAGTGAACATACATTTGCATTGAGGTAATTTGCACAGGAAAAATGGGTTCAGGATAGACAAATCAACACTTCAAGTCCTAACCTGGCCAGAAATGTCCCTAAATTCATGAGAGGGGGCTTTTGCCTTTTCTTAGCACTTGTTACAAGGCCCTCTTCTCCAAAGTAAGCTAGGTTTTTGAGTTCTTGCACCCTTCTATCCCGCAGACTGATTTCCAGGTTCTTCAACCTTGTTGCTCATAGCCTCAGATATCGACCTGCATGTTTTCCACATGCTTTTCTCTCTTTGCCGGCCCAGTAGCTTAAGTTCCTGGCTCTGCTCTGGGGAAGCAAATACTTTTGCAGGCTCTGGGGTATTGCCTTCAAATCAAATTATGTGAATAATTGGATAGCCTACCAGGTAAAGTCAAGGAGCCTGGGCTACACTGGTCACTGGCTCAAAGAAAGTTCCCCGATTTACTAGAGCGTGATTGTCTCCTATCCTGGATTTGAATTTTAGGTATTTGTAACGTGCACCTGGTGATGGATACTGTATCTAGATGTAGATGGAAAAGAATAAGTGATCGAAGGCCTGTGAGTAAAGAGTTTAGTGGCACTTTAACTAAAGAGCCTGTTTTTAACTCCTTCAGAAAGCACAAAGAATCTACTCTCCTCTTGACACCCCTTTCTCATTTTACCCAACCTATGCCTCATCTTTATGGCCTCCACCTGATCTTCACCCAACCTTACCTTCCTTCAGCCACTTCCAGTTTCTCACATACTATGCCCTACTCTCCTCTGCCACCTTGTTTTTAACAACCTGCTTCTTACTCATCTCACTGATCAACTGTTGAAGTTCACAAAGCTCCTTCAAGCCTTCTTCCCCATCCTTCTGCTGTTGGTATTTCTCCTACTTAACTTCTTTCAGCGCCTCATGTTAACACACCTCCTCTAACGCCTCCTTTGACCGCATTCACATGTTAACGGTCCTCCATACCTTTGCCACTCCATTTCTCCATTTCTCTTTTCACTCAACACTCATTTCTCTCCGGCTACCCCCTCCTACCACGCTCCTTCTCTCCAATCATCACCAAAACATCCCCAGTAGGTCCTTCTCTGAATAACCACACCAACCTGCGAAGGTGAATGGGAGCAGGGCTGGGATTATATGTAGCCAGTGGGTTTAGCTGTTCTCAATAACTGGGAGTTGGACAACGTTTTTAAATGGCTGGTCTACCATCTTGGATTTTACAGATGTTTTTCCCATGGTCTGCAAGGAGCTGTGGAAGCAGTTGTGTGCTTCTGCACCCAGTATTTCAAAATACGAGTGAGCAGTGGGTCAAGCTCTCCCGCATCCCTGATTGCTGCTCTCAAGGAGAAAGTGCTGCCGGCTCTATTGAAGTCATCGGTGCTCCTTCACAGATTTGCTGCACAACAGATTGTCAGCTCCCAAGGCATGCGTGAGCTCTTGAGTGATGTTCAATATTCTGCAAAGGGCTATCAATGTATGTGTGGCCTAAATCATTGGGCACTCCTGTTGTGCTTTATATTCCATGTTGCTCAGGTCCAGCTCAGTTACTCCCTTTCTTAAAAAGATGTCGCCAAAATGAGAGGCAGGGTTTGCTTGTCCGCAGCGTCACAGGGCTGCTGGAGAAGGGTGGGTTGTTGACAATCCCTTAGCCAGGATGTTCCTTGGCAGTGCCTTACTGGTGAATGCTGACAGTTCCCTACCTTATGGAAGGGACCCTCCCAAACCACATCCTTGACCGTCATCCGGTAGCTTGAGGGTGGACGGGGGAAGTATCAAGCCCCATGGTCTCTACATTAGAATCCTTTAGTTTCTGCCAATGCAGGAGCAGGGAACATCAACATTTGAGGCTCACAACAAGCCAAACATTGAGGAACAGAGTGCACTCTGAGGGAGGAAAAGTTAGTCTTCCAATCCAACCAGGAAACTGTTGGAACGTGTTAGGCGTTTTTTCATATTTATTTGCACCAGGGGTTAATATGATAGGTTTGATCCTTTTCTCTTTTGTCACAGTAATACATGTTTACAGTTTATCACAATTATGTGACTGTTTATAAGACAATGTTTTTTTGGAATGTGATGTTCTAGTGGGTTTTCCTTCCAAGGTGATAACCTCTGTGAACTGCTCCATATTTCTTAGCTTTACTGCCCATGATCGGCTCTATAATACATGTGAGGGACACTCACTTACAGGGCATACACCAATAGGGAGATCGATCACATACACCCCATTGGAACTTTACCATTTTTGGACTACACACTGGTGACACTAGGTGGGTGTACAGCGTGCCACACATTTACTACACGTGGCACTAAGATAGAAATGAATCAGACACTAAAGTGTCATTTTAGTAATCGCAGACATCTGAGGGGCCCATTTTGAGCTATAGCGCACACTAAATATTTCATTGGATATTTCAAATTGTGAGCACAACATTGTGAAGCCTGGAACGAGCAACATAGGCTTGCAGAAAACACTTGGCATATGGAGAAATAATTCAGAATATAATATCCTGCTTCCTTGTTTATTCAACCATTATTGACCATTCTTTCCAACACATTTAAATTCATACGGATTCAAACAACTATTGGGCACGCAGCCAAACTATCCAGAACTGTGTGCTTTTTTGAAGCCCAACAAATGTGACTGTCAAAGGTGATTATGTTGGTGCCCACCAAGTGCTAGGCTAGCATTGTAAAAAGATCATAGGGTGGTTTTAGCATGTACACCGATTGGGGAAGACTGTGCTGTAGAGTGCATGCTCGAGTTCAGTAAAGATTAAGCACCCTGACATTCTTAACCTTGTTTCTTGCTTTATTTTGTGTTACTTTTCCCAAATATTTGCTTCAAGTGGTTTCTAGTTCCCTTCGTCATTTAGCCTAAATCAAAGTGCTGTAAACAGATTTAGTAGTAAACATTCTCCAGCATTGGATCTTTCATGGATTCACATGCCTTGGATATTCCCCGTCAGGCTGGGAATCCCCGGTTACTTTGATTTAGTAATTTTCCTATGGAAAAACTTGACACCATGAGTGTCCAATCGACATCGTTGTGGGTGCTTTTGGTCCCCACCAATAGAACGTCGAGTGTATAGCTCTGCCCCCACTGCTTCCCCTCAGATTTCAACAGTCTTTCCATGAAAGATACCAAAGATGGAGAAATGGAGTTACAGGTAGCAAACTACTCCCTTCTCATTCCAATAGCATGGACCCTAAAGAACAGTAAAACGTCTTTGTCCAAACACGTTTTACACATAAATATACCCTTCTTGGTCCATAACTTAGAGTGCACTGCTTAAACTTACATTTGGTGCTGGGTGGGCTTTACAACGATTGTCCATATAATTCAGGACATAAATATACGCACTTACACTAAAGGGTTTAGACTCCTGCCAATGGATCAGGGCCGGTTTCCAGTGTACGATGTCGGGTGCAAATTACTTTATGGGACGACAGTTTCATGATCCATTACATAAATTGTTTACTTCATTAAAAATGTGCCATGCCCAAGTATGAAAATAATGGTGTGTGAGGAACCCGAGGGCATCCTACTATCTACTCCCCCTGCATCTTCCTCTTAGGTGGCCAGGGAAATGCCATCGCTCCTGGATCCTGACCCTGGGGGTGGATATGCAAGGGAGGATCACTTGGGTGGCATACTTGCACAAGTGCATAAAGTGGGAGACTGGCAGAAGGAAGAGAGAAACCCACCTGCTGAGAAGGATGCAGCTACGAGATGTGGAACAAGCTGGAGCAGGGCCGGCGGCAAAGAAGCAGTGTGTTGCAGAGGGGTAAGAGATGCCGGGGCCCTAACGAGCCACGAGAGGTTGAGACACCTGCAGTCCACTGTGCCACATACCCACAGCCAGAGCTGTGGGATACAGAAGATACCAGGTTGCTGCAGCTCCCGACAGGCTAGCTCAAGGGGAGTGCGAGAAAGCTAGAGAGGAGAGAAAAGACACCCGCAGGAGCGGTTGTACAGCACTGAGTGTAAGAAAGGGAACCCTCATACCAGGGCCCTCCAGGGGATGAAATTAGGCATATGAAAATGCTAATTGAACTGAAACTTATAATGGTTGTGTTTGGAGACGGAATTGAAGAATTTGTAATACGGAATGAGCTGCAAATACTTTTGAAAGTCAACAAGTATTATTGAATACCGAACTAAAGAAAATAAATGAAGTGTATGAAAATACGGTACGAGTGAAAAGCAAGTGATGTGTATTTATGGACGCAGTGAAAACAATGAATGAGCATTTATGAACAAAGTAAAAGCCAGTAATGAGCACTTATGATCCAAGTGAAAAGCAAGTGCTAAGCACTAATGGACAATGTGAAAGCAAGGTTTTGGAAAAGGATGAACACCATGGAGTGAGTTGTGTGAAATCGACACTGTAGAAAAGCCAAAAGACTACCAAGGAGAAACAGAAGTGAATATTGACTAATGACACAGGTTGAGGGAAAAGCCACGAACAATAAGCGCCAAGAGTTATCAGTTGCGTGACCTGTAATGGGTGGACCGTATGGTCCGACAACTGTGCCTAGACAGAGTAACCTCTATTTGGAAAGAGCCAAAGAAAGTCAAAATACAGAATCTGTTTTGTATAAAAAGTGCTGAAGTGATTGAAGGAAGGAACAATCTGTTTGATCTACTGAAAAGCCTGAATAGTTACAAAGTTGAACTGGAACTATTATTGAAAGCCAAGAGATTTGAACTGATTGTAGTTTTGAAGCTGGAAGAGCTGCCTTCTTTGGCAAGGGAACCCGATGCCTTTTGGAACTGGTTGAACTTCTAATTGTTCAATAATAACACTCTTAATACCAGAGATTGTTTTCTAAGCATGGGATCGGAATTCAAACCTATGTTGTACTGCATTGTCTTGCTTCCAAGACAGGCGTGTTGCCTCCGAGCTATCCCCCCTCATCCATAATTATAATTGTTATTTTATAACAGGCCTTGGGCAAGGGAACCTCAAGGGCCTTTGGAACTGTTTTGAACTTGGGGAAGGAGAAGTTGGAAAGTAGGTCAGGAGCTGAAGATGCTCAGAACTTTATTTGGAACACTGTTTCTTTTGTTGCTGACATCCCTAAACATTGTATCTCTTTAGTTGTGAGGGAAAGTATGTGTCTAGGACACAGACAGACTTTTGAGTTGAACTTAATGACACAGACTATCCTCAATTTCATTAGGTAGGGAAATCCCACTTTAGCATAGGGCAAGTTAGGTCTTACTACATCCTGACATTCAAGAAAAATAAACCATTTTGTTTAAAAAAGTGAATCTGGTCTCTGTGCCTTCCTTCATGATGCCTTCACAGGTGTCACTCAGCAAAACTTACTTGATGCAGAATGGGCTCTACTCGTCTCAAGGTTCACCAAGACCATGTGACTAGTGGACTTCAGCCCTGCAGGAGTAGAAGGATGAGTAGAGGCTTAAATGCCCACTCAGCCCTCTCACTTCTATAAACCAAGAGCCAACACAATCGAAGGTAAAACAGGCACAGTCAAGAGATGTACCTCCTTCACATGTTGTGGTTACGTGGGCTGAGAGAAGGCTATACTCTTAAGGGAAGTGTGAATGTGGCTCAGTAGCGACCCAAACAGTGAAGCTTTACAGTGGAAACTAAGGGAATATCCAATCAAGGTCATACAAAAATATATTACACTTTAACTGAACACACCATATCTTACTATATAGTAAAAGGCCAGATGTAGGTTTGTCTGATGCAGTCATATCCTTAGGATATACAGTGGTTCAATTCACATAGATTCGCCTGTGGTCACCGCTAGAGGGAGCCCTAGGCTTAGGATCTATAGTGGTCCTACTGTGTTAATAAAAACCTGCACTTTGGCCCGTGTACATGGGCCTGTACACTAGTACATTAACCACCAACTAGAAAAACACTACACAAAATGCACCCCTGGGGTACACAGAATAAGAAAAGATAGTAGATGCAGAACTATGGGTAAGGAATCGGGAGTGAAAGGCTAGCAAAAGAAGAAGCAATGTTCTTGAAAAAGTATATGTAACTTGTGAGCAAAAAGGGTTCAAGGTGACCTAACCAGTCTCTAGGGCCCACAAATGAATCAATGGGGCAGTTAGCGTCAATAGAACCTTCTTTCAGTTCTTGGTTGTTTGGCAGCCCCGAACTTGACTTTTTGGCGCTTTGCAAAGTTCGAGAGATCGCAAAAGGCAGCAATGGAGGGAGGGGCTGCTGGTTGAAATGGGTATAACAGTTCATGAAACATGCTCCAAGCAATTAAACGGTGAAAAACACTAGGATACCGGCTGTCTTGATGAGGCCCAATCCAGGGATGAGATGAGTACTTTTCTCGTGCTCCAAACACAGAGTAGGCTGGCACACAACTGCAGGGGTCCGCCAACACAGTGAAGTCCTGGGTACCGCTGTGGCTGGCGGCAGGTCGTGTTCCGGTAGCATATCACTCCCAATGGTCCCTGGCAATGATTAAGGGAACTAGCTCTCTTCTGCCATTATTCCAAACTCGTGGTGTGGGACCCCTTCTTTTAAAGGTGAAAGCCCACAGATGAATGTACTAAAGCTAGCCCGCTTGAGGGTTCCAATCCCTGCTCTTGAAATGAGTGGACTTTACCCTTCTGACATCACACCCAAAGCGCTTTGTGCTACAGAAAGTGGAGGGGACAGGAAAGAGGCAGAGAGACTCAAAATGGTGGAAGCCTCCTTCCCTTGAACAGAGTCCCCCAATTACTCCAACTCCACCCCCTTCCTTCTCTCTAAGAATAAAGGCCTTCAGAAATGCAGCCCTCTGATGTGAGGCCTGACTCTTTGTGAATGGGTGTGCTCTTTGATTCCTGTTCCCAGGCCAGCGTCCTCTGGAGTGGCTGTCCCTGGGAGAAGGGCGTTACCTGCCCTAACAAAGGAACAAAGAGGTAGTCCCACCAGGCTCCATTCCCAGCTGAATCTAGCCCACAGGGCTGGCACATGTGCATATCAATTTAATATGGCTGCAGCTTTATTCTTAGTTTATTCTGCTACAATCATGGATACCTAATCACATTATAGATTTGGTACAAAGGCTCATATCTTAAATGCAGCCCCTGCACTATAGATACTTGGCTGTCACAGCAGCCACCAAGTGGGCAGCTGTGACCTCTGGACCTGCTCTGTGCCACTGGGAGAGCAGCTGCTGTAAATCAGGAGACTGATGCAGCAGGTCACAGATAACACTATACTTTTGGCATGATACTTATGAACGGGGAATTGGAACACCAGCATGCCCTTTCAGAGATGGAATTATCTGCATCATTTTATTATTGAATAAAAATAAAAAAGCCAGGGTGTTCACACCCTTGCCCGATGGCAATTCATCACAGACCAGAAGTAGTTTCTAGATGTATTTATGCTGTACTGTCCCTTTCTGTCAATAGTCAACTCACAGGATATCGCTATGGGGTTAATGTTCGTTTACAAGAGCAATTCCAACAAATCCTCCATATTACTCCTCCTAAACAGTGAGCAGCTTAGCTGCATATTAATAGTGGACAAGTTGGTGTAATGCTCTCGAGCTCTTATTATAAGATCTCATTTTGGCTATTTAGGGATACCATTTCCTATTGCAAAGACCGAAATAAACTCACTGTTGACATTTTGTAAATAAGTTATATAGTACTGATTGCTTCCCCTCTGCTACAATAACTCATAATCCCTTTCTATGATGATATTAATAACAAGCAGCAAATGGAAGCCTTTTCAGATAATGCGCTGTATATAATACACTGCATTGTAAAGCCTCAGTCTGCTTTTAGCTCCATTATTAGCAAAAAGGACAATTTGCAGTAATTGACAAGTGTGCATTAAACTGGCGTGTCCTCAACAAACCCTGACTGCTATTTGCCAATGACATTCAAGCAGGCTTTTATCTCCAGCAGCTAGGTTCAGGACAAATAATTCACAGATAGCGTTTGGAATGCGCAACACCTAAACAACACCCACTAACCTTTCCCATCCTCTTCAGGTGCCTTTTACTCAAAGAGTGCAGTTGTACCATTTCTGTGTCATGAATGTAACATAGCTTAATTGTCTGTTGCACTTTGGTATTCCATCCAAGTCTTTCTAGTAATAAGCAATGTGGTAATGTTGTTCACCCTGGCCTACCTTCTTTACACTTGGTCTTTTATAGATAGGCATTTCACCAGTACTCTGTCATCCAGGTGACCAGGACACGGCCATCGCTATTGGGTCCAGTTCCAGGGGATGGAGCAGTGAGGGAGGATCACCTGGATGGGAGGTCCTTGATGAGTGGGACACTGACGGGTAACACGCGGTATCCCTCTTCTTTCAACACCTTTTCCCCATCCTACCATATAGGATATTTGAAAACACTAGCCGCTCCTCCCCCTTTTCCGACACGAACATTTTAACATTACAGGAAAGACAGCGGACTAACACCAGAGCCGTTTACCTGGTATGTCCCAATACAAGGGTTAGCCAATTGACCAGAATCACACACACCTGACTGCCTTTTCCCCTCCCCACAGGGATAAAAGGTGGAGCACGAGAGCACAGAACGAGCAAGGCAGACTGCACGACGTGAGAGCTAACTCAGCTCAGCAGTTCAAGAGGAGGAGAAAGATGGCACATACCAAGGAGGTGACAAGGAGAGAAGCAACCTTGCCATTTCCGACCAAGGCCTGTGAATCCGCCACAGAAGGAATCATAAGACTGCAAACTTTAGCCAGCATGTGTTGCAGCAGATGTCTACGGTACATGAGACCCTCCTGTGTTGATAACCAAGCGGAGCAGAGACGCTGGTCTCTGTGGTACCAACCTTGATTTGAAGAAGAAAGCCAAGTGGTTTGTTACAGCCGGTGAGTCGAGAAGAGAGTCGATAATATAATAAACCGAACTTTGTTGAACGAAAAGTAGCAAGCGGCTAATTGAACTGTGAAAGCATAAAGAGCTATTGATGTAAAAAGGGGAAAAACAGCAACAAGGAGTCGACACCACGTGGGTGTTCACGCAGGAAACTCTGGACGACTACCCGATCATTGAAACTACCAGAACCAGAAGGCCTTGGGAAAGGTGAGAAGATGGGTCAAAGTGGTCATGTGGTGGTCTTGTAAAATCCTCTGTTCAGTCGAAAGTCTTTGACCGACAGATGAGTGTGAAGTGAAAGGAAATTAATCCCGCTTGGTGAAATTAGAGAATGAACATTGTGTTACAAAAGTAGGCAAGAGTGAACCCAGTGGAGGGATGCTGACCAAAGGGGGCAAAGCTTAAAGTTCCTATGAACATCGTGTTGACAGGAGTGAACCTGACCGAGGGATGTCCACAGTAAACTGTTTGAAAAGACATTAAGATTTGTGACTGCAAGAAAGGTCATAGTGAACCCGACGGAGGGACGCTGATGTTCGACAGGGGTCCGAGCCCGAAAGAATGAGATCCAGGGGTGGAAAAGTCCTCATCACCCAAAGTGCATTCAGAACTCTTTCTTTGTTTTGTTGAATACATCAGGCCCTCGAAGGCAAGAGACTTTTTATTGAAAAGAGACATAACCATCGAAGAACTGGATAGCTGGTATGGAACTGACAGCTTGTGCTGGGAAAGCTAGAGTGTGTCTCCCGTGCTCAGGAGATCAATCTTGTCCCGTGTTCAACACGTGGGGAAAAGAGACCACTGGGAATCACATCCTGACTTATTATTTGTGAACACTTCTTTCTTTATTGAAAACCCTATCCCACACTCTTTCTGTAATTAGTTGTAATTAGTTGTAAGAATTTTTTTAGTATAGGCCTTTGTACTTTGACAAGACACCACAAGGACTGCCTTATTTTTCATTTGATGGTCGAAGTTTGTGCCCAAATTTTAAATTTAGGTTAGGCATTTTTCCACCCTGCAAACACCCTTGAACTGTGATCACGTGTGTCTGTCTTTAATGTTGCCACCATGAGTTCCTTACAGAAGGCACAGACATTTATGATGGGAAGTCATGGGTCTATATTAGATGGCACCCACATACAATAACACTTGCTTCCCATTTATTCCCTCTCCCACATCTGTCTGTAGGAGGTAGAGTGTGGTGCTGGAGAGCCTCTCCCTCGGTGCAGGTCGTCAACCAGGTCCTGATTATTATCTGTAGAAAAATTTCGAATAACTGGCAAGTAACTTTGTTTGCCGGCATGGTACTGCAGTAAGCTGGGATAAGGGGAAGGAGAATAGGAATTGGGACCCTCTCTACTGCCACCATCATCCTCTGGCGTAGGACTGCTTCTGGATTTCTCCCTGCTAGATATTCCACCAGAGGCTTAGAGGGGTCTACATCCCACTTTATAAATTAAGGGTACTGGTCTTGTCACAGTACTGCAAGCTTAAACAGAGATTCCTCCTGACAAGTGAACTTACACCAATGATAAAGTACTGAAAACTAGCATTACCTTCCCCCCCAACATGAAAGGGCCAGCCAAATCACAAGCCCTCCATACCCCTGTTCAAAATGCATACTTTCTTATCAGTCCTTGCGAGAAAGGACACTGCAAATTAGAAGCACCAAATATTGAGTTCAAGGGCAACCAACAGAGCCAAAGGCCTACAGTTGCTACCTAAACTCAATTAACGACTGCTAAACTGCTGCTTAGTCCTTTCTAGATCAGACTACTCTGCCAGTCTCCTCTATGGCCTTCCCAACTACGCTTTTTCACCTCTGGACAAAGATCCCCATATTGCAATCCACACATTTTTCAACCTTTCGCACTTCACCTATACCTCCTCTTCCCGTCACTAGATTGGCATGCTATATATGAAACAAAGGACTACCTATAAACTTCTCATCTTCTTCAAAACTATTCATGGACTTGCCCCCACCCTTCATATCTGCTCATCCCACTCCCTGCACTCCCCTTTGCTCGTTACGATCATCCTCAGCTCACTTCCTTGCCACTACTCGGGCCCATGTGCTCAATCTCCCAGTCTCCTCAATCCCCTACTCTGGAATGTTCTTGCTCTCTCTCTCCGTACTACTCTAATTCTACCACAATTTAAATCCAACCTCAAAGCCCTCCTCAAAGCCCTCCTCCTTTCTGAAGAATATGTTTCCTAGCACTCCATGTTACTTCATCACCCTCACGGACAAAAATACAGTACTTTTTCGTGATCCCTCCCTTCCTTAATTTAGCTTCAGTTTGCAGGATCAGTTTGCACATCACCAACGGAAGCCTATCCGTCCCTCATTTCCTGTGACACACTGATCCCAGCTGAGCAAATAGAACTCAGTATGCAGTGTTAATAACGAAAAAAAAATAACGATAAACATTTTCAGTGACACCTGTGTATGGGGGGTGGGGTAAGGGATTAAAAGGTTTGGGGGTTGTGGGGGGTAAAAGATTTGTAGAAACAGGGGGTTTTGGGGGGAAAGTATGTTATTTTTGTTGTTGTTATAAACATATGCAACCATAGAAGAATGCTCCTCTGTAAAGCTAGAGACTCTGTACCAACACCTTACTACCCATTAAGGACATAAGAAGCATATTCCCATATAGTTATGGCTGTGCCCATTCCCTTATTCAGAGTGATACTTTGTTACCCTGTATCCTTGTCTACCCTGCTGCCCTCTTAAGAGCTGGCCTTGATTGCTCGACAGGACCGACTGATAAATGTCGGAGTCTGACGAGTGTGAAATATTTAATCTGTTCTTAAGAGGATGTGTGACAGTTTGGGCATTTCACACCAGTTCTGATAATTACCTGAAAGTGGTTCAAACATACGCCACTTAAAGATTTCTAATCACAGATTAAACAGCCCAAAACGTGTTCCGCACATATTCCTACGTGGTTCTAACTCATACAGGAGTCCATATGACCATCATAAAGGAAAAGTGACCCTGGCAGTAGTAGAGGGGTACGCATGCTCCATGAATGGTTTAGCGTGCTGCGTGTTTTGCAAGGTGTTAGATACACCTGCCTACATTTATAGGATCACGACAGGCACCTCTTACCTTCACAGCCTCCATGTAAAAACATATTTTCAGTTTTTTTGTGTGTCTGAGGCAGTGGGAGCATGTTTGATATTACCAAATTTGTCAATTACCGAAAATGCTGCAGACAATCCTCGGTAATTACCAAAAATGGTGCAGATGTCCCAGTGATCCTAGTATTTAAATTGTTGTTGCATTCCAAGGCTTTCCCATACTCACACTACAGGACCACCGCAGAATATAGGCTATGCCTCGGGTGGCCCCCTACAGATTACAAGTAGTGCAGCGAGGATTCAGAGCTCAATTAATGTGTACCAGATCTTGTACTCAAATAATCTTTTTTAGACTATTGCGAGTTATGTTTGATAAGGTTAATTTTATTGTTTTTTATGATTATTAAATTCTGCTGCAAATTCCTCTCAACTCATGCAAACCTCAACTGTTAAAGGTTTATAGGTTGATAGGCCAAATTGTTGATATTGTGAGGATTGGCTATGCGCTTATCTTACTCAAGTTCTTCCCAATTGAATTTAAAGTTGAGTAAGAGGAGTGAATTTTATGTGCTCAGTATCCTGAACTGCACAATATATCAAATTGTACACCCAATAATGACATCTCCAGTTTCAGGACCTTAGTAAGGCAAGGAAAGCTTAAGGATTGCCGGTTTGCCTTGGTTAGAAGCCTGCACTATTTGACTCTCCAGGTGTACAACACTCATTAGCCCTAGCAAGCATAGTTAATAGTAAGAGATCATGGTAGCTGTAGTCCAAAAATATCTCTAGAGCCTCAGGTTGCAGACCCCTGGTCTAGGCAACTAGACCAGGGGTCTGCAACCTGCAGCTCAACTCCCATGATCACTCACCATTGACTCTTCTGGGTAGGGCCGATGGGATCTGTAGTCCAAAACATTAGGAGAGCCAAAGGTTGCAGACACTGGTCTAGGAAGGCAACCCTACATCCTAAACAGAGTGCTGGGAGATTACTACTAACATGAACATATTCTTTCGGTTATAACACTTTGCTTCCTACAGCCATCAACCGTGCACTAAGAATAAAATGCATCACCCAATAAGGATTTAATCTCAGTGCTGCTATAGCAACCAAGCCGGCCGAACACCCAGATTTCAACTGGCAGCTAACTTTACGATTTACAAGGACCATTCCCAGTATTCTTTTGACATGCAACACTATAGGGTTGTGCTTTATTCCAAAACTGTTATATTTGGGCCCGCTACTTTTGGTGTGACCACAAAAGCTGAATTTAGTTGGTGGGAATAAGGTGATAGTTTTGGATATAAAGCCACATTTAAAAAAAAATTGAATAGTAAAGAAGGCAATAGTTTGAAATAGTGTTTATTTTAGGACAATGCAATGCCTTATAATACTTCACTAACACCATTTTTTAATATGGCCAACATTTCGTAGGGAGAACAACAAATGTATACTTCTGAAACGGTGCAACTAAATGACGTGTTCGCTTGACAAAAAGATTGCATCGTTTTAATAGAGGGATACATAAATACTGGAAAAAAAAGAAACTACCTATTCTGAGACAGCGCTAGGAAGTGATGTACTTATGCATTAGGGGGAAGAATAAGCCACCAGCATTGCATATAAATACACATAAGGTCACCTAAAACGGGCACCAACAATACTTAATTAAAATGTATCTTTTATTATGTGCCCAATAGCGAGACCAGTTTCCAAGCATGGGGCCGGGATTCGAACCTATGTTGTTCTGCATTGTGCTGCTTCCAAGACAAATGTGGTGCCTCTGAGCTATCCTCCCAGCCCAACAATGAAACAATAGTCTTAATTTCACATTTTAAGACCTTCAAAAGTCTTCATTATTAATGGAGAACGTCTCCAAAATGTTAAGTGTCGGGTAGCTCAAACAACTACTCAGAAATGGTATGCTGGCTTTCCAACCTTCTATATGGGCCCTTCATAGGTAATGTAGGGAAGGCATGTTATGACAAGTGGTGACACTGACACAATGGATACAATTTGTAAAACCTTTATTGAAAATGTTGAGGTTGGAGAAACTCCTATTCTGCCCTATAACTAAGATGGGAGTAGTCTCGACCATCAAACAATAAATAAAACAGTCCTAGTGGAGTTTGTCAAATCAAAATGGCCTATGCTAACACCCTAATGCCAGCCCCATCTCCTGTACAAAAAGTGTAAAAGGGAGAACATGTATGCAAAAGTCAGTGTTCAAATGATAATGTGGCTAAACCAGCTCTCCTACCCACGTTAGGCCTCACGGGGTAATGTGATCCTTGTAGGCAGGATGAAAGACTCCAGCTCGACTTCCAACACAATATGCAGTTCAAAACCGTGGATCGAGGTCTGCCTGGCCTTCCACATTTAAAGTTCCTTCCTTTGACTTCCAAGATAATGTTTCAACCAAAACGTTCACAAAGGACCCCCCTCTGCCAGGCTCAGACTTCTCACGATACAGTTCACACAAAGTTTCAAGGGGGGGGGCTCCCTTCCCCCAAGCTTAATACACTTTGGATCTCCCTCAATCGTGCTTAGACCACTTTCAGATGCCGAAGTATTTCAAATGTGCGTGGGTTTTGTTACAGACCACCCCAGGACCACTTTGACTCAATGTTCACTATTTACTTTCACTCTTGCTGTTTGTTCGCCCTTCAGATTCAAACAATGCACCTTTCACAGAGACTTTCGAATGGGCTACTTCCTTTTACCGGACCACTCCGTCATTTAGTATTGCTGATCTTGTAGCTGTATTTTACTTTAAAGTTTATTCACAGGTCTGTCTTTCTTTTCGTCTCATCCCCATGCATGCAGCTGTAACTTGTGATACGATACTGCTACTTCATTCATTTTGACACACACTGGTCTCTCAGGTTGCTTGCCAACTCACCGGCTCTGTGCGCTTCTTTCTTGTTTTGCCATTTTCCAATTTTTGAGTGAAGGTTAGTACCACAGGCTTGGCCTCACCTCCCCAACTCTGCCACTCACCCGGGAGGGTCACTGCCGTCCTTGAAACACAATGTAATCTTCACTTATGGGATCTGGCCTTCTCCACGTGCCTTTCGCAGTCTGTCGGAGGGAATGACCTCCAATAGGGAAGCTTTGGGGTTTTCGGCCCACTGCTCTCATCCGTTGGTCCGTCGCTCTGCTCCAGCAGGTGTGCCTTCGTCCTGCAAGTTCTGCTCCTTTTCGTGTTCCACCTTGCTGAGAGTGTGTCTTTAGGTGTTGCCTTTTATTTGTGGGAGGAGAGCTAACTGGCATCGGGTGTATGCACTTGGGGTAAAGTGCCTTTGCCTGACCCGATTAATGCGACAGGTCCAGTGTGATGTGAGAGATTTAGTCTGGTTACTCTTAGTCATCCTCTTCCTCGGCCCAGTGTTTGGGCAAAAAGTGGGGGAATGGGACTTCAGTAAATCCTAAAAAATAGGATGGGGTAGATTAACAAAATAGGGGGGAATACGGCATCTCACCATCGGCTATCTCACCCCAACTCCCTGAAGACCCCTCAGCCAGGTGATCCTCCCGCAATGGTCCACGCCTAGGGTCTGGATCCAGAGGCAAAAGCCATGCAGGGGCCACCTAAGAGAGAGATCCCCGGGGACTAGCGGGGGAGACACCTTCTGGTTTCTCACAGTAAGCTCCCTGAATGTTACTTTAAAACTCACTAACTGGTATTACTCACAAATTTAGACTCTGGAGGCTCTAAATCATCTGTAGGCACATTGAGGAAGTGACCACCACATTTCCTAAAGAAGAGTCACCAAAACACAACACGTCTTCAAATATCACCATCACCCAAATGGAGGCTCGGATATCCAAGCAACTGAGCTTCCCTTATTTATACATAAAAACAGCAAAGGCTAGGACAGTGCCTCTTGTGCAAAAGAATACGTAGCTCTTGAGGTGCAAACATGAGAAATGAGAGAAGTTTCCAAAAGACTACCTAAAAAATAAAAACTCACACACACATATTCCCCGGCTCCTCCATCCTAGCTCTGTTGAGGTTGTCTGGCTGACCATATGTATCAGTTCTGGCTTTTAGTCACCTTCACTTATGATAAAAAATAGTCACTTATTTTGGAACAGGGAAAATCATATATACATATATTTTTTAAAAACAGTTAAAGTAAGATTGAAAATGTGGCACAAACCAGAGAAAGTTATATTCTGAATCAAAATCGCTGCACAGTTTTTTCTATTAAAAATAAATCATAGCTTAATACATGAGGATGGGAGATTTTTCTGACCAGGATGAGCTGACCGACGAATATTCATTTGACCAGCTGATTAAAGAGCTAGTGGTTCTCTCGTTGTACTTACATATTTAATCTCAGTACGAATGATTAAATTAACATTTATTTTACAGCTGCATAATGGAAACTTAAACGGGTCTACAAATGATTTGACTATTAAATTGAATTTCTCTAGTTCACTGAGCTAAATTACACATGATGATGTTCATAATCCATTTCCTACTTGGTGCCTCGTGTGGGTGATCGTTTAAAAGACAAATGCACAAGCAGAGTGATGATGATACATGGGCTGCTAATGGCTTCGCGCCTTTAGTTAATAAACTTTTTCCATCAAACAAAATGTATTTCTGCAAATGCATTTTCATATGTTTAAGCAATTTTTTTAATACTATATGCTTATTATTTTGTAATGATGTACACATGTATGGTTCTATAATGGCCAAACGCATGGCATTGTAGTGTGGTAGTGCCACAAAAGAGTACTCAGCCGCACACCGTTTCAGTAACATTTAATGACAGAGTAGGCCACACAATACTCAATGGTATCATAAAGCAGTGCCAGTGTCCAAAGCCAGCCATTGTTCTACTTTCCGTACTACATTTTTGGGAAACTATATATACCGTGGCCAACTGAATTTACGATTTTGGCTGCTCTGGCCACAGAGAATTTCCGCATTTCAAAGGAGTGCAGAAAGAATTTGTTCAACAAGTCTTTTCCACAACATCCTACCACAAAGGGCTACCTCATACACAACTGCCTGGGATGGCAGAGTGCCTAGGTTGTCCCATGTCACGTGTGAATAGCTTATCTGGCCATGTTTTCTTCCTCATACCATTCTGTACTTGTAATTTTGCAAGACTACATGTCCCGGAATGCAAAGTGCAACGAGCGATAACTGGGACAAGAATGTCAGGATTTCACCATTCTGCCATTCGGTGGCCCCACAGAGGGGTCTCTGAAGACCTGATGGTTGGGTTGCTGCCATGAAGACTACACGTTTACGAGCGATCATTCGTTTTTTGGGAGGGATGTTATTCCAAACTCTGTCCCTGACGAAGCCCTACTGATACACCCTTAAAGCCCTGTACTACTTAGTGGCGGTTCTAGGATGTGAGGCTCGATGCGACAAAAATATAGCAAGACCCTTAATTTGCTAATGTATTGACTTCGCCGGAAGAGAACACAGAAAATGGCATCACCAGGAGTGACAATCTAGGTACTAGAGTAGGTTTCCCAGTCTCACTGCGCCAACTCAATGATCAATCAGGTACTGCTTAAGTTGCAGATTTTTTGCACAATCCAGTGAACAGCCCGACACGTGTTTCGAGCAGTCCTTGCTTTTCCTCTGAGGCTTAGATGAAGACGTATTAACGCAGTCTTATCAGGTAAATAATATGATTGCTGAATATATAATATTTCATAATACATCTAGGTACTCTAGTGAATCACAGGGAGTTACACTACAAGAATTTAACAAGTGACAAATAACTTAAGTCATAAGCACAAGAACAATACAAATGGAGCAACAAACATACTGTTCAACTATGATTTAGGCTTTTTTTTAAAGTGCATTAATGCCCCATGCATATATTAAAGGTCACTGCAGAGAGTATTAAGACTTGTGGCACTCCGCAGGTGACCAGTGAGGTAAGATGCAAACCAGTAGAGAACTGTTGTCTAAGAAGCGCATGCTGTTTGCAAGTAGGAGAAGTACCAGGAGGAAGGGGTCACCTTTGTCCATTAATTGAAATGCATCATCTATGACTTGGATGGTGGCTGTTTCAGTGCTACATGTTGGTCTGAATCCAGATTGATAATCGCAGAGCAGGCCGTGTTGGTTAATCTGATAATTTGTTGAGCCTACAAGAATTTTAGCAATGAAAAGACTAATGATCATTCAGTAGATCATGAGATCTGGGTTCAAGGTTGGGGTTTTAAGGAGAGTGAAAATAAGTCCTGTTTGTTTAGTGCTAGGAAAGATGCCTTGTATGAGCGGGACATTCACTAGTCCAAGGATGAGGAGAGGGTGCACCCTTCGATCTCCTTTAGAATGACAGCGAGCAGAAAGGCCATCCTTTTTGTATAGGGATGATTTTTGTGATGCAAGGGTGTCAGCAAGACCTTTGAGGGTGAGGGAAGTGAAGGCACCACTGGATCGGGGGGGGGGGGTGGGGGCGTGACCCATTATGTGGCATTTGTCGGTTTTCATTTTTTATCCATCTTGTTGATGAAAAATGTTTCTAATAGCATTGCATTTTTCTGTACACATAGGAATTTCTGGGTTAGAGTAGTGTTTGACTGCCATTTACTCCTGTTCATGGCCACCAAGATAGTTGATAAGTAATATGCAGGTTTGACTTACTGTGCGAGGCCTTGAGGGTGAGGAGGTCTTTAACCTCTGTTTTTTGTTAGTGTTTTTGTGAGTGACCGGATGGTGTGCTTATTGTGCGTTAGTTTTTCCATGTAACAGGGGGTAGAGGGTTTAACCCTGATCCGACAGTTTCAAGAAATGTGGCAAGCAATTCAGTTATGGTTTGATTGAGAGTTGATAAGAGCATCGATTTAGGAGTGTGGGGGTGGGGCAGTCTGGTTTAGCTGGAGTTAGTAGTTTTGTGATAGCACTATGAGCCTTTGCCTTTCTCCCTGTTGCACCTTCGAGTACCAAAAGCTTCCTAATTACTGTACTGTCTCGCCACACTGTTCTACTCACCTATATTGCATTCACTCACCTTACGCTTTCACCAATCACACTACAACTTTCTTCTAACAAACCAAGCCGACCTGCTAGCCATATACCTTCTAGCACCTGTCCGCCTTACTTCTCTTCCTCAGAGACTCAACTTCTCTCCTCTTCCTTACCTCATCAACTGAATAACGCACTCTGGAATTCTCAGTCTGTATGCAACAAAACTTCCTTTATAACCGACTACTTTCACTCCAGCTCTCCTCCCCTAGATCACTGAAACAGGTATTTGTCCATCTGACACCGTCAGTCTGGTGGCCCTATACAACTCCAAACTATACTCAGGTACTCTCCTCGACTGACTGGCAGAGGTGGAGACGTCAGACATCCACTCTCTTCCCGCCTCAAAGCTTCACAAACCTCCAAGGCGAAGTATTCTCCTACCTATTTTGAATTCAGCATCTCTACTATTGTTCTGCCTCACTTGGTTCACAACATCCCCATTTATCGCCATTCTTGTCCCACTGGACCACTCTTCGATGATCTTGGGCAACTCCTTGATTCTCTTTCCACTAAACATCGCCTCATTCTCTTAGGTGACTTTAACCGTCCCTCTCCATCCACTTGTCAGAAATCTCAACTTCAGTCTTTTCTCAGTGACCATGCCCTCTACTCTAGCCATAACCTACCTACCCATATACCTCTTCATCTCCAACATTTCCTTTCCAGCCTCTGACCTTTCCTCACCACTTGCTTCACCTATTATTAAAAGGAAATGTAAGCCTTCTGCCATTCCCTCATTTCTTTCTTACCTACAGTTTTCACTCTCCTCCTCCACACCCAATGCATCTTCCACGAACACTACCTTCTCCAGCTTCCAATCCCTTCTACATGACCCATTCTCCTCCCACTTTCCACTACTTACTTTCATCCACAATTCTCAGCATTCTCAACCATGGGTCACCCCTTTGATACGCCTTCACCCTCCGCAGAGACCAGCGTCGGCCGCTGCGCAAGTGGAGCCGTACCCACTCACATGAGGACCTGCAACTCTACCTCACTTCCCAGAACTTTCTCAAGTACACTCATGATGGAGTGAAAAGGGAAGTCTACCTAGCCCTCATTGACTCTCACTTACAGGGCATTCTAAATTCCCTCCTCACAACTCCACTTTCACAGCTAATGACTGAGCTGAATAGTTAGCTGCAGAAATGCCCAAAATTAGAGACTCTCTCCTGACCTTCCTCACATTCCCTCATGTTACATTTTACACTCTGCCTACTCTACCATCATCCTCTGCCTCCATCTCCCACTTTAGTCACACTAGTTCTGGTAAAGTGCTATATCTACTGATGAAGGCTAACCCCTCTTGCTCCTCAGCTACTCAAGCCTATTGCCCTTTTAGTGGCCTCTCACCTCACTGAACTTTTCAACATGTCCTTCAATTGCGCATGCTTTACCTGTTTTCAAAACAGCCTACAGTCACCCCTCTTCTAAAAAGGCAAGGGGTTGACCTGAACCTACCAGCTAGTCTTTGCCCGATGTCTCTCCTTCTGCACTACTCCAAAGTGCTTGTAAGGGTTGTGTTCAACTGTCTTACCAATTTCTTAGACATCCACAACCTTTGAGGCCCCCTACAAGCAGGTTTCTGCTCCTGTCACTCCACGGAAACTGTTCTCATGAATGTGTCCAACTTCATCACCTCTGCTAAGCACCCCAACCTCTCTTTTCCCAATTCTCCTTAACCTGTTTGCTGCCTTTGACCCTGTCGATCACTCTCACCTCCTTAATACTCTCTTCTTGGGATTCACAATCAAGCCCTTGCCTGGATTAAATTCTACATTACACCTCACCCATTCACTGTCTCCTGAAGTAACAACAACTCTCAACTCCCTTCTGTAACTATTGGTGTTCCAGAAGGTTGTGTCTAGGGTCTGCTCCTCTTTTCATTCTATGCCTCTGATCTTGGTGCACTAATCTCCTCCTTTGGGTTCTTGTACCAACTCTTTGCGGACAACACCTAAATCATCATCTCTTTTCTTGAACTTTCCTCTGATCTATCAAAATATCCAACTGTCTCTCTGCCATTAAATATTGCATGGCTTCACACTCTAATGTTAAACTCTGCCAAAACAGAGGTGCTCTTCTTCCCTACTAAAAGCTCTCATCTCTTCCTCTGCCTATCCAGTTCCCACCCGACACCCTCCACCACTCTTCTTCATCTACGACCCTTCTCACACCTTCTCTGCTTTCATCTGCAAAACTGGAACCGCAGCTCGCCTCAACCTCCTAAATATTAGGAAAATCAGGAACCTCCTTCCTTTCAACACTGCCAAGCATCTCTTAACCACTCTTGTCTTCTCTAAGTGGACTGTGCCGTCCTCTCAACAAGATCATTAACTTCACTACCAGGACTTTCTTTGAACTCCCTCACTTCACACCTACTTCCTCGTACAGTCACCAGACTGGATGGCTGATAATGCAAAACAGGGCCAGATTTAAATGTCTTCTCCTAGTTCACAAATCTATCCACTGTAAGGCACCATTGAATATATCCACCGCTATGCAACTCTACAAGCCTTCTCGTAATCTCCACTCTGTCTCGACTACCCTTGTGGCTCCTTGCCCTCCATGTGCTTCCTCTCACTTCTGTTCTTTCTCTCTTCTTGCTCCACTTCCATGGAATTCTCTTCCCCTGGCCATCAAAGAAATAGTCCACAGGGATTTGTTCAAAACTAAACTAAAAGCCTACCTCCTTGCCTCAGAGTTACCCTCTTAACCCATCTCTGAAATGCCTGCTTGGTAAAATGTTTCCCTCGCCTCTAACCTGTCTCTGTACCTCAATTCCTCTGCCTCTTCAATAGCACTTCACCCACCATGGTCACATCCCAAGCGCAGCTCGCCGTACCGCCTACCTGCACTTCAACATGTCCAATGTTGGTTGTCCTTAATCTATGTATGTTCACTTAGATCTTGTCCCCGGAGACTGTTCCATGTACTCCCATGCAGAACTTGGTCAGAATGTCCCTCAAATTCACCCCATTGTAAAAAAGCTCACTGCTTGCTGTCACACCAGATTTCTTTTCTATTGTACATTTTTGTGTGATCTAAAGAGCATCGCTCCTCCTGTATATAAATAGTACTTCCAAGGGGATGTCCTTTAAGAAGTGACTGAAGTACATGGTGGCATTACTGTGTCCCTTGCTGAATGGGAGGATATGAATGGCAGCATTGTCTTTCAAGTCGAGTGGGATAGTGTTAAGGCACGGTTGAGATAATGGTGAAAAGACATGGTTGAGTGCATTTACTCTGATGTGGGTGGTGGTTAGAAAGTGTATATTCATGGAATCCATGGTTGAGTGGACCATCCCTGGTGCTTTTAGTATCAAGGGCCCCTGGCAGATAGGAGTCATCAAGGAAGTGGTTTGCTGAATTTGAAATTGATGCTGAGGATTGTGGACATTTCATGGACGAATGACCAAAACCTGTGAGGTGGGCGAAGGATGGAACATGGCTGTCTATGTGTACGGTACAAGTTGGCATGATATAAGCTCTAAGAAGGTTATGGCTGTTTGGCTGAGGATGGTGCAAGTACAGTCAGATCTGTGGACAACTGTCACCCCTTCTCCCACCTACCTGTGCTGTCAACCCAATTGGGATGAATACATCAAAACATGGGTTGAAATGGGGAGAACCAGGTCTCTCTGAGAAATATGGCAATGAGTTTGTGCGTGGTGTGTTGGCAGCATAGTGGACATCAGAGTGTGCATTAATGATCATTAGATTGTAAGAGAGGGGATATGGGTAAGAGTGGGAGTATGTGTAGCATTTTGATGCAGCAAGTGTTTGTGAGCCTATGTCCTCATAGGTTTCGGAAACAGACTGTGGCTGTAGGAGATATTGCTATGTCTACCTGATGTAGGAGAGGAAGATGTCCCAGCGCTTGGCCTTGGCCCTGACTCAACAGGCGCAAACATGTGATGCCCTTTTCTTTGGCCTTACCGGAAGACAACAGCAATCAGGATGACTAGGTTTCCCCCAGGCATCAACAGGAATTTCCAGGATCAAACTGGTATATAGCTGAAATCTTAGAGACCTATTAGTCATCATGAAAGAAGAATGGGAGAAGCTCAACAACCAGCAGACCAATGGCCACACCACTGTACGGAATACAAATGAATATTTATCAGATCTCCAAGCCTACAATCTAAAAAAGTGAAGTTACAAACCTTCAAAGTAGACTACAAAGTGATGGTTCTCCTGCCCACCACCTAAAACAAGCTGCTGGCCAGATGGCATGAACCTTATATCATTACTGAGGATGTTTCTAACCTAATCTAGAAGAGTGAGCAGACAGAATTAACTAAACCCTCAGTTATATCATGTTAACAAATTAAAGGCCTGATGCAAAAGTAGCAACCCTGTTCTGCTGGCACGTTGACAACATCACCCGAGAGACTCCTCTGCTTACTAACATCCATGGGGTGAACATACTGCCACATCTACCGAGATCCGGCCATAAAGATCTTGGTATTTTCTTGTTTAAGAAGAACCCTGTTGTGTTCTCCCCAAATCCAGGAAACGTTTGGAGCATCGTACATAATATCCAGCCCCCACTAAAGTGAACAATCCGTTTGCAGACTTCCCAACCACCACAAGCCAGAAAAAAACAGAGAGGAGATAAAGAAAATGCTGGACCTTGGAGTCACAGAGATACAACAATGAATAGTCCTCCCTGATCGGGTTAGTGCCAAAACCAGACAACACCTGATGCTTTTGTATAGACTTCAGAAAGCTTACTGAGATCTCCAACTTCAATGTATATCCAATGTCATGCAGACCCTGGAAAATGCCAAGTGTATGTCAACTTTGGATTTGACAAAAGGCTATTGGCAAGTCCCATAGATGAATTCAAGATGAAGACAGCCTTCTCCAGGCCAGATGGTGTCATCCCATTCATGGGCCTACCGTTCGGCCTATACAGGACACCTACCACTTTTCTAAGATCAATGGACAAAATGATGGTTCCTTGCCGGACATTCGTTGGGATGTACCTGGATGATATTGTCAGCTATAGCAAAACTGGGGCAAACCATCTAAATAATCTGGCTACTATCTGTGATTTTCTCAGAAAGGCTAATCTTACAGCTAATCCCTCTAAATGCACCCTATCGCAGATGTCCATGAAATATCTTGGGTTCCAGGTCAGAAATGGTCTGTTGCTGCCACATCATAGTGAGGTTGATCCTGTTAAAAGCATTCTACACTGTTTTCAAGGAGCACGGTCAAGGGTGCTGCAGGGAAGAGAAGTTGGGGATAAACAATCTATTGTATTCCACGAGACCTAGGGAGGCCTGGACATCATTCTACACTATTTTCAAGGACCATGGCTCACTGTGACATGGGACATTGGTGGATACTTGAATTTCTGATGGGCTGCATATGTCATGCTGTGTGGTAGTTTGTTAATCTGCAAATGTTTATCCAATTAAATCCGAGCATGCAATGGTTTTGAAGGTGTGTTCCTTCAAGTTATTAACATTTATGCTAATTGCACATCAAGAAGAGAATTAGTGGCTAAGGTATGTAATCATCCTGTGCCAGAAATGGAAGAGTGGGGCATTTTTAAATTGTGGTAATCTAAATGACAAATGCGAGAATGGTCACGTATTTGGGCTCTCCCTAAAGATAAGTTGTTGGTCTTGGGGGATACCTGCTTGAGCCATTCTTTTAAGGCATTGTATCAGAAGAGAACATTTTCAATTGCATTTTACGAGCGCAAAGTGTTGTCTGTTCAACATGCCACTCACTCTGATAGTCTTTATACTCTGATTCCATCTCAATAACTCCAGACGACTATGCCAATTATGGATATTTCAATATCCATTCTAGATAGCGCCCACGATGAATCATCAACCTGTATAATGGATAACTGAAAATATTTATGAATCCCTGAGCCATTTCTTTGAACTCGCATCAAAAGGCAGGCCCACACTTGCAGGAAATGTTTTTTTCACTGGCGAAGCTCAACAGAAACTAAAGTTAGTTTCTTGTCATTTTTAGGAATTTATCTTTCTGTTACAAGTCTGGTGATTCTCCTAGTGCAGGCCTTTTTTTTGCAGTCTGGAAAGTTGGTGGCCCTCTGGGCTATGCTGCCTCCCCTCAGTAAGTATTAGGTTTTGTTTTGTTGGAGGCTGCAAAGTCATTACACTTTATGCAACCATGTTTTGGAATTGTTTTGGCTTAGGGAACCATTGGTGGAAGCATGATGCAGTCATACATTTGACCACTCCTCTAATATGATTTTAAATATCCATCAGATTATGCTTTTATAATTAAATCAATTAATTTAAGAAGATATTTTGTCGGCATGGATTGCACTTATGCCTCCATTTTGTTAACTTAACATTGAATCTGGGGTGACGAATCAAGGGAATTCGTCCCTTCTCCCCAAGTGGAAGCCCCCCAACCTGTAAGGCTAGGGAGGTGAGCCTGCTCCCCAACACCCTCCCTAAGGGTCGCGGCAAGTGGGACCCCCTCCCCCCGGGAGAGTGTCACCCTTTGGGGACAAGGACACCTATGCGGAACTCCTTGAAGCGGTGCATACTGCTTTTTCTCCGCTATTGTGGGACATGACCTGCAGGCGCATGGCATGTCCCACAATAACAGAGAATTTTAAATGACTGGGACAAAGAAATTCCTACAGAAAAGGAACATGTCCATTTTAACTCAACTTCCCTCTTCACTGAATGCAAGGAGGTTAAATAAATATATGTATATATAAGAGAGAGCGAGAAAGAAAGAGACAGAAGGAGAGCAAAAGAGAGAGAATGAGAAAAAAACCAGTGAGTTAGAAACTCGCCTCAAACCGCAGACTGGGATGCCAGAGCCACAGTGAAGTCTCAGCACAAGAATCCCACAGAGAAATAACCAAAAGGGGGAGACTGGGATGCCATAGCCATGGTGCAAACCCAGCACAAGAAACCAGCAGGCCAGAGAAGCCCAGAGGAAGGTGACCACAGAAATCGTGCGGTGGACAGCCATTCCTACAACCATTGCAGATACCGCCACACATAGGAAGTTACAGGGTGTCCGACCCCTCGGAAGACCAGGACAATGGAAAGAGAAGAGAGATTGCAAGAAGGAACCCGCCAACGGAACGGGACACAGATGGTCCGAGACCTGGGAGAGGGTCGAGGAACAAGGCTCCAGGTGGTGTCTCCTTCACAATAGAAGGCAACTGGGGAGACAGCATTACAGGAGGCTGAGAAGGGAGCAGTATATCCTGCAACCAACACGTCTCAGTAGAAGTCACAAGATAAACTTACCTTTAAAGCAAATCAACTTAAACTGTTGCGACGCAAGATAAAGATGTAAAATAAAGAGAAAAGAATTGCTGGTAACAGTAACCCTGGGGAAAGCCACTAAACCTTTTGTAGAAGAGGATACTATCGAAAGAGAGAATATTTTGACAAGAGTTTAGAGAAACGAAATACTTGAACTAAGTAAAGAGGCAAATCGGCCAAAGCAAGCTCAGCTGTAATTGGCAAGGAGGGAAAGACAATTCACATAATATCTTCCCAAGATATGATGGAGACAGCCACCAGAAATGTACAGCTTGTAAAGGATCCCCAAAAGGGACTCCCAGGGACAAGTGACAACTGCAGACTGCAGTGGAAGAGTTACAGAGACTGATCGAAGAAATCGCCAGAGGATATTTGAGGATTACATATTGGTAAAGAATACCACTGTTAGTAGAGGCACCTCAAGGAGAAGGGAGAACTCGGGCCCAGTAGGAACACTCAAACTGTTCAACAGCTACTCCACCCAAAACATCGACATAAGTGATCAGTAACTGATCGATAATTTGCACGTGCCTTCCTTTCACCATCAAATTGAAAACAAATTCACTACCATCAAATTGAAAACAAATTCACTTGTTCTGGATGGGTCTTATAGTTTCCTTTGTCCGAATTCAGGCCCAGGGTTGTGCCCACTCCCCCCAGACTACACCCCTCTCACCAGCCCAATCCTTAAAAACTGCAATCTTGGTCAACACAAATAGGGGGTAATTCATGGATTATTTGCGCCGAAAAAAGGGATTTGTGCACCATTCTACCCGCAAATCCCGGTTTAACAAATGGGGATTTGCGGGCAGAATGGCGCACAAATCCAGTTTTTTTTGGTGCAAATAATCCATGAATTAGCCCCATAGATCATGAGAATCCCATATGATATTTCAATATAGCTGGTGTCAGGGATTCTCCAAACCGATCTGGGTGGCAGACTTCCAAAGACTGGCCATTTTCCCGTTACCAAGTCAGATGCTTTCTAACAGGAAAGCTCTATTCTGCATAGAGCTTGTTGATATAACTGAGCAAATAACCATGTGTCTGAAATATAAGAATGCATTGGGAATGCATGTCTGCAAGCAAGAGATAGACATTCATAAATGTAACAAAGCAATTCAAGATCCATGGAGTTCATGACCAAAGTGTGCAAAGCATTTCGGGGTTTACTATATTGAAATATTGGGCACTCATTCCCACTAAAACAACTGTGACATACACTAAAGCATTAGAGATGTGATTATTCAATAATAAGTCTTAGTGCGGGGAAATAACTAGATTCGATTTGTAGCCATAGGTGAAAGATTATATAACGGGAGGCAGCCAACTGTGCAGGGCAGACCCATCTCTGTTAATGGAAGTGCACTGGCTTGAAGGAGTTTTTTTATTCCACTTGGAAAATAGTTTTCAGGGAGGCAATTGTACTGTGAGAGCCGGAGACCATCTGCACTAGTGCTAAACTAAATGCGTATGCACACAGTTTACACATGCACAAAAAGTGTTTTTCCTCCCTCGATTTGTTGACAATCTGGTCCAAGGTGTCCAATTTTATTGGACACTTTGGGCAACTAGAGGAATTTGACACGGCATACTGCATTTCAAATGCGGAGTCTTCGCTTCTCCTTGAAAAATTCCCACAGAATGATATCCATTGACTCAAGGGGGCTCTTCCTACACCAATAACAAAAACATTTTCCATAAAATCTTCAAATATTGCCGTTTTATGTATCCGCCTTATGAGGGACATTGGTTTATTCTCCATTTTCATTGAAGTGGTTGTTCGGTATGATGCTGATCAGGGGGACTGCAAACATTACGTTTTTCTAAGAATGCTGCATACCTCTTTTTTGGCTGAATGAGGTATTCCTTAGAACTGCAGATAGTGTGGAAAGGACCTCAGAGAAACATAAAATTACATTTTTGGCACACGAGTGAAGCACTGTTGGTTCTGGTTGAGTATGGGCCTTTAAACAATAGAACTGCATTTCAGTTGCAATGGGTGATGAAATAAAAAAGCTGCAAGCAGCATTTGTCTTTTCTCGACCTTCCTAGTAATTATCCAACGTTAGTTAGCCAAGAGCTCCTATTGTCACCCGTTGGGAAAGTTCTTAGGGCAATTTGGCAGTCTGAGGCAAAGTAATATGCTCTGAATAAGAGGGGGCTTGTTTATGCCTATGGGTCACACAATATAATTTGATCAATGAATACCACTTTGTGAGGAGCACTCATTCATTTTAGATATGCCTAAATGTTGCTTTAAGAACTTGGTGCAGTGAGACTCTAGACAATGACTTGCTTAAGGTGTCCTCGCCAAGAACTAAGAGCCAGCTGTCCCCCTACATTACAGGTTCCATATTAGGAGTTGCTGCTCAGATTGCATTTTTTTGTAACCTTCTGGCTTTACATTCATACTGCAATTATAGAAACAGATCTGTCAAGCAAAATCGTTTTTTAAAACGTAAGTAATGGAAGCTAAATATGTCTTGATCTCGACTTTTGCAAAACACTCCCACCACACATGGCGCTATGCTTGTACCCCTCTTTGTGCATCTCTCTTTCGGGAAGGAGTCGGTCTCAGTGACCCTACTGCGTTTTATTCCTCTTACCTTCAGTCTCTGCCTTTAACCATGTACTCTGATCATACCAGGGCTCATAGTCACTCTCTCGCTCTCCTCTATAACCTCCTGTAGCACGCCGACTCTTCCCTCTTCCAACACGCTCCCCTCAAGCAGTCATTCTCTTTAGCATACCCTCAATTTCTTTGTCATTACAGCCACAGTTTCGACCACTGGTGTTACTTCCCTCTACAACCTCTGTCCTCTCACCATTTCCTTTTCCTGTACTGCAACGCTTAATGTCCGCCCTTTCCCCCTGGTGTTCTCCAATTCAGTAATCAGCACACTGGCCATGACTATCTGAAGCACTAGTGGCATGGGTAAGCCCAAACATGGGTCTAGAGCCTGCTGTGCCTAGAGACCCAAGCTACACCTCACTCAGGAAGCTGAATGAGCCTCAACATTGCCTGAGGATGCACTCGTGGTCTGGAGAAGGGGTGCGGGCAAGCAATTCTGGTTGGAATATCCCCTTTTGGAGTGGGACCAAGCAAGATTTCCTTTTTCCCTTCAGTAATAGCATGGCAGGCTGGAAAACGGTGCTCGGGGGGGGGATGTCCCCGGCTATGCCATTGATTTAGATGAATTCAAAACCTTCCAACCATTACCTTTCTTTATTGCAAATGCCTCAAGCAATTTGGCGTGCGCCATTTCCTTTCACTGTTCAGTATCTTGTACAGTGGGCACCATCTAAATTAACAAATGCAACAAAAATAATTGGTATAAACGTTCTGTAAATTGCTCTTACCCATGGATTCTGAAGTCTGACTGCCGACTACGCGAAGCACCATTGGTTGTCTGCTGTCTGACCTCTGCAAGGAGGTAGAAGGGGAGGACATTGTTGTACCATTCACCTTGGATTCTGCTTGGGGCTGAAACAGTCACAGAAGACATAGAAGTTATTATGTGCAGCAGGAGTCTGTGCTGCCAGACAGTGCATAAACAGATTTATTTAATGCTTGCAAAAGGTCCCCTTTGATTGTAAGCATTTAGACGCCTATTTAAAGATTGGTCCAATGTATTACTGAATTGGATCGATTCTTCCTTGAAAATGCTTCTACATATCCCTGCAGTGGTGTTAATTGCACTGATGAAGAAACACGCCTCACCAGTGGTAGATGATCCGTTTCCTTTGATCTCACCTGCTCCAGAAGTTGCCGCAGTCTGTGCAGCTGGGACTCCAGCTGCTTGTTGTGATCCTCCAAGATTTGCATCCTGGCTTCCAGGCGGCCCTTGTGCTGGCGCAGCAACTTGGCTTCCGCAATGAGTTCGGCATCCCTAGGGCTCTGGGGGGAGATGGGCATCATCTCGGGAGGAGATGGCAGCGGAGACAGCCCCTTGTGATCGTGCTGTTCCTTCAGCTTATCGTACTCGGTTTGCAGGTTCCTGTTGGCATGTATGGAAAGAAGTGATGTGTTAGTCACCTCGTAGTGGGCTTATAATTTGTCTACGGTTCTCAGAATTTCTCATGACTTTGTATCTGAACAAAATGGTAGATTATGTCTTACTGACCGATCACATAGTATACGCCTCAAAAACGATTATTTCATGGCTAATTTTTATCTCTGTATTTATAACCCTTGTCCGCAATTGCCAGCAGGATGTATGTAGGTAGGCACTTGCCATCTTAAATCGAGTATTGATTCAGTTGTAAATGCCAGAACATTCTGTATCAAACTAATGAGGCTTTTCCTCTAACAATGCTTAGGTACGCCTAATACAATAAAGACCAGAATAAAGAGTCTGCATCTAAGCAACAATGCAGCTGGTGGAGATTTGTGCAAAATGGTAACAAGCTCAAGGAGAAGCAAAGAAAGGACTTCTGGTTCAGGAAATATCTTGGAATATGTTATTAAGGGACATTTGGAACGGTTGGGGGTGGGTGTGTTAGATATGGTTAAGGATTAGGAGGTATACCGATTGAATTGGCTGTGTTTTCAGAGCTGGCATACTCAATTAGCGTCTCTCCAGATGTTTTGGCCTATAACTCTTGATCCCTCACCATTGACTATACTAGGCAGGACTGATGGGATTTCTAGGCCAAAACATCTGGTGAGCCGAAAGTTGTCCAACCCTTGCCTAGGAAAAGGAGATGAAGGTTGATGCTGCTGTTAAGTTAATGATGATGTACATAGGCCTCTATAAAGCCCAGGCCAAGTCCAATATAAATGGAGCACACGTTGTCGGTACAAGTCTGGGAAATGATGTGCTATTTCTCTTGCAGATCCTCTACAAGGGCTGTAAAATGATATTCAACTGTCTGAATTAGCACTCATTTGAAAAGACAGCTTAGTAGCCAGCCAGGAATCATTTGACCTCTCAAACAAAGGTGAAGTGTGGACTGGTTTAGAGTATTGTGTTTGACTATGAAACACTATATAGGGAAAGCGCAATCAGTAAAGTATGGACGGTGAGAAAGAAATGGACAGGTATTTGCCAAGTCCCCTTAACTGTTTATTTTACTTTCTATAGATCATCAATAGAGAATTGCTCAAACTCATGCAAGTAATGTCATTACACAGGCTCTTGTGGTTGTTTCCAAATAGTTAAACCATTGAACTGTGCAGCCCCACTAATTCACAAACATACACAAATTAATTTATTAAGACTTGGTGCCACATTTCTTACTCAATATCCCTTGTAGAGGTCATATTTTACTATGTGATCCCTGTAGTGAATAGATCTACAACAACGAACCCACACAGCCGACATCTCCAACATTATTCAATGTGATACACCCTTGCATAAATGTCACCAGCAAAGATGTGATAAGAGCATTAAACTGTTCATTGACAAATTAAGTGTGAGACTGCATGTAAATCCATCGGCAGGGGTAGTGCAGGGACTTATGCAGGATCATGTGAAGAGACAATTTGGAGCCTGCCCCATCCTTTTAATGGGACCCAGACTTTCTGTTTGAAGAACCAACCTTGTGCCCATTAGTGTACTCTGCTGTTGGGACTCTGGGCAGTGGACTACAAATTCCCTTGCAGTAGATCTGGCCCCAAGTACCAGCTATGACAACACATGTATGATGGCACACCTGTTTTCTTCTTCCAGGTCAGATAGGATCCTCTCCAGTTCTCCTCGCTCCTCACTTTCCAGGGAAATCAGGATCTGCGCAGGGCTGCGTGGCTGGCTCAAGGGCGACTCCTGGTTCAAGCTTTGGCAGTAGTGCTGGATTAACAAATGCTCATCGTCTCTGAAAAATAAATCAAACCAAAAATGAACTGCCATATTTCAGTGTGGTTCACACAGGGAATCGATCACAGTGTCAGACAAACTGTGATGCAAGACTTTCTGGCTAACTGATATCCCTCTTTGGGACATTCATTTGAAGGCAAACTGGCCATAATACCTTTTCTGAATGCAGGCAGTCAACAACATTCTACCCAGATGAAGACAAATGCATTTCATTTAACATAACTAAACTGCACAGGTGCTTAGGTCCTTTAATTAGTATGCCATTCCTGCCTATCCGCAGGTTCCTTAGTGACGGGCAGAGCACCCAAGCGGAAGCTGCACTTTGCAAAAAGAGCACTACTTAGATCATCTTTTTCATTTGAAATAAAGAGCATCCTGCCGACACACTATTCGTGATATTTTGTTTTTGGCTCTTACACGACACTAGTAACAGCTGGTGGAGCAAACACTATTTGTATGGAAAAGGGTTGATGGCAAATGTCATTAATACCTATCTACCTTAGCAACGTGCCATTATCCCCCCTTCTCTAGCTTTCTGCCATTGCAATGCGCAGAATGGGGAACATTCTGTCTGGGCACTTAGTTGCATTTGGTTGCCTCTGCAGGCAATTTAATAGAAAGAGCCCCAGATGTTTATTGATAGCATAGTGCTTCGCCTGCTTTTGTGTGTGTGTGTGTGTGTGTGTGTGCCTGTTCTACGTTGAGCACTTCAATGTACTTGCTATGCTGTGTACTTCATTGCTTTCTTTCGGTCATGCATGATGTTTACTAGGGCATGCAAGTCTGTACTTGACATAGGACACCTACAAAGTAAGATTTTCTTTTTAGTGCCTTCTTCCCATAGAATTCTTTAGGACACCATTTCTTTTTGCTTTGTTTACACTCATGACTTTTTGGTGGTATCTCCTTGTCTTTTTACTCTTTATGGGGGGAAGTGATTAGCCCATCAGACTATCAGTACTCAGAGACTGCCTCTATTTGTACATTTCTTGTATTGTTACAGTTGCACACATCACCCTAAAGTGAAGTGCGGTTAGTCAACCTTTCTACAATGGCTTTTGGGCTACCTTTACAATGTGCCCAGGATGAGCAGGGGGGAGGCAGCAAAGAATGTTCTACTGTGTTATATACCTTTACTCATGCACTTGTGCATTCATGGCAGGGGGCTAGTAAAGATAGCTAGCCTCCTAATATGGCGGTGCCACAAAGTTTTTGCTTGTCCGTTTGCTACATTTTTCTTTGACCTCATTCCTGCTTTCTCAGGTCAGCAAATGCCATATATGGAATGCCCAGTCCCAAGAAAAGCTTCCGGTTTCGTGGGCAAAGGGGTAGCTTGTGAGAGATCCCAGATGTGGATGCTGGGACCTTCTAGTCCCAGTACACATTCAGCTGCCTCAATGTGTTTTGCTTGGCAGTTGGGGCTCTGGGTGGCTATCCCCAATTAGATAGCCAATGCCTGTTTGAATGGCACAGATCCTTACCATTGGTGGACCTGGGTGAACTTCCATTCCAGGTGTTTGATAAAAGGTTGTCTCCTGCAGCTGAACAGCACCAAAGCCAGTTAGGTCCAGGTGAAGCCTTGCTTGTTTGCCTTATCTCAATAAGACCCTAGTTGGTGCCTTGATCCCTCTACTGGTGGGACCAACCAGTTGCAACCTTGCTCGAAGATCTGGGCCATGGGAGCCTTCAGAAAGGCCTCTAGACCAACCAGTGGACTTGCCAGTTCTCTCCTAGCCTACCACACTGTAGCAGTCGCTGTTCTGAGTATATACTTGGAGCTTGGAGGATCTTCAACTTGTACAAGATGACTGCTCCTGCACATTCAGCCTTATTTCATCAACAGAAGCAATGCAGGACCTGCTCCTTTGTTTGTCCCCGGAAGAACACCTGTCACTGCCTAACCATGGTGTCGCCCATTGCAAACTGTCTTCTTCGTGTTCTAGCGGTGGTCTGAGGCCAACTTTTATTCATTTGGGTGTTGAGCTAGAAGGTGTCTGAAACCGATTCTGAAGCATCGCGACCAATCAAAACTAAATCCTGCACCAAACAGTGACCTCTTCACCCCTGGCCTTCCTCGACCGGACCAAGCACTGAAGATTGCATTCCCAACTGATTCCGGAACCTCAGCAGTGGTCTCTGGAGAAATCAGAGTCAGGGTGGTTAACATACATGTTCTGCAACCCCAGTCTCCATAGGGTTACATGGGTGGAAAGTCCAGACCCAAAACTACTCTTTCTTGACTTTGGTTAGTGGAGGGCTGGTCAATGATCCCTTCCTATGCCTATCCTAGTGACTGGGATTTAGTAGGTTTACTTATCTGAACCTTACTTACCTTTTCAATTTGTGATCATAACCACCGGCATCATCCAAATCTCTTAATAAACCTACCTGTGAAGTATATCTTTGGAACTGGTGACTTTAGGGCAAATGGCCCCAAACCATCTGAGGGTTGGACTCAAGTATTGGGGGAGCTATTCTGCTTTTATTCGATGTGTCTATACTGATTTTCATGCATTAAAGTACTTACCTGCATGTCCGTTTTTATTGAAGTATATGCTTTATTTCTTCTCCAAATGGTGAATGTATGTATCTTTTTTATAGTAATTGTGTGACAATATTTACTAGAGGTTTAACTTGCTTAGTGTGCATTTAAAGGGCCTAATAAATAATTGTATATGTTTGTACTTACCTGTCTTACTTGAATTATTGGTGGTGTACTGTGTGGCCTCATTGTATCCCTAGACCACTCTCACAGCTCTACTCAGAATAAGCATTGCCGCTCTTCTACCTTACCTTGATTGGCTTTGGCTAGTCCTCAGTGTTCCTGCATAATAGGCTGGACTACCAAAATTTCCCCTCCATTACTAGGGTTGATTTTGGAAATCCATTTTAACAACAAGCAACACCTATTGTTTTTGCTAATGCTTGTTAATGAGTGCATGAACAAGACCTCTGTGTGAAATGTTGAATGCTGACACATCGGCAGGCCTCTCCTTGTTGTGTGCGTAAAATACTGTATCCAGTGAGTCGTCAATGCCGCCTTTCCCACTAATCCAGAACACTTTCTGCCGAATCGTGTATGCGCACTTCTAGGCCTTTTGGCACAGTCAGCAGCCCAATACAATGACAGCCTTTCATGCCCGAGGACTGTGCTTGTATTCTTCCATCATTTCCTAAGCAGATGGCAGCATGCCATCCAACAATTATGCCCTTGAGATGATAAAGTGTTACATGCTGGGGCCCTTTTCTAACAACAGTCCTGCATTTCATGGACACTGTTAAGCCTCTAGGATAACATGCTCTGCTGTACAAGCACAGCTAATCACAAATGTATTTAAGAAAACAGAAAACAAAGCCACTCTTTTAAGAGGATTAATAATTGTGTTTTTTGGTTAATCGTGAACCGGGCGTGGTAAAATGTTGGGACTACCAATATGGTTTTAAATCTGCAATTTTGAGCATACACTACAATCAGAGCTCATACACATTCCTGAAACAGCAGCACATGCCTACAAGGCGAGCAATGAGACACCCTTAGCTGTATATATGTTTGGAATGTGGATCCTATTACAGTGATAGATTTCAGGCCAAGATATCTTCAATGTCACTGCTCAAATAAAGGCACCGCGCTTCAAGAGAGTTTAAGGGAACCTTTTAAAAGTGTTTCTTTTTTTCAATAAATCCTTCCAAACGAAGTATCAGAGTCAGACTAAACATAATGATTCTTGCAGAAATCCACATTCTACGTGAGCTTTACTGTCTGACTGTTCCCTGCACAGGGTTCAGTGGTGATCCCTTGGCTACACACTAACCTTGGTGTGTGGTTCTGTGTGTGTGCGCAATAACTGGCCATGTTGTCTACTGTTCTCCCCTTTCACCTTCTTAAGCAGGTAGACTGCACAACGGTGGGAAATTTGAGAACAAAAAAGCACAACTATCAGCCTTGTACCACTGGAAAAGTTCTAACAGGTCTACAAACATCTAAAAGGAGGAACATATGCTGCAAGAAATCAATCCCTACGGGGTGCACTTCTCACCACAGATTAGATGAATATAAAAGTCTGGATTTCAAACTGCCCCACCTCACCATTCCTTCTAGTAGTGGGTCCGATAGGGGCCATAAGACTACTCACGCCAAGAGTTAGGAATCTGTATTTGGATAACCGAACATCATTTATATTTGATGCTCTAAGCCATAATGGGGGAGTGGTGTAAGAGTTGTTTTGTGACATGCGTATGTTCGGGGTTTAGGCAAAGGGCTCCTAAGGTAGCGTTGTGCTCATCTCACCTTGTAGGGTGCTGTGTTCAGCCTGCAAGCCTACTGCAAGTCTGCTTAACTTCAAATTCACAGATCGACGTTCCAAATATCTGCACTTAGGCTACTGAATGCGACATCATGTTTAGCTCCCACAAATCAGTACATTAGAGCCTAACGCTCAGTGTTCGGCAGAATTTTTTTATCTTGAAAGCAAATCTTTTTTGTTATGTGGAAAGGTTTTTATCTGCACAGATCACCAAATAGTGGTCTAATAGCTCAGAGGTTTCTTGAAAGCGTGGTGTATTGTGCCCCTGTAAGGGGTATTAAGACCTTGGACAGCAAAGACAATAGAAGGAGCAGAGCAGGGAAAGGGCAAGGGGGTGAACGTTTAAAAGCACATGAAAGATGTTAATGGACAAAAACGGGAACGAGGGGTAGCGATGGGGTTTGTGATGTAGAACAATCAAAGCATAGCACCGATCAGAAAAGGGCACATGCCAAATACTTCTGCAAACAAACTCATTGTCATGTGGGCAGTTTCTTACAGGGAAGTTCTGAAATGAGTCAGTAAGATGTTGCATTCTCAAACATCTGGGATTGCTAAACCAACTGTCGGACATGACCATACCCGGAGTGGACTGTGCGCAAGTCGAAAGAGGAGAACACACATGTGAAGAAAAATTAGGTGTGTGAGACCGCTGGCCCTCGGAGTACCAGACGTCCATGGCCACATAATGCAGGATGATTGGAGACCCTTAACACTAACTTAATTTCCAAGAACACAGATAGAAAGGGAATCTGTATAAGTCAGACGAGAGCCAATCTGGCCAGTGTGAGGAGTCAGGAATAAAACTCGGACCCAAGTTAGACATGGTTTTGGCTATAGATCTTTATTGATAAAATAAAGAGGTTGGGACAATACATCACTGTCCCTGCACTCAAGGCGTTTCCCTACCTGAACTCAAAACTAAGTATTTGTCAATGTCAGAATGTCCAAAACAAAACCGTCCCGTGTCCAAAGTACTATTCGGACTCTCGCATTCTAAAGAGATAAACTCTAAGGTGAAAAGGATAATGTCTTTGGCCTTCAGTGTTCTAGAAATGTTCAAAAGGGTAAAAAAGGGTAACTCCCACAAAAAGTCTCTCAAGTATAGGGCTCCTTACTCCAGTGGGTGTCTCCCTTCCCCTGGATTCTTCTTCACGTTTTCTTACAAATAACAGCTCTTCATTTTCCTTTTGGTTGATAACAAAATCGTACACAAAAATAGTTTGGCCCTATTTTGTCTTGTCAGGATACCTAGTGTACTCTCCTGACAGGTTTTTGTTCTGAAGTCTCTTGCGCCAGCACCATCATTTGGTGGTTATTTTTTGCTTCTCAATTTGTCCTTGCTTGGTATTTTTACCTTCCAGGACTTTCTTTGTACACTTGCACCTGCATGGTACACTCTCCTGCCAGGATTTCGGGAATCACACCCTTCCAATTGCCTGGTATACCGTCCTGCCTGGCTTCTTGCAAACATACACTTGTAACTGCCTGGTATACTCTCTGGCCAGGGCTTTACACTTGTGTGCTTTTGCTCACACTTCCACTCTTTATAGTTTGCCATGTTAGCCTTATTGGCTAATTCACTGTCTGATATATGTTGCTTTGTTAACTTTTGTTCCATGCATATGCGGCACATACTCGCAAACCTCAAAGTCTCCTTTCTTTAGAAGATACACTATCACTTGTTTGCTCTCTGTTGTTTAAATGGCTCTCTTACACTCTCAGTTCCGTTATGTTTAATTATTCGAGTTTGGCGTGGCTGCCAATACGCCCCAGTGTTTCCTCTGTCGCAGCATTGACTCACTGGCTCTCCATGGCATTTCCTATTCCTCTTGCAGCTCACCATTAACAGTCTTGGGTGCTTTCTTCATAGAGAATGTTTGGTTTCGACATCTCTGCTTCCCGCAGCTCCAGCTGGGTTTGCCTGCTACGTACGTCTCTGTGGTAGCTGAACCACTGTGTTCCTAAAATGGCTTCGGCATTCCCACTGTTTGTGTTCTTCTCTGTACATTCTTCTGCTTCTGAGCTGGTTGGCTCCACTGACCTGCCAGCCCGTCACAACACAAAAAACCACCTGAAATTCAGGAAGGCCCCTAAAAACCTGGCTCTTCCCAATACTCTCCTAATACACTGCTCCCCATGAATGCACCACTAATAAATGCCCCCACAACAACCACAACTCGTGGGCTGGCAGCTCCCGCAGCAGTTTCATCTGACACACCACCACATATTGCTCAGCAACACTCCCAGCCAACTGGTACTCCAGGTAAGCCAGCAGCTTTTGTTGTGGCACACCTGATCCACCATCAACCTACCCACAAAACTCCCACCGGACAAGCACTCCAGGTAAGCCAGCAGCTTTTGCTTTGGCACCCCCGCACCACTCACAATATTCTCACTGTGCCCCCGCCTGCAGGCCGACATGAGAGACTACCAACAGTGAAATAAGTAGCCCAGGGTAGCTCATACCCACCTATAAGTAATTCACTGCCACTGTTAACCTGCATCGCTCATTCAGGGAAACTCTGAACACTGACAATCTCCCACTACAAAAGCATTCCCAAATCTAGGTACAAAAAAACCCATCAATGTCTGTTACACTACGGAAACCTACTGTACTCTAGGCTGAATACTACGGCACTGTGAGGCCTACCCCTCGCCCCCATATTCTGCAATCTAGGTTTAGCCTCCTAGGCCTCTAGCACACTATACAGGATTCTCAAATATAGGTGTAGCCTTCATCTTCTTTTACCTTAGGATTAAACCTACTGCATTGTGATACCTAGGCCTCTATCCCACTGTACATGATTCACAGATCTATGCGTAGCCTCCGTCTTTGTTTAGCATATGCCTAAACTTACTGCACTGTGAAACATAGGCCTTTCTCCCACTAAACAAGATTCTTCAATGGGTATAGGACTCAATTCTAGACCTGGACATATATCACCCCAGCAGAGCAATCTCGGAGCCTACGGTACGTATATCTTCACACATGGACATAGGCTGCAGGCACGGGCAAGCACCCATGCATGATAGAATACGGCTATGGCCAAGCACATTGCTCTGGTTCACACATAGCCATACAGACAAACACCTGACCCTGACGTACCTCAACACCCCTGCCACTAGAATACAGTGATCACCGCCCGAAAGGAAACCAGTATAGATGGCCTCACATAGACTCTTGCAACAATTGCAATCTATCTCTAACCCTTAACAGCACCCACCCATGTGTCAGACCTCTGTTGGGCTGCCTAGTCGAGCCTTGCCAGCCACCCAAGTCTTAGAACGGCAACATGAACACATACATGAACACCTAAGCTAAACTACCTAGAATTTCCAACCACATCGACTACGGTCACCAAGGGTGTTGCAATCGAGGAAAAAATGTTTTAAAAAATAAAAAATAAAAATTTAATCACATTGAGGCCATACAAGTGGGGGAAAAGCCCTAAATAAATAACCAAATACAATACAAGGGGCCTCATTATTGTATTGTATTGTATTTATTATTTATATAGCACTTTCATCCAAAATGCTTTACATTATAGCAACAGAATACATAGAACATTATAACCAAGAAGCAATTTACAATGAATCAAACCAATAAAAACAGTAAGCAGAGCAATTCATCAGTGAGGGGGGAGGGGAAAGGAAAAGAGGGGAAGGGGGATGTGGAGGAAGGGATATGAGGGTGAGGGAGGGGACGAGGGAGGGAGGAGAGGATCATAGTGGGAGTCGAGTCAAGGGGAGAGGAGGGGAAGGTTTCAAGGCGGGAAATGGAGAAGAAGAGATTTCAGGGAAGTGCGAAAGGAGGAAAAGGTAGGTGTGGAACGGATTGAGAGAGGTAAGGAGTTCCAGTGGAGGGGGGGGTAGGAGCTGAAAGGAGCGGAAACGGGAGGAGGCACATGGGGAAGGGGGAACAGTGAGAAGGAAGTGGTCGGCTGAACGGAGGGGGCGGGAGGGATTATAGAAAAAGAGGAGAGATAAGGGGGAGCCAGGTCATGGAGAGAATTAAAGACTAGACAGAGGAAATTAAATTTAAGTTGGAAGTGAAAGGGAAGCCAGCCAAGAGAGGAGAGCAAAGAGGAAATGGAGTCATGCGGGGCAAGGAGACAGAAGGTACGGATAGCTGAGTGGTATATAGATGTGAGAGGAGCAAGATGAGAAGCTGGTAGTCCAAAGAGTAGGGAGGAGCAGTAGAAGAGGCGCGAGAAGATAAGGGAGGAGATTAGATGTTTTGTTGCATGGAAGGTGAGAGAGGAGTGGACCATGCGAATATTGAAGAGGTATTAGCGACAGGCGCGAGAGGTAAGAGAAATATGGTGGGCAAAGGAGAGGGAAGAGTCAAAGAGAATGCCTAGATTGCGAGCGTGGGCAGAGATAGGAAGATTGGAGGGGGGAAAGTGAATGAAAGGTAGAGGAGAAGGAGGGGGAAGAGTATTGGAGGGAAATAACAGGACTTCAGTCTTATCAGTTTTGAGAGAAAGAAAATGGGATGACATCCCGTTTTTAATGGCAGTAAGACAGGAAGAGAGTTTAAGGTGGAGATTAGAAGAGAAGGAAGAGAAAGAGAGGGAGAGTTGGGTGTCATCAGCATAGAAATGGTGAGAGATACCGAATGAAGAGATAACAGGGGCAAGGAGAGAGGTGTAGAGAGAGAATAGGAAAGGGCTAAGAACTGAACCTTGGGGTACACCGTATTCCAAGGGGAGGGTAGGCGAGGAACGGCCGCCCCAGGAGACAGCGAATGAGCGGGAGGAGGAGAGCCAGTTAAGAACAGAGCCTTTGAAACTAAAGGAAGACAGAGTATTGAGAAGTAGGGGGTGATCAACAGAATCGAAAGCAGCAGATAGGTCAAGGAGGATAAGGACAGAGGATTGCTTAGAGTATCGAGCGGAAAGAAGGAAGTTAAGGATATAAGCGAGGGCAGTTTCGTGAGAGTGTTTAGGTCTGAAGCCAGATTGAAGCCAGATTATAAGTCTGGCGCTCCCGTAATGAAGGGAACGCCGATTACGAGCTTCCCATCGCGAGGGGAAGAGGGAGGCAATAAAGGCAATCTGCCTGTTATTACCTCCCTGCCCATTCCCATTGAGCCCTACGGGGATGGGGATGGGTTCTTGCAAGGAGGAATTACCGGGTCCTCCTATGTCTGAGTAACCCGGTAAGTCCCCATTGCAGGAACCCGGAGCGGAGGCAGCCATGGAGCTAATAGCTCCAAGGCTGCCTCCATTCTCGTAATGAGGCCCAAGATGTTCTTGTTCTTATACTCTGGTTAAGCAATATTTGACTTTTTGCAACTTTCCTTACATTGACATCAATAAAACCACAGCTATTTGTCATGTCTTTAACCCTAACCTGACATTGGCGGCAAGTAAAACCTTTTTAGCTTCACTTCCCTTACTCAACTCATTGATTTTGGTGAAATTGGCCACCCTACAAGGTTACCAGTGTAGGGACAGTGTCCCCTTTCATAATTTCCTGTGTTTCAGTGAAATGCTGCTGGGTACTTTATATGAATTTCATCAATTTATTCTTTGTTTTCTGTAACTTTTTTTAAATCTGCCTAGGACAGGTTGATCACAGTGAACCGTGCCACTTATTTTTCCAGTGCTCCATTTCTATTATCTATATAATGCAAATTACCATATACTCAAAAATGACAGCCTTGCTGCCCTCTCGGTTGCATAACATCAAATAAAGTAATGCACTTTCTAGGTTTCAAATTGTATTACCCGGCTAGGGCTTCTGTGTGGAAGAGCAGGTTAGGGCTACGTTTGGGCCCATCAAGTCCCAATACATGTCCTGGGTATGAGGTGTCTGCTACTGGGCAGACACAGGGTTTGTGGCTGTCCTATTTGAATGGTGAAGAACCGTGCCAATGGTGGGCTGGGGCAGCCACCAATCCAAGATTTGGATAAGGAGATGCAGCTATTTCTCAGGTGGATCACTGGAACAAAGAATGCAAAGAAGAGGATCCCACATTGAGGACCCAGAAGATTGCTGTCAAGTACAACCAACATTGGCCTGTGAAGCTCTGATACTTTTTCTGCAGAGAAAACCTTTGTCAATGCTTTGGCACTTCGACTGTTCGGACTAACCTGTCTTGTGTCCTATACCTTAGGCCCTCTGTCGGAAGACATCAGAAGTATGAAGACAAGGCCACTCTTTTGGAACAGCCACTAATACTAGCTGGAGCTTGGGACTTGGTCTTTCTGGTTGTTGCTGGTCTCTGGGATGAAGGGGGGCCTTCCTGCACCATGATCTTGACTGCGACCATGACTTATTATTATGTTATTATGGTATTTGAGCGCAGACCTAGCTTCGAGAAGAGAAGCAACGGAGTGCTTTATAGAGGTATACAACAGTACAGATGCATAACAGAGCGATTTTCTGCAGTAACAACATAACAGATACACAAGGGGGGTAGGATACAGAGGGGCACAGAGGAGGTGTGTAGCCATAAAGAGTGGCAGGATCGGTGCAGTCGAGGGGCAGACAGCATCAAGAGAGACTGGGGTGATGCGGGGGGTGACGTGATGGCCTATGGGTTGAGGCGGAGACACTCCTTGAAAAGATGGGTCTTGAGTTCTATTCTGAATTGTAGGAGCGTGGGAGTGAGTTTGATGTGGATGGGGAGGAGGTTCCATAGGCGTAGGCAGAGAAGGTTTGTTTTCTGGTCCTTTCCTTTTTGCAGAGGTGGATTTCAAGTCTGCACATGTCCTGGCTTCTGGTGGAGCACTGTCTGCCAGAGATGCTGAGTTTCGCCGGAAGGTAGCTGGGTGACTGCCTTATAGATGATGCAGCAAGACTTGAAAGTGATTTGTGTGTGCAGTGGGAGCCAGTGAAGGTCGATGAGTGCCGGGATGATGTGGTTGTATCTGCGTAGACCCTTGATGAGGCATGGGGCTGCGTTTAGGACACTTCTCAGGGGCACATGGGAGGACGATGGGAGGCCTTAGTGGGGGCATTGCCCCCATCCAGGTGGGATAGAACCAGTGCTTGAATAGTGGATCTAAAGCTGTCTGGAGGAAGGAAGGACTTGACTTTTCATAGGAGGAAGAGCCAGTACCAAGCTGTCTCAGTTTTCTTAGCTATGTGTGTCTTGAACGAGAGGTGTTTGTTGATGTGGAACCCGGCACACTTGGTGCCGGAGGTGAGCTTGGGTGTGAAGCCCTCAGGGTTCACAACCGTCTGTATGTCTGATGTGGTTGGTGAGGAGTAGGAATTCGGTCTTGGGCGGGTTGATCTTCAAGTATGCACTGGACATCCACGACTAGATCAGCAAGAGGCTATTTTTGAGCCTGTGTATGCCCTTGATGGAGTCGTTCTTGAGGTATAGCTGTGTGTTGTCAGCGTGAATCTTGTCTGCTGACCCTTGATCAGGCTTTCTATACTGCTGCTCTACTTGTAGTGTGCCCTGCAGGCCAGGTCTCGGAGCACCTTCTGTGGCTGCTGTAATGAGGAGTCTGGCCCATCAGTCTGTCAGAGCCATCCCAGAAGCAGAGGTCAAAACCGCAGCATAGCAGAACCCAAATCCGGACACCGACTTCATCCACTGCAGTTGCAACCTTTTGACTGCCACCGACCGGGACAACAGCAGAGGTCGTCCCCCAGTGATTCATACTACCCCATGTTACCCTCATACTAGCCCAGGGGTGGCGACTTGAAAAATTGGAGTCAGGGCCACAAGTGTACTAATCTTGTTTTCATGCTGCCCCTCCCCCACCTCACCACAGCTATGGGGAAAAATGTGTGCAAAGTCCACTCCCTCACACTCTTGTCCTGCTGGGATTGAAAGTTTACCCCTAATATTCATACTTGCTTGTTAAATCCAAATACGACTTAAACTTCATTTTTGACCAACCTGTTGGCTTTGCCAAAGTTTGTGCAGGGGAACTTTTGAGAAGTTCTACTCCCCCTCGGGTACTTACCTGGAACTTTGACTGTTTTGAGGCACTAGGCCTACATAATAACCACCTGACAGACAAGGACTGCAAAAGCTTGGTATCTGCATATAACCCATAACGCAGTGTATATAGTATGTTTTAAAGCATTGTTCTTTCACTTAACTTCTTACACTTGCATTTCTTTGTTTTACCGAACTTGCTGTGTTTTAGTGTAAAGTGTTGGGTAATCTTACTTTAAGCCTATTGTGTGATATATTAAGTTTTACCTACTTGGTGTTTTAATGCCTAATAACTTCATACATGTTTATACCTCTATGTGGACCCTAATACCAGACTGTCTATATGTGTGGTTAACTGTACTTACACTCTACCACCATTGCTCCTGAAGTCTGCATTGCTGCTCAGCTCACGGTACCTTGCTTGAGTTTGGCTAAGCTGATTTTCCATCATTTTACCCACCGAATAGGTTGGCCTCTCAGAACCCTCCCACGGGGCCCGATTCTGAAAATCCACTTGTGCTCTACTGCTTCCATTTTTATGAAAATCCTCAGTACTTATATCATATTGGTTTAGTAACCTGGTTTGCTTCAGGACCATCTCCACCCCCAAATTGGATGCCACTTGCCATATGCGTAATTCTAAATATGTATTAGTGCTAGCAATAACACATTTATTTCTATATTTAGGCAATATAACCGGAGGAGGGGGGCATTACTGGTCGGGTAATGCCCCTGTGGCCATAGTTAGAAGCCCGAGTGAGGGTTATACTGCCATTAGTACCCCGGCATGTTGTACCGGGGGTACTCATTGGTATTTTTCTCGAGTTGAGAAAGGGCACTGTGACCGTTTCTCGACTGGAGAAAATAAAACATTTCCGCCAGGGGTTGGGGAGAAGGCACTACATGTAGTGCCTTCTCCCTTTCCATGGTGGCTATTATAAAAATGGAAAGGGAGAAGGGACTACACATAGTCGCTTCTCCCTTTTCATGGCATCCGACGCGTTCGAGACACAATTGCGGAAGTGGGATTACCGTCGGTGTAAGGCTCAGAAATACGCCAATGGGTGCGCAGAAATACTTAAAGGTACGGAGCGCGGGGCACTAATGTTCAATATCGTCACTCTTAATCACAGGTAATCCCTTGGTACAGATGTTGGATTCTACTTTGAAGACAAAAAAACTGCAAATGGGCATTCATATGGCTCTTTGTGACATTCAACAAATGCCAAAATCTCAAGGCCCACATTATGACAAGCTGGTTTAATATGGACTGGTCTTTCACGTTGATGCTTATGGCAAGAAGACAACTCGGACACGAAGACTGGTCCACCACAAAATCCTGGTGCCCACCCCCTGCACACAGCGTTTGGCTATTTTGATAAAAATTACAATGATCGAGCTAGATTGTGGAACACTTTAATGGTGAACGCTACCAATAATAATCAAATCATTTTTGTATAGGGAGTGATTTATATTTACACACTTTGCCATGGAGGACACAGAGTTTTATTCCAAGGATTCTATATTGACTCTTGCCCATATGCTCCCAAAATTCTTGGAAGTCTTCTGAAGTAGCAACGGTGTGCGCGTTTCATAGTGCAACACACTTGTCCTGATCATATGCAATGATCCAATTAGACTGATGCTACAAGGATACGGTGTAAGCAGCGCGTGAAAGGTTTCTTCAAATGGGAATACATTATAATACAGATGGTCTTAAAATATCAGAGAGTCATCAAGAAGTTTCACGTTTTCTATTGAAACATAAAACAGGAGGTGTATCGCTCGTTACTTTCGTAATGGGTATATCGTTTTGCATTGAGCAGGCAAGTACTTCAGAGATGGCGACTGGCTGGAAAAAGGATTTGGGAAAGTGATGCTAGGGTTGTCCCTCTCTTGCTCACTTCTCTATGCCAGGCGCCCATAACCCCGGGTTAGTGCTACTGCTCAGTAACCCCTACTGTCTAGTTTCTGCCTTGTGCTGATAGGGTTCTCTAAAAGCAGGCTCACAAACTCACTCAGGGACTTCCCAACTGGCCATACACTATAGTTGCTTCATTCTAATAGGGTGGTGTACGCATGTGCAATTCAGTCTTCTAGACTTTTAGCACCCAACTATTCTCCTCCTCCTGTGTCCCACTCCACTTGCCTTCTCTTTTCCTCCAGGCCTTCTCCTACCTCCAATGTTACTACCTTCCTCCCTACCCACCCGCTCCTCTCCACCCTACCTTCTCTGCACTACAACTACTTTCCGTCTTCTACACTATCACTGATACTACTCTTGCTGCTGCTACTACTACTCTCGCTTCTCCACACTTCCCTCTGTTGACTTTTACAATACTACACCTTCTCTTCACCACTCCCTATACTACCCTCTTTTCACCAAACTCTGGGATATGATGCCCTGCTTACCCTTCCGCTAGACTATCACCCCCTCACTTCGCTCATTCTCCCTTATCACCCCCCCCTCTAGTAGCGTCACTCTCTCCTAACACGTACTCCCTCCCTCTCACACCAACTACTACTACCCCACTCGCCTACTCCTATCTCTCACACACTTTCTATACACACCCTCCCATCTTCCTCCACTGCACTAGAAACAACAGGTACCACTCTCACAAATGCCTCACTTTTGCTAACCAACACTCCTCTTCTCTGCCTGTCCGCTGCCTGGGATCTCAGCCCACTTTTAGCTCCTTCTGTGATCTGACCCATACAACCCACACTCTTCCTCTCCTGCTGTCTGCTTTTATAGCGCACAGCTGGTGGTTCTCTTCATCCCTCCCATTTCCGTCCGCTTCAATGCTCACCTGACCCTCTGCACCAATCAATGCCTGCCTTTCCACTGCCCCCCACATGGGTTGGATTAAACAGAGCGGCTTTAAAAAAAACCTCTAAGCCCCTGCCCCTTTTCTAGCATGGTTTCCTGACAGTCTCTGATGTTTCTCTGTTGTGCTTTGTGGTTGTGGCTGGAAATTCGTTTTTCTGCTTGGGTGTTTCCTTCTTTTCCTGGGGTTCTGGTCGCAGTTGGGATATGGTGCTGGTTCACCATCAATAAGAATTACTGTATTTCAGGTCTTCTTGTTTGGTTTGGATCTGGGTTTTCCTGGATGCTCGCTGTTGCATTGTAGGAGATGGAGTCCTGAACTACATAAGAAAGAACAGTGGCCAGCAACTGTTTTGGGAGGCATTGGAAGATAAAGCGGGGTACCAAGGTTGACATTTTTGGCACATGGGGAATTTTACAGGACTGTGACCCCCCCCACACCCTCCTCAACCCCCAACCTCCACTTGGTATACCTCGGCCAGGGCTGACTCCAACTTCTGTTTTAGCGAGCCTCCTGCCCCTAGTTGAAATGGGTCCCCGACCTACACCCTCCGGACAAGGTAATGACCTTCAACCGGTCACAATTTTTTCTCACTTCTCTTAGGCTTCTTTTCTTTCTTCCCCTCCAGCAGACTAAGATCTGGATACCCCTGGTATCCACACGTCATTCCACTTCAAAGCCAAGCCTAGGCACTCTGAAACTAGTACAGTGGCGATTTGGCTCAGTATAAAAGACTCTCAACAGAACATTTCTTCATTTTGAGTAATACGCAGACCAGGGGTCTGCAACCTGCGGCTCTGCAGGTGTTCTGCACTACAGCTTCCATGATCCTTCGCCATTGACCTATGGTAAGATCCCCACCTTAGATTAAACACAGCGCAATATTTCCCAAAGGATGCCCAGAAACACAGTGCTTTAATTTTGGTACTGCTGGTTATCCAATCGCGGGAAACACACTGACGCAAGGAAAATTGTGTTTCATGCAGGCCACCCTGGCTGTGAGCTTCGTAAACTTTTCCATTAGTGCTCTTGAAGGTTCTTATTTGAATGCAGATCACACTCTCCAGCGGAACACAGCATTATCCTTTTACCTTTCGAGATGTCATTTATGCAACTGCACTGGTAGGCTAATGAACTTCCCAGTGCATTTTGCAATTCTCTGCTTAGTAGGGGACCGCAGACTTATCAATGCATAGAAATTGGCTCATCGTTCCCTGAAAATCAAGGATTAAAAGGTGTGATACTGTGCTTGTTTAGACCGGCTCACATATATGCTGCTGGTGAGGGCACCTTCATTTGACCCAAGATGAAAGCCGAAATTCAGTGAACATCAAACCACAAATGATATACTAATAAGGAATCCCTTGTTAAACTATTTATAGCTAACCACAATCTTGATTTTTTAAATTCATTGTTAACATGCAATTGCCAATGTGATGATCTGTGAGAATTACGTGCACTTCTGCTTTATTCTGCAAATACAGTTGCACATTTCATACCCAACCTCTCCTCCTTGGGGCATGGGTGCTGGTAACCCAAAGGAACAGACGGCGTGATGTATCACAAGTCCAGTTAAGATGCAATTCGGAGGGAACTCTTTTAGGGAGAAAAAAGAATTTCCTGTTGTCAATTCGGGGTGGGGGTTGGAGGTACTGCTTAGGTTATGTCACAAGGCACCTCAGAGGGTGGCGGGGGGGGGGGGAATCAACCCATTTCTCATTGTTTAAGATCAATAATCAGTGGATGTCATGCTCAGCTATTTTCTAGAGAATTGAAGTAACGCATATCAGCTTCCGCTCCAGTATGTGGCACCCATTGGCATAGATCATGGAATCGTGGATATCTGCTCAATGTAGTCGTTTGGTACTTTGATAAAGCACACCCTAAGCTTGAAATAAATCGTAAACATCCTTTCAATAGAAAACATATTGTAAAAGAATCGAACTAGACTGCTCCCCTCCACCTTACACTTCAGTAAGGACCTGAAGACCAAACTCTCCTTAGAACTTGGAGCCCATCGCTGAACGTTCCAGTCAAATCTACGTCTCCTTCTCGAGTCCCCTCCGCTCCTGCTAGCCAAATCAGCTATATCGTAGCCCTACCAGGTAACCCCCTTGGTCCCTGGTTTACGCCATGCCAATGCTTCCCATCTCGGTTTGCACTTTATGTATTCCAATGATACGTACAGGAAAGCATCTTTAACATGAGATTCTGAACGCAGCACAGTATGCTGTCTGGGAGCTAAATGAGATCACTTTACAGAAATCAGTATTTGGGGAGTAAATGTGTTGGTGGGGACATTTAATTGGGACGATGTTACCTGGCACACTAAAGGGGGATGTTCGAAACTTACTTTGTATTAAACATATTTACAATTTGAGGAAAAAGGTAAAGAAAGTGATCTGCCTTGAAACACATGATTTTTTTAAGAGTCATTTTAAAAATATGTGCCAGAACGAATGCCTTGAGGTTCCAAGGATGGCAGCTTAGGTACTAGTTCACACCTTTGATCTTTTTTTTATCTGGATTAGGTTTGCAGAGTTGACTGGAAATTTCCCTTTTCCTGGTCCCTATCCATTCTAGCTTTCAACTTGCAAGTATCTTTGCAGTCTTCCCAAATATAGATTTATGTATGTGTGCAGAAGTAAGGCTCGGACACAAAAGTGGTATAGTTTTCTTTATAAACTTTTATTAACCAGTACAAGGGTTGGAAAAGGACCTCTCTATCCCTAAAGCTAAGAGCAGTTTCCCTGCCTCAAAAATCTAATGAAAATATCAGGATGTCAAATAGTCCCTGTCATGTCCAAAAACCCGGCGTCCGACCCGAACAATAGTACCTCAAATCTAATATGCAAGGATGCTATATTCAGAACTAAAGTGATGAAGACAGTTCTTGTCAACAATCTCGCAGGTTGTTAAAGAAAACAAATGTTCCTTTTCTCTAATGTAATGTTTAATTGATTAGGGATTAGCTTCTTTCTCCTGGATTTCTGCTTATCCTACTTGGTAAACTAGGAGCTTGTCTCCCCTTATGTAGTTTCCTTTACTTTAGATGCACAAAAAAAAAGTCCAACTTTACCGTGAAAAGCCCCTCTTTGTTCACGGAGGGCTTATCTCTAGATCACTCTCCTGTCAAATAGATCCCAGCAAATTATATAGCATAGTCGCTGTTAAAGTTCCCTTTTCCTCTTCTTCGGTCCCAGACCACTTACTCTCTTGTATGCTCTTCACTTTACTTTAGACCTTCATATGGGTTCGTGTCCCAGGCTCGCAATGATGAATTGTACCAGCTTGGTGTACTCTTCTGCCAAGCATAAGGTTGCTTCTTGTTGATCTCTTTTGCTTTCAGGGTCCCAGACCTTCTTATTCTCTGGCTCTCTTATGGGTGCGCAATGAAGTTTCACAATAGCTTGGTTTAATCTCCTGCCAAGCATATATGTGTTTCTGGACTGTCGGTTTCTCCCAGTGTCCAAGACCCTTTTAATTCTTGGGATCTTTGGTGGGTCCCAGATTCAAAATAATGTTGCTGGCCTGCTTGGTTTACTCTCCTGTCATGCATATACTTGTTTCTTTCTCGCTCTTGTCATTCCCAGGGACCTCTCTTATCTTGCACTCTGCAGTTGTTCCCAGATTCCTCACAGACCACTAGTACCTCTCGGTCTGCCTGCGTACCAGTTTGTGTGGTTCACGTCTTCCGAGTGGTGGTGCTCAGCTGCAAGGCTCTGATAGCATTCAGGTGCTCTTTCAGGTCAGCGGCGACTCCGCTGGTCACTCTTCCCTTCTCGGACTGTGCTTTCCGTCTTCAGCCACAGTTGTGTTGCTCTTCTCCTTGTCGGCAATTGCTTCGGCAGTCACTGGCTCCTTCTTGGGAGGTGGGTCTTTTCTCCAGACTTTGGGACGTCTGCAGGGTTGCTTGGGCAGCAAACGGAGTAGCCTTTCTCCCTGGACTACCATTGTGTTGCTGTTCGCCTCCATGCACAGTGTTGCCTGGTGCGCTTCCCTACATGCCGGGTCAGCATCTCCCGGGTTTCCTCCTCTGAGGATGGCTCTCCCCCATCTTGCTTTTCCTCTGTGATTTTGCATTCCCTTTGACAAATCAAATGCCACAAAAGACCAGACCGTTCACTCTGGTTCATTGGAGTGATCTTCATACTCCTGGTCATCATCTTCACAGTACTTGTATTAGAAGTATATGGAAAGCACATTATATTTTGTGGTGCTTAAGTCAAGTCGAGCATACTAGGTAGACTGCCTTTACAATCAAATATATTGGCAGTATTTGGGCAGAGGGAAGGAAAGCTAGGTTGGGGAGAAGAGGGAGGGTCCAACAAAGCGTAGTTATACTGCATTCTAGGGGGATGAACCTCCCTAATCCCATAAAGCACTTCCTCTGCCATGTCATCCTCCCTCAGGTGCACCACCCCCGGGGGGACTATTGTACTGCAGACACATCATCCTGGCCACATGGAAAGGTCTCCCCTTAGGAGAGAAGGGACTGCATCCACAAATTTGTCACATTCCTTTATACGGCACATTTGAGCTGAACAATTGCCCTTTTGGCACTGGATACCAAATGATTTAAGACACAATTGGTATTCCACAAACCCAGAATAAAGTCTGCAGACTTATTCAGTGCAATCTTCCATTTTAAAATAGGAACATATACAGAGTTTTCATGACTTGGCTGGGCATGGGGTGGGAGGTAGGGTGAAGACAAAGCAGGAAAGAACAAGTTACTCTCTTACCTGGTAACGTTCTTTTGATGGGATGGTCTGACGACGTATTCCATATCTATGACAGGTAATCACCACAGCTGTGCTGCTTCGGAAAATCTTTCGGCGTCTGCGTCCATGACATTGATATGCTGTCCTCGAGGGCCTCCGTCGAGCTGACGTCACCGGATGTTATAAGTAGGATGCATGACGCTGATAGCCTCAGTTGTACATTTTTCCCCCAGAACGTGTGGCACCAATCTTCTGCCAGAATGACTACAGAAAGCCTTGCGGAAATGTAAGCTGCAATCGCATAAGAAATTCTGTAGCGGGGCAGGTAGGGAAGGAGCGATATGGAATGAGTCGTCGGACCATCCCATTGAGAGAACGTTACCAGGTAAGAGAGTAACTTGTTCTTCGAGGGGATTGGGTCCTCCGACGTATTCCATATCTATGACAGACTCCCAAAGCAGTACCAACGTATGGAGGAGGGAAAAGAATTTAGAATATAGAAATTTAGAATGCCAAATCAAATTGTAGAGTAAAGGACCGCCTTGCCAAAGGCCAGATCCTGCCCATGGATAGAGTCAAGGGAGTAGTGTCGTACAAAAGTATTGGCCGAAGCCCAAGTGGCTGCTTCACAGATGTTACGAATAGGAACACCCCTCTGCAGGGCAGTAGAGGCAGCCATACCCCTAGTAGAATGGGCCCGTAGGCCTACCGGAGGGTCCTTACCCGCCAAGCGGTAACATTCAGAAATTGCCAAGATAATCCTTCTAGACAAAGTCTGCTTAGTAACAGCTTGTCCCAAACGTCTTCCAGCGTAACCTATAAAGAGCTGATCGTCCACTCTGACCCGGGACATGCGTGAAATGTAGAAATTTAAAGCTCTCCTAGGATCCAACCTATGGAGCCTCTCCTCTTCCTTACCAGGATGCGGAGGAGGATAAAATGCCGGAAGAATGACCTTCTGGCTTAAATGAAATTCTGAGACAACTTTTGGAAGAAAGGAAGGACGAACTCCAATGATAACCCTGTCCTTATGAAACACCGTGAAGGGTGGCTTAACAGAAAGTTCCTGCAACTCACTCACTCTGCGAACCAGGTTCAAATCCCAACCGGGCACCTGGAAAGGTGACGTGGGAACACATTAGTGAGCCCTTTCAGAAACTGAGAAATCAAAGGAATTTTAAAATAAGAACACTCCTCAGACGAGTGCTTAAATATGGACAGCGCCGCCAGGTAACCTTTAATGGCTTGCAGGCCCTTGTGGGCTATCGAAAGCAAAAAACAGACAGAACCACAGGAATGTCACACGAAAAAGGATCCACTTTGTTGCAGGCCGTTTGGCCGAAGGCAACACCTCCATCATGTCCTCAGGGAGGTCCCAATCCTTATACCTCAACCTTTCAGAAGCCAAGCGTGAAGGTTGAGGGATCTGACCTCTGGATGGAGAACCTGACCCCCCCTCCCGTGAGAGCAGATCGTCTCGGTAGGGAAGACGGCGTGGAGGGCAGATGGACAAGTCGAGAAGGTCCGGGTACCACGTTCTCCGGGCCCATGCCGGAGCAATGAGGATCATCCGGGAATCGAACTGCCATAACCTCCGCAGCCCTTGCGGGATGACGGGGACTGGAGGAAATGTGTACAGTAGTGGGAAGGAACACTCCACCACGAACGCGTCTCCTAAAGCTCCTCTTGGAGGAAATTCCCGCGAGCAGAACATTCCGCACTTCCTGTTGACACTGGAGTCAAAGAAATCCACTTGTGGGGTCCCCAAAGGGCAAAGATCTCCAGGAGAATATCCTGAGCCAGCTCCCACTCGTGTGAGATCGCGCTCTGCCTGCTCAGAGCGTCCGCCGTCTCGTTTTCGTCTCCGGCCATATGAACTGCCGAGATCGGAATTTCCTGCTGGATGCCCCAGAACCAGAGCTGCATCGCCTCCCTGCACAGAGGAAGTGACCCTGCCCCACCCCCTTTTTGTTGAGGTAGTGCATGGCCACTGTGTTGTCTGTAAGAATCAGGACATTCTTCCCTCACACAGTCAGCAGAAAAGCCTTCAGGGCAAGCCTGACAGCCCTCAGCTCCAACAGATTGATATGGAGTCTGGACTCCGACGGAGACCAACGACCGCTGACTGTCAACTCGTTGGCATGAGCTCCCCATCCCGTGAGGGATGCATCCATCACAATCGGGATGTAGCCAAAATGGAGCCCCCCTCATCAGATTGCCTTCGACGGCCCACCACAGAAGGTCCTGGCGACTGAGGGCGGCACCTGAACCGGGTCCAACATCCTGCTGTAGGACTGTGACCACTGCATCTTGAGAGCCCATTGCGGAGATCTCATCCGCAACCTGGCCTCTGGCACCAGAAGAATGCAGGATGCCATGAGGCCGAGCAACCTCAAGAACTTGAACGCCGGGAGACTCTGGGCATGTTGAAACTTATGCACCATCTGATGAATGTGATGAACCCTCACTTGGGGAGGGAAACACTGCCCCAGGGACGTGTCGAGCACTGCTCCGATGTACTGGAGCCGCTGAGTTGGCATCAAGTGGGACTTCTTTAAGTTGAGGGAGAAGCCCAGCCTGTGAAGGGAGTGGCAGGTGATGGACAGATGATCCAGGACTAGCGCGGGAGAGCGCACCCTGGTCAACCAATCATCCAGGTAGGGGTAGACGTGAATCCCCCCTTTCCTGAGATACGCTACCACCACCACCATGAGCTTGGTGAAAACCCTTGGGCGGAGGTCAATCCGAACGGCAGGACCGAAACTGAAAGTGCGAGTCGCCAACCACGAACCTCAGGTACTTCTTGTGCTTGGGATGGTTCGGCACATGAAAGTAAGCATCCTTGAGGTCGAGAGACACCAACCAGTCCTGCAGTTGAAGGGCCTGGAGGACTTGAGGAAGAGTAACCATCTTGAACTTGTCCTTCCTGAGGAGCTTGTTCAAACCGCGCAAGTCCATGATGGGTCTCAATCCCCGTCCTTGTTGGAAATCAAAAAATAAGGGGAATAGCATCCCTTGTTCCTCTCCGCTACAGGCACCAGTTCTATGGCGCCTTTCTCCAGCAGGGATTGTATTTCCTGCGCAAGGAGCGGATCCGGACTCTTCAAAGAGAGATTCCCTGGTGGATTGTCGTGAGGCCTCTGCAGGAAAGGAAGACAGTAGCGTGGGCTATGATCTCCAGAACCAACACATCTGAAGTAATGGCACGTCATTCTCCAAGATGCTGCGCCAGCCTTCCCCCAACCAGCGAACCATGGGACATGGCCTCATGTCTGAGCTGAAGCGGCTGCGGCGTTGCCTGATTGCCTGAGGGTAAAGAGGCAACTGCCTGCGCGGCCTTGGCACCTCGAGTACCTTGTTTTCCACCTCTGGTACTCCGACAGTTGCGCCTTTGACTTGCATCTCCCCTCAATCTACCAAAGGAAGAGTAGTATCGAAAGGAAACTCCCCTCCATTGTTGTCCCCCATGACGAAAAGGCAGAGGTTGGCGAACTGCAGCGCTCAACGACTTCGCTGCAGCTTTGGAGGTCTGCAACCTCTCAAGGCTCTCGTCAGCCTTGCTGCCAAAAAGATGTTCACCATCAAAGGGCATGTTGAGGAGCCGGGCTTGTACATCATGAGCAAACCCCGACTTCCGCAACCACGCAAATCTGTACCTTACGGTGCTCGCCGCCATGGACCCGCTGACGCAATCTGCCACGTTCAGTCACGTCCAGACATGACTGAACGGATTCACACATGGCATCCTTGCCATCCGGAACAAGAGCAAGAAAGCCATCCCATTCCTCCCCTTCGGGAATGTGTACAGCCGCCAACGAGACACAATTCAACAGAGCATGAGTGAAACGTGCTAAGGCACACACAGAGTTGGCTGCCTGTAAAGCCATACCCCCTGAAGGAAACATTTTCGTCGCCCAGCCATTAAAACATTTGTCGTCCCTATCAGGAGGGATGGTAGGGTACAACGCCTGTTTTGCCGGGGCTGTAGCCGCCTGCACCACCAAAATCTCCGGAGTGGGGTGCGTAGTCAAGTAGCTGGGGTCGCTACTGGCTGGATGATATTTCTTCGGCAAAGACTTGCTCACTGCCGGGAGACTCTCTGAGCAGTCCAAGCCGCTGCCACCCTTCTCTGCAAGGCCATATGGAATGGCAGTACCATGTCAGTTGGTGGACCTTGGTCAAGGATATCCACCACGTCATCCTGCAGAAAATCCACTGGTGGCGCAGACCACCCCAAGTATTCCATTACCCCAGTCATAAGGCGCCGGTACGAGGACTCGGCGTGGGTGCCAGGCTCAGGCCTACTGAACTCCACCTCAGGAGAGGTGTCCAAACCACTGGCATCATGCAACGACTGACACAGGTCTACAAACTGGCTATGACCAGACAAAATCTTGCCAGGTACCTCAACAGGAACCAAACCTTCTTCCTCAGACCCTTCTTCCACCTCAGAGATATAATGCAGAGGCTGGAATGGGGGTACAGAAAAAGGGACAAAGATATTTTTAGACTTGGCCAGAGCCTTTCTAGGTGTTCCACCGTGCCATGGGGTGCCTCAGACAAAATATCCTCGAAAGGCGTCGATGGAATCGGCGTCAACGTCGAACGTGGAGCCGACTGCTGCGACACAGTCCTCGAAGGCAGAGCCCCGAGTGTGTCCTTCGACCACCTGGGCGCCCATGGCGTCGACGGTTTTCGCGGAGGCAAAGCCTCGAGAGAGTCCCTCCACGACTTCGGTGCCGAAGGATTCAATGTCCTCTTCGAAGACCTCATACGCTCCGGCGGTCTCAAGGGCATCGAGGACCGGGACCTGGAGTGGGCATGTTTAGAGCGATCCACCATGTCCGATCGAGGTTGCGGCTCCAGCCCTTGTGGCGGCTCTAGCACAGTCACGGCCGGCGTCTTTCGACGGTGCAGACGGAACTGAGCCCTGCGGCTGAAAAATCGCCATCATCTCCTGCCGAAATTAATCCCAGTCCGCACGAGTGGAATGCTTGTTGGGACAAGCAACCCGCTGACGGGCGGAGCCCTCGGACGAAGAAGGCGACCATTGACGGCGCTTCTGTGAGTGCCTCAAAGAGGCAGAGGAATGGCAGGACCTACTCCGGGACCGAGACCCCCTGGACCAACGACGACGATGCGGCGAGTCGCCCCTCGAATCATCAGTTGAAAGCCCCGTGGATCTCGACTTCCGAGGCTTGGCCACCTTACCAACAGAAAGCTTCTTTTTACGCTCCCGCAAGGCCTTCGACGTAAGCGACTGGCAGTCTACACAATCATCCGTGTCGTGGCCCTCACCGAGGCACCAGAGTCAACGACATCTTGGACCCGCAATCCCGACTCGGCCGCGGGGTGGAGGAAGCCGAAGACATCATGGAAATCTTCACAACAAACAGGTTCGAAGAACCGAATGAACAGAACTCAGAAGAACCAAGGTGAGGTGAGATCTCCGAAGCGAACAAGTTCGCAGAAAAAAACGGAACTGAGGCTACGGGCGTTGTGCGTCTTACTTATAACATCCGGTGACGTCAGCTCGACGGAGGCCCTCGACGACAGCGTATCGATGTCATCGACGCAGGACGCAGACCCCGAAAGATTTTCCAAAGCAGCACAGCTGTGGTGATTACCTGTCATAGATATGTAATACGTCGGAGGACCCAATCCCCTCGAATGTGCATTTCTAAAACATGAAACCTCCAGAAAGTGAAAGCATTGCCATCTTCAGTGTTTCGGATTGGTATCGGATTGGTACACCCAGCTTGAGGCATCGGTTAGGCTTCAGAGGCAAAAGGTCCTTTTTCCATTAAAAATCAATTTTAGGATTCATTTGATAACTTGGTTAGTACATTTTATACACTCAACATGAAAATCGACATTTTCCTAAAGGCATTCGAAACTAAATATACACGACTTTGAAACGCAAAACAACTTGTACTTTCTGACTTAACAGACCACACCTGATTATTGAGCTATGCCAAAAGAGCAAATGAATACGTACATGCTTTCATTGGGCGAAATGCTGTCATTCAGGTAAGATCCATTGCTGTTCTCCATTTCTGCCAGCCTGGTGGGACAAGTGAAACTGCATTTCAATTCAGAAGTCTTTATTGCACCTTAACATTTCTTGGAAAATAATGGCGAGCATAGTCTATGTACAGTTAATGAAAAGGGATGCAACCTCAAACACGGCAAGGGATTACTTGGATATTCGGCATGCTGAAATTCACACAAAATAACCTTGAAGTTCACCTAGACACTATGAACGCGTTAACGCACTCATCAAGTAAAATCTATGTCCCTCAAGTTTCTAATGATAGGAAACACCCCACTCCTTGTTCGAGTGATTTCGCCCAGGGACGAGTTATCCTAAATTGCAACAGACCACCTTAAACAGCTCAATGCTTTAATAGGTCCCAGCCAGATCATGGCTCAGCTTGCCTGAACTTTAATAAAACCACCCAATTCCCAGGAATCACATTACCTCCTGCAGAAATGAAGAGCAATTACAGATTGGTTCAGTTCCACCAAAGCTTTGTGTCAGTGTGCGTTTTTAAAAATCCTCAGGCTCCTTGGGACAGCACACAACCTTTATTCTCGGTGCAATGAAAGGCCAATCTGTGACTGTGCTGTCGATTAGGCCATTCTTTCAAAGGTGAAGCTGCAGGAGGCAACTGGGCTTGGCGTTCAGAACAGAAGTATTTACTCTGATGCTGCATCAAATATGGTCCCATTCATGTGGGAGTACGGAAAGCGTGACTTTGCAAAACTGTTTCCAGAAGAAACACCTACACATTTCTATAACTCGCTTTTCAGTTTTAAAATAATGGCTAAAAGGCCACAGGCCCCCATTGATTCTCCACCTTCCAAAACACAACACAGAGCCATGCACAGAAGACCTATCTGCTGGACTGCATGCACCACACTCAGTGCATATGAAGCAACAACTGTTGTCATTAGCCATGCAACGCTATGTCCATGTTTTCAGGGTCAGTTTATGTGCAATAATGAGCAGCATTTGTTAATTCAGAATCAGAATGATGTTTCCTAAATAATTGCCAACAAACCCATTTTAATCAGAAGGTACTTGTGAGGAACTCATGATCTAAGTAGTCGATAAGATGTATTTTGTAATGCAAAAAAAAAAAAAAGAAAATCCAGCAGACACTTTCTGTAATGTGCCTAGTGGTCCAGGGCAGATTGCAGATGGTACAGGAGATATGAGGAGAGTTTTCAATTATATCTATTATGTTTGCACGTGGTTCCCAGGTCAATTGGTGTCAAGAAGAGCCAGAACAGTTGAGCACACAGCCCAGTCTATCCCTTCCCACAATGCATCTCCCAGCTGCATGAAAGCCAATGGCTATAAAAAGAAATACACGACCGTCCGCTCTAAGCTCCAGAACCTACCTATCAAAATAGTGTGCATATCTTCCAAATACTGTCTGGTTTATGTTATAACCACAAAAGTAATGGGTGGAAGATTTTGAATGAATCTGAACCACTGGCATTGTTCTGGGCAACCATCCACACCACCGTTTTTTAGCCCATCTATGCCATTGCAAAAGGGGTCCAGCCATATGCAAATCAGTCAGGTACTGCCATCAATGGTAGCAAACCCATCCCAAACTGCTAGGTCAGGTCCCCGCTGCATGGAAACACAAGCAACCTCAGACATGTTTCGGCCTTGTTGGGCCTCCTCAGTGAGGTGCAGCTTGGTTTCCTATGGCACAGCGAGCAAGGAACCCACGTCTGGGCATACGCTCTCTCAAATAGTGAGATAAACTATAACCACAAAAGTGATAGGTGGAAGGGTCTGAATGAATCTGAACCACTGGCATTGCTCTGGGCAACCTTCCACACCACTGGTTTTTAGCCCACCTGTGCCATTGCAAAAGGAGTCCAGTCATATGCAAATCAGTCAGGTACTGCCATGGTGGATGTAGGGTCCATGTTCCTGTGCACTTCGCAAGACACTGGCATCTGATCAGTCTGAAACTAAGGACTATTTCTATCCTCTTAAAAACTAGGAAGTGTACATATTATAATGAATTTATGTCCAGTTAGATAGGTAGACGAATCGGTTCCCCATACTTATTGATTTAATTACACCTAGAGAATTCAGTTAACAGTGTGGCCATTTAACCACCAAAAATATGACTAATTGTATTCTCAAAAAAGTATTACACTAATGAACAATAAATGCAAGTCTATCATTTAGACAAACTGTAAACTTCCTTTACAAATTCAAGCTTTGTGAATTCAAAGTAATTTCCTTCCTGAAATACCATTCATTACCCGCATACTCATTGTAATTTCTTGATTGAGTAGGTGACACGGGTGAAATCCCAGAAAGCTTTTGGGCAGAAGAAAACCCCCCAAACATCTCAGAATTTGCAATTGTTCCTTGCGAGCTTCTTACGGTGTGTAGCAAAGGTTTTGAACATCATGAGTTAAGAAGGTAGTGGCTTTTGCAAAGGTGTCTAAACAACGTGACCAATCCTGGCCAAAGATTCAGATTCATCCAACTCCAACATGGCAGGAAAAGAAGCTGTCAATGGGCATATCTGAGAGGACATAGAAGCAAGTACTTAACACACTCCACTAATGATCAGAGCAATGACCGCATTTCATATTTCAACCTTCGAGTAAGAATGTTTCTTGCATCCTCTAGGTTTGAAGTCTGCATCAATGGGAGGCCAGGCCAGAGCACAATCGGGAAAATAATCTGAAGAAGAGCTAAACGGGTGGAATGGTTTAATAAAACGAAATGCAGGATTGCTCTATTGTGGTTTGCCTTTTTGGATACTGATGTAAATGGTGAATGGACACCATATGGTGGTGTAGACCAGAGCTGCTGGCACTGGTATTTTTCGACCACACAATGTAGCTGTTGGAGCTCCTACCAAACGCTGTGGGTCTTCTTCCATTCATGTATGTCCCGCTGCAGACTGTGTCACAAGACTTTCCGTCTTTGCATCACTTTTGTGCCTTTCCACAGTGGGGCACACGAGCACGGTCGACCTCGGCACCTATGCTTGGAAGGTATTCACAATATTTGAACATTCAAAACAAGACTATCCGCGTCATAGGAATGGGGATCCCAAACACTTCTAGATAAGAGCTGTAAAGCCATCTGACTGTAGAAGGGGAATATTCATTGTGGTCTCCTCAAAGCAGGACGCATACCCAAGGAAGACGAGAGAAGATACTTTTGGCGAGCATTTCTCGAGAGTATTACACAAGTATTGCCGATGGAAGATGAGGTGACACAGCTGAACGGTTTGGTGGACGACAATGAACGGGGCAGCAGGGTGAGGCAAAGAACAGTAGCTGTCAAATTTTGCAGGAAGTAACTCGGGCAAAATATATTGCATCCCTCACTCCACGTACAATGACAAGTTGATGACTTGATAGGCAACGAAGGAAGATTTTGTAGGGTTAATAACGTGCTTTGTAGTTGATATTTATAGTTCTAATGGCAGTCACGAAAAGCAAAGTTACATTCCTGTGGATGACAGACTGCATAATGCTTAAAGAAACTCTTAAGTGAAACTACTAACGGATCAATGCAGGTTTCATACGATGCAACAGAGTAGAGGAGGCCGGGGTCTGTAAACTTTGGCTCCCTAGATGTTCTCAACTACAACTCCCCATCAGCCTTGCTAGTATAGCCAATAGTGAACAATCATGTCAATTGCATTGCTAATGTATCGATTCATCGATTGTATCGATTCATGTTTGCATGATCTGATCCACACCCGTACCCACAATAACTACCATAGCTGTGTCCACGCACTTAGACCCTAGTTTTCTTGGTGCTACTTATACCCAGGTGTTCATGGTTCACCTCAGTGCGTCGTGCCTTATGGTCGCTAACGGACCACTTTAACTGTGTTGTGCCTTATGGTCGCTAACAGACCACTTTAACTGTGTTGTGCCTTATGGTCGCTAACGGACCACTTTAACTGTCCTGTGCCTTATGGTCGCTAACGGACCACTTTAACTGTGCTGTGCCTTATGGGCGCTAACAGACCACTTTAACTGTGTTGTGCCTTATGGTCGCTAACGGACCACTTTAACTGTGTTGTGCCTTATGGTCGCTAACGGACCACTTTAACTGTACTGTGCCTTATGGTCGCTAACGGACCACTTTAACTGTGCTGTGCCTTATGGTCGCTAACGGACCACCTTGATTGTGTTGTGCCCTATCATCATTAACAGACCATGCACTCTAGCCCATACTGTGCTTCGTGAATATCACGCCCTTTATCACTAGGCGCAGCCCCAGCTTCAACTAGCCACCTGCACTACACTTTGCGCCACCCTAGCCAAACATCTTAGCCAAACAAGGGAAGTAAATTGCATCAGCGGACCACACCAACTACCATGTGCAGAAACTTGACCTCCCTGACCCTCCTAGCTACAATCATGACCTTTGCTACCCTCAGCTCTAGTCCCCCCATTGATAGAAACCTGAGACTTAGGGCAAGGCTACCTTGCATTTACGAACCTAAAAGAAACAGTACTAACAATACTGCTAGATTCCCATCTATACAGACACACACGGATAAGCATACTCTAGCTACGACACCTTTAACTCCAACCCCAACTCCTACTCACCTCTACCAAAAGATACGCCAGAGTCAAAATAAGCATACAGATACACTTGCAAGTCATCCTATTCCCAACAACACCCTAACTCTTACTGGATCCCTTATCAATGCCAGATCCATGGTAGCTCATGCAATTGAAATTGCTGACATACTGAACAACAGTAGCATTGACTTCCTTGCCGTAACAGAAACCTGGCTCCATGAGGCAGCAGGACCCTCACTGATGTTAGCCATACCTGACAACTACCAGATCCACAGAGTAGACAGACCCAATGCTAAAGGCGGTGGCCTAGCAATCATCGCGAAAACCACCTTGCCTATCCGACTCACCTCCTCACACCCCTGCGCTTCCTGCGAAGTACTCTCAGCAAAAATGCAACTTTCCAATAACCGCACGCTAGCCATTCACCTGATCTACAGGCCCCCAGGTCCCCTGGGAACCTTTGAAGATGACCTTACTACGCTCATAGCGAATAATACCCCAAAACACTCGCAAACGCTGCTGATGGGCGACTTCAACATCGGCTTCAATGAGCCAGGCAATAAAAATGCCCTTTCTATAACAGCTATCCTAAATGACCAAGGCCTTACCCAAACAATTCTCTCCCCCACACATGCTAAAGGCAGAACCCTTGACTGGGTCTCAGAACTCAACTGTAACAGTCATCACTGCCATCACCCCTCAACTATGGACTGACCACTTTCTAATAAATTTCACTGCCACACTTGACCTCCCCAGCCCCAAAACTATCAAAATGATACCATCACTCCCTACCAGAAGTAAAAAAGATATTACTACAGAAAAACTTATCCCCCTCCTCCTGCCCACTATTAACGGTCTGAAGGACAACACCGACCCAGACACACTAGTAGACACCTTTAACAAAGCTATGTCTCACGCACTAGACACCATTGCACCTGCAAAACTACGCAAAGCTAAGCAAGAAGCCCACCTCAACGCCTGGTTCACCCCCCAGCTTAAGGACCTTAGAAAGCAGAAACGAAAACTCCAAACCATCTGGCGTAATTCGCCCACTAACGACAACAAAGCCAAGCTTACCCAAGCTACAAAACATTACAAGTCTGAAATTATCAACACCAAAATAAACGTATTCAATGACAGAATTACCAATGCCAAATCGAATACCAAGGAACAATTTGCCATCCTCCGGGAAATGGAATCCCCTATCCAACCATCTGACACGGTCCCAAAGGACAAGATATGGTGCACTAATATACAGAATGCCCTATCAAACAAAGTCTCCACCCTCCAACTTAAAATAATGAACAAAAAAGACACCCTCTCTCTTACTGATCAACAACTGCCTCCAGTAACTGAACCTATCACTATCCCCCCTTTTAGCTTTAAACCCATCTCCATCATCGACACTGAAAAGGCCATCCTCTCACTGAATCCCTCTAACTGTAAGGGCGACAGCTGCCCAGCTCAAATAATAAAGGACGCTGCCAGAGACTTAGCCCCTTTCATCTCAAAGCTTATCAACTCATCCTTCAAATCTAACACAGTGCCAGCCAACTTAAAAGAATCCTGGGTCCTCCCCCTTCTCAAAAAACAAACCCTCAATCCTTCTATCCCGACTAACTATAGGCCCATTACCACGGTACCCTTCCTACTAAAGATTATCGACAGAGTAGCCTATCTCCAAATTCAAGAGTACCTAGAAGCTAATCATCTACTAGGCTTGCGCCAATCGGGCTTCCGCCCTCTCCATGGCACGAAACTGCCCTGATAGATCTCAAAACCAAAATGGAGGAATTTAAGGATAATGGGAAAACAGCGTTGCTACTCTTACTGGACTTGTCAGCAGCTTTTGATCTGGTGGACCATGCAGTCTTATGCAACCACCTCAAGCTGGCTGCCAACTTCACAGGAGATGCTATAGCATGGGTCCAATCCTTTCTAGCCAACCGGACTATGAGAGTGTTCTCCTCCACCACCTGTGCTGACCCCATCCAAATCACATGTGGAGTCCCACAGGGCTCCTGTGTCTCACCCACTATGTACAATATCTTCACCAAGCCATTGTTCGACAAGTTGGACAGACTGGGCGTCACCTACACTAATTACGCAGATGACACCCAGATCCTCATACCCCTTTCGGGCAACTATGAAGTGGACTTGGCTCTGGTGAATAAAATTTACATCCTCATTCAAGCATGGATGGCCACACATGGCCTCTGCCTGAACGACGATAAAACTGAAATCCTGCTCCTCGGTTCAGACCACAAACTATCCAAACTCACCCCGGACTACACCTCATTTAACATTGATAACAATACTATTAAGGTTATGCGCGAGGTCAAAACGCTGGGTTTTTACCTCGACTCAGCTCTCACCCTCAAAAAGCAAGTGAATTCCCTCGCCTCCTCAACCACCTACACGTGTAAACTCATCCGTGCCGCCAGACCCTTCCTGTCCAGTGCCAGCTGCCTCACCTTGGCCAATGCCCTTGTCATGTCCAGACTCGACTATTGCAACGCCTTATACTCAGGTGCCAATAAGTCGGTCACTGACAAACTCTAGAGATTGCAAAATAACGCTCTTAGAGCAGCTCTGAACAGTCCACGCAGAGAACATATCTCCAAACACCGGACAGAAGCCCATTGGCTAAAGATAAAGGACAGAATCCTACTTAAAACTATTTCCCTCACTTCTAAATGCCTCAACAATCAAGCACCCCCCTACCTAGCGGAAAGAATCAACTGGAGACCCTCTAATCGACTGACGAGATCTGCCAACACCTTCCTACTCGAAGTCCCCAGATTCAAACTTACCACAGCGGGCGGTGCAAGCTTCCCAGTTAGAGCTGCACAATCATGGAACACACTCCCATCCGACCTTCGACGCCCTTTACCCTACACAAGATTCAGATCCTACGCTCTCAAATGGCTGCACAACAACGACATGCAACGACCCTCACCCTAGTGGAAACGGCACAACCTGTTAAAATGTTGCTCTTATGCGCTTAAACTTGATATTTTATATGCATTGTATCACCTACTGTAAGCAACCATTGTTTTTCTGTAATAGCCTGTGTCAGGCATTGTAACTAAGTCTCGAGTCCTCTTGTACTGCTGCGCCCAGATGCCCACGGGCTCGGAGCGCATTACCAAATAAATAAACAAACAAACAAACAAACAATGTCATTCCAAAACATATGGAGAACCACTGGCTGCGGACCCCTGGGATGAGGGAAGGGTAGATATTGGAGGATGCTAACATGATACTGTTGATATAAGTACCAGCTGACCTATGCAAACAAAATGTTTATTTTTCATGCCAATGCCACTGCATCCCTCTCTAACTTATCTAATCTTGTCCTCCTTCTTACCCATCACCAACTGGCATTGGCAGTATGCAATATGGCTGCACTCAAGTGGTCATCCTCAAGGTTTTCACTCACTACCCTTTAACATACACAGGCTTACTAGTGAAAGTAATGTGCAACTGAGGGCTATTTGCTTTCTCCTGAACTAGTTAAATGGAAAGTTATTTTATTTCCAGAAAAGGATAGGTAGATTACTAACGAACAGTTCCCTGCACAACACTATACCTTGAGTATTAGAGATGAAAGCAATGTATGACAAATTCTAAGACAAACTAGACATGGTGAAACCTTCCAGTTTGCTCATATTTTGGCAATTTGTGCATACCCTGCCTTACATGGACAGGGTTTTCACAGCTCATTCCGCACTCAAATGTTAAACAGCTGTTCTCTTAGCAGTAAGGGAAATCCGCTGATGTTCAGAGAAAATGTGTTGCGTTTAGCAGAGAGAAAAATTGCCTAATGTTAATAGGCCATCTTTTAAATCGGATTTCCAAAATGTGCAACTAACATTTACGTGGAAGGGTTGATCACATGCATGAACTCGCTACGCAAGGACATTCCAGGCCCCACAATTGCTGCACAGCCAGCCCCTGAGAAATACTTATGCATAGACTACACCTACCAAAGTTGCCCAGGAGTACATTCCAGAGAATGGGTCGTGGGGCTAGAACGTCCAACGTGGTGGTTTCAAATCCTAACCTTAGTAAAGTGAGTACTATTATAGAAAGCCATGAATTAACACTCATGCTGTAAATGAGGATTACTGTAAAGGGCCCCGACAAGGCTTCCCTTTTTACCATATACCCTAACCAGCTGCTGGCACGCTTCTACAAGCTTGGGAAAAGCCGGGTCTGGGGGTCTGCACACCAGCTTGACCCATCTTTTATAGATTAAGGTACACGTCCTGCATAAGAGATACTTGATTGTTACCGCTGCGTGGAATTGTAGTTTTTTATTTTTCTGGTACGTAGTGAAAGCAGACACAAGGGAAAACCTAGTTTGCACCTTGGCTCAATAAACATGTTTAATACACATTCTGACTTGGAAACAACTATGCACGATTTTTCAGATAGAAACCACTGACGATTACAGTGTTGCATTTACACAGTCCACCACTGGGAGTAATGATTTTGATTACAAGTCCTTTTGAAAGATTTGCATGTACAATTTTAAGACTCACGCCAAAGACCTTACTCGAAGAATTAATCGACAAAAATAAGCTTGGCCTCTGCAAATTTGACTTCTAGCCGAAGCACCACAGAAGGGCCCCTTGTCGCCGCCTGGAATGGCATTCGCCCTCACAAAAACTCCATGACGATGCTAGTACTCTGACACTCCACCTCTGGCCTGCCTTCCAAGAATTGACTTTAGTCTCACATTATTCTTTAAGAACACCAGCCACACTGCCCTTTTCGTTTAGGCTTCTTTTCATGACCCTCTCCATGGGCCGGCCTTTCTACTCCTATACTTATGAAGCCCACATATACCGTTCCAAAGATTTGCAGCCAGTATGCCACTTATCTACATCCAAAAGACCAAACATTGAGCGGCACATGGGTGAATGTAGCCTTAATCAAAATGACTCCAAGAGGGAATTTCTCCTCTGTGACATTGAAGGCATGCTTCACTCACCTGCGCTCTGCCTCCATCTTGTTCACCCATTGTGGAACATTAACCTCTGTAAAACAACTAATTTCTACCCACACAGTAGCCTATGCATGTACACAAATATGAAAACAATGTGGAAAAGGGAGCCACCTTCCACTTAAGAGGTCTCATAAAACGGCTCCCATGTGCTTCCCCGGCACAGTCATGGTCTCGGGTACGAAGCGCATAATAAGCAATGCGATACCCGAAAGCCATCTCCTCCACTCTCCCAGAATACTTACTGAACAGACTTGTGCTCAACCACAATACTTGTCAATGGCCAAACACCATTTCAGAGACACTACTCTAGCTCTTCATGAAAGCCAAGATTACTTTAAACCTCCTATGCACTTTTGCAACAAACCCTGCCCCACACACTTCCAAGATACCTTGCATATCAGCTAGCACCGGCAGCTCACTACATTGACATCCAAACACACGGTAGAGGAGTCAAGCACTTCCCCGTACAGGGGGGATTAGAACCTCCTGCTAATTCCTCAGCCACTTCACGGCAGCCATCTGCATCAACAATCCTGTTCACATATATCACCCCAAACACAGAAAGAGAAGACAAAAGCATGGGCGGGCAAGCCCTGCAGGCCAGAGACAAGCTGGATCCTCAGGCTTGTGGCCCAAATCACACAGTACACAGCAAATATACGACCAATGCTCCAACGGGTTTAGCTGCAAGTTGCTATAAAGCATGTGCACTCCCTTAAGAGGGAGAATGCACGAATGCTCATTTTCAGCCAGCGCTCTGTGAAAAATGAATGAGACATCAGAAACCTTCACCTGTACGGTACATGGGTGTTGCATGAACAGTGAAAAGATATACAATATTATTTAGTTAAATAGTTTTCCATTCAGTACAGGGACATGAGAACAAATTCCGAAAGGACCAGTGTATCACCAATTCTAGCTGGAAGTACTTGATGAGTCGGCATTCCTCTGCCTTGTAGTCTTACCTGCTAGCATAGTGTTCGATTCGAGAATGAGTATCATCGTGGGAAAGCTGGGGAGATGAGGCAGGCCTGATGGGGGGGAAAAAATGCCAGGTTAAAATTACGGATTAAAAAAAAACTGCATTTTTCATTGCTTCCTTATGCCAATGTCACTTTCTTGCGAATATGAATCGGGGCTCAAACAGTTATTTTGGTAGCTCCTCTAGTGGAGAAAGTGTACTGTTCTTCGACTTATTGGAAAGTACAAATGACTGTGTTGAGCATTTTTTGGAGACTTCGCTCAACGAGTACATATATTTCACCATCCATGGGCTAAGTGTAGTTTCCACCTCGCGTCTGTAGAATGATGCACTACACCTTTCATCTTCAAACTATTGATTGAGCTTCACACTTAATGGCATTGATAATCATGCTCAAATGTAGATCTTTGAGAGTCAGCATGGACTCCCATAGACAAAGAAAGAGGCTGGCCATCCCGCTCTCCAGACCATGTTCAAAAGCAGAACCTTTAGAATTTATGAAAAAGAATCTTTCTATTGCCCGGACATTATATGAAAGATGGGCCTCATGACCAGATTCATACTACTCCTGCTCGACCCCACCTCGAAAGTGTAATACACAAATGTGTTGTCTTCGAGAACGATCGACAAATAATGGAACGGAAATTTACACGGTGGCAAGTGATAAACATTGAAGCTTTTTTGCATTTGAACATGGAGAAACATTGTTACGCTGGTTTATTTCCTCCCCCTCTCCCACACTTGGCAACATGCTTTAATGGTATTCTTTCCGAATGACTTTGCTGGCTTTGTCAACGTTCAATTACACAAGTCTTTACGAAGAGAATATAATAGATGGGTGTGTTTTCATTTAGCTGTGCCTTGGGGTTTATTAACCTTTGCAAATGGAAGTTTACTCTCATGCTGATTTAAAAATAGCACTAATCACACATGTGTGACTGCTCAAGTGGTAATTTATGCCACTCAGGTTCCTACTCGTCCTACAACCAAATAACACCATGAGTCGGGGAATATGTATGCCCATTAGCAAGAGCCTGGGGTATGCGTTTTACTCATGCAGCAGGGAGGGGGTGAGGGGATGAGGCATTGTGGATTCTATCATAATCTGCTTCTTCAACTAACTTGTTTAATATTAAAGTCGCAAGAAGTTTCAATTTTGAAAATATAATGAGGAAAAATGCTATGAATAATGGAATCAGACTCTTTTCTATAAAATATGCCTGTTCGTGGACAGAATAGGAAACCACACAGACTTGTCAAGTCAGGATCTGCAGACTCCAAGTAGCAGAAAGGGCACAGGGGACATCATCTCTAGTTTTAGTACTAGGGTACACAGAGGTATTACAATGGTGTTCTAAGGAGAGATTATGTTAACTTGAATAACAGACGTACAGTACGACTTCACAGCTATGAATGAGACGGGACCAAAAAGATTAGAGAAAAATGAAGCCGTTTTTTACTAATGCCACATTAGGACTCCGGACATCTGGTGCAAACTCGGTGTGTAAATCTTGGAACTTGAAATAGCCAAAGAGCAAGTGGTCAGGGCAGTGGCAGGTTTTGCTAGTAGTGGAGGTATACAGCTCCTCATTGAGCACCATCCAACACCATCTCTACTCCGCGAGCGGCAGAGAGGGCACACCAGGGCCTGAAATAACCCATCTCGAGGCCCACTTCCACCTTAACAACTGGTCATCAAGGATGCCTTTGGTGCGCTAGTCTCTTGGGGGCTGGCCATGCTGGAAGTATTTGGCATCTAGTAGACCATATTGATTTTACTTGGTACGGGTTTGTGTTTCTACATCAATGAGATTTGGGTTTTAGAGTGTGGGTGGTCTATCTCTACTCATATTGCTGTGTATGTGTGCAATGAACTCAAAAATAAATTTGAAATTGTACTGATGCTGAAGTATGGAGAATATGTGTAGGCATGTGATGAATCACTAAAATGATGCTTTTGAACATTTGACTATCGGCACAGACTCAGAATATTTGAATAGTAGCATGTGAAGAGTCCGGAATTAACCTCTGACACATAAAACATGGTTTTGGCTAAATACTTTTATTTATTAATAAAAGGGGTTGGGAGAATGCCTTGCTGTCCCTTCGCTAGAGGAGTTTCTCCATCTAAATTCAAAGTTAAGGATCGGTCAATGTCAGAATGTCCAAAACAAAACCGCCATTTGTGTCCAAAGTCCTATTCTGACCATCAAATTCTAATGAAATACATTTTGAGGTGAAGGATGTCTTTGGCCTTCAGTATTTTAAAAATGTTCAAAAAGGAATAACTCCAACAAAATCTCCGAAGGATTTCCCCTTAATCGGTGGGTGTCTCCCTTCCCCTGGACTCGTCTTAACAAGTTCTTGACAATAATAGTTCTCGTCTTCCCTCTTAATCAATACCAAAGTTACATATATATTTGCAATTGCCTGGTATACTCTGCTGCCAGGAGTTCTGTCTCTCCAACACCACTTTTGATAATTTACCACATTAGCCCCTTTTGCAAATTCCTTTTGTCCACGGTATACTTGCCTTGTTAGTGTTTTGCTCACACTTCCAATCATTTACCACTTCAGTATTGTGGGTTAATTCAAATTGTCCAGTAAAGATTTTCTTCTGATGAAAATGTGCTTTTAACTTCTTACTTTCAATTTTAATAAACGATTTCCTCTCCTTCTGATTTGGGTTGTTCAAACTTTGAGATACGGTGTCTTCGCCAATGTGCCCTGGTGTTCCCTTCATGTCAGTGTGGACTCACCAGCTCTTCATGGCGTTTCCTGCTCTGTTTGCAGTCCGGGGTTGACAGCCGCTGGAATATTTCTCCCTCGCGCTGCTCAGCTTTTGCTTTCCTTGCTTCCCGTGCATCCGTTTGGACTTCTCCTCTCCACAGGGGTCTCTAGTAAGTTTCTTCTCATTTTTTTCCACTGGCAAACGCCCAGGAGCCTTTCACTTGCTTGTGGCATTCCAATGTGGAATCCTTCATGCCAACGACTTCTGCTCAATGCATTAGCCGGTTGGCTCCAACGTCCTTCTCTCAGCCTTTCGGTAATGCAATGAGCTGGTGCCCGCTCCCACCAGTAGTCTGCCATTTCTTTTATGATCCTGTTTTAAATGTCCTGGGCACAGGTGCATGCTCCCAACAACAAGAGTGTTGCCTGTACTCAGGACTTCGTCCGCTCTGCATTCCTCCATTCCTCTTCTTGGTTGCAGTATTAAGGTGTTTCTGGGAACTGTAGTTCCTTTTAATTAACAACGATGAAGATATTGGGGGAATTATTTTAACATGGTTTGAGAGCAAGTTACAGTTTGTAGGTTGGTTTGGAGATTTCATTGAGAGAAATCCAGCACCCTCATGTGAGGGAGCAGGGACAGAATCACAGTAGGCCATTATGGTGTTTTATATGGGAGATTCATCCTGTAGAGAGAAAGGGGGATACCATGTCTAATCCCTGGATACTGTGAAGGCATCATGAAGCAGACACAGACAACAGGTTCAAGTTTGGCCCACAAAGTTGTATTAACTTAGGATGCAGGGTTGGATAAGGCCTAACTTGCCCTACTTAAATAAGGACAGTCTGTGTCTGGAAGTCCAAAGTAAAGTTCTGCGTGTCCAAAACCTATACTTGCCCTCACGTCTAATTGTATACAATGTGTTGGGATGTCGGCAAGCAAACAACACATTTTCAAAGTAAATTCAGAGCTTCTTCCAGCTTGTGGCTTAGAATCAGCTTCCACTTCCACAAGTTCAAAAGGCACAGCGTTCCCTTCTCAAAGAGTTCAAATCCTCCGACTTTTAAACACCCAATTGCCTGGGACAATTCCCAGCTTTCAGGAGGTTGTCATTTTTCACAAGTTCATATAGGCAGTTCAGTTCCTTGACTTCAAAACACATAAGAGGTGGTTGTAAAACACAAGCTTCTTTTCAGTGGCTCTTCTACAGAGATGCACTCAGCCTAGGCACAGTTGTCGGACCACACGGTCACGCAACCAATGCCCCTTCTTGGCTTCTTTTCCATCAACTCTATGACACTGCTTCAACTTGACAGTGAGGTTTGATTCAGTCATCTATGTCACACTTTGTTGCAATCTCCTGGCTGTTGCAAATGCTTGTTTTCTCATATAATACATTTTCCGGAATGCTCTTGGCTATTGCCAATACTTTTTAGCTCATGTAATACACAGTTCCTTGTATCAGGCAGATTCCCAATCTTTCTTTTCTTTTTGGTATGTTCAAAACTTGAATCTGCTCTGAGGTATTCAAAAGTACTTGCTTTGCTTTGCTTTTCACTTCATTCTATATTCAAAAATACTTGCACTACTTTCAGTTCATTGTAAAATCACATTCATTGCCTGACTCTTATATATGCTGGCCAACCCGGTGCCCCCCCACTCTGGTTTCAACCACTGGTTGGCCTTAAGGCTCTTCAGCAAGGTCTTCAACCGCCACTGGTTTCTCCTGTTCGTGCGGTCCCTCCTGCCTTCTCCCAGCAGCTTCTCGTGGCTCTGCTCACCCAGCATTGCTCCTCCTGCAGCTCTGTATCCTTCCAACCCAACACCACTTTGTCGGTCCGGTCTTCCTCTTGCAGTCGGTTACTGGCTACCAGTGATCTCCCGCTTTGCTTCCCGCTGTATAAACTCTGCAATCATGAAAAAGTGTCCGAGCAGTCCTCCTGCCCCTCCACCTATCTGGCTGGAGAGGTCTGCCTGCATGTAGCAGTCCATTTCACTGCCTCCACAGCTGACTCCATTTCTAAATGGATGTTTTCTTTTAAAGCTCTTGCCACGATACGGAGTTCAGGAAAAACTAGATAGTTCACCATTAGAACGGTAGTTCTGCCTTACTCGTGCTGTCCTCCTCCTTGTCCCAGTACACAGATGAGGCAGATATTGGTCTGTATCACCAAATTGAGGCTAAGTGTTTACATTACAAACATGAGGCTATGTCCTTTCCTAGTTGGTCTCTTCCTCGTCCCAGTGTTCAGCTGGCATTTCTTGGTGACAGTTGGGGGGGGGGGGGTGGCGAGGGGAACAGGAACAGGGTTGACAGCCTACAAAGGATTGCGGGATAGAGGGTTCATCCCAAAAGGGAAATAGGGGATACCATGTCTCACCTAGGGGCGACCTTTCCTCGCTCCCCAAGTCTCCTCCACTCAGGTGATCCTCACTTACATATCCACCCCCAGGGTCAGGATCCAAAAGTGATGACCTTTTCCTGGCCACCCGAGAGGAGGCTACAGGGGGAAAAGATGTGCAGACGCTCTCAGGTTCCTCACAATACCATCATTCCTTCCCGCAGGTTATCTCCTCCCATGTGATCCTGCCTCATGTAGCCACCCCATGGGAGGTCGCGAAAACAGTGATGGTGCCATCTGATTCATCACAAACACCTGTCCTTGATTTATGATATTTTGTTTTTTTATATGTTGGCTTTTATGGGAAATATTATCGAAATAAAGCAGAAACTAAATGATTTAGGAAAGTATTGGGGCCATCATGATTTAAGGACAGATTCAGTTTATTGGCATGGGGCAGCACTAAAGATCACAACTAAAGTTACTTTTCCTACAAATGTAAGAAAACCACACATTTTAAGTATCAAACAAGAATACCAATTACCCCAACAATTAAAACAATCCGGGATGTTTCTGACTTTGTAGAGTTGTCACTAGAATTAATGTTACTTATTTATGCAAATTGAACATTTGACTCTGCAGTAAAATGGTTTCCATCTTTTACTGCTTTACTGTATCTAAATGTCCAACACATCTGAACATATTGTAATAATGGTCTTATAGAGCTTACCATTCAAGTACTTGTTTCTATGCGAGAAATTGTTTAGCATGCCCCTTTTACCATAAAAATCTCATTACAGAAAAGCAAGGGGGTGGAATAAAGTTTCTTGCGTCTTGCAGTTGTATTCTTAAAATCTAGTCAATAGAAAAGCATACGCGAGTAAACATCAAAATACTGGGCTCAGGTACACAATTTGTAACAATCATATACATCCAGGCCTGGGAATGGCGATGCTAGAAATAGGACGTCCACTCTTACCAAAGCAGCAGGCTTATGTCAGACAGTTAGGTAGGTGGAAACCTATAAAACGCTGCAAGTGCTAATGTCAGGTCCCAGAGCTGTCCATCAACAAAGGTAATAATTTTCTGTGGTACAGTCAGGTCTTTAAAATTCTTCCTGAAGATCTGATAATCAGATATGTCTTGAATTGAAAAAGAGAGCTAGTTTCAGAGTGTTGAAGCCTGGACAGCAAAGGTTTGTCCCCCCTAGTTATGTCTCTTAAATTTGGAGGGGTAGTAAAAACTTTAGCAGAGGCAGATCTAAGATGCATAGAGCGAAGAGCGGGAGACATGTGGTCACATCTTTTAAGATGGAAGATCAGTCATGCAGCCGCATTTTTTGAATGCCCTGCAATTTCGCTAGAGGTTTTTAGACAGCACTAAATGGCGTTGCAGTGGTCAAGGTGACTAGATATGAATGAGCTAATTAGCTGGACCTTCTCTGAATAAGAAAAATACCTCAGGAAGCACTTCAAGGTTTTCAATTGAAGGAAGCACCTGTAAGAAAACTTGCTAATTTGTCCATCTAGGGACATATCGGGTTCCAGCCAGACTCAGAGGTAGCTTACTAGATCTGATGGCCTAGGGCAAAGTACCAATGCAGGGGGCCAGAAATCAAATTGGTACAGATATATTGATCTTTTTTGGTTTACAATTAAGTATTTCTGTTTTTTGCTAATATATTTGAAGACAGTCGTCACCCAAATCTTCACTTGTTCAATACTGTCCTTGAGTAGATCGATCAGATTACTTCTAGAGTTACTCAAACTCAATAATAGCTGGGTGCCATCAGCGAACATGTAACAAGTAATGGTAAAACTACGCACTAGCTCTGACAGATGAATATAAAGATTAAATATCAATGGACTAAGTGAGGGAGGATCTGTGAGGGACCCCACAGGTGATATCCCTCACGGCTGCAAAAAAAGTGGGGAGATGCACGGTTTGTTTTGAATTCCTTACAAAATATTGAATCCATTACTAAGCCTTCCCTTGTAGTCCGAGCTCATAGATCTGGTTTAAAAGGAAGTTCTGGTCAACCATATCAAAGGCTCCAGATGTATCCAATAGTATGAGCACACCCATTCCTCCAGCATCCATACAAAATCCTAGATCTAGCGCAGCAAGACTGATTTTGTGTTATAGCCTGGACGAAAACCAGCCTCAATGTCATCGAGCCAACCAGCTTCTTCAACAAAGGTTTGAAGTTGTGATGTTAGTACAGCCTCAAACAGTTTCCTGATGTATAGAAATTATGCAGTTGGCCAGTTATTTACAGGTAGTGCAGGATAGAATGAGTTTTTTATAATTTGTTTTTATTAAGGAGTGGGGAGACAACTGCTCATCTAAGTTGGTCAGGCACTTTGCCCACTTTCAGTGATTGATTCATGATTAGACCTAGATCGGAAATTACACAAGAACCAGTGGTTTCATAATTGTGGCTTGGCAAGGATAAAGGAGAGCCTGAAGGTCGCCAGTGTCCACCCATTTCAATGAGTCTGGCTCGGATATAGTGGAAAAAGAATCAAAGATTATGCATTGCTTATAACTAATCACATTTTTATGTGAAACGAGAACAGGGGCGTAAGTAAAGATAAAGAGGAATTAATAGATTTAATGTAATCAAAGAATTGGGCTAGGTCCGCACAGAACCTTTGAGGCGCGGCTGCATAGATTATGGGAGCTGTGGTGCTTAGTTCACAGAGAACTCAGAACAGCGCTTTACTTCCATTAGATCTAGTTAAAATCTGATTTGAGAAATGTGTAGGTCTACATCTGTTGAGTTGTTGCCTGTCAATCACTTTTTGCGGCAGCAAAGTGGGTTACGATCTGATGCAATGAGTCAGTAAATGCAGTTCATAATGTCGAAACATCTTTGATCAACGTCTAAGTGACCTGAAAATGATTGAGAAACGCCCTGGGAAATTGAACCAAAATGATCTTAAGATACCTTACACCATTTCTGCATCCTAATTGAGGAGTGTTGATATGGTTTATTAATGATCAAATTGGAAGCCTTTAGATCAAAAGGTATAAACACATGATGACAGAAGAGCCAGCTACAAGTTCCATGTTGCCAACTTTAAAAGTACACCTGTTCAGATTCAAATATTTTACACAAATTAAAAACACTGCCCCGGACATAGTAATGGAGTGCACCCGTTAAATAATAAAAACAAATACTGTGCTGAAAATATGTTAAACCAAAACACATTTCCTTCCAAATTTACGTCCTACATATTTTATTAGACTTGGGAACTCTGTTATTCCACCCTACTATGGCAGACTTTAAAAGGAGATACATAAAAAAAGGAAGGGGATGAATATATGCGAGAACTGAAAGTGAAGAACATAGCGTTACAGGCAACGGCAACAGCAGAAGAATCAGCAGCACACTTGAGCAAAGCAAAGGTACTCACGCAGAATCTATTGGCCAGAAGTTGATCAGAGTAACAGGACTGCAAGACAAAAAATGAGCAGGTGAAGAGAGAAGGGCAGAAAAATCAGCAACAAAAAATATCATGAAACGATGTATTTGAAAAAATAGACACAAAATAAATAATTAAAACAGATGCAAATGACCATGAAGGCAGCCACAGGTGACAACAAAGAAAGGCATTTTGAGCACACAAGCTGCTGAATGCACCGTTTGCAAACATGTGATTGTTACAAAATGGTTGCTACCAAGGTTTGCCATTTTGAAGGGGGCAGGATGCTTTTAATGACGCACATGAGCAGAACGAGCCCAAATCAAATGCAGGCATCTCGTTTCACATTACACAGGCATTGGTGGGCGGACATTTTCATTTAGGATGCAGGAGCGCGGTGATAAAGGTCTTTTAAAGCATGTAAGCTGCTTGTACTGCTTACTGCAAGTGCCCTCTCTAACTTCAATTTACCCAGCTCTCTTTACACTTTCAAATATCTTGATTTGAATTCAAACCCCCCTTGGGCCTGGCGTATTGAAGCCTAACGGGTTTCCTTTCCAGAGGTGAAAAAAATATTAATATTACTGCAGGCCTGCGACTGGTGGAGCAGCCAGTGTTACCTGCACTCTTCGCTATGGATCCAGTGACAAGGCCAGTGCCAAAGGATTTTGCTCATAATGTATCACAGCGAAAGCTTAGTCTAGATTTATTGAGCATAAATATCTTAAACAAATAAAAAAAATGAGAAACATATCGACTGCACTTTCCATTTTATCTTGTACATGTGGTCAGGTAAAACGATACATGACTGAGGCTGAGCTTTTCAGGTCAACTTATTTGAGGTAATGGGCACAAAGGGAGGTACAGATTTGTTCCTGTAGACGTTTTTCCCAAGGTTTCCCCAAAATCCCGGGCTCCACTTTTGTCCCCTAAACCAGACATCAACATTGTTTGAGGATCACATTGAGAGGCAGACATGCCAGACCACAAAAAATTGCTTCTATTGCCAAGAAAGTATTGTTTATTATGAGCTGACTCTGGTATAATATAGGGTTATTCTTAATGGATTCCTACTGTGTTCAATAGGGGGAGTCGCCTTTTTTTGACGTAATAAAACCTCCTTTAATGCATCCTGGAGGATGGGAGGTATCTTACTGTTCTCAATTGTATTTAGTCTGGTGGTACTGCATTTCCAAGCTTCACAGCCACAACTAAAACTAGCTTTTCTGAGACAATGGCAGGAAATAAATCCGAATAAAAATACCAAAAAAACAAGCAAAATAGTCCACCACATAACACGACAGATGAAACGTATGCCTCTGCTACAGCTCATGGGACCCTCCCTGCTCTGGTCCTTTTTCAATCACATCAAAAGAACGGCCTGTAACCAGTATGAGCAATGCACTGCTGTGAAGTATAGCCGCAAGTGAAGAAAAGACTGATGAGGAACATGATCAAACCAAAGCTTCCAAAGGTGGGAGATCAGTTCGTTGGTTCTCATTAGGAGAGGACCACTTCTCAATGGATCAATTCCGGGCTGATTTTCTACTGAATGATTGGCCATGTGCTAATAACCCACCATTTCCAAACACCATTGTTTCTCTGTAGTTTAGTACCATGTTGGTTAATTGGAGTTTTCCATGTGGTCATGAAAGCAACTGCAGCAACGAACCAAATATCTCACCAAACTGAAAACTCTTCAGCAATCCTGGAGGTAATTTCCATCGACATAAAGCTTTAATGCACCTATATCAAACAGTTTGTCAGACATGTATGGCGTGCTCTCTTTTGAGGGTTGGACTTCTAAAGTTGTTTTAAGTATAGTGTCAATGTGCAGGGCTGTGTGCAACATATGTAGGCATACAGACAACTTATTTCTTGAAAACGATACTAACGTTTAAGGACATACAACGTTACATTCTTAAGTGTTCCTTATTAAGTTTATGTTTTGACCATTCGGTGAATACATTTTTAAAAACGTGTTAAACAAATATTACAATGTTAGATTGCATTTATTTTATGTCCGCGTGTGAGATCCTCTCTTATTTTACACCACAACTACTCACGTTTCCATGTTGTCCCCCTCTAAGACTGTCTGCACAGGTAGGTAGCCCATCCTAGGGTGCTTGGCAAAATATCTCTTTGTCCGAAATTTATTCTTGAGGACCTTGGCAAAGTCTCGGACATCTTCCCCGGATGTAGTCTGAAAGCAAAACCAAAATGAGGAAGCTAATTACAAATTAAGATAAATCCGGACTTTTTTTTAGCAACATTAAAAAATCACCAATGCCCCTGGCAGCACAGTCAAAGAATGGCATATTCCCTAGGGTACATTTATACTTTGGACACATCTTTAGTTGGGGAAACGTTATTTTTCAACGTTGAAGGTCTGAATAGAATCTTGAGAATATTTTGCAGAGAGGATTATTTTGCATTAGTACCATGTGCGGTTACGGCAGCAAATCAGGTTGCTCCAAAAATGAGCTAATCTAATCCAAGCCCAGATTCAAAGCAAAGGTGGCACTGCTCCCTCCTTCCTGACTGCTACTCACGCCATGCTCCCCTCCCACCTCTCGCCACTGCTTCCCTGTGCCTCCAACACCATGGCCCCACTCAGGGCAGTTTCTAGCCAAATTGGTACCCAGGGCGAAACACTACAATGCACCCTATCCCCTTAACCCGCCCACCAGCACACACCACTGCCAAACTACACCTCTGTGTTGCACGACAAAACCCCTCCTCAATATCAATAAATAATTGCTATACAAATGAAAGTGGTTTCATTACATTGTCATTTAAGTACATTGCAGAAGAAATCTGTGAAAAAACAGCTGTTGCTGCCCAAGTAAATGGTTCTTCCGTCACACGCCCTTAGGGAAGGGCTTGCCTGAATGTAGTTTCAAACTGTCCGTACGGGCACATTGTGGTGTAACCAGCATGCCAGGTTCTAAGGGCCCACTATTATGGGGGTTTTCCTAAAGTCCTACTGGTAGTAAGACTTTAGTAAGTGACCTGAGAGACCGGTGTGTGATAAAGTGAACGAAGTAGCAACATCATATTACAAGTGAAGGCTGCACGCATGTGGATGAGACGCGAGGAAAGGCAGACCCTTGAATGAATTTTAAAGTAAAATGCAGCTGCGAGATCAGCGATACTAAGTAACGTAGTGGTCCGGTCAAAGGAAGTAGGCCATTCAAAAGTCTCCATGAAAGGTACATTGTTTGAAGCTAAAAGGCGAATAAACGGCAAGAGTGAAAGTAAAATAGTTAACGTTGAGTCGAAGTGGTCCTGCAGTGGTCTGTAAGAAAACCACGCACATTCGAAAGACTTCCAAAAGGGGTCCAAGCCTGGCACAGGGAGACCCGAAGTATGCTAAGCTTGGGGAAGGGAGACCCCTTGCAACTTTGTGTTTGTACTTTGTCATAAGAGGTTGGAGCCCGGCAGAGGGAGACCTACGAGAACTGTATGGTGAAAGGTCTAGCCTGGCAGAGGGGTACCTTTATGAAAGTTTTGCTTGAAACATACATTTTGACATCAGAGAAAGACTAATGTGGAAGGCCGGGCGTGCCTCGATCCACGGTTTTGAGCTGTGTGGAAAACTGAGCCAGAGTGTCATCCTGCCCTCAAGGATCGCCTTACCCAGTGAGGCCCAACTTGGGGAGGTGAACTGGTTCAGCCACATTATTGTTTGAACACTGATTTTTTCCTTTTGCATGCATTTCTCCTTTTTACACTTTTGTACAACAGAAAGGGCAGGCATTAGGTTTTGTTAGCATAGGCCATTTTAATTTGACAGACCTCTCTAAGACTGGTTTATCATTTCATGGTTGCGACTACTCTTATCTTAGTTATAGGGAAAAATTGGAGTTTCTCCAACCCAAACATTTTCAATAAAGGTTTTACAAATTGTATCCATTGTGTCACTGTCAATACTTGTGATGCCATGCCTTCCCTACACTTACCCAGTGAGTCTACATGCTATTAGCCCTGGAGCGATCCTTCCCCGTTCACTGGTTCCAGACAGGCATTCAGTCACAGAGCAGTTAATTTTATTTGTCGAACAATTTTACAGCAGCGACCGTATCACTCGCTAGTGCATGGCAGCGGTCCCACATGCTATTTTGAATACCAAACCTTTGAGCAGCAGCAAAAATCCCATAAGGCAATGCCAATTGACTATAACATGAGACTTGTAACTCTATGGAAAGCTCAATCACCCGATGGGACAATATTGTTGAAAGGTAATACCTACAAGTATTGCCCAACCCAAAAGCGAATGAAATCAAGGCAGATATGAGTTAACCAATATTACCAACAACAGAAAGAGGCAAACGAATGATCTGCGAGTGCTAAAACCGGTTGCCAAGATTTCCTACAACATTGGGTGAATGTTGGTGTAGATTCACATTGCCAAAGACAAGCGAGGCATAGGAAGATCCTATGCTTGTCAATGTTTGGTTGCTGCTGTGGTGGGGAAACAAGAGTGACAAAAGAGGCTGCCCTTCTGGGAAGGATGTTCAGAAGGAGAGGAGCATTATTTGTCCAAGACTATTAAGAAGCACAAATTTGAACCTTGGTTTCCCTAAAGAGTTAAGAGTTTTGAAGCTGCAGTTTGCTGAACCATAAAATCACTTGTTGTGAAGCACTGTTTGGGCAGGGAAGTATACCTGGATGGTACACCTTTGGAGGAGTTGGCCTAGCATGCGAGTAAAATAGGTGACATTTGGAGAAGTGCTACAAGGTGGTCTTTGACAGACATTTTATGTGCTTGTGCTGTAGAAGAAAAGAGCTGTGTGAAGCTGCCCCAGGAGTTGTGTTGCTTTGAACTTATTAATTGTGGCAAATCATCCTGACCAAGACAATTACAAATAATGTTGCTATTGATGAACAGCAAAGTTGTTCTCTATCTGAAGAAGCTAAAGTATATAAAGGATGACTCTGATTCCATGTCCATGATGGTCAAGACTACATTATTTGATCTAGGCTTCAACCAGCATATTATCCAGCCTACTCCCAATAAAGGGAGGATTTTAGACTGGGAACTATCGCAGATCATCACCATCAGCGGTTTAGGAAACCATGCCCACGGTCTGACCACCATCTCCTGGATTGGAATAGGTCCACCTCTCCACCCCTCCACCCCTCCCATTAAAATTGCTCAGGAGAAGTGCTGGGTTTCTTATAGAAACCATCGCAAGCTTACCCCTCTGCCTTGGTGCCTTTTATTACACCTACCATTGACAACCTGCCTAACCTGCATTCTGCTGAGGAACTGGCAGCTGTTTACTGTAGAACACTTGAGATAGTGGTTGACAGAGTGGCCTGTTAAATCGCAGTTACTGAAAAAGCTGCCCAATAAAAATTGGTTCTCGGCCGATATCCACAACTTTATGAAAAGCAAGAATAAAGCATTGAAACAATGTGAAAAAACAAAATCCACTGAGGATAATATCTATTACCAGGCAGTCAAGGCACATAAAACCGCTATTTCCCTAGCAAACAAAAAAAATACTACCATCAATGAATCTTAGGGGCAGCCTCTAGCGCCAAGGAGATTTTTAGAGTCCTTAAAGAGCTTGAGGATCCCTGTCCTCTTCCATCATAGATTACTTAAGATGCCAAGTGGTGGAATGCCATTAAAAGAGGCACTATTGGACAAACTAAAAAACAGAGTCTAATATTATGATATGATAGGTTATTTATAACGCGCTTAATAGCCAGAGGTTTCTAAGCGTGGACCCGGGGATCAAACCTGTGGTGCTCTGTGTCGTCTTGCTTCCAAGGTGAGCACATTGCCCCTGAGCTATCTTCCCGAGATGGATATTGTCATTGAAAGCAGCATATGCAACAAAGAACATAATATGGTAGCTACAAATACCAATACATCTTGCCCCGAATGTAACTTTCACTCATTATCCGAGCATGACCTTGCCGACATTTTAAGAAAGTTAAAGCCAACAATCTGTAAAGGGGACATTTGCCCTGCCATCACAGTGAAGTCATGCGCCATGCAGATGGTTCCTCTTATAACTAAAATTGTGAACGTCTCATTCAGGGAAAATTGCATCCCAAGTGACAAACAGGCCTGGATTGCTCCCTAGATAAAAAAAAAAAAACTTTCTTTGATCCCAGTGTAGAGGAGCAGACGTATACATCTGCAGGAGATCCCATCTCCCTACCTCCCCTGTATTGGAGTCATGAGACCATGCCCTGTCTAACTTCAGCTACTGTACCAATAATACAGTGTGCATATGAAAGACAGTATCCATTAGGACAACCATATCGAATGTACCCTCGAGTTGACAACAGCCTACAGGAAGAACTCTCTGAAGGAATATGAGAAAGGGTTCAGAAGATGAACTGATGATATCATAAGAAGTGTGCACGATGTCCTGAGATACTGAACAAAGATGATGTATGGATCTTAGAGGACAAATGACGAACTAAGGAGTCTAGTGAACTAACAAGGTGGAAAAGAAGATTACACGCAGAATAAACCAAATCATGGTCTCTTGTCACGCAAATCAAGAATAGAAATAGAGTTTGAACTTGTAGTTCCAGACACGATAGCGAGTGCCCTCTCTTCCGTGCATTCCCAGGATGAGATAACTCTGCGAGGCCAAGTACAAAGACAATTTCATGGCAGAGGGCATGGATGATGAGATGCAGGGCTAATTGGGTGGTGAGGTAGCTTCATGTCCTATCTCCCTGCACCTGGGTGTTGGCTTACGTGCTGCTAACCTGAATGTTCCAGACATGGTACAAGCCTGCCAATCAATTATATTCATCCATATAACGAAGGACCCTATAGCTTGTGAGATCAACGAAACACTATCTGATTTTTCTGAGATGTCGTTTGAGTCGGTAGGCATATGTTGTCCACCTGCTAAAGGACAGCCAACAACAATCCTAGCTCCTATATGATTGTATATCTAAATGTTCCCTTAATCAATCCTGACCCTTGATTAGTGGTGTAGCTTTGCTGGAAATGTTGGGGGGGACATGACATCTGAAGAAAAGGTGCACCAGCCAAATGAATGGGGACACAATAGTGTGCCATGAAAGTTGGGCGGGACAAACACCCCTGTCCCCCCCTAAAATTACGCCCATGCCCTTGATAGGTTTTTACTATTGCCATGTAGTATGATGTCACTCCGATGCATAATTAAGTATAAGAATTGTATTTTTGTGGAAATCACTGAGAGACTGAGAATATGTCTGTTGATGTTGGTTGTAACCTCCCTGTTTTAGATAATTGTTAATCAAACAGTAACTTGCCATCTTCTTGAGTTTCTTTCCCCCGGTTATTTGGACTCAGAATTATTCTGGTGTAATCCCATCCAGCTATAAATGCGTATTCCAAGGGCCATAGGCTCACCCGCATGCCAGGTAATTATCTGCCCATCATCCAATGTCCCCCTATCTGCCTAAAATACTGGAAAAAAGTCTCACTTGCACATTGAGGAGTTCCTGTCTGAACAGGACATCTTGGGTCAGAAACAATCCGGTTTTAGACATGCTCTTAGCATGGAGTCTACCCTTCTCGAACTAAAAAACTAACATTTTTAAGACCTTGGAAAGTGGGAACACCACTATGCTTGTGCTGCTGGAAATCTCTGCCATGTTTGATCTGGTGGATCACACCATACTGGCGGAGAGACTATTTAGCTGAGCACATTTTTCCTCAATAGCCACTGAGTGGTTGAAATCCTTTTTGACCGAACGAAGGGCCAGGGTTTTCTTTAAGGATGCTCTGGCAAAAGAGTTCACCGTCACATGTGGGGTTCCGCAGGGCTTGTGCGTGTCACCTACTCTCTTCAACATTTTTATGTTTTTATGCTCCCTTTGTTTGAACAATTGGATGAAATGGGCATTATATATGCAAATTATGCGGACGACACACAATGCCTTGTCCCTATTACAAGGAATTACATCACTGACTACCACTCTGAACTCCACCTATGAACATTTCCAAACTCGGATGCAAGTTAATAAGCTTGCACTCAACGACTCCAAAACATAACTCATGGTTTGGGGTACTACCACACAGCTGTGTAAACTTAGTACAGAATATCAGTTATTTAAAGTTGTAAGCTGTAGTATTCTTATTGAGTCTAAGGTCAAAGATGCTTGGGGTCACTTTGGACCAAGAACTGTCCATGAAAGGACAAGCTAACAACCTTGTCTCCAGTACTTCATATAACCTGAAACTGCTTGCCCAGTTAAGCCCATTCCTTAATACCACCAATTGCGCTACTATAGCATGTGCCATCATAGGGGCAAAACTGGACTATTGTTCTAGCATATTGCTTGGTGTCTCCAAATATGAACTTACCCGCTTGCAGGTTATCAAACACAATGCTGTCCGAATTGGTGAGGGATAACATAGAACAGACCATTTTACTGCGGCCATGAGAGCCTTACATTGGCTCCCCGTCTCTAGTAGGATAACTTCTTGTGCGCACTGCATTACGCACAAATGCTTATATGGGGAGGCGCCTAAGTATTTGTCTAAATGCATCTTGCTGCTGCCCGCTCATAGAGGTCTAGTATTACCTGCCTTCTGGAGATACCAAGGACCAGACTCTCTTACATGGCTCAGAGGTCATTCCCTCACGCAACTCCTAGGATCTGGATTGCCCTTCCATTGGATCCGAGAACGCGTCTTCGCTCATTACCTTTAAGCAAAGGGAAAAAAATGTTCTTTTTTCTTGAACTCTCGTGATATATTTTTTCCTGATCTGACTCTTGCTTGTTCATTGTAGTATGTTTCGTCTTAGCGCCATTATGCCCCTGGGCCTGTGTTACGTGCCATACAAATAAAATAAAGAAGAAGAGCCTTTTTGTTTGCTTTGTTGAAACATCGGAGTGCTGGAGCTTTTTGTTTAACAATCGAACTTGCTAAGAACTGTGCTGGAACTTTGGTTCAGACAAGGATTTCCTTCTTTTTCTTTTCTTGCACTGTTTAGCAGAAAACTTGGGAAGTGGAATTTCCCCAGACTTTACGAGACTGTGGCTACAATAATTATTGTTTTGAATTGCCATGTATGTCCTTATTCATTTTGTGAATGCATAAGTGTGAGCGACAGGTATTCTTGATTAGAGTTTCCTTTAGTTATTTTAGGCATGGAAATCCTTGTTAGGGTAGGGATAGTGAGGCGTTTATCCAACCCTGTTATAATAAAATGGCATTTGTCGAGAAAACTTTACAAAGCTGTCTGCCTCACATTACTGACCCTTCACAATGCCCAGTCCTCAATACAGAAACATCTTTAGCACCACATAGACACCATTACCCAACAGGCTGGTGACTTGTACAGCACAAAAATCATTGCTGCACACATCACTGCATTGATTTGCCAGGGACTACTGTCTGCATGGTGACCCACAAAGAACCCTATTTTTCTAATCAAAGTGCCAAGTCACATTGAGGAGCCATCTGGTGTGTGTGTGCTAGGCAGTGGTTGGCTTGTTAAGGAAATGAAAAGACCTTTGATGCTGAGCGGATGCATTTAGTCAATGACCCAAAGCAGCCACTGGAATACTTAAGTAAGAAAATGACACTTAACCATCCCAGGCACTCGCCATATGTAACTAAAAAGTAATCTACAAAACAAATTGTTCTGGTGTGTCAAATAAAAAGACATGAAAATAAAGAACCTAATTTAAAACTATCTGTGTGACACGTTAATTCTCTTGGAATTATGCATACATTTGGTCAGCTAACTTATGGTTTGTTCATATTTCGAGACACCAAGCAATAGGCTAGAACAATAGTCCAGTTTTGCCCCTATGATGCCACATGCTATAGTAGCGCCTTCAGAATAAAAATGCCCCATGTTGAGTGCTTAACACTGAAATGTTAATCACATAATGTGTAAAAACAATGGCTTATCACTTATAAATTGCCCCCATTTTAAAGGCTGACAAAACAAAGGGCGAGGGCACAGGGTTTGTGTCTCCAGAGCATAGGGGAGAGAGTCACATTAAAGTCCCGTCCAATGTATAGGAGCATTCAAAAAGATTTAAATAAACAATAATAGTCTCCAACGGGGGCATACACGGTAAGAAGTCACCTTATGCAATCACATGGACCTGCATAGGAGAAAATAATGCTTCTTCCAGGTCCATTATTTCCCTCTCCATTATAGAAGGCATTGATTTTGCAATTCTTATATACACGCTGGATCTAATGATACAAGTCCTGTTGAACAATTTTCGAATGTATGGTTTTCATTTATTGCATCTTGATAAAGGTTTTTTTGGGAGGCTTCCACCCCCTCATTCATTTGCCTCCTTTCTTCAGAAAATTGTGTTAATTGCGGGTTCTCAAGCTAGCCGCCATATTATAGGTTAGAATTGTGCAGAGCTAAGAGAGCCGTTGGATCCAGTTGTACTGCTTTATAAGCTTACCAGATTTGGGTTGTTGCCCCTAATGGTTGGGATTCCAGTATTTCATGGTGGTCACTAATCCATTCAGCTTCGTTAGAAGATCAGGTACCTTTTATGAGACATCTTCTAGGACTAGTTTATGATGATTCCATTGCACTTCTAATTATATAGCCTACTGACAGTTTGGGTGGCCTCAATATGATTAATAGATATCCAAGTCAAACAATCAACTCCAATTTAACTGCCATTATCCCATCCCTCAGCTTCAAATAAAGATAATCTGTAGTCACACAGGTGTTGCACGTGCACAGTGGTGAATGTTAGTCCAACCTCTATTAAATAAATATGAAGTCATATGCTAGAGCTTGTAATGGACGGAAGAAACCAGACACAGTGTGTGTTAGAGTATCAGCGTGTTGAAGCTTTTCCGAAGCCTCCACATCCTTGCCACTTCGGTCTGTCCAGTAGCATGCCAGGCATCCAGGCATAGCATCTGGGGTGATCAACTAGTGTGTGGGGCAGTAACCTTCCTGTACATGGCAGGGCCTGAATGGGTATCCCCTAGGTATCTTCAACATTTATTTTTTCAGGCAGAGGGTGAGGTAAACCAGCTCTGCTGGTCTTTCCTATTTGAATCATGTGGCAAATGTCAAAAGCTGCCGTTTCCCCTTGATCATGGAAATTTAGAAAGACAATTGTCTTGGCCAGGTCCCCCAGCACCCCACAGAATTACTTGTTATCAATTTGTATATCAATTGTTTATACAAATCTTTCTTAAGAATCAGCATTGTACATTGAAACGGGCAGTGATAAAACTCTGCCTGAAAAAAACATGGCTGGATCACACAGACCCAGGTAATTTTTAAACCATCTCACAGCTGCCTTACCTTGCGAAACAACTAATGCATGTGATGGTAAATCAACTGCAGCAATTTGTGTAGTAGGCCAACCTGCTTGACTTTGCTCAGCTTTGTTTTAGACCTCTTCACAGCAAGAAGCTTCTCACAACGGCCATTTTAGTCCAGCAAACAAAGAAGATGGATGGTGATGGCACAGGTGTGTTGATACCGTTTTATCGCTCAGCAGCTTTTGATACAGTTCACCATCAGTTCCTCCTCTCAAGACTAGGGGAGAACGGTATACAAGGAACTATTCTGCAGTGGATTGCCTCATTCCCAGGTAATCTTACATACACAGAACAGTTGGATATGTTTACCTCCTGACCGATACCACAGAAGTAGGGTGTGCTACAAGGCTTTCACTGTCACTATAATTCTGCAACCTATACATTTGCCCCTGATAGAAATAATCTGGAAGTCAGGATTTGCCTTTTTTAATCATGATGAGGATACTCAAATACTGGTGAAGCTTTCTGCAAATGGAGACAATCAGAATCAAAGTGAAAAGAGTTTTGGTATCCATCACAAATTTTGATGGACATGACTTATTTAAAAACAATCTTAACAACACTAACATACTGGCTGTGAATTCCGTTATGAACCCCTGGAATTCCACATTCTGGCCGGTCTCTTTTGGCCCATCCCCGGATCCATCTTACAAATTAAAAAATCTGGCAACCATTCTTGTCTCTGAACTGGCACTACAGCAGGAGATTGTGGTTGTCTCTGAAACATGCTTTTCACCTAATACTGAAGACTGTCCTTCCACTTCTCTCTTTTACTCATCAGGCAATGGCCATCAAAGCCTTTGTCTCACCGCGTCACAGTATTTATCTGGGAATCTCATCCAGATTATTAGGATGTTTACCAAGATTCCAAAGTACTGCAGCTATGATGTTACTATAATTGAGAAGATTAGACAGAATTTCTCCTAGCCTCTCACCACTTCACTGGCTTCATGTGCCTAGTTTTCATACATAAAATGTCTTTTTGGCACACAAATCACAATTCTATCCTTCTTGTCAGTTTGGCAGGAAGGAATGCATTCCCATGTAGATGGGCGGATGGTCTTTCTGCGATTGCAGCAAAACAGTGGTATGCTCTTCCTAATTAGCTAAGGTTTCAAAGTAATTTGCTGATATTTAGGAAGACACTCCAGACCTATCAATTTAACCTTGATTAACTTAATCTCTTTGCTCTTTTTTCAGCAAATTAGCTTCAGCTCCTCTATAGTGCCAAGCTATCTTTGGGTGAATGCATTCACACACCCATTCAATGCAATAGAGGTTTGCAACTGTTCATTATGTCAAACGCTTAATGCTTATGTGTAGGAGAAGAGGCCTTTTCAGTAACTTTCACGCCCAACCCTTCAGCACCAACAAAAATCATCCTAATAAACTCCACAAACACAGGTATCGGACGTCAATCACTGTCTACCAGAAAAATACCATTATCAACCTTCATGTGCCAAGCCTATGTAGGATAAACCTTCTGGGCACTTTCTCTTCTTCTTTAGGGATCTACCGTACAATATCAGATTGATATTTACTGCACCACATCCACCGCATTACAAGGAAATTCCACAAACTTTTTGATGGGGTCTTTCTCATATCCCAATGAACAGCCTCACTCTGAAATCAACTGTGCTCAGTTTCATGTATAGCCTCTGCTGCCAACGCTATGCATCCTTGCCCTCACCGATTTCCTCTATGAACACACACATGACCATCTGCTTCTCCCAGCGATCTGGTACTTGATGGCAACTGTGATGAATTGCCATCTGGCAAGGTTGTAAAAGCCATTGCTTTGATTTTTATTAAATAATACAATGATGTGGGCAATTCCATCTGTGAGAGGGACATCTGTGAATCAGATTCCCTTTTCATAAGCTCTATGCCGGTGTACTTGTGATTTGCTGCATTAGTATCCTGATCGCACACCTGCTCTACCAATGACAGTACAGGTTCGGAGGCCACAGGTGCCCTCTTGACAGCTTATGTAGCCCCCACGTCTCTGCAGTGCATAGGCTGCATTTAGAATAGTCACCCCTGATCCAAAAACTACATAACCCTAAAGAGGTTGTCCTGGTAAATAATAAAACTGTAAAAATAAGCCATGTCTCAGTTAGGGTATGGCGGCCCTCATCTTTCTGAGTAATCCCGTCACATTAAATTGATTTTGCACATGTTTCAGCCCAGGACACCGACTCCACAGGGCACTGGCCTGGGAGCCGCAAGCAAGAGGCGCACCCATTCACAGACCTCACACAAGGATGCTGCATTTCTAAAGGCCCTTTGATCTTATTGAGAAATGGATGGAGCGGACCTAGGATAGTCCGAGAGGGGCCTGTGCATTTATTGGAAGATGTTGCATCTTGATTCTTTCTGCCTCCGTTTCGTTTTCCCTTTCCTGTTCCCTCCACTTCCTCTCGTGTAAAGCACTTTGGGTGTGACATCATAAGGGCAATGGCCACCCATTTCAAGAGCAGAGGTTGGTCCCCTAAAGCAGGCTAGTTTAAGCCCAATCACATGGGGGTGTTTGCCAAAATAAAAAAAAGAGAGAAGGCTTCCGACCAGTTCTTCAAATCATCGGACTCATCTTGAACCAGCCTGCTGAGAGAGCAGTACTTTCTAAAGTCCTCCACTTGTGGGGAGAAGGCAGAGGTTCCAAAGGCAGAAGCAAGATCTACTCCCAACCATTTCCAGGGACCATTGGTGGTGAACACTGTTGCTGGACCAGACGTCGGCCTCTCTGCCAGCCACTCTGTGCCTAGGACCTCACTGTGCTGCAGGTTCCCTGAAGATGTGTGCCAGCCTTCCCCATGTTTGGGAGCCTGGGTATGCCTGACATTGTCCCTCAAGTGGGGCTCACAGCACCGGGATTCGAGAACAGCAGAAATCCCGGTTGTCGCCGACAACCCGAACCATCATTCCAGCGCATCTCACCATCAAGCAATCCAGCAGGACCCACTGATGCTGCCCTTTGTAGTCCATTGTTCTTCGAGCCGCCATCCACTGTTCAAAGCGGCTCGCCACTGCTCCAGCAAAGAGCGTTGTTTCCTCTTGTAAGGAAGGCATGGTATCATACAGTAAGACAGACACGTGATCACAGTTCAAGGGTGTTTGTTAAACTTCAATTAGGTCTGAAAAACACCTATCTAATCCCAAATCTAAAGATGGGAGCAAGCTACAACCATCAAATAATAACGCAGTCCTAGTGGTGTCTTGTTAAAATAAAAGGGCCTATACTAATAAACCTATTGCCAATCCTTACTTCCAAATACAAACAGTGTGGGAAACAATGTTATGCAAAAGAAAAGTGTTCAAGAAATGATATGTCAGAATATTCAAGCCGTGGGCCTTCATTCCGTGTGCCAAATTTATTCAATTTCTTTCAATTGATCTCCCTCGGGCGGGCTCAGACAAAATGTGTATAATGTTATTACTCCTCAGCTGGATACCTTACAGAGACCTTCGATTGAGCACCCACATGGTGTTGGACCACTCGTTCAAAGGTATTGTAGCTTGCTTTAAAGTTCAGTCACTCATCAGTTTAAATTCATTATTGTCTCTTATCACATGCGTTTTAACAATGTTCATTCCAGCGCTTGCCAGACAATGTAGCTGCTTGCAACCTTGGCTTCAACACAGACCGGTCTTGTATTGGTCTCCCCAACTCACCAGCTGTGTTGCTTTCACTGAAGCAGATTTGTTCTTGGAGCCAAGGACAGTACCACAGTGGCTGGAGATTCTCCACGCCTTGATTACTGACACAGGAGGGCCCCGGGTACCTCTGACACACAATGCAGGATTCTGCAGCCTGGTTTCCTGGTCTTATGCTCTCCATTCTCAAGGTTTCCTGAAATTAACAGTTCCTTGTCAAAAAGGTAAAGGGAACTTCTCTCCTTGCGACCCCCTTCTGTTTCGCTGTCTTTCTCCTCTCGTTAAGCTGCCATTTTGGAACTGCTGTTTCCTCATGTGCTTTGCCTCGCTCAGCGTGTGCTCTCATACTCTGCCTTTTATCTGTGTGGGGAAGTGTAATGAAAGTCAGGTGTGAGTGATTGTTGGCAATTGCCTGACCTCGCCTGACCATAGTATTGGACATGTCAGGTTCAGGGCTCTGCTGTTAGTCTGATTCTCCTCAGAGCAGGCTGTTAGTGAGAAAGTGTTCATGTTGTAAAAGGAGGGAGTAGAGTTCCTAAATATCCTACAGGGTAGGATGGGATAAAGGTGTTATAAGGAAGGGGATACCCCATCTCACGATCCAGTGTCCCACTCCCACTCGCCGAAGAACCCTCACCCAGGTGATTCTCCCGCACTAGTCCACCCCCAGGAACTGGGTCCAAAAGCGATGCTGTGTCCTGGCCTCCAGGATGACAATCTCGGGGGCTAGTGGGTGAGACACCTGGTTTCTCTCACACTGCTCGAACTACGTTTTGCTGTCTTGCCTCGATTGAGTCACCATCCGAAATGCCAGCTTCTTCAGGGCTGCTCCTTTGAGACGTCCATCTCGATGCTGGTGTTCCTTGAAACATGACCTCCGAGCCTTCACATCGAACTGATTCTGCTGCACATCTTGGTACCAGTCCGACCCCCGTTGACCTTCGACTGCTGAAACAGACCTGGTAACCACCCGATCCGCACAGCTCAAATAGAAGCTATGAGATTGCATCCCCCCTTCAGTTTGACCCACACTTAATGCCAGCTTGCTGCTGGACCATTGCGAATGCTGCATCTGCGGCAGTGCAGAGAACCGCAATTCAACTGTGTTGAACCCTCCTACATCCCCAATCTATTTGACCAATATCCACCCCCCTGGTCATCTTTGGGGTCCGGGAGACTGGCAAGGTAATTTTTGTTACACCTTCTTGCAACTTGAAGAAATATTCTTTTGAACATTGTAGTATTTTGAATGCCTTTCCTCCCCTTGTCTCACCGCCCAGAGTGCTGCATCTATGCTACTGTGCATATTCTGCGTTTCTTCTTCAAGGGTGGGTTTTTACAGTGCTTTCTAGTTATTATTGTACATGGTGTGCATAATTAAAGTATACATTTTATAGAACCTTGATTGGGCATTCCTTTATTTTGGACTGTTTGTGTTATTGAACCACATCCACGCTCCTCCTTCTCTCAGCCAATGTAACCACAAAAGGCAAGGAAGATAGAGGTCTTGACACTGCCAGTTTTGCCTTTATGATTGTGTTGGCTCTTGGTTTGCAGAAGCCTGAGGACAGAGTGTGTTTTTTTTAGCCTCTGCTTATCCTTGTACTCCTGCAGGGATGAAGCCAATTTGTCAAAGCAACAAACTGCAATGCTTAAACCTACCATGATTGCACGTCTCAATCCTCATCCCATGCACCCACAACAATCTCACTTCACTTTCTTTCACTTTAACCACCACCTCGTCTCGCAACCATCTGCTCAACATATGTAGAAACATTTTGATATTCATTAACCCTGAATTGCAATAATCCACAGCAAATAACTGCTGGTCTCCCAATGCGTTCATTGCCTACTCCATTTTCAGCTATATCTCACGTTACCGAAATGCACTTACATATTGACCATGCCAACGCCTTGTGGTCTGACTCAGTGTATTACAGCACCCCAAACTATTGTTAAAATGTGTCCGATGCCCTATCCTCCAATCGCACAGGAAAATGCCAACGTATCTCTCTCTATCCACCTTTGCAACCATCTATCGCTCTCACACGTCACGGATTTACCACACCTAAGCCCATCCTGCTACCTCCAGATTCAGATCACCCTCCCCCCACTACTGCTCAACTGAGCATTCTGACCCTCATCCTAATCCACTATTTGATCCTCCACACCTCTAAGGTGGCACTGCATTACCACTACTTCCCTCTCGAGGGACCCCAAAACCTCTGGCTAAAGAAACAAAGCCACTGGGTCATAGAACTTAATACCAATCCTATATAGCCAATTCATGATCTTGGTCTACCAACTACAAGGTGGGCGGCCCGGTGTATAGGTATGTCCTACTGTGTCCCTATCTGTGATATGAACAAAACATACAAATACAAAAACAAGTTATACTCCCATAATGAAATGGTATACCACGTTGCTGTGCGGAGAATATAGCAAATCTTCAGAACAGGGTTCAAATTTGAAGGCTTTGAAGCGAACTATGTGACTATATGGTTAAAAGGAGCAGAACCAATCAGTGAAGACGAAATCGACACTAAACGTAGAAACTCTCATAGAACAGCCTGAGAAAACAATTGGTCTGTTTTCCCCTTTATTCTGATAGAGGGCACAGAGTTTATAAGTCATTATAAGCAGATCACACCACTCGCAAGATGAACGATTCTCTTCATTGCCTCCACAGAATGAAAACAATTACTGGGGAAAGGACATCATTTTCTCTCCAGATGCGTGCCACAAATGCCCTTCTCATAGTTAAACCCTTCAAATTAAATTACTTTCCAAAGAACATAAAACTATCCAGAATAATGTAATTAACTTTTTTGATATGCCTTAGAAACACACACCAGTAAGCAAACTTTGGTTGACAATTACTTTAAACGTACTACTGTGATGTGAACTGTGGCACAGTGAAGAGCGTCTTGCTAAAGATCAGTCTTAAGTACAGGGTGTAGTAATGCAATCACAGGAAGCTATTGGAATGTGTTATTAACTTGTGTGTGGCAATTAAAAGCTTAATTTGTTTTATGGCTTGCAAAGTTGTCACTTACCGGAGTGCAGTACTCCACCATTGGATAGTGCATTTTGTGACCCTTTGCCACTCGCCCAGAAAAGAAGCAGCTTTGGCAGATGTCATAGTTAAAGTGCTTTAAACTCCTGTATCTGTGGTAAGGGAGACAATAGAAAACAAAGGTTAGCATCACACAAGACCAAATAAGGCCTAAGCAACAGTTCTACAGTGTTCCCGAGAGAGGCTTCTGTCACTATCCCATTGGTTGCTCGCCAGTGTTGGAACAGCCCCTCTTCCTAGCGGGCCAGTCAGTCAGTGCACCTCTGGAAGGCGAGTGCTTTCCCCTTCAGGTCTTGCTTTACTCTACTAACTGAAGGATTACAGGGATCGCTATTGGCTAAATCGCCTACCCAGCCATACACTACTACTAAACCAGCAGTGATCCCATTCAGAGGGCAAAACAAACAGCACGATTGATCCAATTCCTTTGCCTTTTGTGGTAACATGGGCAGTGCGCAGGCTATACTATTAGGAGCAGTGTGAAGCGATCAAAACAGCAAACCAAACAGCAAGAGTACAAAGACTGCAAAATAAAAAGTCCAATCAAAGTTCTCTTAAAACAGACATGCTTTTATTAAATAATCAAGAATGAAAATAATTAGAAATACACCAAGAAAACCCAGCCCTGTTCAAAGAAAACAGAAAATACAGAATTTATAGAGAATAGCACTTTGGGTATTTGTGCAGGGGCGATCAGGCAACACATTGTAGCAATGCCCATTTAAACAATATCTGTCATCAGGGAAAGGTGAACAAAGATGCTTAAAAGTCACTATGGTTCCAGTAAGGTGACCAAGGGGGAAGGGTTTTGCAACAGTACTTTGAACTTGGGTGGTGCGAAAGCATTGAATTGGACTTCTCTGAGCTGTCATAGTTCTTGAACCTGGGTTTGAGACGCAGTGAGTCAGTTGATCCATTAGATGAGTCAGCATCAAGTCCGTTTTGAAGCAAGGTTCTGTGCAATTCAATGCAGTGCTTGAAGTAATGTGGGTTGAAGAGTCCAACAGGCTCAAGTTGGTGGTCAAGTTTGTTCGAGGTTATGCTGCTGCAGTGTCCAGCTCATCCGTGACACAATGGCTTACAGCAGTTTGAGCCCAGTTTAAGTGAGGTCCTGTTTATTTGATGCAGTGCTCAAAGATGCAGCATGTCGAATCCTTCTACAGTGGTTCAAAGATTCAAGAGTGATAAAGGCAGCATCCTGGGTCCTACCAGCTCAGAGGGCATAAAAACAGCTCAAAGGCAGTTTTGAAGCTCCAAACAGGATTCCAGCTTTACTTGGGATTCTGGTTCCTTAGCGACCCAATCCAGGGCTCCAGGCCAAGGCAAGTTCTTTGTACTCCGCTATTACCATTCCAGGGAGTTAGGTCGCCACCTGCAGGGATTCTTTTAACTCCAGTGAGGAGTCTGGTTCCAGTGCAGCTAGTCCTTGGTCCAAAGCAATTCCCCCCGCCCCCAATGTGCACTGGGCATCTTCACCTGCAGAGCAGAGGGCTTTGGAACAGACTGAACTCACAACAGGGTTCCAGAGGACTATTCATCTTGGTGTCTAGGACGGAATCACGGAAGAAGAGGGAGATCCCTTCCTTCTAAAGACAAATTGTCACTGAGGATTAAACAAAAGCAGACCTGCAATAAGGGGCCCAATCCCTATCACTGCAACAAGTGACACTTGCCTTCTTCCATGTATCCAGAGTGCCTAGTACCACAGAAAATGGGGGGTAGAGGGAAGTAAGAGAAGAGCCCTGCAGAAAACCAACATGGAGACCCCTTACATGTAGCGTTCCCTTCTCACTGAACTCTACCCCTTTTCCAAGCCTGCAACTTCAAAGGCCTTTAGTGTTGAGCACCCTCGTGTGAGGGTGGCATTTGATATGAGAGTACCTCTTTGAAGCAGTGTTCTCAGAGATCTCATGCAGAGAGCTCCTTTGATTCCCCAGGAGGAAGGAGAATGACTCCTCCTAGGCCAGAGGAGGCCAGCATCCTATCTATTGCCGCCCTGGGAGCAGTGCAGTCAGATTTCCAGGAATGCACATTGCCCTCAAAAAGCTGGGCTAAGCACACAGAGCTGACACTTGTATGCGATCACATTGGCATACCTTTAATAATGGTGTGCTCTTATGAGTCACCATAACAAGATTATGGTTTATCCTTATTGATTAATCTGCCACCATATGGGTAAGGCAACACCCATTACATTTTGGATCAGAGGTGCAAAACCTAAATTGCAGCCTTTGTCTGCAGCAACGTTGGGTCACAACAGCTGTCAGGAATGCACATATAACCTTCAAACTGGCCCTGTGGCACCGAAGAGCATGTGCTGCACTCATCAGGAGACTGGTGCAGCAAGGGCACCTATATAAGCAATGCTTTTAGAATGGTGATTTTGTTTATAAAAGGAGGGTCTGGTAACAAACGCCCCTTTCAGAAACCAATTTACCTGCATCATTTTACTATTATGCACACCCTTGCCAGATGCCATTATGTCAGACGGACTGGCCCAAACGCATTCACTTTTGAAGCATATTGAATGAAATGTTCATTGTTCAGGTTGGATACATGACAGAATGCCAGTATTTTGTATACGCGGAAACAAGTTGCAGATACAAAACAAAACATAAAACGGTGAATTTTCATATCTTTTTATAACACGAAAGCACGCTAAAAAAATGTTTCCAGCATAGTATATCCGCCAAGCATCAAAACCACTGAATTAGCAATCCAGCAAAACAAACTCAGGAAAAAACAGCAGTATTAAACAATAACATTGCATGGGGGTCTCTTGCTGTATACAATATGCCAGGGTCTAAAAAGCAATCTGGGTAAACAAACCTCTACCCAAACTACTTCTCATGCCTTCGATAACAGGACAGCCAACTAAGTGCAGTTAAGCTCTCCCCCCTCAAACGTTTCAGCCACGAGAAGGGTCACAGACCCAAGCAAACCACAGAAATGTGCTTGTAATTGCCTTACTACACGAAAGGATGACAAACGTGCTTTAGCCAACTACGGCAAACCTCACAGGTGTCTTTTGCATACTTTAATAGTTAAGAGCTCTTTAGAATATCAGGTAGCCATCTTCGAATGGACATTACATGTATGACTACATAACTCCCCTTATAATCTTCACATTCCTAATGTCCAAGAAACAGACCCTTGCGCTACCTCAATTTAGCAAAATATGTTAGCCATTCCCCCACCCCTGCACTGAGGATATAAATCAACTGACCTCCTACCCACTACCATACCTCCTACCCACAATCATGTCTGTGTATTTTCTGTTGATACGCACAGTATGCTTGAATACCAGATACTACTATGCATCTAAGCCAAGTACTTGCGTCCTCTCACATTCTCACGTGGGAGCTAGCTGCACCTTCTCTGCAGCAGTAGGACAGCAAACAAATGTCAAGTACCAGTTGCTGCAGGCATAAGGGGCGCACTGAAACGAAATGCCCCCAACGTCTATAAGCCGAACCACAGCAGGAAGGTTAATGCAGGAAGATGTTCCTGCTTTCAAGAGTAGAGAGTAGAGGACCACGCCTGAGAGTCTTCCTCTTCCTCCATACAGAACACTTGTCAGTTGTTCTCCTTACACACCTCCATCTACGTTCATGATCACTTGGAGTCCGAGGTGGAGAGGAGTTCTCCACCGAGCGCTACCTCAGTTAATAGAGCCGGACGATTTTCCTCTGAGATAGGTCCTATTTGGGTGCAGTCAATCAAACTTTTAAAATACCTTTGATAGCTAAAAAAGTTCAGTGTCTTGATTTACACCAGTAGCCAGGAACTTGCAATAGCAGACAACTCAAATTATATATTTGTTTTAAAAATCACTGATATATAGGTCATAGTTCTTTTTGGGGGTTAAACAGAGTTATAAATATCCATTCCATTAAACAAATTGTTTGTTCAAAAAAGAATTGCATTTCGGTGCTGGACTGCCCATGTTGGCGATATAAAGACTGATATGTAAATGGATATTTTCTTTCTTTGAAAGGTACAGTGAGCTAAAGTGTTTCTGCGGACTCTCGAATGGGTACCTTCCCAAAGAACAGGTCATTTAGATGTGTTTGTTCTCGCAGAGAGGCACCTATGACAATGTTTTGATCCATTCCATTCAGTTGACAGTGGTGACGTCATCTATGCAACATTGTTAAATGCTATCTATAAAGGGAACTCAGTATAAGTATTAATCACACACTATTGGAATTTAACAAAAGGTTTCATACTATTGAAAAATTTGTGTGGCGAATCAACGGAATAAGCACTCTCCCCCCAAAGGGGACATCCCCTGGCACCGGTAAGGCTAGGGAGGTGAGCCCGATCTGCAACACCGTCCATAGAGCTCAAGGCAACTGGGAACTCACTGGGGCAGACTGCGTTAATGGAGAAGGACTCCTGTTCCTGGACGGAACTCCAGAAAGCTGTGCACACCGTGGTCTACATGGGATGCTCTGAAATACCAGAGACTTTTACACAACAAGACTGGATCAAAGAAAAACTTAATAGACATCATTACCACCTAGAAAGAGAATATGTCACTTTAAATGGAAGTATCCAATCCACTAGGATGAGTATGTTGAATAGCTAATACCAGATCAGCAACAGGGAGAGAGAGGAACGCATTTGCAGGCTAGGGACGGCCCGAGATGTGTAACACCTGGAGGGGACAGAGTTTGAGTGAGCCATGAAGCCTGCGAGTTTCAAGATTATACTGTACTGAACATGGAGACAGACACTAGAGTTACGACAAATCCCCACAGTGAGAAGCCGAACGGGCAGGAGCCCAGAGGGAGGTGGCGGCGTAACCTCGATGAATCCCTGATGGGAAGCTGGCTCAAAAACTATCGCCAATACCACCTCAAGCACAAGGATGCTGTGAGGAAAAGATCCGAGGAAGGAAAAGCCTGTGAAAGCAAGACAACAGCAATATGGAGCAAGAGGGAAGCTCTCAGAGAAACCAAAATCCTGAAGATGTTCTCATTCACAATCTGAGGTAACGGGGAGAACAAGAATAACGGGAGGCCCAGAGGAAATCATACTATGCAAGAAACCTGTCCCAGTTCAATTCAGGAGAAAAAGTTGAACGTGAAACTGATGAACCTAAAGTGTTGTGATATAAGAGAAAGAGTTATTGAAAATCTTGAGAGTGAAAGAAAAGAAACTGTGCATAAAAATACCATAGGAAAAGGGGAAAGTACCCCAGTATTCTATACAAGAAGAGAAGAACATAAGAGAAAGAATATTATGATATTATGAGGCAGAACTCGGAGAACTATCCTGTTGAGCATTGATTGATGAATTATCTATAATGCGCCTAGACACGAGTGTTTCAAGGCGCAACCAGGCAAGGGAGGGGGACCAAGGGAGAAACCAGACAAATGACCTTACTAGTCTAGAATCATTTAGATCATGCAAGTGCACACACAAGAAGTGCAGGGAAGGGGAGAAGTGCAGTGCAAAGAGGACAGGGCCTCCATAGGGTATCGCACCCAGGTAGTGCAAGGACGGGCAGGAGGTAGTGCAGAAAGGCTAGGAGGCACGTGCGGGGGACGGAACCGGGGGGGCTGTTGTCCTGTATGACTCGGAGGAGCACCAGGCAGTCAGTCAGTATAACTATGCAGGAGGAGGTTAGCAGAAGAGAGGCAGAGAGAACGAAGAGACAAAAAGGAAGGTCTTGGGGAGCTTCCAGAACTTGTTCCGGCTCAAGGCAGATAATGGCAGGGAGGACATTCCAGAGGGAGGCACATGCAGAGGAAAGATCTACCACCCAGTCTCTGTTTGGAGAAATGACTCTCTCACAGAGAATTGGAAGTAGACGAGTTTAGAGCTCTGGTAGGAAGGCACATAGAAATAGCATTGGAGACAGTACCGGCCACAGAAAGCCTTGTGGATGATGCAGAGGGTCTTGAACTTGATCCTTGCAGCCACTGGGTGCCAGTGGAGGGATTTCAGAGCTGGAGGGATGCAGTCCCTGGGCTTGAGGCTGAGGTTAAGTCTTGCGGTCCTGTTCTGGATGAGTTGAAGAGGGTGAAGGGTAGAGTTAGGTAGATTGAGAAAGAGGCTGTTGCAGTAGTCCTGCCTAGAGAGTACCAGGGCTCTGTAGACAGTGAGTTTCTGGGGGAAGGTGAGAAAAGGTAGAATACCTCTGAGTAGGCGCAGTTGTAAATGGGACTTTTTGGTGGTGTGGAGAGAAGGAGAGAGTTGCGTCGAAGATGACTCCCAAGGTTTTTCACCTCACAAGAGGGTGAGGGCCCAGGGCCAAGGGCCAAGGGAGGCCAGAATTAGAGGGGAAAAGAAGGCACCGGGCTCCCAATGAGAAGGATCTCAGTCTTGCTGGCATTAAGGCAGAGATCATTAGAGGCACACCATGCCTGAATAGCGTAAAGACCGCCTGGGATGAGCTAGAAGGAGGAGGCTGAGGGTAGCCTGAAAGAGTTGCAGGTCGTCTGCACAACACTGAAAGTTAGAGGAAAAGGTAGAGATCAGGATGACCCAAGGGGGGCAGATAGATATTGAAAAACCAGGGGTAGAGGATAGAGCCCTGGGGAACACCACAGGCGGAGAGTGTAGTGGAGGAGAGGAAGGACCCAAGTTCAACCTGGGATGGTCGGTCCCAGAGAAAAGAGGATAGCCAGGCCAGAGCCTGATCCGTGATGCCCAGGGTATCTCAGAGGCGGGTGATCAGGATGTTGTGGTTCACTGTGTCAAAAGCAGTCGAGAGGTCAAGTAGAATGAGGACAGAGGGAGAGTTTGTGTTGAGATTTGAGAGCAAATCTTCACAGGTGATTATACAAAATCAAACGGACCAGAACAAGGTGAACCATAGTCCCACCCAGGAACGAAGGCCCATCAGAGAAATTGTATTTTAAGACTACTTCGAATCTAGTAACCAGGAATACAGAGTATATAAAAGATCCACTAAATTTACTTACAAGGAGAGAAAAGCAAATAGCCCACTTGAAGAGTTAGAAAGACTAATACAAATAAAAACAAGATACTACTATTTGAAGATTATATATTAATAAAGAATCCTAAGACTGGTACCAGAAGTACCCTAGGAGAATGGAGCCATTTGCATGGCCCAAGTTAGTTATCATACTGATAGGGTCAGTAAGGTTAGCTTGAAGAGCTGACTATTCCTTCGGACATACACAAATGACTGGCGAGCACATTAGTAACATAGGTAGTGGTCACCCATAGTGATAGGGAAAGTTAGGCCTGATCATTTTCCTTTAATAAAACCATGTCAACATGTCCTCAGAATGTCCATGTCCTCCTCTTGACTTGCTACAGTAGGAAATCTCAATCGTCAACAGCAAAGGATTGGGATTAGACTTGCATATCTTTCAGTTGTGAATCTGAGCAGTTGATCACAGTTTATGAATGCTAAGTCGACAATGTAGGTTATATTGCTGGGGTAATACCAAACACAGCTAACATTTGCATGATCTCCCGGCACTCTGGCAGATCTGAAATAGGAGTGGGTTAGGTTAAGTAAGAGTGAGGGATAATGCAATTTAGATTTGCTCTTGGGTTGGTATGTGCAGACTGGTAGTACCCTAAGCTCTGCATGCGGGTCTGTTTGTAGGGGTTCTTTGTTGAGGGCATACAGGCATGTGTGTCCAGAGAGCAGTCTGTTCCCCTGGTGCTAGGATGCCTAGGGTCTCTTGTAAGCTGGTTGTAGCTTTTGGTTTGCGGTGTGTTGGGAGGGATATTAAATTGTTGTGAGTGAGTTGGTCAGATGGTTAGTGTATAGTTTGAGTGTAGACATTGAGATGGTTAGTGCAGGAAGGTTACTGGAGGCCCGTTACTTAGAGCAATAGGCAAAAAGTATATATGTTTACAAATAATTCCAGTGGCGAGTATAGAGTCGGTATTCCGGAGAGCGTAGAGTCCAGTTGGGATATATATGACCACTCTGCATGCTAATAGTACATGCCGAGATATTTGTGTCATTAATGTGAATTTAGACTGGGTATTAAGGGCAAATTGCCATACAGGTCTAACTGCATTACAAATGTGGGTGAATGGCAGCAAAGGAATGTTACTGAAGGTACCAGGCGATTCAGCTCACAGTAGGTCAAATTATATTGGGCACCTTGGAGCCGATCAAAGCGGGCACTAGTCAGATTGAGAACCTAGGAGTAAATCACAGTAGGGTGCTTTGTTGGGAAGTCAAGTTGGCAATTGACGGGGTGTCTTTTTTTGGCTAATGTGTGTAGAAATGCCAGGTCTTTAGCATTTCCATAACTTAAATCGGTCCGGGAGAATGTGGATTCGCTCTGCGAGCAAATTTAAGGGGTTGGCTTAGTAAAACATGTCTTTTTTTCCCTCCATAAAGCATCCTAGAACCTAAAAAGAGGCAATCTCATGAGAACGGAACGTGCCAATGTGATAGACCGAATTCCATTTACGTAGTACTGCTTTAACTGAATAGGGAAGGTTCAAATGTTATTGTGGGAGGTTGCCAGAGTGGGGTAAAGTGGCACAATATTGCTCTTGCCCACTATAGGGAATTCATTTGTGAAAGAACACAATGCTGAAAATTAAAGCAAGATAGATTTTTTGGTTAAATGTTTCAGGTGAAGGTGCCCACTTTTTGAACGGAGTAAAATAATTCTCAAAAGAAGCTTGTGCTACAGTCCATACAAGCCCTGCATTAACCACAGCTGTGCAACACTTTCTCAAAGGACGCACTTCTGAATTGCAAAAAGGATGCCAAAGGGCCTGGACTGCGTAGGGCAAAATCATCATAGTTAGGGTGGCTTAATTCCAAAATGACCTTTGGGGGTGCTGCAGATATGCGAGATGCAGCACACCTGAATCTGTTCAGCAATCCATACAAGCTCTTATAAACATTTCCAGAATCCGCCCTTAATTGGAGTTCTAAAGCATGCAAAACACGGAAAAGGAAACCATTCTAAAAGATGACCCCTTCCATACTCGGCAAACATACTGCCTTAAAGAAGTCGGAAGACATGGCGGTACTAGGGGTTGCCTAATTAAAATCCTATGCCTGATTATTTAATGCCATTTGCTGTTCGCCCATGGGATTTTAAAGGGCCATTAACAAGGCGACCCTGTACAGCCATTGTTTTGACTGTATCACGGAACAGCTGAGCGATAATGTCAGTCTGATAACTAGACCAGAAACAAAAATGTTGAAATTCCTGTGTTGGAAACAATGCGGCTCAAATGATATTTAAAACATGGACTTCACGACAAGCATTAAATGCTGGTGGTGCAGTAATTTAGAAGTGATGACACGCCATAATATTAAGCGGGCCATCACCCAGCTTTCTTTCATTAAACTGGTTCTGTCTGGTTTTTCATGCCATGTGCTTCAAATGGTCAGCAATGAAACAAATGAGTGCACTCACACCAGCGGGAGGAGGGCGACAAAGCATGATAACTCACGTTTTCTAGGGACAGGGCTAAATTTGAAATGGCAAGGTCGGTTAGCTGGTTTTACTCAATTGATGGTGAAAATTCAAGGGCGAGAATACATTTATGTATTGTGCATTTGTAAGGAGCTTATACATAAAGTAAGCTGTGTTTCAAAGCACCCACAGGGCATCCTGGCGGGAGAGGGGGGGGCGTTAGGACCATGGGAATGAAAGGCAAGTACAATACCAATGAAGACAACAAAAGAGGTGGTCCTATTAGTGCTTGTGAGCATTCACAACGTGCAATTGCAGAGAGAGAGAGAGGAAGGAGGGTGGTAAGTGCTAGGAGTTCCACAGAGGGAAGTGCTAGGGAGTAGGTTGCAAGCAGCTGTTAAGTGCCTGGCAGAGATCACTTGGTGATAGTGGTCAACTGCCAATACAATAAGTGCGGCCTGTGAGACAGCACAGGCCAGCGGGCGCCCAAAGGCAAATGCTGGGACTGGGCTGAGGCAAAAGAGGATTGGGGGGTGAGGGGGGGCAGTACCCAGAAGTGACTGGGGTTTAGCAAGGGAGAGAGAGGGGGAAGGAGGAGGTGAAAAGGAAAGTCTTGAGGAGCTTCCGGAACTTGAGGAGATCTGACTCAAGACAGAGAGGAAGGGGGAGGCTGTTCCAGAGGAGGGAGCCAGCCGAGGAAAGAGATCGGCCACCAGCTAGCCGTTTAGGATAAACTGATGTTTATCTAGAGATGTCAACCAACTGTCTCTGAAAGTCAGGGACCTCTATTAGTTAAACTGAATAGGGCAATACCCTCGTGTCGAGAAAGAAGTGAAATGCAAATATGTGTTCTTTATTTTCCCTGATATTCTAAAGCTTCTTACTGAGTCCAAATCTGCCAATTATTCCAAACCCGCCTTTTGACATTTTTAAGATTGCCAGAGTACCTCTTGGCTGCAATGTACTGAGTGAACGGCGCATTCCAAGTTGGGAGGCAGAAATACTTGTGCGGAAAGAGCACCTTACGGAAAGCGCCAACAGACTACGCAAAGAAGCCATTACAAGCATCCCTAGCAGTAAAACAAGTCGGAAGGTAGGAGAGTAAGCATTGGCTTAGCTTAGCTGCCGAGCATGTGCAGTGCAGCCCTGCCAACACAATTACAGTACAGTGACCTATTCCCTGCCACAGAGCTCATAGTACTCGCTGGTCCAGATGTCTACTGCGCTACACCACCACCATCATCATCATCATTATCATCATCACAGGCGACGCTTAAATGCAAGGCCAGGGGGCACAAGGCAGTGTCCACTTTTCCAGCAACACTGAAGATTTATACTTTGATTCTCAAGCTGTCTTGGAAGGAAATACCAGCTCCAGTTCTATCTGGCTGTTTGAGCATCTGCAAAACCGCAATTCATTTGCATATTGTTTACCATTGTGGAAAGTAAATAATTAATTATGATACCTGCTGGGAAGCATAATCATGTTTATGGAACAGATTCTGCAACAATTAGGTCCCCATCTGTGGGGATGTCGTGTAGGAGGCGGCAGGGAGGTTTTTGTGGATGAAGGGGTTGGGGGGATGGAGGCTGGACCTCAAGCAAAAAAAAAACAAAAAAAAAATGGTGAGTTCAGCACAGTTGAGGAGCATAAAGCCGAGCCGAAGGGTTAGGCGGGCTGAAGACATGCTGTGCATCGGATGCACTCGCACGCATTTCCGCCACCAACACGATGATTCAGCCGCGACAAAAAGACACCATTAGCAAGTTAGATATAATTACGGCAATAATTAGCATTCATGAAAAGATTGCGTGAAGGACTCTTGCTGGGGTCAGGGCAGAGTTGCATTCGAGGAGGGATAATTTACTAAAGCAGCAAAAAAGTGCACAGCGAGGAAGAAAGACATTAAAAGTAAAAACAACGTTTTTTTTTCGAAGACTTCCACTTCGCTTGACAATGGGAGGCACCAGCCGTTCTAACATTTTGTGAAGACTGCATGTCCCCATGTAATGCATGACCACGGGCGAATGGGGCAAGGGAAAAGCACAAGCGCCCGATTGGTTGTCTGTTGACCAAGACTGCATGTCCCCATGTAATGCATGACCACGGGCGAATGGGGCAAGGGAAAAGCACAAGCGCCCGATTGGTTGTCTGTTGACCAAGACTGCATGTCCCCATGTAATGCATGACCACGGGCGAATGGGGCAAGGGAAAAGCACAAGCGCCCGATTGGTTGTCTGTTGACCAAGACTGCATGTCCCCATGTAATGCATGACCACGGGCGAATGGGGCAAGGGAAAAGCACAAGCGCCCGATTGGTTGTCTGTTGACCAAGACTGCATGTCCCCATGTAATGCATGACCACGGGCGAATGGGGCAAGGGAAAAGCACAAGCGCCCGATTGGTTGTCTGTTGACCAAGACTGCATGTCCCCATGTAATGCATGACCACGGGCGAATGGGGCAAGGGAAAAGCACAAGCGCCCGATTGGTTGTCTGTTGACCAAGACTGCATGTCCCCATGTAATGCATGACCACGGGCGAATGGGGCAAGGGAAAAGCACAAGCGCCCGATTGGTTGTCTGTTGACCAAGACGGATGTGTCCATGTTGATAGATCGCAACTGGAATGAATTAATACGGATTGCAGCCAGGCAGTGTGCATGTCCATTCTTCTTTATGATCCCATCACACACGAAAAGAAGTGCTTTGTGGTAGTTTGGTGTACATTTAAAATGAATATGAGCTTGATGCCCTCACCACCATTGCAACACAACCATCCATGTTAGAATCAAAACCGCCCTGGGGTACAAACAAAATTGCTTGACATTCAACTGCACATCTTACCTAGGCAGCACCCTTTGGGGAGGCACCCGTATGCCGCCCCCGGACTATGGCAAGCAGTTTCGGATAGCTGTGCATTTTATGCCGTGGTAAAAGCAGCTTTCGCGTTTCAGAGAGGAGTCCATCACATGACGCCTGGTTTAGAGATTGTGCAACATCTCTTTCGTACCACAGAGACCACATTAAAAACGTTCCTTTGCGAGGACGTGCACAAGCAAACACATCCAAGTATGTGCACACTGGACAGGTTTTGTTTCTCCTTCTGTGTTCTGCATCTAGTGTTTTTGTTAACGAGTGTGAATGTCAAGGGGTGTGGGGAGGATCGCGACTGACAGGAGGTGTAGCTAAAACGTTAAGTAGCAGGTCGGAACCACATCGATCACCTTACGGGTCCGCATTTAAGAACTCACCATTTTCCTTTCTTGTTAATCTGCTTGTAGGGTTTGTGGAGTGAGCTTTGGGAACAATGCTCCACTCCAGATTTGATTAGGGGTGTTATGTTTTTTGTTATGTTATTTGTTTTTTTTAATTACTTGTTTTTAATCAAAATTAAAGATTTTTACAAGAGGAAACATTTGTTACTGATTATTTTCTGCAGCCTCTTAGCGTGCTGTAAGATTTTTGCCGTAGCAATGGTCCATTTTGTCTCTTCTCCAGAGATCAAGCGCTCCCACCATAAATCATCTTCACAGAGCCTTGAGTCAGAGAACAGAGGGTTCAGATATGCGAGTCTCAAAGATTTGGTTTCCGGACAGGATGTTAGCAGATGTTTTATAGTCTCGGTTTGATTCTGATCTGAGCATAATCTGCACCCCTTGAATTTTGAAATAGATCTTATCTCCAAAATTTCATTAGTATGGAGGAGGTTTAGACGCGCTCTTATAAAGATATTCCTCAAAGTCTTGTTAGGAAATTTGATATATTCTGGGACTTGATTGCGTTTTTTCGGTAATCGGTGGGAGATGGCCTGTCAGTTTGTTTTCTGTCGCTTTCTCTTAGGTATGGATCCAATCTAGATCCTTCATTTTTTTCTTAATTCTTTGCGGGTTTGAAGTGGGTCTTTCTCTGTGCATTCAATTGCTTCTAATTGGGATTTTTTATTAGCGACCCAGTTGTTCAGCATTTTACAGCGGCCACCTTTGACCTCCTGGGTGATCAAATGGTAAGTCGAGGGGCTATCTTGCATTAGTGTTTCCTGTAGAGTTGCATGCTGCTGGATTCTACCATCACTGTTAATGAGAGTAGGCCCAATTCCCGTTTTATAACTGCTATGGAGGTTGACTTAGGTTGATTCAGTACTGTTCTCCAAAGGAAGCCTTCCAGCTTTGGACAGATTTTGGACGGGATGTTTGGCGTTGGTTCTGTCCCATATAATAAAGATGGCACCACCTTTGTTTTGTAAAATTGTATCGCTGGAAGAAGACTAAACTGGCCGTATTTCTTATCTATCGCTCGAGTTTGTGATGCCAAATTTCGAATCTTGTCCCAAAGGGCTTGTTGCATTTTGGAATCACATCTTGAGCTATCAATCATAACTCCCAGATATTTGAATTGGTTGACTATTTCGATTCTGTATCCTTCCAGGTTCCAGTTTAGTTTTTCAGTTCTTTTGTTTGAGTTTTCCAAGATCATGATCTTTGTTTTTTCCTTATTTATTTCCAGGTTATTTGTGCTTATGTAGTTCGTAAGATTGTTTAGTTGCCTCTGGAGACCAATAGGTGTTTGATCCAAAAGGATCACATCGTCTGCGTAGAGCATTCGAGAGTCTTTAGAGGCCCCAATTTTTGGTGGGAATGACCTTACTGCAGCCTCAGTTTCTTTGAAGTCCCCGAATTAGGCGATGAACGGGGCCGGGGCCAAGGGACAGCCCTGCTTTGCCCCCCTTTTGGTGGAGATTTCCTCTGAAAGAAGGCCCTGTTGGCTCAGACAAATTCTAATTTGTGTGTCTAAGTGTAGGGCTCTTATTGGACCCAGGATTGTTGTTGGACATTTCCAGGCTTCTAATTTGTTCCATAGTAATTTGGCATTTATAATGCGTTCTATATATCATTGGAATGACCTCAAAGCGCTAGTAGGTGGAACGCCCTGGGGGACCGTAGTCCAGGCCAGTTGATTGAGTAAGGTGTCAAAGGGTGCTTAGGTGCACCAATTGTGAGCGCAGTTGAAGCAATTGCCCGATGGTAGCTGCAGTCTAGCATTAGGTTTGGTGGTATTGATATCAGTTGAATGTGTGCAGTCTGGAGAATGGGCTCCAAGTCTGGGTTCTGGCTGCGTTAGGCCTGTGTAGGCCGCATATGTTTGTAGCTAAGCCGGTTTGTCATGGGATTTAGCTGCGTTTTATTAGAATGATGAGGTGTACATGGAGTAATGTTCATATGTGAGCAGCTTGGCCGCAATTGATGGAGGGTGTAGCTGCACTCTAATGGTGTGTTGGTGTAGAGTAGAGAGTAAGCATAGTGATATGGGAGGTGAGTGTTTGGGTGGAGTTATGATCTAAAGAGCTCACTATTCCGATTTCAAGCACGCGTTTTCTTAAAAGGGACTTAATTAGCGTATTCAGTGACGTCATTGCTCGGTATCTCAGAGCGTTGTCATCGGGTTGCAAGGTTTTAGTCGCCTCAGATGGTCATAGTCGGCATTATGGAAAAAGCCATATTTTTAGAGCTTTGCGGAAGGTCATATAGTCTTGGGTGTGTCGACTATGTGGGGGGGAGTGAGTTCCACAGAGTTGGGGCCAAGGTTGAGAAGGCAGATCCTCCGATCCTGACCGAGTTAGAAGTTGTAATCACTAGAAAGAGGGCAGTGCTTGATATTAGGATGCGAGATGGGAAGGTAGGGTTTTATCTTCTCTTGTAGGTACGCTGGGCCGGTCTTGTGCACTGTTCGGTGAGTGATGCATAGGGTTTTGAAGGTGGCCCTTCATCCGATTGGGAGCCAGTGGAGGGTTTGGAGACGGGCGAGATGTGATCTCTTGGACCCAGGGCGAGGAGCAGTTTTGCAGCAGTGTTTTGGGCTCTTTGAAGTTTGTTCACTTGGTATAACGGTGCTCCCAGGTATAGGGAGTTGGCATAGTCCAGTTTCGAGAACATAATAGACATAACTGCGGCAGGTCCGTTCGGGTAGGAGAGGTAGGGGAAAAATGCATCTGAGAAGTTTGAGGTGGTAGTGACAGCATTTTGACACGTTGATCTGACGGGAGAGGGTTAGGCCTTACTCCATAGTGCAGCCTAGGTTTTTGACTATATTGGGGATGGGGGGGGAGGCGGGCCCAGGGGGGGTCATGGGAGCAGATGTGGGAGAAGGGTAGTATTGCCGCACACCTGGATTTCAGTTTTATCAGGGTTCAAAAGGAGGTGGTTCTTTGTCATCCATCGGTCGATATCGCGCGGACAAGCTTCAAGGTCGGGACGAGGATTGGTGCTTGTCTTGGGAATTTTTAGGACAATTTGGGTATCGTCAGCGTAGTTGTAACAGGAGAGGTTGTGCGTGCGGATGATTCCTGGTAGAGTCGCCATATACAGGTTGAACAGGAGAGCAGATATGAACAGAAGAGCAGATAGGCATGCACCTTGTGGTACTCCAGTGTTCACTAAGTGAGCAGTTGAGACGAAAGGGGGGGAAGAAGGTTCTTGGTTTCCTGTTGCTGAGGAAGGAGGCAATCCATTTGAGAGCAGTGCCACAGATTCCTAGGGAGTGAAGGTGGTCAAGGAGGATTGGATGGTTTTAACCGTGTCAAAGGCTGCAGAGAGTTCGAGGAGAATCAGTGCTGCGGAGCCTTCAGAGTCTATAGTGACTCTGACACCATCCAAGATCAAAGTCGTTTCTGTTCCATGTCGCTGTCTGAAGCCTGATTGTGCGGGGTTGAGGGACTGTTGAATTCTACAAAGGAGTTCAGCTGGTAGTATACTCTCTGGTCAGTGAGTTTCATGAGAAATCTGGTGTTGGAGATTGGCCTGTAATTCTTGGGGTTAAGGCAGTCAAGGGATGCTTTTTAGGAGTGGCCTGACATGCGCTATTTTGAAGGCTTCAGGGAAGATAACAGAGGTGAGGGAGTCATTTAGTATGGCTCTCGCATGTTCTCCTGCGCCGTTAGAGGAGAATATTTCTTTCAGGACAGAGGTGGAGCAGGGGTCGAGCGGTGACCCGGAGGGTTTGCTGGCTGATAGTAGGTCAAGGAACTCGTCCCTGGAGATGGGTTTGAAGGAGTCGAAAGTAGGTAAAGTGGGTGTCGGGCAATGGGGTCAGGAGGGGTCGGTGAAGGGAGGGGGGAGAGAAAGGACAGTTTTGTGTTAAGGGTTGCCGTCCTGTCGAGTGCGGTTTTGTAGAAATGTAGCGAGAGGGATTCGCAGAGTGATTGTGTGGGGTGGATTGTGTAGAGGTGCACCTTTTCACGAATTCTGATATGATCATGTGGAGCTCTTTGCTCCGGTTGCCACAGTTGAGAATTTGTTAATTGTAATAGGCTTTTTTGGCCTTTCGGATTTCGGATTTGTAGTTATGGTGGTGCAGGGCAAACAAGTATCTGCTGAGATTGGTTTTAGCTGCTCGCCATTTGCGCTCAACAGTGTTATTTTGTTTTTTGGTAATCCTCAGGTTTGGCGTGAACCATATGGGAGATGGTCCTTTGCTTGAGGATGCGGGACGCGAGGGGTGAGATGAATTAGTGAGTCTTTAAGGCAGGTGTCAAAGGAATCGATGGTTAAGGGTCTATCATGGGGCAGCGTTGTAGTTGGATGGAGAAGCAGGGCTTCGACTAGGTCGGTAAGGATCTTGGAGTATTTCTAGCATTTGTGATCAGGGTTGGAGGCCGGGGGAGATGTAGGAGGAGGGGCAGGTGTGTGGATAGAGAAAGGGATGAAAAAGTGGTCGGTCCAGATGAGCGGTTTCGGACACGATACCTAAACCAGGTCAACGGAGCGGAAAATTCCATCAAGGGTGTGCCCACCTGAGTGGGTTGGACCAGTGGTATGTTGGGAGAGGTTGAGTGCATCAAGACTGTTAACCAGCGGATGCATCATGGGGTTGTTGGGCATATCGAACCAGATATTGAAATCTCCCAGGAGTGTAAGAGAAGGGTGATTTACCTGAATGGTAAATATTGAGTCACAGAGGTTGTTGGCGAAATGTCTGTCGTATCCAGGAGTTCTGTAGACGAGTAGGAAGCTGTGGGTGAAAGTCGATGGTAGCAAGAGTTTTACCAGAAGGGATTCACGGGAGGAAATGCATGTCTGGGATTCGACGAATGAGACGGAGAAATGGGGTTTGAAGAGGATTGCCACTCCACCACCTCTGGAGGGTCTATTGTGGGTGATAAGTGAGTAGCCAGGGTGGGAGGCTTTGTGTGCTAGTGGGGAAAAGTCATCGGAGAACCAGATTTCGGTGATGAAAATGAGGTCGGGATTGTCAGAGGGAAGGAGGTCAAAGATGCTGTGTCTGTTTCTTGCTACAGAGCGGGCATTAAAAAGGATGCATGTGACTTTGTGAGGGGAGGTGGTTTTCCTGATGCTCATCGCAGTGGGAGCATGATGGACATGGGTGCCCGACGGGGTAGTGGGTGTGGTAGGATCATTCAGGGTGGTTGAGACAGGTTGATGTGGGGTAAGAGGAGGGCTGGATGCCTGTGGACTTTGAGTGTCGGGTGAGAGGGTTACGTCATTGGGGGTGGGAAGAGTAGGCGAGTGGAGGTAGGTATGCGAGATGAGCAGTGGGTCAAGGGGTGTTGGGAGGGTGGTGAATGGATCATTTGAGATGTGGGGGTTTAGGCGGGTTGTTTTTGGATTGAGTGTTGAGGGTGCTGGAGGTTTAGGTGTGCTGGGTGAGAAGTCAAGAGAAAGGGGGAGAAAACTGGGTGAGAGGAGAGGGGAGAGTCTGGGGGTAGGGGAGGGAGAGGCTGGGAGGTTGGACTGAAGCGGAAGTGGTAAGGTGAGGTGAAGAGGGCCGAGGGAGAGGACCAGTCACTTTTTCAGCATTTTGTGGGTTTTGGTGGCATAGTGGTGTGAGAGAGGGTGGGGGGGATCAGAGGGGAGGGAGATGAGGCTACCTATCTAGCAAGGGCGAGACAAGCTACCTTCAGAAAAGGGAAGGGATATGAAGGGGGGTATGTTGGTGGGGGTCGAGTAGGGATTAAGGGGTAGGAAGAGGGAGGCATGGGAGGTAGGTTGAGTGGGTGGGGAGTTCTTCAGTGGGCACAAGTAGGGTGTGATAATGGAGGTGGATTTGCGCTGTTTGGAGCGCCAGAGGGCTCCTCTGACTTGGGAGTTCGATAATCGGCGTGGTGTATGGGTGGGGGGTATCAGGATGTTCTCAATAGATGTCAGAGGGCAAATGGATGTTGATGTATTTGGGTGGGATGAAGATTGGGGGATGAGCATTTGAGGAGGCAGGTGTTTGGTGTGCCAGAATGCTCCTCTGATCTTAGAGTTGGACGATGGTAGGAGTGTCGGCGTCCGGTGTATTGTTGTATGAGGGAGGTGTCACGATTTGCGTTCAGATGGGGGATAGAGGGGAGTGTCGTGAAGTTGGGTGCTAGAGTGCGAGATATGCACCGCAAGGGGTGAGTTATTGGGGGGGTATGGTGTGTAGGGAGGACGGGGATCAGGACAGGTTGGAGAGGAGGTCTTTGTTGAACTGGGATCTCCATCCCGGGAGGAGGTTGAGGGCAGCACCTAGAGATTGGTGTACTTTTAACAGTTGGTGCAGTGGCCTTAGATGTAGAACCTGTGTCTAGATTCTGGACAGCAGGACAGTGGGAGAGGGCCAAAGACGGCAACAGTAGAACAGAAGTCTAGATGCAGTAGCAGCGCCTAGACATGGGACACCTGGATAGAGGGAGAAAGGGCCTAACACGTGGGGAATTCTAAAGTGGCACTCTATAGATGCGGCACAATGCAGAATTAAAGTTTTAAGGCATGCGACACAGGTCTAAAAACACAGTTCTTCTACAGGAAGATGCAGGCAAGTATTTGCAGTATTATCACAAGGTGGGATTTTCTAGCTGTGATTCAGTGCACCATTAACAATTTCTAAGTGTGCGGCGCAGGCAAATAAATCACATTACTATCTCAGTGGGCACCTTCTATATGTGAATCAATGTAGCTAGAACAATTTGTAAGTGATGTGTTACAAACAGCAGTACTATCACAAGGTGGGACCTTCTAGGTGTGAGTCAGTGCACCATCAACAATTTCTAAGTGTGCGGCATAGGTAAATAAATCACAGTACTATCTCAGAGGGCTTATTCTAGATGTGAATCAAACTAGCAAGAGCAATTCTAAGTGTGCGGCGCAGGCAAGTAAGTGACAGTAATATCACAGTGTGGACCTTCTTTATGTGAATCAATGCAGCAAGAATAGTTTGGGCAATATCTCGATGTGAATCAATGTAGCAAGAATAGTTTATAAGTATGCGGTGCAGGTAAACAAATTACTTTACTATCACAGTGGGCACTTTATAGATGCAAATCAATGTAACAGGAACACATTCTAAGTGAGCGGCACAGGCAAAAAAATTACAGTACTACCACACTGGCACCCTCTAGATGTGAATCAATGCAACAAGAATAATTCCTCAGTGTGCGGGACAGGCAAACAAATAAAGTATTACCACAGTGGGCACTTTATAGATGTGAATCAATGCAACAAGAACAGATGTGGTTCAAGTCAATCTGAACAGCTCCCTAAGGTGTGACGTAGGCTAACATACACAATGCTAGGCTAGTTTGCAAAGTGGTAGGGCTTCTAGGGTAGAGTGATTGCTCTTCTCCCCACCCTGGCCACTACTACCTTGGCTGTAGCTGCTGGTTGACGGCTGACCACTGGCTTTCCCTGCTGACACCTGCAGACAAGATATGGAGCCGCGTCTGTAGGAGCCGCCCTTGCCTTGGGGCCCTTAGCTGCAGGGGCTGCACGGGCAGAGGGCTACCCTGGGAGGGTCTGTTAAGACCAGTGATCTGACCTATCAGGGGAGACTGGCGGGTTGGGAGGTGGGTGGAGGAAGCAACAGCGAAACAGAAGGGCTTGGAGGAGCGAGCGTGCAGACAGGGATTAGGGGGCCTAAGGACAGATCTTAAATACAAACATCAAGGCCCAGGAGAGTCTGGAATCTAGCACATTCACCTCAATACACCACAACCAAAGAGGTGAACAGGGGCAGTTGAAGAAGGTGCAGGTGAATAATTCGACCATCCACATAAATGCGGTGAGCTTGCCTGGGCTTGTTTGAAATGTTTAAGTAAATGGATGATGCTAGACCTGCCAAAGGAAAATGTGTGGGGCTAATCCACACACATTTTCTTATGCTCATACCACAACAAATTGAGGTACAGTTTGCCCTGTCATATTTAGTTGAAATAGGACAGGAGAGAGGAGGAGCACAATGTCATCCCAAGGAGGAGGTGGGGGAGCTTCCCCCTGACATAACAAGCCTTATTAACTGACAAGGGCTCCATGGAACCGCCCTGCTTTTTTTGTTAGCCCTGGAGCTGGTGGAAGCGATTAACATACCAATAATGGTTATGTCTGCAGTGAATAACAAAGGATACAGTAAACCCAACAAACCTTTCATATGTAACTGTCAACCTGAAGCCAGCTTCCGCCCCTCAGTATTAATGACAGTGAACTGACATGTCTGAATCTACAGTTGCAGTAGACAACCCCTGCTAGAGGGACCCCATTCATAAGATACAAGAATGTGGTTTGCAGAATCCAGTGAGTCTCGTCGCTCAGCATCTTCAAGGGGGATCTGCTGCTTCAAAAAGAAAACACATAGGGAGAACCATTAACCAGAGAATTCTGATCACAGCAGACGAAAAGGTGGGTGGGGCCTGGTATCACAGGGGAGGGAGCCCAGAGCTCTTTCTGTTGAGAGAAGGAAACCACCATTTTGGTTCTGGGACAACCCTTATTCCTGTTTCACCCCCTTAATCTTCTGGCCTTATATGCCCTCTAAGGGGGTTTTGGTGGTTTTACAAGTGTGCCTAGGATGAACTGATGGCAGCAGTTTACTTTACTGGTATTTCCAATTTATTTTATTGTACCATACCGTGTTTATCACATTTGGCCCCCGACGGTGGCGAGTGCTGAAAACGGGCGTGCCACAAGGTCTTTTGTTCTGTCCTTTGGCCATCTTGTCCTTCGCCTTCACCCAGGTTGAGCTGACCCAAGACTTCCTTATTTGGGCACGCAACCTCACGCGCAAACTACATCTTTTGTGGGCTCCTGCAAGTCACGTGCGCTAGTGCCCATAAAGAGGATTTGGACTATCTGGTCTCAATCCACACACTACTGGTGGCACGAAGTCTGGTATGCCTGACTGACATGACAAACCACTGTGGGCGGTGATTAGTCCACGCTTGGCATGCATGCAAGAGAGCAGATCTTCCGTTGGTTATCCCAGATTTGAACCCCAAACGAATCTTGGATAAGAGAAGGGGCTCTGCATCCATTCCAGGTCGATCTACTGAAGTTCACACCAAACTTCAGAAGGCATATGCTGAAACACTGAAGCAGACCCGTGGAACTGCTGGAGAAGCACTGGAAGGTTTGACACCTGAGCCAGCTGCTGTCCCTTTGGACCCTTGCTTTTGTCATCAAGCTTAGAAGGCCTGCAAGGGCACTTCGACCCTTTGAACTATTGGGAACAGCTACTCTCTGCACCTCCTGATTACTTGCCAAAAGAGCCTTCTCGGAAGTGTTCCTGGGCTGTCCAATGAACTGACCAGCTCTACCACGGGATACCATAGGAGTGGCACCATCCTAAGTTGCAACTCGAGACTTAAGGAATCGCTAGCTTGTGATCCTCATCCCTAACCTACCAAATTTGCTCCTCTGGGTTGCGAACTAGGAGAATGTGCCACGTCACAAGCTTTTGTGATCCCTATGTCACTATGCTGTGGTGACGGTCACTGTAGGTACTTTGCCTATCTGCCCTCCTGTGCCCTGACGCCTGCTGCACCAGAATTTTCTTACTCTCTTCTTCGTGAGCTGAGAAAAGGCTACTGTCCCATCATGAATGATCGTCTTGTCCCACAGCCACTGAAAACCAGAGCACCGGGAAACTACAGGGCTCAAACCTACACGAGACCTCGACTAAACTGGCAAAGTTTGGTCCAACCTGTGCAAAGGAGCGGCGAGTACGTGCTTCACTTACCAGTGGCCCCTGGCACAACTGATATATTTTTCTGAACAAGAATCCCATAAAAGAACCTCACTTTGGCTGGGCTAGCCTGCACTCCCTAGCTATTCCCAAAAGTCAAAGGTCGCTGGGCTTGCAAGGGTAGACCCTCCTCATATAGTGGGACTTTTATTCTTCATTACCTCAATCCCCTTCCTGTACTGCTACAGCCCCCTGAAGAGGTAACATTTTCGCTCCCAACACATGACCGCGCTTTAAACGCACTGCTGTACTTCCCCACTTCGTAGGGTTGGACTGCTTAAGTTAGGGCTTGGATTCTGAAGATTGCCCAAAGCAATAATTGTGTTAACCACCCTTCTGTTATAGGTTGTGGATGTGTTTTCCCCCCAACTTGCATTTGGCTAAAAGCAATTGTATATTATTCTGTGACTTGTTACTGTGTGTGCTCATTGTGGTCTTCCGATCACCCTCACCCCTCATGAGACTTTGTCTTGACCACCCGCCAAGCTACCTTGATTGGTCTGGCTTGTCTAGAAGGTTCCTCTGTTCGACTAAACTAAGGTAGGCTCAACCTATACCAATCACTTTGGCCCATTTGGCATTAAAAGAGGGCTGAAGCCCCTCTTTAAGCAGATCTGAAGACTTCACTTGGGGTACGAAGAACTCCTCATCATTGGACCCTGGCTGGAGGTACAGAGTCTGCCTTACAGCTTCGACCAGTGAAGGAAGGCCTGGAACATCCAAAGAGGGAAGCAAGAGCCTGCCCCATAACTTCTTAACTTCTCACAGGGAACAGAGGGAGAAAAGAACTCAGAAGACCCTGCAGCCGCTTTAGAACCATTACCCAACCAGCACACAGCGTGCCCTGCTAGGCTGTGCAGCAAGCTCCCTGGACAGGGAGTGCCAGAATGTGCCTGAACCCGAAACCAAGGACAATGCAGCTGCTTGTAACACACCCTAGCTCTGGGCCATCCACCAACAAGAACAACGCAAGCCTGTTGAAGAGCCGGGGAGAAGTGCAACACCTGCCACCGTCCGACTTAAAGGACATTCTCGAGCCAGTCGAGTTCCTCGATCTGCAACCGCCTGCAACGTTGACCTCATCAAGACTAGAGCTACCGCCGTCAGGTCGCAGTCACTGAACTAACCCAAGACATCTCGACCAGTGCTTCAGAGCTGCTGATTAGCACTGAGACAACAATTCCTGACCTTGAGTTGCCGTGAAGTCCAGCCTGCAGTGTTCGCCAAGCTTCGCGCGACGATCCGTCTTGCCGCAGACTTGCATCTTGAACTCTGTTGCAGAAGCCTGAAAAATGCTCTGAAGCTGCCTTGACACTGACGAGTACCAGGAACAACTACAGCAAGAGGTATATTGTGGTTATGTCACTGTGGTCCCTCCCCGAAGGCCCACTGAGACATTTTAAGATGCTTTCTCCCTTTTTGCTGAAGTCAAGAAGCCTTTTAAAAAACGTTTGTGGTTATTAACCATACCAACTACCCTCCGGTCAGTATCCAGACTGCATTCCATTTCCTTCTTAGAAATTGTCTGTTCTCTGAATTCCTTTACAGGGTGGGTTGTATTTAGTAGTGTTATTAGATTGTCTGTTGTGATAATAATAAAGTCGATATTTTGATACAACCTTGACTGGACAATCCGACTGGACAATCCTTTTATCATTGGGTAATAATTGTATTTTTGCTGTGGTCCAAATAACCAACAATCCATGACCTTTAGAGGAGATAAACTTGCTGTTCCATCCATGTTACCAAAATTGGACAAGTATAGAAACCGATATTCAGCCCTAGACCACTAGTACTCCAGGATTTGATTCAACACAAGGGGCTTCCAGGAACACAAACCAATTGAAGCTTTCACCTACCACCTTACAGCTGGAAGAGCTTGGATATTGCTGAACCCTATTTAAGACTAGTATTGGTGGTCTTTGACAAGATTTAAGCTTTTATTAAAGACCAAGTAAAGCCCCTTCGGAAAGAACTTCAACATGAAGCATCTTAAAGGATAGTTCCGGGACTTTTTTTTTTATTGTCCCTACGGTTCGGCCATGTGTTTTTAAGCATAAATCGGTAGATTGTAGAAAACTTTCCTATGGACCTTACCCGACTTTTCGTCCATTAACACACTCGAAATCAGCCGCCATTTTCTGATAATCCTATCATTTCCCCCCATCGACCTGGCTCACCTGCTTTTGCGGCACTAAATCAAATCTCCCGCCCCTGAGCCTGACATCAGCAGACGCGTACTGCCCATTTCCCAACGCCAAAGCACGTTTCATGTCAACAATCGCTGCGCCTCAGCTAATGAAGTGTCGCCATGGAAATGGCAGGACGCCTCTTTCCTCAATAAGTATAAACACACCGTTTCACAACACACAGCAGCAGATTTTCGATTCCATTACTCTCTCTGTGTTACTTTGAGTATTCTGTGACTCGTTTCTGTGCTCTGGTCAGCTACCTTCGCCGCTTCTAGGCCTTGTGAACACCTGTACCATCTCTGTAAATTATTTTACTTTCTTTACCACACAATGGCTACAATAATGCCGTATATGTACGAGCCCGAGTACACCGAGCAAGAACTACTGGAAAGGCAAGCACGCGAAAACGATGGGGATTCGGACGGCAGTTGGGAGGACCAGTCAACGGATGAAGAGCCTGGACCATGTTGCATGGACTGCGTCTCCACCTGGTGCACGTGCAATCGGTGCGAGCTAATGCCAACTGAGGAGGAGAACTGCTGCTGCCGTGAAAATTCCGGGTGCTTGACCTACATTTCGGAAGGCGAGCCAAGTCCGCAATGCATCACCGAGCTGCCAGAGTTCAGGGAAGCCTGCCTCTCACGGACCGTGTTGAGGATGATGATGGTGCTTATGCACGAACTTCGCGGCACTGTTCGTCCGCGTAATCCGAGTAACGAGTAAGTATACTCTGGTTGTGATGTCAGTGATGCCACTACTATGTCATGGTCGTCTCCCACATATAAAATTACATCTACATATCATTCGAATGCATGTAAATTGGTTCCATATTGTGCATTTTCTAGATAGAATTTTTTTCAAAGCAGAATGACATTTTTTACCTGAATCGACAGTGATAAGAAAGTTTTGTCATTTTAATACAGTTTGCATCTTTCATTTTCACAGGTGGTACAGGCTGGTGGCCTATCGTTGCTTCACTTGGTGGCTTCACGGGAGGCTCGGACACCGCGTTCGGAGAGTAATACCTGCCTGTGCGGTACTTGCCATTAGACAACATTTCCCCAGCGACAGTGGACAATACCGCAGATTTTCCCTGGATGTGCTGCAACCGGAACTTTACAATGTGTAATGTTTATTATTTATGTTCAATTGAAATTAAGATCTAAAATAAAACCCAACATATATTTTAACAATGGTTGTTTTGATTTTTTAAATGAATCTAGTGTGTCTCCATTGAATAGTCTTCCTGTGCCTTGTCTTGTCACACCACATGTCTCCGGCCAGCATCCTCCCTCACGCTGGCCGCCCACCTTCAATCCACATAACCGTTGAACCCATATGCAGCAGACATACATATGTTATTTTGCGGGTTGGCATCAAGCCTCCCGGCCTTGCCTCCTCCCCCAAAAATACTTACCACACCACTTTGTTCAAGCGTTGGCAATAAAAGGAAGGCCGTTGGATTTTATTGATACAAAACATGGTTATAGGTAAATAATCCATATGGTTGATCATAATAAATCATCCTTTTGGGCACTGGGTACAGAGATGACCCCCTCTGGCCCGTGCCGCCTTGCCACCACAGGCCAGCCTGCTGCTGACTAACTGCCTAGGCATCCAGGGTCTCCAGGGTGAAGTGCACCCATATATTCTCCTGGGAGGGTGAGGTATTTATAAACTCACCCCCCTGCCTTCCATGTACTAGATCCTGCAGCCTGCCTCTTACATGCAGTTAGATGGCCTCTCCTTGGTGAGGCCCTGCGGCAAACGAGTCTTGTCTGCACGACCACCGCCCCAATTCACCCCCCCCACCCTATCAAAGGCAGTTTGCACCGGGGTACTTGTGCTGGCAAGTGGAGCTGTCAGGGAGCGATAAAGGCCAAGAGGTGCCAAAGACCATGTACACTTCAAAGTGGTCTATAGAGCATGGGTTGTTGTTCCCATGTCTACCTCCAGACCCCGTGTCTCCTGCCAAGCATCCCCCTCATGCTGGACGGCCCCATGCAATCCACATAAGTGTGTCTCCATTCACAAGTCTTCCTGTGTCTTGTCTGCACGACCACCGCCCCAATCCACCCCCCCGCCCTATCAAAGGCAGTTCGCACCGGGGTAATTGTGCTGGCAAGTGGAGCTGTCAGGGAGCGATAAAGGCCAAGAGGTGCCAAAGACCATGTACACTTCAAAGTGGTCTATAGAGCATGGGTTGTTGTTCCCATGTCTACCTCCAGACCCCGTGTCTCCTGCCAAGCATCCCCCCTCACGCTGGACGGCCCCCTGCAATCCACATAAGTGTGTCTCCATTCACGAGTCTTCCTGTGTCTTGTCTGCACGACCACCGCCCCAATCCACCCCCCCCCCCACCCTATAAAAGGCAGTTCGCACCGGGGTACTTGTGCTGGCAAGTGGAGCTGTCAGGGAGCGATAAAGGCCAAGAGGTGCCAAAGACCATGTACACTTCAAAGTGGTCTATAGAGCATAGGTTGTTGTTCCCATGTCTACCTCCAGACCCCGTGTCTCCTGCCAAGCATCCCCCCTCACGCTGGACGGCCCCCTGCAAACCGCATAATGCCAAGACATATACACGTCATTCATTCACAAACACACCCCTGTTTCGAATTCTTTATAACCCACTTCATATTTCTAATGAGAACTTCTTTGTGCTTTGCTAGTCAACCCGTGAAGGTGCTGGTTATCTGCTCTTCGTCTCTGTGAACTTCCGTGACCACTTCGAGGAAACTCGTCAGTTTGCAACCTGTGAACTGCTCCCTGTTCTACGACAAGAAACTACTCTGATCCCTGCATCTAACTGTTTATTCGTCAAGGTAAGGCCATGTACCATAATCATTTTGCGTCCAATTTCTTTTCGTTCAAGACAGTACATGCAAGGAACTAGTCACATGTTCTGAGTTCAGTCAAATTATCTTTCTATTTTTTTAAAGTTATTCAAATACTTATCCGCATGTGAATAACGCGTATAGTTCCAAGAACCAAAACGAACCTTGCATTGAACCTTTTATGTGTCATTTAATTTTTTAGCACATTGGTATTCATAGAGAATTGTTGATCTTTACTTTTCAGAACTTTCCACAATGCCTGCCTGTTCCATTGGCGGTTGTCCTTCGAAGACCCATAATAAATCTGAAGGTACTATAATGCATGTTTTCCCTAAGACAATAGATCAGATAAGAGAATGGGTCCGATATTGCGGATATCCACCGTCTGAGCTTGAAAGTAGAGTCCTAGAAGTCTTTGCGGACAAGAGGGGTGATCGATACCGCATCTGCAGCAGGCACTTTAGCTCAGACATGTACTCCACATCATTGCTAATAAAGAAGAACACACCGCGAGCGAGGCGAAAATTGCTCTCAACCGCTATTCCTACTCTATTCGTCCACATCCCTCCACTGGTGAGTCAAGTTTACGGATTTAGCTCTCGGCCTTGTGGTAGTGTGTAGCATTAGCTAACAATAATTTCCCCATTTATGTATCCACTCAATATGAAGGCGGAAGATTCTCCATCCGTGTCGTTATTGCAGTCATCAGCCACTTCAAGCGCCTATCGGGTAAACTTACTTAGCTATTCTGCCACTGACTTGTTTTAGGCATGTAAATCAATAGTTTTAATTTATCGTGTAATTATTTTACCTAATGGTACACCCTTGTACTCGTCCTCTAGTCTTTGTTTTCAGTTATAATTATTGTTATCCAAAATAATGCAAGTACTGTCTTTCAGGGAGATGCTGAGGAGTCCAACGTATTGACGACAACCGTTGATGTCACTCAGATGCTCGAGGTACGTTTCCGGACAGTTCCATCGATGGAGATCATCAGATCTTGCATTCTTGTAGCGTGATTGTTACACACAATGTTTCTTTCGTTTTTAGCCATTGATATGTCCTTCTGTCGTTGCCCTCCTATGTGTCTTCTTTTTTCAATATTGTGTTCATTACTAATGAAAGTCCTATGTTTCAGGGAGTCGATGGAGCATTAGTCCAAGAAGTCCCTTGATGTTCTTATGCATTTCGAGGTATGGATACTGACAGTTCGATCAAGCGAAATCATATGACGTGATTACATCCGCTATACTTCCTTCTTTATTAACGCAAGTACTATGTTTCAGGGAGATGGCGGAGCTTCTTCTACAAGAACATCACCCCTAGTAGTTGATGCAGATCTCTGGGTGGTGACACTTCCAACGATCGAGCAAATCGAATCATATTTACATATCCATTATTTATTTTAGACAACTGATCATTTGTGCAGGTCTATTTAGATGAGCCGTTGACGCCTGCACAAAGTTTGTGTTCTTTTTAACAAAATAGAAAACCATACTAATGCAATTACTGTGTTTCAGGGAGTTACTGAAGCATCATCTTCAATAATATCATCAATGGAAGTCTATGAGGAGCCCGAGGTATGGATCTTGACAGTTCCATCTAACTAGATCAACAATGCGTGAATAATTGTCGTTTGAATGTTCTACACAAAGCGTTCATTCGTGTTTTGCTATTGAGATGTACGTGGGTATTGGTCCCCAAGTACATTTTGTGTTTTCAATATTATTATACATACTAATGAAAGTTCTATGTTTCAGGGAGTCGATGGAGCGTCAGTGCGTGATGGATGTGCTTATCATGAAAATATAGTCGTTGCAGCGCAAGAGGAAGTGGAGACATGCACACACGAGTCGGAGCAACAGCGTCCTGATGTTGAAGTTCGAGGCAAGAAAGTTTCAAAGAAAAGAAAGCAAAAGAAGGTTAGTGTCCTGGTCACTATATTATGTTGTTTTTCACTGTTAATAGTTCAATACTGTAAGTTGTGTTTAAATTGAACATCCCTTTTCCAATCTGTCCTCTAGTTGCGAGTGGGTGTACGAACTAGATCTACACAGACAGTGAAGCGAACGAGAGATGTTGCTTGTCAAACCTTTTGGCAGGGACTTGAGACTGGAGATGCATCGTGCCAAAGGGAAGAATATGAAGTGATTGACAACGGAGCTATACCACCACCAGCCATTGATAGTGAATGTCCTCCTGGTAGTTCGGATGCAGTCGGAGATCAATTTACAGAATCCACACCCGCAAAAACTAAGACCGCGAGAAAGTTGAAGAAATTGTTTTATCCACCCATCGCCGGAGAAGGAACAGATGTTGCAATGGAAGAGAATGAAGTGGACGACAATGAAACACCATCAATATCACTGAACATAGCGGAAGACGATATCAGAGATTCTACCTTTCATGTGAGTGACATGTCCTCAACGTTACAGGCCGAACCAGCTGGGATGCAGAGTGACAGTATAAGGAAAGAGGCCAAATTCATTGTATTCGATAGTTGTTTTATTGATATTATTATTCGGATGAAATGTGGGCATTCGGTTGGTGGGGAAGTATGTGGGGAGCCATTGATTAATGTGACTCGTGCAATTCGAGGCACTAACCTTAAAATACATGCCACCTGTACAAAATATCATCCTTTCTCATGGTCTGCACAACCCATGCTGGGGCAACTGCCAGCAGACAATCTACTTTGTGCAGCGGCTGCACTTTTTAGTGGTTCAAGTTTTAAAAAGTTAGAGTCTTTCTTTCAGTTTGTGGGAATCCATTTCATTGCGAAAACTCTACAAATACCAAACCGATTATCTATTTCCAGCCATTAGCGAAGCTTGGAGAATGGAAAAAATGTCTATTGATAGTACATTCGCGGGCAAACGGTTCAGGCTAGCCGGTGATGGACAGTGCGACAGCCCAGGATTTTCAGCCAAGTACTGCACCTACCACTTTCAGGACATGGAAAGTTAGAAAATTGTGAGTTTGGTGGTCGTGCAGGTGTCACAAAGTACATCCTCAGTGGCCTTGGAGAAAGTTGGCTTTGTAGCATCATTGCAAGAACTACAATCGCGGGGAATGGTGATCGACCTGATAGCCACGGACAGACACGTTTCAATTGCCAAGACAATGAGAGAAGAGTACAAAAATATAAATCACCAATTTGACGTTTGGCATCTTGCAAAAACAATCAATAAAAAAATGTCGGCTGCAGGTAAAAAAAAGATATGCAAGGTATTTCACAGTGGTCCAAGTCAATCAGCAACCATCTTTGGTGGAGCTCAAAAACATGTGGAGGGTCGTTGGAAATTCTACTGGAAAAATGGTGGTCAGTAATGCTACACTGTAGCAACGTTCACCGCTGGACCACAAACCAACATTTCCACAATTGTGAACATGGCCATTTGTCCACAGAGGAGGCACGGAAGAAGAAGTGGTTTGAGGGGACTCACGGAATTCTGCCACACAGGAGATTTGGAGGTGTTCCACAATATGTGCCTAAAGTACAGGCCAAAACGATTGCATTTTGGCATGGAGGGCATGATAAATCGGACTCTTCTAGCGGTCTTGGCACATAACCATAATGTTGGCCGTCAACAAAGTAGGACGACCGGAACTTTAGGGACGCTTCGCTACAATAAGGCCTTCACTAAAAGAAGTAAACAATGGGTTATCAAACCAGTGTTTGAGGATATGCAATATGACTTTATTGAGAGACTTATTGTTGATGTCCTAGATAGGCACATACATGGAGTTGTGAACGAACCTGTGCAGGGGACAACTGCATTGCCACCCAACATTGCCTCTGTTCCATGTCCACCTAAAGAAGAGCTCATTGAGAAATACACATCACGGTTTAAATGATTGTAATTTGATTGTCTGTTCTCTCGAGTCTCCTCATGTTGCAGGCCCATTGAATATGTGTAGCTATGTATTGTGTAAATAAAAGTGATTGCTCTGTGAGTCCTGTGAGATGGCCTTACACTGAATGTAGCTAACTAGGAATGTGTGCTCGTTCAAAGTGAAGGTCAGCTGCTTTGATTTTTTCTCGGGTGCCGGAATGGCCCACGACTCAGTATAAGGTTCTATTGTTATTTGACCTTGACAGGCCGGGACCATCCCGAAAGACTTCTTTTTGGGGGTGTGGGGCAATAACGTAAGAAACGATAATGAATATAATTTCAGAAACGAAAGCCATTTAATGTTTGTTCATTAGAAGAAATAATGTCGGCATAGAAGGAGTGGTATTTCGGGGCTGCCCTACGCACAGACACAATGGAAAATGCAAATATAATGTGAGTAACTCTTTAGATGAGTTTATACCGCAATTTAATTACTATACAGTAGCTTTAAAGACGGGTTAAGTTGTACTTGTTCGTTCTATGTGGCATATTGTTTTGTACCGCGCACTATCTTGAGGAGAACCATCTCCTTTTACGGAAGCACCTCAAAACCTTCCTCTTTGCTTCTGCTTTCTCTCTCCCTCTCCCCTGCTACAACTGGTCCACTGTCTGCGACCTCGGTCCTGGGCCCTTCCACTCTCCACCTGCACTGCCTCCCTGTCAACCCCTGCACTGGGGGACTGTCTCAGTATCCTACAGCCCCCCCTTGACGTATAATACCCAGTTGCACTGTCCTAGCTATGAAATAATTTCCCGACCTAATATATAAAATTAATAATTTTAATAAAGATCTGATGGTGAGACTAATTTCATTTTTTATGTTTTTAAAACAGGTACATCCTTCATTATTGTATGTGTCACGAGTACCAGACACCGGCGGATGGCTTTTTCAACCGCCAGTTGCTTCTCCGCGTGAACAACGTTACCACCCTGACCATTTTATGGGACGATCGCCAAGTACAAGTATGCCCTTACGCGTTACTAACGGCTAGATGCAACATACAGACCGTTGTGGTGGCCTAGTGCCTCGTTGTTGGAACAGCCATGCGATTATCAGTGCGACCGAAGAGCTTATTTTATCGTAAACCAACACCCTGTGTACTGCACACGAACATCGCTTGCCTCAAGACGAACTATTTTGGATCGAGAGCAAAGAAAAATGCAAATCGCTGAATATTCTCTAAACATTTGATGTCAAATAAATGTACTTTACCAAATTTACAATCTTGCGGTTTGATTTAAAAGTACAGTTTCATATTCCCAATTGTGGCGCGCTGTGTTGTGAGCTGATCTGTGTTGATTTCCGGGTTCTGTGTGGAGTCGCGTAGAAGACGCATGGGCGCGTTTGCCTACGCAGCACAGTCACGTCACGGATTGAGGCGGGGAATATGAATGTTTTGATAAAGTCTGTTTCAGGGGCGGGGGATTTGATTTAGTGCCGCAAAAGCAGGTGAGCCAGGTCGATGGGGGGAAATGATAGGATTATCAGAAAATGGCGGCTGATTTCGAGTGTGTTAATGGACAAAAAGTCGGGTAAGGTCCATAGGAAAGTTTTCTACGATCTACCGATTTATGCTTAAAAACACATGGCCGAACCGTAGGGACAATAAAAAAAAAGTCCCGGAACTATCCTTTAATGGACAACAGTTTTCTACAATCGTGCAAGACGACATCACAGAGGATGCATTAAAAATTAGGCTCCAGAGAGTCTTCTGCTCCTTCTCAAGTAAATATGTTTGCACTGCAGCAGCAGTAAAACGTTAGCAATGACAGCACAATAGATGACTGGGTCTACAGAGTCCTTGCATTCAATCCTTCTGCTCCTTGTAGACAGTGTGATGATTCATCAGGTTGTGTCATTTTGCCCCAGAGGGCAACCCTTTTCTATGAGGCTAGGGAGGCGAGGCCACTATCCAGTAGTCCCCCCAGGGCTGGTAATATGTGGGAGGACCTCATAGGGTTAAGGATATCCTCCTGGGGGAAAGCCTCCCTAAAATCCTGTCACATAACCCCCTAGCCTCATGGTCAGCCTTTTGTTCCACCCTTGATAGTCATGGATTTACAATAACACATAGTTCCACTGACAAATGTAAAACATTGGGACGAAAAACACCAGGAGACACATACAGAATAACCATATGCAAAGTCAGCCAAGTACTGCAACGGGGTGGCTCACTGAAGGAAAGAAGAGCACCAAAGAGACTTTCCAAGATGGTGTTGATATTGCAGCAGGGTGGAATCAACAGTAGAAAGCAGAAAGCTAGAAAGGACTAACTGTGGAAGTCAGAAGTATGCGAACGAGACCCAGGAAGTTCAAACTTGGAATGCTGCAGCTGAATCAGTCGTGTCTCTCCAGGAGGGGGACAAGAAGAACAGGATGTTGCTGGAGCATCCTTGGAGCCGACTCACTTGGTGGTGGGTGACGGTGCAGGAAGCAAGGAGGAGGAGAGGCCCTTTTGACCATGTGAAGAACCAGAGCCGTGTCCCCAAAGTACCTCAGGTAACAGGAACGGTGGGAAAACCGTATGGGGTCCAGGAAGAGGCCTAACTCAAACAGAGTATATTGGGAGCCATCTCCTGCGTCGCAGTGGTCAGCCCAATACCACTGCACAAGCAGAGTACATTGGGAGCCATCTCCTTCGTTACAGTGGTCAGCTCAATACTGCTGCCCAAGCAGGCTCATCTCCCTCATCACAGTGGTAAGCCCAATACCACTGCCCAAGCAGAGTAAATCCGGAGCCATCTCCTTCATTGCAGTGGACATCCAATACCTCAGCTCAAGCAGAGTGCATCGGGATCAATTTCCCTCGTCGCATTAGTCAGTCTGATACCACAGCTCAGGCAGAGGGCATTGGGAGTCCTCTCCCTTATCACAGTGGTTTATCCGAAACTGCTGCCCAAGCACAGTGGAACAGGAGCCATCTTCATCAAACATTTATTAAGTCATCATTGTTATGCCAAGATTTAAATGCATTTTAATTGTTCTACCTTCAACAAGGAAATCTTAACACATGGTCTGTGGAACCAATTCCTTTGGTAGCTTAAATGAAATGGAGATGCCAGCAAACCACCTCATATAAAAGATTTTGTGGCACAAGCGCATGAATGTCCTGAAAATTGATCACCGCTTTAATTGAACTTAGGGAATGTCGTTCTTTCCCTTTATTAACCAATCTTGTTCACCGCTGGTTGACACTGCAGATTGTAAGAAGATTCAATTCAAACCTACAGCTAAGTCAATGCCTAGTCTGGGATACTGAATGGAAACCCTTATTGATATATCTTTGTCCAGTTCATGAGTTCCGGATGACTACCCCTATATAACACCCCTCTCTTAGAATCCCCCCTAACCCCACTGAGCCAAGAAGTAGTTCTGTTTTGCAAGTTTAAAGGGTTTATTGAGAATTTAAACAATATATATATATATATATATATATATATATATATATATATATATATCACACTTTATAATAAATTAATATCTGATAGTACACTTAGACATATGATGTTGATCAACAATGGGTAATCTGGCACTAGCACACTTCTTTACAATCAATGAGGAGTTAGTATAGGATGGATAAAGTAGCAAAACTACTTTTATGATTTCAAGGGAAAAGCAATAAGGAATAAAATGCAGTACAGAAATACTTGATATGATTTTAGCAAAAGATAAAATAATCACTTTTTCTCTGGCAATTCAACCCCCTCCCCTATGCAATGTAAGAAATGGAAGGAGATGGAAGTAACACACACAGTTCTTAGGAATGCAATCAAATATAATTCAGTTCACCCCAGCAAGCTTAGACCACAGATAGAAGTTTGAAACACGGGCCCAAAATGCTTTTAAAAGGTGATGGCAATGAAGTGAGAAATATGCTGAAAATGGTTTTAATCCCCTTTAGGAGGTTCAGGGGGAGTGGTAGCTACTTGGGATAAGTTCAGGCTCACTTTAGCAATGATTCAGAGATGGTGATTAAGAGGCAAACGAATTTTTAGCAAGGAAAGAAATGACTGCTGATGGTTACACGTGGCTGGATTTTTAACCAAATCGCGGTAGGAAGTCGGTTCTAGGCTTGTTGGAAAGCTTAGATTCTAAGCTTTCAGAGGGAAGTTAAATCAAGTTCGTAGCCCAAACGGTTCCAGAGATACGGACGATTAAATAAAGGTAGTTTTTCGGATTTAAAGTAAACTCAAAATGACAGGTGACAGCTTTGCAGCTGCAGAATTGACAAATGACAGGAGGCAGTTCTACTTAGGTTAAATAGATTGAATTATATTACTTTAAACTAAGAGATTTGGTTTTGCCCTGTCCTAGCTGTACTCACAATATATTTGCAAGGTCTGGGTCGCGCCACGGATCTGTCAGATTTTGGACTTCGGTTCCGGTCTCGCCACGGACGGTCTCTGCACACAGCGTCTGGTCTCTGCTCTGCTGGTCTGGTCTGGCACTGGTCTGGTCTGTCCAGATACAGCGGTCTCTGCACGGCTCCTGGATCTCTGCACTGGTCCTAGCAAAAGTTCTTGGCAAGGGATTCAAGCAGCTCGACCGGCTGTGAGTAGCTTGCAATGATTTGAGGCCTGCTGCAGAGAACTCAGCTTGTGGTTTTAGGCCTCTGATTTAGGTTCTAAAGTATAAGTTCTAGGTTCTGGAGTATGTAGCTGGAGTCAGTCTGGAACTGGTATCTTCTGGATGTTGTGTGGTCCGGCAAAACGCTTCACAGCAACTGGATTTGAATCTCTCTACCTGTCCCAGCAGTCTCTTTTTATGTGTTTTGAAAATGGGTGTGTGCCTGGGCCCAGCTAAGCCTGCCCCTCTCTACTTGTCATTGGCCCAATTCTCCCCTCTCCCATGATTGGGGGAAGAAAATGTGAGTCAGAGTGATGCTGTAGGTTTTATGGGTCAGAGGATCCTCCCCTGGTCAGTTTGCCCACAAATCTATATTTGATTCAAATACATCCTTCCCAAATATTCAATTTGTTGAAATTACATGTGCATATTATATATTCCTTATGGTCCATGCTTGTCCGCCTCTGATCTTCCTGGGGGCTTGCATTCAGAAATGGCAAAATTTTGCGCTTTTCAACTGGTTTTGCAATATCGGACACTTACCCAAAATTACACACATGTGCGCAAGGAGTATGGACATTAATTGATGAAGTGCCAGATTTTTAACATGCAGACATTTGGAGTGACAACCTCTTTTCCGCTCGTAACCCCCCAGATCATACCACCGGGTCCTAAAACCTCTTAAAATATTCTGGCCAACAGGGGTGTGTCTTCCCAGGTCACATGGTGGAGAAACCAGTCTATCCACTTTCTTTAAGCTTCAGCTGTCCTCAGAGGGGGCTGCCCCTCCCCGTTTCTGCCAAGAGGAAGCCACTTTTACGACGCCCCGAATATAACATTTGCCTGAGTCCAGGACAAGCCTTTGTTCAACTCCCTGTAGCTGCTCCACCCCTAATCTAATCAGAGAGGTGACAACTCCTTTTGGCGAGGGGAACAGTGGCTGAGCAGGTTTTAACTCCTGTGGGGGTAGATGTCAGGCAGAATTGGAATCTCTTTAAGCCAGTTTTCAGCTAAAGTGTCACTTTTGTTCCCCAGTTTAAATCAATACAATTTTTACATACAACATTTCAGCCCACCAACTGTTATGGGGCTGGAGCCAACCCCGAGCATACAAACACTTTCACAAATATATCATGAAGAAACATTCTCTAAACCTGAGTTGTTGCAGAATATAAAATAGACAAAGCTGACAATTATCTGGCACCATCTCATTCTGTATTATTAATTCTGATTGCAAAGAAAACAGGCTATATACCATATTCAGTCATTCACAAAGCTCCCAACAGTATTGTAGCTACAATTTCAAAATGAAGAAACATTTAAATCAAGGTGGAATCCTGCTGTAAACTGGAACCAAAGGAGAGTGATGTGGTAGGTCAACTGCACTGGTGCAGCACAAACACTGCTTGAACAAACCTTGTTGATGCACAAAACACCAGCTGCAATAGTTTTTAATTTGCATGAGCAATACAATGCGGCCTAGTTTCCATCGGCATCGGATGAAAATTATTCCAAGTAAACAATGTCCCTCAAGAATTGAGTAGTTCGACACAATTGCATTCACTTTGTTGCTCTCTATATTTTCAACGGCATACACAAAGGAGCCCCTTTTCTTACATACTTTATAAACTGTATTATCCATTCATTAACCCCACCCCCCCCAAACTATCAACCATACACTGCAGCAGTATTAAGTTCCCCTCTGCAGACTCTTACCTGAATCCGATGATGGGGCACTCTTTACAGATGTTACATTTAGCTTGGTGTTTGGCAGTTTCGGCAGCAGCAACCCTGTGGAGCACTGGCAGCCAGACCATAGATTGGGGTTCCAGCCTCATCCAGTCCAGAAACAGTGCTGCTTCAATTTCTGGCTTGTTGTTGGCCTGTGAGAGGTGGGGGGGGGGTGGGTGAAGGTAAAAATGAAATGAGAAGAAATAAAGGAACGAGTAAAGTGATAAAGAAGGGTGGGAGGAAGGAAAAGGAAGAAAGGGAAAACAAAGAACATTAAACAGTCAACAAATAAATGCTAGAAGCACAACAATCAGACAACTCAACAACATTAAAAGAAAAAAAAAAACAAAAACATTTTCTACCAAAGGAAAGCAAGTGAATCAACCTTTGTAAGAATTCATGGTTTCAGTGCTACGGGTGTCCCATATGTAAGCTCTGTTATTGGTGGGAAAAGCAGACAGCTCACCTTTTGTTTCAGCCTGTCAGGCATGCAAGCCCAAGTACATCCTATCCATCTTAGGGAGGAAATAAGGAAGCATTCAGACTATCTTTGATGACATCAGAACAGTAAGGCCAGTGTCTTCACATTGCGCAAGGCATTTTTTCTTTTGGTTTACTTTATTTTGAGGGTGTTTATAAAAGCCAACTGTAAGGGAGGCATGGTGTCACAAGTATGACAGTGACAACATGAACAATTTGTAAAACCTTTACTAAAGTTTCTGGGGTTGGAAAAACTCCTACTTTGCCCTACAACTAGGATGGGAGTAGTTGCGACCATCAAATAATAAAAACACTCCTAGTTGAGTCTGTCAAATCAAAATTGCCTATGCTAAACAAAAACTAATGCCTGACCTATCTCTTGTACAAAAAGTGTATAAAGGAGATATGTATGTAAAAGGAAAATCAATGTTTAAATATAAAGAATAAATGTGGCTGAATCAGCTCTCTCCCCACGTTAGACAGCACGGAGTAAGGCGGTCCCAGTTGGAAGTATAACACACTAACACAGGTGTTTAACACAAAAACTGTTCAAAATGTGGATTGAGATCTGCTTGGCCTTCCACGTTAAAGTCTTTCCTTCCAGTCCTCCAAACCACTTTCAACGAAAGGCTCATGTCGGTCCCCCTCTGTTGGGCTCAGACCTTTCACTACAAAAGTTTAACAATACTTCAGGTGTCCCCCAAATTATTACACTTCAGGTCTCCCTCAGTCGGGCTCAGACCGCTTTCAGATGTCAAAGACCTTTGAATGTGCGTGGCTTTCTCTACAGACCTTCAATAGGACCACTTTGACTCAAAGTTGAATGGTCAGCTTTTTACTCTCCCCTACTCTCAGGGTTAATTTTGATCACTTCGCTTTTACAGTTCATTCACTTTATCGCTACAAACAATTCACCTTTCACAGAGCCTTTCAAGTTGGCTACTTCCTTTTGCCAGACCACTCCATTACTCAGTATTGCTGGTTTCAAAGCTGTTGCTCCTTTACAGTTAATTCACAGCTCTGCCTTTCTTCACGTACCATCTACACGCATGCAGCCTTCACTTGTGATACAATGTTGTAATTTCAGTCTTTCCTTAACACACACTATTCTCTCAAGTCGCTTGCCAATTCACTGGCTGTGTGCATTTCTTTCTTGTCTTTACAGTTTTCCAATTCACAAGTCATGGTTAGTGCCACAGGCTTGGCCTCCCCAACTCTGCTGTTCACCCACAAGGGTTGTTGGCATCCTTGAAACAAAGCTTTGGGATTTGGCCTTCTTCATGCGTCTCTCACAGCCTTATGGAGGCAACAACTTCCTGTAGGCAAATCCTGGGGTTTTCGAAACACTGCTCTCGTCCCTTGGCCGGTCTGTCTGCTCCAGTAGGTTCGTCTTCACCCTGAAAGTTCTGCTCTTACTCATGTTCCACCTTGCTTAAAGTGTGTCTCTATGTTCCGCCTTTTATCTGTGCGAAGAGAGCTAATTGGTATCAGATGTATGCACTTAAAGTCACGTGCCTGAATTTGCCCAACCCGATTAGCGGGACATGTCCAGTTCATTCTATAATAGTTAGTATCGTTAGTCTCATATGTCCTCTTTCCTCGGCCCAGTGTTTGTGCAAAAAAGGGAGCTGGGGGGGGGAGGAGGGGAGTTGGAATATTGGGGAATCCTAAAAAAATAGGATGGGATAGGTGTACAAAAAAAGGGGGAATAATGTGTCTCACCATCGGCTGCCTCACCCTCACTCCCTGAAGACCCCTCACCCAGGTGATACTCCCGCATTGGTCCACCCCCAGAAACTGGATCCAAATGAGATGGCTGTGTCCTGGCCACCTGGATGACAAATCCCTGAGGACCAGCGGGTGAGACACCCTTTGGTTTCTCACATCACCATCAAAGGATTTGTGAAATATGATTCAAGATGTAGCAACTAATTGAGTTAATGACCTTCAGTGGCCCGATTTGATGATTTTCCCTTCAACTAGGATGCAAGGTATATTTTGATCAATATGTTAATATTTGGGTTGCTCATTAGGTTAACAGCCTGATCTCATATACCGTCCCACCCCTCAAATACGGGCAGGAAACAGGTGGTTTCTAACATGTATTTAAATAAATGAGTAAACGAGGAAATCAAAGCAAAGGTTGTCTCCAGCTGCAGGGGAAGTTGCCACAATGTTACACAATCACAGACAGCTGGCCTACAAAAACGAAAATGACCTGCCTGCATGAATTACACTTTCTCACACACACACACATATATATACATATATCTTTCGTTATAAATAACACTAGACATTCTGATTAAACTTCTGCTTGTCAGACATTATTTCAAAATCCTCGTGTTAACTAAAACATCAACAAATAATTAAAAAAAGTCACATTTACAAATTAATCAAAGAACTTTACTTTCCTCAATGCATGCTACAATCAAAAGACCAAATTCAAGTTTTTGCTTCTGACATAACTGTGATGCTACTAACATGCATGCACAATATACACTATGCTTACAATAACTTGGATCTAGAGGTTTTGGGTTAGGGAAGTAATGTTTTCAATTTAGAATGTACGGACTATTTTGACTCACCCAACATTAAGAAATGGTTTTCAGATTGTATCGAATACATAAATGACACATGCCTTCCAAAATCCCATATGAAGCTCTCGGAAATGGGACAGGGGAATGGGTGAGTGTAGGAATTACACATTCACTGTTATGAGAATATAAATGACTCATTTAAACTTGTTCCCATTTTTTTAATTTAGTTTAAGAACCTACTGCCGTCTGTAAGGGTGCAGAAGTAAGATTATGGCAAAGAGGTGGCATAATGCTTGGCATAGACTTATTTGCAATTGGAAATAGAAAATAACGTTTAACTTGCCCTACTTATTATGAGGGGGGTTACCCTACCTCAACAGAAATACTAAGGATCCAGTTAGGAAGTTCGTAAAGTACATTATCGACCATCCTATGTCTAAACCTGTTTCCGTCCCTTACACTTTCAACTAATGAAAACTGGATGTCTTATTCACATAGTAGGAGGACTCTCTCACTCTGGATGTAGCATGGAAGGCACAGTCCTTGTACAAAGTATATATGGTTAAATGTTCACTGCTTGCATGTTCAGACCAACAACAAAAAACACTTCCTCACACTCATGGGGGGGAACTCCTTTTGTGGATCTTGCTTCCACTTGCGAATGTAATACAGTTCCTCAGATCTTCTGGATGAATCCTTTTCCTCTATTAATTTCAACAAAATAAACCTTTCCAGTCTATCAGGTCCAGTTCACTAACCTGCCAGACCTGACCATAGACTTCCTCAATGGTATATCAAGTTTGGTTTGCTACCCTACCAGACTTGACTTCACAACATTTTAGTCCCAAAAGATGTTTGCTTTGTTGCTGGTTTTCTGTTTTATTTATCCTTTTCTAGTCTGGGTCTCCCCGACTGCTTCCCGGCTCCAGCCTACAGGTTGTAGTTATTTTTGCACCGATTAGGGGGCCTTCAACCATTAGATATTTTGCAGTTGGGCCTTGCCTGATTCCATTTGGGTCCAAGACCCTGCTGCACACTGGCAGGGCTTTCCCGCTTGCATGTGGGCCCACAGGCTGTGTAGCTCTGCTTCTGTGGGATCTCCTCCCCTCCTTTACCTAGTGTCCACTTGGACAGACCTTATATACACACTATCACACATAGGGGTGTCTCTCATGTGGACATCAGCTTGAGTACTCTATCGGTTATCCCTTTGTAGTTTTTGGGACGGGTTTATCTGCTTTACAAAGTTCTTGTCACTCTTTGAAATTCTGCTTTCATCCCTTTGTGCTCTATGGGATGTATTTACGTAGTTTACAAAGTTTGTATCAAATATAATGCCTATTGTAGCCCCTTGTACTCGTCGGGATATATTTGCGCGTTTTACAACGTTTGCATCAAATAGCATGCTAATTGCATGTCCTTATACTCTTCAGGATGCGTTTACGTGGGGTTTACAAAGTTTGCATCTAATAAAATGCCACTTGTATCCCCCTTGTGCTCTTCAGGATGTGTTTGCATGGACTTTCAGCTCCTCCAGCTCCATTAATGCCCCAGCCACCAGCCTGACCCTTTCCCTACCATTAGGAAGCCTCATGGCAGCTTCAGGTCTCTTCAGCAGGCTTTGCTTCCCTGTTTCTACCACGCTCTGCGTTCTCTTTCTCCTTGTGGTTTTTGCAGCTCCGATTAACTCTCGCATCTCTGCAGGTCTTGCTACCTACCTTCCTACTGCCGGTTAGGTCCACCTCGCCTGGACCACTCTGGTTGCCACGACTCTCAGCGTCACAGCTCTTAGCCTTCGGGTCCCCCACGGAACAAGCAACTAGTTTTGTATTCCTCCAGGGCTGGTTCGACTGGGATTTCACCTCCAGTAATTTCCCCTTGCAGCCAGTGCCACAGCCTTGCTGATAGCTCCTCTCAGGAGAGGGGTCTCTTGGTCCCTCCAGTGAGGGAGTCTCAGGCTCACTTTAGTTCTATTTGGACTGCTGGCACTCAAGGATCTCCCCCTTCTCTGAGAATCGAACTAGCTCACTGATCCTTCTGATTCAGTACAGCATTCCTGCTCCTTGCTCCTCCAGTGAGGGCTTGTCTCATACTTTGAGTCTTTCTTCTATTTAAGCTGGGACTGGCTAATAGGATTTTGGGAACCACTAGACTGCTCAATGTTGTTCCTATAAGTAATCTTCATGCTTCCACACTCATCACAGTACTGATAATAAGGCTCCCTTGTGAGACACTGATCTTGTTCATCACAGTACTGGGAAGTGGATCTTCCCTTGGGTAACTCCTATTCGTCCTCATCCGAGTACTTTCTAGTGGAATGTTAAAATGACAACTCACAAGCCTACTAGAAAATGGGCTATTCTTAGGTTTGTAGGAGGGGAGTCTAGGATTGGGTGATGAGCTGGGATATATTGTTCCCTCCTAATGGTCGTACCCAATCCCAAAGGGGGCTTCCCACCACTGTGATCCTCCAGCTGAGTAACACCCCCAGGCGGATTATCAGGTAGCGGCCTCGCCTCTGTGGCCACATGGGAAGGGACTCTTCCTGAGGGAAGAAGGGACGACATCCAAAGATTAGTCACACTTCACAGAACATATTTCATCAAACTGATCCTCATTAGGCCATGGTACAGCGCTCTTCGAAACATGGTCCAATGTAAGCAAGATCTGTGATAGCGCTTTGGGTAGAATTCAATGAGATTTCTAAAGAGTCGTGCACTGAATGCAAGAAATGCCATCTATATTACTGCACCGACAAATCAAAGGTTTTTTAAAGTTGGTTTGAATTGATATCTCACTCAATTGTACATAGTGATTTCACAGTTTATTTCCTATTTAATTTAATGCATTTTTGATAACACCTTAACAACCCCCTTTTTGGGACTTAGCAGGAAAATAGTTTTGGAGAATATATACCTCTTCTTTTGGGGAGATCTCATACTCCCATTTGATTAATCTTTAGAGGCATGAAGCCAGGAAAAAACCCTAATGTGCTCAGTCATCAAATTCACTTTTGCAGATACCCTTGTGGACAGAGGTCATCCCTTGGAACTGGAACCGTCCCTTCTGCAGCCCTTAAATTGAACCCTCTCTTAAATCTTTCCAATAGGAACAGGCAGTGATCTTTCCTGCAGCTCTTCTCAGTGTCAGAATCCCCCCTCCTCTGTACTCTTAAAGTATGTATAATTCCCACCTTATATCTTAATTATGTCACGCTATGCAATTGGCAAAGATCATTCATTGGCCTACCTGATGGACAGTCTTATCCAATACATCCCCTCCATCTTTATTAGATGATTACAATTTCTAAACCTGCGATCAAAAAAATGGTTGGGGACCAAATCCATTTATATACAGAAAGAAATATCTATGGGATAAATTCAATAGCAATCAATTAAAATAGTTTAATTTGTAGAACAGTTATTATTCATACAATTCATGGCCAAAGATAAGAGCATGCAAAGAATAGTTCTGCAAATTTCACATATCGCAGTTAATCACAAGTTCATTTTGTCAAAATTAAAGTACATATTACAATAAAAATGAATACGATACACAAAACACTTTTCCATGTAAATTGCGTTCCATCATGTAAATAAATACGAAAGATATGTTACTACAAAATGTGCAAGAGTGCAAAGATATGAAAGCATTTGACAAACAACAATTCGACACAGGCCACTAGGACCTACTTGAAACAACTAAATTACAGCCATAAGTAAACAAAATCTATATTGCCTGAAAGAATCTAAGGACTTGATTAGCCTTAGTCGTCATGAATAAAATGCCCCCAAAACTCAGATTTTGTTTTTAGCCAGTGGATTCAAATGTCAACATATTTCCCCCATTTCCCCCAAATTTTATTTCACCAACATCCTCCAATACATCAGAATGCTCAAAATGTGTTTTTTGTAGTCCTCTCCCTTGTTCCGAGTACATAATTGAACTGACCAAGGGGCTGGGAAACTCCCCAAAATTGTGGATAAATGCCCAACTAGACACATGGATCTTAACGCACACTGACCCGTGTCAAAGAACCAGATGTAGAAAAGAGGATCATGTCTTAGGAGCTGTACGTGCCACATATTTAATGATAGCTTGAGCTTGATGGTTGGAACACTTGTGGACTAAGATGTGTACACCAAGAAGGACCTCAGCAGTTCCACAGCATCACATTACCCAAAACTCACCATCCCCGGCAGAGACAACTGGCTGCTACTACAAAAAATGCATTACCCAAGAATGTCTCATCAACCAATATGTAGATAGAGACTTGCCACTACCACTGCATACACATACCAACCATGCACCCCTCCTTATGGACACTGACATGCTGCCAAAGCAACTGGAGTCGGAAGCATCGTGGCTCTGTTCACAGGGTTCAAAGACTGCACATGCATACCAGGGCCCTAAAATGCAATTCTAAGGTAGCTGACTAGGATCTCTAAAGACGCGGTACCGGTAGGCAGCTGCGCTACCACCCCAAGCTAATAGTTAACAGAAACATGAAGATCCCTTCTAGTAGGCAAATCATCAACAAACCATTTACCAATGAAGGTCATGTACAAAAACCAGACCTATGGTGAGGAAACACCAAGATATTTGAGGCCCACTGAGAGAAATGCTTGGAGGAGGTATTGGCAGGAGTTGAAGTAGCCTGTGCGAGGAGTGAGGCAGAGAGGTTTGGATGAAACTTAAGAAAAGAAGTGGAGAAGGAACATCATAAAGAAGACACATCATAAATGGGCATCAGGAGGTAAACATCAGGCGGTAGTTGCAGAACATATAGAGACACATCTAGAGGTGGAAGGAGGAAGTAATCGATGGTGGCATATGGTAAGGTGGATAACGCTCAGAGAAGTAGAGCAGTGGAGAAAGGGAAGGACCCCCAGAAAGGGGAGGTGATAAGGCCCCGGTGTGAATGTATGGATCAGCTGGCACCATCTCTAAGCAAAAGAAACTCCAGCTGCATCTGTAGCTTGTGAGACACAGCAAAATGTGCACACATGTGAGGAGGAATGGCACTGGTTCTATCCTACTCAAACCAGAAGACCAAAAGGACAACACAGAGGAGTACCCAAGAGACTCACTCAACCAAAACCTTGTGAATGTTATGATGTGACCGTTCACCCTTTGGTTAAGAACTATCCTGACCCTTTTCATTCAAGTTTAATTTCCACAGAGAGGTTTTCTTCTTTTCTGTAGAAATAAAACCCGCCTTGTGTGTAGTAATATTTGTGAACCCCACTCAGTAATATTACCAGGTGGCACACGCTAGTCACCAGCAAACAAACTAGATGGAAGATCAGTCCGGATTCAATCAGTAACCTTTCAAGAACAATGAGCAGGCTGTTACGTTTCTCTTTCAAACCTTTATTCACCATGGTCGTTAGGTTACAGTATTAAAAACAATAATTTTCAAAGAATAAAAAGACTCAGAAGATAAGAGGCACAAACCGCCTAATTACACACTCATATGATTACTGGTCTTTTCGAGTGTATCAACTAAAGTTTAAAACCTTCCAAGTCCTCGTAATTGTGTTCTATGCAAACATTTCAAACAGTGCTCATATAAACTGCATTACAGTTCTAAGAAAGCGTGAAATAAATCTAAAAGAAGAGTTTACTATCGAATATGATTCACTTTCTAATCAATGTTCCAACAGATCCATAAAAAGATACAATATACGTAATTTCCTGTTACAGGGAGGCCAGCTTTGACATGTGCAAAATTATAGGTTCAGATTTAAAGTGCACATTTAGTGCAATATACGCAAAAAGAATGAATTCAAGGCACTAAGCGCTACAATTAAATCAGCATGTGTGGTCAGTAGTGAGTAAGACCAATATGTTTACTGTAAGAGAAGTAAGATGTTATATTTGCTGATCATCCAGCATCCTGGGAAATCGTGTCCAAACAGTAAATGGAAAATTAGACAATATACATCTGTTTTTGCCTGGAGCAATTGGACATCAGTGCTTAAATAGCAATCAGAAAACACCAACTCATTGTATACATGAACCAATTAGCTCTTTGCAAACATAGAATAAGAAAGGAAGATCATTATATTCCAATGAAAACCCTCCAGTTCTTATGATTTTGAAGGGTTTTCTTCTAGATCATCGAGCTGAGGTTTTGCAAATGGCAGATAATGTGAAGATGTGGTTGGGTGGACTGGGCTAACGCTTTATTTATTTATTTGCCAAACATTCTAAGGCAGAAAGAGCAGAATTTCTTTTTTTAGAGTTCAATGGCAGGCTGTGTTTGTTTTAGTAAAGGAAATTAAAAATGCACGATTGGGCAGGTTAATGTAATATTTTGCATATGAAGTGTGAATAACATGATCAGAGCTGTAATGCTTACACTTCAGTGAGGCTTCTGTACCATTTCTAGAAGAAACACATTTCATGCTTCACTAGGAATGAGCTATTGTGGATTGTGACTATGTCCTCTGCTGATAGCAGAGGCGAGGAGGATCATGGGGCCTAGGTGCCACAACCCACTCTGATGCAGTATCTGGCAGTGATGTGGGAAGGATCGTCATCACATGTGTAACCCTAGAACGTTTGACACTCTAATAAAGTGCGCTCCAAAGAATTGAAGTGACAATACCAGTTATAACAGGCGTGTGGCCCCTTTAACTCAGGCACTGCAGTGTTTGCACAGTTAGCCAAAAAAAAGGAGACATCCACTCAAGCTGCTGTCAAATACACCTTGCAGATCGAGCATGAGGGAAGCCAGGTCCTAGAGAAGCTGCCTTGACAGCCACAGAGCTTGTTCAGACCTCGCAGTACTGCCTGCAGGAGTAGATTGAAATCTGGTCCACTAGCTTGGATTGGTTGGCCAATGTCTCGGATCATGAATGCTGTACCAACAACGGAGGTCAACCAGCAATGTAAAATCTGGTTACAACAGTTCACAGCCCATTCAAAAACACACCTGTAGACGCCTAATCTGATATCCAGCCGAGGGGGGAGGTAAGCAGGGGTATACATTCCCAAACAGGGAAAGCAGAGTTGTGACAAATTGGAGAAGGAATCATTTTGGCGGTGTTTGGAGAAAGGAGGCATATTGAGCAGAAGGTGAAATGAGGAGGAGGCAGGAGTAAGATGTGAAGTAATGGAGCAGGAGGAGTGGGTGAATCATCAACCAAAGAGTAGGAGGTGGAAGTAAAGTTTCAGTTGAAAGGAAGAGCAGATGCTCAGAAGAGGAATGTGTTGTGAGGAGGAGTTGAAGAGCCAAATTAAACTGGTTGGGAGAAGAACACATACTGAAGCTACAAGATGTGTTAGAAAGAAGGGAGGAGGGACGAGTATGTTGTGGAGCACTGTGGAATTATACTCTGGAGACCGGCGAATGCTGAAACAATATTTATTTTCAGTAGCGAAAGGCAGTGTTTTTTTAAAGAAATAATAATCAAGTCCTTCCGGTTTGCTTCACCGGTGTCTTGGCTTTCCAGAGTATGTTGGCGTTAATCCCAACTTGGTCCTATCTCGTGGTGTCCGGATAGGCCCACCACTCCGGTTCTCCCTTCTCTCTCTTCTCCGTATCCTGTGGAATGAGAGCAACCCATCAGTTTGGTTTGGCATGCTTTTATCACAACAGATGGTTTCAGGCCCCCGCCAAACACAGAGCGCCCAGACTAGCCCCCTTCCTATTGGCTCGAGGCTTTATCTGCCTCCCTTAAAGGTTGCCGTCCCGGCGTGTTGCCATTCTCCTCCCTGTTGTAGCGGTGGACGTTCACGCCGGTCACGTGTCTGTGGCCGCGCTGATTATGGGCGTACCCGGACGCTGGGTGTTCTCCTCCAGCTATGGGTAGACCCGGGACCGCCCTGAGGAGTACGGTGGTGACGGGTCAGTAGTTTTCTCCCCGCATCTTGGAGCTGTCGTGAGCACCGCTCACCCTCATCCGGGCCGGCTCAAAAAAGCAGCGGTTCCTCTTCCTGCTTTGGTAAGCAAATTAATGTACGTGGCACGTTGGGTGGTCACGTCGCTAAGGATCCCAGTGTCTTTGGATTTGGGTGTGCTTGATTCACGCCGCGGTTCTAGCCAAGGCGTATCCTCACACATCCCCACCTGCCCCCAATCCCAGGCCGATCGGGCCAGGGAGAACACCTGGACAGATAGTCAGCCACCAGCTGGAACCTGGCAGGTTTATGCAATGTGATGAAGTCTAAAGGTTGAAGGGAGAGAAACCAGCGGAGAACCCTCTGGTTAGTGTCCTTATGTTGTGCCAACCATTGCAGGGGGGCATGGTCGGTGTATAGTGTGAACCGGCGACCCAGCAAATAGTACCGGACTGAGTCAATGGCCCATTTGATGGCCAAACACTCCTTTTCAATGCTCGAGTATGCCATTTCATGGGACAATAGCTTCCGACTGATGAAGCACACCGGTTGCAGGTCCCCTCCTTTATCTTGCGAAAGTACGGCCCCCAGACCCTGGTTTGAGGCGTCATTTTGCAAAAAGAAATGCTTCTGGAAGTCCAGACAGCATAGGACTGGGTTTGATGTGATCCTTTGCTTCAGGTGAGCTATGGCGTTCAGGGCACTCAGGTTGTTGGTCAGGTTGGGAACCCCCTTAAGCCTCAATGCGTCGGTCACGGGGGCGGCTATCAAGGAGAAGTTGGGGATGAATCTCCTGTAATATCTGACTAATCCCAGGAATGCTCGTATTTGCCTCCTGTTGGTGGGAGTCGGTATATTGTGTATAGCCTGGGTTTTAGACAATTGAGGTTTTAGTATTCCCCCACCCACTATGTGTCCCAGATATTTGGTTTTGTGGGTTCCCATCGTAGTCTTTTTGGGGTTGATGTGTAACCCTCCCTTATGTAGATCAGCCACTACTAGTTCCAGAGGGTCCATATGTGTTTTCCAGGATCGGCTGTACACCACAATGTCATCCAGGTAAGCAGCAGCATATCCATCATGTGGTCTCAGTATGATGTCCATCAATCTTTGGAACGTGGCGGGTGCCCCATGCAGTCCAAAGGGCAGAAACTTGTATTGGTATAGACCTTGCGGGGTGGAGAAGGCAGTTTTCTCCTTATCCTGGGAGTCTAAGGGTATCTGCCAATAGCCCTTGGTTAAGTCTAGAGTGCTTAAGAAATGGGCCGCTCCAAGGCCCTCTAGGAGTTCATCCATCGGAGGCATTGGATAGGCCTCATATCGGGACACCATGTTTAATTGTCTATAGTCCATACAAAAATGGACTGAACCGTCCGGCTTGGGGACTAGCACTATGGGGGATGACCATATGCTGATGGATGGCTTGATGATGTCCATCCGCAACATCTCATCCACCTCGGATTTGATGATGTTTCGTCTGGCTTCAGGTATTCGGTATGGCCTAAGCCTTACGGGTGGTCCGCGGTCTGTTTTGATCTCATGTTCTAGCATATTGGTTCACCCGGGTAAGGTGGAAAAGGCGTCGGCATAGGGAGACAACCTGCTCTTGACGTCAGTCTTCATCTCGAGGGAATGAGCGTCTCCCCAATTGACAGAATCCATCTCTTCCGAATCGGGTTCCTCGACACTCACAAAAGCACCCAGAAGAGGCTTGTTCCATTTCTTTAGAAGATTGATGTGATAGACCTTTTCTGGGGTGGTCCGGTCAAGTTGATGTACCCGATAGGTTACTGGACTTAGTACATCAGTGATTTTGTAAGGCCCTCTCCATCTGGCCAACAGTTTGTTGGCGCTGGTAGGCAGGAGTACCAGTACCTGGTCTCCTGGTTTGAAGGTTCTCATTCGACTCCCCTTATTGTAATTCTTCTCTTGGGTCGTTTGGGCATGACCAAGGTTGGCTTGGGCCAGCGTGCATAATGCAGTCGGATGTTCCTTTAATTCCTCGGTGTATTCGGTTAAGGATACCTCTTTGGTGGCTTCCCACTCCTCCTTAACCAGATCTAGTATTGTCGGAGGTTGTCTCCCAAAAAGAGCTCTAAGGGGGAGAAACCGGTGGAAGCCTGGGGGGTGTCTCTTAACCGTGTTTAAAGAGGAGACAGAGCTATAGTGTAGATGCCACACATATAAAGAGCTCCCATTGGGAGAGCCACAAAAGGACCAGTCATAGTTAAAATGATAAACATCAGATTTAATAGAATTATGACCTAAAAAGTGATTAAATAGTGTGGTCCACAGTACATACAATTCATAAACATTTAAACATATATCAAACAGTCGTTACGTGATAAGCTAGAATTAGCTAATTGACAGTGTATCAAAAACAGGGATACACTCAACATCAAGAGGTACGCTTTACAGAAAGTGCAACGTACTCTACAGTAATTAGAATCAGTATGTCAAAAAACTTAATAACTCTGGTGCCAGTACAGAGTATTAGCTCGACATGTTTCAGTTCCTACAGTTATTATGGAACATTCATCAGGAGATATACAGGTGACCACGTAACCAAGACAACATTTAAAAACGAAATGATGACATTTGAAGTATTCGTAGCATCTCCACTGATGCCTGTGGGTGCTCTCTACTCGAAAGGTAGTAGGCGGTGTAGAACTGAGGGTCGTCTCTACCTTCAAGTTGGCAGTAAGAGTGTCAGTCGTGACCAAATCCGACAGCCCCAGGATATAATCCTGCCGCCAGCGCTAGTGCTGTGTGGATAGTACGGAGAGTGCCGTCTGTTATGCGGGCAGCAGTGCAGCAGGACTGGGTGACCTGCACTGCTGCCCGCATAACAGACGGCACTCTCCGTACTATCCACACAGCACTAGCGCTGGCGGCAGGATTATATCCTGGGGCTGTCAGATTTGGTCACGACTGACACTCTTACTGCCAACTTGAAGGTAGAGACGACCCTCAGTTCTACACCGCCTACTACCTTTCGAGTAGAGAGCACCCACAGGCATCAGTGGAGATGCTACGAATACTTCAAATGTCATCATTTCGTTTTTAAATGTTGTCTTGGTTACGTGGTCACCTGTATATCTCCTGATGAATGTTCCATAATAACTGTAGGAACTGAAACATGTCGAGCTAATACTCTGTACTGGCACCAGAGTTATTAAGTTTTTTGACATACTGATTCTAATTACTGTAGAGTACGTTGCACTTTCTGTAAAGCGTACCTCTTGATGTTGAGTGTATCCCTGTTTTTGATACACTGTCAATTAGCTAATTCTAGCTTATCACGTAACGACTGTTTGATATATGTTTAAATGTTTATGAATTGTATGTACTGTGGACCACACTATTTAATCACTTTTTAGGTCATAATTCTATTAAATCTGATGTTTATCATTTTAACTATGACTGGTCCTTTTGTGGCTCTCCCAATGGGAGCTCTTTATATGTGTGGCATCTACACTATAGCTCTGTCTCCTCTTTAAACACTGATCTTTGTCCTCCCGGACTTAGACAGAGTATACGTTGCTAACCTATCTTAGTTAAACGTATACCGGGTTTCCTCCCCATTTAAGATGGGTGTCTCTTAACACCATCAACACCAGAGGGATCACCCGATCCCAGTTTTTCCTGGTTGGTCCAGTCACCCTTCTTAGCATTTTCTTAATCGTCTAGTTATATCGTTCTACCAGTCCATCAGTTTGGGGATGGTATACGGAGGTTCTCAATTGTTTGATCTGGAGCTGTCCACATATTTGTCGTAAGAGGGTCGACATGAAATTCGTGCCTTGGTCTGATTATTTCTGAAGGTATCCCCACTCAGGCAAAGAACGGAATTAGTTGGTCGAATAATACTCAGGCCGACGTTCCCTTCAGGGGGAAAGCCTCCGGGTATCGGGTGGCGTAGTCGACTAAGACCAATAAGTATTTATATCCCCGGCTGGCGGGTTCCAGGAGTCCAACTATATCCATGCCGATTGTCTGGAATGGGATCGCTATGAGGGGCATTTTCTGTAGCGGTGCCTTTGCGGGTAGGACCCCGCTAGTTAACTGGCAGGTGGGACAGTTTTTACAAAATTGTGCTACCTTCCCATAAATACCAGGCCAGTAGAACCTCCGTAATAGGTTTTGTTGGGTCTTAAGAGAAGCCATGTGACCTCCACAGGTTTGGTTGTGGGCTAGTTGTAGAACTATGATGCAGTGATTCTTTGGTAGCACCAATTGTTCCTTTATGGTGTCGTCGTCGCCCTTATACCTCTGGTATGAGAGACCCTGACGTAAAAGGAACCCTGGGCCTCTGGCTAGGTTGGGTTCCCCTTCTTGAGTTGCCCTTTCCCGGGCCACTCGTAGGGTGGGGTCGGTTAGGGTCTCCCCCCTAATGGTGTCTTCGTTATCTTCTAACTTCCAATCGATGGGGAGGGTCATATAACTGGCCTGACACCATGCCATTCGGGTCCGCCTTTTTCACCCTGGTAGGGATTCCCGGGAAACAGAGTCTGTCCCCGTAACATTGGGTTCGGGCAGAGTCGTCTTCTCTTCCTCTACGTCCCTTAATGCCTGATTAAAATTGGGGAGGTCGGTCCCGATTACCACCGGGGTGGGGAGACAAGGTAGGACGGCAGCCCTCAAGGGAGTGGATGTTTTATTCAAGTCAATCACCACATCCTTCATCGGATAACACTTTACGCCCCCATGAATGCATCTGCTAGGTACCATTATGTTAGATAAGCAGGGAGTGTTACTCACGGTTGGTGATATGGCGGTCTGCCTGGTGCCGCTGTCCAGGAGAGCGCGTGATGGTCTGCCGTCGACTCGGATGTCTACAACATAGGGTCCCGGGATACTCTCCTCATCTACCGGGTTCAGGTAACGAATATGCATTGATTCAACTGGCCTTCTCCTGGGACAAAACCGGGCGATATGGCCCAATTCATTGCAATCATAACATTGCGGTTGCTTGTATCCAGGTGTCAACATCGGGGTCTTCCCCTCGACTCCTGGTCTCTTGTCCTCTGGTCTCCTGGTGGTCTCATCGGAGGATCTCCATCTTATGGGTAGGGCTCGGCTACCCCTAATCATATGGGTGTCAGATATTGGGATGGCTATGCGGGCTGATACCCCTGTAGGCTGTAGCTGGTGGTGACCGGCCTTTCTGGTATGCCGACGCAAAATCCACTGCTTCGGTTAGGGTGGGTCGATGGTGCTGCCTGACCCATCTCTGCATTTGTCCTGGCAGGGCTTCGATAAATTGTTCCAGGATTATTTTATCGAGCAGGGGTTGGTTAGCAGGGTTTGGAGCCAGTAGCCATTTCTTGACCAGGTCCTTTATTCTATAGTATAGCTGGCGTGGGCTTTCCCCAGCCCTGAGTCTGGTCTCCCTCAGTTGGATCCTATAGGCTTCATCGTCCAGGCCTAAGCGATCTAGTACTGCAGCCTTAATTTCCCCATACCGAGTGTTGCCGTTGGGGTTCACCACCTGGTAGGCACCCTGCATCACCCCAGATAGGAGGGGGGCAACATACTGTCCCCACCGTTCCGGAGGCCATTGCGCATTTCTAGCAATCCTTTCCAAACTGGTAAAAAAGAAGGCAGGGTCCTCTCCATCCTTATATTTCTGCAGGAGCGCCGATGGCACCAGTGGTTGGTTTCTTGTATTGGCTACTGCATCCGTGAGACGGGATATAGTCTCATGCTGTTTGACCCGAGCAGTGGTTTGTGTGGTGCTCTGTAGCTTGATGGCCTGTTGGAAGGCTTGCCGATCCGCAGCTGCTTGTTGAGACTGCAGCTGTACCAACTGTTTTAATTGCTGCTGGCCCTCAGACAGTGTCTTTATCAATGCCTCCATAGCGCGGTCTATAATCCCACCTTCGTCGCTAGTGTGGAATTATACTCGGGAGACAGGCGAATGTTGAAACAATATTTATTTTCAGTAGCGAAAGGCAGTGGTTTTTTAAAGTTGCTTCACTGCTGTCTTGGCTTTCCAGAGTATGTTGGCGTTAATCTCAACTTGGTCCTATCTCGTGGTGTCCGGATAGGCCCACCACTCCGGTTCTCCCTCTCCCTCTTCTCTGTATCCTATGGAATGGGAGCAACCCATCAGTTTGGTTTGGCGCGCTTTTATCACAACAGATGTTTTGAGGCCCCCGCCAATCACAGAGCGCCCAGACTAGTCCCCTTCCTATTGGCTCTTGAGGCTTTATCCCGCCTCCCTTAAAGGTTGCCGTCCCGGCGTGTTGCCATTCTCGTCCCTATTGTAGCGGTGGACATTCGCGTCGGTCACGTGTCTGTGGCCGCGCTGAGTATGGGCGTACCCGGACGCTGGGTGTTCTCCTCCAGCTACGGGTAACCCCAGGACCGCCCTGAGGAAGTACGGTGGTGACGGGTCAGTCGTTTTCTCCCTGCATCTTGGAGCTGTCGTGAGCACCGCTCACCCTCATCTGGGCCGGCTCGAAAAACAGGTGAGCGAGCCGCGGCGCCGTTGCGGCCGTTAGCAGCGGTTCCCCTTCCTGCTTTTGTAAGCAAATTAATGGACGTGGCATGTTGGGTGGTCACGTCGCTAAGGATCCCAGTGTCTTTGGAATCGGGTGTGCTTGATTCACGCCACGGTTCTAGCCGAGGTGTATCCTCACAAGCACTAAAGAGGATGTGAAGGAGCTAGTGAAGGCTGGCATGGAGAAGGGAAGCTCAATTAGACTAAGATGTTATCATTGTTAAGGTAATGCCCATGAGGAGAAATCAGAGATGATTTGGGGGTGGGATGTTAGAGCCAGGAACTTTGTACAGGGAGCCCAAGAGATAGCCTGAAACCCTTTGAAACCTGCTTTGCCCACGTGGCGGGTGTAACGCTCACCTGATTCCCGTAGAGGCGCCGGTCTTGACTGGGCGTATACCGTATCTTCAAAGGTGATGTGTAACACACGGCTGGCTCTTTGGGCTGGACCTCTGTGCACTGTATGTCTGACTCGAAGGGTAAGATGTCTGCAGATAGAAAATATGGGATTAAGGAACTGGGTTATTGAATGTCTCTCTCTTCTTCCCTTTCTCTTCTCCTGTAGAACCCCAAAGGTTAACGCTCTCACCTTAGGTAAGTGAACGCCGTGCTCTCCATCTGCCTCGGGGCAGGGTTCTGTAACCAGTTTCTTCACTGGATAAGGGGAGCAGGCCTCTTGACTTCAGAGGACTGCTGTCCGTCGTTTACTGCACGAACGGTAAGTTTCGAGTAATTCTAATGTCTTTAAAGTCTTTAGTAATGATGTTTCTTGTTTTGCAGGGTTCCGGCGATGGCGGATGACGGGCTGAAGTGAGTTGAAGATGGAGTCCGTGTGATGAATAGAAGCGCCTGGAAGCACGTAAGTAAGCGCTTGTTGCCTGCTTCACGATGCGCTCTAACTGTCTTTTTATTTTGCAGGTACAAGTTCGGAGCGGCTGCAGGGTGCCGGAATACCCACTGGGTTAGATGTGGAAAGGAGTAATGGCACGTGAGTATTAAAGTTCCCCAATGTCTTTAAACGCACCTTGTTTTGTCTTTCAGATGCGGGATGCAGCGCCGAAGGCCTCCGGAGCGTGCGAAGAGTTGGTAAGCTTTTGTCTTTCAGATGCCGGAATGCAGTGTGAAGACCTCCGGAGCGCACGAAGAGTAGGTAAGCCTTTGTCTTTCAGATGCCGGAATGCAGCGCGAGGCGTTGGTGACAGCCGATGGACCAGGTAAGTGAAGAGCTGTCACTGAAGACCGTAATGCTAACCTGTTCTTTCTTGTCTTTATAGGTGTTGCTGAAGACTGGATTCAGGATGGTAAGCCTTTTTCCTTAGGCCCAGGATCAGATGCAGAAGACACGATGAGCGTTCTGCTGCAGAGGATGCAGAATAACGCAAAGCAAGATTCATCCATCGGGTGTGGTTTAAATAGCCTCCTGTAGTGCTTAGGTGTCTCCTTCCACAGCCACGCCTAGGTAAGAAAAGAGTTCCTGCTTTCCAGAAGAGTTCCAGTGTTCTGAATCTAGGGAGTGGCTCCTGCCCCACCCAACAGGAAAAGTAGTTCCAAACAGAAGAGGATCAGAGGCTCAACTGGCAGGCAAGTAAGCAGCATGGTCTGCTGCAGGTAAGTCCACCCAAGCATTATGAGCCCGGCGCTTCCAGCGCTGGGACTGGGCATATTTATGAACCTGGTGCCACTGGCTCCAGGACTGGGTCCAAAAGGTCCCAATTGGGACTGGTTGGCACTCGGAACCTGGGTTATGGATCTGCTTCCAAGGGAATTGGGAAAACCCTGACCTTTTGGAAGCAGAGATCATGACAGCGGGCCCTTTGGGCTGGTTGATCTAAAGGCGAAGCGAGCTGCAGCCTACCTACCAGTGAAAGCCCCACGAAACACAGCTCTCCGGCTAAGTGGGAGGAATTCTGTACAAAATGATTAGCGTCTTCGAGAAAGCGGACTCGACCCCCTCAGAGACGTCTAAAGGTGATACCCTGGGTGAAAGACCCGAAAAATCTAAACGCTGCGAGTCGTTGAACCCAGCGAGAGAAAATACTCGAGAGCGGCATGAACCCTTGAGTAAAAGCAATAAGACTGCGTCATCGACGACGTCGTCGAAGATTCCTTCGACTCACAAATCTGCGTGATCGATGCCTTTGTCGAAGGGCCCTTCGACGCATAAATCGGTTTCATCGACGCCGTCTTCGACCCCGATAAAAGACAAACCTACAACTGTCACTACGTCACAGGCAGTAGAGGTGTCAAAAGCTCCGACCATGACGTCGAGAATGCCATAAACAATCTCGACGACGCCGAGTAGGATGTCGATCCTCTCGAGTGCATCGAGGACTTTTCATAATTTTTCGATGCCTTTTTCAGGATTGTCAAAGCCTATGACGTCCACGTCGAAAACCTTGACGCTTTCTCAGGCAGTGACAACAAATTTAGCTCCTTCTGCTCTAGAAATGGGTTTTAAACCTTATCCTAGGTCTGACTACTTTAGAGCCTTTTCCTCTATATATGAGGAAGGGGAGGATTCCGACAATGAGAGACCCTTTGGTTTGCAAAGGACTACAATACCTATGCCAGAGGAATTCATCTCTGAGGAGAACAGGTTTAAAGACCTTCAAGAGTGTCTACATGAGGCAAGTGGTTTGAATACTTCCCCAGACCCTGGAGAGCATGCTGAGACTCATAGGATTCTGATGGCCAGAATAATCAAATTCATGGGGTGGACTACACCAACACCTTCTTTTCAGCTGGATGACCTTACTGATATTTTAGATAAAGGTCCACAGGAGGATCCTGTTGTTCCTTTTCATACTGCTCTGCAAAAGAAAAATATCTGCTAATTGGAAAACTCCTGAAGTTATCCCTGCAGTAACTAAAAAACTTTCTGCTAAATACAGAGTATCAGCTTCAGATCCTGAATACCTGAGCAAGCACCCAACTCCAGAGAGTTTAGTTGTACAAGCAGCGACTTCATCTAACAGTAAGTCGGCATACCCCACTATTCCACAGGACAGGGATGATGAAAGATGTAATGCCATGTCAAAAAAAGTATTTTCGGCATGTAGCATGGCGCTTAAGTCAATTAACGCCACTTGCACACTAGCAAGATTCAGCCACACACTTTGGGAGTGTGCTTCATCTGCGGCTGACTGTCTTCCAGAAGGAGAAGAAAGGGATGCATTCTTAAACATTTTCAGGGATGGAAATGATGCAATGTGCGAGTCTCTTCAAACAGGCATCGATTCTTCTGACAGCATCAGCAGGGCCATGGCGGCAAGTACCACAATCCGCAGATTTAGTCTGGTTTTGCTCCAAATGTACAAGATAGACTTCTGATCATGCCGTTTGAAGGCACTTCTTTATTTGGAAAGAAGGCTGATGACAGCCTGGAGAGATTACAAACATCCAAGGTAGCAGCGAAATCCCTTGGGGCTGCAATCTGACAGACTCCAAATCACCCCTCAGGAGCTTCCTGGAGGGGTAGGTCCTTTCGCTTTTACTCCGCATTCGGAAGAGGCAGAGGACAGCCTGCTCAAAGGGGCCAGAAACGATTCACACGTGGTGGACGGGTCAAAGATACAAAAGCCACAGCAGCAGGTGCCGCTTTACCCACAGCATCGGCGTCAGCCGCTCCTAAACCACTCTGAGGTCTCCCCTCACAAGACACCAGTAGGGGGCAGGTTAACTCAACATCTGGCAGAATGGGAGGCTATTACATCAGATGCTTGGGCATTGGAGACAGTTTCCCAAGGTTACTGCCTGCCCTTCCTACACACTCCTCAGAGTGTGTAGGAAGGGCAGGCAGTAACCGGGGAACAACTCTTTAAAGCTCCCAGACCCGCTCCTTATGCAGGAGATTTTAGACCTGCTAGAGAAGATTGCCATAGAACCGGTACCCATAGCGGAGAGGACAAGGGTTGGTATTTCCCCTACTTCCTAGTACCAAAGAAGGATGGAGGACTGAGATCCATCTTGGACTTGCCAGAATTGAACAAATTCCTCAGGAAAGGACAAGTTAAAGATGGTAACCCTTTCTCAGATCCTTCAGGCCCTCCAGCTTCAGGACTGGTTGGTATGTCTAGACCTTCAGGATGCTTATTTCCATGTGCCAATCCATCTCAAACACCGGAAATACCTGAGGTTTGCAATTGTCAATTCTCACTATCAATTTCGAGTTCTGCCATTTGGGCTGACATCCGCCCCGAGGGTCTTTACCAAGCTAATGTCGGTAGTGGCTGCGAGTCTAAGGAGGGAAGGGATCCACGTCTACCCCTACCTGGACGATTGGTTGATCAGAGCAGTATCTCCGGAACAAGCTCAGATCCAGCTAGATTATGTCTGCCACTTCCTTCACAAGCTGGGCTTCTCCCTCAATTTAAAGAAGTCAAGATGATACCATCACAGAGACTCCAGTTCATTGGAGCAGTCCTGGACACTTCCCTGGGAAAAGCCTTGCCACCAGAGGTGAGGGCTCAAGATATTACACAGATGGTCACCAAGTTTCAAAATGCTCAACGTCTACCAGCCTTTGACATTTTGAGGTTGCTAGGCCTCATGGCATCCTGCATCTTCCTTGTGCCAGAGGCTTGCCTGAGAATGAGATTCAGCCAATGAGCACTAAGAACCCAGTGGTCGCAATTCTCAGGAAGAATGTCAGATCTCCTTCAAGTCCCGGACAGAGTAGCTCGGGACCTTCAGCGGTGGGCCTGTCAGGAGAACATCTTGAAAGGAGAACAGTTTTGGCAACCATAGCCAGAGACAACAGTAGTCACGGATGCCTCACTCACGGGGTGGGGAGCCCATGCCAACGACTTGACCATCAGCGGTCGTTGGTCTCCATCGGAGTCCAGACTACACATCAACCTGTTGGAGCTGAGAGCAAATCAGACTGGCGCTGAAAGCTCTCCTGCCATCAGTACAGGGAAAGAATGTCCTATTAATGACTGACAACACAGTGGCCATGCACTACCTCAACAAAAGGAGGCGTGGGGTCACTGCCACTGTGCAGAGAGGCAATGAAGCTCTGGTTTTGGCCAATTCAAGAAGGAATCTCTCTATCAGCAGTTCACCTAGCCGGAGAGAAGAACTTGACGGCTGACGCTCTGAACAGGCAGAGCACAGTCTCCCACGAGTGGGAGCTAGCTCAGGAAGTGCTTCAAGAGATGTTCACCCTTTGGGGAACCCCTCAAGTGGATCTGTTCGCCACCAGTATCAACAGGAAGTGCAATCAGTTTTGCTCAAGGGAATTTCCCCCAAGAGGAGCTCTAGGGGATGCGTTCGTAGTGGACTGGGTGTTTCCACTTCTGTACGCGCTTCCCCCAGTCCCTGTCATTCCTCAAATGATCAGGAGGTTGAGAAGATTCCGGAAAGCCATGATCCTAATTGCCCCGGATTGGGCCAGGAGAACACGATACCCGGACCTTCTAGACATGTCCATCTGTCCTCCAATTCGTCTTCCGCAAAGAGAGGATCTTCTCTCGCAGAAGGGAGGTCAGGTTCTCCATCCAGACATCAGAACCTTCATGCTTGGTTTCTGAAAGGTTGAGATACAAGGATTGGGATCTCCCGGATGACTTCATGGAGGTGTTGCTTTCAGCTAGAAGGCCAGCAACAAAGACTTTATACCGCTGCCGTTGGAACAAATTTTGCACCTGGTGTAGAGGAAAGAATATTGAACCCTTTTCATGCAATACAGCAATTGTGTTATCTTTCTTGCTTTACTTAGCAAATCCAGGTCTTCAAATTGGTACGATCAAGGTCTACCTCGCAGCGCTGTCAGTCTTTAAGCGTACTACTGAGGAGCCTTCATATTTTAAAATACCCTTGGTAATCCAATTTCTGAAAGGATTAACTAATGTTTATCCCCCAAAGCCTTTTCAAGTTCCATTGTGGGACCTAAATCTAGTCTTAAAATTTCTGATGAGTACTCCTTTTGAACCACTTCATTCCTGTTCATTAAGATTTCTCACTCTTAAAAAAGTTTTTCTAGTGGCTCTAACTTCCGCCAGAAGAGTGAGCGAATTACAAGCTCTATCTTGCAAACCTCCTCATACTATCTTTCATAAAGACAAGGTTGTCTTACAAGTGAAGCCCAATTTTCTCCCAAAGGTGGTCTCTGAATTCCATATTACTCAGAAAATAACCTTACCTTCGTTCTATCCTCCTCCCCATCCAGGGAAAGAGGAAGAGAGATTACACAGGCTGGATCCAAGGCGTGCCTTGAGTTTTTATATTAGCAGACTTGCTAGGGTAAGGCAAGGAGACCAATTGTTTGTAGGATACGCAGGGCACAAATTAGGACTGCCAATCACGAAACAGACCATTTCAAGATGGATCATTTTAACCATTCTAGAATGCTACAAATTGGCAGGAAAAGAACCCCCTCAACATCTTAGGGCTCATTCAACCAGGGGTATCGCAGCCTCTTTGGCCCTCCAAAGAGGGGTCCCAATTAAAGATATATGTGCAGCTGCCACATGGTCGTCTGCACATACCTTTACCAAATTTTAAAGCCTGGATGATTCCTCCTCTAGCCAGGAGACAAGATTTGGGAAACGCTGTTCTGCATTCTGTACATCTTTAAAAGGGAAGTATTTCATCTTTACTCCCACCTCCTCGTTACACTACTGCTATGGGAGTCTATCAAAGATGAGGAATACGTCGGAGGACACAATACCTTTGAAGAACAAGTTACTTACCAAACTGGTAATGTTCTTTCGATGGGATGTTCCTCCGACGTATTCCTTATCGCCCCTCCCATCCATCCCCGCAGTAAAACTTCCCTTGTAGTTGCAGCTTACGCTCCTTCAAGGTTACTACCCAATTAATGCAAAGCAAAACTGAACTTCAAAACGGAACTGAGCAACGGACGCTGCGCAAGTCTATTTATAAGCATGATGACGTCGGCATTGATACGGAGGCTGTCGAGGGACACCGACTCGAGGGACATCGACGCGTAGCGCCCTCTAATGGAAAAAAAATTCCGAAGTCAGCAAGCTGGAATGGATAACATCGAAGATGAGGAATATGTCGGAGGAACATCCATCAAAAGAACGTTACTAGTTTGGTAAGTACCTGGTAAATTCCCTAGGAGCACAAACTGAAAACCAGGTCTCTGAGAAACTCTGCTTTCCTACTTTTTACCCGAAAACTCCCAACCATTCCTCTTCCAGTCTACCCGATTATTACTTTCCGCATTCCTAACCTGCTCAAATAAAACACTACCATTCGCACAAACCCCTCTGTTCATTTCACGATACTAGCTATTACCGTTTGCCTCACAAACCCTCCTACTTATTTCAAAATGCCTCTAATACGAAGCTTGTAATTCCGTATAGCATGGTTTTCCCATCCTACCCTGTAGAACTATCTGACACTCTAACCCTCCCTTTCTGATCCGAATACGTTTTTTGCCCCACAAAAAACAGACCCATGGAGACGTTCACCTGACATGCACCTATAAAAGGATTAGGCAAAGTCAGGAAATTGACTTAAATCACACACATCGGACGTCCCTTCCTTTTCTCCACAGGGATAAAAGGTGGAGCAAGAGAGCACAGTATGAGCAAAGCAGACCGCACAACGAGACAGCTATCCAGACCCAGCAGTTCAAGAAGGAGGAGGAAGGTGGCAAATCGAGAGGCTGATGAGGAGAGATGCAACCGTGCCCTCTTCGACAAAACCCAGTGAACATGCCGCTGAAAGAATCGTAAGGGAAAGACAATAGCCCAAGTGTGCTGCAGCAGATGTCAACGGTACACAGAGCGTATAGACGCTGATAAGCCGGAGCAAGTGATACTCCTGCTTCTATGGTAATGGCCTTGACTCCAGCGAAGAAGAAAGCCAAGCGGTTCATCACAGCTGGTGAGTCGAGGGGAGAGCCGATGAGAATGAAAACGTGGTGAATGAAAATCGCAAAGTGGAAAACAAGAGAAACTTAATGAACTGTGATATTGCAAAGGGAAGACCAGTTACAGAGGGGTACCGGCATCACGCGGGTGCTGCTCCGCGATACTCTAATCAATCCAAATATGAGTTAAACTACAGATACCAGAAGGCCATAGGAGAGCTGCCAGGTCAAAGTGGTCATACAATACCTAAGTCATCAATATAAACCTTTCACGGGAAGCAATTCAAAACAAAGTCATTATTAAGTTGTAAAACAAAACAAACAAAAAGGAAGAAATTACAAAGTTGAAAACACAACCAGATTTCATAGTAAGTACAACAAAGACCCAATTGACATATTTGACATAGGCTCCTTTAAGCAAAACAAAAAGGCTAAATATAGAATGTCTGGTTTGTTTCTGTAGGAAATGAGCACATCATAGAAATGCTTTATAGTACCTCCTGAAGAACCGCCAAATCTAAGATGGGGAAACACTTGTTGAGGGGCTCATATAAATAATCGGAATGAGACATCCAAATACAAATCTAGTATTTGTGCACTATTGAATAAACACAATTTGATACTCATAAAGAGAGGGGTATCAACAACTCGAATGAGGTACCCAAATACAACTGAATGAATCAAATTCAGCAGCAAAGCAAAGAAAATTCAGCAGCAAAGTAAAAGAGGCAAAAACAACAATCTGTGTACTATTGAATGAATGCAATTTGATACGTCAAACAGATAAACAGAATATATGTTAGTGTAACAATTATGAACTGGATATGAAGAAAGTAACTGAAAAAGAAAATTTGTTCCAAATTTGAAAACAGCAACTCTGCCAATAAAAGCTGAAACAAGGCGCATTTGCTTCGGATATCAACATTTCTTTTTCTCTCCTAGATATACATCTAACCCCCTCGCCTTGACCATTTCAGATTACCCAGCACAGATCTAAGCCTATGCAGCAATATATTCTCCCATTCTCCCAATAGCAACACGCGTCGGTCCGTATTATGAGGCCCCAGGAAAGGCAAACAGTAGATCAAACCCCCAGGGGAGACACTTGGGTGAGGGAACTGCAGTATCAATGAAGCCCTGAAGGTATGCGTCTGCATGTCTAAATATTACTCTCTTTCTTCAAAGTACCCCTTTCATATGATGTTCAAGTATCTGCCATTGCTTATGAATCACCAGTTCCTGTTGTTTAGCTTAAATTAGTTAGAAATGTATCACCTGCGCGCCCCGACCTTCACCATGAGGATGAGCCCAGCTGACCCACGTGCACCGAGATCGACTGGGAAGCAACGGTCAACTAGCACCTGGCATCCCATACGGAGCTCGCCCTTGTATATGTCACCCACCAATCAGCCATGTTGAACTGTACCCTATACATGATGTCACTGATGATGCTTAGTGCCTTTTTAAATGGTGTCCGTGTAATTTTTGGCATAGCGCTCTCGAGCAGCAGGGTTCTCTGCTGGCATATTGATGTTATATAAACTTTGATTTCCTTGCAGCCTATCTCTTGGTCTTATTCCCCGACGGGGTGTGTAATTATTGGGGCACTTGTATGAGGTCAGTGCCTTCAGGATGCAGATTTTGGTAATGTATTCAGTACTACGTGTAGCTGCATGTGGTAGAGAGGGAGCCCCAGAAGGCAGGTGGGCAAGCAAGGGAAGAGCGAAGGCAATGATGTTGTGGTCAGTCCATGCACAAGGCTGGTTACTGCTTATGTCAATGTTGCATTTCAGATCAGCAATCCAGTTGAGAATTCTGCCTTTGGAATGTGTGGGATTGTTGACCTTCTGTATAAAGCCTAAAGCAGGATGAAAGATTTGGATGAAGGAGGATAGGAGGTGCAGGATTTAAGTGTCTGGCTTGACTGGAGGTTGGCGCATAGTCCCCCTACCCGGGAAGTCAGACCTTAGTCTGCAGAGGTAAAGCAGTAGGGAGAAATTAAGAGGATAGGAAAGTAGGCACAAGAGCAGACGAAGCGGGTGCAGGTGAATGTAGTGAGGAGAGGGGAATATTTGTGATTGCTTGACTACATGTGGATCCGTTGGGATGGCCCATAAGTCTGGAATGCAGAAAGGAAATATACTCCAAGTGTAACTCGGATTATGTGTAGCAGTACGTTATATAGTTTAAGTCTAACAGGTTAAAATAGTATATCATTGTTGTTTATGAGATGGGGTGAGGATGTGCTTGAAGTGCCCAGTTAGGGTGTTTTGGATTTCAAGTTATTTTTTCCAGGAGGGAAAACTGCATATTAATTCAGGAAACTGCCAGACTGTATGCTAAGAGTAGACTGCATGAAAGGTGAATGTTGCTGGAAGACCAAAGATTAGAATGGGTTGCTGGGGAATTAGCTGACTCACTCTTGTATGTAACGACTGTCTCTACTGGGTGAGAGAAGATCTTTTGATCTCTTATCCAAATCTGAACATATAGTAATATGAAGTGCTCACTTTAACATGCAGCTATCCAAAATCCTTCATAGCTGCAAAGCCACTCACAGAACAGAATGGCCAAAGAGCTATCCCAATCACTGAACCCCTTAAAACCTCCTCCTTTGTGCATCTACAATGTTGGCCCTACTGGAGGTTAGAACACAGGCTTGGAAGCCCTTCCAATGATACCACCATGTAGGAGTAATGTATGATAATATTGAATATATGAGAACGCTTCCAGTTATTCTGGAACACAGAGAAATATTTTAAAGTACATTAAATTCCGTTAAGACATCCTGTAAATCTCATAAGCTCTTAACTATAAAAGAGTGGAATTCCAAAGTGGACCCTCTACCTCTCCTATGGTTGCTAGGTCACTTTAATGCATGAAAAGCAGCGAGACCAGGGGTGAAGAGATTTGCATACTATGTTTGCTGTAATTAGCAAAATGCCCCCAATCAACTCTGACAGGGAGTTTCAGGCCCAATATTAGTAAATGGTACCTTACGATGATAAAGAAAAACTAGGCATTGAGCCAAGATGCAGACTTTGAAATTAGTTGGCATGGGCTTGACAGGAAAAAGAGGGGAATGGAAATGGCAGTGAGCGTGGAGGGGTTTAGGGTAACCTGCGGGTGGTGGCTATAGGTCTGGAGTAATGAGGTAAGGAGAGAGGTCTGAGGTTAGGTGATGAAAGGCTATTCAGGTAAAGCTTAAATCAATTGAAAGGAGAACTTTGATCTTTAACAGTGTCTTTCATGAGATGAAGAGAGGATAGTCCGAAAAGAGAGGTAAAGGGAGATCAACAAATGCATCACGAGCGGTAGTGCACAATGGATGTAGGGGTGCTGCCTGACTGACACTGGGATGGAGAAGGGGGGAAGGCACACGATGTAGGACAGGGTGAGGCTCCTACTTGGGCACAGCAATGGAGTAGGTGAGAAATTGAAAGCTGCGGCGGTGACAGCTAGATTGCTTGGTTTTATGATGCAATTCTTCTAGTAGGCGGAGACTATTTAAGTAGCAAAGTATGTCTTGTTTGCTCTAACCAAACCTTGTGCTTAAACAGGTGCCTGACAATGTTGAGGTTACCAAATAGGACAAGTTTGCTCAAGCCAAAATGTGTGCTTGAAGAGATGCCTGAAAATATCAGCTCTAGGTTTATACCTTTGAGCTAGCAAAATGACACATGCCACTCTCTCCTGCAATTTCAACAGTAGGCACTATTCACCTTTGCTGGAATATGATGAGTGGCTGATGACCGGTACTCCGGGCATAAGGAGAGTAGGTTGGGTGATGTTCAAGATGGAGGGAGGAGGTGCAGGCATTTGGAAATGCCACATCTCCTTTGCCCCTTAGTCTTCAGATCAGGAATCAAGGTAAAGCGGTAGAAATTGTGAAGTTTCCCTAATTCTTGAACAAGACCCCTAGAACAACTCACCAGAATGGAAAACCATATGAAAGATGGTGCAGCAAAGGAACTGTGGATTGCATGAGAGTTAGGGTGACCAGATTTAAAAACTAAAAAACCGAGACAGGGCAACTAACATAAACGTAGGATTTACTCTTGAAAGTGGCTGTCTAGGCAGGATACTTCAGTAGAGGTTGGAGGAGAAGGGGGTTTAAGTGTTACTGTTCAAATAAACACATATTATAATTAATTTATCACAAACTACACAATCTTAAGTTGTAAAATGCAGCATTGCTTCTGTGTGAGACGAGTACCAGAAACCGGGACCCCTGCAGCTTAAAATGGAAACATAATCTTGAGAAAATGGGACAGAGCACCAAAAACCGGGACAGTCCCGGTAAAACTGGGACGGATGGTCACCCTAATGAGAGTGCGCTTTCAAAAGTCATCTGGTTCCAAGAATATATATTTTTTAAATGTTCTCTTGCAGCTTCAGCAAGCTCACGCTGCAGTCACGTGATTTACATATGTACATATGCCTGTCTCATTAACTCTGTACTGAACTGCAAGCACATAGCTCAACACTAATAGTGCAGGGAACGGGAAGATAGAGGGCAGCTGCACTCTCGGGATACTGGCATGGTCTTGTTGGTCAGAATGGGGGCCCTCACCTTGTGTAACAAAAAAAGCCCTCATTCCCCCACACCATGCTTTCAGGAAAGAACTGGCGTGTATAATAACAGCGTAAAACGTTAACGTCATGAGGAATTGAAAGATTCCGTTTTCAGGCCAAATCGGGTTTTTGCATCTCATCTCCTTCAGCAAGATGTAAGGTTGCATTGAAAGATGCTAAGTTGTAAGGGCTCCCCCCGCGTAGAACAGAGCGTTCTTGATTGTTCCCCAAGCTGCCGTTACATTTCTCAAATAACCTCTCATTCCAGTAAAGGGCACCCTTTCAGGATGTTACATGACAAACTCTGCATTGCGACGGAATATAGCTGGAGGAACTGTGTAGGCGCTCAAATATTATGAATTATGCTTTTCATTAAAAATACAACTGATCTGGTATTTCCAATGTTAAAGGTGAACTTAGGTTATGGGCTTTGTAATGTGCCTGAAACCTCACCTTGCATAACATTCCGCACTCCTAGAGAAGAACCACATAATGGGCGGCTGTCTTCAGGTCATAAACGAAGAATTCCAGGTTGTTCCAATGCTTTGTTTTCGATTTGTGGCTACAACTTAGAAGACATTTCTCAGAACCGTTTTACAGCCATTCTGCTGTATTAACACATTTTACGGGCGAATAGTAAATCTAATTCCTTTGGTAGCCCAGCTGTATTTTGCTCCTATGCATCCTCCATTTTTTGACCATGGTATGAATGCTGTGCCCCAACACCAACACTCTCCTCCACGTCAAGATTCAATATAAGCAAACCAAATGTGGAACTCACAGAAATGTACACTCCTTCTCTACGCATATCAAACAGAACTCTATAAGTAACCACCATAACCCCAGCACCAGGGGCACATGGACAGAAATGCCTATATGCCCAGGGGCAGACTGGCCTATGGGGAACTCTGGATATTTCATGTAGGCCTCTGCATCCTTGGCCTTTTGAGTGGTAACCTATTCATTTCCAAATGTTCTCATAGGAAAAGGATTGTGCTTGCTGAAAATGTGTAATATTACGTCACTTAGAAAATTATTTCCAGGGCCTCTTGTGGTTCCTAGTACACCCCCCATCTATGCCCTTGACAGAGGTCACCTAGAAACAGACCAGTGCACATAACCTGGGTATTTCCAAACAGCCCACATCATCATACCTCTACGGTCATCTTGCATTTTCCCTCTCTCTGGCAGATCTTAGAGGCATATGGGAAGGTAAGCAGAGTGCCTGGAGACACTGCATGGTATAAATGTCAGTAACATAACATTTGAAACCATCTGCAAGAAATGCACTGGCTTGTGTTACTCTTTGGGAAATAAGCATTTGTTTATGTACATGCCCCTAACCACCTATGCAATGAATCGCTAACTGTGCAACATTATACACTATGAAATTAAAAGGTGCAAACGAAACAGACTTTAAAGAAAATCATTTGATTGGAAGCATCAAACCTACTCGGGTATCTTTTGTTTTGAAGCGCAACGTATGTTTACACTACAATATGAACAAAATAAATGGCATAGGCCCTGAAAATCCTACAAAGTGCAGGCAATTCATAAAATTATAAAGACTTAAGCTTTCATACTGCGCGTCATGCTGGAGACCAGCCTCTAGACCGGTGAACCGCTGCACTGTCCTGCTTCCAAGACAAATGCGTTGCCCCCCTGAGCTATCCTCCCAGACCAAATATAAGCAGTTGCAGAGACACATGGTTGATTTGCCCTTTCCCCTCTGCACCCAGAGATCTCATCCTTTAAGTACATGATGTATTTGGAGAACTTGCGCGGTGATGGAGGAGATGGTTACAGGTGCGACCAGTCCCACCACACACATTCAACTTTCAGAAAAATTGCCAACATTTGATTATTAAGTATCCCACATGCAGTGAGGGGTCTTAACGAGCCCATTGCAGCAAATGTGTTATTCCCCATCTGCACAACTGCTCAGGAGTTGAGAAAATAAATAGAAAAGTCCCATGTAAGGATTAAGGGTTTCGATTTATGGCAGTTTATTAATACCAGGGGCTTTTTCAAATCCTTGACAACATTGTGCTTCTCCTTGCCCTTGGCCTGCTCAATGGCATATCATGCACAAGGGAAAGAGTTGCAGATCTGCCAAAGAACAGAAAGAAAAGAGGTTATCTGCAGTGTTAACTTGGATCAAATATCTTCTGTGGCAGACGCACCCTTGCATGCATTGCATGGGTGGGGCAATTCACATAAAGTGAATATGCTGGCTCAAATATCGATTGCACAATGTAATAATCACATCTAAGGAATATAGTTCAATCTCTAGTGTTGCATTGGTTTATGGATAAATATACTTGAATTAATACACCTACCAGGACAACCCCCCCTCCACCCAATCAGGGACATGAAACAGGCTGTAAATCTAAACGTTTTGTTATAATTGACATAGGAAATCAAGACATTAAACACTGGTAGCTTGTTTATAGAAAGGAAATCACAACCTTCCTGTTGTCTCAAAGTTTTTATTCCAATTTGCACAAAACTGAATGCATACTGTGTTGAAGCGCAAGGCGTCTTCACTCCGAAAGGGGTAGGAACCCCTTTCTATGATGGTTCCCCTGAGAAGGAAGTGGTATCCTAGCCCTTTATCTGATACTAGACTCCCTTCCTGTAAAGTTAAGGACACCCTCCTCCCCAATAAGCTCATGAGTTGTGGTCATCCTGCCATTACCATAAAAAGCACTGGGGCGAGGAAGATGTGATGAATCAGCAATGATTCACTCAGAAAACCTGGCCTAGTAGCCACCTCATGTGGCCAGGGAAAGGCAGACTATTTCTGATCCCGACCCTGGGGGTGGGATCGCATGGGGGATGGGGGAGCAGGACAGGTGGAATGGGAAACCCCCTTATTTAACTTTCCCTGAAGACCCACTCTTCTAATGGGTTATTGTAAAATAACTGAAATGAAGAAACCCAACTTGGTTGTTAGGGACTTCAAGTCCCTAACAACAATGTACTGGGATGAGGAAGAACGCTGAAGAGGTACAAGGTTGTAGGAGTAGTCTCATTAATCCCAAAGACCCACACCATAGGGAGACTGGGAGGCTTAAAAGGCCCCCTCAGATGTAGGCCAAGAGAGCAGGAGAGAGACAGGAACAGTTGGAAGCAGCAGCGTGACCGTCTGAACTGAAGCTGGAGGAGAGAGGACACGCTGGCTGAGACCATTTATGTTGTTTGCGGTGCTAAGGAAAAGCTCAGGAAAAGCTGTTGCAAAGGAATTGCATTTCTTTGGAATTATTTTTTTTTTGTTGTGGCAAAAATCATCCTGACCAAGGCAATCATTGGTGCTATTTATGAACCAAGAACGTGTTCAAGGATTTCCTTGTGGTTTTTAAACGTGGGGAAGGGGAATATGCCCGGGTTGTGAAAAGAGACTGTGGTTATATTGTGAATTCAATTATGTGTTATTTTGAACTGCCATGCATTTCCTTATTCATTGGTCATGTGTATAAGTGTGAAGGACAGATATCCTTTGTTAGAGTATTTCCTTTAGTTGATTTTAGGTAGGGAAATCCTCATCAGTGAAGGGATAGTGAGGCGTTCATCTAACCTTTAATTCAAATAAAAAGGCATTTGTTGAAAAAACTTTAGAACGTGGTCTGCCTCACATTTCTGATCCCTCACAAAGAAAAGGAGTTACCCAAGTGAAGACCCCTTTCCCAGTACTGAGACGAGGGAGATCCCCAATGACTCAGAAGGGAGTTCAAAGATCAGTACTGTGATGAGGGAAGTGCGTGAAGGCATGGGGATTACACTTGAGAACCACAAGTAACAGTCTAGTGGTCACTGGTTTCCGATTGGTCCATCTAGAGTAGAAATAGAGGTGGGTAACGAGGAAGTATTGTCAAGCCTTCCCTGGAAAGTACAGACTACAGAAGAGTCAATGACCATTAAAGTCTAAGGAAGTAGTGCTGAAGAAGTAGAAGCATTATAAGACAGTTATAAAATGGAGAACGCGAGTCTGGGACTCTCACCCATCGGAAGAGAGTAGTACGCGGAATCTCCATAGCCACAGTACCTAGCAGGGAAGTGTACCAGGTTGGATGTGGTATTAACAGCATTAGATTGACCGGGCGAGCAGAGTCACTCCCCCTGGGGTTAAAAACTTTGGGAAACAATCCAAGAGGAGGGGACACCCTCTTCACCTGTGTTTGTTTGAATTAAAAAGCCCCTCATTGAACATTTGGTGGGCACAAAAACAACAACAACCACCTAGGAGTAATACTCAGTGGGAACCTGTGTGGCAAGAAACTAGGGGAAGGGAATGAACTGGAACTTTAAGACTTGGAGAACTATCAGGAGGAGGGAGGAGGGAGGCATTCCTGACCTTTTAGTTTTTGATTTTTTTTTATTTTCTTTTAGCACCCCGTTTTTAGAACTTTGCTTTCTATACAGAAATCCTTCATGTTATCCCGAGTTACCAGTGTAAGGGACGGAAATAGGTTTGGACTTAGGATTGTGGGCACATTTTGATTTGGACATCCTGACAAAGGCACTTGTAGTGTTAGTTGAGGTTGGGAACCCCCTCTTAGCTTTAGGGCAACTAAGGAGTTTCCCCAACCCCTTTTTCTGGGACATTATTTGGGGGTTGCACCTCCGACCCGAGGTTTCCCGGTCTACTCCTAAAAACACTTCAGGGGGTGAGTCACTGATTTAGTCTCTTCTTAAACACCTAAAATTCACAATGCAGACAAAAACTTGCAAAAAGCATTTAGAGTAGAATAAGCATCAATTTCAGACTATGTATTTTGCTTTCCGCAAGTTGCAGTTATAGCATGTTTTTTTTTGCCATTGTCTCCGTTATGATCATCACAAGTCATTTTATCTCTGTGTGCTCACCCACTTCACAAAATCCTTGTGCCCAAAGGCTTGCATACAGTGTAGAAATGTTTGACCATAGCCATAAAGTGGCCCTTGATTTCATTGTGCCACAATAAATGCTTTGTTGTAATGCGTCTATTCTTTTTTATCTCCACGGCATGCTGTTCAGGATGTTTGTGTGTATGTATGAGGTAACGAGTACCCACCGTACGGGATGCTCTGCGAGTGCGCTGCTTTCCCTGCACTACTCTAAATTCTTTAATACACAGTTATGAACCCTACCAATGGTATGTATATTGCAACCTCCTAAGCCTGAAAAGTAGATCCATGTAGGCTTGACACATGGCCAACTTTGCACCAGACCTGCAGATTAACTGGCCTGCTGTTAAATTTCAGTTAACAGTTTAATGGTATCCACTACACAGCGTAATTTGCTTTCCGCCTTTGAGAACATTCAGACATGCAACTGCTCATTTTACTATAGCCAGTAAGCTAGCAATAGTCGAAAAAACAGTTCTGTGGGTGTGCAGGTTCGAATCCCAGCACCGCCAAATCCACCTGTCATCCTTCTGAGGTTGATAAATGAGTACCAACACAGGTTGGTTGATGTTAAATGTATATTTGTCGTATATAAAGCACTTAAGCGCAAGTGCTATATAACAACACATTATCATTTAGCCTTGGACGTCTGCTTGCAGTCACAGTAATTTGGGAATATGGGCCTATACAATCTGATATTAATGATACATATGGTGATCCATTCTTGTATGAAATGTATATCACATTACAGTGATATTGTATACAAAAATGTTCGCAGTATACTTGGGTAGTATGATGCCACTTCCTGTTTTGTCAACGGGTGAAAGTTTGTGTTCCATCGCTTCCTGTGATATCACTTTGGGGTAGGGTCAAATGCCCACTTCTTCTGATGTCATCCGAGGTCAAGGGTCATGTGATGTCACTTCTGCTACCCCAGGCATTTTGGTGAAATGGTGTCCCTGCACTTTTTACTTTCAATAGAAAGTCTAACCATCAAAATGCCACCTTTGTGTCTGCCTCATGCTTCTGATTCCTTACAATATATAACAATAAAAGATAAACAACATTATAGACAAAATGGCATCTTCTAATAAACTACAGTACAGACACAAATTGACATGGATTAATTTAGTAATCAAAAAGGTAGATTCACACAATCCACAGCATGGAAATTAAGTTAAAGGCTAAGGGGTTCTCCGAATCAAGTCAGAAACAAACAATATTTTTTTTAATGAAACCATGGCCAAGTATTTCTCTAACCTATAGTTCTCTGGTGCTTGGGCCATTTCAAATCTAAAATGTTAGACGCAACTTGTGCCAATCTATTGGTTCTAGCTTGAACACAGACAAAATATAATATCTCCTGTCATCGTTAAATTAGTTGAAATATTCTGATGGTTTGGGTCCAGAAATGATGTTTCTTTTGGAATGTGGGGACAGTATTGCAAGGTTCCATGTTTTCATCAAGGAATAGATTTCAATTTCTTTATTAATTATGGCAGCCACCAATCACAAAGGCTTGTTCCACATTTCAATTTGGGATGTCCAAGGCCTCCAAAGATCCGAAACTGCTTGAGAAAAGCCTTATTATGGCAAAGCTACTTAAGTTTTCAATTTTAGTGGGGGGGCGTGGCCAACTGCCGATCCATGCACAGGTGAATCGTAGGAGCTCCTGTGCGGCCGCCGAAATCCGCGTGAATTCCTGGGTATATTCCCCATAGATGCAATGAGGAACGTCGGGGAGTGGAGCTGAACTGCCGATGAGCCCAGAAATCTGGCTGAACAGGGCTGTGGAGCTGTAGGGGTCGTATTTATCAAGCCGAAAAGTTCAGCGTTTCGGCGGAAGACTGTGCAAGATGACCCCCGTGGAGATGTAGGAGAGAGGGGAACGAGCCGCCTGGAGCCTGTGGGGGCTGGTGGCGAGGGACCAGAGGCGCCCCTCACAACGGTGAGGGAACGGACTAGACAGCCGGGAGAAGCGCCTTGGGGTCGGCGGCCGGCGTTGATGCGGGTTCCTGGTGCAGGAGACTTTGCTTGGCCCGCGGGAGCAGCGGCAGGAGGAGACCCGAGGGGGAGCCGGAGGCTGCCACTGGAGGAGGAGCAGCCCCGAGGACGGGGTGAGGAGGGGCTGCTTACCGCTGCAGCGGGGACTGCTGGTGCTGGAGGAGGAGCGGCCCGGAGGACGGGGAGAGGGGGGGACATCTAACACTGCAGCGGGGACTGGAGCTCGAGCCCCGCTGCAGAAGAACGGGTTCCTTGACGGAGCAGGCAGCATAGACGGCGCTGCTGTGGGAGCGGCGGCCGCGGAACCAGAGGTGAGACGGGTGCCCGGGAGGTGGAGGGGGCCGGGGGACCCATGTAGAAGAAGCCATGAGAAGTGATTGTGTTACTGGTGGCAGGACCCTGGAAAGCTGAGAGCCCAGGTGTTGGCAAGTAGGACGTGGAGGCCAGGAGTGAAATTGACTCACCGTAGGTGTGAGTCAGTGAGATAAGGCGGTGACTCCCCCTGTCTACGAGCCTGGACCGGGCCCTCAAGGAAACATTGAAGTGTGAAACTGAAACCCCTGGGGAGGGGCATTGGGGGGTTGGATCTCTGGTCCCCCCTTTGGAGGGGGGGCCCTGGGAATCTCCCTCATTGATTTTGTGTGGACTGTAAGTCCAGCCCCAATGTGGATGCATTGAGTGGAGTGGGAAGAGGTGCCCACGCGGAAGGAGGTTCCCCCTCCCTGGAGCGAAGTGTGGAGTTCGGAGAGGGCCTGGGGGACTGGCCTTGAAGAAGAAGGAGTCCAGCTTGGAGAGGAGTGCTTCAGCCAGGTGGCTGGGGTGGAGGCGGCGGAGGTTGACGACACCAGAGGGGACACACCGGAGCAATAGGTGGAAATAAGCCAGGGGAGACTAGTTTGCGGAACTGTGCTTGGAGGGTCCCTTCTGGGAGCTGGGGACCATGGGAAAAAACCAGCAACGATGGAGAAATATACAGAAGTGAAAGAGAGGCCTCAGTGGCAAGAGAGCCCGGACTGGCAGGAGGTCCCCCAGGGGGAGGGGAGAAGCCCGGTGACTTTAGACTCCTTAATGGAGGCAATACAGGTCTCCAGAGACACTCTCCAAGAAAGTATTAAGGAGGTCCGAGTGGGTGTCTCATTGGTGAGGGCGGACCTCCGCAAGGTCTGCGAGAGGGTTACAGAAGTGGAACAGAGAGTCAGCACGGTGGAGGATGATGTCCAAAAGCTGAAAAATCAAGTGGCGGGCCTAATAGGCGCAACGCGTACCTTGGAAGTTCGGGCCGAGGATGCGGAGGGTCGCTCCAGGCACTGCAACATTCGCCTGGTGGGGGTCCCGGAGAGGGAGGAGGGCCGTAGTGCTGAGCTGTTTGTGGAAAATCTAATTCTAAAAGTCTTGGGGATCCGGGGCCTGTCCAATCTTTTCACAGTGGCGAGGGCACATAGAGTTCCGGGGAGGCCTCCACCGCCGGGCGCCCCGCCGTAAGTAATGGTAGCCAAGATTATGAACTTTAGAGATCGTGATGCCATTCTGCAGGATGCTCGCAGGGTGGGGCAATATGCGATTGGAAGTGCAAAACTGAGGATCTTTCCGGACTTTACCCTTGAGGTGCAGCGCCAGAGGAGATCCTACGATGCGGTGAGGAGCCGTCTGAGAGCACTCTATTTAAAGTACATGATGTTTTACCCGGCAAAGTTAAAGGCGTTGTCTGGAGGGAAGTACTGTTTTTTTTGCTAGCCCGAAGGAAGTGTGGGACTGGTTGGACATGGGGCAACATAAGGAGAACCCCTCTCCGGCTAGTCCGGGGGGAGGGACAGCTTGAGGTAGGGAAATGGTGGGCTAAGTTTGATATGGGGTCAAGGAGGGGGACTTCCCCGGTAGATGAGACCCCTGGAAGTGAGGTGGTATGGGGGATGGAGGGCGAGTTGGAGGCGGGGCTGCATGGGGCAAGTGGTGAAGCCCCTGGCTTAACCGACGCCACTAACTTCCAGCCCCGGGGGAGAGAGGGAAGAAGGGTGGAATAGTGCAGTGGGTCTACTGCTATGGTGGGAGGAGAGGGAAGGGAACGTAGGGGAGGGAGGAGGGTTGGGGGGAAGGGAGGGCGGGGAAGGATCAGGGGTGGGTGGAGTTCGGGTGGGTGGCACCAAGTTGGGGTTCGGTGCGGGAGGGGCCATGGGCGATATGGCCATTGGAGGGGTACCTTGACACAGCAGCCAGCCATGGGAAGAGGCGCAAGGGGTCGAGTTATAGATATGGAAGAGGGGTTGACGGGAGGGCACGATCCTGGCATGCCGAAGGAATAAAATGGGAGGTTTGAAGATTGGGACATGGAATGTGCGAGGGCTGGGGAGTTTTCAGAAAAGGAGGAGGGTGGGGGAATATTTGAAGAGACAGGGGATACAGGTGGCTATGTTGCAGGAGACACACACGGATGTAGAGGTGTTGGGGAAGCTTGAGAGGCAGTGGGGGGGGGCAGATACGAGGTACAACATACTCCACCCAAGCGAGGGGGGTTCTCATCTGGGTGGCAAGAGGGGTCCCGCTGGAGTTGGAGCGAGGGGTGACTGATGGGGGGGGTAGGACAGTCCCGATACGCGGTACATGGGAGAACAGGGCACTATGTATGGTCAACTCATATGCGCCCAATGTGGATGATAAAGAGTATTTCCCCTCGGTGCTGCGGATGATGGGGGCCTACAGAAGGGAAATGATAATATGGGCAGGAGACTTTAATTGCAATCTGGATGAGCGATTGGATGGGCATGGTACGAGAGGGGGGGTCAAAGAAATGTATGGCGGCATCGCTGCAGGAGATTCTGCGGGAATGGGATTTGGTGGAGCTCTGGAGAGAGAAACATGGAGAGGAGAAGGGTTTCTCCTATTACTCGAGTGCACATGGTTCTTACTCGCGCTTGGACTATTTCATAGCGGAAAGGGAATACGGTCACTATTTTGGGGAAACGGAGTATCTGAGACGGGTTCTATCGGACCAATCTCCTCTGGTGACAATGTTGGGCGGGCCCGGTGAACACCCACCGCGGCGGTTGAGGGGGGAGGCGCTGCGAGATGGGGCTTTCGTGGCAGAGCTTAGGGAGGAGATTGGGCGGTACTTTGAACTGAACAAGGGCACGGTGGACACTAGGGGGGTGTTATGGGAGGTCTTTAAGGCGACCATTAGAGGGAAGTATTTGGCTCTGGTAGTGGGGATGAGAAAACGCCTCTTAGAGGCGTTACAACGGACAGAGGCCTGGATAGCGAGCTTGGATCGGGAGGCAGCGAGGGGGGGGGCAGAGGTGGGGGAAACCCTGGCGCTCCATCAGATAACTTTGACGGAGCTGTCACACTTTGATGAGAGTAGACAAGATGTGAGGCTTCACGGGGAGGGAGATAAGGCGGGCAAACTCTTAGCATGGCTCATTAGCAGAGAAAACCCGAGCCGCGTCATAACCCAGGCCAGGTCTAATGATGGTGGTACAGCCGGGACACAAAAGGAAATCAACGCGGCCTTTGTGGCATACTATAAGGGACTTTATGCGAGTGAGAGGGGGTACGTAGAGGTGGAAGTGGAGGATCTCATGGAGATGCTTCAATTGCCGAAGTTGGATGAGGGCACTCAAGGGGAGTTGGAGGCCCCCCATAGGGGAGGAGGACATAAAATGGGCGATACGAGCCATGAGGAGGGTTACAGCGCCGGGCAGTGATGGTCTCCCGGTAGAATTTTTTGCGGAGTTCTCCGATCTGCTCGTCCCGCAGCTCCTGAAGGTTTATGAGGAGGCGTTTCAGGGAGGGTGTCTCCCGGAATCGATGAGAGAAGCAGTGATCACAGTGATCCTGAAGGAGGGGAAGGATCCGAGGGATTGTGAGGCGTACCGGCCCATCTTGCTTTTAAATGTCGATGGGAAAATCCTAGGGAAAATCCTGGCGGCCAGGTTGGCGATGGTTGCGCCGAATTTAGTACACCCTGATCAATGTGGGTTTATAGGGGGCAGAAGCACGTCAGGAAATGTTTCCCGCCTGCATCATGTGATGGATCGCGTGAGGTCACAGAAACAGGATATGGCTATAGCGTCATTTGACGCAATGAAAGCGCTTGACTCCCTAGAATGGAAGTGGTTATTCCGGGTGTTGCGGGAGTTTGGATTCAGGGAAAACGTGTGCAGATGGCTATCCCTGTTGTACACAAAACTGCTGGCGATGGTAAAAACCAATAACTGGGTTTCGGAAACATGGGAGCTGGAGAGGGGGACTAGGCAGGGGTGTGCGGCCTCCCCAATTTTGTTTGCTTTGGCACTGGAACCGTTAGCGGCATACCTGCGGCAGGAGATGGGGGCAAAGCTGGAATTGAGGTTGATGGCCGGAGGCACTTTGTATCCCTATATGCGGATGACTTATTACTATATGTGGGGGACCCTAGGCTATTCCTTCCCGACCTATTAGAAATCTTGAGAAACTTCAGAACCATGTCGGGGTTCCGTATCAATCCAGAGAAGTCGGTTTTGTTTCCGCTGGGGGGGCTACTGGATTGTCCAAAGCAGGAACTGCAGGAACTACCAGAACTGGGTATAAGATGGGAGATGGAGTCCTTCTGGGGGTGCGGGTGTTCCATGATGTAGTGGATACGTTTGTACATAACACTGGGAGGGCGCTATCTAAGATAGCGGACTCCATCCAGTTCTGGAGGGTTTTACCACCCTCACTGATGGGTAGGGTGGCATTGTGTAAAATGGTAATCTTTCCGCGGTTGCTATATTTCTTTGCAAATGTACCGTATGTGGCAAAAAAGGTGTTCTTTAGGATGCTGGATGTCAGGATTAGGGAGCTCCTCTGGGACTCGGGGAGGAGACGTGTGTCCTTGCAAACCTTGCGGAGACCGAGGGAGAGTGGGGGTCTGGGTCTCCCAGATAGTGAAAAATATTTTGTGGCGGCACAACTGCAATCGGTGATGGTGTGGGATCATCCGGGGGCGGACCTCCTGGGAGTATTGGTGGCGAGAATGTAGGCCGGCGGACCTCTTGTGGTACCCACTGGATAATGTGCAGACATCGGTGGTTTTTGAAGCGGTAAGAGAAACATGGAGGAAATATGTGGGTGGCAGGGGGGTTAAGGGCCGCTATGAGAAGAACCTCTCATGGGGGGCTGATCAGAAACTCCGCCAGGCAATTGGGAGGGTAGGGATATGAAGGCTACGGGAGAAGGGATGTGAAACGGTGGAGGACTTTTTTGAGGGAGGGCAGCTCCTTACTTGCAATGAATGGTGTGAAAAGTTTGGCTTGCCACGGGGAGTTTTTCTGGCATATGGGGCGGTGGTTTGGAGGATGGCAGAGTTATGGGAAAGGATACCTGAGGAGCCGGAATCATGCCCGGTTCTCCGAGTGTTACTCGATCGGGCTGGGGGAAGAGGACGTATCTCGCGTGTATATAAAGCTCTCGGAGAGAGATCAATAGGAAGAGAGTTGAAAGTTAAGGAGAAGTGGGAAACGGACATGGGGCGCCAGACCTCGAGTGAGGAGTGGGAGAGAGTCTGGGACCTGGTTCGGAAATCCTCGAGGAACGCCCGTTTTCAGTTGGTCCAATTTAATATCCTGCATAGGGTGTATATTACCCCAGTGGCACTTAAGGCGATGAGTGGAGAACATTCGGGTGACTGCCCCAGATGTGGGTCAGGGGATGCGGGATTCTGGCATATGGTCTGGGAATGTGGGGTAATAATAAAATACTGGGATGAGGTGCTTAAGGGAATAAATGAGCTACTGGGAGCCAACCTGGAGAGAAGCCCGGAGACCCGTCTGTGGGGGAACCTACCGGGGGGGAAGCGTAACAAAGTACGAAAAAGAATGGGTCGGTTTCTACTTGTACTGGCGAAACGCCGGTTGGCGACCGTGTGGAAGTCCCCCGTAGGTCCAACAACTCAGCTCTGGAGGAAAGATGTCTGAAGATGGGGATTAGCCGAGTTGGCGGTACTGCAGAAATTAAAGGTGGAGGAGGAGGCGGGGGAGGTAACGGTTCACTGGTCTCAATTGTTGAATGACCTTGCAAAAGACAATGATCTGTGCCCTCCGTGAGATGACGTAACTGGAGGAGATACGATAATAAGGGATAGGGGGAGTTTGGGGGAGCGGTTTGTGGATGGGCTGACTCTACCCTCAATGAACTATCAGTATTTGTGCAGGGCTGCTGTGGCTAAAGAAAACCGGAGATTAGTTTCGGGAGTGGAGAGGGGGAATGGAGGGGGGAGTTTGACAGGGGGTAGGGGTTATGTGGTTGGGGGTGTTGGGGCGATTTAGAGTTGGGCCTGATTTTTGAGGGTGGGAAGGGGGGGGAGCGCCGAAGGACTGTGGTATTGAACTGTCAATTAAAAATGTTTGAAAGAAGGGAGGTTAAGGGGATTGGGAAGTTGGATCTGTTTAAGGCCTATGTGTTTATTGAAAAGGCAAATAAAAAAAGTGTTTTAAAAAAAAAAGTTTTCAATTTTAGTGATCAATCACATAGCACATCACCTTGCACTTAATTCCCCCTTTCGTGACATAGCTTGTTAACAGGGTTCCTCTAAAATTCCTTTAATTGCTATCAGGGATTAAGTTCTTGGGACATGTATCTAAATACTCGAGGGCCATTTCACCCACTGGTTTGTTTGGTTTGGGAGGAAGGATAGCTCAGGGGCAAGATAACGTGGCCCAGCACAGGCTCCAATCCCGATCCCGATCCTGCGCTTAGAAACCACTCGCTGGTATTAAGCACGTTCTAAATGAATACAGTACATATAATGAAAGGCTTTGGTAGCTAGGAACATCAAACTGCTTCAGGCAGCACCATCAATTGGACCACATTGGACAGCAGGTCCGTAAAACAAGACTTCTAGCCTTGACAGACAGGATGTCGAAACACCGTAGGCAGTGACCACTTCCATTCCGGAGAAAATTAAATACTGATTTATGAACATAATTGCAACTATCATTATCATTATCACTTACAAGACATAACCCAAGTTACAATTAGTATGTGGCTAAGCACGAAGAGCTAGTAACATTCTTATACTGTTAAAGTCTTGTGGTTTGGGTAAATCCACAGTTTACTAGCCACGCGGCTGGCCTCACTACTTTACAATTATTTGTCTTAGCGCACTTGCAAATGTGTGTACCCCAATCTCTATCCGACTAATTAAATAATGGGGCTGGCTTTTAGAAAAGTCCTTCCTTTGATGGTATGATTTGAATAAGTGCAAGAATATAATTGAGCAATTTCTGTTTACGTATGTATGCAGTCAAACTCTCTGCAAGAACCATCTCCTTTTTGGTGTTCCTTTCAGCCCCCTTTGCCCCTTAGTCTTTTCTCCAAAAGACAGACAGACAGACACACACACACTCCACCCTTCCGCCCCCATCTGCTTTTTCTTCCAGTGAACTCTTCACATTTGCTTTTGAAAGCTAGTCCTATCTATTTATGCTGGCATTCAAGCAGCTCCCACAAGTCCCTAGTGGGATAACACCGTAGGAAACGCTGGCTTTTGATGACATTTACAGTAGCGATTCTCAAAAAAGGACGCCATGAGCTCCCTTTGGACTACACTGATGTGTCAAGGAGACAGGAGAGGAGGCGATGCCTGGCGAATAGAAAACAGGCTGTGCTCCATGTCTTGGAGCAGTTCAGGGAGCTTCCTGAATGTTGAGGAGATTCCCATACAATTACAAACACTTCTTATTGGTTTTTTGTATAAGGTTCTTATCAGAATCTTATAAGAGCTTACATAAAACCTACTTCAAACGTAGTATAAGATTTTAATAAGAATTCAGTATTTGGGTGTCAGATAAGCTCTTAGACAGTTATTGTGCGCAAAATCCCACTAGTTTTTTCACAAGTTCTTATATGCTACTACTAAGAATATTTAAAGGCATTTTTGTACGGGTTGCCAGTGCTCGCATTTTCCACCATGTGGAACATCAGTCCTGCACTTGACATTAATACCTTTAGGGGGACAATCATTCACAGTGGTAGATTTATCAGTCCACGTCTCATCTTGTGTTGTCAGAGGTTCTCTCTCTCCCTCTCTCGCTCACCTATACTCGGAGTAAGGGCCTTGAAGTTAGAGGAGGCCTTCTTGTAAAGCCACGTGTGGAAATTATGTGTTGTCTGGTTCAAGAGGTTTCCATAGGTAGGGAAAACGTTAGAATAAGAACAATTGGGGTGGGGGTCGAGGGGATACTGTGGACCTGCAGATATGCATATCACAGTCTAGTGAATTCTATTTGAGTGGCAGTGCGGGTGACCAACAAGATTAATATTACAGGATTAATTGCCCAGAATATTGTGGGGCCCTAACTTGTACAGTGTGTATACTCTTTGTAAAAAGAAAACCAGCTGATCATTTCATTGGTTATGTATTTCAAGGGTATAATTCTACTATAGGATTTTAATGTAGCACTTCATGCTGCCAGATTGCTCTTGCATCTGAGCTGCAACAATATTACCCCATTTAAAACCACAGTGGAGGAAGGGCTGAATCGGAATCCTAATTTTCCATGTGCAGGCTTGCCCCGTGCCATAGATAGCAATTCACCCGTGATCTAGCCAGCCAGCATACACAGCACCATATACCATCACCGGTAATACAGAGCACATTCAACGAGAGGACTGACAGACAGCATAACATTTAAACTTTGGGAAGCTAAAACGTGCCTAGGCAAATTTATCTCAGGACGACCAAAGGCAAAGCCTCCTCATTTCCACAGGTGATGCAGTGGATTCTTTAAATAAAGTAAGCCTCTGCAAGCAGCCTTACTTCATGGGCAAACGCCCCAGCTACCACCCGTCTCAGGTTCTAGTCAAGCTTCCAAATGTATTGTGCGACACCCGACTTATGCCATACTAAACTATTGCGCTTAATGGAAGGACGCTAATCAATAGTGTCTGATTTATCAATTAAATTTACCAAGTACCGGAAGCAGTTGCAAGCAAAATCTCCTCTGGCACTTGCCTTTGCAAGAGTCAAACAAAGATGGTCTGGCTCAATACAATGAAGGTGCCCCTCGTTCAGACTATGGTGGCATTAGCGACTTCGTAAACATTACAATGTGGATGGCTGCCTATAAATGCTCTGCTCGTTCATAGTCTACATTGTTCTACTTTTAATACTGCAGTGGATTCAGGCCATTTTATCTGCATAAGCCGCATTCTGAAATATGCCACACTTAAGACACTTCAAGGGGTTACCAGACATTTGGTCGAAAAAAAATTGGTCGACCAGACAAATGGTCGAACCAATTTGGTCGAAAACCAAATGGTCGAATTTTTTTCTAAAAAAACCTTTTTTTTAAAAACGAAAACCCGAAAAATAAATATATAATTAAAAAAAAAAAATTCGACCATTTGGTTTGACGAAATTGTGTCGACCAAATGTCTTTCGACCAGTTTTCGGTCGACCAAATGTCTGGACACCACTTCAAGGAAATGGATATAAAACTAAAATAGGGCAGATATGTATGCATTCCATCTGTCTTTATCCTCCTGGATCTTTCGTCTGCTTCCAACACGGTCGATCATGCCATCCTGATCAATCATCTCCGTGAGAACCTGGGCATCACGGATCAGGCCCAGGCTTGGTTGACCTCCATCCTCCTGGACGGACCCTCCCAGGTCCAACTTGGGTCCTTTCTCTACACCACCTCTCTCCCCACATGTGGAGTTCCCCACAACTCTAACCTCTCACCCTGGCTCTTCAATGTCTACTTGGCCCACCTTAACTCTACCTTCTCCTCTAACATTCAGTGTTATGTAGAGGACACTCGGCTCTCCTTCAGGCTGCCTCAGCCTCCTCTCCTCTCCTCTCTTGCTGATTCCTGACTGTCCATCCGCGATTCAGGAGTGGTGCACCTCCAATGATCTCTGCCTTAATGCAAGTAAAACTGAGAAACTTCTCATTGGGACCTGTGCTCCCGCTTTCCCCCTCTCTCTTTGGCTACCCTCCTTGGGCAATCTTCCTTCGCCTTCCTGTGAGGCTAAAAACCCTGGTCTCATCTTCGACTCAACTCTCTCTTTCTCTCCTCACATCACAGATCTTGCCAAGAAGGCCCACTAAAAGCTGCACCTTCTCAGGAGGTATTCTTCCTTTTCTCCCTTTCCCCCAGAAGCTCACTGTCTCCAGAGCCCTGGTTCTCTCTAGGCTGGACTACTGCAACAGCCTCTTTCTTATTCTGCCTTCCTATATTCTCAGCCCTCTGCAACTAATCCAGAACAGGACTGCAAAAATTGTCCTTGGCCTCAAGCCCTGGCACTGTGCCTCTCCTTCCCTGAAATCTCTCCACTGGCTCCCGGTGGCTGCAAGGATCAAGTTCAAGACCATCTGCATCATCCACAAGACTTTCTGGGGCTGGGGCCCTCTCTTCCTAAACACCTTCCTTCAAGCCTTTTCGCTCAGCCGCCTCATCTCTGAAGGTCACATGCTCATCTCCCAGCAGAGAGTAGGGGGTAGATATCTCTCCTCTGCAGGTTCCTGCCACGCTCAAACTTGAGCCGGACCACCTGAAGTTCCGGAAGCAGCTTAAGACCGTATGCTTCTGCTTTCTCTCCCTCTCTCTCTGCCCTGCTGACTAACCAGTATGCTGGGCTGACTGGCTACCCTTCGAGTCTCACAGGTACCAAGCTCCCCTTGACCAGTAGCCCCTGCACTGCCTCCAGACCTAGCGTGCACTCAGGGTCTGTATCTGGACCCCTACAGTCCCCTGCCTCCTTGCACTTATTCAGAGCCGCACTGCCCTTGCTGCACTTACTCATAGCATTGCTGCCCTGATTGCACTTCCCCGTTCCCTCCCCCTGGCACTTCCCATCTCGCAATTGCATGATCTGAATGACACAAGGCCTAGCAAGATTGTTTGCTTTGTCCTCCCCTTAGTCTTCACTTTCTTTTCTTGGCGCGCCAAGAAACACTTGTGTGCAGGTGCGTTATAAATGACTTATATGTTTTATGAATATTTTTATTTGCTCACTGATTTGAGGTCATGTTTTATAATAAGGTATTTTGTATCTCCTATTGATCTTTATTTAAATTTAAAAAATATTCATCAATCAATAGGGTAGACATCTTTGTTACTTATGGTATTTGAAGTGAATGCATCCAAATACTTATCGCCCCCAAGTAGAGTTTATTCTGTATAGTTAAACATCAAGAGAGAGCAGGCAGATAATGGTAGTCACTAGAAATAACTTTTGCACATACAGAACTCATAAAAATTAAAGCTATGACTGCAGGCTACGGCTACAAAGCGATGCCAGCACACAATCAGATGCTTCATCCGTCTGCAATCTGCGACTGACTTGCATGATCCCTCACGAGTGACTAGGCTTGCTAGGGCTGATGGGAGTTGTAGTCCAACATCTTGCGATCTTTCCTCTTAGGAACATAATAAATAAGGCTTCAAGTGTATCTCAATATGTACACATTTGCTATTTGAGCAAGTATGCAAGTCAGTTTGATTATTGATGTTTGAGTATATTCTGCATCCCCATCTATCTCAAAGTATTGTTACCTCATCTTAAAGGGCATGTGTAGGTACACGAGTTCACGTGGTAGCAGAGAGATGATGGTTAAAAATTAATTGACTTAGAAAGCTTTGGGGTCTCAGAAATATCGGATGTTACAAGTATAGGTGGGACAGGTCCCTCATTTTCATGCGGAATCCCCTCCCGACTTCTACAGGAAGCTGAGCGGACAGAAGGCTGAAAAAGCTGGCTTAGGAGGAGGCGATCCCGAAGGTCGGAAGTCGAAAAAGCGAATGCTGAGTAGGCTGAGTGAGGTGGAAAACTGAATGAGCACTCAGTGACGAAGAGTGATAACGGGGAAAGAGTAATGAGGGTTGGTTGGGTATTTTATTTTTGGTTTAAGACGAAGAGCGTCATGGTTTAAGGTATATAGATGAGGAGTGATCTATATGGTAAGCCCGGAATCCTACGTCAAGGATGTTTAGAAGGAACTCGCCCAAATGGACATACCTAGGCTACGGACGATCAAGGATCATTAAAGAGGACAGTTCATACTGTGATCGCAGTCATTATTAGGGGCAAAAATAAAGTCACGAGGAGCGTTGGCAGAGATTTATTTGGGCCAGCCAGTCTGTCAGTCTGTCTGTCTGTTTATATATTGTATATGGTGAAGAAATGTAATATTGAGAAACAAGGAAGAAAAAGACTAAGGTAGAGAATGTTGAGAGTTGAAATTTATTTATTAGTTGAACAATGATGTTCATTCGATAGGTAGATTGAAGTGAAACCTGACAGAGCTTGGAGCTGCGACGATTGGTGCACGCTCATATTGTATTATTTTTCTGGAAAGCCTTTGTGTAAAATAACGGTAAGTAGCGACAGGCGATTGTGACCAAGTCATGATGGAGGATATTACTCCACTTATACACTTATTGCAGACAGTTGCAAAAACATGCACCCAAGCTCAAGCAGTACAGTGCAGAATGGATTAAGGGTATGGCAGATAAAATGTTCATGCCATGGCCACAAGGAGGAAAACTGTCTAAAGCAGTTTTGCAACACATGACGACATTTGGAACATGTAACAGGAGGAATGGGAAGACCCCGCCTCCTGAAGACTGGATGCTTAACCAGTGTAAAGAGGGGGGAGAGGGGGGTTGAGCCTTCGGCTCCCCCCTACCGTGCCTGAAGTAAATGGCGATTGTCCAAAGGATCAAGTATTATATCCTTTAAGAGAGTTTAAGGCAGCAACAGGGTATAGCAACTTGACATATAAGTCGCCAGCATGTAGCAGCGACAATGGTCCAGAAAAGACTCCAGAAAGAGATGTGATCGCTAAAGTCCCACGGGACAAGGAGAGAAGTGATCAACCAGGTATGTCTCTAGATATAGAGAGAGAAATAAAGAGATGGAAAGTAGAGAAAGACAAAGCTGACGAGGTAGCACTCTAACAGAACAAATGGATGGATGGTCAGATATTGCTCAAACTTCATTGGAAGAGTATCAAGGAAGTAAGGCAAAAGGAAGATCAGGACATACAAGATACAAAAGATAAAGAAAGAGAGAAACGATTGAAAAAAGACAAGGCCACAAGAAAGGAAAGACGGGAACAACTGTATCAAGATGAACAGTTCAGAAAAGAGGAAAGAGCAGAAGAGCAAAGAAAATATGAGCAGAGAGCAATCGAAGAACGAGATAAGCTAGAAAAGAAAAGAGAAGGAGGAACAGAAATGAAGAGGGCAAATGAGAGAAGAGAGATGAAAAGACAAGAAGAGGAAAGGGTCAGGGAGGAAGCAAAGAAACAAAGTGTTTGAGGAAGAGATGAACTCAAGAGAAGGCAATGGGCACGCAAGAAAGAGTTAATGGAACCGAATCCAGTAGTAGCATCGGAGGACATAGAAGAATTTTTCCCAACACATGAACCAATGCCAGGGCCATCTAGAGCAGATCTAGAGGATAAAATGCATTGGAGAAAAAAACTATAAGGTTTATCATGAAATGAGGACCAAAAGTGAATTAAAAAATAAGGAAAAAATGATCGATTTGAAGGTGCTCAGACACAAGGCAAAGAGGGAGGTTTGTTTAGCCTTGAGCACACATCCTGGTCTTTGGACAAACTAATGTTAAATAAAAATGAGAAAGAGGGAAGACAAACTAGTTGGGAACAAGATATGTAAGACGAAGACAGAGAAATCTTCCATGGGGAGGAGGAAGCTAGTGTATGTGGCCCTGAGGGGTGTTCTGCGACAGACATGGAAGTTAGATGGTCAGATCTGGACCTACCTAAACCAAGGATGCCAGAGCCCCTGATGCGGCCAGAACGACCTAAAGGGCGATCCCATAGTGTAAGGGGGGACTCATTACCTTATGTGAGCAGGCTAAGGTCACTACTGGGAAGAAGACAGTGTGGAACCATTGTCCCTGCTATGGATAGGCAGACGATGGGAGGCGAGTATGATTTTGGGATCTCACAGTTCCCATTGTTGGAAAAAGAAGGAGCCAGACCAAAGTATATACCATGTCCCCAAATGGATAAGGATAATCTAAGGTGTAAACTCCTGAGTTTGATGTTGGGTGCTGGAAAATGGATCTATGAATTAGAGAAAATGACAGGACGCAATACACTAGCTATAGGGGACATTATGGGTCTTCTAACAGGTATACTTGGGGAGAGAGCTGATGACATTTGGTTGAGAGCAGGATACGCAGGTGTCACTGCCCAGAACATAGCTCATGATGGAGCTCTGTTTGATAATTGTAGAGCGGCAGTCTGGAAAGCGCTACGAGTACAATATCCTGATACGTCGGATATGGGCGCTATAATGGCACGTAAGATGCAGGAAGTGGAGGATCCGCTTGTTTACATTCATTATTTCCAAGAACAATGGAGCTTGGAAATGCGCAAGCCGTGATGAAAATCTATACAAGTGTTCTATCATATATTATGTCAAGGGCTAACAGACAAGGTGCAGAGACAGCTGAAGAAACTGGTGGGTATGGAAGCAAAACCATGGCCAGAAATACAGCTGACCATAGCACATTATTGCAGATTGTTGCAGGAGAAAAGTCAAAAGAGGGACGATGGTAGGAAGATTGAGGAGGCTTAGTTAGTACCGAAAAAGTTATCGAAGTATGCTATGGAAAGGGCAATGTTAACTAGTGGCGAAGGGTCAGAACCGCAGCAAGCAACAGGTATGCCGCAGGTGAATATCCAAAGGCAGGTCGATCAAGGAGGGAATGGATTTATACCACAAGGTAGGGGAAACTACTGCGGGAGAGGAGGCTTCCAGAATAATCAGGGAAACTTCCAGAGTAACCAAGGTGGGTTTCAGCCTATGCAGAACGATAACCAGGGCATGCAGGGAGGACAAGTCGGAAGACTCCCTCCTGTATGTTGGACATGTGGAATGACAGGGCATATAGCACGAACATGTGGGAGCCAAGGGTATGTGCAGAATGGGCAGTCCTCAAGTGGGGAGTGTAAAGACTGGAGGGGGGTGTCTGTACTCCTGCTCTCTATATGGTAGAGGAGAGGCACAGAGGGCCCCAGCCAAGATTCTCCATTTGGTAAACGTGGGCGAGCAATAAAGGCCTAGCTTCTCAGGAGGTGATGCAGGCTAGTTCTTAAGTACAGTGCAGTCCCCCAGCACCGACAAAGGAATGTCCGCAACCTGGAAAAAGTGAAAACACAGTCTTTATATGATTAAGGTTCAAGGTTATGTACACATTCACAATAACACACTTTGTGATCAGTTAATCTGCAATGGCAAATATATACAGTTCTAAGTGGTACCAAAATTATTATCAGATTTCAGTAAAGTGCATCAACTGTACTCTGGTCAAACATCACACAAATCAATTAATAAAGGTAACCAACAATAGGCTTAGGAGGAAAGCAGTTGGTTAGAACAATTGGCAGAATATTGGCCCCTACCACTAGACACAGTTCTGTGTGGAGATCCCCCCACCTGGGCAACCTGTAAGATAAAGATATACAAGCCCAGTCCATATATTGTTCCAGGAGTCTTATTCCCTTCTAAAATGGTTCTACCACCTCAATGTACTTGGAACAGCAGAGTTCCTCAAGGAGGCATCGAGGGATCCTTCTTGAGTGACTCCCTTTAAAGCAGGAGCCACAGATCATCGATGGGCCTCGTAGAAAGTGAACTCGGCGTTGAGAATTCCTGATGGAAGTCCGGCGGTGTCGAGGCAGCAGCTTCGGTCCCGGTGATGCTCGTTGACAAGTCGAAAACGTCCTGCAAGGAAGAGGCCTGCAGGGCACCTCAATGTCGATAGTTCAGGACTGCAAAGTGTCTATGAAGAACTTTGGCCCAGCAAGGGCGTTGGGTCGTCCGGCATCTCTGCTGTCTTCAGGTGGCGGGAAACCCACCGGCAGATGCTCCTCGGTGCGTTGACGGCCTTGCCTTCTCCAGCGGAATAAGGCGGTTGGCGGTGCGAACGAGCACGTCCGGGAATCAAATGTCTTAATCAATGGAGCGTGTGGCTCCGGTCATCGATGACACAGCATCAAGCGGTCCCCACTTCTGGCCAACACGGCTTTGATGGGCCTCCAGCAGTAATAGCAAACCTGCGATCCCTGGTCGATGAAAGTGGATGGAATGTCCGGTGCTTCCCTTCATTCTCCTTGGCAGTCTCAGTCTCCCGTTGGCAGCCTGTCGAGGGTCTGACTTCCAGAGAGCTTCGGCCAAGGTTAGCGGTGCTCAATGGTCCCTCAGAGCTTGGGAAGAGGGTGCCTAACCAGGTCCTCTCTTGGATCAGTCTCGACGTCAAGGCGGCTTTCAGATTGCGGTGAAGGTAACAGCAGTCAACCTTTTTCAGGCTCGGCTTCGAGATCAAGCATCAGTTTCGACTTCAACTTCTGAACGGGTTAATTTTCGATGTCAGTTTCTACTTCAGCTTTTGAATAAATTCTAGCAGTGAGAGGCCCCCAGTTATAATGTTGATCTCCCATTCATTCTGCTGGGTCACACTCAGGCAACCAAACACTCAAAAGGGCATACAGCAGTCAGTCATCTAATCAGGCATACAGTGCATTCAGGCCATTCTCTTCCCTCTCAGACACTCGCAACAAGGAATGTGTATTGGAACAAGTACCCAGCCATTCAACACTACACACTGCATTCATACCAGTTTCGGGCACGGCTATCTCAGTAATTGTGTTTCATACTAAAGACCAGACATCACAAGAAGAAGTGCATATTAGTCACACACTCTATTGACCCAGGCCCCAACCACAGGGTGTACTCACAACATACAGTCACTGGGAAGGCTCCAGCCAGTCTGGCCTGGACTTCACTAAAATACCATATATGGAACTTCCATCCAACAGCCAGTCAGTGGGAAGGCACAGAGTCAGGGCTCCCCAGGTCTTTGGGGAAACAAGGTAACACGCAATAGAAAGCAAGAGGCCACAAGGGCCATCTTGTTTCCTATCAGGAATCAACTGATTCCAAAGGCAGGGCCTGGGTATCCCAAAACGGAGGATACTCAGAGCACCTGTCAAATTCAGTATGGAGCTGCCACCAGCCCATACCCTGCTCTGTGGGCCACACACAGGTACTCAAAAACATACACTAGGGGCACAGGGTTGTACCCCCACCCATGGGTGCCATAAGGGTATCCCATGGGTCTGTACACCAAACCAAAGATAGGAAGAGCTGCACTGCCAGGAGTCCCACATGGACTCCTGGGCAACACAAATGAAAAAGGACTACAGGACAAGGACAGGGAAGCCCCGTCCCTCCAATGCATTTCCTGCATCACAGGGGGACTGCTTATTCGCCTGCATATAGCTCACAAAGTAGGGACGGGTTTGCCCAAGATCAAATAGTGTATCAGACACAAGTGCCGGGAATACAACAGGCTTTGCAACCACAGCAAGCACCATTGAATCTGCCACAAGGGCAGTCGCAACATGCACTCCTGCAGATACAACAGAGCGCCAACACAGGACAGTTATTGACTCCTAGCATAGGGGGTGTCACTATCGAGGGTGGGAATCCTTTCAAGGGCACAGGGATAAGCATGTACCCACCATAAGACAGCTCATGCCAAATCCTCAAGAGGAACTAAGGGTTGACGTCATAAAAAGGAGCCAAATCTTTTTCTTTTTTGGTAGACACCGGTGCAACTCGCTCATGTATATGGGTCGAGATTTAATGATCATTTATTTTACTGATGAAGGCACGTGTTTTCAACACCAGGAATGCATTATTTAAATGTGAGTGAATTTATTATGGCATTTACAGGGCAAATAGCCATACGAGGTATTTCATTATGGGGTATGCATTTTATCAACATAGCTGCCAGGTTTAGTGGATAAGACTATGAGAATACCTGATGAATTTCTCTTTAGGCCAGAAATTCCCACGGACGAAGAGGGGGAACAGATTTTTCCCTTGGAGTTACAAGCAGCTGTAGTACGAAGGGCCTTGGCCATGCTCATACGATTTGATGATAATGGCAGATTATGGCGCACAATAATTGCTATTGGAGAGGGTTACAGACTAACTGATGTCACTGATGAGGACATATTTAAGGATGATCCATCTGATGATGAGGTAGTGTTCGAAATGAGCATTACATACTGGGTTAGGGCAGAAAAACACAAGATTCCACAGAGGAGGATGATCGTTTTTTGATGAGGACATGACGAAAGTGCCAGTTTCACTATGGACTACAGGCCCTTTTGACGTAGGCCTATTCAAAGGGGTTGGAGAGGTCAATGTTAAACTGAAGCCAGGAGCAATTTTACCTCAAGCACGACAGTATCCCATGTCTTGGGAGGCAGACAAGGGTATTTTTAAGATGATATCCACCATGATGGATCAAGGCATTTTAGTGACGTCAGTCACCATGCAATACTGCAGTGTATCCCGTCAAAGGGAGGGTCATGGCGTTTAGTGCAAGACATGCAATGCACCCAATTAATCAAATTATAGAGGCCGAGGTTGCTAATCTGGCGACGATATTATCTAGTATCCCTGTTGAGGTGCGATATTTCACCGTGATTGACTTGAAAAATGCGTCTTTCTCAATCCCGTTGCATAAAGATTCTTATGCTCTGACGTCATTTACATTTCGTCAGACTAAGTTGAAAAGCACAAGATTACCTCAAGGGTACTGTGAGTCTCCATCGATTTTCAATAGAGTCCTGCAGATGGACTTAAGCAATATTGATTTGCCGAGTGTTGTTGCAATCTGTAGATGATATTTTGGTCTGCAGCATGTCAGAGGAAGGGTGTAGACGGGACTCGGTTCAGCTAATGATTATTTTAGTCAAGAAAGGATACAAAGTGGATAAAGAAAAATTGCAGTATTGCCAAGAAGATGTGTTATACGTAGGTCAGTTAATTTCACATGAAGGAAAGAAAGCAACACCTGAAAGGGCTGAGGCACTTTTGAAAAAGGCAAACCCACACACGATAAAGCACATGCAGCAATTTCTGGGACTGTGCAATTATGTAAGAGCATGGGTATTTGATTATAGTTCATACACAAGGCCATTGTTACAGGCCCTGAAAAAGGCACAACAAAGCCAGGAAAAGAATGTATGGACTTAGGAAATGGAGGAAGGGTTTGATGAGTTAAAAAAGGCAATTTCCGTAGCTCCAGTTTTAGGGAATCCTAATTATTCAGAGGAATTATTTTTATTCTCTCAAACGAATGGAACAGTTATGACGGCGGTACTCACGCAGATAACTACATTGGGGTACAAGCCTCTAGCATATTACAGTGGGATTCTGGACCAAGTAATGAGGGGTCATTTCCCTTGCGAAGAATCTTTGGCAGCCGCTGCATTCGCTCTTGAGAAATCTGCTTGCACAGTAAAGGGGGGTTCCATGACGTTGTTGGTTGAGCATGTATCATTTGCTGTTTTGGATAAACCTAAAAAGGTACACTAATGTCTCCAAGAGCTTCTGCTTATGAAATAGCTATATTGAATGCAGCGATTAAAATAGTAAGATGTAAAACAGTAAATCCTGCCACGTTTGTAGCTGAACCACTGGCAGAAGAATAGCATGTACAGGATTGTTCAAAATACAAGGAATTCTATCCCAAGGGTAAAAGAAAATGCTTTGGCAGCTGGGGAGATTCTCTTTATTGATGGGTTTTCAAGGTTCGATCAAGCTGATGGGCAAAGATATTTAGGTGCCTTTGTGATAAGGTACACGGCTAATGGGGAATTTGAAGTAATAACTAGTGCATGACTACTGTTCCACTTTTCAGCACAGGCTGCGGAATTATTGGCGCTGATTGTCGCGCTCGAGAAACACAGAGCAGGAAGTATCCGTGTACAGTGACTCCACCTATGTGACGTCAACACTGCACGCAGGGTTACCATGTTGGAAAAGGAGGGGCTACCTCCAAGTGGACGGCACTCCAGTGCAACACACTGCTTTATTGGACAGACTTATTAAGGCACTACAACTCCCAGTAGCCATCGCAATAGTCAAGTGCACAGCGCACACTAAGAGAACAGACTTTATTTCACGTGAAAACCAAGCCGCAGACAAAGAAGCAAAAAGAGTTGCATATTCAACTGATATAATTAATTTTGCTACGCCTGATGTGAATGAAAGAATGGTGGTGATGATGATAGTAAATGAAAGCTTCAATAATGTATCAAAGACACAATTGATGGAAGGTGAAGGTGGAGCCCCACAGGATGAGAAAGACCTGTGGACACGGAGAGGGTGACTTTATCCCCTTCTGAGGCACTATGGTGACAGGAAAGCACTGGTAAACCAGTGATGCCTGTAGCCTTACTCCCGGTGGCATTGGATCAGCTACACTACCCTTCGCATGTCACTAAGGAAAGCCTTGCAGAAACTATTGCACAGGAATGGTTTGTACCAAATGTATTACAACAAGTTGCTTTTTATGTAGTAATTTGCATCGTATGTCAAAAGTGTACTGCTGGGCACACACTGCAAACAGTCAGAGGAGTTATTCCTCGACCAAATGGTCCTTTTCAGCATTTACATTTCGACTATGTTGATATGCTGCAGGTCTGTAATGGATATAGGTATATGATAGTGGTGGTGTGCCCCATTTCTAGGTGGATCGAGGCTGGTCTATGCACACTCTCAGACGCCACTTGCGCTGCAAAGTTTTTAGTCAGAGAGGTATTTCCTAGATGGGAAATATGTGAGGTGTTGGGATCAGATAATGGCCCACATTTTGTGAATGAAGTGTTCGAGCAAATTAGTATATTGCTCAGTATAAAACATACGTTTTCTTCTGCTTATCACCCGCAAGCTAATGGAATATGTGAGACTCAATGAAAGGATAGCTAAACTAAAGTTAACATTGAAAAAAGGATGGCTGCATTGTCTGCCTCTTGCATTATATGCGCTGAGGAATCAACCAGGCTCTGATCATCACCTTGCTCCCCATGAACTAGTAACAGTGAGGCAAATGAGAACTCCTCTCACTCCTCCATAGAGGACTAGATGTGATGCCGACACAACAGCAGAATTGTAAGGAGAGGAGTTACGTGCCTACTTAACGTGTATGACTACAAGTATCTGTCATTTCTGACCAAGTCAAGCGAGCAGGGTGTCGGGCTCAGAACACAGATGAAGACCATACAGCAACCGGAACTAAATAACTATTATTGCCAAAATTGTTTCCCAGAGATCAAGTTTTGATCAGGAACTTTACCCGCGAATAGCACCAACCCAGCTTTAATGGTCCTTTTCTAGTAGAGGACGTAACTCCATCGGCAGAGAAGGTCCTAGGGAGACGCACTTAGTTGCACCTAGAAGACATTTAAGTCCACACTGGATAGACCCCCCACCACATTCGGAAGCAAGCCATGGAGAAGACGTTCAGCACTTGCAGACTAGATTGATGACGAGGAAGAAGGACGCAGAGACTGTTCATTAGACAGAAAAAGAGCACATTGGACTGTGGTTCCTTCAATACGCTCTTTGTAGCTGCTAAGCAAGGAGTGAGAAAAAGCTATTGTTCTTGAGCCACAGGAGTTTGCGAAACATTGAACTGTGAAGCATTGAAATCCAAAAGAAGAAAACATGCCAAATTTCAAGTTCATCTTTGATGACTGGAAGAGGGAACAGTTCTCAGATTCCTTTCTCACTGAGTTTCTCTTTGGAGGCACTCAGGATAATGCCTAATGGCAACATACATTGGATCATTCTTGCCGTTTTCCTCATCATTCTTCGTGCATGTCCTGCACTGGTTGGGAGAACTGTTGACATTCATGTGCTCCTGCAAGATCCTAAAAATGGCCCAATCATAAGGAGGCTGCTCACAGCCATAATTGAGCAGATGCTCCAGTTACCAGAGTATATTACAGAAAGTACATATGGTCATATCTGACGTAGAGGTGAACAAACTGCTTGGAATGGTGTTCTATTTCTTGATTGAAAAGCATCCTTATCTTGTTGGACGACAAACCAATACTCATGTATTTCTGAGAGATCCCAGGAATCGACCTGTGATAAATTGGCTGATCAGTAAAATTCATGAGCAGATTCGCTTGTTGCCTGAACATCTTGTTGAAAGTACAGATGGTACTGTCGAGTGATGACATTCACAATCTACTGGCTTTTATCTTTTACTATTTGCTTGAAACTCATCCTCATCTTGGTTCGCGCAAAGATAACACTTTTGTATTTGTTCAGAATTTTGTCAATCGTCCTGCAATCAGCCAGCTGCTTGTGGAGCAGATTCAACAGTTGCCAGAACAAGATTGTCTGATTAAAAATTGGTTTTCCTTCCTTAAAAGTAGTTTCAGGGAATATGGGCAACATTGATAGTAACAACAATGTAGCAAACATGGAGAGAGCACCAAGACATGCAAGAAGCTATTTCTGTATAAAATTGACCTATTGGTACATAATATATACATGTGTCATGTTCGTTGTTATTCTTCTCTCCCTCACGATACGTACTGTTTACTATGTCGATCCAAATAGAGCAGTAGTTCCTGTATATCTTCCTATGCAGCAGGAAGGTACAGCTTTGGCGATTGTAAAACCACCAAAACCACATGCGATTGTTCCTAAACCAGTAGTACATGTACCAACACCGATTCCACTGACAAGTGTCCCTATGATTCCCCCACTAAGAAGTAATTATGCTGACATACTTCATGAGTTGATTATAGGAGCTCATGAGGCAAGGAAGAGACCTAAGAGAAGTGCAAGGTAGGATGATCATGATTTAAATGATTACCTAGATAGTACAGCACACTTGTGTAACAATATGTGGTATCAATATATGAAAGAAGTGCACAAACGAACCTCTGAGGAAGAATGCTATCTATGTGCACTCCTGCCTTACAGGTGGGAAAGTCTAAGATATTCATAGCTATTGAAATTGATGTGCAGACAGCACACAGTCTAGCACACATTCAGTCTGCACTCTGACAGTCACGCACTCTGCCGAACAAGAGGTCACTTCATGGCCCGAACGGCTTCTTTAGTATGGGCAACAGAATGGACAGATCCAGACAAAGATGATTATGTTCAATACACGAAGACAAGAGCAAGAGCCCACACTAGAAGTCATGCAATAAAATACGTACAGCCTGGAGTGAAAGGGGCTGGAATCATATGGGAAGTGAACACAAGACTGGAGAGTCCAGGAAAATCTGCAGAAGAAATTCAAAGATGGAAAAACAGAGGCCAAATGCAGATTTGGGGATCAGTACTTTCTCCAGACTGATGGGAAGAAGGAGTGGTCATCTGTAGAGCATGGGTAGTCATTGGGCGCTACAAATCAACGATTGATATAGTGGAAAATGGACATAAACCATTATGGCCTAGATTTGCTAAACTACTGGCATGGTCAAAGACAAAGGAGGTCCATTGCAGATAGTGTCTCTGGAAAATGCAAAGCTGTGTTTCAGAAACAATGGCACAAGAAAACTTGGAATCAGAATTGTGGTAAAATCTTTGACGTACCAGGAGTGGGCATTGGAGCAGCAGTGATAATGGATCACTACTGGGCTTGTGGATCCACAGCTTACATGAAGCTGCCCAGAGATTGAGGAGGACTATGTTCTATAGTGAACATCCATGTTCCAGCGTTTGTCATTCCTGAATATTGACGAGTTTCTGAAAGCAGATGCCGACCTGAGGAAGAGGAGATCAGCTGAACTCCTGAATCAAATGGAGAGAACTATTTTTCAGCCAAGGCAATAGAGGCTTTTGATTCCATTCCATATGAGCATAGATTGTTCAGCAAGACTATCGATATTCACGATAATCTTCATGCCCAGGATCCAGACGGATGCAAATACTAAGTGGTTACGAAGTTCTTGTACCTGAAGAACCACAAGAAGTATGTGGGAAATGGATCTACTGCAGTCCAAGTGGACAATGCATGCTTATGTCTTGGAATAAAGATGAGCATGTGAAAGCAGCAAGAGGCCTGAAAGGAGTTATAAAGATATGGGTCCCAAAGAAGAATTTCTTCAGTCGAAGATGTCTAGATGTGAAGATTGATGAGAGAGTGGTTGATGAAGCGCCCAGAGGTGGAAGTGTAGTGGGGGGGCCCCCAAGTACCCCCACCCAAACCTCCTCCCCCAGGCTGCCTATATTTTGGGAGCCAGAGTGTGAGACCCATGCAGTACCGGTGAACATATTGATACCGAAAAGGATCTTGGAAGCAAGATTCCCATTGAGGAAGCCGCCATTTGAATGAAATCCCAGATGAAGTGTGAAAACTGAGCAAAAGAGAAGCCTGGTGACGTCATACAGAGCGGGGCTGACACACTCAGAAGAAGAGGCTGAATAATATAGACATTCAATAGAAACAGAGGAGGTGTTAAAGATCAGCAACATTTCGGGCTCGAGATGGAGATGCTCATGCTACAGAAATAATGAAGAAGATACCAAGTCATTTTACAAATATACAGATGCAGCAACTGAAGTGGACAAAGTATTCATAAAGGCTAACTATGTAGTGAATAGATTGCAGCGATGCGCCAACGTATAGGAATGTATGGACTATGGATGATTCCACAGCGCATTTTAGCAGAGCTAGATCCAGTGAAAAGAAAGGCTTTCAGTGTGTCGCAGTTGGAAAAGCAATCAACATTCAGAGATGAATCAAGAGAGGCTTGGTTGGCTCAGCATGAGGAAGTCAAGGCCACTGTGAGCCTGAATTTTTATCCGTCAGAGGTTCATCATTTAATAGTATTGTAAATACAGAAAGACTCTGAAGCATGGTCTGCAGTCACGTGAATGGATGAAAAAAGATACTGAGTTGAGCTGTATCGAAACCAAGAGACAGAGTATGCCTATACTCCCTTTTATTCTCAGGCAGAGAGAACATTTCCACGGCAAAGTTCAAAGCCTTAATTGACTGGCAGACTGCAAGAGGGATGATTGACGACAGGCTAATTGGTGGGAATCTATGGTTGTGACCAGCCCACCAGAACCTGGATGTTAGCCTGCGTGCTGCTTGCGTAGATGGAATATTACAGTGGGGTACAAAGGTGCCAACCAATTATAGAGGGCCACGTAGTAGAGAGCCCTATAGTTTTTATAACCAATGGGACATCGTGTATTTGATGACATTCATAGTGACCTGCACTAAAGGAGGGCTTAGTTGCCCCACCTGATGATAGAGACCCAATCACCTTCCCAACAAGTATGGCACATATACCTAGAGGTTCCCTGTAATCCTATCACATCCCCAAATAGGTTTTTGTAGTTTGCAATGTAGATTGATGTCATTGATGATGAGTTTTTAGTATACAAGCTATATTTTTTATGAAATGCATTGAGTGAGAAGATTGAGCGAGTTCATTGATTTTAGTTATACTCCCTGTTTTAGATAATTAATATTAAAACAGATGCACTTTACCAACTTCCTGAGTCAGTTTGATTATTGAAGTTTGAGTATATTGTGCATCCCCATCTATCTCAAAGTATTGTTACCTCGTCTTAGAGGGCTTGTGTAGATACACAATTTCAGTGATAAAAAGCAAAGTAAAGTAAATCCACTTTCACAGTAAGCCAAAACCTGAAGGAGGCAAGAAAAAGTAACAGCAACCCGCTTTGCAACTCTTGGGGCTTGCTCACAAAGCTGATTCCATCATTCCCGCTAGTTACATAATTTACTAGTCTGTCAACAATTTCCGGCCTTAAGCCGATGTAAAACGTGCCGGCCATCTTCTGATGGTGTTTTGTATCTTGACATATACTGTTACATCGCTCAAAAATGTCTTTAGTATCAGGTTGTAACATGCTCACCGTTCAATAGAAGGTTGACAAAACAATTCACATACAGTTATCACAAAATGTCACATGGCTTCAACCTTCATGCTGCTCTTTTTCCCTACTTAACGATCCCTCCAGCCTCTTTACCTTTGCAGATGGGGAGCAGGTGCAGGTGGATCTAGATCACCTGGCCTAAGCACCACCCACCTTCTTAGCCCTGCCTCTTCCTTCTTAACTCTTAGAAAAAGGTTGTCACTTGCGAAGTGAAGCGTACAAAGCGAAGGGTTGACGAAGAAAAGGGCAATTCCTGCTTGGAACTGTTTGAACCAGGAGGACTCAGGGCCTGACCCCCTGCTCAGACAGCAGGTAAGCATGCACCAACACGTGTTTACTCCCTCTGCCCCCACAGGCATCCCCACACTCTCTGGTCCCCCTTTAATGTTTCCTTGTGCCCCCCCCTCCCTTCTCGCACACAGGTGTTGTCTGTTTTGCTCGATTCTTCTACACTGCTGCCCCCGCCCCCTCCAGCCTACTTCTGCAGGAGTCTGTCCTGATACATTCTGGTTTCACCATCACTGTCTTGTGGCCAATGCTGGATTTGACTTTATGGACTTCATTGATTCATGGTGCGTCACCCTTTCTCAACTCTCATGATGCTGGACTTCCTTTGCATCTTGTACTCATGGTGGCCCTGAATCATGCTGTTCCCATCTTCATCTTGTATCGTGGCTTGCAACATTATGTGTTACTACTGACTTCTACAATTGTATTCGCTCTCCCCTATTGCTTCTCCACTCTTTTTGACTGCTTACTCTCTGTTCTCTCCCCCTCTCCCTTTTCCTATCTCCTCCCCTCCTCCCCTTACTTTCTTCTATGCACTTACTCTATTAGAATTGTCCCTGGACCTAGTATGATAGCAACCTTGTCTGTCCCTTTTCTCCCTCCCCTTACTCCCCCCTCCCCTTCGTCCTCCAGCACTATCTGAATGTCGTCAGGCCTAGTACGATAGTCAGTTGTTCTGTTCCTCCCCTCCCTTTCTGCACCCCTCTCCTTCACCTTTTGTTTTTCTCCAGCTCTCCTAGCAGTCATCAGGCTTAGTACGGTAGTCGCCGGTCTGTTTCCATTTCCTTCCCACTCTCCCCGTTCCTTCCTTATCTATGTCTTAGATCTCGCAATATCTGAAATGTCATCAAGCCGAGTACGATAGTTAATTTCACATCCTTACTATTCATGGCCTGTAAGAATGTAGTTTTTTCCCCTTGTTCCCTCCCTTACCTTGAAGCGCTTTGAAACACATTGTGTAAAGGCGCTATATAAATAAACTATCATATCAAAGAAAAAATTCAAACTGAATGTGTCCATTGAATGCTAACATCCCACTTTCTAGAACATAGCATAGAAAAAAACCAATCATGTAGCAAATAAATGATTCATCTTTGCCCATCTCTATGAATGGAGCAGATGTACAGACACAGTGCACCGTAGACGTGACTAACACGGTGCAAATGCCAGGTAAAGTGAGGCAAGGAAAGCCATAACAGTGTCTGCCTGTGCAAATGCCACGGGCTAATACAGGAACAGGATTGCCATCGGGTTGGGGCATAGGTGGCAGTCTGCACAAATCGATGACAGGATGCTCGGGGGATAAACAGACTGCATGGTATACACAGTGGAATTCTCACTTTAAGCTCGATGTAGAGCAAACGGCACTGTAGCTAGGTCAGAGGTCGGTGTTAGGGGAGATCACGTATATTTAGTATCCTAGTGAATAACCTAGACAAGCACCAGGACTCCACGTAAGTAAATGTGCGGAGTAGACCCAATGGCGGCAGGTGTCTGTCCCAGTAAAGCAGTGGTGCTTGTGTGCACTCTAAGAATGACTCACTTTCAAGCAGCCTGGGCCGCAATAAGGCTGCATAGTGCATTTAAGGCGACCATTAATGTAAAATAGAGCCGGGACCACTGACGTATATGTAACTGTCGATCATATAGATCTGCTTTTGCAAATAAATGCAACCCTCCTCAAGAGCTCTTTTTTCCGTGTGCATGTGTGCGAGGCAGAGAGAATGAGCACTAGAGTAGGGTAGATCACAACATACTACATGTCGCTTAGAGCTGGTTGCAATAGATTTAGGTGCCGCTGCTAGTAGTACATAGACAGCCACCAGATAGACAGATGGTGGTGATCCCCGAAACGAGGTCCCATATGAGCAGGTGATTGCCCTGCACCTGCTTAGGAATGTACTTCCTTTCTTAACACTCCAAGATCAGTCAGTGGTGGTGGGAGCCTTGGTAAATGCTCATCTTGACTATTGCAACAGTCTCATGACAGGGATCCCTAAGAAACAAATGTCAAGACTACAAAAGGCCCAGAATGCGGCAGTGAGGTTAACCGCCCACCTGGGCAAAAGAGACCACGTTTCCACATCTCGGAAAACATTCCACTGGCTGATGGTAGAGGACCGTATTAAATTCAAGGTGTCGTGTCTGGTGTATAAATGTTACCACAAACTCGCACCCAGATACCCGAATATGAGAATTCACCAGTATCACTCCACCAGAGACCTCCGTTCAGGAGACAAACTCCTGTTATGTGTCCCTCGGACAAAATTCACTTCTAAAGGAGACAGTAGATTCTCGGTGTTCGGCCCTAAGCTATGGAATCAACGGCCGGTTGGCATTCGCTCATGCACCACACTGACAAAGTTTAGAAAATAATTACAAAAATTTCTATTTAAATGAACCCAAGTAATTATGGTGACCCTAAGCCTCCACATCTAAATTTATAACATATAGTGAACATCTGCGCCTGAATGCAATTGCTGCTTGGTGCGCGTTAGAAATGAATCAAAATCAAAATCAAATCAAATTGCCACTTTCTGGTGGAGTTGCGGAAGAAGGTGAGGGGCAGCAAGGGAAGGAGATGGTTAGGGATTGGTGAGGGTGCTGTGCATGGAATGTGGGGTTCAGGTGTTGGTACCCTCCTGAAGAGGGCAAATCAAAGAGGTAGGGAAAGGGGAGCAAATGCAGGGGTAGGGAAATTAGCATTCTTAATGTTTTAATAGCATATCAAGAAACTGCCACTGTTGACTACCAGGTGACGACGTCAGCACATTCCCATAGATATGTGCCAATGTCAAGCACTTTCCTAGGGGGATGAGTTGGTCTCGACCAATTGGTGTCAATCATTTTTTGGGGGGGGGGGGGGGCAATCACTAGACTTACACATTGGTCGAAGTGTACAAAAAGAAGTAGCAGAACTATGTTCCCTGCTGGCCTGTCCCCGCTCCCCCCAAAAACCCCGTCGCCACGCCCCTCCCACGCACAGTACAAACCCCCAACCACATGCGCCTGCTGTTTAAGGGAACGTTCGGTGCGGTGCACCGAAAGTGCAAGTTTCAACTTCTTCCTACACTTTTATTTAAAATAAAAGTATAGGAACAGTACAACTTAAATTAAAAAAGTAGAGGAGCACTCCTCCCAACAGCTCCCGCCAACTTCGACCATTGGACTTCTAAACGGATTCATGTGAAAAGTTCAGGTGTCAGATCGTTTGCGACTAGAGGGAAACAGAACGGATGCCCAGACACAGCCGTGCCTTAATGTCTAACTGACACTGCAAGCCATTTTAGGTGAAAAGTGCATATACCAGCTTTCCCTACCAAATGATAGGAAATCAAGCATTTGGGATGTGCACTGCTTACAATGTATAGTCGATTGCAGCAAAGGAGATCCGAGGAGAACTGATAATCCCAGTGGTACTAGTAACTCTTCAAGTATGAAAACAACCAACAAAGATCCTGCTGTGAGAATGTGGGGTTCTGCTTTCCTTGGTGTGGGGCACGATGGAGTCTGCTAAGCCTGTTTGCCATCACAGCACCTCTGTAGGGCGAGGTTGTGGTTCTCAAGCACATTACCAAATCTTCAAAGCTGATTGGCCCGCCATGTCCCACCCCCTCCACCCCGTTGGCCCTGGTGCCTCGGAGTATTACTATACTTTAACCACTACCAGAATCTACTCTAGCAATGGATGGGAGGACACTCGGGTTCAGATGGGGTCATTCAGTGGCAGCAAGCAGATATCCATTGTTTGGTCTCTCTGACAGCTCACAGTGGTGCTTCATCCTTACTTGGAGCACCACACTGTTTGTTTTGGCGGTATATGGATTCATTTACTGATCCTTAGCGTAGGCAGGATCCTGCTCTCAAAGGATACCTTTAGGAATCTATTTGACCGTTGGAATATTTGATCAAAGACGGTTACACTTGACCTTTCAGGTACACATGACCTTCTGTATGCAATTTGCACAAACAATGTGGGAAAAAGTGAACCACTCGGAGAGTGGCATAATACATATAAATGAATATTCCCATGCAAATTGCTCTGGGGTTGGCACAATCTGCAGAAGGGTCTGCACAGCCCCTCTGTGGGCATTTCTCAGTCCTGAAATAGAAGCACTCATGACAAACATGAGCATTTCAATTTTTTCCCCATTTCCCTCTGAAAGAGTCGAAAATTTTACCATAGCAAGAACAGAGATGGCCCTTGAAATGAGCTTAATGAATCTACGTCCCAAGCACAGAGAGATCCACACAATGACTTTCTAAAGGCAGCTAACGATCAGAGCCATCACTCCTTCTGCACTCAAGCCCCTGTTGTGAATCACTGCCACGTGTGCAGGGGGGATGCGAGGAGTAGAATGCAAAGGACACTTTTCCCCCTCACGTAATATCCTCATAGTGAATTAGGCCTAGATAATTTATGTATGCCCAGTGGGGGGAGGGGGAGAAGGGGAGCTGGGGAGATTTTTCTCCATAAGCTTTTATTTTGGAGCAAGCCATTTTTGTACATCTTTATATTGAGGAAAGTGGACATGCTTATAAGAATGCACAGTTAATGTCAGTTTTCAAAACAGAAGTTTTGAAGTATCTTTTGGACTGCAAACATCTACACCATGGGCTAGGGAAATCCCAGTGCTCATCCAAAATGAAATCCAAAGAGTTCCACCAACAGTATCAGCACCGCACCTGACACATTTTACAAATGTGCTCTTAGAATTAGTATAGATGAGGTGCTCAAGATTACAAAAAAGAAGACACAACTACGCCATCTACTACACTGTGCAATAATCCACTCACAACTAAAAACAATTGCCATGGTGTTCGTCAGCAGATGAATGCATGCAAACCGAACTACAGTGTGCAAAAGTATCAAACAATCACCATTATTCTTCACTCTTTGTGTTTTCTTGTTCTCTAGTTGAGACGCCTAATAGGCTAAGTGTGTGCATGAAAGGGCAGAGGAAATGCCAAGCCTTGGTTATCATACGGCATGTGTCTGCAAAATGTGGCTCTCCAGATGCTTTGGGCTATAACTCCAATCAGCCCTATCCAGGATAGTCAATGCTGACGAATCACAGGAGTTGCAATCCAAAAGTCTGTAAAACAGCAAGTTGCAGAACCACGGAATTTGGTATGGGGGTTTAGCTGGTGGTGCTGCCTGTGACAAAACTACTGGTGGTGTATGGAGAGCAGCCTGGTGTGCATGCATGTTTGTAAAGGAGGCATAGAAATGGGCACAGAACAAGCACCAATTGCAGCTGCAGAAATTGTCACACTAAGACCTGCACCGGCTGCTAAATGCTGGTTGGTAGTCTGGAGCACAACACTGCATCTTCATTGCTTCCTCAATCCATAACTACCATGCTGCAGGAGCCCATACAACATCAACCAACAATATAAACTTCTTAAAGAAATGCCGTAATAAGCAGGAGGCTCAGCATGCAAACTAGGAGGTGCTATGTTCCAAAATATAATCCAGTTATTTTATTAATACAAATTAAACATGTCCTGCAGCAACATGCCTTCCATCCTACGGTGCAGGCCCAGATGCATAGGACAAGAACGGGAACAATCTCCATGAGAGCAACTGAAGAGAGGCAGAACGCTTGAAGCGCACAATCCAATGAGGAGCTCTAACAAGTGCCCAGAACTGAGACATGCTCTTGTGCCATTTGGGCCCATTGTGGAAAATTAGATTAAACTAATTTCTGTGATCCCTGGATCCTTCCTCTTCAGCAATGCTCGCCACCCCTCCTCGACTGCCATAGATCATAAACTCTCCAAGTGAGGAGTTTATCCCTCTCTTGAAGGAGTTGGTAGTCCAGGTATTTTTTGTGGTTTACCAAGTCCCTCACAAGGATGTCAAAATGGATATTAGAAATCATCTAGCTCAGTTGAACACTGCTGTTAAATGGGTTCAAGCTAATTTAGAACTAGCTACTTCTTAATCTGCTTTCAGAGTTGGAAAAATGGGATAAACGATCCGAAAACATGCCAAAAGGTAGTAATTATGTGAATCCCTATAGGTTGAGAAGAAATGTGTGTCTGAAGTGCGCCTAAACAGCCCACCATTGCGTCAGTTTCTCCACCTAGAGTCTGCCCTGTGCCATGTCATGTCACTGTTGCATATGTCCAAAATATTGTCTGGACCCAATAAGCAAACATACCAATACTTACTAAAGCACGAGACATACTGCTGAACAGGCAACCTCAAAAGCTTCTGCCATTTCCTACCAAATGATCCTAACTGAGAGACCAAATCATTGAGCACTTGTCCACCACCCACATAAAATACCTGAACCTTTAGAACAAATACGTACCATCTGATGTATAGATGAAGATTTGCAATCTAGGATAATTTCAGCTTGAAAATGTGCACAATGTGACCCAGTGTATTTAGGCAAATTCAACAATTCCTTAGGTCAATTGTCACGACTAGAAAATCCTGCGGCCCAGGCAATACTTCAAGAGTAATATGCTGTGTAACTGCAGCATCCCTCCGGCATCTAATGGGTCCAGGAAGAGCAGCGAAGCACGAGATTCCTGCGTGCCATGCGGTGACCATTATAAAAGGACACAGGCAAATGTTCCAACAAAGAGAATAGATAACACACTGTATGTGCACTACTATATTGCCACTTTTCTCTTCTCTCCATTAGGTCACTGAGATGCTCCAAAAGGATTTGAGTAATATCATAGCTTTGTCGCCAGCAGTGGAACTAAAACAACCATAAAATGGAGGCGAGAGACTGCTATACAATGTCAGGAGAACATGAAAATCCCTTCCAAGCTCACGAAAGTATTTGTGAGAAAGGCATGCAATCAGAAAAGCGGAATTAAATAATTCTTATTCAATGGCCACCCATACAATTAACTTTCTGCTCCCCATTAGCTCACATTTGCAATACTTGACAATTCGATTTGAACAATTTAACAGATCACAGAATACAGCCGAGCCTACTGGATATTTCTATGTTGAGACTTGCACTTCAGGTTTCTTATTATCATTTTGACCTGAATGGTAATGAATTACATGTAACCATTACCCCTTGTGTGTTAGGGCAATTAACCCAATATTTAACCACAGCATCAAAAAGTGCTCAAATTTAGAGTGGCCATTATCAAAATGTATGGGAAGTTTCTTAAATTATAATTGATTGATGTTATCTGCAAAAAGGACATTTTATGCACAAGCCATAAGGGAGAGACGAAATGCAATGTGTCTGCTTAGCTAAGCAGATTGGATCATTGTCCCTTACGACAGCCAAAGTAATGATTCCCTCCGCCCCCAAAACCTCGACCTGGGACCTTCCTCCTGTGGGCAGGTGAAGGCAGATGCTTCCTGACCCTGACCCTGGGGATGGTGTTCTGCGGGAGGATCTCATGGGGAAGGAAGATAGCGAGACTGTCCTGTTCAACTTTCCCCAAAGCCCTAATATCTTACTGGCTTATTGTGAAGTTGTCACTGGGGACTTCAAGTCCCATAATTCCTTCAGTACTAAGATGAGGAAGAGGGATGTAGAGGGACAGAACTGTAGGCGTGGTCAGCTTTTTAACCTAGATGACCCACACCCGAGGGACACTGAAAGGCTTAAATGGCCCCCTCAGTTGCAGGTCATAGAGAAGAAGCCAGAGGAGAAGAAGCAGGAGAGTAAGAAGCAGCGCAGGCCATTTTTGCAGTAGGAGGCGGGACTGGAGGAGCAAGAAGTCGCCGGGACCACTATGGGTCCTGAGAGACACTGTGCCTCTAATCATCCCCAGTGCAGAGGAAGCGCAGCAGGAAGTGTGAAAGAGAAACGCTTACCCATTCCCAAAGAGTTGTGCAGAGTTTTCACAGCAGGAAGCAGAAGAGGCGAAGGAACCCGGGAGACCTCTGGTGGTAGGGTTGCACCGGAGAATCTTGGAGGCATCGAAGGCTCTGATTTAACATGGCGGCAGCGAAGGCGGACCAAGAGGATTTGTTTGCTTTGCCAAGATGAGGCACAGTCACTGAAGTACTGTGAGCATCGAGCGGAACGAAGGAAAGCGATTTACCCAGTGAGTTCACGGTCTGCGAGTGACCACAGAGTGTTACGCTGTTGCCCGTTGTTCCCAGCCAGCATGTTCATTCATGAACCATCTCCGGTTCCGGAAGCACCTCAAAACCTTCCTCTTTGCCTCTGCTTTCTCTCCCCCTCTCCCCTGCTAAAATTACTGAAACTGCACTGAATCTGCAACTGGGACACTCACCGTTCATCGTCCTTGGCCCAGCCACTCTCCCCTGCACTGCCTCCCTGGCAACCCCTGCACTGCGGGACTGTGTCTGTATCCCTACAGCCCCCTTTCCCAGCACTTGTCTGCACTTATCTCGCACTTGCCACCAGCTGGCCCTTGTTATTTATCCTGTATGCTGTAACCCTGTGCTGCACTTTTCCCTCTACCTTTCCCCCCTGCACTTTTCCCTTCCCCTCTACCCTTGCACTTGCGCAATCTGAATGACACCTGTCCTAGTAGGATCTTTGTCTGTCTCCCCTTGTCCCCCCCGCCTCGTCGCGCCTTGAAACACTTGTGTATAGGCGCGTTACAAATGCCATATCATGTATGTGCAGAAAAGTTGTTGTTGAATGCCGAACTATCAGAAAGCAACAAAAGTGGCGTGTAAGGAAACAAAGTAATAGTAAAAGCCAATTTGTGAGTTTATGGCAACCACAACCACCCGGTCAGGGACCCCTGCTAAAAACTGAATTGTGCAACCAATAACCTAGCCAAGAGAGAGTGAAATCTAAGCACTACCGATTCAACAAGTATTTCCAAAAGCCAGAGGGAATTGGTAAACAGCATATATATTGTAAGATCAGCTACTTAGATTTTGAAAATCTAGAACTCTGGCTGATCTAAGTTCACAGTACCAAAACTAGGCAGAAGCATGATACGACTTTGTCCTTACTACTATTTGGCTGTTACAAAGGGGAAAGAAATGCGGCAAACAGGCTGTCCTTCTGGAGAGGGTTATCGAGAGGGAGAGGAGCAGAATTGCCCAGGAATCCTAAAGCGTACGAATGTGATTCCTTGTGTTCCCATAACTTGTCTAAAGTCTTAGGCTGGAGAAGTATATTAAAGTTGTTGTTCTAAGTTGAAAGTTACCATTTAAATACTTTTATGTTCTTGTTGTTGAAGAAGTAGAGGGGTAGGCAAGTATACCCGTAGGGCAAGAAGCTATTGCCCAGAAGAGCCTGGTGAAAGAATAAGCCATGTAGAAGAAGGTGCAAGTGCTGAAGAGTGGTAGTAATAGAAAGCAACATATGTTGGGTTGTGACATTTGGAGAATTGTGAAAGCTGGTTGGTGAAGAGTTACAGTTCTTTCTGAAGCTAAAATTGTGTTAAACCATCCTGACCAAGATGTTTGTTGTTACTAGAAATGTGAGAAAGTTCTTATACCAGGAGGAGTGAGAAGTTATGACTTTCTTGAGATGCTTTATTGAAGCAACATAACTTTGTGAACTTGAGTGCAGGAACTGTATTGGAACTTACTGTTAAACCGGATTTCCTTGTTTTATTTGAACTGTGGAGAAAACCCTTATTTGGATCTCAGCAAAGGAAGTTCACTCTGGTCATGACAAGAGACATTGATCATATTGTGAATTACGTCATATGTTATATATTGCTGTTGAATTGAACTGCAATATATTTCCTTTTTGCTTTGGTTGTTGTAGAAGTGTGAAGGTTAGATATCCCTTTGTTAGTTTATGTGAGGCAGGGAAATCCTCTTCAGGATAGGGATAGTAAGGCCTTTATCCAAACTGTTTGTTTAATAAAGTGGCTAAAGGTAAACACTCTCTCCACCTCACATTTCTGACCCCTCACACATACCAGTCCAAAACAAGCACTGGGAAAGCAAAGCGTTTTTTGGCTGTTATATGTTATGTCAGTCTCCACTGCTCCAAATAAACTGAAGACCACACTTAAGGGACACCAGTAAAGTTCACACTATAACAAGTGATAATCATTTAAGTACTTAATACAAACATGCACACATGTCAAATGGAGTAGGGCAAAACAAACACTGTCCTTTCGGTTTTGAACATCTGGGACTCTACATTAAACTGACAGCAAAGACAGCTAACTAAGCTTAGACAACAGAATGTTCAACTTCATGAAATCACAATACCAGCACTATATTACAGGATGGAACACTGTAGTTAATCACATTTTCATCAACCGCATTTATTTCATGTACCAAACCAACAGTTGTTGCTCCACTATGTGTCAATAAAGGCACACGTATGAGCCAACATATAAAAGATGTCTTGATTTTGAGCCAATGAGTGTACGATCAAATGGTATTTGGATACTATTTGTGAAAGCAAGCCCAGTCCCGTTTCTTCACTGCATCCAGAGCAGGTGGTAGACATTGAAAATTATAAAGTGGTCATGCTGGTCTTTACCCATAGGCAAAAACTAAAACTAAAACAAAGAACCACTTTAGTGCTCAATACTGGAGCCAGTACATAAAAATATTACAGAGTAAAAAATAAGTAGCAGTGAAACACCTTCCATCGAACTATTGACCTTACTGATCTTCTACGAAGAGCCTGAGACAAAGGAAAGAAGTATGTCCATTTGTTTTCATACTGAACCAGTCACGACCTTAGTGACCTAAACGCACTGCGAGGAAGGAAAATATGACTGACACAAAAGGGGGGACAAGAGGGTGACAGATCCGCCTGGCCTTGTGCTTAAAAAAGGGCTATTTCCAGAAAGATCATAGAAACATGAACCATGTCTTTGGTCCATATAAAATGGGCCACAAGTTTAGATTTGGACCACCTCCCCCTTACAAGACTGACCTCATTCATGTGATTATCTGAGGTGAACATGCTTTGTGTTTTCAGAATCAGCATGACATTTCTACAATGAATATCACTTTTCTGACCAATTTGTAGGAAGCTGATTTTATAAATCTGCTTCCTCCTTAATTATGAAAATCTCAGGCATCCCTGAACCACTTTAATAGCATGGATGCTCATCGGCATACTTCACTGATAGTGAAGTATTATGTTTTGGACGACTAAATAGTAATTTATGGTCTTTTATGTGCCATTTATGTTAGACGAAACAGTACCCTAATAGTCGAAAGAAATTAATCTGGTTATTGAGCTTCCATAGTTTTAAGAGATTAGGAGACACGTTGGTTAGTGTGTTACACAAACCCACTGTTTTCTCATAATTTCTCCCAAAGAGATTCTGTTCATGTTCAATATACAATTTTAGAGCACTGAATTTTAAAGGTTTAGGCTATCTATGATCCACTGCAAGTCTCTTGATTTATACTTCGCAAATGCATTGAGCGGTGGGATGAAGGAGACCATGCAAAGCAATAAATACTTAAATGAAGCTAATTCATCAACGTGCTCCTCTTCCTACACACATGGCCACATAATGTATTCATTCTCAACTTTATCTTTGGACCACATTTATGGCTCAAAATATACTAGCAGTGCCATGACCTTTGCCAACTGCATACTGCTAAGCAGCAGAACAAAATGGCTCTCCCGCTTTTTCCGGGCACAGTAAATGGCTCTCTATTGAATATTTTGCACAAATGGTCAATAGTATTCAATCTATTGAAGAGATCTGCACGGGCTGGACTATGGAACAATTAACACATTTGTGCAAATGCGCAATTGTATTAATGTTCGTGCTAATTGCATTAGCACTATTGAATGGACAACGCATAAACAGGTTAGGCACAAACAAATGTATGTAAACCCCCTTTCTGTAATCCAGCTCCAGGTATTCAGTATATCCAGGAAATAAGATATACTCCTAAAAAATGTTCAGCAAATATATTAGAGATGAGGCGATCCCCAGAGCTCCAAACTCTTCTAGCGGAATTGGGAGATCTTGATTCCAGAGTGTCTAGCTTGTAATCTGTGCAGTACACAGAAAATGAGCTCCAATGTACCCAAGATAGCATTAGACGGTGAAGTGGCCTAGAGGCTAAGAGCATTCATTCACAAGGATTTGCACAGCACATTTCATCTCAGAAATGTACTCAAGCAAGACCTTGTCAATTGCACATGAGCATCTTAGAGGTGCACAAGGAATCTCCTAAATGTCTTAGTATTGTAATAGAGGCGCATCCTGCACTCCTCATGTTTTCAACAACCTAATAAGGGGCACTAATCAAAAAAGCTATTGTCCAACTGAAGCCTTCTACCTATGGGATAACCAAGTCTATCTTCTTGCTGCCTGACATCCTGCACTAGCAGAATAATCCCAGTAGCCAGGCCGAGAAGAGAAACAGTCTCACTATGTAAAGAAAATCAACAATGCAATCCTCTCATGCTACTTCGCAAGGACAGGCATTTTTAGATTAGTTCTGAGTATTTTTGAAAAGGAAAAACAAGAAAGCCAACTCCATCACTACAGTGATTGCGATGATCCACTGCAGTTAAATCATCATGCTTAAATCTCCCTTTATAATCTAACTTTAAATTGCAGATTTCGAAAATAATGCATCAAAGTCATGTGTGGGACTTTCACATCCAACCAAGGCTCTCAGTACTCAGAGCAGCAGCACAATATATCTTGTGAATCAAATATGTAAGAGGTTAACGCGCCCAGCCCTTCAGACCTCGTAGTTTGTTTTTTGCTCATTGCTATGTGCCCAACTACAGTCAAAGAAAACTCAACCTGCAGTGCTCTGGAACACCTCTACGCTCCTTTCCTTGTAGACAATGTTCATCAGTTACCAAAGGGTGGTGCTTCATTTGAACTGTTCCTTTCCTCTACTGCAGTCTGAGGGGCAACGCTGCCTCTAAGTTGCAGTGGGCAAGACTTGACCAGATAAAGAATATTGCTCAGAGCAAGCAGTTGTTTTAAGGGCTTGCAGGGCTCCCACATTTCCAAACTATGTGCACTGTGAGTGAAATTATTCAAGACATGCAGTGTTCCAGATAATATTTTAAGGTGGGCGTATTTTACTCATTTTTTTAAAGTTGGGAGTTAAAGGATTTTTTTTAGGGAGTACAAATGTAAGATCCATTCCTAATGGGAGTATTTTTTACGTGAATAAGAATATGTTTTACAGTAAAACAGAAATATTTTTGTAATAAATATGTCTTTGCACCGAGTTATTCATGCACATTAGTACCCGGTGAGAGAGGTGTCGCGGCCTCCCAGCCAATGGGGAGGTTCAGAACGTGGGCGTTACCAGACGGTAATCCCAAGGCTCCTCAGGGCTGGCGGCCGCCGTTTCCCCTGGCCGGGAAAGGATGCAAGTCTTCCCCTACCCCTTCCATTCACAGAAATCACTCCCAGCCCACCCACCCACCCCCACCCCCACTTACCTTCTGTTCTGTCCATTTCAGGAACGGACACGCTGGGACCACTTGTGTTCCCAGCACGTCCGGCGACAGGCCATCATGGAAAGGAAGAAGGGTTTCCTTTCCATGGCAGCCATTATTTTGGTTTACTTTTTTCAATGCCAGCCACAGAAAGAGAGAAGGGACTACGTGAAGTCTCTTCTCCTGTTTCCATGGCGGACATTTTTGTGTTTTTCTATTTTTTTTAATGGCTGCAATGGAAAGGGAAAACTGACTTAGTTTTCCCTTCCCTGGTGGCCAATTTATTAACATTTTTTTCTGTTCCTAAACGCCGAAGCGTTTCAGAACAAAAATAAAAAAGCTTTTAGTACCCCGGTCTTATGAGCCAGGGTTCTCATAGCAATAGGCCCTTCGCAGGGCGGGATTACCACTTCAGGTAATGCCCCATGGCCTTTATTAATGCCCGAGCGAATGGGCCCTGGGGCATTACGTCAAGTGGTAAAGCCCCCGCCCTGCTCGGGGCCTATTGCTTGATTAAAATGTAAATGTGTACAGTGTCACATCAGGCAGTAACAATAGTAGTTTCTTCCTGAGGCACTATGTGTACAACTGGCCCAAGAATACCAATGGACGAGAGCATGTGAAAGCAGGGGGACCTGTGTTTTCTGGTTTTTACTCCCCATTTTTCTTTTTTGGGAGAATTTGCCTATTTTAGGGAGCAAACGTGGCTGATTACCCCTTATCTGTGGGTCTGAACATAAGTTCATTGTTTAGGTTTATTAATTTACACATCACACACAGCAATCGTAATTGGTTTTTGGTGCTACGTTTACAATAATGGGTGGGTGTCGGGGTCTAGTTAAGGGGAAGGGAATTAGAAAAGGAGTGTGATTAGAGCAAATCAATTTTCAGTTTGGATCTCAAGTCCAAGAGAGTTTGAGAGAATTGTCAAAGCCAGCAGATGAACAATTTGAATGTGGGACAATGAGAAGATTGGAGTCTTCCGATCTTAGTTGAAAGTATAATGAAACGACTTCATCGAAAAGGCATGGTTTACTCCAGAAAAAAGAATCTACCAGATCCTCCTACGCCCACTGCCCAAACATCCCAACCTTCAAACTAAACAAAGCAGGAGGCTCAAGCTTCCCAGTGTTAGCAGCCAAGACCTGGAATAAACGTCCACTTGTACTAAGAAGCGACCCTGTGTTACTCTCTGTGATAATTACGACTCGGACAAGGTGGTTATTTGCTGAAATTGGGTTTTATTCTTAAAAATTAACTAAAGGAAATTATAGTCAATTGTGCCCTTGAGAGTTACTTCACTTCTCAAGCAGCCTTCCAGGGACATAGCTTAGCCTTCCTAGGCCTCCTTGGTGTCCGGATAGGCTCACCAGTTGTTCCTTCTCTCCTCGTCCTCTCCGTATGACTAGAAAAAGCAACAACACAGTTGCTCAGTTCCCGGGCTTTTATCTGCTGCGAGTGACTCACTTCCCCACCAATTGGAATCCTCTCTGTCTATCGGGCTTCCTATTGGCTGATCCTGCCATATCCTGCCTCCTTTAAAGGCTGCCGTCTGCTTCCGGATTACTTCATTCTCCTGCAGGTCCGAAATGACCGGTTTACAGAAAGGTCCGTCCTGTGAGGCACCACCCCTGGAGCCGCTCAGCGTCCCTCCTCCTTCCACCTGCGGGGTCCACAACAACCTCCCTCCTGAAGAGAGGCCCACTTCGCTGAGCAAGTCGTCTCTCTCTTCTTGCCTTTCCCGGCCACGAGAGGAGCTCCACGGGCTGCGTGTGTCCCTGCTCCGCAGCTGTCTGCGTCTTCCGCTGGCTTGCCGTCTCCAGCCCGGACCATGGGTTGCAACACTGATGCCGGCCACGGCGACCATAGGTAAGGGCTGGTCAGGACTGAGGGTGTATTGCCCTTTGTGGCCATCTGCCACGACCCCAGGGTGTCCCCCCCTTCCGTCCTGGCCTTTCCACGTCAGGTCTCGATACCCGCGGTCTCCTTCCTTCTCCTGCCCCACGGTGCCCCACCTCACAACTCCCCATCACAAACCCTGGCCGATCGGGCAAGGGAGCGTTCCTGAACAGATAGTCGGCCACTAGTTGGAATCCAGCAGGCTTGTGTATGGTAAGGAAATCAAATGGTTGCAGGGACAGGAACCATCGAAGGACACGCTGGTTAGTATCCTTATGTCTTGCGAGCCACTGTAGGGGTGCATGGTCAGTATACAATGTAAAGCAGCGACCCAAAAGATAATATTTGAGGGAATCCACAGCCCATTTGATGGCCAAACACTCCTTCTCAATAGTGGAATAGGTCTCCTCGTGCGGTACGAGTTTCCTGCTTACGAAACAGACGGGTGAAGTCCACCATCATGTTCCAGTGAGAGAACAGCCCCAAGTCTGTGGTTCGAAGCATCCATCTGAAGATAAAAATGGTTACGGAAGTCTGGGCACCGAAGTACGGGGTTCGATGTGATCCTTTGCTTCAGGATATCGATAGCTTCCAAAGCCGCAATATTTTTGGTTAGATCTGGAGATCCTTTATTTCTTAAAGCATCCGTTACGGAGCTGCAACCGTGGAGAAATCAGGGATAAATCTTCGGTAGTAGCCGATGAACCCCAAAAAGGCTCTGATTTGCTTTTTGGCAGTCGGCATTGGGATCTCGTGAATGGCTCTGATCTTTGAAATTTGGGGTCGCAACGTGCCTCCACCTACTAGGTCTCCCAGATATTTCGTTTTGTGTGCACCCATCACTGTTTTCTTCGGATTGATGTGTAGGCCTGCCTTATAAAACCAGTCACCACCTGTTCCAGGTGGTATAGATGGTCACTCCAGGTTGTGCTGTACACGACGATGTCGTCCAAGTAAGCCGCAGCATACTTCTCATGGGGACGTAGCATAACGTCCATCAGTCTTTGGAAGGTAGCGGGGGCCCGTGTAGACCAAACGGTAAAACCTTAAATTGACATAGACCTTGGGGAGTTGTAAACGCAGTCTTTTCCCGGTCTGTGGTTTTCAAGGGGATTTGCCAATAGCCTTTGGTTAGGTCCAGCATACTTAGGAAGTTGGCAGATCCGAGCCTCTCCAACAGCTCATCCATCCATGGCATGGGATATGCTTCGTAACAGGAAATCGAATTTAACTGTTGGTAATCCATACAAAATCTAATTGGACCATCCGGCTTTGGTACCAGTACTTTCGGGGAGGACCAGGAGATGGTTGAGGGTTCTATTATGTCCATGCCTAGCATGTCTTCCACCTCGTTTTTGATAACCAGTCTTCTTGCTTCTGGAATACGATAGGGTCTTAGCCTGACCATCTGTCCGGGTTCGGTTTTGATCTCATGCTCTATTAAATCGGTTTTTCCTGCTAAGGCAGAGAATGTGTTTTCATAAGGTGACAATCTGGTCAAAAGTTCTGATTTCATGGAATGGGTCAAGATGTTTCTCCATTGAACGTCTTCCAGCTTGACCCGTTCACGATTCACATTCTGTTCTGAGCCATCTTCACTGGTGTCCATCGTTGCTGCTAACAGGGGCGTGGTACATGCCTTCAGCAGGTTCACATGATATATCTTGTTTGGGTTGGATCGGTCGGGTTGGTGGATCGGATATGTCACAGGGCTGAGGACCTCCTTAACTTCATAAGGCCCTCTCCATCTGGCCAGTAGTTTGTTAGTACTGGTGGGTAGGAGTATTAGTACTTGGTCCCCTATTTTGAATGTTCTCATCTGGCTTCCTTTGTTGTAGGTTTTCTCTTGGTTTAATTGGGCTTGCCCCAGATTCGTCTTGGCCATTGACCGGAGGGCTGTCAGATGTTCTTTTAGCTCTTCGTTGTACTCAGTTAATGATATCTCGTCTGAGGTCTCCTATTCCTCCTTTACGAGATCCAATATGGTTCGAGGTTGTCTTCCGAAAAGGAGCTCAAACGGAGAAAAGCCTGTAGACAACTGTGGAGTGTCCCGTAATACCAGGGCAATATGCGTTGCCAGTTTTTCCCATTCTGTCCGGTTACACTTCGTATCATTTTTTTGATCGTCTTGTTGTATCTTTCGACAAGGCCATCAGTCTGGGGATGGTATACCGAGGTGCGTAACTGGTGAATTTGCAGTCTCTCGCACACCTGCCGAAGTAAGGTGGACATGAAATGTGTCCCTTGGTCAGTAATGACTTCCGAGGGTAACCCCACTCTTGCGAAGAAGGGAATGAGCTGGTCGCATAATTGTCGGGCTGATGTTCCCTTCAGTGGGAACGCCTCCGGATATTGTGTAGTATAGTCAACGATGACTAGTAGATACTTGTATCCTCGGGATGCGGGTTCTATTGGTCCAACGATGTCCATGCCTATCCGTTGGAAGGGGACATTGATAAGGGGCATCTTCTGCAAAGGGGCCTTTTCTGGTAGGACGCCACTGGTTAGCTGGCAAGTGGGGCACCCCTTACAGAACCAAGCTACTTCACCATATATGCCTGGCCAGTAGAAACGTCTCAGGATGCTCTGCCGTGTTTTCAGGGAAGCCATGTGTCCACCACAGGGGTGGTTGTGTGCCATCTGCAATATGACCATCCGGTGTGATTTTGGTAATACCAGTTGTTCCTTGACGTTCCCATCTTCTGCCTTGTATTTCTGGTACAGAAACCCATGACGAAACAGGAAACCAGGTCCTTTCGTTAAGTCTGGGTCCTTCTCATTGGCTGCTCTTTCACGTGCTACCCGAAGGGTGGGATCTGTCAGGGTTCCCCCCCCTCAGGGAATCTTCATGATCTTTGGGTTTCCAATTGATGGGCCGAGTCATGCAACAAGCTCGGCACCACCCTAATCTATTCCGTCTTATGTCCAGGAGGGTTTATGGAGTCCCCTACCTTCGTGGCTTTGTTGTTTGACGTTATCCCTCTTTCCTCATCTAGGGCTTTTATGGCTTTGTCAAAGCGTGGTAGATCTGGTCCTAGGACTACAGGGGTGGGTAGAGCAGGGAAGGATGGCAGCCTTTAACTGAGTGGTTTCGTTGTTCATCTCGATCTGTATCGCCTTCACCGGGTATGTTTTTACGTCCCCATGTATACAATTTATCGGTATAAAAATATCAGATGAATTAGGGGTATTACTCACATTTGAAGATATGGCTGTTTGTCTACTTCCGCTGTCCAGCAGGGCCCGAGTTGGCCGTCCATCTACCCTTATATACACAATGTAGGGGCCAGGGCTGCGTTCTTCCGGGTAGGGTTTCATATAGCCAATTTCCATAGGCTCTGTAGTCTTCCTTCTGGGGCAGAATCGGGCAATATGGCCCCATTCACTGCATTCAAAGCATTGGGGCTGTCTAAACCCTGGGGCCATAGGAGGTGGTTTCTCCTCATAACCAAGTTTCCTTTCTTCTGGTTTCCTTATGGCTTCATCAGGTTGCCTCCATCTGGGGTGTCACTCTTGGACCCTTCTGTACAGGATGTTCTAGGCTGGATAAGGCCATCCTTCCTGGGGTACTAGTGGTGGGAAAGCGGCTATACCCGGCCTTTTGGTAAGCCGACACAATGTCCACGGCTTCCGCCAATGTAGGCCTGTGGTGTTGCCTAACCCATCTTTGCATCGGGCCTGGCAAGGCTTCGATGAACTGTTCCAGTATTATTTTGTCTAGGCGTGGCTGGTTGGCCGGTGTAGGTGCCTGCATCTATTTCTCCGTCAGGTCTTTAATGCAGTAATATAACTGCCTGGGGCTTTCTCCACTCCTTAGCTTGGTATCCCTCAACTGGACACGGTAAGCCTCCTCATCCAGGACTAAACGGTCCAGTATGGCTGCCTTGATCTCCCCATATGGAGTGTTGCCATTGGGGTTCACCGCCTGATATGCTCCCTGCATGACTCCGGACAACAGGGGAGCAACATACTGTCCCCAACGCTCATTTCTCGCAATTCTTTCAAAACTGGTGAAGAAAAAGGCCGGGTCTTCCCCTTCCTTCTACTTCTGGAGCAGTGTGGACGGCACCATGGGTTGGTTCCTGGAGCTGGCCACAGCATCGGTGAGCCTGGTAATGTTCTCATGTTGTTTGTCCTGGGTCGTAGTTTGTAAGGCGCCCTGCATTTGGATGGCTTGCTGGAATGCTTGGTGGTCAGCCACCGTTTGTTGCGTTTGCAGCTGTATTAATTATTGAAGCTGTTGTTGACCATCCGTCAGTGCTTTCATTAGAGTCTCCATCACGTCGTCAAGAATCCCACCTTCGTCGCCAATGTGATAATTATGACTCGGACCAGGTGGTTATTTGCTGAAATTGGGTCTTATTCTTAAAAATCAACCAAAGGAAATGATAGTCAATTGTGTCCTTGAGAGTTACTTCACTTCTCAAGCAGCCTTCCAGGGACGTGGCTTAGCCTTACTAGCCCTCCTTGGTGTCCAGCTAGGCCCACCAGTTGTTTCTTCTCTCCTCGTCCTCTCCGTATGACTAGAAAAAGCAACAACACAGAGTTGATCAGTTCCCTGGCTTTTATCTGCTGTGAGTGACTCACTTCCTCACCAATTGGAATCCTCTCTGTCTATCGGGCTTCCTATTGGCTGATCCTGCCATATCCTGCCTCCTTTAAAGGCTGCCGTCTGCTTCTGGATTACTTCATTCTCCTGCAGGTCAGAAATGACCTGTTTCCAGACAGGTCCTTCCTGTGAGGCCACCCCCCCTCTGCAGCCCCCCAGCGTCCCGCCTCCTTCCACCTGCGGGGTCCACAACAACCTCCCTCCTGCAGAGAGGCCCGCTTCGCCGAGCAAGTCGTCTCTCTCTTCTTGCCTTTCCCGGCCGCGAGAGGAGCTCCCCGGGCTGGGTGTGTCCCTGCTCCATGGCTGTTTGCATCTCCCGCTGGCTTGCTGTCTCCAGCCCGCACCATGGGCTGCAACACCCGACGCCAGCCACGGCGACCATAGGTAAGGGCGTGTCAGGACTGAGGGTGTATTGCCCTTCGCGGCCATCTGCCACGACCCCGTGGTGTCCCCCCTTCCATCCTGGCCTTTCCACATCAGGTCTAGATACCTGCGGTCCCCTTCCTTCTCCCGCCCCGCGGTGGCCCACCTCAAACTCTCGTTCAGGAACAAAACAAAATTCTGGTTATTTGCGCATATCGTGACTTCAAGACCTCAGCAACTCCCCTGAATTTTGCCAAGTGCTTTGGTAAGATTCCTACATATGCCACCCATTGCCAAGTGTATTCTTACCTAAGCACTATTCTTGACCCTTCTCTTGTTTATTCTGTAAAATTTTGTAAATACTGTAATTCTTGTAAATGCTTATGACCTGTATATATGTACTGCTAACTCTCCACTGTATAACTCAATGTTCTTATATGGGCACTGTATATAATCCATGTAACCATGTACCTGAAGAAAAAGCACCTAGATACCTACGGGCTTGGTGCGCTATATAAGCAAATAAAACAAACAAACTAAAAACTGGCATACTGGTTTTTAAATTTGGTTGGGCGATTTTCCCATCAGTGTCTCAGAAATAAGAACAATTTATATTATCAATGTTATAATGAAAGCAGAGAAGCTTAATCTGCTAATGATCTGGCATCCATGACAAATTCCACTTTTTCCAGGCATGGGCTATGTACCGTCAATAGTTTCCGCTGAACAAAAATGGAATGGAAACATATGAGCCAATACATTGAAACCACTGGGAATGCTGCTGGGCAGCATGCAAAACCAAATGCCTTAAGCTTTTTGTAGCATTACAGATTGGGGCGAACCTTCTTGAAGTCAGTTTGATCGAACCTGGTAACCATCTGGCTCAATATGCTAGCGCGCCTCCTCTCTGCACAGGACAACAAGCAAGTCCTGACCCGCAAACGCCTTGTTGAACCTCATCTGTTAGGTGCAGCTTGAATCCCGCTCGTGGCACAGCAAGCGTGGAGTCCACCCACATCTGCACATCTCCACTTTGGGAGAGTCCACAGACACTTGGCCAGAGGGGAAGTAGCTTGGCTATTTGGGTCGCAGAGGTGTAGTAGCTTAGCTATTTGGGTCGGAGTGCTCCTTTTGTACCATGGTTGGACTGATTATATTAGTTTGTCCTCTCCCAGAACTGCAAAAGCAGACAGATGATGGAAAATGCTGCCCAGAAATATTCCCCAGTGCTCGAGCATGTCAATCACTTCAGAAGTCAAGTTCGTTAGTACCAAAAGTCATGTACGAGTGTGGACTCCTCAACATACCGAGCAAGAGAACTGTGCATGGTCAATACATTCCGAATATGGTTCATGGCCTACGAGCCAACCTTCACCTTTACATTGAAAACCATCAAAATACTTCCGTAGCATTCCGTTAACACGCCACTCAGCGGACATGCCTCGGCACTAAACTACTAGGATGGTGATTTAGCGCAGTATCAAAGCATATTAACATAACAGTTTTTACTGAGGAAACCTACTCATCCCCAGAACCACACAGAAGACCATTTTCAGCACGCCCATCATCTCTGGGATTTGTCATTTGCTGCAGTGACCCGAGTTTAACCTGCCAATCCCATAATCGCATCCAAGGCTAAAGCTCCATACCTCTTCTGCAGACTTTTCCCGTAAATTGTACGGCCATTGCAAAGTCCCCACAACCCTAGATTCAGTCACGCACACCAGCGAAGAAGCCAAATGCTTATTATTCGCGAAAGTTCCCACAATACCTCCGCTTCCTTGCAAGCGGAAGCTCTATCCATGCACGATGCTTCCCAGTGCCAAGGTCAAAAGCACCAGCTGCAATCGTCTCAGTGACGTTGGCCGCATTATCAGAGTCAATTGTTACAGCAACTTTAGATAATTAGCGTTAATAGAAGAAAAGCCGAGTGGCTTCTTTCGAGCAGTGGCAGTGGAGGGGGATTTTATTAAACATCAATAGAAAAAGCTGCTGCACGCAGGAAGGAACTGAAATCATTTGTATTCACATCCTATGCCCTTCAAACATTATCTAAGCAGTTGTGACTCATAATCTAAAAAGCTTTCAAAGGTCCTTCAATTACACAAAACAGTGATGTACGTTCTACTTTTTTTAAATACATGCTCCTCTATTGCATTAATTAAATCAGGCTTGCAGCATCTGGGAAATCGCAGGTGAAATGCTGCACAAACCTGCTTCGTTGAATTTTAACTTGACTACCTCCTTATTGCTGCTTTTTAGGAAGAAATGCATCACCCTTCATTCAAGTGACCAGAACATGTATCATTGCAATGGAAAGCACTGACCCTACCGGAGGGGCAAACAGCTTAACAAACATTACCAGTGTTGTACGGTCAGTGGCCCTCGCACGTTCTGCATTAAACACAGAGCTCTCAAACCACCTGATTGGGACACGAAAAGATCATTAGTCAGTTTTCTCCCGCTCTGAATTCTGGGGCTTGCAGTCCTGTTTTAACTATAAAAGCAAAACTCCAAGCACCAGAATGCAATTAGTTAAACCAAGACTGGTTGGGCCACTGGAACTTGAAGAGTGTGTGTGTGTGTGTGTGTGTGTGTGTGTGTGTGTGTGTGTGTGTGTGTGTGTGTGTGTGTGTGTGTGTGTGTGTGTGTGTGTGTGTGTGTGTGTGTGTGTGTGTGTGTGTGTGTGTGTGTGTGTGTGTGTGTGTGTGTGTGTGTGTGTGTGTGTGTGTGTGTGTGTGTGTGTGTGTGTGTGTGTGTGTGTGTGTGTGTGTGTGTGTGTGTGTGTGTGTGTGTGTGTGTGTGTGTGTGTGTGTGTGTGTGTGTGTGTGTGTGTGTGTGTGTGTGTGTGTGTGTGTGTGTGTGTGTGTGTGTGTGTGTGTGTGTGTGTGTGTGTGTGTGTGTGTGTGTGTGTGTGTGTGTGTGTGTGTGTGTGTGTGTGTGTGTGCGCGCGCACACCGTGGACTGTTTGCGAAATAGCAATATTTAAAAACAAAACCGTTTTATTTTTAGGTTTTGCCAATTAACACGTCAGATTTCATTCAGAGTATGCCCTGACTTTTGTAGTTCTACTGGATTTTGTAGCCAGAGAAAGTTTAGTCATACTAGGGGGTCCTCATCTCAGGCCCATTTGATCTTTTTAAGGTGTCTGTATATGGATGAACATTGCCCGAATGCGGTGCCACCTCCTTTGTCCTACCCAAAGCTGGGAGTGTAACATAGAAAACTTGGCAGCATCCCAGAAAGTGTAGGCCTCACTTGCACTGGTACTAGCGCCTCAGCCAGTGGGCGAGAGCGGTGATCCTCTGCTCTTTTTTTAATCAAGTTTTACTGTTCCTATACTTTTACTTTAAAAAGAAACCGTTCCGGAAAGGTTTCGTTTTAAAATAAAAGTGTAGGAAGCAGTTGAAAATTGCACTTCAGTGCACTGAACTGAACGTTCCCTTAAACATCAGGCACATACGTTTGGGAGTTTGTATTGCGTGGGAGGGGGCGTGGCAATGGGGTTTGTGAGGAGCGGGTGAACCAGCAGGGAACATAGTTCCACTACTTCTTTTCATACACTTCGACCACTGGCCTCAGCTCTTTTTATTGGACAGCTCCGTGGTAGAACTGAGTGCAACGTAGCTGCTGAAACTATGATACAAGTATGCTCCCAAAGGGTTGAGATACACCACCTAATCAAAACGTTGTTCGTAATGGCTTCCACCAGAGCCACTCTATATCATGGACCAATTGTGGATGAACTAGGTCGCAAAAATGGATGAGCTTCTGGATTCCTTCTCCCAGAAATTAGACTCCTCACTGCTGAAACCTAGAAGTTCCACAATGCCACAGCCGCCATAGTGGGTAACTACTAAGACTGATCCAGCAGCAAATGGTCATCAATCAACTAACCTGACAACGTACGGCAGCACTAGTATATGGACCAGTTCTGTGGGCCAATGTGCCAGCAACATTCCAGTCAACACAAACAACGCTTGTAAATGCTCTGGAGGTGTGAACTGTGACAAGAGTTTGCGTTCCACGACACATTGACTACCTCATCAAGCGGCAGTCCACTGGCTCCAAATAAAATCTAATTTAAGTACACTCATTATAAGGTGGCACCAGATGAGGGCAAGCTCACCTCAAGTGATGTCTCTTTGTCAAGAGAGCAATGCATGGCATGGTAAGTAGGGGTAAGTGACCAGACACTAATTCCAGCTGGCCCCGATATACACAGAGCTGTGCACCTTGTTAGACAGACAGGGTATCAAGAGAGACAGACTCAGAGGCTAGTTTCAAAACCTGTATTTACTAAGGATCCTGGGTTGGTGTAATGCCGAACTGGCCCCAACTCTAAAGGGATGGTTCTCTTAACGGATGTTTCTAAGGGCCGTCGATGTCTAAAAGTCCAAAACAATAATCCCGCTGTGTCTAAACCTAGGCTTGCCCAAACATCTTTTAGGAAGTCTTTAATAAGGAAAAAAAATAGTGGTTCAATGAAAAGGAAATGCAAACCACAGCTGGTTTCAGATCGTCTTACCAATGGGTGTAGTTCTGCCAGTGCAAGATAGTCCAATTCAAAAGGGGATCCCTTAGAAACTTCCACGCAGGGCACTCGCAGCAAATCAACAAAGTTCACAATATCCTTGGGTCTCTTGGGGTTCCCTTCCCCAAACTCGGTCTCTTCCAGTCCCAAACCAAAATGGTTCTGGTCAGGCCTCTCAGGGTTCCATCCTGCCCCAAGTATAGGCCTCTCTTTACACAGCTCAACAATGTCTCTTGCAGAACTCTTGTCAGGCTGCTCATGGTTACCTTCCCCAAGCTTAGGCCCCTTCCGTCTTTTAAAAAACAAAGTTTTCCTAGTCAGGACGTGCCTTTCACTGTACTGTTCTTATGTGGGGTAGCATCAGAGACTTCGAGAATGTTGGGATCTTTGATCTTCCCAAGCACGACCACTCTGACTTTTAACCCCTCTCCTTATTCCTTGCTCTTTCTTTCCAACCTCTCCCTTTTAGTGGCTTTTGTGCGCCCCTTCTTGCTTCCCTTCGTTTCCTTTTTTAACTGTGCACATTTGCACCATTTCTTCACCGTGCATACTTGCACATCCTTTAGGTTTCTTGTCTTTATATTGTGCCTCTCGCACACTTCCTTGCTTTATCATGTGCACTTGCACCTGTCCGTTTGTTTCTCGTGCCTCTTGCACACATCATGTCTTTACTCTGCTTTACTTTCTTTCAGTGGCGCTGGTGCCTTTACCTTACTTCTGTTTAACCTCTTTGTTATTTCTCACACTTTCTGTAGTTCTTGCGCTTTCTCTCTCTTTCTGTTCCGGGCAGCTTTGCAAATTGTACCTTTCTCGTGCTCCGCACCAGTCAGACGCATGCTCCAGAGTTTCTCTCTCCGACTTTCACGAAACTCACCAGGCAGCGTAGCGTTGACAGGCAGTCCCATTATGGATACACGGGGTTGAGGCCAGGGTCTCACCACCTGCCCCTCAGCTACTCTTGGGACCGGCACAGGTCCAAGGGAACAAGCACTTCACTGACCATTGCCAGCAGGATGCCTCACTCAGGCACCTTGGAGGCACGGCTCCGTAGCCACGCTGCAGCCCCTCACGAACACCAGGCTGGAGTCACGGCACACTGATCACCTACAGGCTTCAGCTCCTGCTGCTCTCTTTTCCTTGGCTTCTCTTGCCTAGACAGCATTCCCAGCTCACTCTCTGCGTCTGGGAGAACACCACCTTTTATAGTGTAGGGAACAGTAAAGGGGAGTCAGGTGTGCAAAGTTGGGATAAAGTGCCTGACTCTTAGTGGAACAACCTAGTGGTAGGTTGTAGTAGCAGTAGGCCGTGTTTTGTTTCCCAATACTTTTCCTATGGGTAATCCTCATTGATCTTAGTTACATCTCCCTCGTCTCAGTGTTTGTTGGAAATGGGGAGGACGAGATGAGGTGTGATTGAAAATACCCCATGAAGGCTGAGGGAGAGTGGGTTGGGGTATTATTGGGAATGGGGGTATACCATGTCTCACCCTTGGGCATACCCCCAATCCCTTGTGACCCTCCACCGAGGTGATCCTCCCTCGCTGGTCCACCCCTAGAGTCGGGATCCAAAAGCAATGGCCCTTCCATGGCCACCTGAATGGAAGATCCCGAGGGAGTATTGAATAGAGGTCATATTAAAAGAACTCACGCAAGCTGTCACCTATTTGAGGGAAGAGCGTATTGAACATCAGATTCTTTTGGCAAAGTCTAGATCTTGATAAACGAACTTGCAAACCAAGGCAGATCAAGGAATGAAAAAACGAAGTTGAAAGGACAGATAATTCAGTAGAAAAGCAGGACCAAAAAACATAAATGGATGTAGCTAGAGGTACAGAAACAGGGAGCACCAACAACACTGGCGCGTGAAGGCAAAAATCAGATACACTGAAATATGGGCAGTGTAATATGGCTAAGAACAGACCTCCAAAAAAGGAACTGCAGTCAGCTGTTCTGCAGATAAATGACGCATGCAAAGGATTTGCAAATAAGACCTGCACAATTGGTATCAACTCTACCGTACCAGCACCAATTAGGCATAGTCACATCACAATGAAAGTATTGGACACAATCGGCATTATGCAACCAGGTACACAGCCTACAACGTATACATCTGTAAATCCATGTGCAAGATAAAATGAATATAGTAAAAGCATTTAAATGCATCCCATGGAAAGCTGGAGAAGGCAACATCGTATTTGTACTCTTAAGGGCTGCTCCCATGGCAATAGAAATGCCTACAGAAGAAGACTTGCCAGTGTGTGGTGGATGCAGTGTAAGTGTAACATTTGCATATACAAGCATTGACCCCATTATTTTTGCAACAAACGCAATCTTCTCTCAGACTTGGAAATTGAGGTGCATTTAGACAAAGAAGCTACACATTGCCACATACACAAACACTGGTATTTGCCTGGAATAGCCCAAAGACTTAAAGAGGGCAACCTCCACTGCCTAAATGACCTGAAGCCATCCGTGGGACTTGGAGCCCGAGGGGTCCTTAGATGCTGCAGAAATCACAAATATGAATCCTAGAGTTTTATAAAGAGCGCTAGTTGGCTCTCCACAGGCGACATTTTCTGTCCAGGCCAAGGATCCAGTATGTAATCATATCAATTTCCCACAGCAGATGGGGGTATAGATCCTGCTAGGATCCAATCAGGCCACCTAACAATAGTCTCCCAGAACAAGTAAAAAAAACGTGCAGCTGCAGAATTGATCAACTTAGATCCTCATTGGACATTCTGTTACAGGAGACATGGGATCTCTCTTTAATCCCTACACACTGTTTTCATAGTTCCCACATCCAGCAAAAAAGAAAAGCAAAAGTGGAAGGAATAAAGGTGGTTTTCCACATATGTTAGTAGGAAACTGCAATAGTTACACTCAGAAATGTTCTGACAGTACTGAGGATTTGTATTTCGGGTGACTCAAGAAGCTCATCAATAACCAATAAAAAATAAAAAATGAAAGCTGATTACAGCTTTTTGGGCGGCAATCTCCTCAATAGTAAAAATCAGCCAGATGCAAATAAAGGATCTGCATCAAACGTCCTTTATTTTTGCAAACCTTGTGGACAAGTAGCTCAGGAGAAACAAACAACAACGCGTTTCACCCTTGCGGGCTTCGTCAGATTGTGAACATAAAAGACAGGCTTCTCTTTTTAACACTTTGCAAACAGAAATGTCCTTCTTTGCTTTCCATTAAACAATATCCTTGTTTCCATTCCCTGTTTGTCTGAGTGCCACCTTGGAATTGTCAAATACAATGAAAATTCAATTGTGCCAACATTATATATATACTAAAATATTGGCAATATCTAGGTGTCTGGTGCTTTGAATAAAGTGCATAGTGCTCATAATACAACAGCAACCTACCAACAATGTTAATAATTCATTGGTATTCCCAAAATGCTGGTTATTTTAATAAAGTGCATAATGCTTGCCATACATCAAAACACAACAATTGCACCTCAATGCGAATGTATTTTTTAGTATCATTTTTTGGCATTTGACTTCCTTTTGTGTACATAGTATTACTCTTTGCCATATAGATATGCCCAATATAATATACATTTGATAATATCAGCGTCATGCATATATTGTACCACCAATGTTGCTAAAGTGTCTGGTGCTTTGAATAAAGTGCATAGTGCTCACATTATAGCAGCAATTGTCCAACGGTATTGATAACTCATTGTTATTGCTAAAGAGCCAGTTATTCGAATAAAGTGCATAGTACTCTCAATATAAAAAACCATTATACCTCAATACCGTGAAGTTTTATAGTGAGATTTGAAATTCATGACGTCATTTTGAATTAACTCTTTGTCCTATGACATTAGTTATAGAATGCATGACGTTCACATCAGTTTCATATATTAATAGCATGTACTTCTCAGAGTTACCACGTATTCATTTGTATTATTTCTTTGTTATGTATACATTGTATTTAATCAAATTTCATATGAACAAAATAAAATACTTCAATATCATGATGTTTTGACCATCCATAGTACACTAAATTGCCATATACACAATTTGATGAAATCTACATTATATTTAGTCAAATTCCATATGAACAGAATAAAATGCCTGATGTATTTAGTCAATTTCATTAAGTCACCTTCTGATTGATTGAAGATTAGGCATTTTTAGACATACCAAACAATCTCTGTTTGTCTACTTGTGGTTATCTAAAATCAGATCACAAGGAGAGGCAAGTAGGGAATGAGCATATTTTCAAGTGTTAAAAAGAGCCTGTAACAGATTAACATGGTGCAAACGTAATTTAAAAAGCTCCCTACATGTTAAAAAAAAAATGTTAAAAGTATTATATAGAAAAATGTGCTAAAAAGTATCAAAACTGAGCAACAGTATTATAATCTCATATTTTCAAGCACAAAATCAATGTTATATTGCAACAATTATACCCAGAATGGTCTAGTTTCCCACAAAAGTGTAGAGTTCCTCGTCTTTATTGTGACCACCTGGGTTTTTGTGTGGTAATCAATGATATATTTGCATTCAGTTTGTCTCAATCTTAGTTCCCGGTTGCCTCCTCTCGGGTGTGGTAGAATTTTGTCTATGCCAAAATACTTTAAAGAAGAAATGTCTCCATTATACTTTTCTTCAAAGTGCTTTGCAAGGGGGTAAGAAGGATCTTTATTTTTGATGGCTCGAAGATGTTGTGATACTCGAAGTTTCACTTCTAGCTTTGTGCTTCCTATATACCAGAGGTTACAATCACATGTAATTGCATAAATAACATAGGTTGTTGAGCAAGTGATGTGTTTAGTAATAGTCACTTTCTTCTGGGTTCGTGGATGTATATAGTGTTTAAGGGATACCCCGTGTTTGCAAGCCTTACATTTTGTGCATTTATAGAAACCACCTTGATTACTTGCTAACCATTGACTTGTTGGTTGTGTCAGGGTTATGAAGAGACTTGGTGACAATTCCGATGGTAATGATTTTGCTTTCTTAAATGTCACACTGGCCTTCTCCTGAATGCATTCTTTAATATCTGGATCTTTCTGTAGTAACGACCAACGTTTGGCCAAAATCTTCTGAATTTCTTTTGCCCCATTGTTATAGGTGGTGATAAACCGTATTTTTTTTAAATTTGGTTTCCTGTAATTTCTGTTCACTTTTCTCTTTGTTTTTTCTGAAAATATCTGCTCGAGTTTGTTTGGCACATTTGTTGAATGCACTGTTGATTGTCGACTTCTTGTAGCCTCTTGCCATAAAATTGGCCGCTGTTATTTTGGCATTCTCTTCAAATGTTTTGTTTTCGCTACAATTTCTTTTCATTCTTAAGAATTCACTGTATGGTATGCTATTCTTTAGGCATTTCGGGTTTGCAGTTTCCGCATGAAGTAATTAATTTGTGCTGGTTGGTTTACAGTAAATTTCCGTCATCATTACATCATTTCTTATCTTAATCTTAGTGTCAAAAACACCAATTCTGTTGGATCATGTTGCTCGGTGAATTTAAGATTAGTGTCCTGTGCATTCAAAATATTTAAAAAAGACATCCATTCTTGTTCATTGCCTTCCCATACTATAAATAAATCGTCAATGTAACGTCACCATAATGCCACCTTATTGGTGTATATGAGTAAGGTTTCTTCAGCAAACAATTTGGCTTCCCAAGCCCCCATAAAGAGGTTTGCATATGTGGGTGCCACTGTTGTGCCCATGGCAGTCCCACATAATTGCTTGTAATATTGGCCGTCAAACATAAAAGCATTGTGTGTAAGGCATATATATATAGATCAGAGACCCTCCAACTGCAGTAATAGAACTATGCTCATATTTGGGGGAAACTTTAACCGAGTGGTCTTCAAATTTGTGTCCTAACTTGCTAATATTGGAAAACTTGCAAAATCGGCAATATCCTGATATCGGCTGTACTGATAGCACATGGCCGGACCGCGCCATGTGCAGGGCGAATGGGTGAATCCACTTACATGGTCCTGCATTGCAGTTGGTTTTGGAGCTCAGCAATACATTGGGCCTTCCACCCAGTAAGCTCTCTGCTCTCTCCTTATAAATCAGGTTTGCAGAAATGTTTCCTGGATTGTTCAGCATCCCATGCCAGGGTGCTTTTATCACTGCTAGTGTGTTTGGAGAAACTTGAGGGGGATGTTTCCAATTGTCACAAACCTAGACTCTTAGCTATATATGGCATGTCTGAATACACAGTTTTTAAAATTTCAAACTTATCCCATTGGCAGTTCAACTTGGCCCACTATGGACCAGTAGTGCCTAGGGCCCTAGGAGTATCGCATCACTGGGATAATAGGGTTTTAGGGCCACACCTCTGGGCAGCAGGCTAATGCAAGGAACGTGATCAGAGGACTGATCTGGGCCACTTCTGTACTTTGGGATGTTTCCTTCTTCTGGGCCATGTGCCCGGGTCTTTTGTACTGGACTCCTTCTTGGAATTCACTCTAATATATACCTGCGTGGTGTTGAAGAAGGGATGGACAACAACAATAAGGGGATGTCCTATTGTGCCTTGACGAGGTTGGAGGGCCTATGGGATCCCACTCCTTCCCATCCTCTGGAATATAGTTCGTGTTGTGGCTGGCCTAGTCCAATCTCTTGGGGCTCACTCCCCTCACAAGGGAGTGTAGGGAGCGCCTCCAACTCACCAGATAGTACTTTGGGGACCCCCCAGCAATCCCTGTCCACAAAGCAAAGATTAAGATTATTCGGTTTGACCATCGTGGCACGTCCATCACACAAAGCCATATGATCTCACAGAAAATGCAGTCGCCTGCATGTCGGTAACACTATCATTCCCGATCTTCAGTTGCCTCAGAAAATGTCACACATGCTCTGTTTTTGACAGGATTGGACTACTTCACTGCCACTTATTTCAGTGTCTAATCTTTTGACTGACTTTCAACAGAGCAACGACAATGTGTTTACCCTCAAAACTTGGGACTTTTACCAGCCTGAAAACATTATGCTGGATTCTTGTCAGAGATTCATCCTGAAGACACTGTGCATTGTCCACTTATCCTGTGTGAAAACTGAAACTTTGTACGTGAATTCAACCTTATGTAGACAGAAATCACAAAGAAACTTGAAATCTGCCAGCTTCAACTTACTTGCCAACACCACATTCAGGATGAGAGGCCATGAAGACTGCACACTTGCAGTAGTGATTTCAACTCATTGTAATAATCTTTTGAAATTAGAGAAGAATTCAACCAAATGTTCAAGAAACTGTCCAAGACCTGTCTGTTGCGACAGACATTTCATGAGTAATTCAAGTGCTCTTACACAGTTCTATGAGGACTCATTTTGTGTTGCCCTTTAATGTCCGTTGATGATACTATACCTCTGCCTAATTATGAATAGGATTGCTTGCCTATTACTGATGTACCCTTGCTCGTTACTTTCTTGATATATGTCATGTCATTTATAACGCGCCTGTACACAAGCTTTTCTTTTCCCTGCGTTAGAAAATGTCTTTGATGCATGCTTGGCAACCTGCAAAAACCTAATAAATTCTGCTAATGTGAAGCAACCATTACACATGCTAACAGCTCTGCTCGCTGGACACGCGCAAGGAGCCCCAAATGCACTTTGACTACAACACTATCTTCAGCATAAAGCATATTGCAGCAAAACAGATAAACAGCCTCAGTTGCACTTGTCCCATCATCATATTATGAAAATCGCCAGATTAATGTTTTGATATGATTATCTATTATGCTTATCGAAGCCCTGCGTTTAAGCTCAGTTGTCCAGGGCTGTCCTTGCGAGCGAGGTTTCTGAAAACGAATTCTGCATGAAATGTTTAATAATCCTGTGGCAAACGAGTGTCCTTTAATCTCTGGATGGAGAGAATAGCAAAAACAACAGAGCCATAAACCAACATGTCTTGCCACATGTCTTGCCTTTTAAATATTTAACAACGCTAAGAGTGAAGCCCACACACACTAACGCCAGTGCTATTTATCATGCAGAGTTTTGCTCCGAATCACCATCACTAATCAGGAGGCAAATAAGTCTTTAAAACTCCTTCGTCTGAAGGCTTTTAATTTACTAGAGCGTGGTTGTCTTTGTGCACCATACTACTTATTAAGCAGAAAAAAAGCTGCCTTTAGAGAAAGGCAGGCCAAGGCAACAGATTAGTGAGCTATAATGAGAAATTCGAGTAAACAATCCCGGGCAGGGAAGTAATATCCATTTATTTCCTTCCTGTATTAAAAATGCATAGAAACGAAAATGCTGGGGTAAGGTGGAAGTAGAAAAAAAAGCAGAATGGGAAGGAAAAAAAATCAATTTGCTTACAAATTGGAAGCAGCTCCGAACACTGGGTTCAATGTTGCTACCGCCGAAGGAGGCCACTTCTCCCAACTGCCGGGGGATCTGGATCGAGTCGTGCAAGAGGAGGCCCAACCTGCGCTGGTCACAGAAGCCGCTGGAACTGGCCACTTGCTTAAACAAATCTGCAGGAAAAGAGACAGCAAGCAGTGAAGAAAAGAGCAAAGGTCTGAAATCACCAAGATATCGCAGTCCCAGTACAATCATCACATTAGAATGATGCGGAAGGAGCAAAGACCACCTTCAAGCTCATCTCACAGATTCATGTTTGGAAAACATTAGCAAACAAAATCGCTTAACAAGTTTGAAAGCATTTACTTGAATAGAAGCTTTCTGGTGCCAGGAAGCAAAATCAGGGCATTTCCTCAAATTGCTCAAATCTAATCACCTTACGCACACAAAAAACTAAGGTCAGCAGGGAATGCGAATAGCCGTGAAACTATTTTCCATTTCATTTTCAGTTCCAAATGGAAGGTTTCTTATTGGTCAGCCTCCTTCTTGAAGGTGGGTATTATACATACCAGGGTCCCACCGATGGACCATCTTCCTTAATAAAACATTTCTTTTAAAAACCTTACATACCATATTATACATACCAGGGTCCCACCGATGGACCATCTTCCTTAATAAAACATTTCTTTTAAAAACCTTACACTATCATTTGTTTGAATCAATAAATACGAACGGTCCATCAGAGTTAAGACCTGATGTACTATAAAAGAAATGTATATTCAACGCAAAAAAATAAATAAACACATTTAAAAAAGGTTTTCATTTGCGTGTTCCGACTGGCAGATGAGATGATGTGCCGGAGCCAGGGAACTTGCTTCCTGATGCAATATGATTTTATTTACAGTGCACCACACCAAGCTTTCGGTTTCAGTGCACAACTGGCTGGAACACCGCCACCTTTCTTTCCTTGCAAATCTCAGAAGCGTATCTGCCCATATTCCCACTACACACAGATACCACAGCTAAATGTTCTCCACTTCTGTTAAATGCATCCAGACACAAAAATATCTCAGCACAATACAGATAGGCCCATTACAGTCAGCACTACCTCCAACTCTCCATTGTAGTCCTAGCCCAAAACCTCCTGGCTGTTTGCTTTCCTTGTTCCAATGACTAGATCACAGTTCGAGAATGCACCACTGTAACTGTCCCAACTGTAAATAAGATGTATCCAGGAGTTTGAATCACAATATACTAGGGGGTTGTAGCCTGCGGCTGTCCGGATTGTTTGGAATACAACTCCCATGATAGCTCACCATGGACTATGCTGGCTAGGGCTGATGGGATATGTAGTCCAACATATCAGAAAAAAAAAGATTTCAGATCCCTGCCATATAGTGAAGGCGCCTTGGCAGCCTCTCCAACCCACAGAACTGCAGCCCCTGTTCTTGCGTTGAAAGTGTGCTCCGTTTCCCGGTCCCTCTTCCCTTCTTTCTTCCTTTCTCCTTTTCCCTACAGGGTGCTAACATTAAGTTACTCACTGCAGTGACTACATAACTCCTAGTCCATAGCCCCCTTTCCTCCATACTTTTGGGACATTCAGTCCTACTGGACAGGATCAGAGCACCTTCGAAGCATCAAAAATTATTTTTGCACTTCTTTTATTTTTATGCAGGGCCGCCATGCGTGGCTGTAGCCCTGCCTTCCTGAGTCCTGCCCAGCGCATCGCCATCCAGTCCTTTTCCATCGCAAAAGTTGAAGGACAAATTAGCAAATAGAGTAATCTTCTTAGAGGGGAAGGCTGGTGAGGTGTATGGAGGTAAGGGGGCTATGGACTAGTAGAAGGTAGTCACTACAGTGAATAACTTTGTTAATACTCGTACGCCTGGCCCCTTTCCTCCATACTTTTGGGAGATTCCCAAGCATAAACCTAAGGAAAAGGTGGATGGAAATTGTTTACAGAAAAAGGTTTTTGAGCACTGCCTGGCCAAACTGGGCATCAGGCCGGCAACTGAGATCAAGGCAATAGTGCTTACAGAAAGCCGAAGGAGAAGACCAGGTAGCTGCTTTGGCAATGGTCTCCCATGGTACATATTTTTGAAAAATGACAGCCGCTGCTTTACCTCACACTAGATGTGCATGGATGCTTTAGTAGCTTGCAGGCCTTGTACTGTATAAGCTTCTGAGATACACAAAGCAACCCGACCCAAGATGGAAGCCTTGGAGGCAGGAGTACCTTATGGATTCTCAAAGGTAACTGAGGTGAGAAGAGCCTCTGAGGTCGCTTGTTCTCTGCAGGTAAAACTTAACTGCTCTCCCAACATCCATGTTATGGATGACTCTTTCTGAAGACTAGCAAGGAAATCGTTTGGTTGGGAAGGAAGGAAGGAAGGAAGGAAGTGTGCGGAGCACTAGCTTGTCCTTATGAAAAACCAAGAAATGATACGGAGTAGATAAGGATTATAGTTGACCTATTCTTCTGGCCGATATAACCGCTATCAGAAAGGCCACTTTGCAGGTAAAGAATTTGAGTTCCTCAGTGGTTAGTGGCTCGAAGGGTTTAGAGCGATGAGGACCACATTGAGATCCCATTTTGTATGAGGAGGCTTGACCCTAGGAAAAAGATGAAGCCCAGCAAAATGTCTCTTTATTATCAGATTTGTCAGAGTGAAAGCGCAATTATCCATGCTAAGGTATGCCCCAATGGCAGACAAATAAGGTCTGCATGTCAAAATGTGGATGCCCGTGGCCGCGAGATGAACGACAGGACACAGTCAAAAGAAGCCTGACGAGGGTCAAGCTGTTTGGCAAGGCACCAGTGACCGAATCTAAGCCATTTGCTACTGTACTGGGCTCGTGTTGAGGGTTTGCGTGCTGCCCGAATTATATGCATATTGTCTTCTGAGAGACTAAACAGCACTAAGGATTGGAACTCAGGAATCATGCTGCTAAACTGAAGCATTGTGGGGAGGCATGCCACACTTGTTGATTGTTCTGGTGCAGAACATTGGGGGGGGGGATCTGCGGCAACCTGATCGGACTGCGTATGGAAAGGTGCTGAAGTTCTGAGAACCAGAAGCTGGCTGGCCACCAAGGAGCTTTGAGCAGCAGAGTGCAATTGTTGGCACTCTTGAGTTTCCAAAGCGATTGATGCATCAATGGCAGAGGAGGGAAGGCATATGCTAGCTTGTTGTCCCACAGAATCTCAAGTGCATCCCCCACAGAAGATGCACTGAGTCGGTCCCTGGAGGCATAGCACAGAAGCCTTTTGTTGGCTGATGTCTTGAACAGGTCCACTGTCAGAGTGCCCCACTCTGAGAAAAGGTGGACAAGAATGTTCTCGTCGATCTCCCACTTGTGGTTTGCTATAGACTGGCGGCTGAGGGAATATGCTGCAATAATGTTCCACCCAGAATGTGCACTGCCTGTAGCCAGATATTGGTCGGAACAACCCATTCCCAAATCTGGATGGCTAGATTGACAAGTTGGGGAGCGCCCCGTTTGTTCACATAGAACATTGACACCGAATTGTCTGCGTATTCTCGCTACTTTGCTGACAATGGAAGGCCAAAAAGCTTTTAATGCCAGCAACCCGGCCAAGAGCTCGAGATAACTGATACGAGACATCCTGTCTTGGTATCCATAGGTCGAAAACCTCCAGATGATTCAGCGTAGTTCCCCAGCCCAGAAGGTAGAAGTCCGTTGTTATAGTGAGTTGAGGTGAAGGCTTCTGAAAGGAGGCTCCCACTGAGAGATTGACAGGCTTTGAACACCATTGGAGGTCCGCCAGCATAGAAGGGATTGCTATCATTTGGGAGTCTGGGTCTGAAGCTTGAGACCAATTGCTCCGTAACGTTAGTTGCGTGTGCCTCATCCTTCGCCTCACCAAAGGAAGAGCCAAACACATGAGGCCCAGAAGTCTTTGAAACCACCATGCTGACGTGTTGGATGAGACGAGAAAGGGTTGGCAAGTGACTGACAAGTCCGTTATCCCATCCTCTGTTAGAAAGATTTAGGCTTTGATGTTATCCCAGCGAAAAGCTAGGAAAATAAGATTTTGAGAAACAGTCAGACAACTTCCACGAGTTTATCGACAGTCCAAGGTGGAAGAGTAGTTGGAGAAGGGATTGAAGATTGTTTGCTGCAGTCTTTTGACAGTAACTTCGAATCAGCCAGTCGTCTAAATATGGATAGAAGTGGATCCCCTGGAGCCTGAGGAATGCTGCAATGACTGCCATAATCTTCGTAAAGACCGGTGGTGCTAAACTTAGACCAAAGGGGAGGACTTGATATTGGAAATGTTCCATCCCTATCGAGAAGAAAAGGAATTTGCGGTCGTGAGGCCATATTAGGATATGCATGCAAGCATCCTGGAGATCTACCATGCTGAGCCAGTCACCCTTCCGAAGAGAGAACCTTAACAGGTTGGGTGTGATCATCTTGAATTTCTCTTGGGGAAGGGAGAGGTTAAAATTGGACAGGACGAGGATAGTGCGCAGGCCGGCCTGGTTGGGTTTGGGTACTGAACAGACAGGACTACATTCCCTCCCTTTGTTCCAATGGAGGTAAATGCTCCGCCGCCCTGAGGTCCAAGAGGTTCTGCACCTCAGCCCTGAGAGAAGGAGACCTTGTCTGATTCAAAGGGGGGTGAGAAGGTGGAGTATCTGGAAGGGGTAGCCAAAAGCACGACCGGCGACAGACAAAACCCACTGGTTGTCTGTTATGGTCCTCCATGCCTCCAGATGAGACAAAATCCTTCCTCCCACTGGAGTCTCAGTGATCGATGAGAAACATCCTTTTGTATATTTATCGAAGGCAAGGGATCCTGTAGCGGAAGAGGAGGCTGGGGACCGGAAGAAAAACTGCCTGCCTTGTATCTGCTGTTTGTGCCAAGACCCACCTGAGGAACGATCTGCCTGGTGCGCTCTTCGTTCTTGAAACCCTCTGAAGCCCGAAAAGGATCTTGTTCGGGATTCTGATTTCTGAGTATAGATCTTAGACCGAGTAGGTTTTGCTAAAACAGAAAAAGACTTGGCTGTTGGCATACTCGCTTTGCTTTTGTTAAGTTCCTCATCAGTGGAGGAATGGAAAAGCACTTTTCCCTCAAAAGGAAGGTCAAGCACCTTTGCTTGGACCTCCCTTGAAAACTTTGTACCATGGAGCCGCGCCTGGTGGGAAACATCAACCCCAAACAGGCACTGGGCTGAAGTGTCCACGTGATGGGCTGCAGTCTCGAGCAGATCCTGAGCCAACACTCTGACATCAGACAGACCCTCTTTGAAGTCCTCCATGTTGTCTTGAGGAATACAATCTTGGAATTCTGACAATTCTTTCCAAGGGTTGAGGTTGGCTGCTGCAAGTATGACCTCAGTATTTGCCTGACCAAGCTGAAGCCCTGCCTTGGCAAATACTTTTCCGATTGGATTGTGTCCTCCCACGTATTCCTCATCTTGTGATATTAGTTTTCGCCGGCTATGCTGCTTCGGAAAAAAAATTCGGCAGAGGGCAATGTGCAAGAGGTCGTGGTGTATGTCCCTCCACAGGCTCCGTACCGTGTCAACATCACCATCAGTATATATAACTCGTGCAGCGCCCGTTGACTTCAGTTCCGTTTTTCCCCGATTGCTTCACTCTCGAGAATGGCGCGCTTCGAAATTTTCTTCAGAGAATGTCGCCTTCATCTACTCCTGCTACACTCAAAACTGGGTTCAAAAAATGTATCGACTGTGGTTCGAAGATGTCGATAACGGATCCTCACCGCATTTGTCTTTGGTGCCCAGGTTCAGATCATCGAACCTGCAACTGTGGCTCCTGTCGGTCGATGACAGAGAAGGCCCTTCATGAGAGGAAAGGTAAACTGGCGGTGGGGCAGGATGCTTCTAAGGCCTCTTTGAAGGCCTTGTCGAAAATACATAAAAAATCATCCGATTCAAAAGAATCGGAGCGTTATGTTATGTTATGTTATTTTGCATTTATATAGCGCCTTATATACCATTGGTATGGTCTGAAGGCGCTGGAAGGTTGAACGTCCTTGGGAACCGAAGTTCAGGTCAGTAGAGAGAGTAGAGGGAGTGCAAAAGTGCGTGTGCGCACCGGGTATGTGTGCAGCTGGTGCGGAAATCGAGTGGTAGCTGCTTCTTAGCTGTAGGTGTGGTGGTTGAGAGGTCAGGAGTATGTGTTCGCTGTGGTCGGTTTTACCCAGAACGAGTGTGGCTGCGTTAGGCCTGAGGAGAACGCCTGGCTGGGGGGTGTGCAACCAGCAATGATTACTTAGAGTGATGTGGAGTAAGTGGGAGATGTAGATATGAGAACATTTATACCGAATGGTGTCATAGTATCTCTGTGTTCTAGATGAGTGGTGATGTAAGGGGGAGAGTAAGCGTGGGGTGTGATATGTTGTATGTTTTCAAGTGTTTCCATCATTCCAAAGCATGTTAGGTATCGTCCGTTGCACAATATTCGTCCGTTCCTCATACTCGTCCGTTTCACAGATTCGTCGGTCATTATCATCGTCTAGTTCACACCCTCCTCCAGTCCGCACACTCGTCTAGTCCGCACACTCGTCCAGTCCACACACATTCGTCCAGTCCACACACATTCGTCCAGTCCACACACATTCGTCCAGTCCACACACTCTTGTAGTTTATACTCGTCTAGTCTGGATACCGGCTCCAGATAGGGCACTCGTTCAGTCTACAATGGTCGTCCGGTCCATCCACTCATCGGAAAAGCCAACTACTTGTCTGCTCTGTCTGTTCATCCATTTCATACACTCATATGCTCTATGTTTTTTGTCTGCTCCATGGAATCATCTGTTAGGGACACTCGTCCGCACCATACATTTATCCGCTTCACCCAATCGTCCGCTCCATATATACATCCGCATCCGACACTCGTTCGTTCCATATAAACATCCGTTCCATACGGCCATCCACGCTACACATTTACTTTTTCGCTCTCCTTATTCATCCGCTTTCCACAATCATTCGCTTCGCACTAACCTGCTCTCCACACTCGTCCCTTCTCCACGCTCCTCAGCTCTCTTCTGGTCTCCACGCTCGACTGCACTCCGCACTCATCCGCGCTTCACACTCATCCGCCATCCGCTCTCCACACTCATCCGCCATCTGCTCTCCACACTCATCCGCCATCCGCTCTCCACACTCATCCGCCATCCGCTCTCCACACTCATCCGCCATCCGCTCTCCACACTCATCCGCTCTCTTTTCTCATCCGCCATCCGCTCTCTTTTCTCCACAACTCGTCCGCACTCCACAACTCGTCCGCACTCCACAACTCGTCCGCACTCCACAACTCGTCCGCACTCCACAACTCCTCTGCTCTCCGGTCTTAACCGCACGCTTCCGTTTAGTGTTTTTGTCTGTTCTGTACGCTTCATCCATTCTAACTATTTCATTTATGTCAATCACTGTATTCCTTTCTCATTCATTTAGGTCCCTTTCATCGGTTCAGATCTCCAAGTTTCTCAATGATTTATTCCTATTTTCTGTTTCACTGATTTTGATCTACTTTACTCGTTTAGGCCAGTTTTGTGTTTCTAGTTTACATTCGAGTTTATTTAGCTGTCATTTCTCGCTTCATGTAGTTTGATGGTTCGGTATTATTGTGATGATGCTAGATTGGTTTTATGGGAAGAGCCAGGTTTTCAGTAGTTTGCTGAAGGACGTTATGTCCTCAGTTAGGCGGATGTGGGGCGGGAGTGAGTTCCACAGGATTGGTGCCAGGGCAGAGAATGATGATCCGCCTAGCCTGAATGAGTTTGTCTTGGGAATTACTAGGAGGCCGGCTGAGCTAGATCTTAGTGTGCGAGTGGGATGATAAGGTAGTAGTTTGTCTTGAAGATATTGCGGTCCAGTTTTATGCAGTGCTCGATGGGAGAGGCATAAGGTTTTGAAAGCTACCCTACGGGCTACTGGAAGCCAGTGCAGTGTTTTAAGGGCTGGGGATATGTGGTCTCTTGGATTGAGCGCAAGTAGCATTTTGGCCGCCGCGTTTTGTGCTCTTTGGAGTTTATTCAGTTGGTAGGCATGGATTCCGAGGTATAGGGGGTTTCCGTAGTCCAGTCTAGATATAACGATTGGACAGCGGAGACTCTGTTGGGAAATGAGAGGTATGGAAAGACGCGCCTAAGGTTTTTGAGGTGGTAGTGGCAGGACTTTGAGACATTGTTCACTTGGCGCGAGAGTGTTAGGTCGGAGTCTAGGGTGCATCCGAGATTTTTTACTGTTTTGGAGGGTGTAGGTGAGCTGCCCATGGCGGGTGGCCAGGGTAGTGGGTGCGGAAGAAGGTCGGAGTTGCCGCTAACCATGATTTCTGTTTTGGAGGGGTTTAACAAGAGGTGGCTTTGGGTCATCCAGCGCTCTATGTCTACAAGGCAGGATGCCAGGTCGGGTTGGGAGTTGGGTTTCGAGTTCAGGAATTTTAGAATTAGTTGAGTGTCGTCGGCGTAGTTGTAACATAGGATGTTGTGTGAACGAATTATTGGTGGGAGGGTGGTCAGGTAGAGGTTGAACAGGAGGGCGGATAGACATGCTCCTTGAGGGACTCCCGTGTCGACTGGTCGAGCTTGGGAGGTAAAGCTGGAGAGTGTTGTTATTTGGTGTCTGTCTTTGAGGAATGAAGCTATCCATTTAAGAGCGGTTCCACGAATTCCTAGGGAGTGGAGGCGGTCTAGGAGGATTGAGTGATTGATCGTGTCAAAGGCAGCGGATAGGTCTAGAAGGATTAGAGCGGCACATCCTGCGGAGTCTGCTGTCATTTTAAGGTCGTCCCAGATCGAGGTTATGGTTGTTTCGGTTCCGTGCCGAGTTCTGAAACCTGATTGGGCGGGGTCAAGGAGATTGTTGGCTTCGATAAAGGCGTTTAGTTGGGAGTAGGCGGTTCGGTCAATGAGTTTAGCAAGGAATCTGGTGTTTGAGATTGGGCGGTAGTTTTTGGGCTCGAGAGGGTTGAGTGAGGGATTTTTAATTAGAGGTTTGACGTGTACCATTTTGAATGCTTCGGGAAAAATACCGGAGGTAAGGGAGGCATTTATGATAGATCTTGCGTGTTCTCCAGCACGGGTAGAAGCAAAGATTTCTTTAAGGGTTGTGGCTGGGCAGGGGTCCAGAGGGGATCCAGAAGGTTTGCGAGCTGATAGAAGTTTGAGAAATTGTTCTGGTGATATTGGACTAAAGGATTCGAACATTGGTTGAGTAGAGGTTGCATTTGACGGGCTGGCCGGTATGGGAGGGGGATTGTTAATTGGATGAATGAGAGCCAGTTTGGTGTTTAGAGTTTTTGTCCTTTCAATGGCTGTGGTGTAAAAGTGGAGGGAGAGTGAGTCACAAGTGATTGTGACGGGGTCGGGACGGTTGTGTTACAAGTTGGGTTGGTGAATTCGGAGATGATTTTGTGGAGTTCTTTGCTTGGGTTTTTGCAGTTTAGGATTCGGGTGTTGTAGTGGGCTTTTTTAGCTTTCCGGATTTCAGCCTTGTAACGGTACAAGTGTCGGGCCAAGGTGGTCCTGCTCTCGAGGGTTTTCTCTTTTTGCCAATTGCGGTCTAGGTATTTGTAGTGTTGTTTACTGGTCTTCAGCTCAGGAGTGAACCATCTGGGGAACGGGCCACGGAGGGTTGATGGTTTGCATGGAGGGGTGAATCGCATCAGAGATGTGTTGAGCCATGAGTCAAAGGCCTCAGGTGTTAGTTGGTTGTTAGTGTGGCAGGTAGGTGGTGGAGACTGGATGAGTGCCTCGGCTAGGTCCGGGGTAATTATTCGTTTTTTCCAGCATTTTCGTAGGTTAGGAGGTTCAGATGCGGGTACCGGTAGGAGGCCGGGTGCGGGGATGGCAAACGAGAGAATGAAGTGGTCGGACCAGATGATAGGGGTGGGGGGTTTTAACCGAATCTGGTTGTTGGAGCTAAAGATGGCGTCAAGAGTGTGTCCTTTAAATGTGGGGTTGGAGATTAATTGCATCTAGACCGTCAATCAGGGTGTGTGCCATAGGATTGGTGGGGATGTCGAGCCATATGTTGAAGTCTCCGAGAAGGGTGAGGTTGGGATGGTTTGTTTGGAGGGTGGCAATAGAGTCGCAAAGGTTGTTTGCAAAATGTCTATTGTAGCCAGGGGGCCTGTAGATTATTAGGAAGGTGTGTGAGAGCGACAGGGAGAGGGATAGTTTAACGAGGAGGGATTCGCAGGATGGAATGGAGGGTTGGTTGTCCATGATTGAGGCGCGGAAGAGAGATTTGAAGACAAATGCTACCCCCCCTCCTCTGGACGGACGGTTCAGTGGGATGAGGCTGTAGTTGGGCGGAAAGGCTTCATTTGCAATTGGGCTGAAGTCATCAGAGAACCAGGTTTCGGTGATGAAAACTAGGTCTGGTTTGACGGAGGTGAGGAGGTCAAAGATGCAGTGTCTGTTTTTCGCTACAGAGCGGGCGTTAAATAGGATACAGTTCACATCGGCAGGGAAGGTTGGTTTTGGTGCTGTAGCGGGATTGGGCGGAGGGGAAGAGAGTGGAGGGAGAGGGGTAGGGTTGGTGATGCTAGGGAAAAGAGGGCGAGCCGGGAGATTTGCTGGCTTACGGCGAGGTTGGGTGGATGTGTGTTGTGGGATGATCGGGTTTGGGGAGGGGGATTTGAGGACGGAGGGAGGGCGGTTGGGAGTTTAGGTTGCGGTTGAGGAGAAATCAAGGGAGAGGGGTTTCAGGAAGGAACAGGCCACGGGGGAGGGGGGAGAATGTGGGAGGGAGGAGGTGGGTCGAGACAAGGGAGGCAAGGAGAGCAGAGAGGTTGAGGGGGACCAGGAACGCTTCCTCTTTAGTTTCTTTGCTGCGATTGGTGTGAGAGAGGGTAGGGGGGTCAGAGGGGGAGATGGAGGCAGCTTCGGTTCTCGCTAGGGCTAGGCGCGCAGTTTTTAGGAAGGGGAAAGGGTGCAGTCGGGGGGGAAGGTGGCAGGGGTATGATGGCAAGGCGGGGGGTGGGTGACTGCAGGGTGGGGTGTGGTAATGGGGGGAGTGGGCGTGGGCAGTGCTGGCGGGTCGGCAGTGGGGTTCAGGAGATGAGTGGTCTTGGGGTGGGTGGCACGCCATCGTGCCCCCTGGCTTGGTGTTTGGTGAGGGTGCTGGCAGGGATTGCGGAGGATGGTGGGTTTTCTTGGGAGGGGGGGAGGAGGGCAGATCGGAGAGTGGAGGGGGTCGATGGGAGTCATTTGTAACGGGCACTGGTGGAGTTGGAGTGACTCACACTTATAGTAACACTTCTGGGCTCAACTAGTCGAGGACTAATTGGTACGGTTCTAACTGCAGTTGGGTATACTTTCTAAATGCAGTTGGGTATACTACTGAGTTGAGCAACTTTTCAGAGAGGCTAATGGGCGCAACTTCAAATGTAGTTGGGTATACTTCTAAATGCAGGTGGTAACAGTCCTAAATTCAACTTTCTCAGAGAGGCTATTGGGTGCAATTTTTAAATGCAATTTGGTACACTTCTAAATGTTCTCAGAGCGGGTGTAGGGTACAGTTCTAGAATGCAGGTGGGAACAGTTCTTAAATCGACTTTCTCAGCGAGGTAATTGGGCGCCGCTTCTAACTAAAATGAAATATTACTAATGCAGGTGGGAACAATTCTGAATTTATCCTTCACAGAGAGGCTATTGGGTGCAACTTTCAAGTGCAACTGGGTAAACTTCTAAAACGCTGTTGGGAACAATTCTGAATTTAACTTTCACAGAGAGGCTATTGGGTGCAACTTTCAAGTGCCACTGGATACACTTCTAAAATGCAGTTGGGTACATTTCTAATTGCATGTGGGAACAGTTCTAATTCAACTTTCAGAGAGACTAATGGGTGCAGCTTCTAAATGCAATTGGGTACATTTCTAAAATGCCATTGGATACACTTCTAATTGCAAGAGGGAATAATTTGAATTTCAACTTTCTCAGAGAGGGTGCAGGGTACAGTTCTAGATGCGAGTGGGAGCAGTTCTTAGTTCAACTTTCTCAGAGAGGCTATTGGGCGTAGCTTCTAAATAAGATTGGGTATACTTCTAATGCAGGTGGGAACAATTCTAAAATCAACTTTCACAGAGAGGCTATCCGGCGCAGCCTCTAAATGCAACTGAGTACACTTCTAAATGCAATTGGGTACACTTCTAAAATGCGGGTGGGAACATTTATAATGCGGGTGGGAACATTTATAATGCAGGTGGGAACAGATCTAAATTCAACTTTCGTAGAGAGGCTATTGGGTGCAGCTTCTAAATGCAATTGGGTACGCTTCTAAATGCCGTTGGGTACACTTCTACATGCAATAGGGAACAATTCTAATTCAACTTTCTCAGAGAGGCTATCCGGCGCAACTTCCAACTGCAATTGGGTACACTTCTAAATGCTGGTGGGAACAGTTCTAATGCAGGTGGTAACAGATATAAATTCAACTTTCACAGAAAGGCTATCCGGCGCAGCCTCCAAATGCAACGGAGTACACTTCTAAATGCAATTGGGTACACTTCTATATGCGGGTGGGAACATTTCTAATGCAGGTGGGAACACTTCTAAATGCGGGTGGGAACATTTCTAATGCAGGTGGGAACAGAGAGGCTATTGGGTGCAGCTTCTAAATGCAATTGGGTACAGTTCTGAAATGCTGTTGGGAACACTTCTAGATGCAAGTGGGAACAATTATAATGTAGGTGGGGACAATTCTAAATTCAACTTTCTCAGGGAGGCTATTGGGGGTGCTTAAGAATTGAGTGGGAACAATTCTATTTCAACTTTCTCAGAGAGGCTATCCGGCGCAACTTCAAACTGCAATTGGGTACACTTCTAAATGCAGGTGGGCATAGTTCTAATGCGGGTGGTAACAGATCTAAATTCAACTTTCACAGAGAGGCTATCGAGCGTAGCCTCTAAATGCAACTGAGTACACTTTTAAATGTGATTGGGTACACTTCTAAATGCAGGTGGGAACAGTTCTAAATTCAACTTTCACAGAGAGGCTATCGGGCGCAGCCTCTAAATGCAACTGAGTACACTTTTAAATGTAATTGGGTACACTTCAAAATGCAGGTGGGAACAATTCTAAATTCACATTTTCAGAGAGGCTATTGGGTGCAATATTCAGGTGCAACTGGGTACACTTCTAAATGCAAGAGAAGTTCAGCTTTCACAGAGAGGCTATTGGGTGCGGCTTCTAAATGCAATTGGGTACACTTCTAAATGTAGGTGGGAACATTTCTAATAGAGGTGGGAACAGATCTAAATTCAACTTTCACCGAGAGGCTATTGGGCGCAGCTTCTAAATGCAACTGAGTACACTTCTAAATGCAATTGGGAACACTTCTAAATGCAGGTGGGGACAATGTTAATTCAACTTTCTCAGAGAGGCTATCTGGCGCAACTTTCAGGTGCAACTGGGTACACTTCTAAATGCAAGTGGGAACAATTCTAAATTCAACTTTCACAGAGAGGCTGTTGGGTACACTTCAGATGAGAGTGGGCACAATTCTAATGTGTCTTTCTCAGAGGGGCTATTAGGCGTACTTCTAAATGCGAATGGGGACAGTTCTAGATTCAGTTTTCATAGCGAGGTTATTAGAGATTCCATCTAAGCGTGGCGTGTGCTAGCAATCATTAGTTGACGTTATACTGTGGGCCATTAAAATGTAGGTTAGAGTGGCAGGAGCTTTTGGAGTAGAGTAATTGTTCTACTCCCCACCCAGGCCAACACTTACGGTTTTGTCGGTGTCAGATGGCTTCCTTGGCTTCCCCTGCGGACACCTGCTGACACTTCCTGGAGCCGGCTCTGTTGGAGCCGCCCTTGGCCTTGGGGCCCTTAGCCGCTGGGGCTGCCGGGCAGAGGGCTGCCCTGGACGGACGGAGCAGTGATGAAGGGAGGGATGGGCGGGTCGGGGGCGGGAGCTGGACTAGGGTGGGCTGGGAGGCGGGCGGGCGAGGGATGCCGGAAGGGGGAGGTAGGGAACCAAGGGGCAACGCGGGGCCTGAGAGGGAGAAAAAACACAAAAGACACGCGGAATGGGGTTGCGGATGGGGGCGCACTCACCTGCTCCTCAGATGGAAAAGAGGAGTAGGTGCAGTGGCGCGGGTCGCTAGACCCAAACAACGCTAAACTTGGTGACCAATCAGGGATGGGGGCGGGCTGGGAGACGGGCGCGTGAGGGATGTCGGAAGGGGGAGGTAGGGAACCACGGGGCAACACGGGACCTGGGGGGGAGAAAAAACACAAATGACATGCGGAATGTGGTCGCGGATGGGGGCGCACTCACCTGCTCCTCAGATGGAAAAGAGGAGTAGGTGCAGTGGCGCAGGTCGCTAGACCCAAACAACGCTAAACTTGGTGACCAATCAGGGGTGGGGGGCGGGCTGGGAGGCGGGCGGGCGACGGATGTCGGAAGAGGGAGGTAGGGAACCACGGGGCAATGCGGGGCCTGGGGGGGGAGAAAAAACACAAAAGACACGCGGAATGGGGTCACGGATGGGAGCGCACTCACCTGCTCCTCAGATGGAAAAGAGGAGTAGGTGCAGTGGCGCGGGTCGCTAGACCCGAACAACACTAAACTTGGTGACCAATCAGGGGTGCGGACGGGCTGGGAGGCGGGCGGGCGAGGGATGCCGAAAGGGGGAGGTAGGGAACCACGGGGCAATGTGGGGCCTGGGGGGGAGAAAAAACACAAAAGACACGCAGAATGGGGTTGCGGATGGGGGCGCACTCACCTGCTCCTCAGATGGAAAAGAGGAGTAGGTGCAGTGGCGCGGGTCGCTAGACCCAAACAACGCTAAACTTGGTGACCAATCAGGGGTGGGGGCAGGCTGGGAGGCGGGCGGGCGAGGGATGCCGGAAGGGGGAGGTAGGGAACCGCGGGGCAACGCGGGGCCTGGGGGGGAGAAAAAACACAAAAGACACGTGGAATGGGGTCGCGGATGGGGGCGCACTCACCTGCTCCTCAGATGGAAAAGCGTCACAAAAACACTCTAAGAGATCCTGATCTAGTAGTAGATCGAGGTGCTCTTCATCTACCTCTTCTAAAAGAGTTAAAAGGAGACATACATCTCCCTCATCATCATCCGATACATCAACCGAATTGGTACGATGCCCAACTAAATCGGACTCCCCAAGAAAATGGGAAGATTTTAGAAGAAAGATGATGGAGGTCTTTGAGAATGCAGCCTCGACCCCCTCAAAGAAGCCTCAAAAGAGCCAGAGCCCGGCCGCTCCATCGGACAACACAGGGAAGTCAGGAACTACTGCGGTAAAACCCAGTAGTATGGGTGCAACTCGTAAGACTCGAGTTGACGTCAAGTCGTCAAGGAATCCTCGAGAGTCGAGTGTTGCCCCGACACCGCATAAAAAACAGGAGTCATCGACAACATCCACGACTTTGTCGACGCCATCAGCTTCGACATCGAAGCCTAAAGCGTCTTTGACGCCTTTGTCAAAGACTCCATCGGTGTCGTTGGAGATTCCTTCGAAGGATCCTTCCATTCCCTCGATGAAAACTCATGAACAAGACAGGAGATTTGCTCCATTACCAAAATCAGACTAAGTCTGTGGGCCTCATCATGAGTTGGGCTGTATTCCCGGCTGTAATACCGCCGACTGTAATAGCCCTAGCACCAACCGGTCCGGCTGTATTACCGCCGGATCACGAGTTGGGTGTTAACGGTAAATCCCCATTCCCCATTGGGTCCATTGGATTCAATGGGGTATTTTCAGCGCTAATTATGCGGGCTAATACAGCCGGCGGTAATACAGCCGAAAACAGGGGATTTTCACCTCCAGAGAAAGGCTGGAGGTAAAACAGCCCATTTAGCGCCCAACTCGTGATAGGGCCAGCCCTTAAATGCGGCTGTAATACCGTTACCACCGCATTTAAGGGCTACAGCCCAACTCGTGATGAGGCCCTATGTCTTCGATATTTGAAGAAAGTGGCTCTGAAGATGAGGAGGTTTTTCCTTTTGGAGAGCAATATGGCACTAGTCAGGTTCCAGAGGAACTAATAGATCTAGAATCAAAAATGAGAGACCTGTGTGAGACTCTTCACTCTGCTAGTGACATTGATATGTCACCTAAGCTAGAGTTTGGGAGACCTGACCTTGCAGAACATGCACATTCAGGGTGCAGGAGTTTAATGAATAGAGTGGTGGAATATATGGGTTGGGGTAGAGCCTCACTCACCTTTGATCAGGATGACATGCCGGACATTCTAGATCGGGGCCCCCAGAAGGATCCAGTTCTCCTCTTCCATAGGGCACTTCAGAGAACAATAGAAAAGAACTGGGAAGCTCCTGACAACACTGTTGCAGTAAACAGTAATTTTCCTAAGAAGTATAGAACTTCTACTTCTGATCCTGAGTATTTGAACAGGCATCCCACTCCAGAAAGTCTGGTTATTCAGGCTGCGACTACTTCAAAACAGACAGCATATCCAACTATCCCTCCGGATAGAGAGGATAAGAAGGTAGATGCTTGGGCCCGTAAAGTTTTTACTTCGGGTAGCATGGCTTTAAAGTCAACTAACGTCACCTGTACCCTGGCTAGGTTCACACATACCCTGTGGGACTGCATTTCACAGCGGCTGATCATATTCCGGGAGGCGAGGAAAGAGAAGGCTTCCTGAATATTGTCAAAGATGGGAAGGAGGCAATGGGGGAATGTCTCCAGTCTGGACTGGACACTGCTGAAAGTATCAGCAGGCCCATGGCTACAAGCACAGTGCTACGCAGATTTGCATGGTTGAGAAAGTCAGGGTTTGCACCAGATGTGCAGGCCAGACTTCTCAACATGCCTTTTGATGGCTTGAGGCTGTTTGGTAGTAAGGCTGATGAAAGCCTAGAAAGACTACAGACCTCAAAAGCAGCAGCTAAATCTCTTAGCGCCTCCATGCGACAGCCTCAGAAACCCTATTCGGGCTCATCTTCCTGAAGGGGTCGTCCTTTTCGGTACTACTCCTCTTTTGGTAGAGGAAGAGGACAAGCCTTTCAAAGCGGCAAAAGAAATGTCACTAGTGGTGGACGAGGAAAGACTGCAAAGCCATCCTCAGGAACAGCATCTTTGCCCTCAGCCGCTCCTGCAGCCGCCTCCAATTCACTCTGAGGCCTTATCACACAAAACCCAGTGGGAGGCAGAATCTCTCAGCATCTGAAAGAATGACGGGGCATTACTTCAGATGCTTGTGCACTGGAAACAGTAGCTCAAGGTTACTGCCTTCCCTTCCTAAAAGGCCCCGGTATCATCCACCGGGAACCAACTCTGCCAAAATTCCAGACCCACTCCTGTTGCAGGAAATTTTAACCCTGCTAGAGAAAGGTGCAATAGAACATGTACCTGTAGCGGAGAGGAACAATGGTTGGTACTCCCCTTATTTTCTCATCCCAAAAAAGGACGGAGGATTGAGACCCATCTTGGACTTGAGAAACTTGAACAAGTTCCTCAGGAAGGACAAGTTCAAGATGGTAACCCTTTCTCAGATCCTTCAGGCTCTCCAACTCCAAGACTGGTTGGTATCATTGGACCTTCAGGATGCTTACTTTCATGTGCCAATCCATCACAAGTACAGAAAGTACCTGAGGTTCAGAGTTGGCGGTTCTCACTATCAGTTTCGTGTTCTGCCATTTGGGCTGACCTCCGCCCAAGGGTTTTTACCAAGCTGATGGCCGTGGTTGCACGAGTCTCAGGAGAGGGGGGGATTCACGTCTACCCTTACATGGGCGATTGGTTGATCAGAGCACGTTCTCCCGGACAAGTTCAAAAACATCTGTCGATCACCTGTCACTTCCTTCACAAACTGGGCTTCTCCCTCAATTTCAAGAAGTCCTACATGATTCCATCCCAAAAACTCCAGTTTATCGGAGCAGTCTTGGACACTTCCTCGGGCAAAGCCTCACCTCCCGAGATGAGAGCTCTCAACATTCTGCAGATGGTAACAAAATTCCAGAATGCCCAGCATCTGCCGGCCTTCGATTTTCTGAGGTTGCTCGGCCTCATGGCATCCTGCATCTTTCTGGTGCCAGAGGCCAGATTGAGATCCCTTCAGTGGGCCCTCAGAACTCAGTGGTCCCAGTTCTTGGGGAGTATGTCGGATCTTCTGCAAGTCCCGAGCGCAGTTGCTCAGGATCTACTATGGGGGGCTTGAAACGACAACATCCTCAAGGGAGAATCTTTTTGGCAACCATGGCCGGAGATAACAGTAGTAACGGATGCCTCACTCACGGGGTGGGGAGCCCACACCAACGATCTGACAATCAGCGGTCGTTGGTCTCCATCGGAGTCCAAACTACACATCAACCTATTGGAGCTGAGGGCAATCAGACTAGCGCTGAAAGCTTTCCTGCCCTCTGTACAGAGAAAGAATGTACTGGTAATGATGGACAACACAGTGGCCATGTACTACCTCAACAAGAGAGGAGGCGTAGGATCACTACCACTGTGCAGAGAGGTAATGCAGCTCTGGTTCTGGGCAATACGAGAAGGAATCTCTCTATCGGCAGTTCACCTAGCCGGTGAGCAGAACACGGCGGCAGACGCTCTGAGCAGGCACAGCACAGTCTCCCAGGAAGTCCTTCTGGAGATCTTCGCCCTTTGGGGAACCCCTCAAGTGGATCTGTTCGCGACCACGGTAAACCGGAATTGCGAACAGTACTGCTCAAGGGAATTTCCTCTGAGAGGAGCTCTAGAAGATGCGTTTGTGGTGGACTGGAAGTTTCCTCTGCTGTACGCGTTTCTTCCAGTCCCTGTGATTCCTCAAGTAATCGGGAGGTTGAGAAAATTCAGGAAAACCATGATCCTAATTGCCCCAGATTGGGCCAGGAGGACACGGTACCTGGACCTTCTGGACATGTCCATCTGCCCTCCAATACGTTTTCCGCAAAGAGAGGATCTTCTCTCACAAGAGGAAGGTCGCGTTCTCCATCCAGAGGTCAAGACACTCAACCTTCAAGCATGGTTTCTGAGAGGTTGAGATACAAGGATTAGGATCTTCCGGATGACGTAATGGAGATTTTTCTTTTGGCCAGAAGGCTAAATTGAGAATTCCAGCTAGGTGTGGTACTTGCTAACATTGTTATACCTGTCTAAAGGTTATGCAGGTTAATCATGACATTTCTCTACCGATATGGTGCTAATTAACATTGGCTAGTGTGTTAGTGCGTAATGCATTACAACATTTAAAGTCAGGCCAATAATGGAGTTAGGCTGGAGAACGCAAATCTCTCTAGGTATGCATGGTGTGATTCTATGGCAGTATGCGTTCAGGAGGGGTAAACTAGAGTGACGAGGGCTTTCTGGAGTTGAGTAATTGCTCTACTCCCCACCCGTGCCACACTTACAGTTTAGTTGGTGTCAGTTTGCTTCTTTTGCTCCCCCTGCGGACACCTGCAGACACTTCGTGTATCCGTCCTTCGCCTTGGGGTCCTTAGCTGTAGGGGCTGCCGGGCAGGTGGCTTAAGAGCCTTGATGGACCAATAGGGGTGAGGGGGTGGGCAGGGAGGCGGGAGGGAAGGGGAGCCGCAGGAGAAGGACGCTTCGGGGCATGGTGTGGGCTTGCCGGGGCCACTGCTGGCCAAAATGGAGGCAGCCTATGCCCAGCCTTACCTGGAGTGCCGCGCTCACCTGCAACGCCGAGATGGAATCAGGCGTGCAGAGCGCGCTGGCAACTCCATATTAAACATAGGCCTCAGCCTGGCCAATCACTGGACGGGGCGGGCAGGGAGGCAGGAGGAGGGGGGGGAAGGGGAGCCGCAGGAGAGGGACGCTTCGGGGCATGGCGTGGGCTTGCCGGGGCCACTGCTGGCCAAAATGGAGGCAGACCATGCCAAGGTTTACCAGGAGTGCCGCGCTCACCTGCAACGCCGAGACAGTCCTGGGACATTGACCTTATCAACCACATGGTTGTATATACACATGGGCCCTCATTACAACTCAGGCGTTAAGGGTTTAACGGCGCCGTCGGTGCCGTTAACCCTTAACGCCTGATTACAAGTGTCCCTTTGCGGGTTGGTGTTTAACGCCTGCTTTTAGCAGGCGTTAAAAATCCAACCCGCAAAGGGACTTTGGAGCTAATTACGGCACCGTAATTTACGGTGCCGTAATTAGCGCCTTCCCCATTCCCATTATGCCCTATGGGGGCAAAAATGGGAATGGGGAAGGGCAAATGGTGAATGGGGAATTACCGCCCCACTCACCTTGGAATGGGGCGGTAATTCCGCCATCCACCATGGCGGAATCGTAACCTTAGCGGCATGGACCATGGTGCTAATAGCACCATGGTCCTCCGCCAAGGTTGTAATGAGGGCCATGGAATATGCTCAGAATGTAACCAAGCACACAAACAGGAATATGCACAAACCCACAAATATATTCGAAATAAGTATACAAATAGCTCTCTCCACCACAGGCACACACACATTAAAATGCTAAATCGGGATATCACAAAAAATAGGTGTGCAACTATTATGCATGCACAAGCTCACACAAACACGTACCACAACTACAAACCATATTCTTAGAATATGATGCGCATGCGCATAGGAAATGCTAGGAACATAAATGATCACAGGCAATATTGCTCAGAAGATGGATAAACAAACTCGGAATAGCATACACACCCAGAAACAACCACCCATCCAACACACAACAACAACACTAGTTCCAGGTATCCAGAAAGATACTGGTCTGTGGATTATACATGCAGTGCGACAGACACGACAGCTACAAAGAATATGCTCCCCACGCAAACATACAACACGCTTGGAATAGAAGTAAAGGGAAGTAATCACAATTAACCCATACCGTAGGCTGAGAACATGTGTAAGCACAGCCCAAACGCGCAGAACATGGGCATGATCAAGCAAAACGCTTAGAATAGAAGAGCACACACAAGTAAATAGACAGAAAACAAGAGGAAATAAGTGGAAAGACGAAGAATTAAGGGTACTTTCATAGGTAGTACCCTTCATAAGACCATTAACCAGCGTTAAGGTTTCTACCACAACTCAGTGCGAACAGTCCATCTACCGCCCTAGAAATTAAACCTGGACTCGCACCACACCAGGACTTCAAAAACCTTCTTGTAAGCATTAGGTAGCTTTCCCCAGTACTACACTTACAATCAATATCGTGATTGGTGTTGTCTAAGAGTTAATATGAACTGTGATGGACTGAGTGTGTGTACTAAGTTTAACGTTGGGCTTCCCATCGATTTTAAAGTAGTAACCATAACTGTTTGAAAATGTTTTTGTTATACATTGCAAACATATAAACTAATAAAATACAGACAATTTAGGGAAAGCACGCTTTTGGTTATTAGAATTTAAACGAAGGAAAACGGGGTTTTTTTGTTGCCCCAGGAAAGCCCTTTATATCCAAAATGTTAAAAACGAGGCTAGCTCATCCACTGTTAAGTCTGAACTGGGGGCATTGCAACAGGAAATCATGTGTGCAAATACATAATGGCAAAATACTGGAGAAGGAAATGAAGTCCTCATAAGTGTGCCATAACATCAGCAGAAAGAGGTTCCCCCTTCCTTCGGCCGCTTCTGGATGACTTCTAACTGATCTGATCACCTCGGTCTTGCCACTTTTTCTTAGGGCACACATCACAGGGACAGCAAGACCTGGTGACACACACTAGGCGATTAGCTAGGGCACACAAGCCAATGCCGCCCCTGCTCCAGGAAGAAGCACATAACTAAACTGTGGGTTTGGGATAGGAAGAGCAAGCAGTTATTGTCCATCACGCTTCTACAGTCTAAAAGGAGGCTTGCATGATAGACTAGCTCCAGGTGTGCAGAAGCCACAGATTTGGGTATACATTGTTTGTGGGCCCACAGCTATACTCTTTGCGCATGGTGCCGTGGACTACATTTTTCTCTTGGGACCCGCGATGGCCCTGCAAGGATGAAGATGGAGGGGGGGGGCGGGTATTCAATGCAGGATTGCAAACTACCTCACCTAGAGGACCCCAGTGAGGTTTGTGTCTCCAATTCTGAATGATTAGCCATCCAGACTTGTATTGGCTCCCCCAACCCTGCAGAGTCCCTGGGCTGTGGTGTTCCATACATGGCGTGCAGGCATCCTATTACACAGAGTATTGATCTTTCTCAATAAACCAGATGACCATCATCTCGACTTCGCGGTGCAGCAGTGGGGTCAATACACATAACCTGCTGCACAGAGTGACAGGGCTTAACATTAATGGGCACGGCACTCAATGACAGCTGAACAGACTGCCTGGGAGCGTACAAGCCTTTTTGTATTGTACGTTTAAGTCCACAACGCTTTCTTACAAACGAATACTTATCAACTAAATTTTGACTATATTTTGCTACTTTGCCGCTGTAGGATTTGTTGATTCCACAGCACACTGGGCGTTATTCCATCGATCTCAAGGTCTTCAACCAGGGTTAAATGAAATCCAGCGTACACAAATTACATCAGTTAAATGAATCTTCTCTCGGCCACACCAATTTCATTTTCCTAAACGTATTTTGTTCGTGTGTAATGACAAAGGAACTATCCAGATCGTTATATTTATCCCAACGTGTGTGAAGGAAGCATGACTCCCAAAAAACATGAAGGAAATAAGGAAACGAGTCAAACGAAAACAAGCATTCAAGTGGGATTTATAGACTCCAGGCACAGACTTCTTTTGTTTTATACCTACACATCTGGCGTAAAACGCGTGCACAGTGCAGAAGCAATAGCAAAGGTCAAGCAATGGTGCAAAGATCTTATGTAAAAAAATTCAAACAAAAGCCAAGAATTGGCCCCCAATATTTGGCGATTATAAAATGCATATGCAGGAAAATAAATTGCCTAACAATTACAATTAGATTTTCCTCCTGGTCAGTCTGATCACAAACATGCAATGAGCCATTAAACTCATAAATGAACAAAATCATCAGGCAATGCTAGAAAAGGGCTAATGCAATATTTCCATTTGCAAAAAAAAGCCGAAACCGTTACATAGACGTGAAGACTTGAATATTCCTGTCAAGCTGTACACTATTCATAAACATATAGTTAAGAATCAAAACCCGTCTGATCTCAGCAACTCAGCCAATGCTGAACCTTAAATGAGGCAACCATAATTACAAACCCAAAAGCTAGGTTCATGTGTAGACTTCATAGTGAAAATGTATAGATTTTGTTTTATAAATCCATGAGGTGATCCAGTTTGTATTTGTCAAACTGAAAATCATATTTGTTTTTGGAACATTTGCCATTAAAAGAAAGTTGCCTAGTTCAGTCCATGAACACCCCAAAACACTAGGTTTTCAGGAAACCACTTATTATTTAAATAGCTTCCATTTATATTCACTGCAGTTAAGCTGTATTGTGTTAATATCCTGAAAACATGGAGCCGATTTAGACTGTGGGGACTGGGCGTGGAGACCTCAGTTTCTGGTCTCTACAGAGAGGCACAGATATGCTGTGGGACCATTTCTAATTCAAGAGAGACCTCTATAAAGTGGGGTTGCCTTTATAAAGCGGAGTATTATTTGCAAATATAGGTAGTGATTGCAGCTGGTATTGTATCTTTTAGATCATAGTGGAATAATGACCCAATGTAGCCTAAGAGACATGCAGTTGATGCCACTGGTGGAGACTATAGTATAGGCTGCAGGTTTGTGCAACAAAATACATGCTTAAATACATTAATTCTATTCATTAAGAACTGTGTGATGGGAAAATCCTCTGCATTCCCCAGTCTTTCAATGCTCAGGCAGAGTCAGATGTAATGTCCGAGGCGTAGACAGGGTAGGGCCTGAACGGGCAAGGCCCACTCAAAATCTGTAAATGCCCACTCAGCAGTGTGTTTTGTGGGCATTTACGGGTCACTGCAGTGGGGCCAACTACATTAAATACAATCCCCACGTGTTAGACAATCCTGGATACGCCTCTGTGTAATGTGGGAGGGAAAGAGGTCTTCAAATGTGTAGCTGTTACTTGAGAATAGTACCTCTCTAGCCATACAGCACACTCTTAAAACTGCATGCATCTAGATTGAAAAGAACACAATGTTAAATCAGAGCCACACACACACAGTACACTTATATTGAGTAAAAGCCACATATACAGAGAAAGCCGCAGCAAAGTGTACTGAAAACCCAGTACACGTCAGTTCAGCATAGGGTAAATCAATTATTGAAAAGTAATTTCCAATTCTAACTTATAGGAACTTACACATGCACACCTTTGTTAATTCACAAAGGCTAACTATAATCCCCACATTTACAAATTCACATTTGTACAGGAGAGTTAAGTGAAAAGAAAAAATTGTTCTTGAGTTAAGTACATTTTCTCTGGTACCATACTTGTCATGCGGGAGAAAATCAAATGTTTAACCATATTTGCACTATGTAAAATGCTCTAGTGAGAATCTAGCGATGTTTAAAAGCAGTCAATGCTAATCAGAGATGTTAGACTGCTTGGTGTATTTTAGATTATCACCATATTTAATGGAAGACTGATGAAAGTGGATGCCTTTGTGGACTTCTAATAGTCAAATTCATATTGGCAGGTAAAATATTTGACTTGTTTTGGATATATACCATATTGTTTTGGTCTCTAGTGTAAAGCCGGAGACCCAGTTGTTTAAAACTGAAATCTTCTTTTAAATAAATATCATTTTTTTAATATCTCACTGTCTGTTCTTTGCTCTGAATTGTGGGGGTGGGATTGTATGAATGTGAGTATTACGTTAGCATCTGAAGTCTGAGGGAAACACTAGCCAAAAATATAAAAATACTCAAAGGAAATCGAAAATATCAGTGGATAATGCAGGTTCCTATTTGGGTAGGGATAGAAGGGGAAGGTAAGCTAAATGAAAAAGCACTTTAAAATGCAACACTTTTGGCTTTATTAAAGGGAACATGCAGGGCTCTAAAGCAGAGAATGGGGAGGTGGCATGTATGGCAGACCTTGGATGGCATTATTTGGCAATTATTGATTCCGTTTGGTGATGTAGCTAGCTAGAGTTCATTTCCACAACCCCACCCTAAAAACCCAATGGCAATATGAATAAATTGACCCCTAGACTAGCTACTAATGGAGACACAAGGCATTGCAGCCTAACACCCAAGATCTAGATGTGGCTAGCAGATGCCAACCACCACCTCTACACATCTGTACCATTAGTTTTGCTTCACATGTGCAGTGCCAATGGACCACATAAATGTGCCAAAACAAGCGATGGGACAGTTTATGGTTTCCCAGAGCATTCCTTCAGCACATACCACCATTAAACAGTGGCTTCACTTGATGCATCTGTAGTATGTTAACCAAACCTAGCCCTGCCTGGTCTATAAGGAAGGCTGGTATCCCATTTCTCCTATGGCCTCCCAGATTTGGCGATTTGCAATTCTGGTTATATCCTTGATTTTTTTTTTTTGGACTGTAGTTTTCGTCATTGAACATTTATGCATCACAATATCCACCATGTGATGGATCTTGGGTAGAAATTTGGGACAGAGCAGTTTTTGGCATGTTGCGTGATTATTCTGGGAGTGTTTATTATATGGTTGCCACTTTTGGGCTTGCTAGTAGATTTTCTGATGTGTACAGAGGCAGGCAATGGGTCTTTATTTTGATGAGGTTAATTGTTAGACATTTTTAAAGAAAACAAATCCCATGCTTGCCTTTTTGCTTTGGGGGTGGATTGGGTTAATATATTGTATGTACTATGACTTAACATTTTACAGGTCAACCTAGAATGTAGAAACAAAACATGTTTTTTTCCCCAAGAGTTTGTAAGGCAAACCGCTCCCAAGATAGGATGTACATAGAGTGTGAGAAACCTGATGGTATTCTCCCACCTACTCCCCCGGGATCTTCCATGCAGGTGGCCTGGATCCCTAGCCATAGGGGTGGACAAGCCAGGGAGGATCACCTGAGTGGAGGGGCACAGGGGATTGGGATGAGAATATCCAAGGGCAAGACACGGTATTCCCCCTTTCCCAATTATACACCAACCCACTCTCCCTCAGCCTTAATGGGGTATTTCCAGTCACACCCAATCACCCCCTCACCACTTACAATAAGTACTAGGATGAAGAAGAGGCAATCAGGAGCTATGAGGATTACCCATAGAAACAACATAGGAATACAAAGTGAGGCCTACCATGTAACACCTTTGACTTGTGTCATTAATAGAGTCAGGCAAGGTCAAGAACTCACCCCCCCCCCCATCTGTGAACACCTGACTCCACTGAGGACTATAAAAGATGTGATTCTGCACAGGTGAATGATCAAGTTGGAGATGCAGTGGGGAGTACGGGGGCCAAGCAGCAGAAGGAAGCAGAGAGGAAGACTGGGAGAACCTGGAGAAGAAAAAAGTGCAGAGATGCTGACACAGTATGCCAGAGGGGGTGCAGCGTGGCTAGGGAGACGTGTCTCCAAGGAGTCAGAGTGAGGTACTCGATTGCAAGCTGCCGGCTGTGTTTAAGGAACTGAACGATCCTTTCGGATGCATGCCGGTCCCAAGGGTGTCAGTGGGGCAGGTGGTGAAACCCTGACCTCGACACAAGCAACTAGAGGTAGACGGCTTGCCAGCGCTGCGCTTAACAGTGAGTTTCATGAGGAAAGGAAGTGTGAAACTTGGTAGCGTGCCGGTGGCTGGAGCGGAATTAAAACATTATTGCAAGTGGCATGAAAGTAAAGAAAGTTTAAAGGAAAGCGTATTGCAAGTGTTGCAAAAGAAAAGAAGACAGAAAGGAAGCAAGGTTTAATATGCTACAGGCGCAGACTTAAAAGGAGAAATTAACTTTAAAAGTGAAAGGTGCTAGAGGCGCAGAGACAAGAAAAGAAGTGAATTGCAAAGGGAAAGAAACAGAGGGCGCGACCGACCCAAAAGCAAGAAAAGGGTGCGAACGACCCAAACGCAAGGAAAGGGGGTGAGCGACCCAAGTGCAAGGAAAGGGGGCGAATAACCCGAAAGCAAGACAGGGGTGCAAATGACCCAAAAGCAAGACAGGGGTGTGTGCGACCCGAAAGCAAGACAGGGGTGCATGCGACCCGAAAGCAAGACAGGGGTGCATGCGACCCGAAAGCAAGAAAGGGGTGCGAGCGACCCGAAAGCAAGAAAGGGGTGCGAGCGACCCGAAAGCAAGAAAGGGGTGCGAGCGACCCGAAGGCAAGAAAGGGGTGCCAGGGACCCGAAATCAAAAAGAGGAAGGTGCAAGTGTGCAAAACAAATTGAGAAGTATGTAGGAGGCACAGTAAAGTTAAAAGGAGCAAGAAACAGGTGCAAGTGTGCACAGTTGCACAGTAAAGTGGGAAGAAAGTATGAAAGGCATGGAAAGTGTCAAAATGAGTGCAGGAAACCCCAACACAGGATACTTGGGAAAGTAGAAGAAAAGGAGAGGGGTTATACAGAGTGGTCATGCTAAGGAGGAGCAAAGAGCCTGGCGTTCTTGAAAGACTCTGATACTGCCCCTGAAAGTACTGATTAACGAAGGGCCCATCCTGACAAGCTGAACTTTTGTATTACATAAAAGGGGCCCGAGCTTGGGGAAAGTAGCCTTGCGAGGCCAACATAGTTATTGAAAGCTGAACATTTGTGTGTTGCATCAAAGGGGCCCAAGTATGGGGAAGGGAACCTTGAGAAACCTACGAGGGACTGTGTTGTATGCTGTTTGAAACTTGGAAGAATTGAAGCTTGAGGAAGGGAATCCCAAGGAGCCAGATACCTTGAAAGTTGTTTGAAAATATTGCAAGAACCCTGTAGAGCAGGTTTCATGAAAAACCCTTTGTGATTGCACTAATTTTTATATGACATTGGCAGAACTACATCTGGTGGGAAAACCCCCTAAAGCAGCCTTAGTTTATATTTATTTTTGGAACCACTATTTTTCTTTTAAGAAGACTTCGTACCACATTTTGTCAAAGAGTGAGGCCAAGCAATGGGTTAGACAGACAGATTTATGTTTTGGATTTGCAGACATTGAGGGCCCTTAGAAACATCAGTTGAGGGAACAGCCCCTTTAGAGTTAGGACCAGTTAGGTATTACACCAACCACAGAACTTTATTTCATAAAGGTTTTTAAACTAACTTTTGAGTCTGTGTCTCTTGATATCAGGCCTGCGTCACAATAGATATCCATCTATCTCTCTCTCTCTCTCTCTTTCTCTCTCTAGGATATCGATATATATATCCCAAGAGAAGTGAAAATACTTTTTAGGTTGTTTATATATGTTCTGAGGGCACTCAAAGGCGTATGCCAATTTTAACCTCAACATGGCATTCTGTTTATTGTACACCATCTCTTTTAGAGTCTCTCAGTTTCCCACTTGAAATACTACCAGGAATTGCCAATCTTCATACGGGAGTATGCTTCCATTTGTACTGAACAGCTGCAATATATGCATTGCTTTGGTTAGTTTTGTTAGCAAGAGCCCAGTGTAGATTACTTTAGGAGACTACTAGCCTATGTATTCTGGTTCCGATTTTCTCTTTTGGCTTCTTCTGGGTAAATTATGTTTATCCTTTGACTGCCTTCACCATTGGGCTGAATCTCCCATAGGGATGGCACTTTTTGATAGATATAGAATAATTATGTGGCCTGATGTCAGGCACAATGTGTCCAATGTGATAGACAATAATATGGCATTCTATCCTCTCAAACCTCTAATAGGAACCTTTACATTTATTCTACACAGAGTTACTCACAAATGTGAAACTTTTTATGCTAGGGATTTAGGCGTGATAATTGTACATACTCCAAGCCTTTTGAAAGATGACATACTATTAACAGTTTTCAAAATCATCCCCAATCTTGTACATTAGATATATTTTATTAAATTATTACACATTATGTACAGTTTTGATACTAACCATGCACTGTTAGGATGATTGTCCTGAAGCCCTGTGGTTGGGATCTTTAGGTATGTGTTCCGGACTTGGGAGTAGCAGTGATTACCTCAAGCTCACCAGGCTCTCGTGTGCAAGAGTAGCCCAGGCCTAACTTTCACGAGCTTGAGTGGAGTGGTTACCATGCAGAGTTCATACTTTTTATTAATACCAAATGAGAGAATGGCCAAAAATATGTTAATATGAATATAACCCTTGGATAAGAAAAGGCAAGCAATAAAACACCTTGTAAAAATGTATTGAACACTAAAAGGTGAGTGAAACTATTTCAAGAGAGTTTGAGCTTTAACTCAAAACTGTTTCCAAGATGCAGAAAACATAATCCCTTTTAAATAAAACAGTTTTCCCATCTAGGCCAGAAAGTTTGGTTTGGATTTTAGTGTGACCCAATGAGCAGTTACTGCAATCCTGGTGGTATATAGCAGAGTTTGGTTTCTAAGCGCGGATCAGGGATTCAAACCTCTCTTGCTCTGCGTGGTCTTGCCCCCAAGACCACTGCCTTGCCCCTGTGCTATCCTCTGTTCACTAGTGAATAGACTGTAGGCGAAGCCGCCATTGTATAGAAACTGGACATCAGTGTCATGAATTTAGTGAGCCAGGACCCATGGAGAGAAAAGGTGAGAACTGTTTTGCAGCAAATATAAACTGAGATTGTGGAACGAAAATAGATGCAAGAGATGCCAGTGTGCGGGGAAGAATTATCCAACAAGAATAATATTTGAATGTAGCGAGGCAAAGCATAAAGGCTAACTCCAATCAAGTATAGATAAATTAACTGCCAATGTGGGGAAAACGTTTGAAACTGAGAAAATGATACCAAGTCTTCACGGTATGTGGTATTGTGATAGAGTCAAATAACTGTAAATTTGAATAAAGATACCTGGCTGGGTATACCAGGTGATCTATGATGTTGGAACACTACAGAAAGATTGTTACAGAACTTATTGTTTAAACAGGAACGTTGTGAGTCCAACAAAGGATTTGTTATTTACAAGAGAAACTTTTTGCCATTTGTGAGGAACCCGAGGGCGTCCTTACTTTTCCACCAGGATCCTCCTCTCAGGTGGCCAGGGAAAGGTCATCACTTTTGGAACCAAACTCTGAGGGTGGATATGCGAGGGAGGATCACCTGTGTGTAGGGAACTTGGGGAATGGGGCAAGGATGTCCTTAGGTGAGACATGGTATCCCCCTTTCTCTTTTCAGAATGACTCCTCTATTCCACAAGGCGTTGTAGGCTACAGTTAGCCTTTTTCTCTTTCTTCCACCAAACATTTACCACAGAAACATCACCTTAATACTGGGCGGAGGAATAGACCAACTAGGAGGACACATCCTCATTTGGGTAAGACCAATATAAGTCAGGCTTATAATGTTAATACAAACAAACACTGCTCTACTACTGAAACAGGGAAGAAGGCTATTGAGGATTTCAGTTGGAGCAGTCAGGCATGTCCAGTTAATGGGTTTGACCATGGTCAGGAAATTGAATTCAATGACCGGCACCCGTGGTCAATTAATCTCAAGGTGTATAAAAATGCTGTGTGCCCAGCAAAAAGAGAGAGACGGCCTGGAGAGAAAGAAGCTGGCTGGAGAACCGGAGTGGGTTGGAGATGAACGGAATGGAGAGGAGCCGTGCCGATCAAGAGAGAGAGACGCTGAGGCCAAGACTGGAAGTGAGAGGGTCTAGAAATCCTGCTGCCCTCCCTGTCCGGTGTACCCAGCAGGAGCTGTGGGGCACCAAAGCCTTCCGATCGCCACAGGAATCCAGGAGAGCGAGTGGTGCGCTTTGTAGCTACCGCCGGGAAAGAGCAGAGCTATTCACCGCAGGACTCCAGGATAGAGAGTGAGGCTTAAGGAGGCTACCACCAGAGAGGAGAGGAGTGAATAGAAGCCGGTAAGCAGAGCACAGAAAACCAAGGGAGCTGCCGTACACAACCGGTGAGTGAGAACAGTGAACCAATCATACCGGGGTGCTCCAGGAATTGAAACAAGCACGTTTGAATGTTGAAAAAACTGAAAGTTGTTGAAAGCATTTTTGAATGTCGGGATAAGTGCCCTCGAATACCGAACAAGTTAAAAGTTGTTATAAGCACTTTTGAAAGCTGAAACAAGCAATTTTGAATATCGAATGGACTGAAAGACATTGTAAGCACTTTTGAATGTCGCACAGAACAAAAGCAAGTGATGAGCACTTGTGAGTGAAGTGAAAGCAAGGTGGTACGAATAGGAGCCACCACAGAATGAATTGTATGAAAAACAAGTGGGGCAAAGCCAGAAGAACACCAAAAGTGTACCTTAGTGTATGTTGGCCAACAAACCACAGTAAAGTGTTCCACCTTGAGATGAAACCGGTATTGGCAAGAGCCAAGAGAATGCAGAAAGTGTACCAAAGTGCATAGGGGTATTGGTTGCGTGACTTGCAATGGGTGGACCGTGTGTTCCGGCAACTGCAGCTAGACCGAGTGGCCCCTTAATGGAAAGAGCCGATGAAAGTAAGCAAAAAGAGACTTGTGTTTTGCAACAGCCGCTTACGTGATCTTGAAGTCAAGCAACAAACCTACCTATGTGAACAAATGAAAATAATTGATGACAGAAGATAAGGGAAGTGTTCCAAAGAACTGTATTTTGTTGAAAAGCAGGAAGATTTTAATTTGTGTTGTTTCAGAAAAGCTGGAAGATCTGTACTGTTATTGTTTTGAGAAAGCTGGAAGATTTCAATACTTAGGGAAGGGAACCTCGCAACTTTGTGAACAGTTTTGAATTTGAGGAAGGGGAAGCTGATTACAAGCCAAGAGCTGGAAGAAGCTTAGAACGTTATTTCGAACACTATTAATTTTGCTGCTGAAATCCCTATACCTTGTATACAGTTGGCTGTGAGGGCAATTATAGGTTTTGGACACAAAGACTTTTGATTCGGACTTCCTGACACAGACTAGCCTTAGGTTTCTTTAGGTAGGACAAGTTAGGCCTTATTCCATCCCGCCTTTTAATTAAATAAAGCATTGGTTAGAAAACGTGAACCTGTTGTCTGTGTCCGACTCATGATGACTTCACACATCCTATCAAGAATCCAGGGGAAGGGGACCAACTTCTGGGTCCATGCCTCTTTACTTTTGAGAAAATATTTGTTGGAAGCATTTTTGATACTTTTTGGTTTTGAACACCTTTTGATAATGTCAAGTCAGAGTCATTTCCTTGCACCGTTTGTGTTTTGTTTATAGTGTTAGGGTCAGGTTAGGAGGTTTTGGACACAAGGACAGTTTTAGTTATCGACTTCCTAACAGACAGATCCTTCATTTTTAGTTTATAGGCAGGGAAACCCGTCCTTAGCCTAGGGCAAGAGGTATTTTTCAAACCATTTTCTTTCTATAAATCTCTTCGTGTTAAAACCTGACCTTGCAACCAGCTCTCATTTCTGACTCTTCACTCCACTTGAACCAGAGTATTGTTTCAAGTCTGTAGATGCATTAAGATACAACCTTCCTATTATAATATTTTACTACTGGCTCGAGTGTAAATAAACCATATTTGCAAAGAATGTTTCACAAATTAGGTATCATGCATACAATGTTTGCTCTCACACACGAAACTAACGACTTTATTTAGGATGGGAGAATATAGGGATTCTTAAATACATAAAATGCTCTACTACCTCCAACCTTATATTCTCTAAGTACCAACTGTATCGCCTTTTTGGAACAGCTTAATCTTAGAGCCTTCATTTTGCTTTCAGTGATGATTAAGTCATTCTAGCTGTTTCGTAAGACTCCAAACCCCTCTGCCTCCCAGTACCTAGTTGCGTATGATCAATTCAAAGGTCATCATCTACGTAGGCAAGCTACCGCAGATGTTCACCTAATCTGGTGGACGCCCTCACCAATATCTGACTGGCCAAAGATTTTGCCACTTTAACAACAGTGAAATGGACAACAGCAATAACAGATACGGTTTAAGAAAACCATGATATTTATTTGGTTGCTAATGTATTGAAATGCAGTAGTATTTACTCCAATGGCGCCAACAACACTTGTGGGGTTCCATCAGTATTTGCATATATTCAGTTCCTGAATAGTGCACTTGAGGTTTTGGAAATCATCAAATACAATCCCTATAAGACAATTACATTGTTTTGAATAATTGGTGGTACCCACTTAAGTATTTTCTAGTGCTCCTAACCTGCACTCATCAAAACTACAATTTTCTGCATCTTGCTCTCCCTCTATCCAACTAATGGCAGCAACAAGAACCCAACTTTTTTTTTTACAGAGCCAGGTGTAATGAGGCCAACATTATTGGTAGGACACTTCACACGTTTGCTGAACTAAATGTATTTGACTGATCACTAAGGATCCCTTTTTGTCCTCAGCCAGTAACATTTTAATAGATTGAGTGTGTCGTTATGTATAAGTCATATTTAGCTTTAGGGGTGGGAAGGGCATGCCTGGGCCCTTTTCTATACAATATATATAAATATAAATGACTTCTAAAATATCTATGCATCCAACAAAGTGTTGATTTGAACTTTTTGCTATTTATTTATAGTAAAAAGTATTTATGTTTCAATAGATCTATTGTGATAAGGATAACGTGAAGGGGAAACCCACCAGAAGACAATCCCAAGCCAGTTTTGCCCCTGAGGAGAAAGACAGTTTGGTGGACATCAGACACCCCCAAAAACAAAAACGTGCCTCATTTGTCAAGAGTAACTGGTTATGTAATAGCCCCTTGATGCCCTCGGGTTTAGTGCGCTTTATAAATGGAAAAATAAATAGATATTATCAATGGTACTACACTAGATCTCCCAATCTCTCTCAAAACAGTTTGACCATGGTTTTCTTTGTTTCATTTCAGAACTTAATCTCCCACGATCCACCTGGGAGAAGCCAATGAGACCAAAAACGATCAAACAGCGAAGAGTGAAACACGGCAACCAAGACGAACCACAAGCTTTACAACATTCCAACAGCAACCAACACCTCATAGGAGCACATACATTACTTTCACACCCAGAGCACACTGGAAAAACCGCAGGGAAACCACAAGAGACAGCAAATCCATTCTGGAGAAGAGGGAGATGGGATGATATAAAGACGCTCACTTTGTTCCTGGGGAAAAGACAGGAACTGAGTGTTATGTGGGCGCAGCAGCCAATGGGAAATGGAGGGTGTGAGGGGCCAGAAATGGAAGTTGGACACAAAGTTGTCATGTTTTTGGTTAAAGCGATGTTTCCCTACCTAGAACCAAATACTAAGGAACTATCTTTGTCAGGATATCATAACTCAAAAGCCATACTTGTGTCCAAATCTTTCTATCCTGACCCTTACACTACAAACAAAATAAAGTGAGAAGGGCAATGTATTCAACCTGGTATTTGCAAAACTGTTCGTAAATGAAAACCTTACCGCTCCATCATAAATGTTCTCCAAGTCAACAGAACCCTAGTTCCAGAGGTTGGCTCCCCTGCCCTGGATTCATCAATGGGATGGCAATGTCTGTTGTTCTAACAGTTCTTTGCGTCTCTCCTTGGCCCACAACAATCCTGTTCGGTACAAAGCTGTTTAGCTGTGTGGGTTCCCTTCTTTATATAGTTCCTTCCTTTTGCAACCAAACAAAAACTGTCCTTTTCTTGGGCCTTCTCTGTAGGTTTGCAATTCTCCCAGTATACTCCCCTGTCAGGACTTCTCAAGTACTTGCAACTGCCTGGTATACTTCCTTGCCAGCTCATTTCCATATTTGTTTCACAGTTTCTCTTTACACTCACAATTGTATTTTCTTTCCTTGATTCGGTATTTCTAATGTTTTCAATGTTCACGGTCAATTTCCCCCATATCGGCACTCCATGCATTCATACTTTTGTCAGGGGTTGCATTAATATTCTGCCATTTTGGTTCATCAATCTTCTTATTGTTTGTTTCCATGGGATTACAAACTTCAAATCGTGTTTGCCATGGTCGCCGAAATGCCCAAGGTTGCCCACTTAGCATGCCTGGCGTTTTAGGTCCCTTTCGCACTTACGCGGCACGGCTCTTCCGCTCGCCTTCCACTCTGGATTGCCTTGCCATCTTTCCACCTACTCCTGTGGCTCTGCTCCTGCATTTCTATTCCCCTTGAGGTTCCAGTGAGGATAACCCTGCGTTCTCCAGCTGCCGAAACACCCAGGAATCATCTCGTGGTGCCTAGCGTTTCTGCGACCCTGCTTTCTCTTGCAACGATTCTTTCCCTTCTTGCTGGTGAGCTCTTTGGCTGCGCCACACCGACTCGTGCTTCCAGCTTCCGAATGCCTTCCAGGAAGATGCAATGTCTTCTCCTGAGCCTCTTCCCCTAGTTGAGCTTTCATTTTTAAATGTCCTGCTCATAAGTGTTTTGTGAGTGCTAGTACCCTCATTGAGTGGCTCCTGTTGCTGTTGCTCTGCATCCTCCTGGTCACAGTACTTCGGTGGTTGTGGGAATTGGAGTCCACTTAACAACTGCTGTTTCTATGAAACGTCACTTCCTCAATGGACTTTAGGACATTCCACTCTAAGTTCCAGTGTACAGCGTTTCTTTCAATTTGCATTTCCTTCGCCCCTTCAGGTCTGCCCCCTGGCACTTCTCCATTGGTACAGTGTTTTCATCTGGCTTTTCTCTCCTGCTTCTGATATCTGCCTGTGAATCCTTGTTCCCACCGCGTTTCAGCATTCATCTCCCAGCCTGATCTTCTTTGTGTGCCCACTGATCAGGACTACATCTGTGACTCTGTGTGGCTCCAGTGGCTGGTTTCTCTGCCGCTGCTCACTCGCTCTTTGTGAAACCCAAGACTAATGTCTGGTGAGATTTTTCTGCTATTCCACAGGCAGTCCCCTTCATCACACCACCTACACTGGAAATGTATTCATTGCTCATTTCCAGGAAGTTATGCGTGGCCCTAAACTTCTGAGTGCTCTCCTCTCAAGTCGTCAGCTGTTGAAATAAGGTTCATTTTGGACATAAGAGCACCTTATGCTGGGCGTTTCCAAAGGATGATGATAGATCCATGGGTGGGAGAGGCTACATAGATTCTGCTGAAGCCTCACAGTACCTAGTCTATGAATTCCACATTGCAGAAACCACAATGTGAAGACTCCCAAATAGCTCTCGCTTTAGTAACGTGGCGAAGACTACCAATATATCAATTGACAGATTTTATTATCACAGAATCGAGGTGAAAATACATGAAATTGCATTTGTATTCATATCCTAGCTGCTTGCCACTTACTGCCTAGCACTTCCCTTTGTGGAACTCCTAGAACTTACCCCCCTCCCTCGTCCCTTCTCGCTCTCTGCTCTTGCACATTCTGAATACTCACAAGGACTAGTAGGACCGCCTCTTTCTTTCTCTTCATTGTTATTATATTTGCCTTTCATTCCCTTGTTCTCATCCCGTTGCCCTGTGGGCGCTTTGAAACACAATTTACTTGATGTATAAGCGCCTTACAAAATGCACAATAAAATAAAAAAAAATAAAAAATCTTCCTACATTTTACAACATGTGGCAGTGAACTGCATTCTCTCGTAGGGAAGCAATATTCTCTACTCAACATTCGTCGTTCGCACATTATCCCATGGACAATGATCTGCAATCAGCAGCGAACAGAACCCACTGAAATTTCATGATTTCTTTTATTTTTTTAATGAGTGCTACATATGCTTCACAATGTATAGCATAAAATAACTTGCAAGCAAAGGGGCAGAAAACAAGATCAGTTCACATGCTTGATAGCTGAAAGTACTTACATCTATACTTGTCTTCTAAGTGTGCTTTACACAAAGAAACAATGCCGGTTTTGAAAGACAAAACTCTGATCCTTCCTGTTCGGCCCCTATGGATATTAAACACAGAAGGAGAAAAAAATGATTGCAGTCCTGAGCATTTGATAAAGCAGAAAAAACACATGATTTCGTTTTAGATGTTTTAATGCTACTGGCGCTTGCTGCTTTATCCTAAACTGCCATTATATTAAACAAAGTGCATAGGGTTGTGCATAACTACTTTGCGCTGGGAACCGGAGACAGAACATATTGGCTACGTACTTCTTTTTGTTACTTCTATTTTCCCATATAGGTTTAGAGTCACTTGTTCTCCAATTAGTCCTTAATTTTAGTATTTTAAATGTCCATAAATAGTTCGGATGTTGAACAGCGTGTCAATTAAAGGGTCAAACAAAAGAGTTCAACTCATGTTGCTTGACGCCATGACACTTTCTAAGGACAGTGAAGGATCAGGTAAGTATAAAACAGGGAAATCATCCACCGGCATCCTCTCTCAGTAGTCACATCCTCTCAACTGACATCCATCGAACACGCTCATTATGCAACATTCTCTCACTCTGCATTCTACACCAATCACTCCCAACATTCCATGCATTCAGGACAGGGTCCAGGGAAGACTAATCACAACATATCTTCTCCCTCAACACAACAAGACAACACCACAAAGCAAGAGACATACACACATACCATTGCAACACATGTACATCCCTCAAATTTAGGACTGAACCAAACAACAACACACCCGCACAAACCCTACGACCGTCCTCGCCCAGTGGGACAATTTCTGCACCATATAATGCCTCTCCCTTTTTCTACCGAGTAAGGGAGTGACACCAACAACATCAGAAAGGATAGCACTTCATAACCCTTCGACAACATCATACTACCAGACCCACACCACATCTGCCCATCACGCAGTGCACTACACAATCAGCAAACGCTAGGCTCCCACACAACACACAAACCATTTACTCACAGCTCACTGGCTGAGCACTCCACATGTGTCCCATTTAACACGGCAGGGTACTCCAAATACCCGGGTAGCCAACAGAAAAACACTCAACGTGTCCCAGAGTCACCACCGCACAAGACGCCTGTGTTCAACGAACCACCTCATCACACTCCTCACTACTCATCTCCAAATGGGGAAGCCAAAACAAACCAACCACAACCATACACATTATAACATTTCAGACAAAAGCACATGTTATCCTCACTAGAAGTCCCTAAACATTACTTTCATGTTATCACACTATGCATTAAACTGCATCTTATAATTTCAAACTCTACTCATTTGTCTAATAAAGTCCAACCTGTGAAAACAAATGTTAATGTGGCAAGTTTCACCCACTCAGTGCCCTACACCACTAATCACAACATAATTCTCGACATTCAAAATGTGAAAAATGTATGTAATGAGATCAACAAGCATTACATTGGAGTTTGAATACAAAAATAAAATGTTGTGCAAGGCAACCAAGTAGGACGAGTGCACACTAAGAACCTCAGGTCACAGAGTTGCATCCTGCAAAGTCGACTCAGCCTTTCAGCTTTTTTGGAGATGGATGAGAACGCACGTTACATGGGTCGAGCAATATGCCGATTTCAAAAGGGATATAGAGGCTTGCGGTAAAGGACAGTAAGTAATAATGCACTTTTTAAAATTCAATGAATCTAAATAGAACCACTTGCTGTAATGTTTTATCATTGTGAGATGGGGGGCGTGGATGGACGCAGAGAGAGCGGATGACTCCCATTCATAAGAAACCGAGGCACAGGACACTGTGTACATGAAGTGCATTGCGTAAAGTTTGCATGCAAGATGCTGAGTCAAATAGGTGATTTATGTACGGCTGACATTGAAGGTGCGGCGTGCATAAAATCCTTGGTTTGCAGCATAGATGAAAGGGGGAGTCAATAAAGTGATTTGGAGACACTAGCAACGAAACGCTGCTTGGGTTAACATTTCTAGTAAGGGAGACAGTATCCCTGTACAGACTGATATCCGCAGCCGTTTTCTCTTTAGCTGGCTCTGTGACTCTGTGGGTGTGGATTTGTAGATCTTTAAATTTCCACCTGTAGAGCTGTCAATGGGGGGGCTGCGGAGGTCTTACTCCGTGACTCTCTCTCGTACCTATATTTCCATTTTAGCTCTTTGTGGCCATTTCTGGGTTTCACACTGGTCGCTGTGACGTAACTATGATTGCCTCCTTGCTTCTGTTTGGCTTGGGAGTCATTGGGATTTTGGGTCTGTAGTGGCCATCGTTGTTTCTGCCTTACATCCGTTTCACTTGGTTCTGCCATTGACTATTTTTCTTTGGAGGTCTTTAGGGCGGTTTATTGTTGTCCAACAGGGCATCTAAACCTGGGTCTGAACCCAGCGGCTCTTTCAGCAAATCAATGTGGCCAAGCGTGTCTGCGCGACTCTGACTTCTTCAATAAATAGCCATTACCTTTGTGCATGCCTCACTCTGACTGCGTGCGTCTCTCAAATGGTTGATTTAAAAAAATGTTTGCAGGAGAGGTTAGAACATAAGGTGAGGAGGGGCAGGTGGACAGGGGAAGATGTTGCGTGTTTGTTACTTCTAAGTGGGCAGTGTTTCTCATGCTCCTCCATTACAGCTTCAAACGCACATCGAAATTGCTTCCCCCTGCAGAGTGGTGTGTTGCAGTACATACAGAGGACTGTTGTCTTCCAAAGATATGGATCAACAGCCTCTTTTATTGCTTGCAAAGTAGCTGTTGGGATTGTGTGTCCCACAAAAGTAGGCTGTGTGGTTACAGTATTGGTTGAGGAAGATGATGTGGAAGAAGACAGCCTACTACTTGCTAAAACAGGAATAATCTTTCTGAGAGCATTGCGATAGTTGATTTGGTGTGGCGGTGCATGCAGGTGGTCCCGTAGGAGTAATGTCCAGGTAGTATGTGACTTGCACTCAGTGCATTTTACTTTTGTAGCTTTAGTCTTTGGTACATTCCCAACAGTGGTAAACATTTGCCACACCCATGATTCTCTCTGGTTGGTAGAGGTAGGCGCTTCCTCTTCCTCATCTTCTTGGTCCTCTTCATTGTCTTTGGAATTACTGCACTTTTTTTGTTGTGTGGGTCCTCCAGCTGGTGGTGGCTCTTGGGGAGGAGGGATGGCAATAGCTGATGCCATTTTTAAGATAAATAGCAGTTTTGCTACTATTCTTCCAAGTATGTGCTTTGTACTAGATCGTTAATGGATGATGAGTAAGTATAGGTGTAGGAGCAGTGCGAGGTTAACTTTTGAGCTTGGAAGTTCCTAGATCAGTAGAAAATGCAGTTCTGAACTGTCCTCAAAGCAAGGACCCGAATGCGAAGTGCAAACACGTTCATGGACATGCCATCATTCCACGCGCAAGCGCATTGTCACGTGGCACTGTCCGCAAGGTCCACAATGACGTCAGACGTTCGTGGACATCGACGAAAGCAAAAACAGTGGAAAAAGTATAGAAGTGTTAAAAATGATGCTAGAAGGTGGGAAATAGCAGAGCTTTAAGGTGAATTGGTGTAAATTGGACAAAAACGTTGCAGTATAGGGTTAGGTATGATATTAGGAAAATAGCATGCACTGGTAAAAACCAATGGAATTATCTGAAAAAAAAGTTGTTAAAGAGATGGTATGGTTAAGTTGCACCAATACAAACCTATAAAATTCAATGAAAAAATGTTGTTAAGGGACGTTATGGTTAAGTTGCACTAATAAAAACATATCAACGTTATGGTTGCAAGTAAAACCAAAAAAACCCAGAAATTCACCCGTTTTGGTAAGCTAACCAACCATAACTCTCGAAACCACCGTGCACTGCTAAGACTAACACCCAGGACATCAAGACATCAAAGATGACATTACAAATGGCATTGATGACATCACATTTCTGGCCCGCTTGTTTTTCTTCACTGACATATCCAGGCCAGGTGGTTTTCTTCACCGACAGTGAGAATATTAAAATTCAAAAGGTGCTCTAGGTTAACCTTGTCCTATGTTCTTAAAGTACTTTCCTTAGGGTTTGGTCTCAGCTCATGGTGCATGTACATGGGGCAATAGGCAGGCTTTAAACACACAATTCATTTGTATACATGAAGATAAACTTGAATGCTATTAACATTTTCTAATGATGCTGTTTCTTTCTTCCTTCCTTTAGTTTGCCTGTATGTGCCTCTGATTTGTATGCATTGGGGGTCTTCATATGTATTGTTTGTACTAGCACAAGTGTCTAGTAAGCCTTGAATTGCTAGCTAGTTATGACATGTTTAACATTGCACAATCACCTCTGACATCTTGTTAACAACATTATAAACACAACCCCTTGTAGGGACTTTTCATCAAAATGAATTTCACATGTGATGTCATCAGTGATGTCATCAATGACATTTGTGATGTCATCTTTGATGTCCTCAGTGTTAGTCTTAGCAGTGCACGGTGGCGGCGTGAGTTATGGTTGCTTAGCTTACCATAACTGGCGAATTTCTGGGGTTTGTGTCTGCGAATCCAACATGGAGGGCGTTTCCAAAAATCTGACGCACTTCACGCTTTTCACCATCCAATCAGTGGGCATGCCCGATGTCCGTGGACATCACGGCACCCTCTAGGCCATTTGGATACCTGTCGCGGACCAAACCCCGATATCACAATTTTTTTTTTTAACTACTATTTGGTCGTTTTAAAATATAACTACTGGGCGGATTTACACCAAATTTCCAAAAGCAGCTTTCACATCCCAACCGCCGCTCCTGGTGCAAATTTAGTGAAAATCCGTCCAGCAGCTTGGGCTGTAGGATGTCTATGGAAAAAATAATAATTTTAGGACCTCCCTATAATTTTGCACCCCCGACCCCCCCCGCCGACCAAGCCATATACCGTTTTTTCAGGGTTTGGTAAGGATTTGTCAAGGGGGAGCAAAGTTATAAGCCTCCCAAAAAGTTCTCTTCATATGAGTTCAGCAACTTAACCATAACTATATGCCCGCTACCGCAGGCCTTGTATATATGAATAGATATAGAATCAAACAATATAATACTGCTGTAAGAATAATTATACGTGATGTACAGTGGGTATCAACGGGTGGACTTTTTGCAGGGTAGGGTCAGTGTAGCCATCAAGGGAGAAGAGATGGAGTTTCAGGTCATCTTTAAACCAAGTGATAGTAGTTCTATTTTTTTTCATGTCAGGAGGCAGTGTTTTCCTGTGTCTTTTGACGGCCAGGAGTAAGAATGAGCTGAAGCAGTAGGCAGCATGGGTGGGGAGGAGGGGATGGACATGGTGGCTCAGAAAAGAGAGGGAGGGGGAGCAGTCAAGAAGCAAGCAGTGGAGCTTCAGCAGTGTTTCTAGAAACACTGCTGTGCTTCACTATGCCTTGACGGTTCTAACTCCTTAAGAAGGAAAAAGTTAACTTCTTAAAAGGAGAACATGTATCGCACAAACTAGGGAAATCTTGACTTGATACAGCGCTTAACTGGGTGCAAGTGGCCCGTGAAGCCATGGCCAGGTGGGAGATAAGCATGCATGTGCCATTAACTAATGCAGGTATCACAGCTTGTGGGAGGACCTCCATCTCAGTCTGCTCAGTGAATTTAAAGTGAAGTCCATCTGCAATGACGGGGCAAGCAAATGAAAAGGACAATTATCACTGGTTCATTAAAATCAAGCATTCTATCATCCAACTCAGCATGTCTAATAAAGTATCTGCCCCTTCATCAACCCCCACACTCCCAGGCATCCACTCTCCCCTTCAGGCCACCTTCTCTCCACTGCTACACTCACTTGCCCACACACCAATTTAAGAATCCATTTTTAAATTCAGGAACCACTGGACCACATCTTGATCCCAGTCAGACTAAATTCTTCAAAAACAATATCTTGAGTATCGTGGCATGTTTCTCAACCTCCTGAAAGTAGCATTGGTCATCCCACTTCTAACAAACAATACCATGGACCACAGAGATTACGACCGCAAACATGAGCCATCCCTGCTTTCTTTTGACAAACCATCAACAACCTTGTATGCAGGAATTGGCTTAAGCTCCCAATGCAATCACTTATTCAATGGCTTTTGTCAGCATCTCTGGAGCAAACATTTCTGGCTATCTTCCATGGACAATTAAACTCACCCTGCCATGTATGTAAAAGGATGAAGGTTCCTTCTTAATGAAGCTTTCACAGAGACCCAGGGGACACATTTGGCAGGCCCAGTTTCTTTCATTTCAAACTACATTGATGCAACACCCCTTTCCTCACCTTCCCAGACAGATCCACTGCTCTAAAAGGGCTATCCTCTTGCCTTGACAGACTCCACCTATGGCTCTAATGGTGCCAAATTCAACACTCCCATCATGTCCAAAATGCTGCTACAAGCCGCTCCGTGCAGATGGATCAATGAGAGCCCATCTCCCAGGCCCTCATCTCTGGTTAGCACGTAACAAGAAAACACTATTTAAACTAGCCTGCATCATCATCATCATCTTCATCTACAAAGCCCACAGGGGTGTTGGTCTTGACTTCCTACCTGCCCATCACATTCCTTCGACTTCTTCCCCAGAATAATCAATGTTCTAGGCGTCACGAAAATCAGGAGGGTGGTCACCAAAAGAGGTAGGCTTTCTCGCTTCTTTGAGGACCGACCATCTGCCTCCATGTGCCGATTCGCACCTCCTGGAACCAGAGCCAACTCCCATCTGAAATCCTCCCATCATTCTTGTAGTCCCGAGCCCCCTCGAAAACCAGTTGTGGCATTTAGTTTAAACACGATATGGAAACAATGGAAATAACAGCTCCTATGGCCCATCCAAAATGAAGCTTTTTTTTACCCTTGCCACAAATGCGCCTTGAGGTTGCTACTGCAATCTTTCACATAGAACACAGCACCTCGTCAAACTCGGCCCACACCGGCCCATTCAAAGTCAGACCAGATCTCTGAAAATGAATCGGTTCTTGTTTGTAAAATACAAAAACGTAAAGACGAAGGTATTTTTTTTAGTTCCAGTAGACCATAAAACGATCGCTGTCGAGACTAAAATTTAGATGGATCTTATGCATTCCAAACCTGTTTCGAAAGGGGCTTGCGATTTGCTCTTGCGGAAACTACCCAATCAGGAAGCTGCAGAATAAATGCTAGACCTCATTTTAAAACGACGGGAAACATTGGACGACGATATTGGACCCATTTTAAAATTAATGCTCTGTAATAACTTTCTATGATGTTTAAGTTGCTCGAATAAAAGCCATCACAACCTGCGCAGACTAAAATAAGAACCACTGAAAGTTCAAATCAGAGTTGGCTGCCTGCCAGCACTTTGCACGATTCAAGGATTATACCACAAAGCCGATGAAAAGGGAAAGAAAAGTCAAGTTTTATGGTCAAAAGTAGAGCGAAACTAAGCAGTGCGGCCACTTGACCGTCCTTTTATCTGGTTACCATGAGCACACGGTGGCGTGACGCAGGGCAATTAAATCAGTAGCCTCCTGATGTTGCCAATAGCTTCTAAGCGGAAGAGCTCAACGTTCTAGAAAAGTCTACTGACCTCATTACACCGTGCATAGTGTTTCACAACGTTCGATTTTCTGCTTCTTCTCTCGCAGCCTAATACAATAGCCTAACCCAGGAAAACCCTAACCCTGGGCTGTATCGATTCCCTTAAGTGCAACCATTAAGTCATTTGGCTCTGCGAAACCCGCACTTTGACCGCCAGCTTCCGGCTTACGGCCATTCATCCTGCTACAATGGTGACAGCTCATTATCCACAGCTGTCCTTAAACCCTTTCAGCGTCGCGCGGCCCGTGGGGGCAGCACCTACGTGTCATAGACGTTGAGCAGCCAGTTCAGGCACATGTCGACGCAGAGCGGCACGTTGACCAAAGTGTTGTGCTCTTGTTCCAGCCGATCATAGATGGTGGTTAAGCAGTTGATGATCTGCAGGATGTCAATCAGTTGGTCGTTCTGTTTGAGGTTGTGCTGCTCCAAGGCATCGCACACTGCAGACAAACCGAGCAAATCCACTGCAGAGAAAGAAACAAAGAGAAGAAAACACCAATCAGTATACGAGGCTTATTTGCTAAAGATGGAGCACTGATCTAGAGCGTTAGCAATAATAAAAAAAAAATCTCTGGATCAAGATCAAGCATAAGATTTATAAAGCACATTTTAATTAATTGATTCTTGGCATATGTGGCAAGTTACCACACGAGGTTGGTGAAACACTTCCCCATTCCTGATTTTTCTTTGCCTTATGGGACTAGTAATTTTGCTGTACTTCATAAAGTCACACAAGAAGCAGGTGTTGACACCTTCTATTTAATTAACTTAAAATAATTATGCAGAGATGCAGCAATGCAGCCACCAGTCCATCGCTGCATATTATTTTCAGTTAGCCCAATAAAAGGTATCAAAACGTGCATCTTATACCCCAGAAGGCAAAGAAATGACTAGCACAGCACCAAACCTTTCTGTGTATACTCGAGATGTTATGCAGTCAGGAGTACTAATCTAAGAGTGCAGTAGACAAAGCATGCCTGGGTGCGCATCTCTCCAATGACACGGAGCATGTTGATGTGTAGGCATCGTTTACAGAGATATCTCCTATTTCTAAGGTAAGTTAACACACACAGGCCACAATGCAGATGCGCAACAAAACCGATATCAAATGGAATGCAGTTAAGCAGACAATCAACAGCATGCAGAAGGTCAACAGATAACCATGGAATAGTGATAATATTTTATTACAACTTATTACCGGGGACCAGTGTCCAAGCGTGGGACTGAGATTCAAACCAGCGTACTCTGCCTTCCAAAACAAAAGCGTGGCCCCTGAGCTATCCTCCCAGCCATGATTGTTGCATGCCTGCAACCTCTCATGTTGTACAAAGCAGCTGCCGCCTTTCTCTGGATACTTCTGTAGAGGAGCAGTTGAATGCCGCTGCAGGAAGTCCCGCCCTACTGCCTGTATGTTGGAAACTTGAAACTACACCATGCTTGACACCAGTAGTTATGACCATATGGCTACAAGTGTTCGAGGAAAGGTATCCACTGAGAAAGCCATACCCGATGGATGCACAAAGAGATTACAAACTCTTGGAAGAGGTCTCCGAAGCAATATGAAAAAAGGAGAAAGAAGCTGGTTACATCACAATAGTTGAGAGTGACGCACTAAGAAGATAAAAAGATGTATGGACCTTATAGAAGTTGATGACGAAATAACGAATCAAGTAAACATCCTTATGCAGGAAAGAAGATTGCATGTACACATGTGACATACTGCAGAAAATGCAAGCCATCTATTATTGTACAGATGCAGCAATGCAGCAGACTAAGTTATCATAGAAGCTGGCTATACGTAGTGAATAGATTGAAGGCAAAGCTGCCATTATATAGAATATGAACTTCGGTGTCACAATTTTAGTAAGTTCAAACTCACGGAGAAAGAAGGATCGAGAGCTGTGTGTCGCAGCAAAGAATTAGCTGGAGATCACAGACTAAGGGTGAAGCGGTTTGGCTGGTATCAAAGCTGAAGGCAGCCAAGAACTGGTTATCTATCCTCAAAGAACAGTGAATGTGATGAGCAGAATTATCCCTCATCAAGGTGCAAGGAAGGAACACCACAAGTGCCAAGTTTATTAATTCAAGACAATTGAATGCTAGAAAGTGAGCTAAATTGCAGTCTCCTATCATGCGACCCAAGGACGAAAACAGGAGTTGGGCATGCAGACCAGAACTGTGATAAGCATGTGCCCATACTCCCTTATATTCCCAGAGAAGAGAACCTACTGCAAGGCCAAGTTCAAAGACAGTCTGCATGGCAGAAGGCATGGACAATGAGAGATGAGGTGCTAATTGGGTGGGAATGTGAAGTCAAGTTTACCCTGGCACCTGGGTATGAACGTATGTGCTGCTAGTGAGCCGAATGGCATGAGCGTGCCAACCAATTGTAGAGGGCTACATAACAAAGGGCCTTCTAGCTTAAGAACCAATAATATTATGTGTACTTAATAAGTGTCGAGGATGACTTGCACAAGAGGCAGTCTTTAGTTGTCCACCTGACAGTAGATGTCCTGTCACAATCCCAGTACCTACATAAAGTAAAGGCATACTTAGATATTCCCCTTGAGCCAACCACAATCCCCCATAGGTTTTTAATTGCCACGTAGTAGGAGGTCACTTATGACACATTTTTAGTACTTAAGTGTTTTTTATGTGATTTGCGCTGAGAGCACGGTTGAACGTCTATTGATGTCTGTTGCAACTCCCTCTTTTGGACAATTAGATATTAAAACAGTTGAACGAGACTTCGCCAACTTCCAGAGTCGGTCTGATTATTTGGTGTAAGAGTTACTCTGCATCCCATCCTTTGTATGACAGGTTACTGATTAAGGACATTGTTAAGACGGATTTCTGGACTCTGTCCTGGTGGCGCAGAAGTTCAGAAGGCCAACCTAATTACTTGGAACAGGGTAACCTCTGGACGAGCCAGACCAATCAAGGTAGCGATCGCGGCGGTCAAGACTAGGTCTCAAGAGGGGTGAGGGTGACTGAAAGCCCGCAATGAGCACACAAAGCAAGGACACTTACAAACTACTCCAAACAGGTGTTATATTAAAAATATATACACATTTATTCCAAGGCCTTTAAAACAATGACCGTAGCGAGAAATCACAATACATCTCTAGTAAACCAACACATACCATACCAATACAATATATATACAAATACAACAAGTCTCAAGCGTTAGATGCACGAAATGTGTAGTCCACCTAAAAGGGAAGGAAAACAGGCAGTGCGAAATAATGCTTAGACCCAGTCCGCCTTCAGAGGCACCTAACTAAAAGGAAGTCCGAGCCCTGCGAAGAGTGGAGCCTTGTGCTCAAAAGTACCTCCACACGGTGGTGCCAACGGGCAAAAGGGGAGTCTCTTCGAGGGAAATCAGGCCGTTCAGTTTAGTGCACAAATGAAGAACAAGTTCCGCGACTCAAGCGCAGCCTCCACTGTGGGCAGAAGCAGAGCGCGAGTACGGAAAAGGGTGCTGTTTTGACACAGCGGGGAAAAGCTATGGGCTCCTGCAGGAGGGCGACCAGTTCCTAGCTATGCTACTCACCGGTCCCCGATGCAAGCAGACCCAGGCTTCTCCGCGTCAGTTTCAGTCGCTGACAGGTTCAGAAGAGCAGGGGACGTCTCGTCGTCGTGTTGAGTCTGCAGCAGTAGAGTTGAGTAAAAGAAGTCCCAAACGAAGGAACCCGCACAGTTTGTTACCACAGCAGGGCAACGGAGCGGCCGTGTGTATCTGAGCCAAATGTACACTACTCACTTCAGACCTGGGAACGGCAAGTGTACAAATCGTGTGAGAGTGACAAGGACTCGAAATACTACACAACCTGGCGGTGGTTACAGAGCAAGACTCCGGTGTAAGCTGGTCAGTCTGCTGGATGGCCCAGAGACGCTTCCGAAGGCTTACGAGCAGGAGATGGTGAAGCTGTCCCCGCTATTCCAAGGGTCGAAGTACCAGTACAGGCCTTCTGGTTCGATCAAAGGTGAAAAGGGTTTCACAAGCCGACAGCAGTGCAGAGGAGCAGTCCTTCAGCGGGTCACCAGCGATTCCTCAGTTCAGCCTCTTGGTTGAAGGATACTTGGCTCCTGTATTCCTTCGTTCGTGGGAACTCAGGAGATCGACATGGTAGTGGTGTTTCCAGCCCCCTCTTATCCACGGTTCCCTTCGCGCCAAAACGGAGGGGACCCAATGGGAGATCCGCTCATCAACACTCACACCATTCGTGGACCAATCACGGACCACGGTGGTCCCAGGCATTCACACCACCCTAGACTCTCTGGCACCCAGGATGTGTATTGGGACTAGACATCCCAGCCCACATCCTGGAGGCACACACGAGGCATGTAGAAGCCCGCGAAAGCATCTGTGTTTCGCGGGAAAGTACATGCCCAAATAAGGAAGGCCCCGGGTCGGCTCGACCTGGGGAAGGTGAAGGGAGCAAGACGGTCAGCAGACAGGACAAAGGAGCCTCGTGGTCTGGCCATTTTGGGAGCCAGGCCACCATTTTGGGTTAAGCGCGAGAAACGCGCTTAAAACGCCAAAAGGAGCTCAAAACACAAGAAACGATCGCTGCCACCATTCCCGTCCGTGAACCACTTGCACCGATCAATTACAATCCTAAACGAGTATCTAGGGCCTGTAGAAGGCTAGAGACCCAAGAGAGCTGTAACTTAGCTTACAGTGCCCTCTTGTGTCATGTTGCACGAAAGCCGCAACATGATAAAAGAAACTATGGAAAACAGCGTTTCCCGGTACTGACTGTCTTAAGGGCATGTCAGTTTCCCCGTAAGAAAGGAGCGAAAGCCCAGAGGAGTGCAGAAGAAGGCTGCACTTCTCTGGCAAAGTCGAGAACAAGGTGTAAAACAACAGCAAAAAGTTTAGGGGTTGCCAAATGGAAGGAAAATTACCTACAATTACGAAATCTTTCCTAACAGACATTATGTTCAGTTCTGAGAGTTGTCTTATGTTAAAGGAAGCTGTTTCCCTTATGAAAAGCTGCCACCCTATTTTCAATGTGCTCTCAGTCTAGAACCAAAAGTTCACCATCATGGCTTTGAAATCTCCCCAAATGTTAGTTTACACCAGATCTTACCATAATCAACATGTTTCACCCAAATCATAGTTAAACCGATAATCATGCTAAGCACAGTAGCAAATAAGGGAAATAACTCCCTGGTACATAGGAACAGGTTGCACAAGATGTTAATTGAAATAAAAGGAAGCCATCTTGTATTCTCTAATAACACACTTGGATAGTTTGTAAATGGGAGGGATGCAGGAGAGATCCACAGTAAAGTGATGTTCAAAGAAACAGCGCTTATAGGGGCTTGAGGTACGAAGCCTGCTTAATTCCAACATTCTGGTAAGGCCTATAAGTAGAGCATATAAACCGGGCATCGCTTGTGGCATCCCAAAGGATAACCATGCAAGGCCATAAGCCAATACCAGTGTTTCCTGCGTTAGCCAGCTCGCCATGAAGACTAAGACGAGCACTAAAACGCTTGTTAAATGGGGCAAGTGGTTATTCAGCAAACACACACATGTGCAGTTCAGATCATGAGATCAGCAGTTTCAATGCCTTTCTGTAGGCATGCCTACATTGACTGCTGCTGCCCTTAGCCGTCAGACTGGCTCTGCACTGCAGTAGCAGATGCATGCACATGCTACAACACAGATACCTGCATAATATCACCAGTAAAATGGACAACGGTTTGGGCATGTGTGTATCCATAGGAGAGGCACTTTCCAGGCACTGCCATAGTGGTCTTAACTGGCCATTGATGGCAGCAGGTGCAAAATGGTGCGAGTACCATCATCTAACAGCTGTGCCTGGCAAATGCTGAATACTTATACGCAAGGCAAAACTGTTGGCTTTGCCAATGCTTGTTTTTCAGTGAATGACGCACAAAGTGCTTATTATAATTTGAATGACTGAAGGCAGTCCTGGTTTAGACATTTTAATTTCAGCAGTAGCGTACATGCCAACATTCCGACACACCTGGGAGCGTGATTTTGTCAGAGAAATCGAGAGACACAAATGTTTCCAAAGGAATGCATTGGGGAAACTATTTTAGGCGGGGGAACGTGTAAAATTGTAATATTTTGCACTGAAAAATTGGGAGTCTCTGACCTAAATCGGGATGGATGGCCTTTGTGTAGTAGTGGGTTCACATTAAAATTGGGAGGATACAAGTGAGTTAAATAAATGGCACAGTCTAGGCTTTTGCCATCGCAGAAGTGGTTTACAGACTGAATGGCTGGTCACAGCACTGGGTAAAAAATAAAATGGTTCTTTGCTAGCTTGCAGGTACAGCAGTAGAGAAAATGGAAATTGAACAAAGCAAGAGATGGAAGAAGTTGTGAACTGTCCATGCAACTGATGGCATGAGGAAAAAACAGTTGCAAGGGGCAGAAGAGCCCATGGATGTGGAGAGAGGTTGCAGGGAAGTGGAATTGGGCAAGAAGGCTGGTAGCTGTGCTGGGTGAATGGCCAATGCAGGGGCGCCCAGTACGGGGGCTGCGGGCAGAATGAAGTCGGGGCTGAGCCCCCCCCCCCCCGGCCGGAGAGAAGAGACGCAGTATGGATGGCCCTTTGTTCCATCCATACTGTGTCTCTCTCTGGCAGCCCGGGTAAAAGCCGGGGAAAAACGATGTTTAGAAATTGGGGACAGATGCAAAGCAAGAGGCTCTTGCTTTGCATCTGTCCCTCAATTTCTAAAAATCGTTTTGGGTTGGGTGTATTTGTACATCTGTGCACCCCTGTTGCCAAGAGGAGTGCACAGATGTATAGGTACACCCAAACAAAAACGATTTTTAGAAATGGAGGTACAGATGCAAAGCGAGGGAGGGGGCAGGGGCAGGGAGAGGGCAAATGAGACTGTTTGCATGTCCCTGAGTGTGCACGTGGTGAGGGTGAATACTGTGGGCGGGGAGCGGAGGCGTATGAGCCAGCACTTTCTAGTAGAGCTGCCATATTTGAAATGGGGCAGTGCTGGTACTCCTCAGTTAGCTGGCTATGCTCTTGATGGGATAGTACTGCTGTAACAGAGCTTCTATAATTGTTGAATCTTCTCAGCAATAATACTATGCTTTTGTTGAGGCAATGCTAGTTCATCTTAGTTCGGCTGCTATACTTTTGATGGGACAACATCAGCACTTCTCAGTTGAGCTGCTACACTCTTATTGACAAGGCCCCAGCATTTCTCAACAGATGCATTTCTTTTTATTTTAATTGGTTATTTATAATGCGTGTACTACCCAGAGGTTTCTAAGTGCGGACTGAGGGAACGAACCTGTGTTGCGCGGACCGAGGGAGTGAACCTGTGTTGCGCGGACCGAGGGACGAACCTGTGTTGAGCAGACCGAGGGATCGAACCTGTGTTGCTCTGTGTCGTCTTGCTTCCAAGGCGAGCATGTTGCCCCTGAGCTATCCTTCCTATACTCTAAAGATCTGAAGTACATTTAATGATACAGAACCAGAACTATTGAGCAAGTCTGTCATCGGAATAACTCAACACCTTCGTGGTTATACAAGAGCTCATATATTAAAAGGGATGGAATTACTCAGAATGTAGCAGCACTATTCAATAATCCAAAGTTCTTAAGCATAGTTAATGTGAAAATACTACACTTCTCACCGTTGGAACAGTACTGCCACTTCTCATAGAGGCTTCTACACCTTTTATGGGGCAGCACTGATCCAGCCTACTGCTCACATACTCAGAATTGTCATTTCTCAGCAGGACTGCAACACTATACCATTGTGTTCTGTATGTTGAGTGCTTCTTCACCACCAATGTGGATTCATAGCTCTCTCCCTGTGTCTAAATGGTAGATCTGTCTACATTCAATTGGCAACAGGCATGTCCGGAGCTGCCTGCTGTCCATAAGCTGCTGCTCAGGTTGTTGGGAGCTGTGATGGGGCAAGGGATAGAAGGCTCAAGCCTGTCGGATAGCAGAATCAGCAGGATCTTAAAACCTGCTCACTCCTTCTGGAGGGGCGATGGGGCAAAATGAGCCTGATGCCACATACAGGGGGTTGTTACCCCTTTATCTCTCCTGAATGAAAGCCTGAGCTCTCTCAGACACAAGTTATCACCCCTGCACACACATTGAATGAATATGGTATGGATCTATAGATCGAGAAAACTGGAGTGACAATTCAGAGTGTTTTAACAGAAATATAATTGTCTTCCCAGATGGGAGACTGACTCCATTAATATACATGGGGTCACTGAGATGACCAAGAGTGAAACTGTACATACAGTTGTGAGATTACCAGCAACGGTTGATACTATGCTCCAAGGCGGAGTGAGGTGCCCACGCAATATATCACAATGTTTATAGGTGTGAGATCCATCCTGAATGCTTGGCCAGAGTTTAACACTGAAGAAGTGAGCATGTGATCCGGGGTCTGCAGCCCACACACACGCAGGGGATTCCCATGCTCCCACTTGCGAGATTTGCACCAAATTATTAAGATTGTGCTCCAAGGTAGGAGGCACACGCACAGTCTTTGCTCTGACGTTTGACACACTCACAGGATGGGACGGCATTTAGTTCTGCCATCCTAGTTGTGTTGCTCTGCCTTTTGAGGGCTACTACAACCTGGATGATTATTGAGGGGTGGAGTAGGGGCAGTGATGGCCTACTGGAATGCAACTCGAAGGCTTAAATCTCCTTCTTACTTGACTTTAGTATGTGCAGTACATGCTAGCCAATGTTTCCACTGTTCTGTGCTGCGCGCGCCTCCACTCCCCCCCGCGTGCCGTTGCACCAAGTTGGCGACTACATGCAAATTTGCGGTCCTATAACTGCCAGTGATGTCACTTCCAGCATTTGGGTCCACCCCCCCACACCCCCTGGGAAATTCATAAGTTGGCTCCCCTGGGCCAATGTAGTTATCTCTGTGAGGTTTAGAGAGAGAAGGAAAGCAGAGGAGATACTCTAGAAAAGCAACAGAAAACGAGTGTTTCTCGGTAGGGTATCTGCATGGCACGTCTACTGGTTAATGCCTTACAAGCTGCCAAGGGAAACGCTATGGAAAGAGGCAGTGAAAGGTTTCCTGTAGCAGGAGGGGTAGGCATTTGATGGTTGAAGAGCCGGTGTAGTCCTCCTTTAATTGCAGCCTAGCCATGAATAGCCTCGGATGCCATATGTTTGTGGAAGGGGCAAGGTTTTTTTCATTAAACATTAAAGAAGGGGTGTAAAAGCTGGGTTATGCAGGTGACCCCAAAGCAGCAGAGTACGCCAGAATATGACATCTATGAGTCTTCTAGCAAATCCTCCGAGTTGCCAGGAGACCAGGTTAATGGCACATTATAGTCCAATGACCTACAGACGGATCCTCGCTCTTTTCTGAGAGTTTTCTTAATAACATTCAGCTTATATGTCCAAGGAGCCTGTCAGTTTGTGAACACTAGCGAATTTGAGAAGTAGGTGAGGGTTGCTACAGTGGACTCAACTAAGCATTTCCAGTGCAAACCTGGACCTCTTACCCCAATTGGAGGTAGCGATGGACTCATGGCGAGTCCATTCTCATGACCTGGAGTGGGAGCCTGACGAAAACTCTAGAGAGAAGTATTTGAATAGGTAGGAGAGGCCAACATTGCCTGCTGTAAGATATCCATTGCCCTCCCAGCTAAGTGGGGTGGCAACTAGCCTCGCTCTGCCGAAGGACCAGGCCTGAAATCTAAGACTTTGCTGGTCACGGTACTTGACCTTAGTTGAAATGCCTCACTGTCCTTGCAGATAAAATGGGTGGTAATGGAAAGACTTTTCAGAACTCCACACTCGCAGTATATACCTGAAGGACAAGCGCCCTGAAACGGCTAGATTTAGCACTCTGCAGAACATGTAAATGCATATAGCATATAGCTGTCTGGGAGAAAAGCACAGGAGCCCTGCAAGGTATCGAGTGTGGCAGCTAAGAAGTGGCACTAGGCTGGTCGGGAGCACTTATTTGTTAAGGATCCACCCAACACACGTAAATGCTTTCATGGGGGATGCCATGAACTAATTTATTGTGTGGTTGACTGGATGGGACCAAGCAGGGGAAAGGTTTAAGGGGGCAGTAATAGGAGAAGCAATTAATTCATCTTTTATAAAGGCGCTCAATACCAGAGACCAGTTTCAGAGCGCGGGACTGGGATTCGAACCTGTGTTGCTCTGCCGAGATTCGAACCTAAGTTGCTCTGCATTGTCTTGCTTACAAGACAAATGCGTTGCCCCTGAGCCGTCCTCCTGGCCCAAACAGAATTGGTCTGCGGCATCTGCCAGTCAGCAGTTCAGTGGTGGCCTGAGAAAATTAATCTAGTGAATCCCTTCACTTGTGTTGTGGTCATTCCTTTCACAATATCACAGGGTTCAAAGCAGAGATCATAAGAGGACATCTAATAAAAGGCCTGCAAATGTGGGCAGGGGCTGGATAAGTGAGCAGTGCTGCTGAGTGAAGGGGCCGTGCAATCTATTGTGCAGGCAAGTGGTGGGCGCAAGCTTCACGAGATAGCCCCTGTAACGCAAGCGCTAGCCAAGTGGCACTTGGCTGGAGCGTTGGCATAATGGTTTTCATTATCCACAAAGCCTTTCTGTGATGCCAAGCGGCTAGCAAAAGCAAAGGAACCCCATAAACTGGTGCAAGAGCAGTGTGGTTGGCAGGATTGCATTGCAGTATTTCAGGTGGCCAGGGCAGTGGAAAGCAGGGTTCACAGGCTGAGGATAAACATCAGTCAATGAAAGTGTCTTTACCTCATTAGCCCCAGTTAAACGGAATAGGTCGTGTACCACAAACTGGTCTTAGGAAGGCCAGAGGCACAGGACTGGCAGATATATACATGGTCCTGGAGTGGTCTTGTGTTAGCATGTGACCTAGGCTGTAATCCGCCCGATCCCCAAATTCAGAAAACCGACATTTCATGTCGAGCCAGAAAGAAAACGCTGCCCTTTATTGCGCCAGTGGTAAGCACTTCCCTGCTGCCGTGCCATCGCCACTTTCAGCACTGCCGATTATGAATTCTCCCCAAAGGCGCATCATGTGAGAAATTCCTCACTCAAAAGAAGAGCGATAAAACGGGAAGAAAGGACTTAAAAGTTAATGTGCCGTGCCATGTTCAGCGATCTGTCGGGTTAATGCGCTGGGTTTAGAACACGGCACATCTCAAAAACTGCACTCCTTCATTCTAGGCGATTGCCGCATTTTTAACTTTTACTTTGGGTGCAAACAACGCATTATGTAGAATATTCCCAATAAAATGCACATTTTCTTTACACTTTCTGCCGTTTTTCAAGATACATGCATCTAGAATTGCGATGGTGTTGTCATGAATCTGAGATCGCGTATGCCATGTGTACAGAGACACATTTCAGAAAGTCAGGGCCGGTTCTCGCTTTAAAACCGCGTCAGAGACATTTGGCAGAGAAGCAGCTACGGAGATGCCCACATGACTATTATAATCACCATTCACTTTGATCATATACGAAAACTCGACATTAAGACAAAACCCAGGAGAAACAGCCGAAGAGGTTTGCCACAGTCGGCTAAGCCGGGATATTGGACTTTCCATCTCACAGGGCAGGTTATTCTGCCCAGCATATTCCCAGAGGAGCCCTCAAATGTCTGGCAAATGTTCATATTCCTGAGGTTCACCAAATGCAGTAAGGGTCCCTGGACACTGTCCACGACACCCACACCCCACTGATGATGCACAACAGGGCAGAAGAGGCGTCTGGGGTGCAGTTGGCACTCTTGTCCAGAGGAGAAATGTCTGGCATATCGGTGCTCGACTGCCGATGCGGGTGGGACCAGACGGCTACGCAAATGGATCCAGGTTTCTGTGGCACAGAGCTGAAGCAGGATGGTAGAACCATCTTAGTTTGCACCATCCCGTCACCGTGGTAATTTGGCCTTGGTTTGTTTTAGTAAAGGGGCCCTCACACGAATGACGCACGGTTGAGCAGTTATCAGCCATGAATGTAACTAATAAAAACCATACATTTTGCAAATACGCCCCGCTTTGCAGGGAAGATGGGCAAGCATTAGCTCGGTCTTTAGTATGAAGCTAAAAGTAGCACCATTTGACCCTCAGTTTCACGTATCTTTATCATTAATGTTACACGTAAGAAGACAATGCTGAACATACAAATGGCCATAGGTTTAATCAAATAAATCAACATAGCCTCAACTGTGCAAACATTGAGTAGCACAAAGCAAACCTAACACAGCAGACGCATAATGCACACAGGGCTGAAGTCCCCCCAATAGGCACATAGACGTTGACACTCGATTGGAGCATTCCAAATGTATCGCTATACACACAGTTTCATGCGCAAAGGGGGTTGGGCCATTACATGCCCAAAGATGACTTAAGTGGTTCTATGTGATTTGATTGTAGCGATTTGTTCGAATGCAAAACCATTAAATTATTTTTTCTTTTGATAAATTTGGCAGTCAAGTTTTGTGGGGGAGGGGGGGTTCCGTCCACCCCCCCCCTTCCTCCTTTATTAATACCCTTACCCATTCTCACATATTTTCGACCGAATTCGGTCAAAAAATGCGATTGTTTTGCATTCGACCAAATCTACTGATAGAACCTTCCTTCCCGACCTAAGTGCACAACATATAAAAAGCATGAAAGATTTGGGAGCAGAACCTTGTCTTATTGTTTCCTTCCTGTGGAATGCTCCCCACTTCACCCAAGAGGTGAATCTGACTTCCTAGTGGTTTAGTGGCCCCCCCAAACCCCCTCTTCTGCACGATCTATAGCCAAGATGGGCATCAGCCTCTCCTCGGGTACATTCTTGCCCATTTTCCCTCTCAGATACCCAAGACCTTGCATTTACACACACAAGTAATGCAGTGATGCTCGGCACTTAAAGGCTTCACTAGGGATACTCTTACTGTACCACAAGGACTTGCTTGAGAAAATTGGTCCTCCGACCTGCAGCCAGTGGCGCAGTGAAACCACCCATAATTCCACAGAAAAGATGAGCTGCACCTGGCACCCTGCCTTCCTCTGCCACGCCACCAAAGCTGCCCGAATTGGCAAAAAGGCAGAATGAAGTGCTTAAGAAAAACCCTAAAATAAATACAATTCTGAGCTTCATCACCCTTCCACTTACACCCAATTCTCCATGAGATCTGTGCCTCAAACGCCAACCCCAGTACTATTCTCTTCGCAATTTAATACATTGTTCTCCATTTCCATTGAAGACTGCTTGATGGCCCGTCGGTTAAGTTGCACACACCTTGCGGAGGTATCCTTGTGGTCCTCACTGCTTTCCTTTCACAGACACCAGTAAATGGCAGAGCATCCCTGGTGTGGGAAGCTTTTACGTGCATGCAGTACACATGCAGTGCACTTGCAAATTAGTCACAAGATGCAGCCCCAATAGACTATTACAGATTATTTTCTGTGGCTTGTTGTCTTGATTGCATTACAGCCACACAAACAATAAACAACCCACACGGCTTTGTATGCGTTGTTCACTCGTGGTTGTAACTACAATTAAGGCATCAAATGCAAAAACGTTGTATTAGTCCATGAAAGGTCAACAAATTCGAAATTTAACAGACCTGGCTGGATCACAAAACCCATCCCACTTTGTAGAATTTTTGTCGAGGTTTGCATGATCGAAATTATGGCTTATAAACTTGTATTTGCATAGCTACTTCCATAGAGGCTCAAAAATCATGATTGCCACACCTGTGTCTTTTGTGTAACCCTTTTTCTGAAGTTGTGCATGCTGAATATGAAGTCTGAGCAGTCAAACTCGAAAAATTCACTTTTCAAAAATTCCTTTCTAAATATCTATACCTGCACAGTAGGGTTCGAAAGGACAATATGTAATTTAGAATATTCTGAAAAATGCACAAAATCAACAACACTTGATTTTGTGCAATTTGCAGAATATTCTAAACACACATTCTAACCACACACCTATTCAGCCATTCACACTAGGGCAACAGGGACAAAAGAAAGTGAAACATACTGATAAATGAGAAATCTACCAGAAATTGCATAAGATAATCTGTGGCACCCAACACGGCCACTGTACACTCAGTGTTTGAGCGATAAAACCATACTAAATCATCATCACAAAACTTCATTCGGCAGAAGCCTTAAAAATGCGTCACATATAAAACAACCCTTTGACATAAATACGTAGATAAAATACATTAATGATTATTGAGACAGCATAAGGCCTTGACCTCTTTGGGTCCTAGGTTGGCCCAAAAATCCTTCCTAGATGGCCCCCTGCCCCATGTGCAGCACGGCTGCATCCCGTGCCCCTTCCTGCTTCCTTTCCTCTTCCTTCCCTTCTCCCGCCTCCCGGCCCTCCCTCCAGGCTGCAGGCGTAAAGAAAGGAAAAAGCCCCAAAGGCCTAGACAGCGGCACTGCTAGTGCGCAGCTCATAGACCCCCCTCCCGACATCCTTCAGGTGAGCTGGTGAGGCCTTGACCCCCTTGGGGCCTAGGGTGGGCCAAAAAATCCTTCCTAGATGGCTACCTGCCCCCGCTTGCAGTGCGGCTGCATCCCGTGCCCCTTCCTGCTTTGGTTCCTCTTCCCTCCCTTCTCCCGCCTCCCGGCCCTCCCTCCACCCGTCATTGGCTGCAGGCGTAAAGAAAGGAAAAAGCACCAAAGGCCTAGCCAGCGGCACTGCTAGTGTGGGGCTCATCCCTCAGGTGAGCTGGTGAGGCCTTGACCCCCCCTTGGGGCCTGGGTTGGGCTAAAAAATCCTTCCTAGATGGCCCCCTGCCCTCGCGTGCAGTGCAGCTGCATCCTGTGCCCCTTCCTGCTTCGGTTCCTCTTCCCTCCCTTCTCCCGCCTCCCGGCCCTCCCTCCACCCCGTGATTAGCCAGCACACAGTTCATAACCGACCGTTCCAGGGCAGCCCTCTGCCCAGCAGCCCCAGCGGCTAAGGGCCCCAAGGCAAAGGGCGGCTCTTACATTGGCGGCTCAAGAATGTGTCAGCAGGTGTCCGCAGGGGAAGCCAATGAAGCCAGCAGTCAACAGACACCAACAAAACTAAGTGGGGGAGTAGAGCAATTACTATACCCCAGAAAGCCCCACCACTCTACCTTACCTTTCCATAACGTAAACTGCCATAGACTCACACCATGCACACCTAGAGAGATTTGACCACCAAGCTAAAGCCATTCAAGGCTGGACTGTAAATGTTGTCCTGCATAACATACTAACATACTTACCAATGTTAATTTGTGCCACTCCCAGAGACAATGATGAAGATTAGCCAGCCTCACACTAAGGCAGGTGCAACAATGTTACCAAGAGCCACACTTAGATGGAATCAGGAATGATAGCATGTCACACATTTAGATTGAATTGTAAATGATAGCATGTACCTCATCTAGACAGAATTATGACTGGTAGCATATATCTCACTTAATTGGAATTGTAAATGATAGATAGAATTGTGAATGATAGCATGTGCCTCATCTAGATAGAACTAGGATTGTAGCATATCCTTCACTTAGTTGTAATTGTGAATGATATGTCCCACACTTGGATGGAATAGTGAATGATAGCATGTGCCTCATCTAGATAGAATTAGGATTGCAGCATATCCCTCACTTAATTGGAATTGTGAATGATAGCATATCCGCACTTAGATAGACTTGTGAATATCATGTCCCACACCTAGATGGAATTATAAATGATAGCATGTACCTCATCTAGACAGAATTATGATTGGTAGCATATCCCGCACTTAGATAGGATTGCGAATGGCAGCATGTGCCACACCTAGATGGAATTGTGAATGATTGCATGAACCACACGTAGATTTAATTGTAAATGATAGCATGTACCTCATCCAGACAGAACTATGATTGGTAGCATATCCCTCACTTAGTTGGTACTGTAAATGATAGATAGAATTGCGAATGATAGCATGTGCCACACTTGGATGGAATTGTGAATGATAGCATGTGCCTCATCTAGATATAATTATTATTGTAGCATATCCCTCACTTAGATGGAATTGTGAATGATAGCATATCCCGCAATTAGATAGACTTGTGAATATCATGTCTCACACTTATTGTTGAACTTAGAAATTGTGCCTAATGTACACCCCCTGTCCTGCTCTTGTGCTTGATTGCAGGCGCTTTACTGATAACCACCATATTACACCACTATGCTTACTCTCCCTTATACACCATCATTCAACTAGAACACAGCTGTACTATGACACATTCGGTCTAGCTGTTCTCATAATGACATGACACCACGAACTCCACATCATCCTAATAAAACTCAGCTAGCTGAGCACTTTACGGCTAGCTTAAGCGTCTCCTCATGCCTAACGCAGCCAGAACTCAGTCTGGGAGTCCACCCTCCACAGTGAACACATCCAACTGAGTTCTTCAGGACCACACCTACTGCTAAGAAGCAGCTATCATGTAACAACCACACCAGCTGCACACATATCCGGTGCACCCACGTACCATACCACACACTCTCTCTCTACTGACTGAACTGCGGTTCCCGAGGGCGTTCAACCTACCAGCACTTTGACATCATACCAATGATACATAAGGTGCTATATAAATGCCAAATAACATAACATAACATATGTTTAAAGGTAGGTCCACATTCGTATGGGGGCCTGTGGATATCTAGGTATTGATTTTTCAGCCTTAGTGCAACACAAATATAGCTCTGCAAGGCTGCTAAGACTGGTGGCTCTGGCAGCTAACGGGTATTGCAAAGCCAAACGAATTGAAGAGAGGGTCCCTGGAATGCTCCTCTTGACCCGTATAAGCATGACAGCCCGAAGAGCCAGAAATGCAATGTAGAGGAGCAGTTACATGCCTCTGCAGGAAATCCCACCCCCTACTGTCTATTTATTGCAAGCCTGAGATTGTGCCATGCTAAACCCAGCAGTTTTGCCAATTCTGTGCCATATATTTGAAAACAAGTTATCCACTGAGAAAACCCTATCAAATGTATTCCTGAAGAGACAACAATTGAGGGAGGAACTCCACGAAGGAATATGAAAAGAGAAAAAGAGGAGTTGGTGACATCACAAAAGACAAGCGCGACGCCTGGAGAATACTGGCGAAAGAAGAGTATATGGACCTTACAGAAACTGATGACGAAACGAACGAAACGAAGTTAAGAATCGAGTAAACTTTCATGTGCGAAAAGAAGATTGCATGTTTTTATTTTGTTGAGAAGTGTGAGATAAGCACTGCAGAAAATGCAAGCCGTTCAATAAATGTACAGATGCTGTAATGCAAGTAAATTGAGTAATCTTAGACGTTGGCTATAAGTAGTGAATAGAATGCAGGTGAAGCCACCATTGTATAGATGCTGGACATCGGTGTCATGAATTTAGTAAGCTCATGACCCATGGAGAGGAAAGCTGAAAATTGTGTCGCAGCAAGAATTAGCTGAGATCGTGGAAGAGTCTGGAAGGGCTGTCTGGCCTGGTATCAAAACTGAAGCAGCCAAGACTGGTCATCTATTCTTAAAGGCTGCAAAGGTGAGATGCTGAATCATCCCTTGTTAAGGTGCAAAAACACACCAAGTGTGCCAAGTTTTATTGGTGCAAAATGAACCAAATTGTGGTCTCCGGTCACGTGAGCCAAGGATGGAAATAGAGCAGAGCGTGGCGTTCTAGAATAACGATATTGCATGCTCGCACTCCCATATATTCCCAGAGACAAGGATACTTTGCAAGGCCAAGTTCCAAGACAATCTTCATGGCAGAAGGTATGGGTGATGAGATGTTGGGCTAATTGGGTGGGGAGGTAGAGTGAAGTCCACCTCCTGGTACCTGGGTCAGAGCTTCCATGCTGCTAAGTGAGCTGAATGTTTTAGAATGGCACGAGTGTGCCAACCAATTGTAGAGGGCCATATAATGAAGGGCCTTTTAGTTTGCGAGCCAATGATATACTGTTAACTTAGTAATGTTGATGACATGTCTTAGAGGTAGGCATGAGTTGTCCACCTGACAGACACCCAATCACAATCCCACCCCTTATAGAAAGTATGCTTAGATGTACCCCCTTGAACCTATCACAAACCCTTGTAGGTTTTTCTTATTTGCCACGTAGTATGATGTCACCTCTGACGAGTTTTTAGTATAAAGTCTATGTTTTTTATAAAATGCATTGAGTGAGTTGAGAGCTCGAGCGAACATCCGTTGAGGTCTGTTGTAACTCCCTGTTTTAGATAATTGTTAATAAAACAGCACCCTTGCAATCTTCCTGAGTTGGTTCGATTATTTGGTGTCCGAGTTCTTCTGCAAACCCATCCATTACATGCACAATACCCAAATGGCCCTACGCTCAGCAAGATGCCAGTCACTGTTTTGCCAGCCTCCAGGAGGGCCAGTGACATCTACATCTGCAAACAGATATTTTCTCATACAACCATTCAAAACCTATCCAGCTGACATGTTCATGGATACAGGTGCCTCAACACTGATCATGCAAACAGGTTCCTCACTGAACCTGATTGACTAACGATGAATACCCAGCTGTGCTGACATCATTAGAGACACCATAAAATAGTAACTATTATCCACAAAGCAAACTCGCATCCATAAACGAAGTTACACAGACACTCGTGTGCACACGAAGAACACGCTCACACAGTTCTGTAGCTAGAGGACAGATACATATACATACTGTCGAACGCCTTTCTTATTGTATCTCATTAGCCAAACTCAGAAACGCAAGAAAGAGATGCAGAGCAAGCTTGCAGCCAATTATTGCCACTAACCATACTGAACTACAGGACCGTATAAGGAACCTCGAAGAGCAGAGTACCACTAACCCATGAGGAAACTACAAAGTAGACTTAGAAATCATAGCATAACTATAGTAGAATTATATAAAGCCACAGGCCTCATACCAAGGGACGAAGGAAAACAGATTTTACAGCACGTTGCTCAGAACTGGTGCTCGCAGCCAAGGTCAGAGGCGAGCACAACATTCCTAGCTCCAGGGAGTCACCTGCAAAATAGCAGAATAAATCCTCACTAATTTCAGACCAAAAAGCTCAGTTTTGCAGTCCTAACCCACATGGTGCGGCCGAGCCAAACAATAGCCATATAGCCGCGGTGGGAAAAGGGCAGTTCCCAGTTAAGCAGACAAGAACTGATACATGTGGTGTCTTACAACTTTGCAACCTGCATGCACTCTCTAAAGCAAAGCGGTTATACTTATGGCAACAGTGGGGACCCATAGGCTTTCTCATCACCTTGAGAAGGTACACAGAGCGCTGGGAACAGAGCTGGGTCCCAGAACTGGGGAGACCCATTGCAGCCAATCAGAGAACAGAAATCTAGAGGTGGATGGCAAGGGGCAAGGGCCAATGGTAATTGTGTAACCTTACAACTATGTAATATATAGTTTTTGGGGAAGGCTCAGGCAAAACCACCTGACATGCAAGGGCCAGTCAGCTAACCTCTATAAGTTCCGTCTATAGGCACTTTCACCCCAGCCACCCAATCGTGTAAGCCCTTAGGTTCTTGGGGAAGAACCCCAACTTGTGACGACACACACCAACAAAAGCCCCCGACACTGGCTCAGGAGCTGTGATTGCTGGAGATTTCCGATTTCCTGTATGATCCTCGTCTATTATGGAAAATAAAGGACCGTTCTAACGTGCCCTTGGCTAAGTCTTCCTCCTGTTTACCGGGGGAGAGTTCATTGGGCCCTGGGTTCTCTGAACAGTGATTGTGTAGCACGAACCCCGGTCCTCTGGTATACCTATACAGAATGGTTCTGATACCCACATGCCTAAACAGGGGGAAAAGGGTCTTCTGCCTAATCTTCGTATATAATTTACATAGGAGCATAACGTGCTTAGTGTCCTCCTCTACTTGCGGGCAGAGTGGGCAGGCAGACCTTTGGAGGGAAGAGTGTATTCTCCAGTTGAGTACATTACCACTTGGCAAGAAGCCAAACCTAAACGCATTATAAATGACCTACTATTGCGGGAAGCAAGCTGGTCCAAATAATACGTCCTTTGGCTTGGGAGAGTGGTAATGCTATGATTATTGCGTTGTTTGAACAGCTAGTTTTCCCTCCCCTGCATCCCACATACATTTAAGTTTCCCACTAATCAGCCCAGCATCATTTTTGGAGATAGTTGTAGGATTCGTAAAATGGTATCCTGCGTTCACTTTCAATAAGGTTTTAAGCACATTTTTTTAGCCAGTCAAATGCAGAATAACATCCATAGCCCCAATGCACACATTTATTAATTCCTGTGCAGTATGGCCAGAGGGACAATACAATAGAAAAAATAATGCACTGCACACAAAGCCTGCAACACCCAACACCGACAAACATCAAAACATCAGCAAAAGTCAAACGCCATCTACTCAATGTTCTATGTACCACATATGATAGTTTATTTATATAGCGCCTATACACAATATGTTTCAAAGTGCTTCAAGGCAACGGGGGGGAACAAGGGAAAATACAATGACATTCTTACAGGCCATGAAAAGTAAGGATGTGAAATTAACTATCCTACTTGGCCTGACGACATTTCAGATAGTGCAAGAGCTAAGACATAGATAAGGAAGGGAGGGGGAGAGTGGGAAGGAAGTGGAAACAGACAGGTGACTACCGTACTAGGCCTGATGACATTTCTAGTAGAGCCAGAGAAAAACAAGAGGTGAGGGAGAGGGGTGCAGAAAGGTGGGGGAGGAACAAAACAAGCGACAATCATACTAGGCCTGATGACATTTCAGATAGTGCTGGGGGGGTGGGGAGGAAAAAAACAGTGAGGGGGGGAACAGAGGAGGTTGCCATCATACTAGGTCCAGGGACAATTCTGATAGAGTAAGTGCATAGAAGAAAGTAAGGGGAGGAGATAGGAAAAGGGAGAATGGAAAGGAGGAGAGAACAGAGCGTAAGCAGTCAAAGGAGTGGAGAAGCAAGAGGGGAGAGTGAACACAATTGCAGAAGTCAGTAGTAACACATAACGTTGCAAGCCAGGATACAAGATGAAGATGGGAACAGCACGAGTCAGGGCCACCATGAGTACAAGATGCAAAGGAAGTCCAGCATGAGAGTTGAGAAAGGGTGACGCACCGTGAATTAATGAAGTCCATAAAAGTCAAATCCAGCATTGGCCACAAGACGGTGATGGTGAAACCAGAATGTATCAGGACAGACTCCTGCAGAAGTAGGCTTGAGAGAGGGTGAGGTGGGAGCAGGGTAGAAGAATCAAGCAGAACAGGCAACACCTGTGTGTGAGAATGGTGGGGGCACAAGGGAACATCAGGGGTGGGACCAGAGGGGGTGGATATGGCCTGTGGGGACAGAGGGAGTAACACATGTTGGTGCATGCTTACCTGCTGTCTGAGCAGGGGGTCGGGCCCTAGGTCCTCCTGGTCCAAACAGGAATAGCCCTTTTCTTTGTCTGCCTTTGCTTAGGATGCCCGGGCAAAAGACGCCCTTTATCTAATAGTTAAGAGCAGGAAGGAAGGGGCAGGGCTAAGAAGGTGGGTGGGTGGTGCTTAGGCCAGGTGACCTAGAATCACTTGCACCTGCTCCCCATCTGCAAAGAGGCTGGAGGGCTCCTTAAGTAGGGAAAAAGAGCGCAAAGCAGGAAGGCACCAGGTGGGCGGGTCTTGCAAAGTGGTGAAAAAGAGAGGCAAGCAGGAAGGCACCAGGTGGGCGGGCTTGCTAAGCAGTGCAAAAGAGCAGCAGGAAGGAAGAGGCACCAGGTGGGCGGGGCTTAGGCCAGGTGACCTAGATCCACTTGCACCTGCTCCCCATCTGCCATATACTTAGGGTATTCACAAAATAGTGCACACATAGCAACATAACTGATGGAAAGTAATTGGAAAAAATGCACATACTTAAAATCTTGATACTCCAAAAGAATCAAAATCTGTCAACAAAACTCAGACACAAATCATATACTACACCCTTAAAATAAACATCAGTGGGACATTTTTTTTTAAAGCCAATAACTACAACCATTGTTGGAACCTTACGTAATCCTCTCAAATAAATAAAAAAATAAGACAAGCACACCGGATTATCTTTACAACATACCAAGATACGTAGCAAATAAAATACATTCCAAAAACTCCACATTTCAAATAATAATCTCATGTACACATTAAAATGAAATAAATCACCCACATTTACACACAACTTACAAACACATACTGTTACTAGCATCTTCATACTACATTTCACACCAAACCATAACTAACATTCACATGCTAAGTACAAACCGGGAACATGCAAAAGCAATATCTTACACATTAAACAATGAAAAGAAAAGGGCGAGTTAAGCTTCCAGCAATGCTGGTTCGATTGCATGTTTAGTGTTTTATAATAGTATACGCCTTAACGTTGCATTATCAAAGTTTGTATTCGAATCGTTTCTAGGTAGTAACCTTAACTTTAAAAAAAAGCGTTGCCACGGATATATTTATATATGCATCACCCAGGGCAGAAAACAGCCAATTATGACAATCCGGTGATGGCCCACATGCCCTCTGCACCCTTCTAAACTTTTGCATTCTGACTCCGGTGTAGGATGCTGAGCACGGTATAAACTCCATTCCATGATCTTCATGGGACTTCTTATACTTTATTCCAAAGGCGTTAAATAACCTAACTGCTGCATCACCCACGGGGCGCAGCCATTCCCTGTAAGAACCAAAGACATCCATGCAAAGCTAAAGGGGTGTTATGGTTGAAGCACATAACCCCCAGAGCCCCACAGTGTATACTGGTTACCTACACAGCCATGCCTTGTGCTCAGTTCCCTGGCATTTCCGAGATGCACTGTGCGGTGCCATGGACTTGGCACCTCCAAGCCAGGGCCCAGTGGACATTGTCACTAGTGCATTGCAATAGGCCTGCTTGGGGTACCCACAAGTCCCCTGTTGTGGCCAGTGGCCATGGCCTACTGCAGGGAGCGTGGCATTTTTACAAGATGAAACAAAAAGATTTTTGGGAAAAGTAACATTGATAAAAAAAAATGAAAATTAAATAAGTACCAAAAAAAGTCTCTTCGTAGAGTTGGAAAACAAAACGGCATAAATTACATTCGAAGTTGGCCTGAAATAAAGCCATAAAAAATTAGGTATTCAATAAATTAGATACAAAACAGTGAACATGCACACACGTAGCTGAATAGCCTGGATCGAACGTATGTTTTTTGCAAAAAATGTTTTAGAATCTTTGAAAATACAGAAATACTTCAGTCAGGCCCTCATTATTTAGTGGAACTTGGCCAAGGGCTCTGAACCCCAATCACTGTGTTGTCTCCCTTAAAAAATGTTGGTGGTCACCTCATCAGTGGTGTTACTCCATCTAACGTGTGTGTGCAGGCCAAGGCAACTTTTCAGGATGTGGATTCACTAAAATTTTAAGCATAACTAGTCAACCTGGATAGAACTGGTCAATACAGCTGCACAGAATTGCCCAAAACAAGAGAAATTGCCACCAACCAAGTGAACTGACAGTAAACCAAACCAGCTTGCGAGAAAAATGGGGAAAGTGGTGAACCCCGAGCCCATTGGAACCAAGTGTCTCTAGGATGCACTTCACTATTCATGTCCTTGTTGAGCACCAGGGATTCTAGCTGCTCAACATACATTTCAAAAAAGTCTAAGCCAATGGGGAAAAGGCAGACTGCAGGGATGCTACACGAAAAAGCGTGGGCCAGAGAGCAATTCTTGCTGTCTCGCTATTGATGCAAGGTGTGTGGACTTTTACCATCAGCCAAAAACATTATTTAAACGGGGAAAAACAGTACAAATATACGATTTGGGAGCAAGTCTTTGTTTAAAGGGAATCAAAAACTATTTCACAGGAGGGCTTCTGTAGAAAAAGCTTCTAGCTAATTTGGAAAAGGTGTTCAAGACTTTGCAGAGCAGGAGAATGGGGAGATTACTATGGAGTTTTCCTGCTAGTTTTATTTCTATGGGTTTGTGACAACTTTTGACACTTTATGTATCCGTTTTTTATTGTCACCTTATTTTTTGAGACTTGAAAAAAAAAAACATTCAATAAAGTCCTCACCTGTGTGGATAAAGAGGCCAGGTTGACAAAAAGGGGTTATTTGTCCAATAACTATGGCTTTCTTTTAGAAGGCAGGAGCTACTTCAGTTAATTTGCGGTCGGATAAAAAAGCGTAACCTTGCTTGAGATGTGTCTTGTCCAACATCAGCAAATCAACGGGCTGTTTATTAGCACCATCCCTACGGGTCACCAGGAGAAGCTTCCCTCTAATACCAATTTATTAGCCAAATTGGAAAAACAACACAGCCTTCACGCCGCCTGCAACTTGCAGCTTCAGGCGCAGTCCTCTTTTTACCTCGGAGACCAAGAATCAATGGTAATTAGGTGAAACCCCAAGCACTGGGTGGCAGTTCAATTATACATGTGACTGTAGACAAACTTTTCACCCTAATAGGTAGATGCTGATCCAAATAGACTAGTGCTCTGCAGAGCTTGCGAGAACGTTCGATGGCGAAATACTGCAAAATGTGCATCAGAAAAAAACGAACGAATACAGACTTTGAGGTTGCAAAACCGGTTTCTAATATTCTTATCAAATAGCCACTTGCTTGGATACAAACAAAAAGTAAATTGCACACAAGGCCAGTTGTCAGTTACATTTATCCAACAAAAAAATACTCGCATGTTACTAACTTGCCCTTTGCCGTCCTGGATGTTTTGCCAGCAAAACACAATTAGTGGGAGAAACAAAAGTACAACCGTCAGAAGTACAACGCTGTTGGCTTAAATGGCAGGACTGGATAAAGGGGAGTTTAAGATTTATGAATCCAACACACTTCCTTCATTGTTTTATGTTCGATCTGCTTGTTAAAATGTTGAACTAAACACTTTGTCTATGGGATTGCACCATTATAAAACACTTCCATGAATCAGGCCCTTTGTTGGCAAGTTCTTTATTTTTGGACAATTCCAGCTTATGAGACAAGATATCCAAATAATTAGCAGACCCTCACTAAAGTCTGGCTTTTGCGACTACGGTCCTCGGGGTCAAATGGAGATTGCGGCTGAGCGTCCACTCAGGACTGGCCATGTTAAATAAGCCACATTTTAACTCGACCCATAACCCAACCGATCGGACAAGAGTCGATTTGTTGTCCGATTCCAGGCGTGATTCACATCCTTTCCAAAAACACAATCAAGATCTTGATACAGATCATCAATTAGCAGTGCTAAGCAGTACATCTAAAGACACATTCATAGTAGTTAAATTTTGTCTTTCTAATGGTTTATTTATAACACACTTAATACCCAGAGGTTTCTAAGCGCCCAGGCATCGAACCTGTGTTGCTCCACATTGTCTTGCTTCCAAGACGGGAGCATTGCCCCTGAGCTATCCTTCCGACACAATTACAGGGAAAGAGCCAAAGTCCACTGACTGGGACATTGCACTCCTGGAAACATGCCATCAAACTGTTTTGGTGACCCATGACTGATAGGGACACGCAACACAAATTCAACATTTCCAATATAAGCCGCACGGTATCTGCGCAACAGCAGCCAGCCGCAATTTCCTGTGTATGCAAACCACAAATTAAACGGCAAATATTGTACGTGTGTTCGTAAGGCGAAGACCTTGGCAAACGGTTTCATTTTCTGCTTTCATTCCTGGCGATGGCACTCTGAGCACCGCCCCAACTGTGATTCCAGGGAAACCATATGTTTAGTAATGTCAGTGCTTGGATTTTATCCTGCAATTAATTACACGAAGAGACCTACATTTACAGAATCAGTTTTTCCTCAAGTTTCCCCATGCTGCGCGTGATTTAGACATACAAGGTCTGTTTTTTTTCCTTTGAATTCTGTGACTTGTAGTTTCACCTTAAACATATGGCTGCAAGTCCCTTGCCAAGATAAAAAAAAAACTAAAAAAAAAAAACTGACTGGATGTCTTTCTCGTGCATGGCATGGGGAAACTTGTGAGGGTTATATATGTGTTTTTACCGACAGACATTACAGAGTGACACATTTCATCAAGAACAAAATACTGATAAACAGATATTTTTTAATTTGCCCCACCCAATTTTATAACGCCACCACACCCAGATTCATTTTTACCCCATACCCCACTACCCTTTATATATTTATTTAATGTTTTCGGTAAATTGACTGGCTACCCTTGTGAGCTCTGCATAATTACAGAGGCACCTCGGTTCGAGCCGACATGGATGTGGTCACTGCATTTTGATATAGGATTTCATGTCTTCGTCGGTTGAGCCTGCGCCATACCCACGTGAGGTGAAGCCAGTTGCCCCGTAAAGTTGGCGGATACATTTATGTTATTGGAGTGCTTTGTTTTGCACACTCGCACTCTACTTCTAAGTTCGGCTACGTATGGACACATGGCAGAAGACGCCCTACTGGAATGTGCATGGATACCCGCAGATTGCACAAAGCTCTTAAGACGTGTGCATACATGGCCACATGGCATTGTCAAAAGTACACGTTTTCTTTTGTGCTGTACAACCATAGTTTGTACGCAAAACAACTGCGAAGTAAAAACATTCTTAATACTAGTAATGTTGAAAACCAGTGCCCATTTCTCCAACCCAACTACTTCATACACACTCTTGTTTCTTAAAAATAATGAAACGGAACTCTCAAATCATGCTCTATAAGTCCTGCCATTGGAGTGCATGTTATTTCACATTCTAGTGCACATAGATGCAGAACTACAAGTACCATCATGCAATATGATAGGAGCCTAAACGGGGGGATGCTTGCTTATTTCAAGAACAAATTCAGCAGCAAGGAAGACTTTCATCCTACCGAGTTCAATAATTTAAGTACCACCGAAAGCAATACGAGTAATCTGTTATTAGAGTGCTTGGAAGTGCCATAAAGTACTATATACGAACACAAATTACTATCAGTCCAGTTGAGACCTCGTAACACAGACCCTTGGTAGATTTCTCCTAGTGCAAGCACATTTGTCTCCACCAGCAAGTGGGCAAGGGAGGTGGTCATAAAACACGTCATTATTGTACCGAGCAGTCTCCACTTCCCAAGTCCACATACAATACAACCACAGCCTGGTCAGCAGAAAGAAAGGACCCCTCTAAATGCAAGTGTACAGGACAAACCCGACTCCTGTGATCTGAAATCTAGACTGAAAGGAGGTGACTGAACACCTTTTGCAGACAGACCATAACAAGGACACCTTGTGCTCATGTACTGCTAGCTGAGTGTACTGTGTCCATGGTGCAATGCAGAGTACCCTTCCTGCCCCCATGACACCTCCTGAATATCTCCACAGTCATGCTTAATGAAGGTGGAATGGGGGGCTCAATAACAGCCATGCTAAGGACATCCCCGCAATTACCTGAACAGTGTGAGCAGAACATCCAGCCCCAGGGGTTTCATTGCATTCTGGAACCTATAGTTCCAACTTACAAAAACTACAAGCACCAAAACGCAACAAAAATAGTTGGTCTACCTCCTCACATGTGACTTGGTAATATAAAGCCACAGCAGAGTTATGCAAGGTGAGAAAATGTTTTTGTCGAACCATAGCACCATCCCTTGATCATTAAGCTGTTATTCAGTGAGACATTTGAGCTGTACCAAAACCATGGCCTCGCTATCCAGTTACTGACCCCCAACAGCAGAAGAGCAGAGAGGCTTGGACACTGCCGACCCACATCTCCACCCCCTGCTTGCTTTGTACATATTGTATTATATAGAATGTCAGAGGTGCTGGGTATTGCCATGGGCAATCAGTTTGCACATTAAAGTGCGATGTACAGTAGGGTTTCTTCCTGAATGTTGATGGGATAAGCATTCTACAAGTACCAGAATGCCCAGAAGAGTGGAGTTACATCCAATCCAGCTAAGACTGTACAAATAGCCTTGGGAGGATAGCTCAGGGGAAACGCGTTTGCCTTGGAAACAAGACGATGCGGTGCAACACGGGTTCGAGCCCCGGGTCCGCGCTTAGAAACCTCTGGGTATTAAGCGCGTTACAAATAACCAATTACAATTGTGTGTTGTTGATACAAATGGGGCATATTTCCTGATACAATACATAATCCTTTGCATTCCCTCCCCCAAATATTCTCAACCACACACATCCCCTGTGCCATCAATTCTCCTACAAATAATAATAATAAAACGTATACATGCATATCTGTCTGCTTCCCAACTCCCCACACATGGTTGGGACAAGTTCAGAAGGGCTGTGGGTGGAAAATACCTCAACACCTAGGGGTTACAATTGCTATGGGTTCACAAATACTAATTCAGTTCAATGACCTCCGCCCCTCCCCCGCCTTTCACTGCTGCCCCATGTGATCTGCCTTCTAACCTTCAAAGAGATGCTCTTTTGCTGGATAGACATTGAGGAATCTATACTTGGATGCTGCAACTTCCAACCTGCACTCTTGGAACAGGAAGTCTTTGATACACGCACCCTTCAAAAGGTGTCACTACTGTCCCAAGCCTGCCACAGAGAATCGCTTAGTAGGGCTTAAATGACTCCTACTGGCTACCAGAAAAAGAGGCCTGCACGTTTGGCACTTAAATCTTCTGCATCCTCCTTTAGCCCCAAGATTTTTTCTGCCATCTTAATTATCTCCCACTTCTCTTACATCAAGCGATTTGATGTACTGTCACAGATGGCTCCAACGTCCAGAGACGGTTCAAGTATTTGTATTGATTTCTTCGGCAGAGCGCAAGAGGGGTCCCTCACTCTCTCATCTAGTGATCACATTTTCCACTGTAATATAGGTGTCCCTACTCCCGACTAAGACTTCATTACTACCCAAAGGTTGAGTTTCTTTTAGTTCTTACTGGATTATTTGTTTTCTAGCTTTGGGTAATTGGTATTGGCTTGAGACAGGTCACCCTCCCCAGAGGGGACTGGATTTTCTGCACAACTCCCATCACGCACCCAGGCTTTGGAGTAAATGTGCCTGGGTATTTTCTACTCAGTTGAGCGAGTTCTTGGTGATTGGTCAGGGAAATTTGCACAGGCATCATGACACCATGAACTTTGATGGGCAGGGGAGTCTCAGGCGTGTTGACATACCACAGTGGAGTTGGGGATTGCCATTTTCTTTCCATCAATTTAGCTCGTTCACTTGGTGTAAGTGTGAAGGTTTTCAATGATCAGCTTGTTGGACTTTGTAGGTGAAATGGGAGACCATTTCAATGATGATGAATGGACCAGGCCTTCTGGCCAATAGTTTGTTTTTGGTGGTGGGGATAAGAACCATGACCTTAACCCTCACTTGAAAAGTGCATGATATGAAGTCTTTGTTGTAGGATTTCTCTTACCATTTCTGTACCTCTTGCAGGTGAGATTGTACTAATTGGCACACTTTCTCTATATATTCTCGAGTCTTCCAGGCCATTGGATGGTCACAGGTTTGTCAACTGTCTGGCCATACCCATGCCTCCCACAGGATATCCAACACATCATGGGGGTTTCCACCGTACACCAACTCAAATGGTGAGAAGCCTGTAAATGAATGGAGTGTCTTGCAGGTGACAAATAGAGCCCAAGGGATGAGGTCATCCCAGTCCCATCTATACTCAGAAACCTGCTTCCTTAGGACCGATTTTAGGCTTGGTTGAATCTTTCTAAGGGGCCATCTTGTGGGAATGGTGTAGGGATGGCATATTGAGGTCCAGATGATCTTTAGGCTGATCAGTGTCTTCATGTCGCCCATCAGTTTTGACATGAAACTACTTCCTTGGTCGGTTAGAATTTCAGCTGGGAAGCCCACCCTTGTGCAGTAAGCTAGAAGGACCTTGAGGGTAGTTTTTGTTATATTTCTCCTTGGAGGCAAGATAGGATAGTGTGTCGCATAATAAACAATAACCAAGATGGAACAGCTCTTCAACCGGAGGGTTGCAAGGGGCTAACTACTCCCACACCAATCCGGAAAAAGGTACTTCTATAATTGGAAATGTTTGTAGTGCGGCTAAGGGTCCATTATTTGTTCTTTAGGCATAAAGATTAGCTGGTGCAAAACTGCTAGACTACTGCATATACCCAGAGCTCTTAGCTTCAGCTCCTCCATGCTTGTTCCAAAAGCGGATCCATCCTTTGGGCTTCTGCAAACTCTTCTTGTACCTCTGTAAATTCACCAAACCCAGCATGCGCTCGTTCATGGCCTCCAGTGCTTCTACATCCTCAATGCCTAGTATGAGGTTTCTCTTGCACACCAGTTGTGCTATGGGTTGGTCCAGACAGACACAATAAAATGCATTTCCAAGGATAAACAGGATTACCTTTACCTCTCCACAGTAATGGGTCTATGACACCAGTTCCAAAATCAAGGGAATACTTGGGGGCCAATCCAGACTTTGAAGCACTCTTCCATATGTCCCCCCCCCCCCACCCTGGTAATTTCAACTGTAACCCAGTCTGAACCGGGTCCTCGTTTCTTTATTGAATTCAGACTTCTTCGTCCCTGTATATATTACACCCTCTAGCTCTGGCGGTTATACTATTTTAACTTATAGCCCTTTGGTAACGTGCTTACAATGGATGGGGTTTACAGAATAACTCAAGAGTCCAAATAATCAAACCAACTCAGGAAGATGGTAAAGATTGCTGTTTTATTAACAATTATCTAAAACAGGGAGGTTACAACAGACATTTGTCAGCTCTCGACAAATTTCTCATAAAACATACACTTTATACTACAAATATGTCAGAAGTGACGTCATACTATGTGGCAAATAAGAAAAACCTACAACAAATTATATATAATTGGTTCAAGGGGAACATCTAAGTATACTTTCTATAAGGACTGGGATTGTGATTGGCTGTCTACTGTGAGGTGGACAACGTATGCCTTCCTCTAAAACATGTCATCTTCAACACTGTTAAGTACACAGTTTATCATTGGCTCTCAAACTAGAAGGCCCTTCATTATACGGCCCTCTACAATTGGTTGGCATACCCCGTGCCATATCTGGAACATTCAGTTCACTTAGCAGCACATAAGCTCATACCCAGGTGCCAAGAGGTGGACTGGACTTTACCTCCCCACTCAATTGGCCCAACATCTCTCATCACCCATGCCTTCTGACATGCAGATTGTCTTTGAACTTGGCTTTGCAAAGTATCCTTGTCTGTGGGAATATATGGGAGTACAGGCACTCACTATCGTCGTTCTAGGACTCCAAGCCCAGCTCTATTTCCAGCCTCAGCTCACGTGACAGGAGACCATGATTCTGCAGCATTTAAATGTCTTAAATGAATAAAACTTGGCACTCTTAGTGTTCTTTCTTTGCCACTTAATAAGGGATAATTCATCCTTCACACATATGTTGCTTTCAAGAATAGATAACCAACCTTGGCTGCTTACGTTTTGAGACCAGGCCAAACTGTCTCACCAGGCTCTTCCACGACCTCAGCGTATTCGTGCTGCGACACTTCTCTGTCTTTCCTCTCCATGGGTCCGAGCTTACTAAATTTATGACACCGATGTCCAGTTCCTATACAATAGCGGCTTCGCCTGCAGTCTATTCACTATGTATAGCCAGCTTCTATGATCACTTAGTCTACTTGTGTTTCTGCACCTGTACAATTATTGAACGGTAGCATTTCTGTAGCACTTCGCATACGTGCGATCTTCTTTTCTACATATGAAAGTTTACTTGATTCTTATCGTCATCATCAGTTTCCATAAAATCCATGCATTCTTTTCAGCCAGTATTCTCAGTGCGTCACGCTTGTCTCTTGTGACATCACTAGATTCTCTTCCACTCTTTTTCGTATTCCTTCAGGGAGTTCCTCCCTCAGATTATTGTCTGTTCAGGGATACATTCGACAGGGTTTTCTCAGTGGATACCTTTTCTCAAATACTTGCTGTGTTATTGGCACAACTGCTGGTGTCAAACATGGCAGAGTCTCCGACTTCCAACATATAGGAGGCAGGGTAGCAGGATTTCCTGCAGAGGCATGCAGCTGCTCCTGCACATATTGTCGGGGGACATAGACTGTATTTATTAGTACTACTACCCTTAACATTCTGGATGGCAGTGAAGGACCTCAGTCTGGTTCTATACGATCCCACTAGGACACCATGTGTCACAGATGGCTTAAAGAACACTCCAACTCCTAGAGAAAGTTCAAGGTTTTTAATTGTTTTATTTGGCAGAACACTAGGCCGTCCCACACTCTTGCATTTTCCACCTTAATCCAGACATCCCTATTCCCTGGTTTAGCATATCTCTAAATTGCTATTAGTGGGGGCCTAAGGCAATAGACTTCTCTAACTAACTCCTTCTGGGACTTCATAAACACGCCCTCTACTTCACTGTCTCCTTCCTTCCACGATATTCCTTTCCCTCTCTGACTATTTCTCTCTCCTTACTTCTCTCCTGGATCCAACTCCACCCAACTTCACTCCCTCTTCCACCTAAATCTTTGTCCTCTGTCTCTCTGATGTGTCTTTCTCCTTGCCTCCCCCTTTTGATGTTAAACTTACTCCCCCATGCTACTACTCCCTCCTCTGCACTACTATTATTACTTCACTCTACCTTTTACTCAGTCACCATCTTTTCACTCTCACAGGCACTGTCTGCTCCCTTTCTACACTCCCTGTAACCTTCTTACTCACTCACCTTGCACGCACATGCACCTCACAGTACCAAGTGTTCTTACCAATCAACTAATGTTTCCTTTGATAGGCTTCCATCCTCCAGTCCACCATTCTTCCTCCTGTTGCTCTCTTGGTCTGCCACCTCCCCTGCCTCACCTAAACAACTCACAATTTCACTTTTTCCTGTTGCCCCTCTTATTAACCAGCTACTTAGGGTTGGTTATGGCTTCAACCTTGAGGGGCTCCCACCCCAGGTATAGAGAGGTTCCTATCACCTTATGAGAAGGTCAGATTACTGACCATGGCACAACTGACCGAAGTGTTCACCACAACAGAACGTGAGACTCAAAATTGCTGGTTGTGTTTTTTGTGCAATAGCAATTGATGATAAAGACTTTCACTTAGGCAACCATCAAACTATTTCATACCAGTGCCATGTTCAGCTACTCCATAGTGCTGGTTATTTGACTAGGTTTCTCTGAAGCCGTTTTTTCCAAAGTGGTGAAGTCCAGGTTGGGCACAGAAACAGCCAGCATGTGAATTCGATGTATCCAAATATTGGGGTTTGAACCAGTGACAAACTTGTTTTTTTGAAGGGACAGATGTTTCAATTTTAGGATGAATTTGAATTTTAATCTTTGTGTATTTGACGGCCTCTTCATTTTTTTATACAAATATTGGTTGGCTGTTTGTCTGACTTTATGTAAAAAAAACTCCTCTTGTAAATATACTCCATGTTTTTGAATAAGGTGTGCCTTTCATCTTTATGAATGTATGTTAATATTATGTGTGTATATTTGTTAGGATATGGACTATAATTTATATTAATTATTTTTCCACCATTATTTTTCTTATTATCTTACCTTTCTTCTTCCCTTAAATGTAGCTTAGAATACTTCAAGATTTGAACCCGTTTTGCAATGTTAGAAACCCATGATCATGGAAGCATGTAACATTTACTGTTATGTGGTGTGATGATTTTGGACACCATTGTCTGAGGCATTAGGAATATTGCTCCAAGGTACTGTTTGAAAATATTATCCAACTGGAACACTGTTTTGTTGTTACATTATTTAGCCCAAGATCCTAGTTTAAGTACTAATACCCTCATGTTAATATAGTCACACATTGGAGATGAAATTCCAGCGATGCTACCAGGTGGCATTGTGGAGTGTGTGTGACTTGGCTAAAATGGACTATCCGACTTTCACATTTCAGGTGAAAGGTTTTCAAACCTTTTTAAACACACCATAACTAACTGGCATTTGAAGCAAGTCCACTGTGACAAATCCGTGGATGCTGTCCCTGCTCCTCTAGGGATAGACCTTTCCCATGGGGTCAGGGTGGTGCGCCCACAGTACAACAGTCCCCCTGGGGTGGTACACAGGGGGAGGACCACATGGGAGAGGAAATCCCTTATGGGATTAGGGACGACCATCCTATGAGAATGCGGTATCCCCACCAATCCTCAGACCCTAAACCCCCTTCCTACAACTCTACGAACAACCTCTACTCTTATAGGCTCATGGGTTGTGGTTACCCTACCATCCCCCTAGAAAGTACTGGGACGAGGAAGAACCGGAATTACCCAAGTGAAGATCTATTTGCCAGTACTGTGATGAAGAAAATCCCCAATGACTCATAAGGGATTCATTAGATCAGTACTCTAACAAGGGAGAAGTGCGGAAGCATGTAGATTACCCATGAGAACGACACTGAACCGTCTAGTGGTTACCGACTTCCTATTGGTCCAGCAGCAGTAGAAATAGAGGAGGGAAACCAGGAAGTGTTGTCAAATCTTCTCTCGAGGAGCCTGGAAGAGGGAAGCTGTACTGCCAGAGAAGAAGGGGTTGTGGACCAGTTTCCATGTCTGGGAGACAGGGAACCTTTGACCGTTGACAAAGTGCCCAGTTCTCCCTGGAGGAACAGCAGTAGAAGTGTTGTCAAATCTTCTCTCTAGGAGCCTGGAAGAGGGAAGCTGTACTGCCAGAGAAGAAGGGGTTGTGGACCAGTTTCCATGTCTGGGAGACAGGGAACCTTTGACCGTTGACAAAGTGCCCAGTTCTCCCTGGAGGAACAGCAGTAAAGGAGATTCCCCCAGAAGGAATGAAGGGTCAACAAACCGTCGGGCTTGGCAGGCAGAGGAGACTGTACGAACCAGAGACCATCTGCAGTCAGCAGGCAAGAGAGAAGAGATCCTGCAGAGAAGTGCTGTCGGAGAAGTGGATCTGGCAACAGTGAAGCAAGGAGCAGAGATGCGGTGCTTCGAGCAGGAAGAGAGCGACCGTAGTCCACAACCTGGTAACTAGGAGTCTCGCTTCCCGGGCAGCCCACAAGGTGTCCCGATGTACCCGCAGCAACAGCAAGCCAAGAGGAATTACGAGAGAGATATGGAGCGCCACCCTAGCAGTGCCCACCGCCAAAGAGAACCCAAACGCTACCAGAGGCTCGAGAGGGTGTCCCTTTGCCCAGAAGATGCAAACTAAAGGCAAAGGTATGCAGGCTGGAAGGAATGGACAGGTGGTCCAGGGAAGCCTGGAAAAGCAGAGGGAGAACCTAATTGGAGGGTTGGCAAGCCGGAAGGACAGAGAACACTGCGGGCTAAAACCCTGAGAGAAATACTGACAAATAGAGGGTCAGATACCATAAACATGAGAAAATCAACAAGAGAAAATCTAGCTTGGCAGGAGAGTGAACCAAGCTGTCAAAGAACTGTACTGCGTGTCTGGGCTCGCACCCATATTAGAGTCCAAGAATAAAGTGAATTTAATTTATAGTACAGGGTCTGGGACCCACCAGAAAGACTCTTAGAAAATGTTATAATCCCTTGGATAGTACTTGGAAGGAGAGTGAACCAGACCTACCCAGGAAATAAACAAGGAACCAGGTTTCAACAGGAAGCAGACTATCTGTGAAAGTTTGGGAAGCCAGGGCTAAGGAGGCAATTTCCATGGCAGAGTAAATATTGTTTTTCTGCAGTCAACTTAGCGTAGAAGTGGAACAGGCAGGAATTCAGGGGAAAGGTGTAATTCCCCAGATATTCGAACATGGTGTCTTTGGAAGAGAACATTTATCTTTTAGGACCACTGACATTTGTAACTTTCCTTTGATGAAGTAGTTTCATGATCACCTTTTGAGAAGAGAACACCCTTGCACTTTAGATTTAGCTTGTTAGTATTGGAATTAGGGGTTTTGGACACGACTGCAACTAACGTTTTATTTGACATCCTGACAGTTTCACTAGATTTCTTTCGGGCAGGGGGCACACACAGCCACACACACAGCCACACACAGCCACACACACAGCCACACACACACACAGCCACACACGACGAGGCCCAACCCTTGCTGTATATGCTCACATTAATACTGCAATGACTTCTTGCTTTGGCACATGCAGAGCATGGGACTGGCGGGTGACCGGCACAGTTGGAAGAACGTGGACCATGATGTAGATAAATTAGGAGTGTTTGATAAAGGAGCTCTCATGGCAAAAATCGGACAGTGAATCAGCATTTATTTCGCCGCTGGTAAACCCAAGTGATTTCCATCTCAATATAGCATACTATGCCAAAAGCAAGGTCACAGGGGGTTCCATTACATGCAGCTCCTTTGAGATCTCTTTGCTCTTTTGGAGTAGGTTGGAAAGGTTTCCCAGTCTATTTAGCGGGTGCATTACCATATCATCTTGTCATTGGGGCCTCTAGAGTCTGGTGGCCGTGCTCGCCTGCTTGTGCTAGTCACTTGTGCTAGTGTAGGAGACTTGAGGCCGGCCTACCCTATTGTGCATCTTGGGCATTGAATTAGACTTTGTTCAGGGTGAATGCCGTCTGTGTATAGGCAAGGTTATGATTTCAGCTATAACATTGCAATTTGCTTAAGATCCAAGAAGGTGATCGGACATCAGTACTTTTGGGGCTTCTGAATTTTGCTTTGAGAATCATGGGAATCTGTTAGCGCAAGGCCTGTCGAATCACAAGTGTGTATTATTCAAGTGAGAATTATTATTTAAATGGATAATATTGATATGCTCACTTTTTAACTATATGTTCGATCTGTATGATTATACTCATGACTTTTTGTATATATAAAAAGACAATGAAAGAACATGTGTATTATTGCGACAGAATCAGGATAATTAATATTTGTGCAAAGATTTGGCTGTGGATAAAAAATTGCAGGGGGCGCAAAGTAAGGAGTGGAACATAGCACAATGTGGGAGACATGTGGTTAAGGGGTAAAACAGAGTTTGGGTGGAGACTCCTCCATTTCAAAACAAAAAGATGACGATGTGGGTTTGCGTACGTCAGTAATGTGCAGGTTGAGACGTCACCCTTTGAGGTGTATGGCCACGCAATGTCGGACTTAAAGTGAACAGGGCTTGCACTGTTCAAAGAAGTAAAAGATCCACACATTTGCATATTATTTATTTGGGCTTTGAACAGTCTGGCCACAGCCCACCGTGTACACTGCACACCGAACACAACAGGCAGCATAGGTGGCAGGGCAATCAAGGGGAATGCGTGGCGTATGCAACACTGGCCACAAAAATGCCAGGAGTCCGGCCTTACCAGTGACCTCACGTTCTTAGCCTTAGAATGGCTTCTCGTTGTAGCAGTACAGGTCCGGGAGGAACATTTCCGAGAAAGGAATGTTTTCTTTTGGTCAAACAGCATGTGGGTGACCAACGCTATGAAGAATCAAAGCACTACATAAAGATCTGAACATTTATTATTAATGTTTCGGTCCTGGTTCTGGCTTGCAGCTAAATAAATAAGTTACTTTTCCAAAGAACTATCTGATGGTTGGCGATCAGCTTTGCTGCAATTAATATTTGCTTCATTGGCCCCAAGACGAAAGGGGCTTACAAAATAGTCTACAAATTTACTTGGTTATTTTGACGGGCTGCTTGGCTCAGACCCCTTCATGCTGTAGCAGATTAGCTATACACATTGAGGACAGCGAGGCAGTCTGTGAAGATCAAGGTGGCCCATATGAGGAGTTGCACTCACAAAGGGCGGAGATTCTTTCAGATTGCTCTTCTCTCGAATTTGTTTTTCACAATTATTAATGTTGGTGTTGAATACGAGTCTATGTCAGGAGACATTTTGTTTTAAATGATTGATTGAATTCCTATTGATAAAATGAACCCACACTCTTGAACTTTTCTTTTACTTTTTACAATGTTTTTTATGTTTTGTATGTCCTAAAAATGAGTCATTACAAATGTATTACATCTATATTGTTCTACCTGTCCTGAAGACGGCTACACCAGCAAAGACAGACACTTGGTGATCATGTCTGATCTCTTATTTTGCCTATAGCCGAAACATATGTCGACCATCACTACAGTTTGAGTTTTTCCAAATAGCTTTTCCTTGACAGTGTTGTCTTACGAACAGTATTGCTCTGCATTTGTGCATGAAAAGAACCTTATCATGCAAAAGCACATATGCATGAACTAACCCCACTCTTTGCAATAACGTTACAAATGTTTTTAGATAATATGTTGTACTGAGGTCAGCATAGTCAATTTGTTGAAACTACTGTGTTAGACTTTTTTAGGGTCTTTTAAAAAAAAATGTAATTAGGTGTTTATAGAAGATTCAATATAATGAAATACGTTTTTTTACATTGTGGTTGTAAGAGTTGTGGTTCAAGATTTTGGATCCCACACTGGTTGTTGGGATTTGGGCTTGTGGACAATTGTCCCTTTTAATATAGTTAGTTTTTAACCTTTTTTTGTAGTTATGACATTGACTCATGAATGTACACAGACCTTAGAATTACGAAGTTAAGAGACTGGGTAATTGCCTTCCTTGTGCTTTTTCTTCATATTTTCTCTGACCCCAGAAGCCTCTCCCCTAAAAAATAGGGTCTCCCAATTTCTTTATATCCATATGAGAGAGTTCAATGTCAAAGGTGAAATAAAAAGAAACCTGCAAAAATATACAAAACTGCAATAAACACTACAAAGAACAAGCCTAAACTCTAACTCATCTACCATTTGATTACACTTGTGTAGTACACTGAAGACACAGGCCACAATGTGTGCACTCACTGCTCAGCAACGGCAAACAGTAATGCACTCTCGGCAAGTACAACACAGTGTGCTTTGTGCATGTGGAGAACGGCCACTTCTGCCAATGGAGGAATGTAAGGTTATTTCCGACAGGTAGCTTGCAACCTGACATTTTCATATTGGTAAAAACAATAGTAATTATCACTGGATGTATTGGAGGAATTGCCTGGTTTTCTGGTAGGCAGATTTAGACAGGAGTGTGAAGGAAATGGGAATCCTGCATAACAGTGCAGCATGAAGCGACAAATGTAAAGCGCAATATTTGGCATTTTCATAGCTTCTTGGCACTGATGGCTACCAAAGAGGCGGGGGGGGGGGGTTGGTTCACCAGGGGTGTGTTGTCTGCAGCAAAGATCAAATGCTTCATCTTTAACTGCAAGGTAAACACAAATCAATTGCCTTTTTGTTCTCCTTCAAGACTTTCATATAGACATATATCCACAAAAATGGCGGTTTTACTCTAGGATGTAAATGCACATCCAAAATTGTGGGGACAGAAGAGCAATCTATGTGTCCCCCAGTCCCACTGTCAGTGACCAAAAGGCTTTTGTTTGCTGGAGCAGACTTGGCCAACGGGTCGGGTAAGCAGCAAAAGCATTGAAAGCATTAAGCATGGAACTCCGAGCTGTTGATGGAAGACCTTTCACAATGGACAACAATTTGGACTGTCTGAAGGCGGCTTTACCACAAATCGAAACCATACACATGAATAGAAATTAACCCACTTTCAGATTAACTCTTCAGGAGAAAACGGTTTATGGGTGGGTGGCTGCATTTCAGTTATTCGAACCCAGGGGACCCAGGTTGTAATGGCATCATGCCAATCTGACCAAATGGTGTGATCTTGGACAAATCACCTCAGCCCCCGCACCTTATGTTCCAATATCCATAGAAGCTTATACTTGAGTTGCAGAAGCATGAACTATCAATTCCTACGGTACTCTTGCATTTGCAAACAGAAGGAATCTCAGAAAGAGGAAGAAGGTGACAACCTTATGCAGCCATCTTCATAAACGCTTTGAATTGCTGGATTTGGCCAGCCTGATAATCTGAAGGAGGAAGGGGATGCCAAGTAAAACTATTCGAGTGGTCAGTAAACACAGTGGCAGCTTCATTTGGGATCTCAGGCCTATCACGCGGTAACATCGAATTGAAGCAAATCACGGTGCGCGTTAACATGTGTTAGGAAAGATTTCATAATTGTATGTAATTTTCCCTCCATGTGTCAACCCCCAAACTTTTTGCTGCTATTTAAACACCATTGACTGACTTTGCCAGAGAGGCACAGCCTTCAGTTGCACTCCTCTGGGATTTCGCTCACCTTTCATGGGGAAACTGACATGCACTTAAGACAGTCAGTACTGGGAGACTCTGTTTCCCTTAGTCCTTTGCTCATGTTGCAACTTTTGTGCAACATGTAACAAGTGTGCAATGTATTTTACCATACAGCACACTTGGGTCTATGGTCATTTCCAAAGGCCCTAGATACTCTCGATGGACTTTTTATGAACTGTGCAGATGTGTCATGGACAGGGCTGGTGGTAGCTATTGTTTCACATTATTTTTAACCCTTTCCTGCCATGTTAACCGCGTTAACCGCGTTTGGCACGAATAGGTGACCTGGCTCCAAATTGGCCATGCCACGAGGTTCTTTGTCCTGTCCTTTTGGCCATCTTGCCCCTTCACCTTCCCCAGGTCAAGTCGACCCGAGCTAGTCCTTATTTGGTCATGCACTTTCCCGCGAATCCCAATGCTTTTGCGGGCTTCTGCATGCCTGGTGTGTGTGCCTCCAGGATGCGGGCTGGGATGTCTGGTCCCAATACACATCCTGGGTGCCAGAGAGTCTGGAGTGTCCCGATTGCCTGAGACCACCATGGTCTGTGATTGGTCCATGTATGGAGTGTGTTTTGTGAGAAAATCTCCCATTGGGTCCTCTCTGTTTTGGCACGAAGGGAACTTTGGATAAGAGGAGGCTGAAAACACCATTACCATGTCGATCTCCTGAGTTCTCACTGAACAAAGGATAGGATCCAAGTATCCTGCAACTACGAAGCCGAGTCGAGGAACTGCTGGTGACCCACTGGAAGGTTTGGCACCCTGAGCCCGCTGTCGTTCTGTGGCACCCCTCTGCATCTGGTCGTCCTAGAAGGTCTGCGAAGGTGCTTCGACCTATTGGAATAGTGGGATCAACTATTCTCGGCACCTTCACCAAAATCTGCAAGTAAGCTTTCTCGGAAGTGTCCCTGGGCCAACCAGTGGGCTGACCAGTTTACGCAGGAGCTTTGCTCTGTCTCCGCCGCCGTTTCGAGGAGGCCCTCAAAACTTGGTATACTGCTAGCTTTGTCCACGGCACCCTCACACCGAATTTCGTACACTTGGCATTCACAGGTCTGAAGTGAGAGGAGGGCGCCCGGACCAAAGTAAACGTGGTTACTGTGTTGCCCTGCTGTGGCAACGTCCTTTGCAAGTCCACTGCATTTGTGACCCTCTTTCCCGTGAAGCCTGCTGCAGTGAAACTGGGGCGATTCATCCACCCAGAGTGGAGAAATTGCCACTGTCCCATTTGGGAATCCTCGCTGGATCTCAGGAACTAAAAGGTCCCGAGACATCCTTTTTGCCGCATTCGAACCTGCAACCGAATTGGACTAACCTGCCGAAGTTTGGGTGTCCTTGCATCAGTGGGACCGGTGAGTAATCAATACCCCAACCTCTGGCCCCTAGCACAAGAGCCCATTTTTATGCATCAGTGGCCCCTGGGGGCCTCTCTCCTGTCACTGCTATTGTGAAATCGCAACTCCATCCCGAACTCTCGAACTGCCTCTGCCTTCAAGTGGCGGTCCTTTTTGAATAGTGTGAACTTATTCTTCATCACGTTATCCACCTTCCCGAGCTGCTAGAGACTCCTGAAGAGACCCCGTTTTGGCCATTGGAACAACCGCGTGCGCTGGTACTACATGTACTATTGAGCACAAGACTCCCCTCTTCTTAGGGCTTGGACTGCTTCTTAGGTGAATAACTGATGTTGAACTGGGCCTAAAGATTAACTGCACTGCCTATTTCCCTCCCATCTAGGTGTCGACATATTTCGTGCAGTCACCCTTTTAGACCTCCCTGGTCTTGTATATATATTGTATTGAGTGTGATGTATTGGTTTACTTAGTGTTACTGTGATTCTTTGCTATGGTCTATGTAACAAAGTCCTTGTAATAAATGTAACACTTGTCTGGAGTCATTTGTAAGTGTCCTTGCTCAGTGTGCTTATTGAGGTTCTTCAGTCACCCTCACCCCTCCGGAGACTTAGTCTTGTCTGCCTGCATAGCTACCCTGATTGGTCTGGCTTGTCCAGAGGTTACCCTGTTCCAAGAAACTAGGTTGGCCTTCTGAACCTCTGCCCCTCCTGGTCAGAGTTTAGAAATCCTTCTTAACAACATGCAAGCCTTAGCCATCTAATACTGCGACAGTCCGTGTCCCCTCCCGTTGTCATGCCTAGGCAGATGCCCCAGCAGACCTAACCCGTTTTTTATTTTCCATATTAATTAGAAATCCAACTGGAAATCAACACAGGAAATGAAATCAATTTGTGGAGAAGGTATACCGCTTTCCTTCTCTCATTAGTGTCCATTGCAGAAGGAGATGGTGCAGAAGCTGATGGTCATTAAGATCATTATTGTGGTATTTATTGAGCACAGGCCCAGCTTTGAGAAGCAACGGAGTGCTTTACAGAGGTAACAGAACAGATAACAACGTTCAAACGTACAACATGGATTGCACTTAACTTGGCGGTCCTTTTAAGTAAACCGCTGAAACAGCGAGAAATCCAATATTTTCTGATGTGAATAACACAGTGGAAAGTGCACTTAATCACACAAGAATGACTGACATGGGAATTATACTGGTAGGAGGACGAGGCGCCAGCTAAACCTCACTATACGGCATACGCCATCTCAGCGTAGCGAGGTCACGAACACCTTCGGCATCCACAGTATTTGCAGACAGGGTTCAAAATGTGCATTTTATTTGCACTTATTTTAAAGCACAGAAAAGCTACGACAAGATAAATATAAGAGGCCATATGTGCCTGTGGGCAAAGCCCAGGACTGGGTGCCTTATAATGAGGTAGATTATGTGTTGAGTGATATGGTAGGCAGGTGATGAGTGGGTGGGCTTTGGACATGAGAAAAAAAAGTTTGTACTGGCATACAAACAGTACACGAGGATGGACTGTTTGGGGGGGTACTGCGGTTCGGGTACTAGTCAGCCGAGGTGTTCCTTTAAAAGGAAAGTAGATGCCTTTTCAGGGCAGTCTGGAACCTGGTTACATGCGTGTACTTCCACTCTGCTGTACCTTCACCCTGCTGTACCTTCACCCTGCTATACCTTCACCCTGCTATACCTTCACCCTGCTAGACAGTTCGAATATTCTGGGTCAAGATGCACGCTTAAAAAAGGAAGGATTTGTCCCTTCACTGAACAACAGGGCAGCAAAACATGCCAAGTAGCTGCTTTGCAGACCCCACCCACCCCCACTCATAACGTGTAGATTCCGTGTAATGGATTTTCTGCAAATCTTGATTTGAAGGGATTGGGAAGGCGAGTTGGAGTTTTCTACAATCCTGGAGATCATTGGGTTAATTAGAACAATGGAGAAGACGATGGCGCTACTTCGGTTTAAAGCAAAATTCCAAGTGTATTAGACGTGAGCACACAGACACACACGCTTTGACAGCTGATACAACACATTACCTTTGACCTTGATGAAATCACTGGAAATGATGGAATAACATTTGACCTTGAAGACACCAGATAATGGAACATCCTTCGGATAACAATCAACTTAGAATGTAAATTACCAAAGATAACAAAAAGCCTTTCGATAACTACCAAATAATATTTAGGTGTTTACATGAGACATCCACCCCAGTCAATATATGCCAAGGACACTGCTGTCATTCAACTACAGCCTCACATCTCCATTTATCAAGCACAGGCTCGAGAAGTGCTGAAATGCTATGTACAACCTCGAATGCCCAGGTAATGCTATCCTATGCCAGGTACAACTCCATATGCCTAGGTACTTGGATTGTATGCCTCGTATTAAATAACATGCCATGGTACTTCAATTGTGTGCTATATGCAGCTGCAAATACCAATGTGATACCTCAGCCTGTGATATGATAGGTTATTTATGACACGCTTAATACCCAGAGGTTTCTAAGCGCAGACCTGGGGATCGAACCTGTGGTGCTCAGTGTCGTCCTGCCTCCCGCCCGTGCCAAGTATAGATTCATATGTTAGGTACAGTCCTATTTTCACAAACAGCCCAACTGTCATTTTACCAGGATCTGCTATCATATGCTACTGACTTGTATGCCCAGGTATTCCATTCTTATGCCACAGAACCTTGCTTGCCAATTATAATCAGCGTATGTTAGAAACAGCTTCACAATGCTAGACAGTGCTAGTCTACGCCTAGTACATCCTTGTTTCCCAAAATGCTGCCACCTGAAGCCAAGCATAAAACGTTGTATTTCAGGGTTATCCAAGCATAAAACGTTGTATTTCAGGGTTATCCTTAAAATGCCAGATCTGCTTCACATGCCGGGATCTACCATCTTATGCCAAGTACAGCCTCATAAAGCAAAATGCATTCCCTTTTGTCAAGGTGCAGACTTGCGTGCCACCTCAGCCCCCATCTCTGTCATAGATTTCCTTGAAAGGGGTATCATTTTAGATTTTATGATTCTTTTGCAACAAGGTTTCATAAAGATCTGTACAATAGCATAATACTAATTCAAAGATACTAAATCACACAACATGAGCAGAGGAAGGTGAAATAAAGGAAGTCTGCAAGGGTGCAGAAGGACGAGTGACAGTGGTGACATGCTTGTTGGAAAGACATTGATTACAAAAAAGAGGGGGTTTCCCTGCCTCAAACCAAACACTAAGGACTGTCAGGGTGTCCGTCAAAAGTAGAACGTGCACCACGCTGTGTCCAAATCTATTTCCGTCCCTTGCACTAAACTAAGGAAAACTGGGCATCTTCTTCATCCAGAGGGAGGCTGTTATTGTTCTGGACACGGCTCCTTTTAAAGTTCAGTTCATGGTATGAAAACACGACAAGTGATACTTTAAACACAGTTCCCAAGAACCAAAGTGGGAGGATTCTCTTCCCCTTGTTCAGGTCTTCAACTCCTGCCAAACTTCATTATTTCCTTCTTTACTCTTGTATGGGTCACTGACTTGCATGCTTTCATTTTGTGGGCCTTGCCCAACTTCAAATGGGTTCAAGACCCTTGTGTATTGCTTTCGCTGGTTCACTACACTTGTTTCACTCAATGTCCAACTGAACAGACCTGGTATACCCTCCTGCCAGGTACGGTTGCAGACATGATATTGTATACAGTTCGTTTCAATCTCTGTTCTTGGTTTTTGCAGGGTCCCAGACCCTGTTATCTCAGCTTTGCCTTTGTATCTATTGGGTCCCAGACCTCTTTACTTTGGCTTTCCAAGGCATACTCTCCTGTCAAGTGTCTACTGATGCGGCATATGTTTATGCGTTTATAGGTCTCTTAGGGTCCTTGACCCGTGTACTATCAGATTTCATTAGCATCGGGTCCCCGACCCTCCTTAGGCTCCCCTTGTTCGATTCACAGCCCTCTCCTGCACACAGGCAGCACCGTACCTGGTTTTTGGGTTCCCGCTGAATGGCGTCCTGCTCAGGCTTTGCTGACTCTCTGTGCAAGCTTCCGATCGTTCTCTCGCTGCTCCCACTGTGGAACATGCCCCTGCTTCAGCAAGTCGGGCTGCGCACCTCCCTCCTGGAGGGAGGCGTTGCAAGTCATTTGCATACTGTTTACCTTTGCTGGCTCATGGGCTGCCGGTTCTTGGCAGTGCCTGTGGAGATGGTGACTTTTCTTCACCATTTTCCCGGTCTTCAGCTTCTTCCAGTGTCTCCCTATCTGCGGCATTCAAACTTGGGTCATGGTACCGCTGGGGCAGGCATGACAACATTTCTTGGTGTCCCTTCACCAGTTCGAAAATCTGAAGCCAGTAACCACTATACTGTTCCTTGTGGTTCTTAAAGTGATCCTCATGCTTCCACGCTTCTCCCTTGTCACAGTCGTTTTCAGCAGTATATCTTTCCACTCCTCCCTATTCTTCCTTGTCTCAGACTTTCTACCCTTGATCTCCCGTGGGTCGATTATGCTCTACATAGTCCCAGTAATTTCTAGGGAAACGGTAGGGTGACAACAGGGAAGGGGTTGTTAAGGTTGTGGGAATGGGGTCTAGGGTCAGGTGATTGGTGGCAATACTGCATTCTCCCTATATGGTCGCCACTGGTCCCACAGGGGGTTTCCTCTCCCATGAGATCCACCCTCCGAGTAACACTCCCAGAGGGACTCTTGGGTAGCAGCCTCACCACCCTAGCCTCACGGGAAGGGGCTACTCCTATGGAAGTAGTGACAATACCCTGCAATTCGTCACAAGCCCAAAGAAACAAAAGGGTCTATACAAAATCTATACCAATAATGTAACCAAATCAAAACTATAAAAACGTTCAATTAAAAATGTTGACAATATTCACTTATTTATTTATTATTATTATTTTAATTGTAACATGTAGTTTATAACAAACTTTTATCACAAATTGTCCCAGCTCTTATTACTTTCATGGCTTTAGCTCAATTATCATTAGTACCTTTCCATCTCGTTTATCTAAAAACCTTCTAACAAAATATTATAGTACTTCGACCCTCCAAAGCAAATTATTCACTTATTTGCAATTTTGATAGTTACTCTCTTCAATGAAGAAAACAAAATTATAGGACTATGGTTGAAGGCCCAACGTCTTACTCTGAATTCTACAGAAGGAGCACATCAATGTTCTCACCAACCCAGAGATTTCAAACTTCCCCTCAACTTTGTTCAAGAAGGATCAATACAAAGAATAGATTTCACATTAGATATACTAATTAGAGATAGAAGCATTTGAAAACTAGTTACATTAGGGAATTGGACAAATAAATGTGATACATTTACATCCTCAATCCGAAACTCCCATCAGTCAGTGGAAGCTTCCAGACTGTCCAGGACAACCAATATTTCCTCGAATATACATCTTCATTTGTGATCTGGACTCGTGTTTAAGATCTCAGTAATATCCCCAGTATTCAGCCAGCGAAAAATGAATGTAAATTCTCCCATCAAGACTGTTTTGGTCAGTAACTGTCATTGGTCCTCATTACGACCCTGGCGGAGAGGGGTTTACGCCAGCGTAATGCATGGCGTACCTCTCCGCCAGATTAGGACTTTCCGTAGCGCCATGGCGATTTTTACGCCCGGATTTTCCGGGCGGAAAAATCCATGGCGCTACGGGTCCCCTCGTTAATTACGCCACCGTATTCTACGGTGGCGTAATTAACGCCTTCCCCACTCCCATTATACACTATGGGGCAAAAATGGGAATGGGGAAGGGTAAATGGGGATTGGGGACTTACCGCCCCGCCAAGGTCGGAATGGGGCGGTAAGTCCGCCAACCCCCATGGCGGAGTTGGCAGCTCTGCGCCATGGTCCATGGTGCAAATTGCACCATGGACCTCCGCCAGGGTCGTAATGAGGGCCATTGTGTTTCGTTTCCTTTATGCTTCCCCATTCTTATATCAGTCACCTAGCTTTCCTCTTGGCTGTTCGTGATGAAGTCATTCACAAAGTAATTGGAGCTATCCTTGGAATTATTTATAAATAGCCAACCAGATAAGCACTATAATATTCAAATATGCATTGTTGTAACCATAAATAATACGGATCACTGCTAGGAAGGTCGGGGTGACTTAACGGTTCCTTTAATGGGTTGATGGGAACTATATAGTTACTACATTACATGTGCTCAAGCTTATAGATGCCTGCCAAGATTCATGCCTTTTCAGCAAAGTGCCAAATTGATGCATGTGTTCAGATGTGTACATCAAAAATTAAAGTTCAGCAGAATGTGCCATGGCCAGCTCCCCTTTTTCTGTGTTCTTACTCATAATACGCAAATGCAAATATTTTTGTTCTTTCAATTCTGTTAGGTTTAGCCAGAACCCAAATGTTATCAAATAGGGTGATGGGGAGGTAAGCCACCAGAACATGTTGTTAAGTCATGCAGGCTCCACCCACCAGTGAAAGAGCAGGATGTCTCACTTCCCTAATGAGAAAGGTCCTTCATGCATCAAGTGATGGAGAATTAGCAGTGTTCAATCCTCCCCCGACTCTCCACTTTCCAACCACAGTGAATCCAACTCTTCCTAATGATGCAGTGAGGGTGGGACGAGGCATTCTAATGCCTTGTACTCCCCTGGGCCTTCATCTCGAGAAACATGGAGGCTACCAAAGCAGGACAGATGGAGGCTTGTGGGAAATAAACTGCAGATCATAAACAAAGCTCTTTGCTTCGGCCAATAATAATATTGCGTGTGCCAGGATGTCCAGGGAGGACCTAGGGAGAAAGGTAAAAGATACAAGACTGCACATTGAGGAGCAAATGGGTTATGCACACAGGAGCGATGAGGTCGAAGTCCACAATAAGTCTTCTTGCTTGATAATGTGGGATTTCTTTTTTTATAGGCCTTTGAGTGAAGGACTGCACTTCAATGAGAGGGAATGGAAGGGGGAGGGTTTTGCATGTTGGGGTTGGTGCACTGGTGGATTATGGGTAGCTAGATGGGTAGGTCGTTTGTGATGAAAGGTAGATGGTTTGAGGCATGTACAGGGGGTACCCGACGTGCCTTACTGGTATATACTAGTTTGTGAAGTTGGTTTTGTTGAAGACCACCTTTTGAGGGGGAGGGGGAAATGGGAGACTCTCAGGCGACTTTGTAGGAGGCTGATCCAATGGCAAAGTTTGTTCATCACTAGGGTGTTCTGCTTGTGCTCTGCGAACATGCTGAGGTGGAGTTTCAGCTCTTGCTAATGTTAAGCAGGTAAAAATCTGGCAGAGGTGCTGGTGGAGGTAATGAAGGAAATTCGTTTCACGAAGTTTCCAAAAAAGACTACAATGTGTAACTAAGACTTTTGTGTCAATCAAAAACATACGTAGGCACCATACCACTACCCAAACATGCCCCAATGTTCCCTAAACTAAACATAGCAGCCAGGGTAAAAAAGAAAACACCATTCAAAAGGTATGCACGGGTAGTATAGCTCGTCTTGGAAGCATGATGACACAGAGCAACACAGGTTCGATTCCCGGGTCTGCGCTTAGAAACCTCTTTGGTATTAAGCACCATTATAAATAACCAATCACAATTGCATTAGACACAGTGGACCCGTGTGCCCAGAGCTTTAATGCCAACCTACCTAACTGGACCATACAGTGATGTTTCAAACATTATTTAATCCCCCTATGCCAGTTTTCCTCAATTAAGAACTGGAAGAACCAGTTTAAATAACATTAAGTGCTAAATAAAAACATGGACGTAAGTCTGCTTTGGTTTTCACTCTTGAAAGATTTCTCCATTAAGATAACATATATGAGCTTTGGGCACCAAAGAGGCCTTCACTTGCATACAAGGGCACAACACATACCTATCCAACTATGTTGAGAGTGTCTCAACAAAAGGAGCTTAAGGCCTCTTTGGGAAGGCTACAGAGCCGAGGCAGCTGGTGAAATTTCAAAGTGGAGGGGCATACATGGCTTCACTCAATTGTCTCAAGCGAGCCATAACTGGGTTTATTTATTTTTTATGTATTCGTAACATTTTTGTAACTCCCAAACATAAGGGCATCTCGGCTTTTGGTACAATAGCAGAAACAGAGAATAAGCAGATACAGGGAATAATCATGATTAAGCAGTTGAACAATATGTGTTAAATCATATTTATCAAACAACCAAGGTTTTATTAGTATAACAAGGTGTTGGGAATTGGTATATCACGCTTTGCCTCTTGCACTGTTAGTAAACATATTTTTGCTACAATAATAATTGTCAAGCTGGTTGGCCCGAGAGGACCGCGTACCTGCAGTCTTGGTGGTTGGTCTCGCAGAGGTCGCCAGTCTGGAGTCCGGGAACTGATGAACTAGTGGCACGAGGAACCAGCCTCTCCACCACCCAAAAGAGGAACTGGGTGGAGGATGGACCAACTCCCAATGTCACGAAAGGCACTCTCCAGATAAGCGGGACAAGAGGATTGTTTAAATACAGACGGATGGAACCATAGTCCAGGTGGAGCTTGTTGTCGAGACCATGAATCTTCCAAGAACCTCTGTGCTGCGACAGTTGGTAGATAGACCAGTGTGGCAGAAAGGGTATTCGCAGTAGGCAAAAGGAGCTTGGCTGGTGCTGATGGTTCCAATGGTACACAGGATAAAGTTCGGAGTCAGGCAAGACAGGAAAGAGGGAGGTCAGATGGAGCTTGCTGTCTGGCCAAATAAAGAACTGTCTAAACGTGCCCAGGATGGAACAGGAGAGTGCAGGCTAGCATAGGGTATGACCCAGATACACAGTTGGTGGTAGATGACCCAGGACAGGGCTCAGGTAAGGGCTGGTGGAAGGCTGGCCCAGGACAGGACCCAGGTAAAGGCTGGTGGCAGACTGGCCCAGGACAGGACCCAGGTAAGTGCTGGTGGCAGGCTGGCCCAGGACAAGACCCAGGTAAGAGCTGGAGGCAGGCTGGCCCAGGACAGGACCCAGGTAAGAGCTGGAGGCAGGCTGGCCCAGGACAGGACCCAGGTAAGGGCTGGAGGCAGGCTGGCCCAGGACAGGACCCAGGTAAGTGCTGGAGGCAGGAACAACGAGGCGAGCAAAGCGAACCGCGTTGAGACGCGACCCGCTTCGACTCGCGGCCTCTTTTATGGGCCGCCGGCGCCCGAGAGGCCTGGAACGCAAGCCGTTCCGTTTCCGGGCGCCGGCGAACCCACAACGAGGCCTGGAAGGCAAGCCCTTCCAAGGAGGCGAGCCCAGTCCACGGCGCATGCGCGGAACCGAGACAGAGGTCTCCCGCGCATGCGCCGAAGGCCGCCGGCCCCGTAACCAGTCGCTCCCCTCCCGGCGAGTCCCCAGACGCGAACGCGCGGGTAGACTCGCCAGGAGGAAATGGGAGCGGCAGACCCCAGTCTCCCGCGTGACATGACACTATGCCCCCTCCCAGGAAGACCCGGGGCCCCGGGTTTCCAGGGAAATCGTACATAGAACTCACGTATCAGCCGGGGTGCATGCACGTGCTGGCGCGGTTCCCATGTACGATCACAGGCTGGGTACCCCTTCCAATCAACCAAATAGGGAGTACCCCTCTGCGGTAACGGGCATCACAGATCTCGTGTACCTCAAACTCCGGGACGCCCTGCACCAGAACAGAGGCCGGGCGAGGAGAGGTGCGGCCGTAATTATCGACCACATAGGGTTTCAACAGGGACACATGGAAAACGGGATGTACACGCCAAGAAGGGGGTAGTCGAAGACGGAAGGCTACAGAGGACAGCCGCTTGGTGATAACAAATGGCCCCAAATATCGAGGGGCCAGTTTGACGGGCAGGTTGTGAAGGGGCAAGTTCTTTGAGGATAACCACACCTTGTCACCCTCCCGGAAATTCGGTTCTGCACTCCTCTTCCTGTCTGCCTGTCTCTTCATCCGATCCTTGGCTTCACTCAAGATCTTGCGTGCTAGTTCTTGTTGTTTCTGGATGTGCAAGACCAGGCCATCAGCAGAGGGAACAGTACTAGATGGAACTGGTTGAAAAGGCATCAATCGAGGATGTAGACCAGTAGAACAGAAGAATGGACTGACTCCAATGGAAGCATGAACGGTGTTGTTGTAGGACACTTCTGCCAGATCTAACCCATCTTTCCAATTAGACTGTGTGGCATTGGCAAAACAGCGGAGGTACCCTTCCAAAGTCTGATTGGTCCTTTCGGTTAGCCCATTGGTCTGTGGGTGATAGCCTGAGCTTAGAGCCCTATGTATTCCCAGATGACCACACACCTTGCTCCAAAATGATGAAAGGAACTGGGTTCCTCGATCCGATATGATCTTCTCCGGTAGGCCGTGCAACCGGTAAATTTCGTGCAGAAATGCTGAAGCCATTTGAGTAGCTGTAGGGATTTTCTGGAATGGGATGAAATGGGCCAGTTTGGTGAAGTTGTCCACAACCACCATTATACAGGTGTACCCTTCTGATGGAGGCAAATCCACAATGAAATCGGTAGCGATAGTATGCCACGGATAGGGTGCTATTTCAGTAGGCACTAGCAGTCCCAATGGTCGTCTTCTAGGAACCTTCCACAGGGCACAAATTGGACAACTTTCGATGTACTTCTGGACCTCGGTCGCCCAACCAGGCCACCAGAACTGTCGGGATATCAACTCTCGAGTGGCTCTGATCCCGCGATGTCCTCCTATGGGTGAATCATGGAATCCATGTAGAATGCCCCTTCTAACAGCCCCTCTAGGTATGTAGAGTCTTTTCTGAAAAAACAACAGTCCATCTCGTTCTGAAACCAATTGCCGACTAAGAACGGTCGTTCTTTCTGGATCCGACCGAGTGGCTTCCGCGATGGACTTAAGGTGAGGGGACAAGGCCAGCAAAAAATGGCGAGGAGAAATCAGTGGCAGATCTGGACAAGACGTCTCTTCCACGTTTTCCAGGGACCTGGAAAGAGCATCCGCCTTCAAATTGGAGGTTCCCGGGATATAAGTAACATGGAACTCAAACGGAGAGAAGAAGAAGGCCCACCTGGCTTGACGAGGAGTCCGACATTGCAAAGAGCGAAGATATTGCAGATTGCGGTGATCTGTCCGCACCTCCACAGAAAAGCGAGCTCCGAGGAGAAAATGTCTCCATTCCTCGAATGCGGTCTTGATGGCCAACAGTTCCTTTTCAATCACCGCATAGTTTCTTTCGCTGGGACTCAGCTTGCGAGAATAATAGGCCACTGGATGTTCTACTAACGTGGTTGGATCTTTCTGAAGAAGGACTGCTCCTACCGCGAAGCTGGAAGCGTCGGCCTCCACTATGTAGGGCAACTCTTCCTGGGGATGGCGCAGGATCGGGGCAGCCATAAAAGCCGACTTCAAGACGTCGAAAGCCTGAGAAGCCACGGAATCCCATTCGAAAGAGATCTTGCTGCTGGTTAGCCTGGTGAGAGGCGCCGAGATCTGCGAGAACTGTGGAATAAAGCACCTGTAAAAGTTTGCGAATCCCAAAAAGCGTTGGAGAGCCTTGATATCGTGTGGATGTTTCCATTCTTGTATGGCTCGCACCTTCTTGGGATCCATCCCAATACCTTCCTGATTGATAACAAATCCCAAAAACTCAATGCTGGGTTGGTGAAAGCTACATTTCTCTGCTTTGGCAAATAGGTTATTGATGGACAGCCGACGAAGGACCTCACGAACGTGTTCCACATGCTCGTCTAAGGATTTAGAAAAAATCAGTATGTCGTCCAGGTAAACCCAGACGGATAATCCTAGCAGATCACCAAAGATGTAGTCCATAAATCGTTGAAAAACAGCGGGGGCATTACATAAGCCGAAAGGCATAACCCTGTACTCAAAATGCCCAAAAGGTGTCTTGAAAGCTGTCTTCCACTCGTCCCCACTCCTGATGCGCACCAAATGATAAGCTCCGCGTAGGTCCAATTTGGAGAAGATTCGCGCAGTGTGCAGGGTTTCTAGGATACTGCGAATTAAAGGTAAAGGATACCGGTCTTTGGCTGTTATGTCGTTCAACTGCCGGTAGTCGACACAGGGTCTCAATGTACCTTCTTTCTTCTTTACAAAAAACAGGGGAAATCCTGCGGGTGATTTTGACGGCACAATGTACCCCTTTCTTAGACTCTCTGACAAATACTCCTGAAGAACTTGCTTCTCGTCACGTGTTAGGGCATATATTTTCCCATGGGGAATGACGTGGTTCGGCAGCAGTTCTATGGAGCAATCAAAGGAACGGTGTGGAGGAAGGGGTATGTCGCCAGGTTCAGAGAATACCTGTTTAAATTCGGAATATTCCTGTGGGACCAGAGACGTGGAACATAGATGGACCCCACTGCAGTCTGTTTCTAGAGAGGTCGAAACGGCCATGGTGGGAACTGGTAGCTTGCATTCTTGAGCACACACTGCGGATGAAAAGGTCAAGGTCTGGGTTCTCCAGTCTATCAAAGGATTGTGGTATTGCAACCAAGGTAATCCCAAGACCACTTTGTAGGTCGGTGACCTAATAACATCCAAGGCAAGTTCTTCATAATGGTCAGCAATCAGAAGAGCCAGTCCAACTGTGAACCGACTAACGGGTCCAGAAGACAAGGGAGTACCATCAATAAGCTCCACAGACAGAGGTGTGTGTCTGGAAATGAGTGGTATCTTATGTCTGGAGACGAACGTTTCGTCAATGTAATTGCCAGAAGCCCCACTGTCCAATAGACCGAATACTTCCAGGTTCTTGTCTGGTAACTTAATTTGGACCTTCAGGGTCTGTAGCACCGCTGGTTGCATGGGCAGACGAATAGAACATATAACAGAAGGGTCTGAGGAAGGGATAGGACCTGTCGTTGCCCTTCCAGTATACGACAGGTCTCTTAGTTTCCCGACTTCTTCTTCTGCGGACGCAAAGGGCACGTACCCAAATAATGCCCAGCTGCTCCACAGTAAAGACACAAACGCAAAGACCTCCTTCGTTTCTTCTCTTCTTCCGTCAAAGGTCCTCTCATGGCTCCTACTTGCATGGGCTCAGGTCCGGATTCGGTCGACCCGAACGAACCTGCGGGTGAGCTGGTCGTCCTGGGACTGCTTCTGTCAAGCCGACGTCTCTCAGCCTTTCGTTCGGCTAACCTTTGGTCAATACGGAGTACCTGATCAATCAAGAGTTGAAGGCTCTCTGGTTCAGGGATGTGGAGTAACTCATCCTTGTACTCCTCTCTCAGGCCTCGACGAAACAGTGTCTTCTGTGTAATTTCGGGCCACTGGGAGTCGGTAGCCAAAAGTCGGAAGCGGCTGATGTAGGTGATGATGTCAGTGCTTCCCTGTTTGTAGTCCATCAATTGATTCTGTGCAACGGAGGCCAGGTTCGGCGTCTGGAACACCTCAAGGAAGGCCTTTTCAAAGGCAGCAAAGTCATTCAAAATAGGACTGTTCGTAACCACAAACGGAGTTGCCCAAGCTAATGCGTTCCCAGTTAGGTTCCCCAAGATGTACCCAATCTTGGCCCTATCGTTGTTGAAGTAGGTAGACCTGAAGAGAAAATGTATCCGGCAGTGGTTACAAAACTCTGCCACCCGTCTAGGGTCTCCGTCGAATTTGATGGGTGTTGTATGAGCCAATGACCCCTCTACTTGAGAGGTACTGGGTGCTTCTTGCGTTATCATTTGACGTAAAGTTTGATTCTCCTGACGCAGGGCGGTCATCTCGGCCCTGAGCGCTAGCAACTCGTTCCTCATGTCTTGCGAATCATCCATCTCCGAATCAGAAGGCAGGCGTCTCAATCTGTCAAGCTGGTTGGCCCGAGAGGACCGCGTACCTGCAGTCTTGGTGGTTGGTCTCGCAGAGGTCGCCAGTCTGGAGTCCGGGAACTGATGAACTAGTGGCACGAGGAACCAGCCTCTCCACCACCCAAAAGAGGAACTGGGTGGAGGATGGACCAACTCCCAATGTCACGAAAGGCACTCTCCAGATAAGCGGGACAAGAGGATTGTTTAAATACAGACGGATGGAACCATAGTCCAGGTGGAGCTTGTTGTCGAGACCATGAATCTTCCAAGAACCTCTGTGCTGCGACAGTTGGTAGATAGACCAGTGTGGCAGAAAGGGTATTCGCAGTAGGCAAAAGGAGCTTGGCTGGTGCTGATGGTTGCAATGGTACACAGGATAAAGTTCGGAGTCAGGCAAGACAGGAAAGAGGGAGGTCAGATGGAGCTTGCTGTCTGGCCAAATAAAGAACTGTCTAAACGTGCCCAGGATGGAACAGGAGAGTGCAGGCTAGCATAGGGTATGACCCATATACACAGTTGGTGGTAGATGACCCAGGACAGGGCTCAGGTAAGGGCTGGTGGAAGGCTGGCCCAGGACAGGACCCAGGTAAAGGCTGGTGGCAGACTGGCCCAGGACAGGACCCAGGTAAGTGCTGGTGGCAGGCTGGCCCAGGACAAGACCCAGGTAAGAGCTGGAGGCAGGCTGGCCCAGGACAGGACCCAGGTAAGAGCTGGAGGCAGGCTGGCCCAGGACAGGACCCAGGTAAGGGCTGGAGGCAGGCTGGCCCAGGACAGGACCCAGGTAAGTGCTGGAGGCAGGAACAACGAGGCGAGCAAAGCGAACCGCGTTGAGACGCGACCCGCTTCGACTCGCGGCCTCTTTTATGGGCCGCCGGCGCCCGAGAGGCCTGGAACGCAAGCCGTTCCGTTTCCGGGCGCTGGCGAACCCACAACGAGGCCTGGAAGGCAAGCCCTTCCAAGGAGGCGAGCCCAGTCCACGGCGCATGCGCGGAACCGAGACAGAGGTCTCCCGCGCATGCGCCGAAGGCCGCCGGCCCCGTAACCAGTCGCTCCCCTCCCGGCGAGTCCCCAGACGCGAACGCGCGGGTAGACTCGCCAGGAGGAAATGGGAGCGGCAGACCCCAGTCTCCCGCGTGACATGACAATAATACGTTCTTGATATCTTCAAATCTTCCAATAGACTGTTTTATTCTCAAGGATGGTCAGTCGACACATGTTTTGACCTTTGTCGTTCTCAAGGCTGACATAACAGACCGTGAATATATGTAATCACATTACAAAACCAAGTATCAGAACGAATTTGTTAGCAGGATAAGCCATCAATATGCATATTTGTTGTATGGCAATTGCAACCAAATGAGTTTATGCATACACATGTGATATTGAAAAGATATTGCAATGTTAGGTCAAATGGTTACATACCCATTCAAATTGCATCAGCAGGGGGGTAGACCAGAAACAGAAGAACGAACAAGGATAATCATGATGAGAATGGATTCAAGCTTAATAGCATTAATCTTACAGTAGCTCCCCATCGCTGAATTGAGCAATGCACCTCACCCAACATCACACCAGCATGTGCTCGAACCATAAACTTGGTGCTGTTTATGTTAACATGATCTCTACTTATTTGCCGTGTACACCACGTGATGCGTTTGTGCGAACTTATAAAATGTGTTGGCACGAGTGCCCCATCATACTGGCATAGACCCATGTGCTGTGAGCACGTTGGCAAAATGTGCACTCCCTCATCCGTTCATGTGTAATAATATGTTCCTCACATTTGACTCACCCAGTCTTAATGCAAAACTGTAAAGTAAACCTAATAAAATAAGATGCAATGGAAATAGGATCATAGCCATTTGGTCTTAATCTTGAATAAATCTGTCTCAACATGGAGTACGGTAAGCATGCTATTCCATGCCTACCAAATCTGGCTTCATATATCCCATCTCGTTTGATAACCTGGATTTTACTGTGATGAGTAATTACTCTTTCTATGATAAAACATGAAAATAATTGATATAGGTGTGCCATCAGTATAGCTAAAAGCCATTTGAGTATTATATATATATATATATATATATATATATATATACATATGTTTTGGCTTACCGTGTTTAAGATGATGCTCTCTTATACGGGACCGTGTGTTAAAAAATAAATGGATGTTTACCCTCGAAAATGTTCATCAATAATAGTCCACAACCTGTATAGATAGATCAGATAGTGTGCTTGTAATGGCCGAGCGCCCACGTTATTTAAAGATCAGTGCCTACATTTTACGGTAATAAGTGAAATGCATATTATGTAGGTGTGCAGGTTCACAGTTTACACTGTATACTCCCTCGATCAGTTATTTCACGTCCACTAGAAGTAAAACAAATAGAATGCTTGAGCATCCTTAACGTCAGATGAATTCTAGGCACTATTCCAATGGTAACTTCCTATAGCGTTGAAATGTATTCACTTACCACAAGGCGTGTTGTAATGTCAGGTCTGAATACCTCGATCTTCGCGTGCAAATCTGTACCTTTATTTGCAGTGTCAGGCCAAGCGTGTGACGCCACGCGCACCATTGGTCGAGTGCGCCCGGCGTCACGCGTACAACGTCATAGGTTTACATTTTTGAAATTCACGCATGTCTAATGTCTTTTAAAATTGTTTTTAGCCTAGAATAACTAAGTGTTGTCACTCCTTATGGATCAGGCAATAGCTACCCTGCGTTGGCATTGCTGTATGAAATGTGTGTGAAGCACGAGTGTATTGGATATACCTATGTGTCTGAAGGTGCCACCAGACCCCACGAATAAAGAACCGTCCATCATCCTAAGCATTGTGAAGTCACGTATAGCTTGCATCTTTTTATCTGTTCAAAAAAGAAGTGCTAGTTAGGAATAAGTTCCTACAGACGTTTTTATGAGGTTTTGAAGGTGATATAGGACTGTTCATTTCTGAGAGCCGATGGAAGAGTGTTCTAAAGGGTGGGAGCAGTGACACAAAAGCTAATGCTGCCAGCTCTTTTGTTCTTGAAGCGCGGGGTAGTCAGCGTGATCCTGGAACGGGATCTAAGAGAATGTACTGGGGGATTTTGCAAGATGCAGTTGTTGAGGCAGGGAGGTGATTCCTTGTAGAAAAACATGTGGGCAATAGACAACGTTTTAAAGTCAACACAAGCTTTAATAGGTAGCCAGTGGGCTCCATGCCTGGCTGCTGAAATATGATCAGATCATTAAAGTGCCAGGGAGGAGTAAAGTGCTTGTTTTTCAACAATTGTAGTCTAAGTTGGCGGCAGAGGTGCCCATCTGGAGCACATTAAAAAAAGTTTTCAGAGGATGAGTGCTCGTACGAGCGTGAGGCAGTTGGATGTTGAGAGAAATTGCGTGCTCAGTGGGATGAGTCAGCTGTATAAACTGTGGTAGAGGCTAGTGCATTCATGTGCCTGGTCATGGCTAGCTCCGCATCCAAGTGGACCCCCAATGTTTTGATGAGTTTCAGAACCGGTGTGGATGTGCCATCAATGTCAAAAGTGGCAAAGGCAGGATCCAGGTGTTTTAGCCGGTAAGGGGAGACAACAATGAGGAGCTCAGTTTTGTCATCTGTTAAGCATAGGTCAGTGGTGGCCATCTAGTTTTGGACAGTGCTGTACACTGTATTGATAGCCACAGTATCTCGGGGTAGTCACTAGAGATGAGGATGAGTATTTGTGCATCATCTGTAAAGCTTGCGTAGATGATTTTCCAGGAGTCCAGCAAACAGAATAAGGGCTTTGTGTATGCATTGTATAATGTGGGTGATAAGCATGAGTCTTGTGGTACACCTAATGGGTCTGGGATGGGGTCAGCCTTACTCATGGTGCGACCACTGAGGAATGATTTAATCCATGAGATTGCTTCAGCTGGGAACTTGGAAGTGCTGACTGAGGTGTTGGCGCAGGGTGGCATGATGAAATAAGTCAAATGTCACAGAGAGGCCTAATAAGAGGAGGATAGCTAGGTTGGCTGTGTCCCTGATGTGCTCCATTTGGATTTTGTGGTCCAGCATTGCTGTTTCCGTACTATGTTTTGTGCAGAAGCCAGACTGTCCCTTTCCAAGCAGGTGGTTTTTCTCAAGGAACTTTTAACTTGTGTGTAGTCTAGGTGCGCAAGCATTTTGAGCAGAAACAGGATTGTGGTTATGGGGCGGTAGTTTGTGGGAATGGTGGTATCAAGCACTTTTTTGTTTAGTTTTTTTACAGGAGTGGAATGATTTAAGCAGCTTAGATACTAGAGGGTATGTTGCTGATCGGGAATGAGGAGTTTGCAAAGTCAGTAATAATGGGTGCTAGGGTGGGATCACCGAGTTTCACTATTTGGACGGGACATGGGCCACCTTTGACAGAATCGTTTTTAGGACATGTTCCTGTGAGACTTTGCAGAGTTCAAATGGGGAGGATGCTGAAAGATCTACACTAGCCTGATCCGCCGGGGGCTAGTGTATGCAGGCTTTGGCAGCAAGGGGGGCATTTATGGTGCCAATACTAGTGCAAAGTGTCTATTTTGTGTGACTAAGCAACTTGTATTGTGGTACACCAAGCTTTATCTGAGCAAGTAATGGTTGAACTGAGGAAAGGGGTTACAAGCTCTCTTAGGATACAAAAAAGCTCTTTGGTGTTAGAGGCCACGTGCGAGATTCTAGTATTGAAGGTGTTTGTTTTCAAGCTGACTGCTTTCTTGTATGAGAGGGCAGCAGTGGCTAAAGCAGAGCAGCTGTTTGGGGGTAGGGTGCCTTTTGCATACATGCTCAAGATCCCTTTTGATTCTTCGTAACAGGACTAGTTGCTCAGAGAATCAGGTGTTTTGGGGTTTGTGGGGGTTTAGGTATTTTATTTTTAAATGGGGCATGTAGGTCCAGGGTGTGGAACAAACAGGCGTGGTAGTGGTCAGCCAAGTCCTGAGGGATCCTGTTCATTAAGCGATCCATGCATTAGGCGAAGCCAGCAGTGTAGGCTTTAGCGACTCTTGTGTCAAGTAGCAGGTGTTGCACACTTGTATTGGCTTCTGCGCAGGTGCACGAGCTGTGATGGAATTGGTGAAAGGGATTGAAGTGGATGAGAAAGTGATCGGACCACGGTACTGTATTTATGGATGAGATCTCAACTGTCGCATTAGCCGTAAGGATCCAGCCCAAGGTGTGTCCTTGGAAAGGCTGGATGCTTCCATCAGTTGGGTGAGGTTCATGTCTGCTAATACCGACACTAGGGCAGCAGCTTTGGGGTCAGATGCATCATTGAATCCGAGGTTGAAATCCCCTAAAAGGATGAATTAGGTTGGGTGGATGGGGCCATTCGTTTGTCTGTAGATGAGGAAAATGTTATACGTGGTTTGAGGATTGGTAGAAAGATTGAGAAGCAGCATTTCAAATGGAATGGCCTTTACCCAGAAGGATGGGATAGTTAGGGAGGTTTAGGCTATGTGGGCTACTCCCCCCTCCTATAGCATTAGGTTATCCAAGTTGTTCTCCCACGAAAATAGTTTCAAATGATGGGTTGAATCTGTGCATTTTACAGCACAAACCTGAGAAAAACTAGTTTAAAATGAGTTACAATTTGGTATTGGTTCTCTAGGGGAATACACTAAATGCTCCAAGTGATGCCGGATCAACGGTACCACAGGAACATTTTACAAGACACGTTCATGCTGGCTGTGTCCAAAGAAAAACCCGCACTACTGTCGTCTCAACAATCTATGCCAGCACAGTCATGTAAAACCATATTTTTAGGAGACGCGCGCGTTTGTCTTGTGCTGCAATTCTATTTTGCTTGGATGTACTGGTTCTTAGTGTTGTGAAATATGTATTTTATCGGTTGAACATAGAATGCGTGTTATACCGATGATCTATTGTACTGACTCGCTGTACTGAATATTGCTCTCTTCTTCCCCACACAACAGCCCGAATGTCAGTACGTGTCTATGATCAGTCAAACCCAGAGCTAGACTCCGATACAGGTGGTGCCAACATAAAAGTCATACAAAAATGAGCAAACATCTTTATCTGTCTTATTATGTAACACATATGCTATTTATTTATTACTGTGGTTCTCTATTTATATATCAATGCACCCGAAAAATAAAACACATTTGCAGTAATGAGATGGATGAATTCCAACGTAAACGAGGCTCTCATATTGAAACAGCTCTTAGAGACTCATAAAACGACCGAGAAGCTGTTCTTAGATAATGCATTCAGCGTGCATCTGGGATTGCTCAGCTCCAATAGTCATAGTGTGGATGGATGCCGAGAAAGATATGACACAGCGGTGATGCTGGCGACAGAGACCGAAAGCACTGCACCGGTACATACATGGACATAACATGATGCTCCCGGCTCCTCATTTCTGTATACTCTCATTTCAACCTTCCCATTTTCTCTTCTCGCTTGTTCTCCTCTCGCTCACATCCTGTCCCACACTTCTGTTTTTCACCGAGTGGTTTATCTTTGAGGTAGCAGAATAGCAGCACAAGCTCTATATCTTCAATGATTGAACATAAGTTCAAGTTCGCTTTCAAACACCATTTTTTCATGTATAGCAAGCACCTTACAAATGCACAATAAATACATAGATAAATTAATAGGCCATTTCTAAAATCTCCACAAAAGTGTGTGGGGGAGGAGGTTGCATACCCACACTCCAGAGGCACCACTCCTTCCAGATACACTACTCGGTGCTCACAACCACCCCTGGCAAAACGCCCCACCAACTCAATGTCCAGGATTAATCACATTTTGCCTTGATAAAGACCTTTGATGGTCGAAACACGTGTCGGCGCCCACAGTAATAAAGAACTAATGACACAAAGCACTAACTAGTGGGCTACATTTGTCAACAAACTTTGACCCAACACTTCATAGAAATCTTCTTCTAAAAACCTATCAAGTGTGTAGAAAGCGCCAATATCGTAGCAATCCAAAATGTACCTACTTATCCCATTTTTGGGGCACATGAGCACTGCCCTAACGGATACCTACAACCGGCAGCTTCGACACAGCACTCCTAAGAATAGAAATTCAGCGCAGTAGCTACTTGTTCCTGGTGCGCTTACCCTTTCTCCAAATGATTTATTTCAGAGCCCCAGGAGGAAATTTGAGGTCGAGTTTGGAGTTTTTGCTTTTCAACCAAACTACACACATACACTGTGCATGTGTGGTGGGGTTGGTTAGCAATCCCTTCCACATGTGCAATAATCAAAATGTTCATGTGTGAGGCTTGCTGATTAGGACTTCCGTACTGAAATGTTGTAGGGGGGACTAAGCTGCTACATTTGATTTGGAGGAGTAACGCCCTTTCTGCCACCAATGGACTGGCTGCCCCTGCGACAGAGGTTTTGCACGATTGGGCCCATATATTCAATGACGTAGTTGGGCTTTCATATTAACACCACTTTTGATTTGTGCATGCGTTGGATGTGCAGCCGCAGCAAGCAGGCACTATATTATTTATTTTATTGTTTAATGTGCAGATCTAGCTTGAGAGCAGCAGAGTGCTGTACAGAGTTTGGGTAGCCGGCAATTGGGCTGCCATCTTTTAACAGTAGTGCAGTACTGTGAGGTCTGTACATCCATTGGTATTAGTCCTTGGTCAGGTGTTGTTGAAAGAGCCATGTTTTGAGAGATTTGCAAAATTGGCAAATTGTGGTAGCATTTCGAGAGGACACCGGGATCGAGTTACAGAGGGTGGGTGCATGACAAGAGAAGGATTGTTTGGGGGTCTTCTCTTTGCAGACTAGTTGAGATTCAAGCCAGTTGGTCGATTTGCTGCACGAGAAACGTGTACCACCATATATGTGGAGATCAGCCGCCAGGTACGCTGGTGTGCTACTTGTGACTGCTTTGTAGCCAATACATGCATTCTTGAACAGTATCCTAGCTTGGAGCAGAAGCCAATGTAGTTCACTACATTTTGTAATGCAAGATCAACTAAATTAATTTGCTCTTTTATGGTGCAGAGAAATTTGCTGAATTCACCAACATGGTAGTTGAGGAAAATCAAGGATATTTGGCATAGCGAGTTTTCTCAGTCTGAATTCAGAACTTTTAAGCGTGGCATTAGGCAACCTCTAAAACAGTGGTGCTCCTCATTTTAATAGACTACTGCTAGTGACAGTACTAACTAATACAATTCAGGATGTGACAGCCAACAGAAGACGTGATAAAGGAGAGGTTTTGAAGTAGGGCTTGTGCTTGAGAAAAGGTCTATGGGGACTCAGGGTTTATCTACAACTTAAGAGGGTTGTTTCTATCTTGGAAAGATGGAAGCAAAAGGGGCGGGATGGGCTATTTGATACACTGCCTCATTAAGACTTTGGCATTGTGGGAGAAAGGTTTAATTAATGAAATTACCCAATATGGTTTTCGTCCCCGGGTTTGGGAACTAGGGACCAGGCCCTGAACATGTACTTGGTGGGTGCTATGTCAATATATGTGAGGGGTGAGCCATTATATTTGACTTTCATGGACCTGAGCACCGCATTCGATAAAGTGGACAGGGCGATGCTCTAGGCTGTGCTTAGGTCCATGGGTTGTCCAGAGGATCTGGTCGAAGTGCTCCAAATAATCCATGAAAATACAGCATCCTGCATAACATTTGGTGACCAGGGACAGTGTACAGCCTTTTTGGGAACTTTTTGGGTGTTCACCAGGGTTGTGTTGTGGCACCTGTACTATTTGCCTTGTACATAAATGGCGTCCATCAGGCTCTTGTTAATTCTAACGCTGATTTTATCAGGATAGGTGGTGTTCCCCTTCCTGTCCTAGGTTATGCTGACGATATGGTTATCATAGCTCGTACCCCGATAGCCTTACAACGCCTGGTGGATGTTTACACCCAATTCATGGCCACTCACAAGCTCTCGGTGAACTCCAATAAATCAGCTGTTATGGTTTGCAGGAGCAAGGATGTCAGACATCTTAAGATGCGGAGGATACTGAGTGGTGGAGAACCTATTCCCAGGGTCACTAGCTTCGTATATTTGGGAATCTATTTTACTGAGAATTGGCGAGGGTTTGGCCATATGGATAAACAATGCATGTGGATGAGTCGGGCATTGGGGGGCCTGTCACACTTTGAAAAAGACTGTCTAGGGCACCCACACAAGCTAATCCTCGAAGTCTACAGGGCACAAACCAAAACTGCCATTATGGGGCCACTCAGTGGGGCATGGAAAAGATCCCAAGTATTGAAAATGTTGAGAACACTTTTTTAAAAACTACTTGGGCTATCGCAGTCTGCGCCAAATTATGGCACACATTTGGAACTTGGGTGCCCTTACATCACTGAAGAGTGGTTACTGGCCGCTGTTGCACATTGGTTGGCATTATGTTGAAACCAGAAAGCCATTTCTTCACATTAAATTATAACAGCATTGGTGAGAATTCTGGCTGCAAAAAAAATACCGTGGCTCATCTACATTCAGAAATGTACAAATCAGTTAAATTGTGATAACCTCATTTGCCCTCCAACCTTTGTCTCTGTGTGCTGTAAGGGCCCATAAGCAATTGTTCAAATCCATCCTTGAGACAGAGTCCTCTGCTGTAGGCACTCTTGCAAACAGAAGGCATATTGTTCTAACCATTGCAGACACTATTCAGCCGTATTTGTTACATAGTGATAAACCCTATGACACACGCCCGAGTTGACTGTCTATGGCTTGGGGCCCAAACTAAAAACTTGTCTTACAATGTACAATCTTTGGCTTGCCCCTGCTGTTGGTGCCCTGTGGAGGACCTTTTGCATTTCGTGCTGTTTTGCCCAACATATACGACCTAAGGAGGAAAACACTTTTTCCTTTATTGAGGTCTGCTGGAATGTCTCAAGCTAGGCCTGTCCTATGTTATCTACTCTCAGCTGCCACGTTGCCCGTGGCCTGGGGCTCGGTGGACTATTTGAGAAAGGCCTGGCACCGGAGAACTAAAACCATTTCTCAAAATTTGATTGAACATTGATAATCTAATGTCCATTCTGGTCCCTTTTGGTGGATAATAATTGGTATACACACAGGCACTTTTTAACCTTGTTATTGTATGTAATGTGTTTTTATTTTTGTGTTATGCATTTTTTGTATTACTGTATTTTATCTTGCATCTGCTGTTTATGGAAAACATGTTTCCGAATAAACTTATTGATTGATTGAAATTACTGCTAAGCCGCCACATTTTGGAGGCAATGTGCAGAAAAACCTTCAGCGCTTTGCTGGAGGTATTTCCCCTATATTACCATCCAAAAAAGTGAGCATTTGCCACAGGTGGAATCAAAGCCTGAGCAAAAGCTCCACAACTATAAACACTGAAACTCAATCTGGCAGATTTACTCCGAGAACAGCTTGTGGTGACTAAATTAGTTTCAGGGCCCCATGGTGTCATGGGTGTCACTAATAGGAATACCACCAAGTTATCCATTTTCAGTATAGTCTCAGCCACACAACACCTAACACACTTCTTGCTTCTCAGAGTCTCAATGATAGCCTACCCACTTCTATGCCAAAGTCAGTCACACAGATTAGCACCCAGCTTGTGTCTTGGTTCTTAAACACACCCAATGATACAGCACATAGATATTCATTCTTTGTCCCAGTCACAAGAATATAGCCCCAGATATGCATTTGTAATTTCTCCAGGAGGATGGCGCATTTCTCCCTTCATCCTTCTCCAGTGATATGGGGATATAGCGCCAGACCTGCTTGTATTAAAGATACTGCCCAGTTCAACTGTAAGCAGTTTGTCTCTTCAGTATTCCTAGGCCTTACAGTTTGAGGGATCTCAGTTCTTTGAAAACATGGCAAGATGGCCAATCTGCTGATAACGGAAATATAGTGCATTTTTCGGCATCACCAGTCAGGTTTTCAGCTTCTCTGTTCTGTTCCTGGTGACCAGATCTCTCTCACCACATCCTTGTGGTTCGCTGTCTTCTGGAGAAGTGTCTCCCTTTCTCAGTCACATTCCGCCTTACACAACCCATTGCCTTCCAAGATCTATCTGTGGTGGAATGCTATTGACTATTTCCCATCTTAGTGTGCTGGGGGAGCCTTTGAATAGGTTAATACACCCTGGTAAGTGATGTTCTCCTGCTGTTGTTGACCATCAGCTTCTCGTGGCTTGATATAGTACAGTGACCATCTTGAGTCCAAGCCCCTACCCCTTCCTAGCAGCTGATGTAGTGTTTCTCCCTCTCAAACGCTGTGTAGGGATGGGCTGTCACTGGTGGTATGGATCTAGAACAAGTCCATGCGGGATACCAACAGGCAAACAGGTAAAATGCTTTGCAATTGCACATCTTAATCTCTTTACTCCTATGTTTGGAGCTATCGAGATCTTCAATGCAGGGATCCATGAGGGTATATGGGTTCTGAAGCACCCGTTACTCTTGAGTAGCATTCTTAATTAGTGTATTATACTTACAAATGGGTCATTTCTCTAAGGGTTCCTGCCAAGGCGGGTAACCGTAGGTCTGCTGCTCCTTGCTTAACCTCTATTCTACGAGGATCTGAAATGGTTCACAAAGTAGTGTAGGAAATTGGTGAGACATGTACCATAACATAAGGTTTTGACACTTGTCCCCTGCTGCTATTTCCCAACATCCCTTCCATACTCTCCCCTCCTGCATCTTTCCACCTTTTCTCACTGTGATCTCCCCACCTCCTCTTCTTGCCTTCCCAACTCCACATACCACTACCTCCCAACCTCCTACTTTTTCACCACCTACGCCCCGTTTATCTCCACATCCTTTCTCACATCAGTGGCAGAGCCGAGGGCGGGGAGGGGGTCAGGAGTGCAAGCGGGGCAATTGCCCTCCTTGGAGCCCTCCTTCTCACAGGTGGGACCCCATCCGGCAGGTTACACTTATTTGAAAAACAAAAGAAAGACAATGGTCCGTTGGGGCTGCATATTGGGTGCTCACTTCACCCTGTTCATTGCCATTGCTAGGCAAACAAAATCTTTCCCACCTGCTTCGCACGATCCTTTGGCTTTCTGACTGTAACGTTCATGGATGTACATTCATGAAAGTGATTTACCCTAGCAAATATTGCGGGCATGAAAGTAATTCACAGTAGGAATTGCGTCATGTATTGTGGAAGCATCAATGTGAGTTACAGTCACAAATCCAGTGGGAACAGCATCATGAAAGGGATTTACAATTACAATGCTGACATGATGTAGACAGCTTCTTGTAAGTGATTTAAAGTGGCAATACCAGTATATATTGTGAATGCAGCATGAACATGTTGTAAAATGCACTTCTGTACTATTGGCCTAGCATCTGTTGGATGTTTTCATGTGTAAACCTATTTATTTGATATTCATAGAATGCTCCGAACTCAAGGGCATCTGGGCACTGGTAACATAAAGGCAAGAATAGAATAATCAGGTTAGCAGGCAAGGAGATAATAACAATCGGGTTAATAGCACTTGTGTCTGGTAGTGGGTTACAGGGAGGCCTGACCCCAACCGCAAGTGCTAGCGTACAGAGGAGGATTAAAGTACAGAGCCATAATGTGTAGTTCTTGCATGAAGAGCCATGTTTTGAGACTTTTGCGGAAGGCCCAAAAGGATGAGTCTGATCTTAAGGAGAGCGGGAGTGCATTCCCGGTTTTTGCTGCCACCACTGGGAAGCTATGGCCCCTTGCTTTGTTTTGCTTGAATCTAGGGACTGAGAGGAGGTGTGAGTGGGCAGCCGGGGGAGATCTGATGGATTGGGATTTGGTGAATTTGGTCAAAAGGTATCGAGGGGCGGTGTTAGCCAAGCATTTGTGTTTTAGTGAGAGAGATTTAAACATGATGCGATCACGAACCTGCAGCCAAGGGGCCTTTCTTCTTTCGGCCGAGAGGTGCTCTCTTTTAGGGATGTTCAGGGCTGTTCTTAGGGCGTTGTTTTGTATTACCTGGAGGTATCTTGATGTTGCAAGTGGTGGCACCTGCAAAGAGGGCATTGCAATAGTCTATCCTAGAAACTATCAGTGCTCTGCGTATTGTGATACAGCTCTCAGAGGTCAGGAAAGGGCTACTGACATTGATTACTTTGGTTGCATAGACGTGAATGTTTATTGTATGGCTTTTTACCCTTTTTGTCTCAGCAATTGTGCTGTAAAATTCAGTATTCCACCTCATTATTTCAAATATTTTCTAAGGGAAACGCCCTGGAGATTATTTTGAAAGGCCTTTGCTACATTCTGATGCTCCAGATAATTTGGAAAAATATTTAGGACCTTCCACTGAAAATATTCACCAGCTTCAACAGACAGTAAATTATTTAGGATGAAGCTGGCCCATCAGGAGCTACCAGTCTCACCCACTGCCCGACACGAAAAGCGGTCTCAGCTTCTTAAACGGTTTCCAAATTCCTCATCTTTCTCTCCTTCAAGTCACCTCACCTTCTCCACTACCAGTCATCTCCCTTCCTTTTCTCCCGCCACATCCTAACCAGCTTTGTCTGTCCTCTTGGCCCCATTATGTTCCTTCTCTGCACCTCTGCTCACTCTCAAATTCTCCTGCACCCTTTGGTGAAACCTCATTTCCTTTATATGGATTTGGCCCCTCCTCCTGGGACCCCACTTCCTCAGTTTCTATAAATACAATAGTTTGTCATATGCAATTGCTCGATTTGTGGGCATACTCTGCCTGCATTGTGAGCTTCCCCCACCTTATACGGCCCTGCAGACCAAGCCAAAATCTAGGGCCAGTGTCATCTTGGTTTAGGTGCCTGTGTATGCACACTGCCTGCTTTACGGAGAGGTGTACTTAGTGTTTGTGACCTGGTCTCGCAAATATCAGCCCAGGCAAACATTTTACCAGATATTTCTTCCCACAGAGGATACTGTTCACTGGAAGTGGTTCTGTAATCTCTAGGCTGTCCAAGAGTAGTCATATCTTTACAGTTCTCTCAAAGGAGCAAATATGGTAGTTGGTGAAATGTGATAAGTGTCTACCACCAAATGGGAAAGGGCATGTAGACCAGGGGGGTCTTGTGCACATCACAACCGGGCTCTGCATCACTTAGCAGAGGGCGATACCCCAGCACCCATGATCACCCCACCCCTTTGTCACATATCCCAATTATCACATTATCAGGTTCACCATCCCACATGCTTATATAAAAGGAGACATATGTTTTTTGGGAAGAGGTAATTGTATGTTCCCATACTCTGTCTTCTGAATCTAAATCTTCAGCTTCCAAAACTAGGTCTTCGAAGGTGGGGCAGGAATATGAACAGGGACAGGGACTTCAAGGGTGTCTCTGCAGCACCCATCGTATACCAATTCTCAAAATGTATGGTTATGATGGGGCACATTTCCTGGGTTGCCGCATCCCCATCATGCCCTCAGATGGAGTCTGGCACTTATCATATGGGATATAACCTATTGTCGAGTGGTGAAGTTGGTGAGAAATAGAATCCAGTTGCAATTATAACTTCACACCAGCAGCGAATGGTAGTCAAATCATGAAGCCCCGTCTCCCATTTGCTAAGCTCCACATTTAAATAAAAAGCCTAAATATGCAGACATGAAGTCCTTTATTGCTCTTCAAACAGGGGTCCTAAAACCCATCTTACCTATTCCAGGGGAGTACCTGCCTTCTCCCCAAAAGGGTAAGATTTAGCCATACAGATTAACCCGAGAATTGCAAATGAGATCAGAGGTGGGGTCGGTGCAAGCATTTATTTTATCTCAAATAAAGGACCATTTTTGCACCTTCCTCCAAAACATAAGGGCCCACATTTTATTTTATCTGGCTAACTTTAACACTCCCTGATGCCTGTCCGATGGTAATGCCTTTGTCAGCTCCCTAGAATTGGGTTCTTGTAGGTCTAGACCTACAGAAGATGTGTCACGGCTTGTCTGCACTTGACCCCGGCTGCTTTTTTAAGTGTGCAGCGATCCTTGGCAGTGCTGGCTGCTGTGAGAAACCTGAGGGTGTCTCACTTACTAGTTCCCGGGGACCCGTCATCCAGGTGGCCAGGACATGGCCATCTCTATTGAATCCAGTTCCTGGGGCTGCACCAGTGGGGAGGATCGCCTGGGCGAGGTGTCTTAGGGGAGTGGAAGTGGGACACTGAGGGTTGAGATGCAGTATCCCCTCCCCTGTAACACCTTTTCCCCATCCTACCCTGTAGGATATTTAGAAGCTCTACCCCTCCCCCCCTTTTCCCACAAACACTTTTACACTTTAACAGACAACGGACCAACACCAAAGCCGTTTACCTGACATGTCCCAACACACGGGTCAGGCAATTGACAATAACCACACACCCCCGACGGCTCTTTCCCTTCCCGACAGGGATAAAAGGCAGAGCATGAAAGCACACTTTGAGCAAGACAGAGCAAGACCAAATGCACGAGGAGACAGCTACACCAAACCAGCAGTTCAAATGGAGGAGAAAGGCAGCGAGACCTGAAAGGACGACAAAGGGGGAACTGCCCTTACCCCTTTCAACTCAGACCTGTGAAGCCTGCGAAAGGGAAATCATAAGACCAGGTGATACAGCTGGTGTGCAGAGCAGCAGATGGCAATGGTACACATGGCTTCCCGCATTGATAACGCAGGAGGAGAGGCAAGCTGGCTACTGTGGTACTATCCTTGGCTCCAGAGATCAGAGAAGTCAACAGGTTCAGCAGAGCTGGTGAGTCGGAGGAAACCGACAGCAAACCGAACTGTGATGAGCCCATGGTTGCAAGTAGCAACATTTTGAACACAAGGAATTTGCAAGAGAAACAACCTGTGTGTGAGTTTGAACTTTAAAGAAAGCCCAGTTGAGGTCGAGGTGCAGATAAATAAGAAGACTGACTCCGGAAGTTGTCAAAATGTCTCTTGACTGTTTTATTTTCAATTGTCTAAAACAGGGAGTTACAATGGACATCGCACAACATAGTCTCAACGTAAAAAAACACTTCTTTTAAAACAAAAACTCATCATATGTGACATCATACTATGTGGCAAACTAAGAAAACCTACGTGGGATTGTGGTTGGCTCAAGGGGAACATCTAGGTATACTCTCTATAAGGGATTGGGTTGTGATTGGGTCTCTACAGTCAGGTGGACAACTTATGCCCACCCCTAGTGCAAGTCATCCTCATCAGTTATTAAGTACACAGCACATCATTGACTCTCAAACTAGAAGGCCCTTCATTATACGGCCTAGAATTGGTTGGCACACTCATGCCCTTCTGGAACATTTGATTCACTAGCAGCACGTAAGCTGGCATCCCTGGTGCTGGAGGGTGGTCATGACAGTGTCTCCCCACTCAATTAGCCCGCCATCACTCATCACTCATGCCGTCTGCCATTCAGATTGTCTTTGAACTTGGCCTTGCAAAGTATCATTGCCCCTGTAAATAAAAGGGAGTATAGGCCCATCCTTATCGTAGCTCAGGTCTGCAATCCACTCATATTTTCATACTATGCTCACGTGACTGAAGACCATATTTTAGCCTGTTTTGCAGCATTTATTAGTCTGGTATTAATAACTTGCCACTCATAGTGTTCTTTCCTTGCATCTTAACAAGGGCTTCTCACGTCCACTGTTCTTCAAGGATAGATGACCAGTTCTTGGCTGCTCCATCCTTGGTATCAAGCCAGAAAGCTATTTCAGGCCTCTTCTCGATCTTCAGCTGGTTTTCTTTCTGCGACACACAGCCTTCCTGTTCCTTCTTTCTCTGTGGGTCTGAACTTACTGAATATGTGACACTGATGTCCAGAATTCTATGTAATGGCGGCACCGCCTGCAGTCCAGTCACTACGAATAGCCAGCCTTAGGATTGCAGCATCTGCACAGTTAGAAAATGGCTTGCATTTTCTGCAGTGCTTCTTCACACGTGCAATCTTCATTCTGCATATGAAGGCCTTCTCGATTCTTTACTTCTCCATCGCATTCTATAAGGTCTGTGCATTCTCCTCTTCAGCCACTCTTCTCAGTGCGTCACGCTCATTTCTTGTGACATCACCAGCCTCTCTTTCTCTTATCTTCATATTCCTTCGGGGATCTCCTCCAAGAGATGGTCATCTTTACGGGGATACATCATATAGGGTCTTCTCAAAGGATACCTGGTCTCTAAGGCTCTTCGTGGGATAGGCTCCATCACTGGCGTTGCGCATGTCGCAATTTACTGTTTCCAGCATATAGGCAAGATGGGGGCAAAATGACCTGCAGGGGCATTTAGCTGCTCCTCTTCACAAGTGTGAACCCGACAGAGGGATGCCGAAAGAAATACATGAACTGTGTTAAACAAAGAAAGGCTGTAGTGAACACGACAGAGGAAGGCACGAGTTGCAAGGAGGATCCGAGCCCGGCGGGCAGAGATCCTAGGGGCGAAGAGCAATCGGCCAAAGTGTAAGGCTACCAAAGAAGAATCTGTGCCGTTTACGAGGATGGATGAAGAATAATACACCCCTGAGCATTCGGTCAACAAGAGTGAACCTGGTCAAAGGTTACCTGCAGTGGGAAACTGTTTAATAGGACAGTTGAATGCTGCAAGATATATATTTAAAAAGGCCGGAGTGAACCAGACGGAGGGACTACCGAAGGAACCTTTTGTTTGATTGTTTGTTACTTTGAATCAGAAGGTCTTCTAGGGCAAGAGACTTTTTGCAGGAAAGAACCTCAACCTCTGAAGGTTTTGATATCGTTGAACTGTGAACCTCGTGCTGCCGAGGCCAAGGAGTGTGCTGTGCTCGAGGGCCCCACCTTGTCCCGTACTTTACACGTGGGGAAGGGAGACCCAGCCATACCATCCTGACTTATTTTGTGAACACTTATTTTTTCTGGTGAACATTATCTCACACTCTTTGTAATTTAGAAATAAGGCTTGGCAATATATTAATTTTTTTTTTTTTTTTTAGTACAGGCCCTTTTTATTTGACAAGACGCCACTAGGATTGCCTTATTATTATTTAATGGTCGTTGCTTGCTCCCTTCTTAGATTTCGGTTTAGATTAGGCGTTTATCTCACCCATTATCAGGTTCAATAAACACCCTTGAACTGTGATCACTTGTGTCTATCTTTACTGATGCCAGCATGAGTTCCTTACACTGCACACACAAGTCCTGCAAGTTCCTGAAAGGGAAGCTATTTGTGCGGTAGTATCCCCAATACAGAACGTACTTATTTGATAGATATTTCCTCCCGGTTATAGCCAACTTAAATGTTTTTAAATTCAAAGCAAATTATGATATTCATAAGTGTGGAATAGTGGAGAGAGAATATTTCTTTTAGTGAACCTTGGAATAGAAAAAGATGGGGGGAAATGTGGAAGGGGTTGATTATTGACCATCTTTGGACTCTTTCGGAGGGCATCAAAAAGGAAAAGAGTTTGCTTCCTTTCCCATGGAACAAAAAGACAAGGGAGACAATCTTTGACCAAAGGACTCCTTTTTAGGAAGGTCAGATTGGGTTCAACTATGGCTCAGTGGGGGCACAGCTGCGGATCCACCAGCCAAGTAAGCGGGACTGGGTCCACAATTGACTCTTGAACCGGAATCCCATACCCGTCACCCTCCTAGTGTCCACTCCCCATGTCCTCCCAAGTCCGTGGAGCTATTTAGCATTTGGTTGTAGTCTAAAATAATCTGTTTAGCTTGATTCAAACAGCAAAGGTCATCTCCCTGGTTCAAGTGGTTACCATACAAATGTGACCAATTATGTGTGATTGGGAATATCCATTAATGAGCATTAGGGCTTCATGGAGGACATTCGAAATCATCATGCCATATATAATGGATACAAAAAAGAGCAGAGTTTGCATCTCATGCAGAGGTTAGATCTACTGCATGCTATGTATTTGCCCCGGATTCCCCTGAGACCGCGCCTGCTTGCTGGATGAAGCCAGAAATGCAGGCACTTCCCTTTACCTCCTGTTAATGAAATCGTTATTTCAACCTCTAACATTCCATCCTTTTGCTTTTATCAATACTATTATAAGTTATTATGCAACAACTTACTGTACACTGCTCCATTTCATCACAGCTATATTAGACCTATAGAAAAACAGAGCATCTAAACGTGCAATTGACTAAGATCTATTCGAAAAATATACACTGTGCAGGGCTACAGGTAAGCTCGAAGAAAACAGTGGGCTTTAATTTCCCAGTCATATTACAAATACCCCTCAACTGACAACTAAACAATCCGCAAGGCTGGAAAAAAAGCTTATAAATGCAGCTTCTGCCCAACCAGTCCCAGGGGAAATCAAAGCGTTTTCACTCTGACCCTGTGCCATTCAACACATTCTATACAGCCCACACAAAAGAAACCCAAGACAAGTGTCCAGCTGCTCATCTTGCACTTGGACTTTCTTGGGGCTGAATACCTCCCATTGACCGGACAGTGTTGGAGTCTATATTGTCCCGATATGTATATACTTTCCGTCAGACTTGTCACAACAAATAAGCCTGCCTGTGAAGACTACTTTGTACTGAAGATATATCAGGGTATTAAAGATTTTAAAGAATCAATTCCTGTCTTCAGAACATTCTAGCACCCACCACTATGAAGCCTTTAAGCTGAACAGATATGTACATGAAAATAAACTTTAAGCACAGGCAAACTGAGTGGGTAGTGGCAATGGAGTGATGGCATGCATTGCCCTACTGCAACGCTAACAAAGTGGCATAAACAAAGTAGTGGGCATTAGAATGATTTATTGGACGACCACTGTGAACACAGAGTTCTTTCCCTCCCCACTGGAGGTGCCGCTCAACAAGCCGCTGACCGGATTCCTATTTGGGTTGATTCTCGACCTGTACAATGCCACAGCTCCCTCACCCTGTCCCACAAATGAGGCGTGAACCAGGCCGGTGTATAGAAGAATATATAGAGATTTTTTTTAATTGTGGGATTAATAAATATTAAGCTGGAGAAGAAAAACACAAGCCACCAACCCCGTGGCACAACACAGCACATAGGTAACTTTAATAATAACGCACCCTGGTTCTTCTTTACCCCAAATCAGTCTGAAACCTTCTGGCTAGGAGTGTCACTGAAAGATTTCTGCTATAAGTGTCACCTGATCACCCCCAGGAGAGAGTGTATTTCCTTTAACTGGATAATCACGCTTGGTTTATTTCTTTTGGCAAAATTCTCTATCTCTTATCTGCCAGCACACAAACCAGGCATCAGTTATATGCGACACCCCTTGGTTTAAAGGCAAAGTTTAGGGAGCAGGAATATATTGGGAATTTCCCTTTTATTTTAAAAAGGTTGGGTTCGGGTCCATCGCATGGATAGGGATTTTCGTTTCAAGTATAATGGCACATTCAAATGAAAGGCAGGGTTTTGGGATTTGGATTTGGGACCAGGGACCCCTCCCCCCTCTTCTGTCAAGAGGTTTCGGGTTATTGGAAATAGTGCTATCCTCCTTGTGAACGGAGGATAGCACAGGGGAAACACGATGGTCTTGGAAGCAAGACCACACAGAGCAACTGAGGTTTGAATCCCAGATCCGCACTTAGAAACTGAACTCCGGTACAGTATTAGGCGCGTTATGAAAAAAACAATAAAATAAAATGAAATATAGGGTTACCCAATTACTTTATATACAACAGAGGGTTAAAATACATTGGAAATGAGATTTGTAGATTCAGAATTTTAACAAGAATCATCCTGTGATCTTTTCTATAGGGGAATTCATTAATTATTTTAATCACATGTGCTAAGGGTCTACAAAGTTTTGCTCACCCCCACCCACAGTTAAGAGAAAGGATTAAGGCAGGTAGTTCCCCACACATTTTATATCATTGGGATAGGTTTACTTGCATGGGAGGGTCTCGGTTATTAGCATAGGAGGCAAGCCAGGTATTAGGACCCTCTTTTGGCAACAGGTAGGAGTCTGCTCACACCTCAGGCAAGGATATTCAGCTATTCACAGCAGCGCCCAGTCTCCCTCAGACGGTACTCGGTTTTCCAAGCGAAAATCTCTCGCAAAAATAGTTCCGAAAACTCCCGCAAGTGTCTAGTGTCATAGGGGATTGACCATGACATATGACACCATCCCATTATGAAAAATTATGCAATGTCAACCCATTTCCCCACACATTGGACTGGACATTCATTTTGCTCTCCCTCAAGAAGTCTGGCCTCTCTCAGCCGATAGGGCAAGGGGTATATGAGATCTAGATTATGGATAATGAGGGGAGGAGAAAGAGGATTGTCTAAAATGGCCATTTTAAACTTACTTCAGCAACTCCAAGAAGTCACAACATGACACCTTTTTGTAATTTACAACAAAACACAAAATATATATTTCCTGATTCGGCTATTTTTGGCAGACCTAAATAAACTCATTTGGTCCTGGCCCAACCTTCCTGGAGCACGTTATCATATTTTGCCTTTTGTATCAAAACACATAGTTGTGACTATGAAACTTTGTGATCCAAACATTGTTACCTTCTACCATCTCCCCAACTTTCAGATTTCTATCATTTATAGGATTGCCACAATCATATTTTCCTCATACCTCACATTCCACACATTACTTGGAGCCGATATGTACAAAGAACCGAAGGGCTTGTTACAAGCTTTAACATGGTATGTGTCTTGGTGCATAGTTTTGGTCCCTTTTCTTAAGGACAAATGTGTCCAATGTTAATCAATAGCAATGCATTAATATGGAAATCCTTGGTTTCACATCCAGCAAGCTCAGTAAGTTTCATTTCTTAAGTCTGTGCTTGGCTCAATGATGTTTCAGCCCTGCAATTGAGTGCATTAGAATGTCTCTTATTGAAGCCAAGACACAGTGTGTATTGGCACAGTAAAATAGTCTAAGAGGTTAGGCCTGAATTTCCTGATCTGACCCCTCCATGAATTTGATCTCAAAACTGTATTTTCTGGCATTTTGCTGAAACAGACCTACATTCCCTGTATGCATTGACCAAAGGTCTCTGGGAGTCAGCGATCCAGATAATGCGTCCAGCAGTTCAATTGGGGATGCTGCAAAAGAAAGGCACAGGTGCAATCTGAAATCAATCGCTTTGAAAGGCTAAATTACAGAATAGTTGTGAGCAGCACCAAATGGAAGGGGAGTTGGTGTTTTTTTCTGTGCCTTTCTCCTGGAGGATAAGGTCTACTTTCAATACATTAGAGACACTCTCATAGATGGAGAACCTTACTTTATCATTTAATGATAGAAGGGCTTAGAGTAGAACCATAGGAAAAGCCCTACTATGCCCGTTTGCTTTAAGGACTAAGGGTAAGTAATGCTGAAGACCCAACTTTCCTGCTCCAGTACTAGCAGGGATTTGGGGACCCCATCCCCTGTTAGGAGCAAGCTTTTTGTCACCCATAGTGAAACACTGAGCTCCTTTTAGCACAAAAGACCATCTTGCAGACTAGCTCTGGAGGAAGGGTGGACCAAAGAAGCATCACTAGATTTTCTGGAAGGGACTGAGCTAGAGGAGGAGCTGAAGTGTGCAGGTGGGTGGAGGTAGTCCACTGGAACTAATTTCGGATAGTGAAACTTCCCCTGCCACTCAATGTGGTGAAGTGTGTGATGAATCGAGGGAATGTGTCCCTTCTTTCCAAGGGGGAGCCCCCACTGCTGTGAAGACAGACATCGCGAGGAGGAAGAAAATGCAGACAAAGAAAAACCGATGGCAGTGTGGGACAAGAAAGAAGGTCCGGAGGAACAGTGCTTCTAAAGAGGTTCTACTCCACATTTGAAGGTAATGGGGAGATCGGGAATAAAGAGAGGTTGAGAGGGAATCATGATAACGTAGAGGTATTGTGTCTCAGTAGAAGTCAGGAGGCAGAGTTAAACTTGAAATGGACCTAAAACATTGTGACACAGGAGAATGAATTGCTAAAAAATGTTAATACAGAGAATAAAGACAGTGGATAACAGCACCCTGGGAAAAGGGGAAAAAAACTCAATATTCTGTGCAAGAAGAATATTATATAAAAGTAAATATCATGAGTCAGAGGAACTATGCAATTGAACTATCTACAAAGTCAAGGAGACCAGAACAAACTGTACTATAATTGCCCAGGAGGGAATGCCAAGCAGGGAAATAATTATTTCCAAACACATGTTGAAACCAGCAACCAAGAATACAGATCTTCCAAAAGATCACTGAAAGGGATTCCCAAGGAGGAGAGAAAAGTCAATAGTCCATTTGAAGAGTTAGAGGCGGATTAAAGAATTCACAAAAGATTATTTGAAGATAAGATATTAAGGAAGAATCAAACAGACTGGTTCTAGAAATACTCTCAGGAGAAGGGAGTCATTCTCCTGACCCAAGTTAGTTTTCATAGTGGTATTTAGGGTTGTTTTGGACCGCTGACATTTATGACTGACTGACAAGAACATTTGGTAATTACATAGGCAGGGGACTGCCCACAGTGATACGGAAAGTTAGGACTTATAGTTTTACTTTAATAAAATATTGTGAAACATGTCCTCCAAGTGTCTGTGCCAGTCCTCCGACTCGCCACAACTGATATTGACTGGTAGCTAAAGAGTAGAAACTGTCCCCTCTGGCACCAACATCCAGCTGTACTAATGCCCACAGATACTCTCACAGAGCTCCAGGTAGGTTTGCAAGTCATATCAAAAGGTCAGTCTGGTGGAAGGGATCAGAAGAGCAAGTAATAAAAGACCCCATTGGACTGACATTAATTCTTAATGCTTCCAAAGCACCTGTGAATAGTGAGGCAGTATGCCGCAGAGGTATGGCGTGGGCTTGAAAGCTCAGTTCCACTCACAGTGATCAAAGTTGAATGCAGCAGTTTTTGGAATCCCCCCTATTGCTTTGCTCCGACGTGAGGGGTCATTCACAATATTTCACTTCTACACCATAAGCCAAAGTTATGAATCATATATATATATATAAACTCTTTTTATTTTACTTTTTTGGAATTTACCATACAGTAAACTTTACAGTCCATAACCAAACCGTAGCAATACTCCATGGTCCAATTACACAGTTGGTTTATCCGGGAATGCTACAATGTGCATTGCCTTGCCCCAAAACTCATGAACCGGACCCGTAAGTTCATGAACTGGTGGTCACATTAAACAATTTATTTTTCTTCATAATTGAACCCTCTCTGGACTCTTCTAGCACCGCTAGTAGTGTATGCTCCAGTTTGACAATTTAAACAATCAGAAATTCCAGGCAGAGTTAGTGAACCCAAAATGGCTACCAGATTTAAAATGTTCCAATCAATATCTGCCAATAAAAGACACGTATTCTGATTTTAAAAAGGTTTTTGGGGCCACCTGAAATGCACCTCTATTTTTCTGTACTATGCGAGTTTTAATGAGATTTGATACTTTTGCTACCCCTCCCCTTTGTAACTTTGCACCCCCCAGCCCCCCCACCCGATATAAGTTCACTAAGCGTTCCAAAAGCAATTCAGAGTGCAGAATCATAAATGGGCAACAAAGTTATCAGTCTTCCAAAATGTCCTTTTTAATGTAATGGTTAACTTCACTATAACTACAACTGTGCCATAATTGCCTCCGACTTGGTCTCAGTCTTATCCAGTGCCAGGCCTCTGATGTTACTTGATTTCAGCAGCGTGACCAACCACGAATGTACACCTGACAGAAAAGAACTTGGCATTCAAATGTGAAGGTGGAAAAGAAAGAATGTATTTAAGTGACTTCATGTAAAGCACCAAATGCACATATTCATAGGTCCATGTATGTCCACAACCAGGAATGAAACGATGCTACACACAAACTGCTAGTGGGTAACAACATTAGATTACATTTTATTTCTTCTACATTAGGATGCTATACAGGACTTAACAGGCACTTTTTTCCTGCCGGATGACGTTACAAATTGGACGCTTTGACAACACGAATGGACTACTAAAACATCAGCAGAAATGCTGAAGGTGTTTACCAAACCAAGTGCGTCCAAAACATTTTATACATAACTCCAGGTAAAGGTAGTCCAGGGCCTGTTTCGTCATGATAGAGTCGTGGGCCTTTCAAATATACAGTAAAAAGTGGGACTGAGCAACTAAGAAAAATGAAGTTCTGAGCAAGACCTTCAGGAGGAGGAGGAGAGTGATGGAGGCGATAATGAGAAAACGCGAGAAAATAAGGAAAGAAAGAGCACGTGACAAAAAACCAAGTGACAAACCCGTTGAGAATTCTGCAGCAAATGGAGGGTCTGACGAAGCTTGAGACACATGGGTGATGGGGCAGGCCCAAAGAAAACAGGAGCTGGCAAAGACGAGCTGAGTGGCAGTCAAAGGTGCAGGAGAGAAACCAAACACATTATCTTCTATGTCATAAGGCATACTGTGCCCAGCACCGCTGTAGTGGTCTTACAGCGCCTAACGCTTGTCGAGAAATGAATTGCACGGTGACCCCCGCAGGAGCGTCTTCAGACCTTTGTTTGACATTGGCGTTGGGAAGGGTAGAGTTAGAATAAGCTGGAAGAGGCTATAGATAAGTGTGATGGGGAAAAGGTTGAAGGAAATCGCGAAATAAGACTAAGATGCACAAATGTAGCTGGGCAAGACACTAGGAATCGGCTGGTGGGATGTGCTCGGGTGGGTGTGTGTGATAAATGCAGGTAGTACTCTTTAGTGAATTAATATAAGATAAAAAGGTATGTGTAGTTTGATCTACATTGCATTGCCTCATCTAATCATCTAGGCCAGGGACGTCATTTCGGGGTCGCCTGGCAATCCCCATGCAACCCCTGGCACTGCCTCTGCAACCCTGGGGCAGGGGTGGATTTGAAAAAAACATTTATTTTTCAAGTCACTCCGACTTCAAAAATATTTTTTCCCGTTTCGGTTTTTCATAATGCAAATCATTTCTTTTTGAAGTCATAGTGACTTCAAAAATAAATTATTTTTGAAATCAGAGCGTGCCTCCCTTCGCCTCCCCCTCACCCCTCAGGGCATGGATGGCTCTGGCTCCTGTGCTCTGTTGTGCAGGACAGGCCTTGCATGCAGGCTGGAGCATTGGAGCCAGAGGAATGCCTGCAGAGAGCCCATTCTGGAAGGGAAGGACATTTCTTTTTTTAAGTGTAAAAGAGTATGTGTGCGAGTGTGTTATGTAATGTTCGTGTGTATATATCATCTAATAACGGTGAATGAGGGCATGATGTTTGGGTGGCTGGGCGTGCTTGCGAGGGAATGGTGAATGAGGGCATGTGTAAATGAGCAAGTGGTGTGTGATTGTGTGTGCTTCTATTAAATACCTGGATTACTTGCCAGTTATCTTTATTGCTCCCAGTCTCGCTCTTCCTCGTCCCAGTACTTCACCATGAAGCACCTTGCCTCATACATAGGTACTGGGACAAGGAAGAGGGATGTTCAGGTAATACTGAACAGAGTTGATTTGGGGGATGGGAGGCAGAGAGTGGTGGGGGAGCGGGAATGTGTGGGGCAGAAGAGGAGTGCACTAATACATCAAAGGACATCAATGATAAAGCAGGTACGATATCGATTAGTGGCTAGACTGGCATTTTGGTATTGTCAGTTAATTCATTTCTTACTGTGGCATGACAATTTTTCTGGGCATCTACAATAAATTAAGCATGAGAAGTGTTATTACCCGTCTAGTCTGGCATTTGGGTGCAGCCAGTATAGCCTTTTCTTACTTCATCAGAATATTTTCTGGACATATATAATGAAGTAAGCACCATGTGTGTTATTACATGGCTAGACTACCATTTTGGTGCAGCTAGCCTAGCAATTTCATACACTGGCTTGACATTTTGTACTAGGCATCGCTGATAAAGCAATCAGTGTAATTACCTGGATAGACTGGCATTTGGGTGCAGCCAGTCAAGCCTTTCCTTACTGTGGCATTGTATATTTTTCTGGTCATTTATGATAAAGTAAGTGTTTCTCGCGCCTTGAAAGACTTGTGTATAGGCGCGTTATAAATGCTATATCATATCATGTCATATCATGTCATAAGTGTTATTACATGGTTAGATCGGAATTTTGGAGCAACCCATCTAGGTATGTCTTACTGTGGCATGGATTTTTTTACTGTACATCAAGGCTACAGCAAACATGGTAAGTGTTATTACCTTTCTAGTCTATATTGTGCAGCCAAGTTTTGACTTGTTTTCTTATTGTGATATTGCATTTTGAATAGGAAAGTCGTAAAATAGCTCAGCGTGTTGAGCGATCGCTGCTTCAATCTGTGTGTAATCTGCAGGTTCGAATCTTGGCAAGGCCAACCCAGTCTTTCTTTCTTCCGAGGTTGATAAAGGAGTACCAACTTCAGTTAGAATGATTATTGTATTTAAATATGGATAGTGCTTTGGCGAAAGCGCTATATAAATAACAAATCATTATCATGAATCAAAGCATTAATGCTACTTGTGCATTGTTGACGACTTGCAACTATTTAATTTTTTGATACTCTAATAATGCAGCAACTGGCAATGCAGGGGCTTTACTTATACAATGGTAATACCGGACATTCAGCTATAACTGGCATACTATGGATGGAAATGGCCATACAATGCTGACATGGCATATGTATGGAAGTGACTCAGCCTATATTGATTCTGTTTGGTCCAACTATCATATCATGACCCCATCCATGACATATGAAACCAGCACCCTTGTTAAAATGTGTTTAGGATCTAAAATATTCTTGTCTGCTTTAGTAGCGATATTTTAAAAAAATTGTACACTTGTGTACTTTTTTTTATGCCCAAAGCCACTTCACCAGGGATAAAGAGAAAATGTTGTCCTCCAGGCCAAAGGTTATTTGACATCACTTTGTGATGTCATTAGGTGTGTGATGTCACTTCCGCTACCCCAGGCATTTTGGTGAATAACATCCCTGATACCAGCCAGTTGCGTCAAGGGACTAGATCTATGTGCTTATTGTTTGTGTGATGTACCTAAGGGGTCTGAAAGAGGCACTAGTATTGTTGGGGCTTTTGCAAGGCTGGGTTTTAACACAGCTCCTGTTTCCAGGCCAAACACCGATTTTGTCAAGCCAGCTGAATGAGGAATCTGCACCAAATATGGGATGTGTAAAAGATGAATGTGTGGGGAAACCTTGAAGGGGGTGGGGGGAAGATGTGAAAGGGGAGTTCTGTCCAGTCAGTGATCTGTTGAGGGTTAGTTGGCAGCACGGTCTTCATACAGTGACTATGCTGGTGTAAAGCCCGAGGCACGTGACCCCTCCATCATCTATTCCAGCCTCCTCATGAGAGAGCCTCACCCTAGGTTCTATAGAGGAGTGAACTGGTGTCATGGCTCAGTAGACCCAGGAAATGTGCCGAAGCTGGCTTAACAGAAAGGCAAGTTATTGAATGATGAGGAAATCATTCTCTCCTCCTTCTCTTCCATTGCACCGGACGAGGTCTCTAGAGTAGTCTCCTCTAAACAGGTGCTCCCCTGCTCTGCCAGAACTATCTAGAACACTATCTTCTCTCTCACCCTTGCCTTAGATGATTTCTGTAACCATTCCTTTGCCATTTGCTCTTTCTCACAACCACTCGAGCATTCCCTTGTGCACCCTCTACTAATAAAGCCATCTGCAGACCCTTCTTGCCTGGCTAACTATCGCTGTGACTCTAATATTTACCTTGCGCCATTAGCCCACTTGAACTCCACCTTCTCTGCTCACCAGTGTTATACTGATGACACACAGCTCTCCTTTCAGCTTCCCTCCTCCACCTCTTCCTCTCCCTCCCCCTCTCTCATACCTGTGTGCTTGACTGCTATCCAGGCATGGTGCTCTGCTAGCAATCTCTGCCTTAATGCCAGTAAGACTGGGATCCTTTTCATTGGGACACCTGCTCCCTGCTTCCTTTCCACACTCTGGCCGCCCTCCTTGGGGCCCCTTCCCCTCACCCTCTTGTTAAGCAAAAATCCTTGGTGTCATCTTCGACTTCTCTCTCGCTCTCCTTCTCTCCTCACATCACAAGGCTTGCTAAGAAGTCCAACTTTCAGCTCCAACTCCTCAGAGGAATTCTCCCTGTCTCCAGACCTCTGGTGCTCCATAGACTTCACTACTGCAACAGCCTCTTTCTCAATCTGCCCCTTTTCTCCCTGCACCCTCTTCAACAAATCCAGAATAGGCCTTCGAGACTTATCCTTGGTCTCAAACTCAGGGAGCACATCTCTCCAGTCCCAAAATCTCTACACTGGGTCCCGGTGGCTGCAAGGATCACATTTAAGAGCCACAGCATCATCCACGAGGCTTTCTGGGGCCTGGGAGTCCACTAGATCCAACTTTCTCTCCCTAAATACCTCCCTGCTAGAGTCCTTCGCTCCTCTTGCTCCAACTCTCTTCAGATCAGACTTTTCTCTAAGCAGAGTGTGCTTGGGGCGTTAGGGGGTAAGATCTCTTTCTTCGGCAGGAGCCTCCCTCTGCAACAGCATTCCCGCCCCCCTCTGACTTGAGCCGTATCTCCTTAAATTTCAGAAACTTCAAGACCTTCCTTTTCTCCTCCGCACCCCCTCATCCCCTCCCTTGCTAACGTCCCCCTGATGCTGCGACTGGTGCCTGGTCCCTATGTGCCTTACAGTGGCCTGGCCCTCCTCGTTCAGTTTTCCGCCAGTACCTCTTATCCAGGACTTGCTGTCGGGCACCGGGCCCTGACTAGCCTAAATCTGGTACCCCTGTCCTCGCACTAGTTGACCCCTACCCCCAGGTTCCCCTGGCACGTTTGCTCTTGGGCTTCCCTCAGCACTTGCCCTGCCTCTCGGACCCCATCCCTCCTGCACTTCTCCCCTACCCCAACCTTCCACCCTGTCCTGCAACCTCCCCCCTGCACTTATTGTCACTGCACTTTTATGGTCCAAATGTCACAAGACCTAGTAGGACCATTTAATGTTTCTCCTCTCAGTCCCCCCACCCCCTTTTTTGTCACACAGCACCTTGAAACACTTGTGCATAGGCGCCATACAAATGTCCAATCAAATAAAGAAAGGGTTGTAGTACTGTGTGAAGCACCTTTATTCTAAGTTTTTGAAAGTATGTATGACCAGTCTATCCATTTCTTCGAAGGTAATGAGACAAAGTGAATTATTATTTGCAAGCCTGTGCCAGAGATTTATAGAAGCATCTTTCCGAAGTTCACAGAAGAATGCATGAGAAGTAAAACATTTAACCCACATCTTTACGAAGGCTTGGTGGGGGGCGGGGGGCGGATGCGAAGGGTGCGACTGAATGGCTGCTTTCAAGACTGCAACAGACTGATAGAGAAACAGGACTATGGCTGAGGGCTTAAGATAAGATTGCTCAGGAATCCTTGACAACGTAAAGCAAAGGTTGTTTTCAAAGTCTACGCCAGAACTGGGAAGGGAATTCACTCATTGGCTCACATTATGAAAAGACAAAGAGGCAATTCTTCCATGACCTTGAAAGACTGGAGCAGAGATGGAAACGGTTGTTGCAAGTATCTAGTGGGAGTGAAAATAATACATTTGATTTGCTAGTAACTGAACTCGGAGACCACCAGCTTGCAGATTATCAGCAAGACTAGGAGAGAATAGGTCAAACAGCGGCACCATACTGGGGAGAGGCAGGACCATGTGCTAGTTTGACTAAGAAGCAGAGCAAACACACTCCGCCAGAGACCTACGGTGGCTCTACAAAAAGCTTCAAGGGAGATCAACTGAGGTGAATAAACACTTGGATCCCACGCAAATAAGCTGAAATATTCCAATCAACCTGTTCCCCTTTTATCTTGAATTAAAATCATTTTAATGTACACTCACTAGGCAAGTACAGCCATTAATAATGGCAGAGAAGCATCACAATACATAATGAATGCCTGTATATATACGCACACACGTTCCATTGTACTCCTCCTGACTGGAAACCACATGTATTCCTATATATGTGTGTGTGTGTGTGCGCAACACATTTCCTATACATGCTCACCCGCGTGTAATAGGAAAGTATTCCCATTTTGTGCACTGTAATTTGTTCCACCACCACAATCGTGTACTTGTTAGTTTGCAAGTTTTTCCTTGCATTTCCATGTTTACTGCGACCCATACTACATAAAAAGCACAAGTGCATTTGTTTTAGCACTGTTGCAAACGCCAGTTATCTGGCCCTCCGTGGCACGGAGCATCCGTGCATGTATAGAGAATGTTTTTGGCTCAGGAACATTAACTTGAGTGGTGGTCAACTACCAGACAATAAGCCCTCTTGTGCTGGCACAGTAACCTTACTAGAACAAAACAGAACATCGTTTCATCAACACCACCCACACAACCAAGCTGCCCAAAGTTCACAATTCACCACTCATTGTGGAGAAGACTATTCCCTCCAGCAGCAAAGTCAAAAGCCTTTAAACACATTGGTTCTATATTTTGTACAGGTCAATGACTACATCAGCCTACTCGGATTTGTACCAGACTGGTTCCTGCAGGGAAACATCCATCAGCTCCTGATTGGACTACAACTGCAGGCTCCGTCTCCCCCTGCTCAAATACTACATTTCCAAATGCAAAGTGGTCTGCACCACAACTGAATGTCCAGGTTCCTGGAAGAGGACTAGTATTCTCTAACATTTAACCTGGGGTGTTGCCAGGTCTGGAAAAGATCCGGGGCTATGCTAATGTCGGGGCGGGACTTGGGACTAGCTAGAGTTTTGGTTGTAGCACCTGAGCTTCTATCCGGGGCTACAATCAAAAGACCCGGGGCTATAACCCCCCTCAGGCACTCCCTTAGCAACGCCTCTGCACTTAACTTTAATCTCCACCCTGCCTTTCCAGCAATGCTACTACAACTTTCATCCACACAAAGCCCCCAAACATCTTATCAGAAGACATAACTGAAAGGTGGCTGTTTCTTGTACTGCTTTGACAAAATCATTTTCAGATATCGCAACTTTGCTGCAGCAAAAAAGCGGGTAAACTCTTTTCAGGAGAACGTGTTTTATGGTAGAATGTACTCTCCTTTCAGTTTCAGAAAATAAGCTAAAAACAAACCGTTTCAGATTTTTCCGTCACACACCCTCATTCTACTAGGGAAGACCTTCAAGAGAGGAGGCTTGCTTGTTGCTTTGTACGAGTGGAATCATACACCTGCAACCTTGCAATGCAGCACAATTGACAAATGATAAACCGTAAACACAAAAATGTGTAACCATTGCAAATGTCCTTCTTTGAAAAACGTATCAATGAGGAAATCTTACCCTCACGGAGAGCGAGATCAACACACTTCAATAATGCTAACCTGTAGGAAGTGACAGAATCCAAACATAACCCAAGAAGATCCAGCTGCGCACAGAGGTGCGTGCACCGCCAGCTGCGCCTCCTATCAAGAGCGCGACATGAGTAGCAGAGCTCTGTGCACAATGTGAAATGGGTCTATTACTCAAAGCCACAAACACTGCAAGACGTATACATTGTCTAGTTCAGCATGCCACCACAGCAGGGCTTTTGGAGAATGGTGCAAGGGTATAAGTCAGCTACGACATGAAGAAATAATGCATACAAGATGGTAGTTCCTAGATAGAAAGACTGGCTGACAGTTCGTTCATCCATTTCAAAATATGCAACGGTAAAGAAAAACAGCAACAAGCATATTGTGAAACAACCCGTCGAGCAGATTTGGGGTGGTAGTCGTAGATATGAACACGGGCTAACAAAAGGGGTGTAGCCATCACTCTGTACCATCAAGACTCATGTACACGTGAACAGTTGAGGCAAGCACCGAGCATGCAGTAACGTCAATATTACTTGTGAAAACATCAGCACTTTGAGAATTATGGCCGGACACCGTAGCTTAAATTAACATTGTAAATATACAGACGAGCATTTCCTTCTGGGCTAATTCTGCAAGAAGACTGATGCCCAACATTCTCTAATGATTCAATGGCAGCGAGCAAGCAGTTCACAAATAGACCGAAAGACCTTCAGGCTTCACACATGCTGCAAAGCCCGAGTCCAATCAAATATTCGGGACAAAGATACTTGAGTTAGTTTACTTTCGTGCAGTGCCAAGGGCATACAAAGTTCACAACAAGGACGTGCTTTTATAAGTCAATCCAAGAGTGGTCTATTAATGATTAACGCTGGTCCTGGCAGCAGAGCCGTTGAGGGACTGCCTCATTTTGACGTGACGTGATTTACTATGCTTCTCTTGACAAAATAAGGCTAACACACTGCAGGCTTTCCGAACACTCCAAAGCTTCCATGCACAGTAACGTCTAGAACCCATACGAGGTCCCTCGACTAGGTTTGGTTATGGAAAATTCACAAGCAACATAATTATCTCTTTATTGACACCGCTTTAAAATAATATCCTGGCCTTAAGACATGGTAGTGTTTAAAAAAAACAAAAATGTATAATTTGGGAAACATGTTTTTTTTAACCTAAATGAATCAAAAGCACAAAGGTTATGCTGCTCTACCCGCAAATTCAGCCGATTTTCCTTTTACTGCAGGATTTCCTGATCTACCTGGGGTACAACACTATTATAAAGCCTTATGCCCCTTCAGGGATGGCGTGTGTACGTGCTTGGGGACTGGGGTTTTGGAAAATTAGGTGTATGGGGTAAAATATAGCTCCTGAATGTCAGACAAAAGACCAGGCCAGGCCAATTAAGAGTGAAGCTGACTGGTGCTAGCCTTTGGAAAAAGAAAGCCATCCCCCAAAACACGTTTTTTCTGACTTAAGGCTTAGGACAACAACAGAAATGGGCCTCTTTCAACTTACCAAAATGAACAGGCGCTCGAGTGAAGGAAAATGTGCCTGAGAACTTAAAGTGCTGATGTGCCCAATGCATGGCAAAAGTCATGTGGCTGAAAATGCTGGTTTCCTAAGTACATGTAAAGCTACACTTTCGACTTAAAGAGACAGATAGCAGCGTGTACATTATCTTCATGCAACATGAGACTGTGGTCCAGAAATCTAAAGTGAAGCTAAGCACTTTGTCTTTGTCACAGATAAAAACAGTTACTTATCAACAGTTAAATGACAATTTAAAAGGAAAGGCCTACTCGGAGCGTTGCAAAACTCATGTTATTCCAACTGCTATATTAAAGTAAAACGTTACACATGGACAGATTAAAAACTGATACTGTACTTTGAAAAGCATGGATGCAGAGGGGCACTCCACTGAAACAAAACTGTGACCCATGACCTGTCGGTTTCGGCTCTCTAGGAGAAAGATGTCTGGTTGTCAATTAGTTGCTGATAACAGATTCTGCAGAAGTAACCTTGAGGTCAAGCTTTCCATAAAACTGTACATTAAGCAATGAGCAGAGCCTTTGAAGCCAAGAAGGACATGTGAAGATAATCACAGATAAACCGGATGGCTGGTCACATGTTTTCGGGGAAATGGAAACCTACCTACTGAGGCCATGTGATGCTTTACCATTGATTAAACATTGAATAAAGACTGTCCTTAATAAGAGGAGCAACGTGTGTCTGATAGAGCCCATCCCAGGTTCAAATTAAACAGGACAAAAAGTCCATTGTGACCCTGTAAAAACCAAATTGGTGCGATATACATAGTTTAAGTTACGTGGAAAAGTATAATTTTTGCCATTTACATACACCTGAGCAATGGGAGAGTTGGCACAGGGGTAGATTGTGAAAATAAGGTCCAAATGGTGAATGGTCCCATTTTTAGATATTTTGGCGCAGCAGAAAACCACAAAAAATGTTAACGCGCAGGAAGGGTGCACCGAAGTAAAATTAATATGGCCGGATATAGAACCGCTATATCTCATCATGGGGTTATTTGAAAGACCAAGGGAGTGATTGCAGTACGAGATTTTTCAGAACAAAAGATGCACAAATCCTTGTCAATGTGAAATTATGCATCTATTCCCCTTCCTCAGCCTACATCTCCCAACTTCTGGTCCTATCCGCAGCCAGTGGGCGTTCTGGTGGGAGGTGAAGGGAACATGCTAGCCAATCTGGACCGTGGGAATTATGACAAGACTGCTGTATCACTAGCCTGAGAAAAGGCCAGGTTTGCATCAGAACTGGGCTTTTTGTGAATTATTCCGGGAGAGAGCTGCTGCTGGACTCTTGCGAGGAACAACTAGCAGTGAGGCCTCAATCCTTGCATTGCAGACAGTGTCTGGGACATAGATAAGCTAGCTGGGACCCACACCAGAGGAGCAGAAGGAGTATGGGTGCAGGAGAAAATCCCAGACTGAAAGCCCTTGACTAGACCTTTGCTGTCCTCAGATGAGCCAACCCTGCTCTTTTCCCTGACCAAAGCCTCCCATGTAAGTAGATATCCCAAAGCCATCAATTGCGTGGGGAGCCACCTGCATTTATCCCTTTCCATTAGTGAGTAGAGGGGGGTGAAACTGGGTGGGCTCTATGGACAATTCATTAAATCTAACTCAAATGCATTTCCCCATTGGAAAACCACCCCACTGTTGAAATTGCATTGTGTTGGGAGCAGCAATCCTTAAACCTTTTCATTGAAGTGTGGAGAGGGGGGAAACAGTGTAGACCCTTAGCACATTTGATTAAAGTAAATCAATTAATTTCCATATAGAAAATCACTGGATGAGGGTTGTTTTTTAAACAAACAATAGCTCATGCCCAGTGTGTTAGAGCTGGTATAGCCCAGAAAGACCTTGTTGACTGTCTCTGAAATCCTTGACTTCCGCATAGAACGGGAAGAGTCCATCATCCCAAAAAGAATTAATCCATATACCACCACCTTCTAAGTCAGTGTGGAGGATGTAAAACTAAATTCACCATTCCCTTTAAACCAGAATTATTAATTATTGCATCTCATCTCTCTGTGGGCAAAAAAAAAAAAAATCCCCTTTTGGTTACCATTTTTCTCTGACCCCAAGTTATCAAGTCCTGCCTTTTATTTTCAAATGTGTTGAAAAATTAATTTTTTATTTGAGTTCCTTTTTCCCAACCTTGCCTTTTAAATAACAAGCCCAAAATGATTTTTCCCCATTTCATTCCTTTCCTAAACAGCGCCTTTTTAAATCAGCAGCAAAACGATTTTTCACATTGCGTTCAAACTCCTTGTACCTTGCCTTTCAATCAAAGGGTTCATATTTAATTGAAGGCTGGAGATTGCTGGGAGAAATGTATTGTTTCCAATTAAGTCAGTTCTGTGGTATTGGAAACGTATTCTATTGGCTGCATTGAAATTAAATCTGTGTAAGTTATTATTATTACTATTTTAGGCTATTATCGCATGTTTCAAAATTTCACCTGTGTTTTATATAACCCAGTTATCGTGTGATCTTGGGTGTTGCCACAGCATTGGTGGCTGATAACATTGTGTTGAATATTAAATAAATAAATATATATTTTTACTACAAACCAGCCTGTTTTCTAGTCCGTTGTTAACACAGGCTATTTGTTGGTGTTGGGTGTGAGACAGGTTGGAGGCCTCACCAAATGGAACCTTAAAAGAGCTTTGTTGTGCACCGACTTGCTTCGGAGGGAAAGGAACTCCCTAAATTGAGGGACCACATAATAAACCGAGACAGGTGGTCTAGATGGAAAACTGAGCGCACACAGAAGTGCTTCAAACGACTGAATGACAACTAGTACATATGAGTGGTGGAACCATGTCTGTGCAAATCACATGCAAAAGCAACACCTAGCATCCTGCACAGTCATAAGATTCAGTAGAGAACTTTATGGTAGCACACATTGAGGTAGCAGTGGCAGAAGTGTGGGATAATAATAATGTGAAAAGGCAAATAGTTTTTAGACTGGTTTTAAACTTTGTTGCCACATTGATAGTATTGTATTGTATTACATTTGTTATTTTATTATTGGTCTGTTGTTTGAAGTTGTATAATGGGGTTTCGGGGTATACTTTCAAGGGAATAGATTTTATTTTTTGTAATTGCTTGATTTTACTTGTTGTAATTGTTTGGTCTTATGTGTTTTATGGATTTTGAATCCGCAATAAACTTTAAAAAAAAAAAAAAAAAAAAAAATATTATATATATATATATATATATAATAATAATTTAGCATTTATATAGCGCTACAAACCCTCAGGCATCTGAGCGCTGCTTATTACCCACGGTGTGTGGTGCTCATTTATCGACCTCGGAAGGATGAAAGGCTGAGTTTTGCTCTGCCGGGATTCGAACCTGCGTTAGCAGGCTCTGCACAGATGTCATAGCGAGCGCTCTACTCGCTGTGCTATCGGACCGGCTATGTATCAGAAGAGTGAGAACCCCCCCCTCCCCATGCATGGGTACATTCATATTTCTATGAGCCCTTATCACCCAGGCTGCTCCCAAAGACATGACATTTGGCTCATCTTGCACCAATCCCAGCCGGCACACTGAGACAACTGGTGGTGTTATCCTATTCTAGGAAATGACAGCAGCAATATGTCACCCCGTTGGTGACAATCAGATTAAGTGGTAGTATATGGCATGCAATCATCCTGGCCGTAAAGGTTAAAAACAAAAAGGTTCAGGCTAGAAACCCCATGGGCACGAATGTGAACATGAACACTGGATGCAATTTTCTGAATGGAATGGTGACTCTGGGGTTCTTGGTCTAAATATGAAGCACAAAAGATGACTTAGCACACCTTGCTCCAACTACAATACTTCCTCGCATTTTGCACCACCATTTACCATTAGGGGAAGTGACAAAGTAGACACATGCCAGAATATGTCAATCACTACACATCTAGAAAACTAAAAAGTCACAGACTAAAGAGATACTAAAACACATTCCCATATTAGGACAAACCTCAAACAGGGGCCCCATCCAAAACGAAAGAACTAGGGTGAAGAGGGAGGCAAGGCGACTGAAGTAAACACATGATACATTAACAGAACTGTTGAGTGATCATCATCCGATGTGCAGCTGCTATGGTTTATCAGGGAATATAGGCCCAGCTAGAATCTTACTATGGCCTGAATCCAGAGGTTGCAAAGGGTGTTATTAGGCCAGCAACACAGCCTTAAGCTTCATAATAATTCTATCTCCACATAAAGCTGAGCTAAAATCAACTTTCTTTCAGGTGCATGAATACTGCAGGCTGAACACCCTAGCATGAGTCATGTGCATACTGTGGGAATTCAATGGCTACCGGAAGCTTCAAAACTCAAAGACATAAGTTTCTGGCTGTTCGTAGTTCCCAAAACACGTGTGCTTTTACAGTACTTCAAAAAGCCAACTACATTGACCACAAGTGGCTCAACAAATTTATCAACAGGTGGTAGTCAAGCATAAATCTGCTGATCGTACATCCAATACACCACACAGGTTCAAATGTATTCTCAAGGTAATAGAAAAAGGTCCCAGTATTCTGTTCATTTTATGTGTGATACCAACTGTACAGAAACTATTTATCTCTAGTGCGAGTTCATTCCATATGGGCAAACACTGTTTCAATGTTTCCCAAGCAGTTTTCTTTGCTGTAAAAGGTTCTCTACCTGGTCCAGATACAGAACACAACATGCTGCACTTCCACAAAGTTCTGAGCTTTCCTCTACGCTCTTAAACTGATCGGGTGTTCGTATATAGGATTTACTACAACAAAACCCACAAAAGTAGTCAAGAATGTAGAAAATGTCTGAACAGTGTTCTTACCATTACTTGGCTGTATAACATGAGGTCTCTTGAGAAAAGTGGTCTTCAAACTATGATATGCCAAGCCCCCCTTTCAGTTGAGTTTAGGGCCCATTAGGAATGTGCATGGAATGGACGGGTTCACAGAATAACTCTGAGCCCAAATAACCGAACCAACTCATGAAGATGGCAAAGTACTGTTTTATTAACAATTATCTAAAACAGGGAGTTACAACGAAGATGAACGGACGTTCACTCGATTTCTCTCAACGATTTTATCATAAAAACAAGATTATATACTCAAAATACATCAGAAGTGACATCATACTATGTGCCAAATAACGAAAAACTACTGGGGAATTGGAATTTGCTTAAGGCAAACATCAAAGTATACATTATATAGGAACTAGGGGTGTGATTGGCTGCCCACGGTCAGGTGGACTATACATGCTTACCTCTAAAATATGTCATCTTCAAAACCATTAAGTACACGGTTTCTAATTGGTCTTCAAACTATAAAGGTCCTTCATTATATGGACCTCTACAATTGTTGGCACACTTGTGCCATGGCTGGAACATTTGGTTCACTTAGCAGCATGCAAGCCCAGACCCAGGTGCAAGGAGGTGGGCCCGACTCTACCTCCCCACCCAATTAGCCCAGCATCTCTCATCACCAAGCCTTCTGCCATGAAGATGGTCTTTTAACTTGACCTTGCAAAGTATCCTTGTCTCTGGGAATAAATGGGAGTGCAGGCACTCACTATCGTTCTTGGACTTCAGTCCAAACTCTATTTTCATCCTTGGCTCAAGTGACAGGAGACCGTGATTTGGTTCATTTTGCAGGTTTTAAATGCTTTAAATGAATTAAACTTGGCAGTCCTAGTGTTCTTTCTTTGCACCTTAACATGAAATGATTCATTCTTTGCATGTTCATTCCTTTCCAGAATAGATAGCTGACCTTGGCTGCTTCAGTCTTGATTCCAGGCCAGACAAACTCGCCATGTAGCTTTACGATTTCAGATTATTCTTGCTGCGACACAATTCTCCCTCATTTCTTCATGGGTCCTGGCATACTAAAATTCATGATACCGATGTCCAGCTTCTATACAGTGGCAGCTTTGAATGCATTCCATTCACTAGATATAGGCAGCTTCTAGGAAGATTTAGTCTATCTTACATTTCAACGTCTGTGCAATTATTGAATGGTTGATTCTCTGCAGCACTTTGTGCACGTGTAATCTTTTTCATATTTAAGAGCTCACTGGATTCTTTACTTCGTAATTAGTTTCTGTAGGATCCATACATTCTCTTCAGCCAATATTCTGAGACGTTGTTTGTACTCTTATGACATCATAGATTTCTTTCCTTGCTCTTTTATATTCTTTCAGGAACTACCTCTCTCAGATTATCGTCTCTTCGGGGATACATTCGATAGGGTTGTCTCAATGGGAATCTTCTTTTGAATATACGCTGTGGTATTGGCTCAACTGCTGGTGTCATATATGGCATGATCTCAGGCTTCCAACATATAGGGGGGGTAGGGGGACGGTATATCCTGCAGAGGAATGCAGATGCTCCTCTACAGAGTAAAAATGTTGCCGAGCCCCACAGTTTGAAGACCAATGCAGAATGAACAATTGAGACATTGTAAAGTAGTGGCCTAAGGGTACTTCAAGATGGTATCGATTTTTTGGAACACATACTGTGTCTTTGACTTCAATGTCCATAATTGTTTGAATTTTGGTGCCACAGTAGGAATCGTATATGGAATAATCTTTAAACTGAATTGGTATGTAAAATGTCCCATGATTTGTTAACAATATTCTTGACCAAGAATGGCTTGTCAACCTCTAATCCCTCCACTCATCCTTACTTCTCCAACTTCGGAGCTCCCCCTAAACCCTCCACTGCACCAGATACCCATCCCAGCTACTCTGCTATCCTTGCAACTTGCTTGTAACCCCCTTGGTGATTTTCTTATGCATGGTGCGCTGTTCCCTCCCAGCCAAAGTAGTAGAGATCACTAATGCAGGGTCCTTTTCATGCCGTTTACATGCAAGTGATTCTCGGGTACACTCTTGCCCTTAGAACTCACAGATTCCACCATCTGTAAAGGGTAGCCACATGAATAAATCGTTTTTAAAACGTTAGCTTCTTGTTTAAAAACACGATCTAAGGAAAAAGCACGTTTGTCTTGAGAATACAGCACATTTTCAATCACACCCTTTGAATGATACAACTCTGCATGTACTCGTGTTATAATGGGTGGGTTTGTGAAATACCTCTGTGAGCAGCTATGTAGATTCCAGAGTTACTCGGGTGTCTAAAAAAAAATGAACCTTTAGATTACCCACCGTTGTGATAGGTGGTTTTAGATGATCGATCGAATTAGGCCATGGCTGGAACTCTTCTAGTGAAGTTATCCTGCCCAGGTAAATGTCCAAATATTATATCTGCATCTCTACAGCACTCCCTCCCACCACCTACATCCCCCCTCCCTCCCAGAGCCCATAAGGGAGAGGTAAGGACGTGCGTTTGGTGGAACTTTCTAGAACTATTTTACCTAAACTCATAGCAAAACAGGATCCCCATCCTCAGTCCCGTTAGTTGCAGATAAAACAGTTACATGATACTGGTTTACAAAACCGCTTTTAGTATGGATTTCTGCTGGTGTGCTAGTGAATTGGAAACTGTTTTTAACACCGACTTGTTTTGCGTATTTTTTGTGTAAACTATTGATAGCTAATAATGCTTGTTTGGAAAACCATTCACAGTCTCAAGTATCCAAAAAAACAAAAGTAAACTTTTTTTTTTAACGGATGGTTCGTCTCAAATGAGATTCAATATGAATAACTGAAGGTTGCAAAGTGTCCTGAATATATGTAGATGTGTGTGCGCCAGTATAAGATCTGCAGGTCCAGATAGGAGAACATTGCTATGTCGGGGAGGAGGCGCAAACGTGCTTGCGCTTGAAGGGTTAGGTGTAAGAAACACTTCTTCACTTGAGGATTACGAAATGTGACATGCCTTCGTTCGGAGACGGGCTGAAGAACAAATATTAAATTGGGTGGTTGGTAAGAGCAGCAAAGCACAGAAGTCACAATATAACAGATGATCACCTAAAATTCAGGAAACTATTGAAACCATGGCTATTTAACTCACCAAGCTAAAGAGAGAAAAGTGGCAGAATGAGATTAACACAACTGATCAGCCCAAAGCACAGAAAAACTCTCAGACAATCCCCTACTAACTCTATTAAAATATCTCCAGTACTCTGCATAGCCACCTCCCAACACTGAAGAAATAAAGCCCACACCTTCACCATAAAGCAATACAAACTACAATAAACCTACCGACTCTCCACAACACCCAAGACACAATCAAAACACCTGCATACAACCATCTACCAAACATCACACAACATCGCCCAACTACAAACATACCAGCACATAGTGACCGGTTTTTCGGAACTGAAGCCACCAACAGCACAGCAAAGCTATCTTGCTTTTTCCATCTCAATCCCACTAACTATAGTGCTATCCCTCCCCCCCTTCCTCTTCCGACCCTCCTTGGTGCAAGGTGACCATGAAAATGGCAGCACTGCATGGCATAAATCACAATAACATAACAAAACAAGGTTTCTGTGGTTGCAGGTATAGTCCTATTATGATTGGCTAACATCGGCCATAATCTTGAGCTCATCTTCTGATCGAAGTCTAGAATATGCCTTTGTAGGATGGATTTTTGGAAGAACCATGGAAATGAGCTAAACATGGCTAGAGTGTCCTCACAAGAGGGATTAAATCGACACAAGGCCCATTCTTCTATGGAGAGCCCATGATTTTCAAGGCCGACCTCAATAGGGAGATATTCTCAGAATAACGGAGAAGTTTGCTTTTGTATATGTTGATCCCTGTATAACTATTAGTAACAGACAACACAGTTATCGTTCAAGAATACAGTAAACACAAACATATAAGAACCATAACATTTAAGTTAACATCACAGAATAACATTTAACCACATCCATTGTCTAGTTATGCATACATTTTAGATAAAGGTCACAGTAGCCGGAGTCTACATCTAAAACGTATTCATCATGAAAACCACAATGAAATGAAAAACAACCTGAATTAGCGCATGAAGATTGTTACAGACCTCCTCCCAGCCAATCAATGTTTAGAGTGCAGTTAATAACGGCTGGTATCGTTCGCATTCTGAACATTCTGTTTTCAGAAGCAGACAGGGACACAACAATGCAATTATGAGGCAAGATTTATTTCAACAAGACACTACCTCTTTCTGGGAGGACCTTTTTTTGCTAAAGCATTTTAACAAAAGAGTAAGCTGAAATATTTGAAAATGCTTCCACTTTCTTCAGTTCATGAAGGTGCAATTAAAATGCTGAACATATAAAGATAAGCTTGTCATTGAACTACAAAATAACACCAGATTGAATTCACTAACTTAGGTTGGTCGAATTACTTTACTCAGCCTTCAAGTAACATTGTATACCTCACCACCAAAACTTCAAAGATGTAATGCTACTGCCACCATTTGCTAAGGGCCTTATAGATCTAGAGAGGGCTCATTATCGCTTGAGATAATAACCCTTCCCCAACTTAATGGTCCCTCCCTCAGTCTTTAAGGCTACATATGAGCCCTCTCTGCACAATGATTAGTCTGATGACCGTTACATCTTTCATTCTAGGTCATGCCTCCATGCTGATGCTTCTATTAATGCTTGCGGTTCCGCATCCCCTACCAATAAGTCTGCTGCATCCATCCTTGGGTATGCAGCATCACATGATGTCATGAGCTCTGCATCATGGACTCGTTTTCTAGGTGACCTCTGATGCGCCAGCAAACCTCAACACTTCGGCTTCTCCCCAAGCGGAAGCGTCTGTGTTTTTATTTCACCAATACCATTCTCCAGGTCAAAGTTCTTCATTGCCTTTTCCGTTTTTCATCCTTACAGCCTCCTGTGCCATCTCAATCTTCCTTTGCCTTCTGCATCCATGAGTCCTTCTTGGAACCCTCTTCCTTCCCAGTTTCCTGTTTTTGGGTCATCACCCATTTTCGAGATGTTCTCTTCCACAGTGAAACAACCCTTGGCTTCTGGTTGCCATATACGCATTGCATATGGCACTGCATCCGATTTTCCCTCCAAAGGAACCACTGCCTTTCCCTCCAAAGAAACCACTGCCTTTCCAGGATGTCGGTCTGTTGGGGCACGGTTTCTAGTCAGTGTCTCCAGGCAGAGTGGCTTCCAGGAAGGACCAGCTTTACTTCACCACTTCATCACATTGAAACAAGGACGAGGTAGGGCCGGTTGCAGAGACTCTTTCAAAGGGCATTAAAACATACAGATACACTGCAAGGTACTGGTGAAGAACATTAAACGTAATGGTTTATTTGACCATGACACGACACAATGCTGTCCAAAGAGCCTGTATGAATCATGAAGGCACCAGTAATTTTGTGAAAATAGGCAATGTTAACAGGGCTTCAAAAATCATTTAAAGACCATCCATTGCTATGCTCGCAAGAGAAATCATGATCACCCACACAATATTTGCCTTTTGCCACAGTCCATTATGATGGCCTTTCACTCAAAACTAAGTGACAAAGGAAGAAAACAAAAAAAAAAAAAAAGAACACGGCAGTACAATATGGAGAAGTGTTTCAAAAAAGCTAAACTAAGCCTCACGCCACCCCCACCCCACTGCCCCAACTTAAAATAAAGATTTAAGTCTTACAGAGGTCTGCAGCCAGTCGTGTTTATTTATTTATTTATTTGCATTTATAAAGCGCACAGAACTTCCCTGGGGCACCGTGGCGCTATTACAGCAGACTTCATCTTGAACATAACATAGGAATATAGTTAGTACAACAGTTATTTGCAGTGGGATGTTGAAGTTAAAGGGTTATGCATTGCTGTGGTTACAGTGCAAGCATAGCTGAGCTAGGGAGCATTCACACTGGTCATAAAAAATTGAACTTAGAGGTTATGCTATGCTGTGGTTACAGTGCAAGCATAACTGTGCATGTGGAGGACTTTATCGGAATAGGAGGGTTTTGAGGTTTTTACGAAAGGTGTGGTATGATTTTTCGTTCCTTAGTGAAGTAGGTAAGGAGTTCCAGTTTTTTGGTGCGAGGTGTTGGAAGCTGGATCCTCCCGCCCTGGATCTTTGAAACGTGGGGACATGGATCATGTTGGTGCGTGTTAATGGACTATAAAAGGTAACCAAAGCTAAAGTGATACCATCGCCTTTGCCTGACAGTGTCAGGTATTTGGAAGTATGGATAGTCAAGGATCACGTCCTGGAGGCACAGATTATAACACCAAATACTTTATCATTGACCAATTCATCCATTTTCTGCAGCGACCAACTGCAGGGTTCCCGCACCACTCACTATTCTATACCACGGAGAGAAAAATGTGAACTTTCAGAATGGAGGAAATTATGGCTGCTGGTGAGGCCCATATCACTTTCCATCTTCACAGCCAACTGTGTAGAATAGTGGCTAGAGTGCCCTGCAGCAAACGCACACATTCTAATGCAGCTGGTCCGCAGTCTTCGGCACCTTATAAATCACAAAGCAATGAGTCTTCGGCTAGGCAGCTACAGGTAGGGGTGAAAAAGGTCTTAAGTAACTGACCATCTGGATGGTATACTATTCTGTGATATGATACGATATGTTTGATTTCTATCACGCTCATGCACAAGTCAACACTATGGGGTGCCCTACGACTCCACACACATACTGTGTCCTCCATGCTGCCACGCCAATGAACTATAAAAGCACAGATCAAATTTAGAAAATGGGGGTTCTCTGCCAGCTCAATCTGGATCAATTTGGTACACAGAGTGGGTGGGAATCAAGATGCATTTACCCGGGACACACCTACAAAGAAGGCTCCTCCTTTGTAGTTGGGGGGGAGACTCCGGCTGATGAAATCTCCAATGAAGGGAGCAGCCAGCCAACTCAGTCACGTGTGCAATAGGCAAATGGAAGGTCCCACTCATTGTAGGTCTATCTAGAGAGAGTTGTAGTGCTCTACCAGAGCTTTTGCAACAATACGTAGAGGGGCACTGGCGTCAGTTGCTCCATGAGGCAGGTTTTGTCATAGTGAGAGCTCCATTATTGTGTCAGGATTTTGTGAAAGTTAGTGCAAATGCGTAAATTAGAGAGGATTTTCATATGTTGATTTTTAGAGCTTCTTCTGTTGCCATGTTTGGATGGTAGGGTTTACCTACTAAGCTTACGAGTCAGCTCTGAGGTAATATTTCTGATTAGTGTGAATTGTACTTTTGTGACAAATTGTAGCCTTGGCTTGCAACAGAGAGTGTGCGTTTTCCTTTGTGTGGAGATCTGAGGCACACACCACATTATAGTTTAGGAATATCTGCAGTACATCACATCATGGACGAAGATGGGCACATATAGACAGCGTGGCTCGTCCATTAAACTTTATGGAGCTGCTGATGCATCGCTTCCGTTAAAGGCACTTTAATATTTTTCAGCATATTTCACTGAGCAATCATTCCAAAGTAGATTTAACTGCCATTGACAGTACTATTTCTGAATAATGGAAAAGTAACTGTGACCATGTTCACTCTCACCCCAACGTCCATCCACTCAACCCTCTACAATCCACCCACTATGAAAATATGAAACGGTTCACAGGAAGACACTCTATGATCCAAACAATAGGACCCCATAGGACAGCCAATAGAAACTGCCGGTTTCTGCAACATGAACGATGGGCGCCGAGCAACAGAACAAACAGGGAACTTGGTAACATAGCAGCCATTTTGAAGAATGCTCTTCCATGGCAAATCTACAATACGAGGTGTGGCCCATAGACTTGTTTTGAAATGTAGAAGGTAAGCGTGTTTGCACTACTGCAATTGCACTAAAAATCAAAAACGTGCACTCTATATTTGGAAAGCCAGATATATTGGGTCTGCCAATGCTGGTTTGCAATGAAGCCGAATAAAGGTTCAGTTGAAAAATAACTGCCCGAGGCGTATCTGCCCAATGGAGCCTTGAAGAACAGACAGGTCTAATGAACGTTAAGTGCATGAATTACATGCGAAGTGCTATGTGCAAAAATCGACACACGACTTATTCCCTTTATGTAGCCACACACGTATTGCTCAGTGTTTACACGAAATGCATATAACGCAACGTTAAAAGTTACATGATCATTACGTGACCAAACGCTAACCTTTGACTTTATGTTGGGAACACGGTCAGAAAAGCTCTTGATAAATCATTTGATCACATTATGATCGAGAGAGAGAGAGCGCAAGGCAGTTGCACAGAATGAAGACAGGCCAGAGTTCTTGCATCCATATGTATAATATGTATAAGGTCCGGGCTACTTACAACACAGAGCCTTTTGTAGTCTTCGTAGTTTCATGGCAGTTCGGTACGCCGAGAATCGGACATTGTTCAAGTCAGCTGGGGAGGGAAGAAACACTGTCCGTTATTTCACAGGCAAAAACAGAGTAATACAGCTACTTTCAACAAACTACTTTGCATACAAATGTGTTAAGGCACTTTACTGCCCCGTGTACCCGTCCATTTAGATCGCATCCCTAATTCACTCCCCCTTTCCCCATATCCCTGCTCTACACTCGTCCTGCTGGCCCCTGCAGACAGGTCCCATTTTTAAGCTTTGGCTGAAAGTTGGAAAAGCAAAACTTTGCCAATGTATTCCTCTCTGGATGGGCTTTTGCATTGATGGAAAGATGCATTGTAACTCATCCCTCCGTTTCCCCCCTGCAGGCATACAGGCTTGGTGAATACATCCCATCATACTATGTTGGGTCCATATGGTGGCACTTTAACCTTGTGGCCAAAACGCATCAGAGAAATCGGGTGAGAGAATGTGGCGGGAAGCAGAATAGTTGCTTGGCATGGATTGCCTACATTATACATTGATGTTTGTCTCCTACCGATTATTCTTCCAGGCCTTCATCACAGTCCTATTCCTTTGCCATAATCATTCACCTTGGTCACAGATCATCACATTCCTTCATCAGTCTTTTGCATCAGTACCCCTCTTTCGGAGAGTCTCAGGCACAGTCTCAGCCAGTCTCTGTCTCTCTCCCGCTGCTCATCTATATACTCTACTTTTGACTTCATCTGTCCTTTGTGTAGCTGCCTAGCTCCCCCCCCCCCCCCCCGCCTTGCTTGCCATCTCTTTTTTCCTCTTGCAGTGGAATGCCCGAGAAGGCTAAAAGCATCAAAAGGCTGCATGAAGAGTTGCCAAGAGGCTGGATGCTGGAAGCGGAACACATGATGCAATGTCGGAGAATGCCACTCTGCTATGCCTAAACAACCTCCCACCTCGCCAAGCCTTCATATCAATGCGCATGCCACATTTCTACATTCTAAAACGGGGGGCCTTGGTTGGTTGCAGAGGCGGATGCGTGCATGGAACTTGGGATCGGGAATAAAATGTGACACTTGCATCAAAGGACAGAGTAGAGCAAATTCTTCAGATGTTTTAGCGTAAAAGCAAAGGCATGATTGCTACTGAATTGTTTCAAAGCCAGAAATGGGCATATGGCCGTCATGCTATAGGATCTACCTGGCATAGGTTCTAGCTAACATGTTTCCATGAAGATGCGTGGAGAAGTCTAGTAAAATGGCGCCAGTGGTCCTCGATAGAGCACACTATTCAAACCCTCCTCCAAATGGTCCATTATCAATCCATTATCAAGCACTAATATGCCTTCAAACCAATGAGCAAATACAGCCTGTATATCCGAATGTTATTACAGAGTGATGCACCATTTGTATGGACATTCTATACGCCTCTGGGTAATTCAGCCTTTAAGGCGTCTTGACATTATTCATGCTGCCTTAATGGACGCCACAGGGATCAAAAGCATTTCATGGGCCTTCCTAGTAGGCTGTGATAAAGTAGACGAATGCAAGCCAGCAAAGGCTTGCATCGGAAATAAAAAAAGATACCCACCTATGCGTTTTCGTTTCCCCTTTCTTAGTGGGCGTCAGTGCATGTCGCGAGCAGTGAGAAATGGCACAATTTTAAAAGATGGATATTCCAAAAGGGTGGCAGTTCACCAACCTCGATAGCACCATTTTAAACTCATTAGCAACAGACAGTGGAATCAAGAAAAAAGTAAGAGTAGCACTGGAAATGTAGCTGAAAAAGTGGGGATGCTTTAAACAGGTCACCCTTTCTTTGAAGTGCACCAAGAGTGGAAGAATGCAAGCGAGTTTTCAATGGTTAGGAATATCAAATCAGACAAACTGACAACCGCTTTACCTCAACACTGGTTAACACACGATATTTGCATGCACCCTAAATCAGAAAACATTTCTCCCAGTAAAACCGCTTGGTGACTTGCCCACATGTCACACCACACTGGCCTTCCTGGCTGGGCAACAATCAGGAATCAAGCTGTGGTTACTCTAATTTGTACTCTCAGCAGTCATTTTGTAGGCAAATTACTGTTGTGCGGCGGAAGGAACATCTATATCTAGGTAGGTTTATACATACAGCAGGAATATTGCAGAAACATAACTGGCAAGCAACAGAGCGCTCTACAAAAATGAGGGTGGAAAGAGAACCAAAGGAGAGCCAGGAGAGGGGGAGGTCAATGTGGACCAGGCAGGCATATATTTTATTAATGCAGTTTATTCAATGCTTCACACAGTCCCGTTTTGTTTGGTAAAAGTAGCATCTGTTAATTACAATGCCCTTCGGGCTTGCTGCAGGAGCAGGCAAAAGTGAACACTCCAATTAAATACATACGTCTTCTTTAGTATGATATGACATGATAGGTTATTTATAACGCACTTAATACCCAGAGGTTTCTAAGTGCAGAGTTAGACCCGGGCATCGAACCTGTAGTGCTCCGTGTCGGCTTGCTTCCAAGGAGAGCACATTGCCCCCGAGCTATCCTCCCAGGGCTCATGCCCTAGGCCCATGTGTACAGGTGCAGACCCGTCTTGCAGGGGCATTCTGGCTGCACCACAGCATCAGCAACCACCTGCTCCATGTGAAGGGAGCTGGCGAAGGACGGGCTCCACTCTATAAATGAATTTAGCCTCATTGCCAATTTCCTTTCAAGAGCCGCGCCTGTCCTTCAGCATCACCTTCTGTGCTCCACCATCATCAACGTTTCCTCTCATTAATCTGGGTCTGTCATTTCAGTCTTCAGTTTTCTACGCTTGACTGCCAATTTCCGACCTTCCGTCCGCTTAGTCTCCCTCCTGCTCTAGACTCCCGCCCCTGCCAAATTTATTTCAATGTTCATTATAAGTTTATAAACGCTCCTCTCCATTTGAATCCTCGACGATAATCAGAGTTGCCAACCAATAACATCTTCAATGACCAAGACTGCCATAAATTAGGAGGTGGCTTCGGAAAATGGCCACGCAGTTTAGCCGGGTTCTTTTTCAGACATGCCATGTCTACAAAATTAGAGGGTAAGAATCACTTGCAGTTTAGGACATTTTGCAATTCCAATATTGGTTCCTCCCTACTGGCACTGTTCCAACCATGGACATGTTTAACTTGTACAAAAATAATCAATCTGTTTTCAATAAGCGTTTCACAAGGATGCCCACTGCTTACACTGTGCTTGGTGGTGCAATATCACACACAAATCTAGGTTTCATCTAGGATTTATTTTACTCGTGTGGTGCTAGATTAAAAATGGGAATATTTCACACAATGGTTATATACTGCACGACAAGCTCTTCTATTTGTCATGCCCACATCCTACAAGATCTTTTTTTCATAGTTGATGTTTGCTTACATCACTGACATTTTAGAAAAGGCATGTAGAGGAGCAGTGGCATGCCTCTGCAGGAAATCCCTCCCCCTTTCTCCTATATCTTGTAAGCCTGAGATTGTGCCGTGCTTGTCACCAGCTGTTGTGACCATACCACCGCGAACATTCGAAAGAAGGTATCCGCTTAGAAAACACTATCAAATGTATCCCCGAAGAGAAGACAACCTGAGGGAGGAACTCCCTGAAGGAATACGAAAGGAGCAAAAAGAGGAGCTGGTGGCATCACGAAAGATGAGCGCGACACCCTGAGAAGACTGGCTGAAGAAAATGTATGCATTTTACAGAAACCGATGACGAAGTTACGGATGGAGTAAACTTTCATATGCAAAAAGAAGATTGTATGCGTGCGTAGCACTGCATAAAATGCAAGCCGTTCAATAATTGTACATATCCTGTAACTCAAGTAGGCTTAGGGATCATAGAAGCTGGCTATACATAGTGAATAAACTGGGAGTGAAGTCGCCATTGTATAGAAGCTGGACATCGGTGTCATGAATTTTAGTAAGTCCAGACCCATGGAGAAGAGGGCCGAGAACTGTGTTTCAGCAAGAATTAGCTGAGACCGTGGAAACAAATTGGGAGGCTGTCTGGCCTAGTTTCAAAGCTTAAGCAGCCAAGAGCAGGTATCTATTCTTGAAGGCATCTAACATGAGGAGCTGAAACATCCCTTGTTTAGGTGCGAAGAAAGTACACCAAGCATGCCAGTTTTTATTCATTTAAGACATTTAAATGCTGCAAAACAGTCCAAATCGTGGTCTCCTGTCACGTGAGCCAAGGATGGAAATAGAGTTGAGCTTGGAGTCCTAGAACAACGATAGTGCATGCTCGCACTCCCATATTCCTAGAGATAAGAATACGCTGCAAGGTCAAGTTCAAAGACAATCTTCATGGCAAGCGGCATGGGTGATGAGATGTTGGGCCGATTGGGCGGGGAGGTAAAGTCCACCTCCTGGCACCTGTGTCCGAGCTTACATGCTGCTAAGTGAACCGAATCCTCCAGACATGGTACGAGCGTGCCAACCAATTATAGAGGGCCGTATAACTAAGGGACTTATAGTTTGAAGACCAATGATAAGCTGTGGACTTAATAGTGTTGAAGATGACATGTTTACGAGGTAGGCATAAGTTGTACATCTGATAGTAGATAACCAATCACAATCTCACCCCTTATAGAAAGCATTCTTAGATGTTCCCCTTGAACGTATCACAATCCCTCAGAGTTTTCTCAATTGCCACATAGTAGGACATCACGTCTGATGTATTTTTTGTATGAAAGCATGTTTTATGTGAAAATTACTGAGAGCTCAAGCGAACGTCTGTTGTAACTCCTTGTTTTAGATAATGGATAATAAAACAGCAAACTTTGCCATCTTCCCGAGTTGGTTCTAATATTTGGTATCAGAGTTATTCTGCATCCCATCCATTGCATGCACAATAGCCAAAGGGTCATGTGCTCAGGCACATAGCACATGAACATATTGCTGGGAGCAATTCACTACAGCAATATACAATATTGTGGTATATAATTCATCACCACAGGAGCAAAATAAAACAAATGCAACTCATCACCAGCAACATCGGCACTGTCTACAGTCGCATTAAGGATGTACAGTCAGAAAGTGAAAACTGTAAATATCGTTATGGGGGCAAAAGCTTCCAGTTGCCATAGCTAAATAGTAGAGGGGGCGGTTGCCCCTTGAGCTCCATGTCCAATTTCCAATCCTGCCAATGAGATTACACCTACATTCAGGGCTTTTCATGTGAAGGTTCCCCACCCTTTCTAGATATTGCGCCATATATACTTCGCACTCTGCCTTTAGAGAACTCTAGTGAGCAATGAAACACCGCCCAGGATCGCCAAATTGCGGCCATTGGCACTGCATAATTCCCACATGACTAGTCTGACCCAAGTCACTGCGAAGGGCCACAATCTTCGTAGTCAATAGAATCCACTTCCCTGGACTTACACTCAAGGGTTGACCACAGTCAAACTGTGTTCCTGCCACAAGGCCTTGCTTCCCCAATGGCTACTTTTATATTTTTTTAAAAGAACAAAATAAATAAAGTGAAAATGGCAAAAGAAGGGAGTAGTTTCTTACCTGTAACTCCATTTCTCTGGCGTTGGTATCTTTCAATGATTCACATGCTGTGAATGTTTCCCGTCGTCGGGCTGAGAAACCTCTAAAATAATGGCTTTCTTATGGAAAACTCAGACCTCGAGTGTCCCATCAACGTCTTTATGGGCGCTTTAGGCCACACCCATGGGCCATCCAGTATATAGCCCTGCCACTGCGGCTTCCCTTCAGATTTTAACCACTCCAAACCTAGAGGGTACGTGAATAGGATGTTTGCCTGAAGGGGGAGGCCGGAGGGCACATGTGAATCCATGAAGGATACAAAGGTTGGAGAAATGGAGTTACAGGTGAGAACCTACTCCCTTCGCCACATTGGATTTTTCATGGATTCACATGCTTTGAATAGATTATGTAGCAGTAAGAAATCTGGCGGTGCATTCAAGGCAAACACTATCTATTTGAAAGGCCATATGCACCCAGTCAAGAAAACAATACCCTCAGTTTACTGTCAACGAGAACGTGAGCCAAACCAACATAGAAAACACCCGGAAGTGGCGGGGCTTAACTTACTGGAACAGGCGCTGAAGCACAGCATGTCGAACCTTCACGTCTCAGCATGTAGTTGATTCAGGCACTAGTGTCTGGTGAACGTGTTCGGCACTTCCCATGTCGCTGCCGGGCAAATGACACTGAGTGGTATGCCCGCCCAGAGGGCCACCAACAACATTGTGGATCTTGTAGAATGAGCCCTGGGAGTCGACTGCAAAGGTTTGTGTGCTTTCTCGTGGCAGAACGAAATTGTCGAAGAGACCCATCTTGAAATGCCTTGCTTTGAAATCGGCCTCCCCTGTTAGAGGGGCGGAGTGCCACAAAGAGCTGCTTGGACATCCTGAATGACTTAGTCCGGTCCAGATAGAATTTCAATGCTCTCTTAACATCCAAGAATGCAACGCTTTCTCCGCCAGAGTAGGAGCTTGAGGAAAAAATATCTGCAACGCTTTTGTAGCATCTTTGTGAAAGTCCGACGGGATCCTAGGAATAAAGTGGGGATTTGTGGAAAGGAGAACCTTGCCCTTCAGGCAACGGAGGTATGGAGGGCTGATGACCAGAGCCTGTAGCTCTGAGACCCACCTCGAAGATGTAATAGTCACCAGAAAAACGACCTTCCATGTGAGAAACTTGACGGCAGCCGATGACATCGGCTCAAACGGTGGTTTCATGAGGGCTGCGAGAATCAAATTGAGACTCCAGACCGAAGAAAACCTCTTTCTCGGGGGGAACAGTCCTAAACAGGCCCTTGAGAAACTGTTTCACTAACCTGTCACTGAACAGAGGCGTAGAGCTGCGCTGCCGCGTGAACCTGGAAATGGCTGCCAAATGGACTTTAATAGATGACAAAGCCAGACCCTCCTCAGCCAACTTAAGAAGGTACGGGAGGAGTTGCGTAGATGACACCGGCAACGGCTGCACACCCGGCTGCTGAGCACACCAGGCAAAGAACCTTTTCCATTTACTGGCGTAAGATGCGTTGGTAGATGACACTCTTGCTGCAGCCAAGATGTGGCGACATTCTAGAGGGATCTTCAGACCTCCAAATTCGGAGTGGTCAGAAGCCACACTGCAAGGCAGAGTAAGCCTGGGTCATGATGCCACTCCATCCCTTGGTTCTACAAAAGAAGATCCGGATCTGACCCCAGGTGAAGAGGATCATCCCTCGCCAGGTGAAGAAGGTCCAACAACCAGGTCTGCCTGGGCCAGAATGGGGCCACGAGGGGGATCCTGCAAGGAACCTTGGGGATCAACTGAATCGCCCTCCTGAACAGTGAAAATGGAGGAAAAGCATAGGCGAACAGGCCCGTCCATGGGAATGAGAATGCTCCCCCCCCCCCTTGAGTCCGGATGAGACACTCTGCTGGTGAAGAACCGGCATTGCTTGTTTTTGGGGCTGGCAAATAAGGCCATAGGAGGAGTTCCCCATATACCCCAAATCCTCACTACCTGGTCCTCCTTCAGCCACCATTCGTGCATCTGAGCCGACTCCCTGCTGAGAGCGTCTGCTTGAATGTTTATGAAAACCTGGTAGGTAGGAAACCATGAGCTGAACCCTGTGTGCCATAGCCCAGTGCCAAATGGCCTGAGCCTCCTGCGACAGCGGCCGCAAATGTATGCCCCTCCGTTTGCACAGATAAATCATTGTTGTAGTGTTGTCTGTGAAAATTCGCACCACTAAGTCTTGAATGAGGAGAAGAAACGATTTTAGTGTGCAGTGAACCGCCCTCAACTACAGAACGTTTATATGCAACAAGACCTCCTCAGGGGACCACAGGCCCTTTGCTTGTAACTGGTCTGGGTGAGAACCCCAATCGAGTTTGGAGGCATTGGTCACTATTCTATTCCGATAGTCTGGTTCCATCAGGGGCATGCCCCTTGTCACCCAATTTCCTGACTGGGTCCACCACGGCAGGGTGCCCCCCAAAGACCGGGAGATGATCACCTTGTCGTCCAAGAGCCGCTGGTCTGTGACCAGCATGAAGCGAGAAACTCCTGTATTGGTCGCATGACTAGCCAACAATTCGGGATGAGTGGGATACATGACGCCATGGTGCCGAGAAGAGACGTGTACACGTGGACCATGACAGACGTTCCCGGGACTAACGAGCCTGCTAGGTACAGTGGCCTACCTATCCTTTCTTCGGCCGGCTTGACCTGATTGAGCTCTGTCTGGAACCATGCCCCCAGAGAAACCAACTCCCTGGAGGGCGTCAAACAGGATTTTCTGAAGTTAACAGCAAATCCCAGCCGCTGTAGAAGCAGCATGGCCATGCTGAGTGAATCCAACGCCGGCTGATGGGTCTCCCCCCTGACCAACCAATCCTCCAAGCAGGGCTAAACATGGTTCCCTTGTCTGCTGAGGAACGCCACCACCTGCGCCAGGCACTTTGTGAACGTCCTGGGAGCCAACTTCGGACCAAAAGGGAGAACCAAGAGCTGGTAATGCTTGCTGCCCACCATGAAGTGTAGACATTTCCAATGCTTGGGGTGCATGGGATATGAAAATACGCATCTTTGAGATCCAAGAACGCGAGAAATTTCCCCCGGCTGAACCGAGTGAATAACGTCCTGCAACATTAGCATCCTGAACTTTTGCCATTTTAAACCCTTGTTGAGTGGCCGTAGGTCCAGAATAGGGCATCACTTCCCATTTGGCTTCTTGATGACAAAGAACCGAGAGTAAGTGCCTTTTCCCCTTTCCGACAGTAAAACCTTCTCAATAGCACCCTTTTTCAGCATTAGACGCACATTATGCCGCAAGATCTGCAGATGCGTCTGTTTTCTTTACTGGTGGAATAGGGAGTTGCGGACACCAGAACTCCAACAAGTGGCCTTAATGGACTGCATCGAGCAACCATCGTCCATCGTAATCAAATGCCACTCGTCGAGGTGGTGTGCCTCCCTCGCCCCTAGTCGACTGCCCTTGTGGCAGTCATTGTTGAGGGTTGGACAGCCTCTTTGAGAGGAGGAAGACCCACGTTTCCATTGCCCTTGATAGTCTTAGCTCTGCTGCACAGACTAAAACGACCGTTGGAAGCCCTGGGAGATATAAGTACATCCACCATAGCCTTTATCTCGGTAGCCTGCAAACCTCGCCCCCTGAAACGATTGAAGGGGTGAAAAGACTGCCTGCACTGCAGTGCTGTCAAGGAGTTTGCTGTGTTAGAGTCCTCCTTCATATTCTTGAGCGTATCATCAATCTTCTCTCCAAACAGATGGTCCCGTTCGCAAGGCATGTCTACTACCTTGTGCTGGACTTCCGGTCAAAAGTCAGTGCAGCGTAGCAAGGCTTGCCATTCAGAGCACTACTCCATTACTAATCTGTTTAAATCCAGATTCTGCCAAGTCGACCGCAATATTAAACCCATAATTGGAGGCCTCCTCACCCTCACGAACTAGAAGCATCGCCTCCATCCGCTGCTGCTCCGGCAGGTGGTCCAAAAGAGGGGCCAGTCGGTGCCACATTTCACGGTCCTACCGCACCATGATCGCCAAGGAGTTGGCAGCCTTGACCATCGTAGCCCCAACCGTGAGCACCCTCTTTCCGAAAGCATCCAGTTTACAGGCTTCATTCTCGGGTGGCGTTGCACACTTGTTCTGTGACCGAGCCTTCCTACTTGCTGCCACTGAAACCACCAATTCTGGAGTGGGCTGTGATGTAAGGCACTTGGGAGTTGATTCTGGCTCCTTGAACCTTTTCTCCAGGTGGCCCTTCATCACCGGTTCCAAAAGCAGATGGCGCATGATCTGAAGGCATTCCTGCCACACATGGTCCAATATGGGGTTAGAGAAGACCGCCTTTTGCCTCTTCCCCATAGGATCAACCAAAAAACAGTCTTTGCACTCCTCCTCAGGGACCAGGCAAAACTCCTTACAGGCTTTTGCCATCATAGCATGGAAAGCCCCAATGTCGTACTGCGGAGAATGCTTGGTTGGGCTACTCGGAGCATCAAGTCATGGAATCGTTTTCCCTGGTATTAGCTTGTCTGGGTGACGATGAAATCATCGAGTGTCCAGTGGAATGGTTTCTACCTCAGACTCCACAAGCTCTCCTTCATCCTGATCCCTCCTAGGCGGGCTGAACACCCTGGGAGACTGCAGAGGAGGCTTGACCGGGGAAGACCCTCTGGGAGGGTGACCCCCACTGCAGGGAATTGGTGAGACAGACTCCTGCCGAGGAATGGGAGGAGATTGCACTACTCCTGGAACAGTCGGCGCTTGAGGCACAGGAAGAAGGGCATCCAACTGGCACAGAAGGGATTGCAGCGTCGTCAGCACCTGCATCGACAACAGAGTGCGGATTCACCAGAGGATACTGGTGCGGGACATCCCCCAGGCCCACCCTGACGTAGATGGAAGAACCGGCTGCAGCCCCAACACTGACGGGTCCAAAAACGGCTGACCTTCCTCCTCCCGGTCTGAATCCAACCCACAGGTTGAGGGTGGTTCATGTTGAAGAATATCCATTGGAAGAATGGACGTGAATGTCACCTCTGAGTGCCATGTCGTATCATTAGCTGAAGGCTGATCCACATTGACCATCAGCAGCGCCACGCGCTTCTGAATTTCCCCCGTCGCTGTAGCAATCGTCGACAGCATGGGCGTCGACTGTCCCCTAACCATCGGGTTTATCGACGTGGATGTCATCATCCAGTGAGTCGTCGATGGGACTATCGATGGCAAAGCCGTCATCGACAGAGGATCCCTCGACGAAGACAACATCGTCAGCGGAATCGACAACTGCCCCGTCGGCTCAGGCCTCGACTCATCCCTGGATTTAGAAGAGGCCGATTTAAATGAAGACTTGGAACTGTGTTTGGAAGCCTCATGGCCTGAAGAATGGGGTCTGTCTGTTGAAGAGGACTTCTTGGACCCCAAGGAGGACGAATGGGGTCTAGACTTATCCTTGTCCAACGATGAGGCCTTGTGAGACGGTTCCACCGGCTTCTCCGGGCACGACCTCGACTCTCTGGATCCATCTGCCTTAGATGCTGCAGTACTCGGCACCCTCTTCGCCGCAGACTCGACGCCTCTCTCCAAATCCAACCCTGGCCTTGCCGCAATGCGTGGCTTCTTAGGCGCTGGCTCCACCTACTGCGCCCTCTACGTCCGTGATTTCTTGGCCGCAGACGACCTACCTACACGGGAAGAGCCTACCTCTGAGGCCAGACAATTCAGCAACAGATCAACTGCCGATAACGGTCCTTGAGAGTCTTCTGGGAGAATCCCTGACAGATTGTGCAGTTGTCGGCGGAGTGGTTGGGGTACAGCAGTACAAACAGTGTGCATGGCCGTCCCATTCATACATATTTTTAAGGCCGCAGGTTGCGCACAGCCGAAACAATGATTTCGTCAGACCCACAGACAACATGACCGGGCCTAGAAGAATCCCACTGGAAACAGCAAAAGCTGCATAGAACAATGAGCAAATCCTCAAGAGCGAACACAAGGTGATGTCAACAGTTCGGAGTAGTTTCTTACCTGTAACTCAATTTCTCCAGCATTGGTATTTTTCATGGATTCACATGTGCCCTCCGGCCTCCCGATTCAGGTAAACATCCTATTCAGGTACCCTCTAGATTTGGAGTGGTTAAAATTTGAAGGCAATCCGTGGAGGTGTGGCTATATATTGGACGTCCCATAGGTGCAGCCTAAAGCACCCATAAAGACGTTGATAGGGAACTCAAGATGTCTGAGTTTTCCATAAAGTACTGAGGTTTCCCAGCCTGACGACAGGAAATATTCACAGCATGTGAATCCATGAGAGACCCAATGCTGGAGAAGGATCCATTCACTTGTTCCTAAAATATGCAGCACTTATCTAGATATTTCTGCAGCAATGTCTCCTTATACCACAGCATTAAAGTGAGGAAACTGCAATCCAAGCTGGAATAAACAGCCACTGTAAAATTAGCAGCGGACACTATCCACCAGCTTTTTCTTAACTTGACACTGGGCTTGCGAGTCTAGGCTCAGTAATCTATGCTGCCTTCCCCTGGAAGTAGACCAGGTTCTCCAAGTGCCATTATTCTGGTGCCCAGGCTTCCAAGCATAAGGTGGATTACGTCCCACTCTTCACCTCCTGTACTAGAATACGAAACTAAAACCGGTCGCCTGCAACATGTGACAAGGAGCCACTGGAATACCTGTCTCCCCAAGAGATACAAGACACAGGGTCAGTCTGGGGCCGATAATTACCTCCTCCACCCCATCACCTTCCACCCAACGTACAGGCTGTGACCAGCAATTTCCTGTCAAGCATTTTCCTGGGCAGTTCCTTTGCCTCGAGCGCGCCTGTCTGGCTCCAGGAATCCATCCAACCGTTTTAATGCACCTAGTTCATTGCTAAAATACCTGTGTGCAGGTCTTCAGCTCCTTTTTGAACACAGCTATAGTCATCAACAAAGCAAACCAGTAAGGGAGGGACCATAGTATCTGTGAGGAATTTGACAATCTGCACAATGGGTGTGCACTCGCCTGGACTGGTTTGAAATGTTATATGAAATTGAATGATGGTAGATCAACCTTGAGAAAATGTTCATTTTCCTCTGCTCACCACGCAACAAGCACATAGACCTGTGTACTCTGGGTGGGCACAGCCCACAGGCTCTGCCCCGTCACATTTAGTTGAATGTGACAGCTAGGTGTACCTCAAGGCATCTCAAAAGGGGGAGGGCAAAAGCTTCCTCCTGCCATGGCCAGCCTGATAAAAGATGGACTACTTCCAGGGGAAGGCAGCACAGATTACTGAGCCTAGACTCACAAGCCCAGTGTCAAGTTAAGAAAAAGCTGGTGGATAGTGTCCGCTGCTAATTTTACAGTGGCTGTTTATTCCAGCTTGGATTGCAGTTTCCTCACTTTAATGCTGTGGTATAAGGAGACATTTCTGCAGAAATATCTAGATAAGTGGATTGAATTGTGCACTTTTAAAGCCATCTTTTATAAACATGGAAATGTTTTAAAAAGATGGCTTGAAAAGTACGCAAACCATAAGGTATGGAGCCTTATTAAATGCAAAGGCCCCATGGATCCGCCCTGTCCTTTGTTGGTCCTGCTGGTGGCAGCTACGCATACTGATGAGAGTTAATTCAAGCAGGCCCATGAGAGGCCTGGTCACAGAGCTAACAAAAGACAGGAAAAACCTACACCTTTGATATGTATGTGTGGCAACCTGAAGCCAGCTCCTGCCTCTCAGTATCAAGGGCAGTGAAATGTCATGTCTTGGACAGCTGTTTAGATTAGTCATCTCTGCAAGGGTGACCCACTTCAGAAGGTACGATTATGTGGTTCGGTGGTAACTGAAAGTCTGTTCTGGCAGTAGCTTCAAGGGAGATGAGCTGCTTTAATCAGGAATCACAGGGAGCTCAATTAACCAGAAAGACCGTTTGATCACAACAGCCAGGAAGGTAGGTGGGACTTAGTAAATGTTTTCACCCCTTTACCTTTCCTGTTGCAAAGCACTCTGGTTTTGACCTCACGCATACAGGAGATTGTTGGTGGGTACCCAAAATTGGTACATTAAGGCAGGCTTAGCCTACAACAATCACTGAGGCCCATTTGTCTTTAAAAAAAAAGGGTTGAGCTCCTCTTTTGGCAGATCATCTGGAATTTCCAAGGAGTAAGAAGAAGACCTTAGCATTGGATACTGGCTGAAGGTACACTCTGCCTTACAGCTTCCGCCAGTGAAGGAAGTCCAGGTTTTCCAAAGAGGGAAGCAAAATCCATCCCCTAAACATTGACTCAGGAACAGAGGGAAATACTGAATCCAGTGGACCCTCCAGCAGCTCCAGAACCGGTACCGAGCCAGCACACAGCATGCCCTGCTAGGCTCTGCAAGCAAGCTTCCTAGGTGGGAAATGCCAGGGAGTCTCTGAATCAAACCAAGGACAAGACCAGTGCCTGCAACACTCTCCTCAGCTTTGGGCCGCCCACCTTAAAGGACGGCATGAGCCCAGTGAAGAAGATAGGAGGAGTGTATTGACAAGCATCAACCAGCATCCACCTGAAAGAACATCTTTGAGCCGGTGGAGCCCCCTGTGCTGCAACCGACTGCACCACTGACTGTTGTCATGCCGCAGTCATTATCGTCATCCGAGATGCCTCGACCAGTGATTCAGATCCGCCAATCAGTACTGAGACACTGATTCTGACCCTGAGCCTTTGTGCAGGCCAGCCTGCAGCCGTGTGTCCAGCCTCGCTTGCCGAACTATCTACCGCCTGATACCCACAGCTGTCTTCCATCTTGAGCTCTGTCGCAAAAGCTGCAAAGTGCCCTGAAACCGACTTGACCCTGTCAAGCACCAAGACCTTCTACAAGTAAAAGGTAACTTGTGGTTCGGTCCCCCTCGTCATTCTCCAAAGGCCCCAAGTGACAATTTACGACCCATTGCTCCCTTTGTGCTGAAACCAAGTATCCTTGAACATGTTGTGATTCATTACTTTACTGACTACCCTCATGTCAGTATCCAGAGTGTATCCCCCTTTCCTTACGGACTGTCCGCTGCATTCCTTTACAGGGTGGGTTGTATTTTGTAGTGTGCTATAACTGTCTGTTGTGATAATAATAAAGTAGATATTGTTATACAACCTTGACTGAACAGTCCCTTTTATCATTGGGTAATAATTGTATTTTTGCTGTGTTGCAATGAACTGACGATCCACAACCTTGCAGAGATGAGCCTGCCATTCCGTCCAAGTTACCAAAATTGGACTGTTCGGATCCCTTCTGGTATACTAGAGGTGTGGGGCTGATTGATATTTAGAAACCGATATTCATCCCCGGACCACTGGTTCCCCAGATGTTGATTTGTCACAGTCTCTTTTATGGATCTTATCACAAGAGACCAAATTACAAACTAGAAGACAACAGGGAACTACTGCTACTTCCCAGCCATGGACACATCTTGTGCACTAGCCTGCAATGCTCAAGTGATTGACCAATTGACTGATATAAGATTGTGGGACAGTGGAAAATCATATTCATAATATGCCTCCTACAGCTCCCCCAGTACAAAAGTAACCATAAGGGTAATGTAGACGTGCCTGTTGTGTTAGGGGATGGGTAAGTGGAATACCACAGTTATAGTGTGCATAGTGCGCCTTATGCACAAGGTGAACATAGGGATAGGCTAGCCAGGTTGGGCTTGGGTCAGTTGGCTGACTGAAGCTCGTCTATAGTCTCAAACCATTGACCCGAAACAAGGCTGACAAACCATTCCTGCTTACTCGGGTGCTTGGGGAAGATAGAGTGGGGATGAAAAAAAAATCTTGCCTGTCTTGGGTAAAGTCTGACGGGTGAGGCGGGGAAGGTCTAACATCCCAACGCATGCAGAGTGGAGGATGCAAGTCCTTTTTCCTGGCTTTGATTACCTTAGCATGTCAATAGAAAGTACCTTAAATGAGAGTTTGCAGTCATCAAACATCAATATTTGCCACAGGTCAAGTGTGACTGCTAGGTTATAAAAGCAGGAGGCCCCTTAGGCAAAAACAATGTACGAACGTTGCATGCAAGGCCAGGTGAGCCATCAAGATTAAGAGAAGTTAAAAAGAACTTAATGGGCACATGCCCTATGTAAAGAGGTGTGAAAGAACCACTTATGTTTAATAGTAAGGCTGGGAAAGCAATTGTAAAGCAGCGAAATACATGTGAACACCATGTGTAAAGGCTCAAAAAGCAGTAACAGTATGAGAACCTAAGAAAAGTTAACGGGCATGCGCTCTTTGTTTATTTATTGGACTTACACCGAATACACCTGCTGTAGAGGCACAGGACTAGGGAGTCTCTGTGCCACAAAGTAGGACACAGAAGTGGGTTTCAAAAAGGATTGTGCAGGGATTTGACCACAGGTAAACTGAGAAAAGTAAAGAAAGAAGAATTATTTTTCCCAATGGGGAGTGGGGTAACGAGTAGGGGGAAACGGAAAACGGAGGATATTTTTGTGTTTTTTAACTGACAAATCCTATAAGAAATTTGAGAACTGTGACAAAGTATTACCAAGGAACTTTGAGGCCGAGGATAAGTTGACCACGAGTTGGGCCAGGCAGAAACTTACTCTGAGGCGGTTGTACAAGCCTCCATTTTTCCTTTCAGATTGATTTTATAAAGTGGTAGGACCAGTTAGTTATTTAGGATTTGCACTTCGGCAAGCACCCCACCCTTAGACTTTGGCTTAGAAGACAGGGAACTTCCCTCATAGCGACAGGGTCAGTTAGGCATTGTCCTTTCATTTAAATAAACCACGTTGAGACATAATCCACTGTAGTCAGAGTCATCCTTTTGGTTTACCACAGAAGTGATGAGCACCTTTACTCTATGCGCTGTCATTCACCCATGATGTCACTTTGTATCTCATTTTGAATCCCTCCTGGGATATGATGTGCGTTCATGGACTGAGGGATGCCGAGTTAAGGTCCTAATTGCTTCCCACACCTGCTGATATGTTTGTGATAAGAGATGTTTAGGTTTGATCTAACTCACATTTTTTCACTGACTTTCAACGGCTTTATGTATCTACAGGGTCCACACCGGCCATTGAGGACCCAGGTCCATGGCCATGTACCTCTTTTTGACCCCCTCTTTTATTCCTGTGATAATGTCTCATTCCAACGCTTTTGCTGTAGTCATTTACTCACACTGGCATCATTCTAGATCATCATTCCCACTGCAAAATAGAGCAAGCCGATTCCCACAGTAAAGTTTGCAGATTCCTGCAGGAACAGGAAAAGATCTAAAATTACTACATTTTCTCCGTCCTCCTTGTCACAATGTGCCTCCACTCCCGCCCGCCCCCTTGTGTTTTCCCTCTCCGACCCGCTCAGATTATCCCCTTTCACCATTTGTTTATGTGATGGATTTTATTTTCCCAACACGCCTTGCAACATTACTTACATTAATCTCACAATATTCCTGTGGGAATCCCCCAATAAGCCAACAATGTTACAGACTCTCCAGCCCACCCCAAACTTCCTCATTGCACATGTGATCCTCCTATTACCGCTCAAGCTGTAGCCTAATATGTATGCAGCCCCTTTCTTTCTATATATCATTTTAAGCACTTCATTTTTGGCGTCTATCCATATTACTGCAGGAATCTGTCTCATCGAGCAAAAAAAAAGGCAGGTTTTCCTTTTAAAAAAGCCTCTCAGTCGCTCTGCTGCAAAGCAACAGAGGTGATTTCAAACTTTGTTTTAGGAGAAGATGGTGCCTCCTTCCCCGAACATTTTAACAACTAGTTACACTAAATCACCAAAAAAACAAATCTGTGATAATTTGTACCCAAGTTGTTTCTGATATGGTGCAATCCTTCCACCGATTTTCATGCTATCGGTGTTCAAAGCACCTTTTTTCGAATGAATGGGAGTAGGTTGAAAACAAAATGTATTTTTAAATATTTTTCTATCCCTTTGTTCTCGTGAAAAAATACCATGAAATTACAGTGAAGACGTTTGTTGTAGGGAAATGTATTCTGAATTTCAACAAGTGTAGCTCCAAATTTTAACATCCATATTTTAGCAAAGGTCTGACTTTTAACTAGGGCCAAAGGTGTGACTCATGTCCGAGGCTGAGGCTGAATTTAATAGAAGCCAATATTGGGAATGCACAGAACGCGTGCTAGAAAAATAAAGAAACGGGGTGTTATCACTTTTCACCACGGTTGTGGGCTGAGTTGCACTAACATGAAACATACTAATTTACCTTATCCATTTAACAAACAGATTCCCATACTAACAATTAGTGCAAACCAGTCTATGGCGATCGTAAACTTGGTGCGGATTGATGGAAATGCATTGTAGGTTGGAAATGAAATGAAATAAATGTGCAGGCTTAAACCTGTGCTATGTCTGAATTGGGGCGTGACAGATCAGAAGGGTGGAATGCGAGTTCTGTTCTGCTAAAGTCATTACATTGTTTAAAAGATTTTCAGAGCAGGAAAACAGCAATGAGATGTAGCTATTGCTTCCATTTCTAAGTGATCGGGATGAACACGGTAGGTCAGAACATTCTCTGATTGGCTGACTGACAAAAAGGGAGGTGGTTTTGAATGACGCATGAGGTCTCAGAAAAAAAGCATTAAAAGGCTTGTAGAACTCCGGGCTGGGCTTTTTCTCTCACTCGCTGGCTCGTGAGCTGGCAGTTGTCTAAGAAGAGGTTGCAGTCCCAGGTGCTCTTTTCCTCTGGCTGACTTCAGGAGAAGTGTGTGGCAGAAAGGTGGGCAGAGGGTTCGTTCCAGGCAAAAGGGGAGTGGACCAGATAAAGAGTTCTTCTGTGCGACAAATAGATTGGGATCACAAGCAGTTCAAGACACACACACAATTTATTTTGGTATGTTAAGTCAATTTGAGGAGCGAAGCTAATGAGTGAATGCTTGATATTAGATAGTGTAGAGTGGGTAAAGCATTTCATTTTTAGGTGCTGCATAATGACATTTTAAACGTACATGTATAACGGTGTTCATGTTTCACCCAGTTTTGTAGCAACAGAACTCAGATGTGACAGAAGAGCATACTCTGCCAGGTTTTGTTGTGAAGTTCAAGCCCAATGTTGGCAGAACTCTGGGCATTATCGCAAATGGAATGTTTTGCAGGAAAGGATTAGTTTATGTTTGAAATACAACACGGATGCACATATTCTGTGTAACTTGCATATTTCTAAATTCTGATAAAGAATAACAATTCGAAAAAGGTGAATCAGCCTCAGTGTACTTGTTCTGTGCTCAGCTTTATTGAGTTAGTATACAAAGAGATGCAGAATGTGTGGTAAATTATAGAAGCAAAGTTAGTCACTGTAAATTGTGTTACTCCGAGAGGCTCTGAATGAAGGTTCATGTTTCATTTACATGGTAAATGTATTCTGAGATGCAAGCCAAAAGGGTATAATGTCATATTGTAGGTAAGATACCATGAAGAGGATAAGTTAATGGTTCAGAGTATACTAAGTCCAGTATTTGCTTACCATTTGTGATCCCGATATATGAACAGTTATCATGTGGTACTCTGAAGTCAGGCTCACCACTGTACCACGAAAAATGCCACAAAATACCCAAAATACCACAAACCAAAAATACCAACAAGATGCAGCCCAAAATATTTTACATTGTATCAATGGAAAACAAGATAGCGCTTTTTCCATTTCTGAAAAGCCTCAGCTGCTGCAATGCACCATGGGAGGCTTTTTTGGACCCCCTTCTCCATCAATTATTTTGGGACTATTATCTGGCTTTACTCCAAACCAAGAAGGCACATCTGTTTTGCTATGTATTCAAGTTGTTTCTTATTTGGTGCGAATCCTTCCATCAGTCATCACGCTACAGATGGTCAAACATAGCGCTTTGTCTCTATGGAAAGTAAAACTGCAGTGTTACTTTGCTTCCTTATCATTTCACCTTTGAGCACATTTTCCCCAACCTTTTCTGTGAGGGGCCTGGGGCAAACGTAGTTTTGTGCACATTTCATCCAAATCCATCCAGTGAGTGAAAATGTACTAGCAATAACATTTGGGGAAGAGTCTATGTACACAGGGTTCAGCTTAACTGTAGGGCGGTGGTCACTGCCACCATATTATATATCAAGAACTTAACAAGTCATGATATGTGAAGACAGACATTTCTCAAGGCTGCCAGATAACATACTGGTTTCACCCTTATTAGGCATCATCAGTGCTGTATAGTCTGGACAGCCTTGTGATTGGAATATTGGGTCATGTTTACAAACATATTTATACAGCAGCACTGCCCTGTAAGACGAAGACAAGTTCCTGGCTGGAGCAAAAGGCTTGCATTTCGGCTAATTTACATACCCACAAAGGCTAGCGAATGTGGGTCTGAACTGGAAACTTCCAGCAATGGCTGCTAGGTGGCGTTGTGGCATGTGTGACTTGCCTCAAATTAATTATCCTACTTTCACATTTTAGGAGAAAGACTTTTTAAATGCACCATAACTTTATTGGTGATTTGCGAGGCATGCAGTTGCCCAGAAACAGTGGATCACTATATGATGGGATGTGAAAAGTTCAGACCTCAGAGGGGACTGCCGATAGCCAGAATGGGTAGCATTGGGTGCCAGTGGGGAGAATATCCGATTTGTTTCATGTGAAAATGGGGTCAGAGGAAAACAAGTGCAGGTCCCCCTTCGGGTTATTATGGAGACTGGGAAGTAGAAGGAGCTTTGGCGGAGGTGCAAAGGTGAAAAGGGCCATTAACATCAACATAATCTTTCCAGATGGAAATCGCTGGCTCTTGACCTTGAGGAGCAATCCACAAGAAGAATGTAAATATTGATGTAATGATACAGGTCATACAATCTTTATTGATGCCCCCTTTGGGGGATAATTAACCAATAGGTTTCAAACTTATTTTATGCTTAAAGATTTGAGTTTTCACCAATAAACATATGTTTTCACTCTTCCCAGCATGCTCTAACTGCCAACCAATTAGAGGACAATAACTTTTTCTAATGAGACACAAAGCTGGACTTTAAAAAAGGCCCTCATTTCGGCATAATATCGACACGTGTGTTTTAGCCCAAGCAAGCAGAAAGTCTTCAAAGGGGGAACAATTGGAACATTGTGCATATTTGTTCTGGGAGATCAGTTTGTCACTGATGAAGTTAACAGCTGCAGCAAATTGGTGTACAACTATTCTAAAGACAGGCATTTACTTTTCTAACAGTTTCATTTAATTGTGTTTTCTGTCTGAATTAGTCATTTGAGTTGACTGCAGTTACACCTCAAATGTTGCGAGTAGAACAGTGGGACTCTCTCGCTGAACTTGGCCAGCCAGGCATGACTCAAGCAGATGCTGACTGCACACTGTTATTTCTAAACCTGTGGATCAGTAGTTTCTAGTTTCCTCTGAGGAACACCGCTCTGCCATGTGGGCATGGAAATGCACTACTTAATATCCAGGAACTGCTGACCATACTGAAGCTCAGGACTTTGGGCTTCTAAAACAGATGGCCCAACTTATCAACAATCAGTCACAAAGGGAACATAAAAAAAAAAGAGAGAACTCCATGCACCCATATGCCAACATGGAACAGACTGAACATCCGGTACAAAACTCGAAAATGGAGAGGCCCCCAGGTGTTGCGCATAGCATGGCAAGTAAATACAGTCATCATCGAACATGTAAAGCAGTATTTTAGCTGCACAGCCAGTCATAACCCATGTCTTTCTGCTCGCTATCCTGGCACGAATCTACTATCATTAGGTTGTTGGTTATTATGGCAAAGATTTTGTTAAAAGACTCGGTACTTTTTAACATTAATTACAAATTACTTTTATGAAAATCTGGTATGCTTTCTTGTCATTGACCCTTCGTGGCCCTTGCATTTTTGTGTAACTTTTACTAGAGGATGGAATAAAGTAACATACCCTGAGGTTTTCAAATAAATGTCCCCAATGAATGCCCAGTGTACCCGTCACTTGCTTTCCCGTAATCTATTACCAGTCCTTCTTAATGTTCTCTGTGTTTGCACCTTTGGGTTGTGTGATAACATAAGACCAACATAAAGCTCCAGACGACAAAATATAGTTCTTCACCTTTATTGCAAATTCATCAGATTGGAGTTGGATGAAGGCCTAACAGCACCTCTGGTGTTCACTCCTATTTAAAAGGATTCCTTGCCATGCTCGGTATTCCCCCATTTAATGCACGCAGTATGAGGGTTAGAGCCCCCAGCTCCTTGCTTGGTTCAACTCGTTCACAAGGATATATCTCTCATCACACTTCTGGACTTGAGCCCTAGGGATATAGAGCCTAACATGATTCTTTACTTTGTTGTTAATTTACAAGTGGGCCTTTGACTCTTTTGGCAAACATTATCACCCCTTTGCAATGGTTTGCCTTCTAGGTTCCAGTCTGTTGGTGGTGCACTTCTAGCATTAGTAGACCGTATTTGTTTCCCCTTCGCCATGGTATTTACTGAGAGTTTACCAACAAATATTCCCCCTCATTTTTTGGTCATTGCAAGGGTAAATAATTACCACCCACCAGCATGGGGTCACCCTGCTGGGTTCAGGCCTTCAGCATGCTATGGTATCTCCTTTCAGGTCTCTTGCTCCTGCCAGGGTCCAAGATCTAGCCCGGAGAAGACTTGAAACATTGTGTTCTCCCTCTGCTATGGCTTCATCTAGGGATTGAAAAACAGTCCTCAGCAGACTAATGCCTTTCTTCTTTCCTCGTTTCATAGTTTTCTCCAGTAGCACGGCAGCTGCCCTCATCAGGTTTGTGGTTGCCTCTCTCGCTGGGTCTCCTCATAGATTATCCTTACTGGATCACCATCCTGATTGCTATCTCTGGCTCTCCATGGAGCTCTGATCTAAGACCTTGAATTACTCAGATTGACGAATAATCCCTGGGATTGGCTATTCTCTACCTTCATTCCCACTGTGTCTCATGATTTGCCCTTCTCTCGGTTTTCCACATATCAGTCTTGTATTTCATGTACTCAGCCGTTGGCTATCATTCCCCCCTGTTTGTGATTGGTTGGCTACATTCTGCCCATGATACCGACAGAGGGTCTAAATACCTAATGCGCCATTTTGTAAACAGGCAGAAAGAACTGCATGGCATGGGCAACTCTGCAAAGTACTAGCAAAGTCTGTGGATTTCTCTGGTAATAATGGTGAACATGTAGGAACTAAGTTATTGGGGAAAGTTTGTCCTGTGGACCCTGAAATGTGAGATCTAGAGTGAGGATTCTGCCACCAATACAGTGCAGTTCTTCAAAACAGTCCAGCTCTGGTTCTGCATCAGAGAGCAGTGACAGATCAGCCTTAATGTTTACAGGATCAGAGGGGCTGCCAATCGGTATAGTGATATTAGTAGTTGGTTTGATGGTGTGTGCTTGGGTGTTTGGACTAATGTGATGATATGCCTCCAGTCCTAGATTTATCTGCTCTGATTTTTATAAGGAATAAGAGGTTAGACTCCTCGCGGTAGCACATCAGGGTGCTAGCTGGTATCTGTGGGCCCTAGTGCCCTCCAAACCCAAGCTCTGAAGAGGTCTCAACTACTAGGACTTCATCCCAGTTGAGCATCAGGGTTTTATGGGTTATTATATGAATACATAAAATCAAGTATAACTTTGTTTCTTACCGAGTCACAAACATAGAGGCCAACAATCATGGCAGAACGGCAATATATGAGACTACTTTACGTTAAAGAGTGTGACCTAATGCACAAAGTATCAAGAATGCGAAAAATGCAACATGTTGAAGTTTAGAGATCAGGCCTCGGAAATTGCACTATTCATTGGCTAGTTAAAATTGACTCTTGGCAAGTAAGACGTGTTGTGCTAAGTGTATATTTAGAATTAAAGGGTCAAGTTCCTTTTTATACCTGGCTAGTTGCTTGCAACTTAAACTATTTACCCCGATAGATTATGACAGCAAAATATTTCAAAACCATGGAAGAGTTGCCTCAGTAATTTAAGTGCATCTTGTGGTCAAAGAAATAACCAGCAAAACAGTTCTTCTCAGAATACCAGGGAGAATACCCAAAAGCCACAGGCACAAAAAGGTACCACTGAACATCCAGAGACAAATAGAACTCTGGGTGATGAGTTTGCAGCAATAGTTGGCCATGCTTAATATTTAAGTTCAGCAACCTGTATTTGGGCAGAAGGAGAAAAAAACTAAGGTAGGAATACTTCTTAGGAAGACTATGCCAGACCTGATTTTGTCAATCATAGGTACTGTCACGGTTTATTGGACGGTCACTCAACCCAGGGAATTCCCCCCGCACACCCCACCAAGCAAGGTGGTGCACAACAAAGCACTTAGCAGATTCAACTTTAGTGAGGCCTCCAACCTATATAATACCATTCAGCAGATACCCTTTGTATCACCAATAAGATGGGACCAGGCCGGTGTATAGTATAAGATATCTATTTTTTTACATTTTACAATGAATAGTAAATCAATCAGAAGGACAGCAGCCACCAACTCCGTGGCACAATACAATATCGCAACTTCGACTTACTTGCTTCATTTGATGGACATGCATCTCTAATAGACTTTCCGTCACTACAACAACATAGGTAGAATTTAGAGATTTGCAGTCACAACTTACATCAGATTTCTTTGCAAATTAAGCGATAGAAACATTTTAAAACACACAGCGATTGCTTAGTTTATCCCAATGCTCTTTTCTCCCAGCAACCCCCACCCTCCAGGCATCGATTAGATATGACCCCTTTGGTTTGAAGGCAAGGTACAGGGAGCGGGAATACAGTGGGAACATCGTTTTGGTCTTGTATTAGAAAGGCAACTCATTGGGAAAATTATTTCTCAACACTCATTCAGATGAAATGCGGGGCTTTGGGCTTCCAATTCGGAAATGGGAAAATTTGTTTTTCACACCCAACATTCACTTGAAAGGCAGATTTTTTTAGGGATTCTTATTTTGGGATTAAGGACAAGGACAAGGATTAAGGACACCCCTCTTCTGTAAATCAGGGGTTACAGGAAAATTGGTCAATAAAGTAATGGGGTGACCCTTACTGGATGTAACACTTTGGGCATGAAATGTCTTAGTGTCGAATTGTAACAAAAGTCATCCCATGATCTTTTCTATATGGGAATTCATTGAATTAACTTTAATTAAATGTGCTAAGGGTCTACACAGTTTTACCCCCCTACCCACTATGCAAGAAGGAGATGAAGGCTGACCGAGTCGCCTCACACTTTTGTTGTCATCTGAATCAATCTACTTCAATGGAAGACCTTGGTTATTGGGCACTCAGGGAAACAGCAGGGCTCATCGTGGGAAAGCACATATCTGATCAACGTCTTCTGTCAAGGATAGTCACCAGAACCCCGTCCTCATCTGGATCCTCCAATATCAGGCCCGGTTAGCTTCTTGGTTTCCCTGTCTCTGCTTCTGATGCAACTTTTAAAGCCTTTACAGGTAGACAGCTTTTCTCCTGGTAAGGTTATACCCCAGTGGTTTTGGTAGCTCTCCTTGCCTCTCCGGTTAGTTGTTCTACGCTAGAATCCCTCCTCAGATGGGAAATTGATATTATATAGTACTGATGACCTTACACCCATCATCAATATTCCCACTGTATGGATTGGCTACCTCTCTCCCTCCCACTCCCACCAATTGATGCGGGACGCTTGTGGCATATATGGAACATTCGGTACAATTAGCAGCTCATAAGCCAAGACCCAGGTGCAGGTAGATAGGACATGAAGCTGCCCTACCACCCAATTAGCCCAACATGTCATCACCCATGACTTCTACCATGAAATTCTCTTTGTACTTGGCCTTTCAGAGTATTGTTGTACTAGGAATGCAACAGGAGTGAGGGCATTCACTATCGTGTCTGGAACTCAGTTCAAGCCCTATTTTCAGCCTCAACTCACGTGACAAGAGACCACAATTCTGTTAATTCTGCAAGATTTTAAATGTTTTAACGAATGAAGACATGTCAACCTTTGTGATCTTTCTTGCACTTTAACGTGAGAGGATTCATCGTCTGCACACATGTTCCTCTTCAGCGTAAGTAGCGGACCTAGACTTCAGTTCTTGACTTCAGGCCAGACAGCCTCCCAACGCAGCTCCAACAACCAGCCTTTCATTTTCTATTCTTGATTCTTTGGCTTATTTATTTCATGATACCAATGTCCAGTTTCTGTACAATGGCGGCTCCGCCTGCATTCTATTCACTACTTGTAGCTAGTCTGTACAATGACTTGATCTGTCTTGCGTTTCAGCATATGTACATTCTTTATACTTCTGATTTCTGCAGCACTTTTTAACTTGTAATCTTCATTTACACTTTTACGGTTCACTTGATTCTTACTTCGTAATTTCTCCTCTGGGATTCATAAATTGTCTTCATTCAGTATTTCAAGACTTTATGCACACTTTCTTATGAATTCATCAGTCCATTTTCTTAGCACTTTCTCATATTACTTCAGGAATCTCCTCCTGCAGTCTGTCATCAACTCGAGGGTACATTCGATATAGTTGTCTTCATGGATACCTTCTTCCAAATACTTGCTGCAGTATTGGCACAATAGCTGGTGTTAGACAGGGCACGGTCTCATGTCTTCAATACAGGGAAGGTAAGGGGGTACAATCTCCTGCGGATGTGTACGTCTGCTCCTCTACACCTTCCCTTCTGCATTAAAAGGTTAGAAAATCCTAAATAATTCCAAGCAGGGGTTTCAAAGCTGCAGATTATTGTGGGACAGGCAGCCAACAGGGCAGTGCAAACCCTAAGTGGGCACTTAGAAAAGCTAATAATAATAAGCACACTGCAGCTGTGTCATTTATTAACAGAACGAGGGTGATTTTGTCGATTGAATTCCTTATATATGGAGTGGGAAAATGATTTATTTATAGACTGAAAACCATTTGGAAATTGAACCAGAGAATGTTTTATTTACATTATGCACACAAAAACACCCCAGACAATGCTGAATGGTCCAAAACATTGGGTTGACGTTGATTCGATGTGTAGTATTGGGGGCAGGCAGCCTTTCGATTGTTACGAATCCTGTGCTGCTGGGCCTGTGAGAAAACATTCTCAGGGGTGTCCAACTGGCTCTCAGCAGTTTCAACCTCTCCTTCCCATCGTTCTACACACATCGTGAATGGAGCAGAAGATCCCAGAAAACGCTCCTCACCCCCAGGGCTGACGTGTACCTTCTATGGAAAGTGAGGGCTACCTGCTTCTGTGGAGCCTGTCTGACGCAGATATGCAGCTGCTCCATACACACCAGCACTTAAAAGCACTGTACTCTTACCTCTTCTTGCGCCATTCATGCAGTAGCAGGGACAGGCCCCTCCATGCTGCAGTGCTTTTCCGGCATGCCTGTAACATCCTAAGGCCAGGTTTGGACTGGGGAAATAATTTGAGTGAGATTTACAAAAATGTGCGAATGGCCTACCCAGGTTCACCCTCCTACCCACTAAAGAAAAGAAATAAAGGCAGGTAGCTCCCCACACGATTGGTGGCTTTTGGATCAGTCTACTTACATGGAAGGCCTTGGTTATCGGGCATTCAGGGAAAAACCACAGGGCTCCTCTGAGGACAGCACAGATCTGGTCAAGGGCTTCAGTCAAGGGTTTTCTCCTGCTCCCCTACTTACTCTGGGTCCTCTGATGGGGGTCCCAGCTAGCGTCTAGATTTCCCTGTCACTGTCTCCAATGCAAGGATTGAGGCCTCTCTGCTAGTTGTTCCTCGCAAGAGACCAGCAGTAGACTACCTCCTGGAATGAAGTGGAAAAAGCCCTGTTCTGATGCAAAATTGACCTCTTACGGGGCTGATGACACTCCTACATTTTCAGAATTGTCACAATAAGGACTGGATAGCTTTCTCCCTTCACCTCCCACCAAGATGCGCCCACTGCTTATTGAGAGGACAAGTTGTTGGGAGGTGTGTATGATGAAGGCTGAGGGAGGAGAAAAAAAATACATAATTTCAAAATGGCAGGTGGGATTTACCTTTTTGTGTTGAAAAATCTCACAACGTGGCAGCTACCCTGATTTTTCAGATAACTGCATGAACCTATATATTTTTGGATTCTACGTTTTATGGCGAGTCTGACAATATGAATTTTATGTCGGAACGCTGTTGCTGGGGGCAGAGCCAACATTTTTCACGGTTTGCTTCTGTGCTAAAATAGCAAAAAATGTTATACTTCCCAATTCAAACATTAATTTCACGATCTATCACATCGCCAATTTTCCAGTTCTTCAGACTTCTGAAAATGCCAGAATCATAATTTTGATCATAATTTAAGTTATGTACATCACAAAAAATTTGGGTTTACAGGGTTCACCTGGCTTTTTATCCTCTTTAATATAAACCCGGGATGAGCTGGTGGGACACATGGAACACTTTTTATTAGAGAAAATGTATTCAATGTTAACCGATGGCCATGCATTACATGGGACATCCACTTTTAAATTCAGATGAAACCCAAGCAGTTTCATTTCATCCAAAATCACATGACTGGGACATCTGACTTTTCAGCCCATGTGATTTTTCCTTCCCCTCCTGAGCTTCGAAGGTCTTCGCTGTGAGCGAATGCCCAATTTATGGGGAGGTTTGACCTTAAGGGTAATTTCCGATTGCCATGTTATCTGTATCACCGCAGTACAGATCTCTCTCTCATCATTCTTTGCATTTTTAACTGAACCAGGCCTGCCTTTCCTTGTGGGCCAAGCTCCATTGGTCGTGGTCACAGTTCCAGATACCCAGAAGTTCAATGGAGAAAAACAACAGCAGCCAGTTACACGCATAATTCTAAAAAGAATAACCTTTTACATTGCACAATGTTTTTACCACATCATATTGCATTTTGGATCACACTTACACCTGTTGTTCATAAAGACCATCTTTCTTTTCTACTATATTACAACAGAGGTAGATTTCTTCTTGATCCATGTACACAGACAGGTCACAGTTAACAGAGAACCAGTGTTCATTTATGCAAAAATGAAATATGCGTTTCTCTTAACATGCTGTCATTTTGTATGAAAAAATTAAGTCTTATTATCGGTAGACGCAATCTAGCACTTGACTATTTCTAAAATGTAAGGCGTCATTCCTCCTTTTTGTCTTTCAAATCTATTTATTTTCTTCGATGTGCACTTCTGCAGCCTTAAATCTGTCACATATGCCTTTTCCTAGTTTACATGAAGTCAGCATCTGCAGCACACATGTTGTTTTGGAATCTATTGGACACAGTTAACAATATTCCAGTTCTAATGCACACTCTCCTTCAACTTGGTGTCTTTGTATTTTATTAAAGTTGAAATAGGCCTGTTTTTGTTCATTCACTAGGCCTTATTGTGAAATCACTGTTTTGTACTGGCTTTTATATTTCAATGGAACTCCACATTAGCCAGCTTCACTCTCATAATAGGGGCCTACCACAGCCTCTCCATCTATATCACTCTGGGGCTGTCTTTTTACCCTACAATATTCGAGGAGAAAGCAGGACAGAACATCTGAACAACCTAAGACCTAGAAGGAAGAGAGGGCTTCCATGAGGTGCTCCAAGAGGCAACAGGGACCCTTCTCATTTCGCCTCTTCTTACTTGTCCCGATCAGAATCGAGAAAGCCTCTAACCCGAAGGGCAAACTACTAGATTACAATGCAAAGGCCCTGGCCCATGTGGCCGCATGCAGGAAATGTAAGGAATTGGATCCTAATGCTGTGGAGGGTTTGCTTGTTCAGCAATTTGAGGAGGATATCTAGAAGGGCCAACCCCTAATTCCTGCCGTGAAGAGAACGCTGCTGCATTAATGGGGAAAGCCTGCGAAGATTGGTGTACCTCATTTTATAAACAAACTCTACACTTTGGAACCTATCAAAAGTTGTGATTACCTTTAAGTGGACTCCTACCTCTCAAGCCTCCTGGATCAACCCTCGATTTCCAGTGATGAAGCAACTGTTAGAGGTCCCACAAATTGCATAGTGGATGCCACTCTCAAAATTAACTTGTAAAAGTACTCATCTGGTCAGGAGAACTTATTTTAATGTACCTAAATAGTGAAAGGTCTGCAGGAGGATTTCCTGCATTTGTAGCAGTGAATGGCGGCAGCTGAGGTTTGCTGTGTGCTTGTTGAACGCATGCATATGCAGACTACCTTTTGCCATGGGGTACATGCAGTGACCATCACCATGGGGTGCTCTATCTCGGCAAGGAGACGGTCCATGTTCGAGATTGGAAGACTGACAAGAAGACCAGAAGTAACCAGAGGTCTGTGGCTTTGAATCTCCCATTCTATCTGCCAAGCTCTCTGGGGCTGACATGGAGAAAAAAGGTGGACAGGGTCCACAAACTGGAAAAATAAGTCTACGTGTGTCAGCAGAAAGCCTGCTCTCATCACCAGAAAGCTTGCCAGAACACTAACACCTTCATTATTGTTCCACAATGGGACAAGGCCGCCCAGTTTTCTGAGGCAGACAGAGAACCCCCTACTCCTCAAACCAAGGTGGTTACCAGCAGTCCTGGCTGGAGCAGCAGTCCACACGTGGGGCAAGACTGGCCAGATTCCACCATCATTAGCAGCTGGATGTTTTAGACCCAAAATGGTTCTGTCAATAATCAAGGAGGGGTATTGCATGGAATTCTCAGAGTCTCCGTCAGAGAGAGGCCCTTTCATGGGACAGCATAAGGAAGTTAGCAATTCATGAGGAACTTATGACTCTTCAGCAGAAGGCTGCCATTCAGGAGGTTACATTCTTGGAGAGAGGGAATCAGTGTTAATGAATGATGGTTCTTCCCTCCAAAAGCTCTAGGTCTGTCAGACTGGTCATCAAACTGAAGGGTGTAAACACCTTCATGAAAGATCTCCCCATGAAGATGGAAACATGGTAAAGGATTATTTCACTCTCAGCAAAAAGGAAACAGGCTGGCGCCCCTGGACATGATGAACCAATCATCACATCCTGATCCACCCAGCCCATCATTGTTTCCTGAGGTTTAGAGTGGGCTCAGCACATTTCCAACTTGTAGTGCTCCATTGTGGCCCAAAATTGGTTCCTCTATTGTTCACCATGAACCCTGGCTCCATCGTTTGGTCTTTTACACAAAACCGGGGCAAGGAACTACACCGAACTGGACAATTACTTGATTTGGGGGTGCCTTCTGGGCCGAGTTTAGGAGTATGTCTTTTAGACCTGCAACCCACTCCAAACACATGTCCTGCTGATAAATATCACAAAACCCCACATGACTGACTCAGAGATTGCAGTTCATTGGCGCAGTCCTTCTTACAGATAGTCTGATTGCAAGACGACAGGGCTTGTTCCTTAAGAGCAGCAGTCCTAAACTTGTGCCAGGTCTCCAAGACATCAGCCAGGACCAATGTATGGATCCTGAGCCTCATGACAGCGACAGTGTTCCCCCTTTGAGCACGCCTCCACCTGCGACCCTTGTTCGTCCAACTTCATTGGATGTGGTGGCCTTGCGCCCAGGATTTCGTGATGAGAATTGCCATCTGAATGGGCCTCAAGGCCCTATTGCAGTGCTGCTTGCTCCAAGAGATCATGTTAATGGTTCAGATCTTACCAGGGCCATTGGACCCCCCTTAAACCCCTTAACCAGTAAAGTAGAATGTCTTCCAATTGCAATGAACTGGAGGCCATTTTTCGAGCCCTGTGTCTGTTGTAACAGGATATGCAGGGCTAGGCAGTACTGGTTTATACAGACAACTCATTGACCATGGCATATGTTAACTGACAGGGGGGCACAAGGTAAGAGTGCTGGATCAGACTTCCTGGGAAATGGGCCTGTGGGGGTAGGCATGTGCGTCCCTCCATCTCCCTCTCTGTGCCTGCCCCCACCCCTCTCTGTGCCTGCATCCATCCCTCGCTCTCTGCCTCTCCTCCACCACTCCCCCCTCCCCAAGCCGACCCCCCGCCCTCAAGAAGGTTCTTTATGCCTTTCCCACTGTTCTGCTAATGGAGTGATTTACTGGGTCAGGCCAGCACGGCCAAAGTGATCCTGTTGATGCACTCATGGACTCATTGGATAGCCTTAGCGGAGCCCCTCCCTTATGTCTTCTGCCGCTTCCTCTCCCAATTCTCATTACTGAGGGTTCCCAACTGCGAAGCAACAGGCAATGAGTGGCATGCCTCTTGGATGGGAGAGGCTTTGACAGGGCCTAAAAAATAGTTATCTGTCTTTAAAGGCTTCCCCTAAGAGTGTGCACTCCTGTCTGCACCACTGGAGGTTGTTTGCATACTACTGCAGGAATCGCGTGGTTCTGTCTCTTTAGTGTAGGAGTCTGGAAATTGTTGGGTCTAGCCCTTTCATTGCTCCAGACTAAGTGGGGAGCGATCAAAGCCTTCAGGGAACCCTTTCGGGGCAAGGGAGTGGGTGAGGCTGTTGTGGGTCGGCTCCTTAAAAAGTATCTTGGCAACACATCCCCAGGTTAGGTCTCTCTCCCCGGCATGGGATTTACTTTGAGCATTAAATAACGTACAGGAGACTCCCTTTGACCCCAAAGAACCCGGTAGCAAATGTCCCCGAGCTGGAAAATGGCGTTTGATTACCATTACTTTGGTGGGACGCCTCCATGTACTCGGGGTTCTAAAATGCACCTTCCCAATGTAGTGGTGCCTCCGAAGACATTCACTCTGAACTGCAACCCCTCGTTCAAGCCGAAGGCGATCTCCTCCTTCTGTCTCAGCATATTCACCTCCTCTGTACCTCTTATTGGTAGATGCTCTTGTCTTGGCCCACCTGGATGTCAGGGTGATTTTGTTGGAGTATTTTACAAGAACTGCTGCCAGGCCACGTTGGTCATCATCAGTCGCTGCCCAAGGATCACCACTGGATCACCACTGGCATATACTCTGGAGACTCTCCCGTCCCAGCCTAGGGTACAGGGTTGTTCCACTCATGGCATGACTGCATCACGGGCGAACACTCAAAAACATGCTCCTATCCCAAAGCTTGTAAACATTTCAAAACACTTTTTTGAAGATCTTACTTTCTTAAATATCTCATGTTTTTATATCTCATGTTTTTAATCTCATTTTATTAATATCTCACTTTTTAAATATCTCACGTATGTTCATTATAACTATAAGCACACAATTAGTGCAAACAAGCAAAAAGTCGGCTGTACTAAAATTCAGCCTGGCACCTTTTTAAATGCAATGTGCCAAATTATTTATCCATACCCCATGGCCAAAAGCTAGGTGGCAACGACCAAGTTCATTCTCCATAGGTGTTCTTCTTGATGTCTCAATCTATCAGGCCTACTCCAGTTTGCGCTACAGGGTTTAGTAGACTCTCACCAACCCAGCCACCTCGGGGCAAGAACTTGTCTTCACAAACCAGAGTGGTGAAAAAAGTTAAAATTAAAATAAAACAAAAACTGCTTAAACGAAATACAATCAGCCTCTCACATGCGCCCTATAAAGTCCATAAGGGCGAGCCCTCACTTCCAACCAAGAAGCATCAGGGCGGACCAGGCTCACCGGAACTCTTATGCAAAAAGTCATTCCTTAAAGGCGCCATCGGGACACGACTCTCCCACCGCCCGTCAAACGCACACTGTTGCTGATGGTTGACAAAAACAAACGCAAGGTAGAACACGGACATTGGTCCTGTGCGTAAAACTGTGTCGCAGAATCCTCCCTTCACCCCAAAAATGGATGGCGAATGGGAGGCGTCACAAACCTACATATTTACCTCAATCGATTTCCACTCGCCGGCTCGCCAGTGACTCAACGCCAGCGTGCACGCCAAAGCCCAAACACTGATCGAGCATGAACTTGCCCGTCGGGCATGGATACATAATTGGCACAATGCATTTAAAAAGGTGCCAGGCTGAATTTTAGTACAGCCGACTTTTTGCTTATTTCAGTTATTTGCACTAATTGTGGACTGCTGCGGTTTTGCACCACAAATTGCGTTTTGTACATTGTATGTTCGTATTTATTGTGTTTGTGGTGAATGAAATAGGTTGATTGAATGCTTACGTAAAAGTGGTGCCTGCTGTGTGGCTAATGCGACATGAATTATAGGGCTTTTAGGCAATTTTATTGGATTTATTGAGATTGCATAATTGGTGCCAAGTGTACTGTTTTCTGTCAGAATGTGTTTGGCGTCATGTTTGTATTATGTATTAAATAAATCGATCACAATTTTATTTGATTATACCTGGTTTAATAATTATAACGAATACGAGTGAGATATTAAAAAAGTGGTTTGAGTGGTTTACAAGCTTTGGGATAGGAGTAGGTTTTTGTTTGAATATTTTGGATATCCACGAATTTCTATCCCTTTGAGAAATGTGGTGGAGGACCTGCTGTGTTGGATTGTGATCTTGGGCGGAAGCTGCAGGTGCTTCAATCTAGGAAATGTTTAGGGCCGCCACGTGGGCTTCCCAGCTAACCTTTGCCAACCACTACTGGTTGCATCCAACTGGTCTTGAAGAGCAGTGAATAAGCCAATGCTGTTTTCGAGGGCTGCATCACTGTAAAATGTTATACGGTTATTAAAATCACAGGGTGTCCAACGGATGTTTTCATGATTTTTATAGTCAAAGCAACCTAATCTTGAGTAAGGACTGGGATGAGGTAGAGGGACATGGAGATACTCTTCATTACTCCTAGTCCTACTCCTCCTCGTCCCAGTACATATGCGCCCCCACTCCACTTCCCTCAGGGTCAAGTCGCTTCGAGGGTTTGGGATATCAGGAAGTGAGATGGTAAGTGCGCAAAGAGGTGGTTGGGGCGAAGAGGCTAACATGAAGAAAAGATTGATTGAAAAATCTGTGGAGACGGCGGAGCAGGGGAGCCGACTTATGAAATTCCCGGGGGGGGGGGGGGTGCCCAAATATAGGAGGTGACATCACCAGCGGTTATATGACTGCATTTGCACGTTGTCACCAACTTGTTGCGAGGGGGGTGGGGGGAGCGCTGAACAGGGGAAACATTGGCTAGCATGTACTGCATATACTAAAGTCAAGTAAGAAGGAGGTTTAAACCATCCAGTTGTATTCCAGTAGGCCAAAACTGCCCTTACTCCACCCCTCTATAATCATCCAGGTTGTAGTAGCCCTCAAAAGGCAGATCAACACAACTAAGATGGGTAAACAAAATTCCCATCCTGTGAGTGTGTCAAACCTCAAAGCAAAGACTATGCGTGTGCCTCCTACCTTGGAGCACAAGCTCACTAATTTGGTGCAAATATCGCACGTGGGTGCATGGGAATCCCATGCGTGTGTGTGGGCTGCAGACCCCGGATCACATGCTCACTTCTTCATAGTGAAACTCTGGCCAAGGCTCTTTGGGCAAGCATTCAGGATGGGTCTCGCACCTTTAAACAGTGTGATATATTGAGTGGGCACCTCACTCCTTGGAGCATAGTATACCCGTTGGTGGTAATCTCAGAACTGAACATATAGTTTCACTCTTGGTCATCTCAGTGACCCCATGTATATTAATGGAGACAGTCTCCCAAGAGCCTCTTGCTTTGCATCTGTCCCTCAATTTTTAAACATTGTTTTTTACCCGGCTTTCACCCGGGCCGCCAGAGAGAGACACAGTATGGATGGAACAAAGGGCCATCCATACTGCTCTCTTCTCTGCGGCCCGGGGTGGGGGCTCAGCCCCGACTTCATTCTGCCGGCGGGTGTGGGGGGTGCCCGGGCCCCTGCGGCGGGCAGAGGGCCTTCAAATGTAACTACTGTGACGAGGACGAATATGACTAGGGGAAATTAAAATAACCAGTAAATAATGGGGGCAATGCTGCTGTTCGCTGTGTTGGAGTTTAAAGGGTACATCATGCAAGAACTCTAGGAGTAGTGTTGCCTATACACACAAAGGGGAAACTGTGTTTTTATAATCAGATACAGAAAACGGAATGAAGACGCTGTTTTCTGGCGTCTGTGGTAAAGCATATTTCCACCCACAGAAAGGCGGAACGACGAATATTCTGCCAAGATTCGGTCCCAGGAATGCGAGAGGAATGCGGGCATCTGCTACGCCAGGGTGACGTACAGTAGACGCAGACGGCCTGAGCTGGGCGGCTCCCGGCGTCTATTGTACCACTTCACCCGAGGCGAGTTCGGATGGAGCGCGGAGATAACGCGATACCTACCCCGCATTCCTGATCACACCAGACAGCTGCAGCTACCTGGGGTGTCAGGCCGTGATTATACACCACAGCAAGGACGTTCCACCCACCACCGGCTATTACCTGGGAATGCTAAGGCGTGTATCTGGAAGTGCACGGTACAGGGCGGGGACTACAGTTACATGGCCTGGGGGAGGAAATACATCAAAATTGAAGCATAAAGGAAAATGAATGGCTTAACAGACCAACACATTGATTTTGTGCGTTTATAAGTAGATTCATTTAGTGACGTTCTAATTTAAAGGGTATGCATCTACATCGGATGAACACGAATAGAAAGAATAACTTTTGCAGACTAAGAACAACGGTGCCTTTGCATGGAATGTCTTCATGTAGCATGTACTGTGTTCTTGTGTGCTCCAATTTTGATACACAAGGGAAACGAGGCAAGTGGAAATAACGCGGGTTGCCCAGGATCACACAAATTGGTCAAGTACTGTTGTATTTCAGCACCTTGCCCACCAACATTGCTTGCATTATGGCGGTTATCAAAAGGTGGCAAGTTTCATGCGCGACTCCTCGAGCCAGTCCTGATTTTTCCATTGAACGTTGGCATTTGGAGTTTGGTTTTTCCGATTGTAAATATGGGTCTCCAAGGCCCACCATGCAATGCTAAGAACCACGATTAGCTCCACCTTGGCAACTCGGCTGGTGAAGTGACAGCTTGTCATGCAGCTCCAATTGCTTATGCAGAATGGATCTTAGCGGCACCCACCTTAAATCATTGCAAGGGTGAAATGACCCAGCTGGGATATAGGCCTGCAATCATGTGGTTGCTCCGACATTACAAGCTTTCCTTCCGGCCCAAGCAGGAGCTCAATGAACATCTCGGCTATGTTTTATGCTGTAGGCCGGCGGGGTCAAATCCCAGCAAGGTCGGCAGAGCATCTGCCTCGTATGCGAATTACATGTGCACATCATTCATTATCCTTGAAGATTTCTAGCTTTTATAATAGGCTGCAGTCGAATTTAAAAAATAAATTAAAATAGCGGCTGCAAAATGAATGAATGGGGTATGATGGTACATTTAGGCAATTAAAAGCCAAGACACCCTATCGCTTGAGAACTCCTTATAAACACGGACTTTTTTTCTGCCAATATGTTTACATTAGGAAATAAAACATCCCTTTCACTGAAATGTCACTTCCAGGGAACACAGTAAACTGAATAAAACGCACATTTCTGGCCCGCCTGTATAGCCAGGATCTTTTTTTATATGCAAGAACTAATTCTGTTCTTAGTGCTTCAAAGAGCTTAACTAAAACAAGCTTTTTTTTTTATGCACAGCCCCTTTTACAAATCGTCAGCAATTTTAAATCATATACAAGAAATGTTAAAAAAATAGTCGACTTAAAAGTCACAGGATGCTGTCGGCCCTCTTTTAACTCTGTAGTAAATGTTGCCACGCTACAATGGCCCACGTGTTCATTGCAACTTTCAGAAGCTTGTAATAACAATAACACTTTTCTATATAGGCCCTCATGCTGGATTCAGCCCACTTCGAAGTGCTGTACTAATAGATGTGACCTTCGGGCCCTTAGTTAGGTAGCGTGTCATGCAGGTGGATGGGAATCAGAATAATTCCGTACACCAATAATCAGACCAACTCAGGAGGATGGCAAAGCCCTTTTACTGTTTGATTATCAATTGTCTAAAACAGGGAGTTACAACGGACCTCAACAGACGTCGCACAGCGTTCTCTCCTAGCGTTTCATAAAAAAACTACACTTTTAAAAAACTCACCATACGCGATGTCATACTACGTGGCAAAATAAGAAAAACCTATGGGGGATTGTGGTTGGCTCAAGGGGAACATCCAAGTATACTTTCTATAGGGGGTCGAGTTGTGATGGAGTCTCTACAGTAAGGTGGACAACTCACGCCCACCCCTAGTGCAAGCCATCTTCAACAGTTATTAGAAACACAGTACCCCATCGGCTCTCAAACTATAAGGCCCTTATTTAAATGGCCCTCTACAATTGGTTGGCATGCTCGTGCCCTTCTGGAACATTCGGTTCACTTAGCAGCATGTGAGCTCAGACCCAGGTGCCAGGGGTTAGACTGGACTGTACCTCCCCATCCAAATAGCCCATCATCTTTCATCACCCATTCCTTCTGCCATGCAGATCGTCTTTGAACTTGGCCTTGCAATGTATTCTCGTCTCTTGGGATATTAGGGACTATGGGCACACGCTTATCGTAGTTCTAGAGCTGTGTGCCCAACTCTATTTCCATCCTGGGCTCATGTGACAGGAGACCACAATTTGACCCATTTTATAGCATTTAATTGTCTTGAATTAATAAAACTCTGCACTCATGGTGTTCCTTCTTTGCACCTTAACAAGGGATGAATCAGCTTAATTCTTTCTTTGCACCTTGACCAGGGAAGAATCAGCTTCTCATGTTCTTTGCCTTCAAGAATAGTTAACCGGTCTTGGCTGCCTTCAGTCTTGACATCAGGCCAGACGGCCCTTCACGTTTCTTCCATGCTCCCAGCGAATTCTCTGCTGCAACAGCTTTTAGCCCTTCTCTTCATGGTTTGAACTCACCAAAATTGTGACACCGATGTCCAGCTTCTATATAATGGCGGCTTTGCCTACAGTCTATTCATTACGTATAGCCAGCTTCTATGATCACTTAGTCTACTTGCGTTGCTGCATATGTACAGTTATCAAACTATTTGCATTTTCTTCAGTGCTTTTCAACCGTGCAATCTTCGTTCTGCACATGAAAGTTTACTCAATTCTTTACTTCGTCATCAGTTTCTATAAGGTCCATGCATTCTCCTCTTCAGCCAGTCTCCTCTGTGCGTCCCGCTCATTTCTTGTAATATCACCAACTTCTCTTTCTCTCCTTCTCTTATTCCTTCGGGGATCTACTTCAAGAGATTGGGCCTCATTACGACCCTGGCGGTAGAGTGATAACGGCGCCGGTAGTGCTGTTGGCGCGGTCATCACTCTACCGCCACATTATGAGCTCTGCTCGTGGGGCCGCTTTGTACGCCTGGTCAGACCAGACGTGCAGAGCGGCACCCGCTAGCAGAACAGGATGGTAGCAACGGTCCCGTTATTAACGGGGCCGTTGTTACCATCCTCCCCATTCCCATTGAGCCCTTTGGGCGCTCAAATGGGAATGGGGACGTACCGGGTCCAGGTCCTGCGAATGGGAATTACTGAGCCCGCAAAGATCGTAAAGGCCCGGTAATTCCCATTTTTCGGGACAAGGGCCCAGACCAGAGTTTGGGGGTAGCCATGCCCGTAAAGACAGCATTGCTACCTCCAAACTTGTATTGAGGCCCATTGTCATCTCTTCTGGAATACATCTCATAGGGTTTTTGTTAATGGATACCTTTTCTCAAAGACATGACGCAGAATAGTCACAACTGCTGCTGTCAAGCATGGCACTATTTCAGGCTGCCAGCATACAGGCAGTAGGGGGCGAGACTCCCTGCAGAGGCAGTTGGCTGCTCCTCTACAGAAGTTACTACCCAGTTTAAACATACAAGGCAAGAGTCGCAGGACCTTTCGAAATCGATGTAGTGACGGCACATTTGCAAGAGGCTAGGTCCGTGGGCTAGAGACAAATATATGGCACCCCCCCCCCCCATCTCCTCCTAGCCCTTTAACTACATGTTGGCTTTGAACATTTCACCACATTTTGTTCACTATATTTGTATGGTGATAAAGGGTGAGGGGATAGGGAAATATACAGTATAGTAATGGGGAGTAAGGAACAGTGCAGCTGGAGTATTGGGGAACCCCCCTAAAAATGAACGATAAAAAACAAAAAACAGCAATTGACCTCTGTCGGTTGGCATGAATCCGATTCTCCTCTTTTATATGTGCTTCATTGGTACAGAGGCTGCACGGCACAGCAAAGCTGCTTTTCAAGATCCAGCACTTTACCCCGTCAAAGTTATTAAGGGACAAGATCCCCATTTCTATTCGAGAGGCTGAAGCATTACCTTCCACATAGAACATACAGAGCAATGACAAACATTGAACTGAATCAATGCACAGCAAGCCAAGGTGACAGTGAGGACACTGGTTACTTGCATCAGGAGTTACATTTACAAAACAGGTCTACTAGATCTACATCATGTAAAGTGACAGCTGCTGAAAGAATGGGATATTGCAGGGAGACCACCATTCAACATAGGAAACTAAAGGGCCTAAATGCCTTCCAAAGAGGCTTTAGACGAGCAACAGAGTGGAACGGGATGTTCTTCACATTGTGCAGGAAAACCAGTATACAGCTGTGGCCTATGAGGGACACAGCTTTACTAAGTTTGTGATCGCTCCTTTTAATTTGCATATTAGGTCAAGCTCACCAACCTGGTATTCCTCATCCTGCTGGCAGCGTGATGGTACAGAGCATGGGCCCCATCGGGTCAGACCAAGGCATCGAGATGGTATGCTTTGAAGCTATACTGCAGATTATGAGTTCTGTTTTGGTGGGAATAATCCTTAGTCTGCATCCATGATATTAGGTATGGTGAATGTTGAGGGCTTGTTTTTAAATTGGTAGATTATCTGTGTGTCGTATGCGTAAGTGTAGCAGGCAAGACCAGCTTGACTGACTGAGGTGCAGGAGGGGATTCATGTAAATGGTGAACAGAAGAGGTGCAAGGGTGGATCCTTGGGGTACTCCACAGGTTTGAGTGTTTGAGATGGAGCGGTAGCAGACTGGGTCGTTTGAAGTCTACTTTGGCCAGGCCTCTTCTCAAAATACCAACTGCTGACCCAGAGCCCATTTTACACTCGTAGTACTTATCCAGCCATTGAAGGAGGATAGGAAGACAGGCATCATGTAATGCTCCAATCTGGATTGTTTTGTATAGGTAGGGGGGCAGGGACCCTCTGGGTATCATAAAGGGTTGCACGAGTCAATCAAAGTGAACAGGTCCTGTATAGGGGAGATGCAGAACAATGTCAGAGAGCGGCTGGTTGGCACAGAAGGTGCTGGTTCCTTGGCAGGGATGGCAGTGGTCATTTACTGTTCAGGAGCTCTCAGTTTCTTATTTTCTTACTTTTTCTGAAGAGGAAAGCAATATCATTGCAGAGATCTCTAGTCGGTGTAGGGTTGCAGGCCGCTGGGTCTTTGCAGTTTTGGATGATCTTAAGCATTTCCTTTTGGCTGTGTTGTGTCATACATGCAAATAGTGCTCTATTTGATGATTTTGGCCTGTACGGAACATAGCAGCTGGTGGGGTATGCAAGGTAGGACGTTTTATTCCACTCCAGAGTACGTTTTATTCCACTCCAGATTTATTCCTATTTTTGGTTTTCTTTTTTCATGCACTTTAATTTGGGAGTAAATCATTATGGAAGTGTCTTCAAAGTAGCAGAGTAGACGCATTTTGATGTAAAGTGGCGTGTGTATTTGATTGCGAAAAAGTTCTGAAGAGCAGCAGCTGAATGCCTCTGCAGGAAGTCCCACCCCCCTACCTCATGTATGTTGGAAGCCTGAGACTGTGCCATGCTTGAACCAAGCAATTGTGACAATAACGCAGAGAATATTCGAAAGTAGGAACCCTCTGAGAAAGCCCTACCAAATGTATTCCTGATGAGATGACAACCCGCGGGAGGAATTCCCGAAGGAGTATGAAAAGAGCAAAAGAGGAGCTAGTGACATCACGAAAGATGGACATGATACACTGAGAATACTGACTGAAGAGAATATATGGACCTTATCGAAACTAATGACAAAGTTAAGAATAGAGTAAACTTTTATATGCGAAAAGAAGATTTCACGTCTGACGCACTGCAGAAAATGCAAGCCATTCAGTAACTGTACAGATGCTGTAACGCAAGTAGACTAAGTGATCATAGAAGCTGGCTATATGCAGTGAATAGACTGCAGGCAGAGCTGCCATTGTATAGAAACTGGACATCAGTGTCATGAATTTAGTAAGCCCTGACCCATGGAGGGGAAAGGCCGAGAACTGTGTCGCAGCAAAGAATTAGCAGAGATCGTGGACACAAATGGCGAGGGCGTTTGGCCTGATCTTAAAGCTGAAGGCAGCCAAGGCCGGTCTTCTTGAAGGCGGTGAATGTGAAAAGCTGAATCATCCCTTGTTAAGGTGCAAAGAAAAATACCAAGCGTGCCAAGTTGACACTTAAATGCTGCGAAATGGACCAAATCATGGTCTCCCGTCACATGAACCAAGGATGGAAATAGAGTTGAGCATGGAGTTCTACGACGACGATATTGCATACTTATATTCCCAGAGACAAGAACACTCTGCAAGGTCAAGTTCAAAGACCATCTTCATGGCAGAAGGCATGGGTGATGAGACGTTGGGCTAATTGGGCAGTGAGGTAAAGTCAAGTCCACCTCCTGGCACCTGGGTCTGAGTTTAGGTGCTGCCAAGTGTACCGAATGTTCCAGACATGGCACGAGTGTGCCAACCAATTATAGAGGGCTGTATAACTAACCCATGAAGGAAAACATTTTTGAATGCTACCTCACCAAGCAAACACTTAGCCCAACAACTCATGAACCACAGATGGCAATTGGTTTCGATTGAGATATGGGGATAGCCTGGGTACAACTGCAGCAAATCATGCCGTACCTTTACACAAATGATTGGAATCACTTTGTAATAAGTTGCGGCAACAATGGATTAATATGCATAAATAAAATACAACAGAATGAGTAACTAAAAGGTGTAACACCACTTTAGTTATTCAGAACCCATTACTAACCATTGTGTAATTAATGAAGTAAATGAATGCCATCATTAGTGTTAGAGGCACTTATTTGTGTATTGTGCAAACTGTCGAGAGCCTTCCATGGTGTCTGTTAAATCTGTGAAACGTGCCAGTGACAAACTTCATGCTGCCCCAGCTATCCATAATACACTGGTTGACTCTCCATGCACAACCACTCTCTTTTCAAGTTCCTTCTCCTAGTCTACAAAACAAATAATGGTCTTGCTCCGCTGAACCTGTCCGATTGTCTCCCAGTTCACTCCCCGTCTCATTCCCTCCGATCCTTCTCTGTGCTCAACATCACCATCCCATACCCTCCCTGTGCCCCCTCTTGCTTCCACTCTTTCTACTTGCTCACTCCACTCGACTGGAGCACACTGCCCATAACAATCAAAGCCAGCCCAACTTTGGATCACCTCGAAGCTCGGCTTAAACTTACTTGCTAAACTGGGAGCTCCCCCTACCCTCTTCCCCATCTGATCCCATCACTTCCTCCAGGGACTCTTAATAATGTAATTTTGTATATTTAATAGTACTCCTATTTAGTTTGAAGCACGAGCCACCCCCCAACCCCTTGGTTAATGTTGCCTCTGTCAGTCACCCGTTTTCCTTTATATGTTTTGTTTTGTTACTGGTATATTTGTCCTATATTTTACACCCTCATAAACTGGCTCAGTGTTTGTTTTCAACTGTATGCTATTGTACAGGCACCCATCTGTAAATGTGTTATAGTCCCGGGAGGATAGCCCAGTGGCAACATGCTCGCCTTGGAAGCAAGATGACATGAAGCAACACAGGTTCGATCCCCGGGTCTGCGCTTAGAAAGCTCTGGGTATTTAAGCGCGTTATAAATATGCAACTAAGTCAACAACAACAAATTCTGTAACAGTGCCTCGATGTCCCTGGGCTGTCTGAGCGCTTTAAAAATACAAATAAAAATAAAATAAAATAGTAAGTCATTTATAATCTAAATTGACATCCCTGTTCTTCAAATAAAACACAAATAAAGGGGATCATTGCAGCCAATCTTTTGGCCTCAATGAAACCATGTGGGATTTCATCTTTAACACTAGTGAATTTCTAATGTCATACAGAAAACCCCCAGAGAAATTTGTGATGCGAGCACAATAAGTATTCGTTTTTAGTTAGCCCCAACTAAATGGAGATCCCACTTTTGCTGCATATTAATGATACAGTCATGAATCGGTGGTTTACTCTTACTATGCTGACCAGAGGTCTCTTAAAGAGTAGGAAGATGCGTATCTTGGCAGGGGAACATGATGCAGTGTGGGCAAAGCTGCAGCGTGCCTACCCCTGCCCTAGGGGAAACATCCATGAAATGGCTGCACCAATGACAAGGTGCAAGTGAGAGAGCTCAGATGTTCATAGCACAGGCGCTTATCCGACTCAGGTGCACAACAACATTAAATCTGCTTTTTGGACATAGGCACTGGAAAAGTAGAAGCAACTCTTTCTCCTTGTATTCAATGTAGAAGGAACTGTAGATCGCTCCTTCTGCCCCAAATCCAGGCCTTGGTCTGTTTATCCAACACCACAAGAAGGGATCCTATATCCAGAATTGAGAGTAATGATTGGCCAAAAGCACTTCGTAAACATCCATGAAGAAATGTATTAAAAGATATAAAGAACTCTATTAAAAAAGTACACACCATCAAAAACTAATTAAGCGCCATTACACATTGGATAAAGAAACATCAATTGACAAATGTTAAAAAAGCTATTTATGCTAGCATTCCCTAACCACACATAACCCACACATCAAACACATCTGAACATGAACATATATATTACAAAGAAATCCAAAGTGCAAATAAGCAGTAAAGTGCAAATACAAAGGGGAGGAGCCTCTACCTACACATGCCGGCCATTCATTTCCTCCTTGACCCTCGCCAATCCTCCACCCTTGTCCTTTGCGACTTCCCTAGCGTGTATACCGCCACGAGGGATTTCTGCATCGCGGCAAAGGCACAGACAGTAATGGTGAGGTTGTCCCAATGCCACAGACCGGATGCCCTGGGGCCCATTACTATTCTAACAATAAGACATCTCCTACAGAAGCAAGTTGAAAGTATGCCAAGTCTGGCTGATCGTTCTGCTTGACATGCACAAGCAAAGTCAGATAACTTCAAGGCTTGAGAAGAATACGCTATCTCCACCCAAGAACACAATGTTCCTTCAAGTCAAGTGTTGATCTCGGCAGGTTAAAAGGAGGAAGAAAAGCTATATTGATAACACTCGGGCGTCGATGGATAGATTTATTACTAAGTACACTGAGTGTGAAATTACAGCTAACCATGCTCAGGGAAGATGCATTTTCAAGGCTTCACTTTCCGGAGAAATAAAGTATAGATTCTCATTGTAGGCAAACCCTACCCATCAATATGGTCAATAACAAGACTTTAACCTTGAGTCCTTCTTAATAGCTTCCATTGTCAGATCACATCGGCCATTTCTAGCCGTGGCCGGACCCAGAACATTGCCAAGCTTACAAAGGTCATGCCCTGCCATTTTGCAATTTATGGGCGAGCTGTCCCATGATGAAACATCTCTTCCGATAGCTCAGCGCCAGTGGGTGGGAATTGCGCGACTCTGCAAGTGTATGTTCACCTTGAATCCTGCTGCAGCCCTCGTGAGAGAAAGAGGGGGAGAAAAGGAGGCTTTCTATGCCTCTGTTTCTTTGTACACTACTCTAGCCAAAACCAAAATATAGTTTTACATACTTGCAAGAAAGTCCATTTTCAATTTGCTTATTCCTTTATGGTTACTTTTCTTTTTGTTGGTTTCTAATGAAGGTTTATGACACTGCAAGGGGACAGCCACCATTGCTGCAGTGAAGAGCCACCCTCGCAAGGCCAATCATTTTGAATAGTCCTCGCAGAAAACACGCTCATTTACTTATAGTCGGTTTTCCAAGCTTCCAATAATGCCACTGCCACGCCCCAGACGAGGCCAAATAAAAGACTCGGGATCTGACCCGAGCTCGAAGAATCCTGGAAAGTCCCCTGCTTGTGCAAAGGAAGCACAGGTAGAAAAGAGAGCGTTCATCGATTATCCGGGCAGATGCAAGGAGATTTGCAGTGAAAGGCCATTTTGCTACCCCCCCCCCCCCACGACCACCTCTGTCCCGGCTATTACATCCTCTCCCTCAAAAGGTGTCTAAACCCCCTTCAAAGGAGTCACTTTCATGGCTTACAGTCGGGCAGGCATCCACTTTCTTCCATCAACCCTGCTTGCCCGGAGGGCCAGCACTGGCTAGTTTGCCTACTGCTTGCACCGGTCCAGTAGATCAAAATATGCTGCTGCAAGGAGAACGTTTGACGTCTTCGGTGAGCAACAGAGCAAGTTCCTGGGAGACTGGAAAATAGATTGCTCTTTTGGGCGATAATGCCCAAGCTGCCCTTTAACACCATGTCGATTACAGGATACAAATACCCTATCTGCTCTGTAGTACCCTCTCCCAAAGTATATCGAGATGCCAGTAGAGGGGTAAGTTGGCATATGCTCCGAGCACTCCATGCCTCCCACTAAGAGTTTTCCCCATCTGAGATTGTACAGCCTTTGCAACTCCAGTTCGCCACCTTCTGCTCCCTACCGCATGATGGATAATTGCAATTCTCACATATGCACAAACACTTCTATTATCTTTCCGAATTAATAATGCTCAAAAACTGCAATGAAAAACCTAAAAAAAGCAATTAATCAAATGCGAACTCTTACATCTATGTTACTTCGAGAGAGACTGTCACTTACATCCTCATCCACTGCTAAGATAAGAATGTTTGGGAAACCCTCAAGCTTGCTGACCTCTCTTCTATTGGATACTGTTGTAAGCCACATTCAGCACACAGACAAGTGACATTATGTTGGACTCTTGTATTCACAATGGTGAACCTATTCTGTCCCTGGACCTAGGATCCTGACCCTACACTGCAAAAGAAACATATAAAGCAAAGAAAGATACATTTCGACATCAGTCCTGATGCGTGAATGTTGGCTGGTTTCCTACCCTCCCAAAAGGGATAAGATTATCCTTTTAGGGTTCTCAGCCGTTGACACAGCTCAGCAGGTGCTTGAAACATTAGTTCAAGGGTCCTTTTAACAGGAAAAGAAGGCCTCTCGCACCCTCTCTCTCCTTTCTAGCAATTGGGTGTTCCTGGTATTCTTTGCCAGAGACCTATGGCCATTTTTTACCCCGAGACAGCTCCACGACCACCTACTGCATAAGACTTTGGTTATCACACCCTGCCTTGGGGTACTTGGTCTCTCCACCTCCCCGGGCTCTGGTTTCTTTAATCTCCATCTTGGTATTTGATTTCTTGCACACCACCTTGAAATTCTGCTTCTCTCTTTGTGCCTTGCACTGTGGTTGCACTCACCCCAGTCTGAGGTAGAGTATACTTCGCCCCACCTTGGGATCCACTTTCTTGCAATACCTCTTGGGGACTTGCTTCACTCATTAGAATTTCTCTCAGCCATCCGGGTGGATGATTTGACACACCCAGTCTTGCGGTATGTTCTCATTGCACCAAACTATCAATATGATCCCTTGTGACTGCCTTGTGTAGTATCTCTTGGACCCCAGCCCGGGACCTGGTCTCTTGGGGACCCAAGCCCGGGACCTGGTCTCTTGGACCCCATGTGACCAACTTCCGGGGCAACAGTGGTCCAGGGATGACTATCGGTTTCTACCCCATCAATCGACCCCACACCTCTTGTACACCAGAAGGGATCTAAACAGATCGGGTTACAAGTGAATTATAAGGCCTCCTCGTCCAATTTTGGTAACGTGGACAAAACGGCAGGCTTAACTACACAAGGTCATGGATGGTTGGTTAGTTACAACACAGCAAAAATACAATTATTACCCAATGACAAAAGGGACGGTTCAGTCAAGATTGTATAGAAATATCTACTTTATTATTACAACAAACGGTTCTAGCACACTACAAAATACACCCCCATCCTGTAAAGGAACACAGAGGACAGACAGTTTTACGAAGGAAAGGGAAGCACTCTGGATACTGAAAGGAGCGTAGTTGGTAAAGTAATCAGTCTCACTGTTCAAGGTTATTTGGTTTCAGCACCAAGGGGGCAAAGGTTCAAAACGGTCTAGCGGCCTTCAGAGAAGGACCTAGAGGGGGCACAACCACAATATACCTAGTGCTGAAGAAGTTCTTGGTGCTTGACAGCGTCGAGGGGGATCCAGGACGCTTCACAGCCCTTGAGACAGAGTTGGTGGTGGGAGACAGCTGCGGGTATCAGACAGCTGCGGGTATCGGGCAGCAGGCGGTTCGGCAAGCAAGGCTGGATGGACATCTGCAGGCTACCTTAATGAACCAAGCCTGGGTCCCCACCAAAAATCTTCTGTTATGCATAGGGTCAGGACCAGAGTGCTCTGCAACAGGACAGATAAGGGGTGACAACATATACCCAAGTCCCACCCATCTTCCTGTCTGTTGTATATCAACGTGTCTCCCTGGTGAACTGAGCCCTTTGTGACTCTTGATTAAAGAACATGTCTCCCTTGAAGTATGCGGCATGAGAGCATACTTCCCGTCTCCCTCAAATCACATACTTCTCCCCTCTGAAAGAGGTCAGCTCTGCAGGGGTTTGCCTATGGTAAATAGTGGACCCAGACATGCATTTCATTGCCTTTCATACAGAGGGGTGGGAACTAGCTTAAAGTGACACATTGCATACCAAATGGGTGTTAGCTCTGCTTTTCCTGTTGTCTGTTCCAGCAACCAAGCCACTTGAAGGCATGCCTCAATTTCTCTCATTAGTATGCACTGCCACCAGCCGGATTAGACAAAGGGAAAGCAGATCCATGGAGCCTTTGATATTTAAATCAGGCTGCCCATGGCTGGAGGAAGTTGTGCCTTCCCCCTTCCAGAGATGCTTTGATGTACCCATGACTGTCACATTACAGCTGAATATGACAAGGGAAGACAGCACCTGTAGGATGTGTCTTCCTGTAGTACACATGGCTATGCCTTTCCTGCAGAAAGCAGATGAAATGGGTGCAGAATGGTTATCTCCCATCATTCATTTTCATTATAAAAACATCTAAAAGCCAAGGTGAGCGCGCTCTCCCCATAAGGATGATCGAATTCCTCACACCCCACCCCGGGACGTGGTCTCCGTAACTGGTTTATCAGCCAGCTGTGGAAGGTTGGTGGCGGCATCACTAATTTGTTGGCATCCTCGGCATCCCAATCTTTGGGTGGGGCTTCTGCCCTTCTGTCACAGGCTCCCCACTACGATACAGTGCCCATCTCTTGTGCTGCTGCTTAATGCGCTGCCTGAGCTTTGTGCTTGTGTCATTGGCCGGGCGTTTCCAACTCCATGTGAAGTGTGGCTCTCAGCGTTTGTGGCCTCAGTCTGCGTCAGCCCAGTCACACATGGCATGGCGCTTTCCTCCTCTGGCCACAACTCCCATGTGCAGGTGTGTCTCCCTTTCCTCTAATGATGGCCTCTTTACTCCTACGTAAGGGAGTGGGACTTCCCACAATTCTTTCAAACCTCAACTGATACTGCATTTACAGAGGGTTAGAAACCTCACCAACCATTTCTGCAGCATGATTCTGCTTATCAGTCATTGCAACTACCATATAGCCAACACGTCTACTATTGGAGCCTTGTGGGTAAGGAGCATAACCAATATCCCCACCTAGGGACCTCCTGCCCCACTCGCCCTGTCCCCTAGTGGGTGTTAAGATGAGCAGACACTTCCCTAGTCCCAAAGGGGGTGGCTACCCTTTGAAAAAAGGGGCAAATTCCCTGGATGTACAGTGCCTAGGAATAGGTGGGTGTTAAAAGTTGTATTCCCACCATGTCTCACCACTATTCATGGCATTGGTTAGTCATGTTTACAAAATGGCACCAGGATGGTTCAAGCAAGTTTGATGAATCTGAAGATAACATCACTAACTTCTTGGAGAAAACCTGTCCCCAGATGGTCAGGGAAGGAGAGAAGCTACCAGACACCAACCCTTGGGTGGCTGTCTGCAGGGGGACCAGCTGGGTGGGGAGAGACAGACCCCAGGAAGAAGAAGAGTTCCTTATTAGAAAAGCAAACATATAATGTCCCTCTAGGTCAGAATAGCAACCATAACTTTACATTAACCCATGTGTGACAGTCATATTGTATGATAGAAGATGGAGGTGAAACTTTTGATTGTGATTATGTGTGTCAGGAAAAATGTACCAAGACGAATAATGAAGTAATGAAAATTACTCCTTCAAAGAAACCACGGACGCATACTGGTTGCTTTCATCACATGATCAATACCAGTGTAGAAAAGCATTTGAATGTCTCTACAGGAAGTCCCACCTGGTACTTCCGGTATGTTGGGAGTCTGAGATCATGCCATGCCTGACAACAGGAGTTGTGAGCATACCACAGAAAATATTTGTAAAGAAACACCTTCTGAGAAAGCCTTATCAAATGTATTCCCAAAGAGATGATAATCTAAGGGAGGAACTCCCCGAAGGAATATGAGAAAGAGCAAACGAGAGGCTAGTGCCATCACAAGAGACGAGCGTGGCGCAGTAAAAAGACCGGCTGAAGAGAATGCATGGACCTTATAGAAACCGATGACGAAGTTAAGAATTGGCAAAACTTTCATATGCGAAAAGAACAAGCTTGCATGTGCGTTATGTACTGCAGAAAAAACAAGGCGTTCAATAACTGTACAGATGAAGCAACGCAAGTAGACTAAGTGATCTTAGAAGCTGGCTATACGTAGTGAATAGACTGCAGGCAGAGCTGCAATTGTATAGAAGCTGGACATCGGTGTCATGAATTAGTAAGCCCATACCCATGGAGAAGAAAGGCCGAGAACTGTGTCGCAGCAAATAATTAGCTGAGATTGCGGACTTGAATGGCAAAGCTGCTTGGCTTGGTGTCAAGGCTAAAGGCAGCCAAGACTGGTTATCTATTTTCGAAGGTGGCAATCATGAGAAACTGAATCATCCCTTGTTAAGGTGCAAAGAAATAACACCAAGAGTGGCAAGGTTTATTCAATTAACATATTTAAGTGCTGCAAAATGGTCCGAATTGTGGTCTCCTGTCATGTGAGCTAAGAATGGAAATTGGGCATGGAATTTCAGATCTACGATAGTGCGTGCCCGCACTCCCTTATATTTCCAGAGACAAGAATACACTGCAAGGCCAAGTTCAAAGACAATCTTCATGGCAGAAGGCATGGGTGAGGAGACGTTGGGTTAATTGGGTGGGGAGGTAAAGTCAAGTCAACCTCCTGGCACCTGGGTATGAGTTTACGTGCTGCTAAGTGAACCGAATGTTCCAGAGATGGCACGAGTGCGCCAACCAATTGTAGAGGGCTGTATAACAAAGGGCCTTATAGTTTGAGAGCCAATGATATAGTGTGTACTTAATAATGTTGAATATGACTTGCACTAGAGGTCGGCACAAGTTGTCCACCTGACAGACACCCAATCACAATCCCACACACTAGAGAAAGTATACTTAGATGTCCCCCTTGAGCGTATCACAATCCCTCATAGGTTTTTCTTATTTGCCACGTAGTATGACATCACCTATGACACGTTTTTACTATATAACTGATTTTCTTCTGTAACTTCCTGTTTTGACAATTGATAGTAAAACAGAAACCTTTTGCCATCTTCCGGAGTTTTTTTCAATTATTTGGTGTTGGAGTTATTCTGCATCCCATCCATTGCATGCGTGCTATCTAAAGGGCTCCAAGTCCACTGGGACTTTTAAAAATGCAGGAGAAGAGGAGTCTCATGGAACCGGACACGGTTCGGGAAGCAGCAACAGTGCGGTGTAGAGAGGTAGAAGGAAGAGAACCAGAGAAAACCTGTGGCGAAGAGTCAAAATTGAAGAGACTGCAGTCGCAAGACTGGGAGCAGCGGAAGCTGCAGATTGAAAGCCGAAGCAGTGAGTGGACCAAAAGGGGCTGGAGAAATTGTTGTGAGAAGCAGGAAGTTCAAGCCGTAGCTCTCACACAGAAGTCATCAAGCATGTCCGTGAGCCTGGGGAAAGCCACAAAGGCACAGGGGTGCTTCAGTGTGTGCACCATGAACCAACCATAGAAGCAAGCCTCCACACAACGGATATAAGTAAATGAATTAATGAACAAGCATTGTCAAAAGTCAATAGTGATGACATTGAAAGTACATGAAAAGGAAGGCAAATAAATGAACTGGGGTTGTATAAACCCAATGGTTGCAACACTGAAAACACAATGCAGATAATCAAGGAGTTGACCAAGCATTGGCCAAAGACCCCAAACACAACATTAAAACCTTGCCCAAGAGGGGAGATAACCCTTGATAATAGACATTTGGGAACCCATTGAAAGGTGGTAAACCCCGAGAAGAGCAGAGAATGAAATTGGAGTCATCTTGTCAAGCGTCAAGAGGAGGGTCAAGGACCCAATAATGGAGAAAGGGAAAAGTACTAGAGGACTGGGCAAGTCCTGGCAGGAGAACATACCAGGCACATTGAGAACAGCTAACTGTCAGGCAAGTATACCAAGTTTTCGGAAAGTGAAATTGTCTAATGAAATTCTGGGAATCCTGGCGTGAGAGTACAACAGGTATTCCAAACAAAATTGAAGATTTTGTGATAAGGAATTGGGAATCCTGGCAGGAAAGAATACCAGGCATTCTAAAAGGAACCTGTAACTGCTTAAGGGGAATTGGGATTCCTGGTTGGACGGTGCACCACATTTTCTCAAAGGAAGTTGAACTGAATAAGCAACTTGGATTGTTAGTCTGAACACTGGGACATGGAACATAATCCTGGGGTAAGTGAAAAGTCCTTCCTTCCCATTTTTCTGGGAACTTTTGAACATGTATACTTTGTTTTATCACATGTGTAACTGCGTGTTTGATCCACTAGGCTAAAGGCTTGAGAGGATGGCCTAAAAAGGTTTTCGCCATCATGTCTTGTTATGTTAAGTTCCAGGTTCATATTCGAGTTTTGGACACACGGCAGATGACTTTTTACTTTGACATCCTGACTGTTCCCTTTTGTTAGTTCTATTGTCGCAAGGAAACCCCTCGTAGCTGTTAGGAAACATAGGCATTTAATCAAAATGTCTTTTGTTGATAAAGGTTAATAGCTACATAATCATGCCGTTGTGTCCGACTCATACTCGCTATGAAAGCCATAATAATTACCCAGTGTTAGCCTCATACCTTGCTATGCCCTTCACTGTCTTGTCCATGGATACAACTTAAGAATTTATGCCATCCCCTTCACCTCCCTTGCCACACAACCAAGTTTCACAAGCCATTCGGACACTGACCAGGCATCAGAGACCATGTAATCAATGGTCGCACTGCGATTCATGAACTCTCTTCAATTTCTTGGACAAACCCTTCCCATCCATTATTGTTCTCTACCCTAAAAGAATTAGCAACCAAATAGCCGCCTTCAAATATTGGCATGTGACCACCCATTCGATCAAATGCACTGAAAATATCTAGAATTTGATCAACATGAGACAGGGTAGAGCCCGAGCGGGCAAGACCATTCAGAATCTGTAAATGCTCACTCAACAGCACTGTGTTGGCATTTACTCATGTTAACATCACTGCAGTGGGGCCAACTACATTAGCTTCATGCCCCACTTGTTAGACAATCCTGGCTATGCTTCTGCTTTCTGGCCCCAACAGAAATATCAGTTTACACATTTCTTCCCGTTATATTTGAGATTTATGTCGCTGTTAGGCTGGCAAAGCTGGGGGTTGCGTTTCCTTCATCCCTGCTGAGTACATCCATACCACCATCACCTTTACTTTTGAAAGTATTGCTTGCAAAGCCTTTGCACAATTCCAGTACCTGCACACGTTGTCACCATTTACACTCCGCCTGAGACTCCATTCTCTTTGTGCAAGTATGTGCTATATGTCTAATCTTCAAATAGTCTCCAAATCAATCCTCATCATAGAAGAAACGTACGGTTAGATTGTTCTGCTAACAATATGTCCAAAACTTTTCTCAACAAATGGGATGCACTGGCCTTTGTCAGGAGGTTGAGTGGACTGTACAAAGGACACAGAAAATAGAAAGATTAAAACAAGTGATGTGTGGGGGTATCTCACAAAACAATGGCACAAAGTGAAATTGGGGCCGAATGGCAATCCACCGGTTGCTCAGAGCCGTTTCCCTAAAGTTAAAATGACAGTCAAAAGTTTATCTGCGTCCCTCCCTAGTATCACTCTGGGTCTCTTCGTCCATTCAAAGGTTTTTCATCATCAGGAGGCTAACTTGCTGCCACTTGTTCCACTCGGACTGTTGAACCTGGTTGTTGATGGACTAGGAATTCCACAGTACCCACAATCCCCACCAGAGGTAGGTTTGGTTATTTAAAAGGTTGATGTCTGGGCTCCTGGCCAACACACTGCCCTGGATTCTGGTCTTACAGCCTACCAGCCTTTGCTGCCCCAACTTCAGCTTGTTCCTAGGAGACAATTTTCTGGCATCAGTCCCTCGTCCTTACGCTCTTCTAACTGCTGGCGTACCTCCTTGACACTTCACTATGCGCTTCTTCATCTTCCCACCTCACACTCACACCACGCAGATATTGGGAAAGTGCTTCATTCTGTTCTCCTTGGGTCCCTGTTGGTCTTCCCCAGTACCCTCTCTATGTTTCTAGGTACACCTTATGCCCCCTCCTCTATTGGTCTAAGATTTCTTTCTGCTCCTTCCTTTTGCACATCTGACTCTGTATTTATCTTCATTCTGCGCTTGCTATCTCTCTACCACTTCTTTGGTTTTTGAGAAATCCTCCTCTTCCTTAGCTCACTCGCTCCATCTTCTCCTTTACTCGACTTTTCACCGCCAACCACCTCCGTCTCCAACATCTCCCTTCCTCCAGCCACACCGTAAACTCACACACACCCTTCCCCAAACACCCACACACATGCTCTCTGCTTCTTTTCATATGCCCCCCTGTCCCCTCGATAGATGTAGGGCCCCCGTGAGGGTCTGCACATGTGTATGTGTGTAGGATTTCTCCAGCTTGTGCGGAATAGGACATTAGCTAATAGATTCTGTTACAGGTGCATGTATTTCACAAGTGTGCGTCTCCCACATGTGCCAGATGAAGCCTGTAAAAGGCTAGACCACCATCTTAAACTCAACGTAGGGTTTGCACATTATGAGCATTCACAGAATCTTTGTCACTTCACCCCAGAGGGGAGCCTCTCCCTGTGAGGCTAGGGAAGGGAGCCCCCTACTCAACATTCCCCCTGGGGTGGCGGTCAGCAGGACCTAACAGGGAGAGAGGCTCCCCCTCATGGGGAAAAGAGCCCCTGTTCCGTTAAGAAACTCCATAAATCCCTCTATGAAGAATCATTGAAACCATCAATGCTTCAGGAAAAACATACTCCACAAGTCAATGTTCGTTATGTAATGTTACTCCACCTTGCCATCAGACAAACATATTGCGAAGAAGAGGATACCAGAAATAAAGGTTATCTTAGTCCCCATAATGGGACTAAGAAGATTGATTGAGTGAGAAAGAGCACTTATGAGAAAGAGACAGGACTATGGTTCTACACTGGGGAGGGACAAGTACTTCTCCTTAATAACAGAAGAAGGACCAACCTATCTGTTTGAAGGAACCCAGGAGGTTCAAAGCTAGCGAGAGACCAGAGAGCCATGGGAAGTACTCAGCTGAAAGATCCCAGCAACCACGAGGGGGACGAAGCACAGAGAGGGCAGAGAGCCAAACTGTTTGCGCAAGAATGAGAATCAAGACAGTGGCATGACCCTGAAGAGAGGGACCTGCTGGTCCTGAAACAATGCTGAGACCATGACTGGAAAGGCTCTGTGGAGCCGCGCATTGCTGGAAAAGAGAAGGCATGCTAGATGCGCAGAAGAGACCAGAGGCAGTCCGGCCCAACGGGAAGGACTGGGGATGCCAATCCATCAGAATAGAGATGATGGGAGTGGGTGGGGGGGAGGAGAACAGGAGGGGAACACGGCAGGAAGACCCTGAGGTGACTAATCAGACTAGTCTCAGCGGTTGAGAATGCCCTAAAGTAAGTGAAGAGTACAGGACTCATTATACTCGTCCCAGTGGTTGTTAATACCTTAAAGAGGGTGAAGGAAAGATCATTAACTCCATGGAGTGGTTGAATCAAAATCCATAGACAGAAAGCCATCTATAGACACTGCAAGAATCCGAAAAGGATAAGTGTCAAACCCCTAATGTGAGAAAGGAACACTATGGAAATCATTAAAGGGGAAGCGGAAAAGGGTGAGAAATTCCCTAGAAGAATTACAGTATTTGATTCAGATGGTTACCGACTATTTGAAATTCGACTACTAAGGCTGGAAGAAGCCTGCCCAGAAAAAGGGAGTCATTCTCCTGGACCTCCTTTTCCATCAATATTTAATTAGTGGTAGTGTTAGAATAGGATATCTTTTGATGAGTATGGATCATTACTTTGGACTGCCATACTGATGACAAGGCCCATAGTTTTAGGTTAGGCAGCGCTAACATTTGTAATGGGAACAGATGGGTCCTTTATTATTATTTTAATTAAAAGAATAGTAAGAAGGCCACCATTTGGTTTGCCTCCTTCTGACCTAACACAACATGTACACAGGAGAGGGCATCTGGCAATTGGAGCCAAGGTTTGCTTCGATAACCTCCGCTTTGTGGGTTGTTCTATCTAGTCTGGTAACAATAAGCAGAGTTAGCATTCTTGGATATCAGGCAGTTTCCCCAAGCAGAAAGTCCTTAAATGGCCTTCAAGACTCCTAACTTCACTAGCATATCCAGCAATGTTCTGTATAGCTCTGAAAGAAGGCAGAGGTTATTGTGGGACCAATGTGATGAGCCCCTGCCTCCTTACCCTTGTATTGCAAGGGCAGGGGATCCTCCACACACAAATCCCAGCTACACCAGCCCCGCATGGGCACTCCAAGGGTCAAGTAGGTGGATGTCACGTCCTTGAAGATCGGGAACTCTGCTCCTACTCACATTGGGGTCATATTTTTTAAAGCTGTGCGAGGATGAAAGGATGGCATCTTGAATATAAGGGAATTCCCTTCCTTGGTTAGACCATCATATGCTACATGAAGTCTAGCATAAATAGGGATGTTAAGCTTCTCTACACCTGCCCAAGAAAGTCCGTCCATCTTGGCCAAACAAAGAAAGGACATTGCTACTTCTTACCAACGTGCACAACAAGCTCCAACCTCTCTAGTTAATCAATAACTGGTATGTTAGCACTACTAAAGGAGCAAACACAATAAATCCCTTGGGTGCTGCTGGCAAGAAATAAAAGAAAGACATGCAGACAAAAAAGCCTGTTTGAGACACCCAAAGGACAAGTGTGAAGCTATATGTGAACAAAACACATTCCCTTTACAAATGGACTACTCAGGCCATCAATGCCTTTGCTGAATCCCAAGATGTGGCAGACAACCAGTCGCCTACTTTGTGGAGAAGATTAAGTGCATCCAATCATCCACTGCTGGTCTTGTGTGGAACAAAGTGCTATTTCAATTTTACAAATGAACATGCAAGTTTGAGATAGATAATTAATTTGAAGTTTTTTAATTTTCTTTCTTTTTTTAAAAATGTTTCTTCTTTCTTCTATAACCCATGTTGGGATTTGACATAGGATTTGCTTTATGCAAATAATGATGATGTACCCGTACATATGGATCAAAATTCTTGTGGTAATGTTTGATCTTCATGGGCCTTTGTTGATTTCCTATCATTTATATCCTTTGTCTAAACATGTTGATTGTTCATTGGTAATAAAAGTCCTGAAGAAGACCTTTATTTATGGTTCAAAACATGTGTAGGCAGCATGCAGTAAAAGATGACGTCTGAAGAATTCATAGAGGATTTTGTGTTCTTCATTAAACACTAGATTGATGAATTGGTTTATATTAGAGGGTGAAGCGCATCAGGTCCTTGGACCCCCTCGTAACTTTTATAAAATAAACCATACAATTCAATTTCACTCTAATCACCAAGATGAACTGGATATAAACAAACATCGTAATCTTACTTCAAGCTGGCCAGGAGTCTTACAAAAGGTGCAAATATGTTTTTCTTACCCAAGGACTGGTAGAGTTCGGTCATTTTTGGATGATCCCAGCAGGTCGTTTGCGTCTCATGGCTGAAAGCACAAAATGGGAAAAGGAAATTAGAATTCAATGCGCAACTAGCTGATCAGAAACAGACAACTAATTTCACATTATTGCACAATGCTGGACATAGTATCAGATATGCTTCCGGGGCTTCACAGTGCATTAGCAATATGTGATGGTGAATTACACTACACCCCTCTTTTCAGAATGTGTTCCTCTGTCTCTTCACCCGCATACTTAGCAGTTAGCCTACCACAAAATCATTCCGCAACCTAGGCATACAAATGGTTAAAAGTTCCCAAAATTATATTTTATCACTGAGCATCCTCACAAAATCTCAAATAGAAAGTACCACTTATTTTGCCAACATTTTATTTCAGTGAAATCGTACTTTGCGTGTGCAGATAATCTGTAAACCAGTAAAATCAAGGATATGTATGCAGCTCCGACGTGACTTGCAATATCTTTTTTAAAACATACAGAAGGGGATAGGTTATTGCTTAGGATACATAGTCATGCACGCATTCCCTTTAATTCAGAACGTGTTTCTTAATTAATCTAAGAGAACTTTTATTTGCCGATATGCATCAATGCAGAATCTGTTTGATTCGAAAAAACGAATAAGCAGCTTCTGACGTGTTCCAGAACAATAGTGTAAAGTGCAGCTAAAACATTTTCATTATCTGCTTAAAATATGTAATAAAATGTAGATTTAAAAATGCAAATGTTAATAGACAACTGTGTATCACCACAACCAATGATCTGATCAAACGTCTGTCGTTTGCAAAAAAAAAAAACTTTTTTAAATGGACTGGATTGAGACTATAGATGATTTGAATAATTATAGCACATATCCCGAATTTGCGAAATTTGCAAGAACAGAATTGCAATGTTTCTACATTAACTCTTTTCCATGCAATTTTCTTCACACCCTGTATATGCGTTTTAAACTAAATCAATTGCACACTCGAGAGAGGATAGCCCACTGGTCACATGAAAAAGGTGCCAAACCGGTGCTAAAATGTAGGTTTCCGAACTGTGTAGAACCCAAGGAGACACTGAAGCATCTGGTCCTAGAATGCTCATACTTTAGAGAGAGTCAAGTAGGAACCTTCTCAGTACATTTTTGAACACTGATGCAGAAAGTTCTCAAGTATTTCTCTGGTTAAGAATGATGTGGTGTGAATCCAGATCGCTTATATTTGCTCTGACCAGCTTTTTGAAAATGATTGATTCAGAGCTACACAAATATGATTGATATGCCATGAATATTATATGTTGATTACTTTAATATTGATTGATTGTAGGAATTAAATGTATCGTAACTTGGTGGATTATCCTTACCTCTCAATAACATTGAACCTCTTGTATATTTGCAGTGTTGCACAGTGATATTTTCGAATTTTTCTGAATAATTTTTGTATTTTATTAAATTGAATTTGCTTTAATGGGTACGATATGGCCTATCAGCTTGTACTTTTTTTCTTTAGTCGTTGTTTGAGTGTTAAATTTGCATTAGCACTCAATTTATTATCTTTCTGCGATTCTATCTGCCCTGTTCGTATTGTAGATTATTTTGCACATTTGTGTGATTTGCACTGAAACTAATATTTGCACAAGATTTGTAGGATCTATGTTTGGATATTAATGATTAGAACATTAATAACGTCTACCAAGAGATGTTTCCTATGCACAGGTCCATTTCTTTCACTTCAGAAGCGGACTGCAGAGTTTGCCGTATTCATATCTCACACCGAGAAAAGATTTCCAACACTGGGCTATAAAGAAAGAAGTCTCTAATATTTGAGACTACCGGATGAAGATATCTAATATGCAACGCCCGACAAGCATCGTAAACTAAGACTACAATTAAGATCCTTTAAAAGGTGACCAAAGACCATTCTAGGGATCTGACCAGTCGTATATCTTCAAAACTAATGCAGGCTACCCCGGCCAGACACAGCCCCATTTCAAACAAAAGAAAATTGGACTATGTAGAGATCATACACTAAATAGAATAAAGATCCTGAATATGGAAGGCATCCTGCAAACATAAGGACCCCCCATCCGAGGACTGTATCCACATGCTAAAACAGTTTCACCAGTCAAAACGTGAAAAAGTCTTCAATTAAAGAAGTAATAATTTTAACCCATTTATAGTCAAAGTGACTCACCACCTGACGAATGTTCCGTACTAACGCTGAGAACAGAAACATGTCGAGTTCGAAGCTCCAGTTATGGTTTAACTGGGACTCTCTAAACAAAAACTAAGTCTGCCTATAAAAGAAAGTCTACAATTGATTCTTATGTTGTTCTGTAATTAATTGAGCCGATTGGTTGCTCAACCTCCTATCACTAAGGAGATCCTGTCACAAAGGCTTATGTTTTTTATAATAGTTTTTAATATGTATGCACTGTACTTTTCAATAATATGTCACTACTATGTTTTTTTAACAATTCTATTCCTAAATAAAATGTAAACCTTTTAGAGATAAATTGTTTCAAGGTGCAACTGTTGTTAATATCCAACTACCTTTCACATATTTACTGCCTAACCTCTCCCCAAAAAAAGGTTGGGACATCACTAGATTGTGAAATGTGGGCTTCCCTGTTTAACTTGAGTGTATATTGATGATTGTCATATGATTTTAAACTGTACAATTTCAGATTTTACTTTGAAAAATGTGGGATTTTAAAATACTTTTGACCTGAAACTTGTTCAAGACTATATCAATATTTTGTAAAGGTTTTTTTCCAACCATGAACAAATTTTAAAGAAAAAAAAACATGTAGATTGTTGCTCTCACAAATATACTACCATAAACAGTAACTGGCTATAAAATGTCACAGAAAGCTTTTTTACAAGAAAGGAATCTGAAAAGCTTGCCACAGGATTTAATAAAATGATGCAGTGGCAGCTGGAATTCAGTTCTGTGCTGGCTGAAGTTGCCCGCATTAGGACCTCACAACTGAAGCATTAATGTAGCAATCACGTCCCAACCGGGGGTGGGGGAGGGGTTGGGGGAGGGGGTTGATGGCGGCATACATGTTTGGTAAAGGCCCGCTAGCCCAAGCCAAGGCAGGCCTGAGGAAAGCAAGGGCGTGGGGGAGGGCTCGGTGCTGTTACCGGCCATGTATGGCCTCCGGGCCCAGGGGATGAATATAAGCATGGGGCAACTATGAGGTGTTAAACACTTATATATATATATATATATATAAAAAGTTACAAGGGAACAGGAGGGAGCAAGTGTCATCCAGCCGCTGCGGCTCCACCAGCTGTTATCATTTGACTAGCGTTCAAACCTCCATATGATGCATTGGGACTCCATGGCTCGCTCCCCATGCACAGAAGGTAGGCAGACAGTAATCTATCTGGTCATGCCTATCTTCCAGTAGGAGCACATATACTACACATCTCCCTTCCTTTATAATGTCACAACACAAAAAACGACAAAACTACTAATTGTGAAAATAAAATATGAGTTCACACATAGTCCGCCATATGTCTTGGTCTACGATAAACTCTTCCCCATCTGGACTTGCAAGACGTGTCTCTGATGAGTACTGGCAAGGAAAATTCCTCAGATTTGTTTGAACAGTCTTTTTGCACACTCTCCATCCTCGATACTTTTCTCCGATGACTTGTTCTTTCATTGGCCTCACTCAAACATCGACCAACGGTCTCGCCACTACCAACATTCGAAAATTTGCAGTCACTACAGACCCACACTCTCTCAACATTCCATATCCTTCCATCCTACATTCGGACCGCATGTTTGAATGCCTCCACAACTCTGATTGGCCTAGACCATTTACACGGGCCTTCTCTAAGAGCAGGGGGAAGATTGATTATTATGATATTTCCTACTACAATTTCCCTGTCATACTTATTCACAGGCCTTCTCCCATCATAAGCAGATTTGATTTTCCATTGAACATTTCTGATCTTACCACATACAGCCCCAAAATCTTTCTCCACTCATTATCTTTGTTGTCCAACCACAGCAGTGCCAATTTTGTGCTTGCCTTCCTCCCTCTGCTTAACTCAAAAGGAGAGAGACCTGTAGTGGAATGTGGGGTAAAACAATGTGCTACAATCCTCTCCTTAACAGCTTCCTCCCAGTTTATCCCATTAGACCATGCCCACCTAATGGTCTCTTTCAATACTTTGTTAAAGCGTTATACTGTCCCATTTGTCTGAGGGTGGTATAGAGCACTCTTTTTGTGAAGTATAGAATACTTACTGCAGGAATCCAGCATCTCTTTAGATCTGAATTGTGTACCATTGTCTGTCATGATACTACCTGGAAACCCCTCTCTCGCACAGATGTCTGCCAGAAAATCAACCACAGTTTTCCCTGTGATACTTGGTGCAATTAACACTTCTACCCATCTAGTAAGATGATCAATCACAACCAAACAAAATGTACCACACTGCTGTTCACAGGGCCTAATACATCCATGCCCAGATCCTTCCAAACTTTACTCGGAATCTCAGTAACCACTATAGGCTGTTGCACATCCACACAACTCTTTTCACCACTACTGCAAAGGATACAACCTCGAATATAACGTTCTATTTGCAGATCGCATCCAGGCCACCAGAAGTAATTCCTTATCCTCAGTTTAGTTTTTACTATTCCCTGGTGGCCTTCATGACCAAGTTCAATCACTCTTCGGCGAGATCCTGAAGGTGGAATTATTTTATCTCCTGTCATGATGATATTGTTATGTACATGTAATTCATCTGCAATGGACTAATAATCCATAAGATCTGCTTCTTCAAATCTTGTTTTTTTCCCCCATGGACTTTGACTGTTGACTAGTTTTTTCAAATGTCCCAGTACTTTGTCTTCCTTTTTGGCGACATTCCATTCCTTCCTTGAGATGGATGCTGCCTCTATGTTCAAAACGACTTCCATATCATCATCATCCTCATCTACGACTTCAGAAATATTGGTAAGGCAAAACAGACAATCAGCAGTGATGTTCTTCACTCCAGGTACATAACGTACAGTGCAATTATACTCTTGAAAAAGCATCACTCATCTCCTAATTCGATTGGATACTTTGTCTAACCCTTTAGACATGATGACATGAACAAGAGGCTTATGATCTGTGCGGAACTCTACTTCACCACCCCAGATGAAACTCCTAAAGTTTTCTGCCGCCCACTTTATTGCTAATGCCTCTTTCTCAATGGCGGCATACGATCTTTCAGCCCCCTTGAGTAACCTTGATGCAAATGCTATTAATACCTCTCAGCCTTCATTTTATTGCGTGACAGCAGCTCCTAGACCTATATTACTAGCATCAGTAGCAATGATGGTTTTCTTATCACTTCTGAAATTTTTCAATGCCGGAGCCTTGTCTATTGCAGATTTTATCAATTCGAATTCTACCTCACATTCATCGTTCCATTCAAATATCTTCTTCTTGAGCAATTCTCGCTTAGGGACGGTGTGTACAGCAAAATCATGAACAAACTAAGAATAATATTCCGCAATTCCGATGAATGTGCGCACCTCTTCTTTATTACCAGGTCTAGGCATTCTTTTTATGGTGTCCACCAATTGTGCTTTAGGTGATATACCATCTGCAGAAATCTTATGTCCTAGGTATTCAATTTCTGAGCAATTAATTTTGCACTTGTCCTTGCTCAGAGTCATTCCTGCTTCATATAGTTTACCACAAACATATTTCAATTTCTCATCATGGGTCTTTTGATTGTCGGCATATATCAAGATATCATCTTGAAAACATATCACCCCAGGCACTCTCTCAAAAAGTTTGTGCATTACTTCTGAAACACCGATGCAGTGGACACCAGTCCGAATGGCATCCTCTTGAATTGATATAGGCCATCTGGTGTAATAAAAGCAGTGAGATGCCTAGAGTGCCTGTGTAGTTTTACTTGGTGGTACGGCGATGTTAAATCCAGTGTAGAAAAAAAACTTGACGGCCCAATTGTAGAAATCAACTACTGAATGTTGGGGAAGTGAGGTCTGTCTGGGACAACACACTTGTTCAGCTCCCGCATGTCCAAACACATCCGGAGTTTGCCCGACTTCTTCCTGAGAACTACTAACGGCGAAACCCACTCGCTGGCATCAATACTTTCAATAATTCCCTGATCCTCCAGTATTCTGATTTTCTTCCTAACCTCGTCTCGCATTGACAGGGGTATATTCGTCAACTTCTGGGCTACTGGAGTATGATCAGTTTTTAATTGTATTTCATGCACGTAACTGCGAAGACAACCGATACCTTCATGAAACAATGCTTTCATGACATCACTAGTGTCGTGTCTTGACTGTATCAGAGACGTCATCAGACTTGCTCACATCATTGTTGATTGCAAAGACAGATTCTTCCGCACCAGAGTCTAATTTTACTTGTAGTTTACTTTGATGAGTCCAACTTAATAGGGTTGTTTTGCCTACACTGGTTATGTATATTTTTCCTTTAGCTTTCCTATTTTTGAATTTGAACTTGCCCCAAAACCATCCTATTGTATCAATCTTTACACCACCATATGCTCTAGGGTTGATATCTGTTTCATGTAGGTATTCATGTTTCTCTTTATTCCACAGCTGTTGCGGTATCAATGTGTATTTCGCACCAGAATCTATCATCATGTTCATCTCTACTCCAACAGAAACTGTGGCTTTGAGACTCTCTATCTTCTTCATCTTCATCATCCATTATGACAAATACACATTCTTCACCTTCCTCTTCATCACTGTGGCCACTGTCAGAGTTGCCCCCTATCCAATTAGTGGACGTATTGCAAAATCTGCAGCATCTGGAATAATGGCCCTTCCCTTTGCATCTGCTGCATATAATTTTTAATGCCGGGCAATCTGGGTCGTCAGCCCAATGACTACTGCTATCACACCTATAACACTTTCATTGCCGTTTCTTCCTTGGATTTACGGCTTGCCTATCTGGACTGTTTCTCCTGGAACAGTTGTTGGAAATTCCTTTTTGATTAGTTCTGCAATGTCCCCTGTCAATCTGTGGTGGTTTATATGGTCTACCAAACGTTTTCTGTCTGACAGAGGCATTGTTAACCATGGATATCGACTCACTTTCCTCAGCAACATTGCAAGATATCTTTGTAGGTCTCATATTATTTGTTTCAACTTTAATTGATTTCATTTTGTTCTCTAGTTCCTTTACACACTCTTCAGTGTGTTCTACTTCGGTTGCTACTCGCAGCACCGTATCCAACGACGGATCATTTTCTGACCAAAGTTTTTCTCTTACTTTTGCACTCCTGCACTCCAACATGAACTGGTCTCTCAGTCTTTCATCCAGTTGTTCGTTAAAATTGCACGTCTTGGCAAGTTTTCTTAATGCAGTAATACATTTCTCAACACTTTCTCCCTCCTCTTGTGTTCTCTTGCCAAACTTATATCTATCCAATATGATACTTAGTTTCTTCTCATAAAGTTTATCAATCTTTTTGACAGTACGTTCATATTCATTAAGATCTACATCCTCATCAGCTGGGAGTTCTGGTAAGGTTTCATACTTTTCTTGACCAGCTGGACCCGAACAGTGTAGTAGCAATGATTTCCTCTTCTCTGCGCTGCAATTCGGACCACAAACCACCCCTGCGTAATGTTCGAAAGACCTGATCCACCTCTTCCATTGTATGCTGGGTTCATTAGTATCAGGCATGAAGAACATGGGTGGAGGAACACTGCTGAATGCCATTTCTACTGCAATGTCTTATCACTTTGTTCTATTTATTTTCTCTTGATATTCTTCCAGTACAAATATAACGTGGCCCTGTGAGGTTTACATGCGATTCCTTCCAAACGTATAATGCATTCACTTTATAGTAGTCAAGAAGAGATTTGATGAGATGTATGTACTTGCTTAATCAGGAAACATTCAACATTCAATTGTGTCCGTTGCTAAATCACGCAACATTAAAGCAATATAAAAAAAATGTGTGCACCGCTTCAACAGCAGTCCTTCGTTGATTACACGGATTTGGCTGCAAAGTGTGGCAACGAAATGCACATGCCCGTATGTAAAAATGATGAGAACGGAAGAAAACACCAGCCGTGTCTAACAGCTCCGTGTCAGTGGAAAGGAGCATTATTTCTCCCAGAATTACAACACCAGGGGCCGCTACAACGCTCGGATTGAGCGGAACGGCGACAATTTGCAGAGCAGACAGTACGTTACCAGAAAGCAGAGGATTCACTATGCCCGGGGCCGCTGCAACGCTCGGGCATGAGCGGCCTCAACAGCAGAACAGCAAGGCACTCGGCGCCGCCGCAGGTGGGTAAAGTCCTAGTCGTCAATTTTAATGTCCGGGCCCAGGGGATGAATATTAGCATGGGGTCAACTATGAGGAGTTAAACAGGTTTATTGGTATATATATAAAGTTACAAGGGAACAGGAGGGATCAAGTGTCATCCAGCCGCCGCGGCTCCACCAGCTGTTATCGTTTGACTAGCGTTCGACTTCCATATGATGCAATGGGAATCCATGGCTCGCTCCCCATGCACAGAAGGTAGGTAGACAGTTATCTATCTGGTCATGCCTATCTTCCAGTAGGAGCACGTATACTACAGTAAAGTCCTGCTGCCCAAGCCAAGGCAGGCCTGAGGAAAGCAAGGGCATGGGGGAGGGCTCGGTGCCGTTACCGACCATGTATGGCCTCCCTGGCATGGCCATGACTGCATTTACCCCCAAGGGTTTGCCCGAGGTGCAAATGGTAAATGTTTTTCTTTGGAGATGGGCTCTGCACTATTGCTCAAACCCAATCTCCTGGGGAGAACATTTAAAAAAAAATAATAAAAAAAAAAAAAAAAATGCTCACCACCATTGGAAAAGGGACCTGCTACCTTTTTCATTACCATTGTGGCGGGTGGGAGGAACTCCGGGACCAGAGTACAAAGCTCGGGTACAGCAGGTAAGTTGGGGCGGGGGCAAAGGGTGCTTATGTCATTGGGGGGTGGGAAGGAACAGGGAGAGGCTTCCGGTTGCCTCCCCACAATCATGATGGCACCTCCTGGGGAAGGGCCTCGGGTGGCTGGAAAGAGCGGGTGGTACACACTGGATTCCCGCATTCTCTTCCAGCCATCCGATGGGCTGAGCGGCCTTCCCAGCGTGCTAATAACGGATTGCAGAGCAGTAGCACTGTCATCTTCTTATTACAGGGACAGACTTCCATTTCCCACACATTCCTGATCACGGAACAGGCCACAGAGAGGACATTTTTTTTTTTTTTACTGTGTAGGGGAAAAAAAAAAATAGTGCAGTTCAGTCTGAGCTCGGCAAAGTGGATTTTAGCAACTGTGGCAAGCAACGCAGAATCCTGTGTGCGCATACACTGCGGTAGTGAACACAGATTGTCATCACATTAGAATCATTGCACTTTGGCCAAACCTGCCCAGTTTTCACTGCAGTAGCTAAAACACCATGGAACAAACCGTTCCATTGCTTTGTGCAGGGCGAGCGGCTGGAACGATGGCTGCCAAGGAGCATTTGCACATTGTGCATGGTCACGGAATAGCGCAGAGCAGAGATGCAAGAAGAAGTCACCACATGTGTGCTGTGACAAGCCCGAGGCATGGAGAGTACGGTGGTGCTGATGCTCCTCGTCGCCCGTCAGCTGAGGGCAGAGAACACGCCAGTCAGGCTGCTTTGCTCCATCGTGTGTGCCTATATGTGTGTATATCATACATACCAACATTCAGATACACCTGGGAGGGAGATTTCCACAGGTAAATCAGGAGACGCATATTTTCACATAGCAATGCATTGGTGCTACAGTTATTTTAGGCGGGAGACTGAAAAATAGCAATATTTTTCACCTCAAAATCGGGAGTCTCCCACCTAAATCGGGAGAGTTGGCATGTATGGGATATATAGATACAGAATAAGAAGCAAATGAGAAAACGGTCAGGCCATCACAGAATGACACTTTCTTTTACACCGAACTCCGAATCAAGCGCTCGGTGTGAGTAGCGGCGGGGCTAGTCAGACATGTTTATATTTATATGGCGCCTACTAGTTCAGGCCTGCAGTTTATCAGTGTTGTAAGCAGCAGCAACATTAATGGCCAGACCAAGAGATATTGATTTACTCAAATTATCGACGTCACAAAGATGGTATGTCGTGTGAACCCACTGGTGTCAGAACCTGTGAGCTGCAAGTGGCACACGGACCATAGCATATCTCACACACACCCCACCCCTCCCCCCTCTTACGGAGCAATCTTATTGTATTTCTGCTGCTGCTTTAACAGACATAGCTCAATAATATCGCGTTGCCTTCGACCTACTCTACTCTATACACGTTTTTACATAAACTGCCTTATTTACCCGATTCTGCTTCTACCCACCTCAACCAATGCTCCGGCCCTGGGAGATATTTCCACCACGGTCGTTGGCATTGCATACCACAGATCTTAAGATGGGTGTCAATTCAACCTTAATAAAAACATCTGGACTTGGTGGATTTCATTCTGCAGCTCCTGGTGCTAGTTGCATCTTTAACAAACGCGATGGTCTCCTGCAACGGAGTTCACGTGGCCTATGTGCAGCTCTCCATCACCTGGTAGCACGAGGCTTTTAACACAGTTCCACTGCTGCAGCCTGGCCACAACAGAGTTTGAACTTGTGCTGTGAGGATCCAACACCAGTTCAGCTCCTGGGATTTCATTTAATGAACGGATTCAGCACGGAGGTGTAATCTTTCCTCGCCTATTCAATGATTTGCATGGAAGCACTTGACAGCAACGATTCCAAGAGACAATCCCAGACTGGAAATCTGGCGTTCTGGTCACATGCACTCATTTGGTAACCCCAAAGCGTGTGCGCGACATGTTGCACGGCTCAAGCGTGCTCTTTCATTGTGCTGCACGACTACAGCGGAGGAGGAATGATCTGCAAATACCCCATGGCTAGCATTCCACCTGCCCCAGAGGACCAATCACGCAGGACTTGAATTGTAGGGGGGTCCAGCGAGTACACCGCCCCCAGTGAAAATCATATTCCCAATGCACTGCTCAGGAAACAGATGCACGTTCCAAGGGCCATAAGCTCAAACTTCTCTCGCATCCACTCACACTGGATTCTCCACACAGACACGTAGCCATCCAGAACATTGAAACACACTATCACATTCAAACTCGTTCACCCACCAGTCCCTCATTCATACACCCCTTACATCTACTCTCACTGCATTCTCTACACAGACAAACACCAACCCACCCAGAAGATTCAAACACACCCTATCACATTTCATCTCATTCACCCACCACTTACTGACCCATCGGACATGCACTTCATCGGACACGCACTTCACACATGCACATTCACATCACATCTTTGGAAAAAAGCACCTTCTTACCTGTTTTACCAGCTTTGGTCCATCACTCCAGGCCACCCTTGGCTCCTCTGTGATGCCCACAAACAGGAACAGGGAAGATGGGAGAGCTTCCCGATTCCCGTATATGAGCCGCGAGGAAGCCGGAGAAGGGGTTGGAGCTGAAGTGGCATATGACACATTCCACATGTCACGGTCAGCTCCAACCCCTACTGAGCATTTCCTTCTCGTGCTGCAAGCCCTGGCCCTGCCTTCACGCCGATGGGTAAAGACTGCGCCGTGACACCCCCAGACCTGGTGTGGCAAGTTCCCCACACCACAGGGGCGCCACTACTTCAGGTGCTTCCGTTTGAGTGTAGCAAGGAAGATTGCAGTGATAGCAAGGAAGGACACCACGGTCACATTCTAACCAGAGTATCTGGAATCCAGTATTCAAAGCTACTGCAAAGGCAAAGTCAACCGCCATGTATGTGTTAATCAGCATCTTTCCCCTCCTGCTGCCCTGCCCATCCCCCCCACCCTCTAAATTCATGGCCCTGAGAAGAAACTTTGTTTTGAATAGAGTGACAACACTAAAATACAGGAGGCTGGCAAACAGCAGGAAGCATGCAGCTGTAAACTGGCAAACAGGAGGAAGCGTGCAGCTGCAAGCTCCTGCGGGTGGGGAAGGCCAACGGGCCACTCATCCTCCACGGGAGGGGGCATAAGGGTGAGATAACGATATGAACGGGGAGGAGCCACAATGGCAGGAGGAATGAGCAGGTAGTGCAGCAATGAGGGGGCACAGGACCATAAGAGGAGTAATTATATCATATTTTAGAATTGGTTATTTATAACACGCTTAATACTCAGAGGTTTCTAAGCGCGGACCCAGGGATCGAACCTGTGTTGCTCCGCGTCATTTTTCTTCCAGGGCGAGCATGTTGCCCCCGAGCTATCCTCCAGAGTAGAGAGGCAGGACAGAGAGTAGAGATCAGGACCCTAGAGAACAACCACTGATAAACTCACTCTCTCTCCAGGCATTTCTACAGCTATGGCAGTGTCTCCGCAATACCAACAGAACATGCAGGCTGATTAGGGGGGTCTGAGGAGAAAGAGATACGAGTTCTCCCCATGCCCCACAATGATTAGATTGTTTCTGTACAGTAATGATTAAAGGGTAAACATAAAGCTCCTTTAATTCTTAATCCAGGCTTAGTCTGCTCCGTTGATCAATGTCCATGATAAAAACAGATAGAGAGTGCATAATAGTATGCTGGGATACTGTGTGCATTTGAAAAACTGTCATTCGTGCCAGGGGGCAGAGTAACTTTTATGCATGGCTATAGCTTGCCATAGTTCATCTGCTTATATTTGTGAACAGAATGCAGAGTGTTAGTGTGCTTGCACTAGTACAAATACTCGTCAGTGGGAAATACTAATGGGTCCATTTTTTAAAATTTGTTATCAGGAACAGGATATTTTCTCACATAGTTAATCGTGAGCCATTCACCGTTACGAGTGGATACGTGCTAATTATCAGCACATTTTCAAAGCTGCATATATAATTTTTCTCCTCGTTTCGCTCTAACCAGCATAACAACTGCCTACAACTCCTCCATCCCTCTCCCAGATTGGTCGAGACCCATGTTAAAATGCCGTCCTCTTACGAGGGCATCCCAACATGAGTCATACGCAGTTGCCGTGATAGCTAAAGTGATAGGACAATAACAATATTTACAGCCCAGGACAATAACAATATTTACAGCCCGGGGAAATACAAACAATTGGAGCTTAACACATTTCGGCTGATACAAATCTAAGTTTTCAGCTGATACTAATCTAAGTTTTCAACTCGGAGAAACAACAAAACGGTGCACACTTTTACATAATAAGTGACAAGTGAAGCCTTTAAATTTAAAGATAAACCACTGTGAAAAGTAAGTCTAGTGAAGAATAGAATGGCAAAGAGATCTAGTTTTGAATCCAGCTGCAGCGATAAAAACAACAGGTTGAGCTGTAGTTACACAGTATTTTTTTAATGCAAAAAAAAAAAAATGAAAAAAAAAAAACACGTGTGATCGTATCTCCAGCCGAACATTAAAGAGATATCCCACTATATTCATAAGTAAATCCAAGAACATTTCAAATGTGAGAGCCAAACAATGACTGTCTTACTAGTACATAACCAAGACCTGATATTCTGCTGTACACCAATGATTCATAAAACAAGGACTGAACCCCCAGGAATATCAATACATTCCTTAAATCAGGGTCTGTGTGGAGCAATGGGCCAAGATCCTAATTACAATTCACACCAAAATATTGATAAAAGGTCACATTTTTGAAACCTACTCCTAATTTTCAGACAAAATCCCAACCGTAAAAATGAAATGGATCCAGGTCGCACTGCTAACACTACATGCTAAAGGTTCATACGCTCACACTACCATCAGGAGGGACCATAAACAAAAACTCCAAGAAGCCACTGAGGCTCCCACAAGGAAATCTCCACAAAAAAAAATCAATCACGAATTTATGATTCTTCCATTAACCTTAACACTCAAATAACATTTTTGTAAAAGCAAATGTCATTACAGGCAGGTAGTGTGGACGTCTATATGCAATTCACATGCCAAGGAGACAGCACGAGCTTGGAAAATATCACACTAAGAAAAGGGTTCCTTAATTTGTCAAGGAACACATATGTTTGAAACAGCAGCAGGAAACAATTGCTTAATAAGCTAGGATCACTTATGCACTTCACTCTGACATTAGGGGGCGAAAATATTCCCTTTCTGGGTACAACAGTCACCTTTGACAACAGCACGTCCATCATTACACCTTATATGAAAGCAAAAGACAGAAACATACTGCCCGCTACAAACAGGACCCTCCACGGGCACTGAAAATGACGTTGCATTTGTTGCAGTCAAAAGGGATTGGTCTTCTTAGCCCACCAAAAAGAGCTTTTGATAACAAAGTTCCTGCATAGGAGGTACCCAAGCCTGCTCCTTGATACTTCTGTAAATTAAGCCACAAAACAAACATGTATGTTAATATTGGATGATCATCAATGTGGATAATTATCTACAAGCTACATTCAGAAGTGATTTAGTGCTATATGCATACCAATATAATGGTATGGGCAGGTGTGATTTCCACTCATCACCAATAAAATGGGTCTTCCTTTGAAGAAAGAACATTTTCCGTGCATCATTTGTAGTTTTTGCAATATGATTCCAACTGACAAAATGTTTCATCCATATGCAGGTGAAGTTTACTTAATGACATTTTAAGATTTATGTGAATATTTGCATATGTATATGCCGCTTTATAATGTCTGAACATATTTAAGGAGTTACAGAAATAGAGTTCTAGGAATATGTGATACACAACAGAACATCAAATGCTGTGTTATGTGGGCTAAACAAGAACCATCAAAGAAATAATGGTGAAGCATCATTCAGACATTCAGTCGAAATCACCACTTGCAGAAACCTTGAAATCACGCCAATCACTTCATAAAAGTAAGATTTCGGTTGGCGATTAATAAATAAAAATTCAAAACCAGGAGTGAGGTATATAAATGGAAGGCAAAACTAAAGACTCTTAATGGATTTATGAACTTAACAGCTCAATTCCACATGGAATGAATGAGAGCTTGGATTGAATGTACTTTATCAAAAGCGTATCGATCTAATTTAACATAAGCCACAAAATAAGCTTTTTTGGTTTCCCATAAATGTAATCCTATTGAGTGAATTCAAAAGCAACACTAACACATTAAAAAAGGAGCTATAAACCTTTAACTGCATCGTTCAGCAACATGCCTTAAGCAATAATGAGATGTACATGCAATCAAATAGGAATGTAATGATGTGCAAGGTCTCCGTGATTGAACATTGAAAGAAATTAGCTAAAGCAATTTATAATTAAGCAACTATCTTTCCCAAATACTTGAACAACAAAAATAATGAACCCAAGGCCCACAGATACATTTCACCTCAATGTCAAGGAGCCAATAATCCTTGCAGACCAGAGTAAAAGAAAACCCACCAAGTTTAAAAGAGGACAAATCACAGGGAAAGTATTCATCAAGTAGAGATCAATTATTTTATGAAACTAATCATACCAGGATGTGACTTCAAACCCTGAGCTGGGTGGATGCTAGATCCTGTGGGATTTGCTGCATTTAACATTACCACCCCACTCATAAAGGACCCCCTAGGTAAAGTTTCACCCTGAGTGACCTAGTTAGGATTAGGACACAAGAGTTCACCAATTGATTATTACGAGAACAAAGAAATAGAGAAACATGGGAAATATCTTTATAAAATAAAAACACAGAAAATGGTTAACATCACATTAAGTGTACACCGCACATACACTACCTACTGATGAACAGAACAGACAAGATGGAAGCGCAGGCGTAATAATTTTGACTCTGAAGCAGATACAAAGATCTAAGGGAGAAAGCGTCCAAATTCACAAATCGCTCAACTAAAATGTTTGATATGGACGGGATGCAAATAGTACTTTAAATGTATTCTTCTTCAGTAATTCAATTGGTTCGAATGTTTTAAATTCAATTCAGGAAGCAACTTGAAATATTGAGCCAACAGGCCTTTCACAAAGCACTTTAGACTGCGATCTTGGATGCTTTAAAAAGACAGATTTGGCATTAAGAAACCAAAACAACAATGCAGAATAAATCAAATTATCTAGTTTTCACTACAGTGTAACCAGGCCATCTGTAGCAGAACTACATTTCCCATGTTTCCAGGAGAGCTTGACTTCCCATCATCAAGAAAGACGACAACGTTAAGGAAACGATTGAGCTGCAGTGGAGACTCTCGGGCAGAGGGGAGGAGACCTTTTGAAGGGAAGGCAAGCAACGCCCACTTGACTGTTATGTTTAAAGCTTCACTTTGTGTGGAGTGGAAAATCATTTCGTTTTTTGGAACAGTCAACTCGGTGAAGGTCTCCTTTGGTATTAATCTCTTCAGGGTTTAAATTGTAATAAAATAAGTGCCAGGGATCAAATTTTTTCTAGCACTCCTGCGACACGGCGGGTGGCCAGTTCGCCACCACTGCTGCGACCACCCATAGCTGCTCCCCACGGTGTTGACATATTTGGGGTTACCCTACAGCTGGTACCTGCTCATTGCGGTGGATGGATGCACTATCACAACTTCATAATTAAAGTGAGTGAGCCAATAAGGGCTGGGGCTCCAAAATAAGTGCTAGGGCTGAGCGTTGGCAAACACCCACACAAATTAAGAACTGAACCACTCCCTCTGAGGCTAAAATTATTTTGATTGAATTTCGAAGTTGAGGGATAATTTCCCGAACCGGTCTGCATTCTTCCTTTGCTCGGGAGAGTACTTAATCCTTAGTATCAGCACAAACGGTTACCCAAAGGCAGGGAGAAGTTTCATGAGACCCTCACGGATCGTGCATGTTATTGGGAATGGAATCATAAAGAGGCAGCTGCAATGGTATTTGATGAGAATATATTTGTATCCATATTTTGATTATGCAATATTTGACCCAAAAAAGTTATTATTCGTGGTTAGAGTTGGGCAAACTAGTACATAGGCAGTATATACTAACATAGTTGCTCCGAAAAGGGTGTTGTGACTGGGGTGTTGGGGGGGGGGCGATCAGCGTCTAGGGAGACCAGGAAGAAAAATTACGCCATAAATGGTTCTATGCGGTTTCATCAAAGTCAATTCTCTCGTGGCAATTTTCTTAACTGAAATTGCAGCTTTTTTTCTAATTGTTGTTCGAAAGGAGATCCTGCCATACTCTCCTTACCTACCCAGATAACGCCACAATGTAATTTCAGGGCTGGGAGGAGAGCGCAGGAGAGCGCAGGGGCAATGCGCTGGTCTTGGAAGCAGGTCAATGCACAACAACGCAGGTTTGAATCTTGAGACTGCTCTTCTGCATTAAGCGCACTATAACAGATTAAGTAAATTACTGTACAGTGATTATTTCAGATGAAACAACAGTGCAGACCAGGAATGCTCAGACGCGGGGGCAAAGTGTGGGATTGGGAGGTAGGAAAAAACTTGGCCTACTGTCACCTGTACAAAACGTAAAATGTCAATAAAAGAGGGGGGCTGTGTGAAAAAATGCTCTCCAACATGACCTGTGACGTCACGTTGCACGTCATACGAGCTCTCGCGCATGCCAGATGCATTTATGGACATTTACACCCTTTTTATATCTGCACCCCGCCGTTCATTTTATTGCGGTACAAACACAGGTTAGCCTTTAAGAGGCAGGCATTTCCTTCCCTAATAAAGCCTCCTTTTTTCTGTAACCAGTGGAGAGCTACTCTACAGTGTCCCCGTTACAACTCTGCAGCCGGTGCTTTATGGCAAGGGACTCCATTTGTATTTGTAATAAAATGAGGTCACGGACACTGCGGCGATGCAATCACACTGTGCCCCAGATGAAAGCAAAGGCGGCATCTGTCGCGCTGAAGCCCGATCGGCCTCTCCTGAAACTGAAGGCAGTGTGCAAGCCAGGCGCACTGGCCTGCACCCTACTGTCCAGATGTGCACGAGCGAGGCCCAGTGGCACGCACCCTACTGTCCAGATGTGCACGAGCGAGGCCCAGTGGCATGCACCCTGTCCAGATGTGCACGAGCGAGGCGCACTGGCACGCACCCTACTGTCCAGATGTGCAGGTGCATGGCACACTGGCATGCACCCTACTGTCCAGATGTGCACGAGCGAGGCCCACTGGCACGCACCCTACTGTCCAGATGTGCAGGTGCAAGGCGCACTGGCATGCACCCTACTGTCCAGATGTGCAGGTGCATGGCACACTGGCATGCACCCTACTGTCCAGATGTGCACGAGCGAGGCCCACTGGCACGCACCCTACTGTCCAGATGTGCAGGTGCAAGGCGCACTGGCATGCACCCTACTGTCCAGATGTGCACGAGCGAGGCGCACTGGCATGCACCCTGCTGTCCAGATGTTCAGGTGCAAGGCGCACTGGCATGCACCCTACTGTCCAGATGTGTACGTGCACAGAATGCAAACACGCACCCGTCTGCATGCATGCAATTGCTTTGTGGGCAGAAACATATATTTTTTTTCTAACCAAGGGCCTCTTTACGGGAAATGCAGTATGAATTTTGCCGAGGGAAATAGTTACTTACAAAAACACACCTATCAGGGAAGGGGCCTGGGGTGGAGAGAGATACAGCTTGGTGGTAAAATCCAGTTTTCTGGGTTCCCCGTAGAGGTACAGTTATTGCTGGCGGTATATAATAGATACCGCCACCCTTATTTTAAGAAAGGCAGACGTGGGAAAATGAAAGACACGCACAGACGTGCGCTGCGCCGGAAGGGATGCTTTCCAAACAATTGATGAATACGCCCGACTTTCTAAACAATGAAAAATAAGGGACAAAGAAAATTAGATGTGAGTGAAATAAACCACTTTGTACTTTTGATACCCAGTTCATACTGTCTTTTCTATTCAGTCGGACACTTCATTTCTAAGATGAAAATCACGTTTCCACCAGTAACTTCTTGTACTTGGTGGCTTTTTCTGCATCAGTCTCAACCTGCAAGTATTGCCACAGGAAGTGAACATTCTGTAAGGTTACTCTGAGCCGAACCCAGAGCCCCCCTCACTCTAGCCCCCTAACCCGCGACATGGACAGCTAAACTCCTCCTATGCACTCTCATGACATGTCCAGAGGGACCAATGGTAATGATGGCCGCCATGCGGTTCATGGTAGCTTCCAGGACTAATTTCGATTGTGTGCACAGGTCAGAGATCCACGTGTATCCACATGGAGGGGAACCAAGCAGGAAAATTGGGTGGGGGGAGGGGAGGGTCACTCAGATTCCCATCCTGGCGTCCACTCGGATTCCCACTCCTGTGATCATCCCACAAGTATAAAAGGGAGGGGCCCAGCCGCAGAGACGATGCATTCCGATATTTCTGCCGGATTCCACCACTCATCAAAATGGGCCTCAGTGTGTATGTTTATGGTGCTATGACTGCAAACTGCAAAAGGAAGCCTACAATTATTTTACTGGCAAGGTAACGCTAGATTACAAATAATTTGTGATAAAATAGGACACCGCTCAATCAATATGTTGTTTCTAGAACAGCAGGGTCAACAACTAGCATAACAATAAGGGCAGAATCTTGTATTACGCAACTAAACATTACGAGGTCTGCATCTGTGAGGGCTCCCTTCAATGTGCAGTGGAGTTTATAAAAAAAAAAAACATGGAAGAAATATCCATGCACAGAATGAGGGGTTGGTTTATGTGTCGATATAAAACGCTCCGTTTCAGCACTTTCTGCTTCGTCCCAGGTTGAGTACAAAGGCTAACCGAGGCAATCAGACCTCGGCCATAGGGCACCACCACAATATCATACACACAAACAACTATTTCGCCTTGCAAGGCAACACAGGAGGAGAGGGGAGGGGAAGGGCCATATGCTCCCAGTAAGGCCTGTTCGCCTCGGAGTGGCGTGTGGGGGCCGTGCCTCCTCTTCAGAGGGAAGCTGGGTGCATTACACTTGGAAGAAGGCTACTACTGCACAACAAATCATGCACTAAAAGCGGAAGGCTGCATGGGGAGAGCAGTCTAGAGGGCCGTGAAGCTCATTACTGTGATCCAAAGTCGAGGTCTAGACGGCACCTTGGTCACCTGGGGGCGTGGGCGTAGGTGTGTGTGAGCCATCCGGGCCTGTGCCAACACCCGGCCAGCTAGGAGCATGCCTGGAGTGGCACGGCGTTTCGACCATGCCAATAATTGGCATTTGTATTTCATTGCATTGGTTCTTAAGGCCAGGCTGCCTCAAGCTGCCGAGGACAGCTCCCGCGGGAAATACATCGGCAAGGAGGGCAGAGTCTCATCGCAGGCACCCAGTCTCTGAGATCAGGGGCAGGGTGTATGCCGCTATAGACCGTGTCCTGTCATTAAACGCTTTAGACACCAATGCACATCCGTTTCGTTGGCATCATCTAGAAAAAGGTGTACATTGACGAAAGGAGCCTCGGAGTCTTGAGCTGCCCGTCACTTGCGAGACAGTCTGAGGCTCGAGACCTAATGGACGGTGCGAGATCAACTGAGCTGCCTGCTGCTCGCTCAAGGCCTGCAAGCCATGCCACTTACTACTTTGCGACATCAACGCGCACATTTTCAAGTTGCTTTACATGGCCAAAGTCAACAGGGGATCTAAACAAAACTGGTCAGGTTGCACAGGTTCTTTTCATGTACCAGAGCACAAAACGCTGGGTTGGTTTCTTTAAAGTGATTACATTAGAACACAAACCCGCAACATGCAGCTCTCCAGATTTTTCGGACTACACATTCCATGATCCCTCACCATTGACTATGCAGTCTATGGCTGATGGGAGTTATAGTCAAATGTTTGCAGACCCCTGCACTTTAACAATAATAGGCATGAACTGGCAACATGTTGCTTAGTAAAAACACCCATGCCTTAAGGGCGGATAACTGCATATGTTCGGGCTGTTGATGAATAAATAGCACAGTGTGAAACATCAGTAACCCTTTCTAGAAGGGGAACAGCCAGACCATGCACAGAGTAAAGCACCCAAGTCACTTTACACCCCCTAACACCTGTAGGTGATCCAACCCCAGAAGTTTTTAGCTCTGCCTTTTCCCTTAAACTACAATTAGTGAAGACTTCTGCTCTTGATTCCGTCAGACACCTCACTTAAGACTTTTAGAGACGAAGTGCAAGATTGTCCCAGCAAATTCTAACTAATAAAAATAGGGTCCTCTGGAGCCACTTATATTTATGTGGAAAATTGCAAAACCACCACAAATTCAAGGGAAAGGAAAATGCGATAGCCATTGTTGGAAAATGAGTGCCCCAGAGCCTGCAAATTAAAAGCTAAACTAATTTCACGGTCAAGGACTTCATAACTAAGTAAAATTTGGCACACGCTGTCTGAGGCAAAGAAAAGATTAATTCTGGGATTCTCTTTAAGCAGCTGTGATTTCTTTAAGGTCATGCAACTTATGTCTAGGCATTAGTGAACCCAGAAGAGTTGTGGCTGGTTGTATCCTGCTTGGATGTCCCCCTGGTAAAGTCTGGGGCATCTTGCTTCTGCTATGGCATCAACTCGGCTCTGATTCTGGCAGTGTAAACTGTACTTTGGCATACGTGCCAACTCCGTGGAAGCCACAGTAACTGGGGTCTGTTTGAGCACAAAATGGCTTTTCACCTTTAGAAGCTCTTGACTTTTGGTATAGTGTGCGCACCTGTAGGAGATATTTATGTGGCAACAATCATTGCAGGGAATTCTTTCCCTCCCCAATCAGGACCACCACACCAATTTACCTGGTGTGGAATTCACTCTAGCCTGGTCGATAACCCATATTACACCACTTCTTGAAAGGCAAGCCAAGAATCAGGCCGGTGGGTAGGCAGATTAAATTTATTAATGACCAGGAAAATGAATATTTGTACAAAATCACAAGTCACGCATCCTTCTCTGTGGAACAGATCCTTTTCTTTTCTGACAATTCCCTTTTCAAGCAGATTGAAAACACAAGTTGGTTTAGGATAACACAGATCACAGACTCTTTAATCCAACACCATGTACAGTATTCCTTCTTTGGGTTTTTTTCTTCCCAGGTTACATAGAACCACAGGTCTATGGGGTATGTGAGAAACCTCGAGGATCTTCAATCCAGGTGGCCAGGACACGGCCATCATTATTGGATCCAGTTCCTGGGAGTAGACCAGTGAGGGAGGATCACCTGGATGGGGGGGTCCTTGATGGGTGAAAGTGGGCCACCCCCTTCCTTCAACACCTTTCCCTCCCCCATTATCTTCCGTAGAACATTCAAAGACAGTGATCCACCCCCAACCTCCTTTGTTTCTGGCATACACACCCTTGCACCACACAATAGACAACAGACTAATGTTAAACCTGTGTACATGACATGTCCCAACCCGAGGGTCAGGCAAAGTCAGGCAATTGACTTAACTCACACACACCCGACAGCCCATCCTTTTCCCCACAGGGATAAAAGGTGGAGCAAGAGAGCGCAGTACGAGGAAGGCAAGTACAGCAGACAGCACGATGAGACCGCTACCACCCGGCAGTTCAAAAGAAGGAGAAAGGCGGCAGTCAAGAGGGTGGCGGGCGGAAAGTGACCTTGCCCTTTCTGTCCAAGGCCTGCTGAACCTTCGTAGAGGAAAGCCTAAGACTGCGAACAATAGCACAAGTATCCTACAGCATGTGTCAATGGAACACGTGGCACGCTTATACTAATAAGCAGGAGCGAGGGAAGCTCCTGCGCCCGTGGTACCCGCCTTCACTCCAGAGAAGCCAAAAGCCAAGCAGTTCATCACAGCCAGTGAGTGAAGGGGGAAAACCAATAAGAATCGGGCTTTGTTGAGTGACAATCAGAGGAGTGGCACGTTTTGAAGCAAAGCTAACAAACTTTGAATAAACTGTTGAAAGTGTAATGAGGAGACCAGCTACAGAGGGAAAGCATCACTACATGGGTGCTAAGTCGAGAGACTCTGTTCGAGCCTCTTATGAGAGAAACTACAAGTACCAGAAGGCTGTAGGAAGGCCAGCAAAATAGGTCAAAGTAGTCAACAGCAGGGTCAAGCAAAATCCCTGTACAATCAAAAGACTGATCTACAAGCTCTTTGAAAGTGAGGGAAGTGGATCCCGCAAACATTGAACAGTGTAAAAAAGAAAACATTAAAGGTAAATGAGGGTCAACACTCAGAAGAGGGGGACCCAAGGGTGAGCTACTATCACCCTGCCCAAGAGCCACAGTAACGCAGTCAAGAGGGGTCTGAGCCCAGAAGAGGGAGATCTAACATCCAAGCTTCCAGAAGAAAACTGATATATAAATTTGTGGATTACAATTGAAAAGGGGTCAGCAACCAGAAGAGGGGGGCCCATGGGTGAATCATCACCCAGTGAACATTGGAAAAGAACTTCATTTGTTAAAGGAACTTGTGTTTGTTATTTGAACATGTCGGCCCCTGAAGGCAAGAGACTTTCAAAGGGCACGAGACTTGGCCATCGACATCCCTGGTAACTGAAAGCTCAAGGGTTAAAAGCTGGATTATCTCACACTAGAAAAGCTTGCAAGTGTGTCATGAGAGCTGCAATTGGAACCGTCATCTTGTGCTGGCGAGGCCTGAGACTGTACTGTGCTCCAAGTCTCATGCTGAAGAGGTTTGAGGCCTTACTCTGCTCCAAGCTCCCATTTTACCCTGTGTCCAAAACATGGGGAAGGGAGAGCCAGGTTGCTGCATCCTGACATTATTTGAGAACACTTCTTTCTTTTCTTGAGATCTATCCCACACCCTTTTTGTATTAGTTGTGAGGTTTGGTAATAGGTTTCCTTGTATAGGCCCTTTTTGTTTTGACAATGCCACTAGGACTGCCTTATTTTTCATTTGATGGTTGATATTTGTTCCCATCTTAGATTTAGGATTAGCTTAGGTGTTTATCCAACCTGCATACAGCATTCATTGTTCAATAAACACCCTTGAACTGTGCTCACTTGTGTCCGTCTTACTTGTTGTCACCATGAGTTCCTCAGAGGTACTTCAAATACCTGGGTCACTCACAAAATACTCTTAATGCACAAAATTGTGCAGCACCCTCGACTTGACAGAAAAATTGCACAAAATACTTTGCATGAGGTTCACTTTTTAACTTTTAATGCAACATGACCGGATCATACCCATGGCATTATAGTTTACGTGAAGTTTAGTTTAAATAATATGCAACACTTTCCTATTTGCAAAAGCAATTGCACACACACAGTTTATCTGTATTTTTATTTCTCTGCACGCTTGGCAATGCTTTACAGCATTCAAGCACAACAGATTTATGAACAAACACTTTTTATATATGGAAACCTTCTTGCTTCACTCCTATATGTTGCAGAATCTCTCTTCTATCAGGAGTCACTTTCTGCAGAGATGTGCTCTTAAATCAGTGAATTCACTCCGTTTAAGTTTGTCAAGACACGTTTCCTATGCCACAAACCCAGATATTCAGTTATAATTTGAAACCCCTCTGCTTTAAGGCAGTGTCTGGGGATTAAGAAGCCGTTGGGAATTTGTATGCACCCCTCCCTTTAGGGGTTTGAGGTTGGCAAACAGAAATAGAAGTAGGCAATTACTTTAACAGACTATATTTGTATCCACACTGGAAGCAATGTTGTTGATTTCGAATTTCAACAAAGTCAGTTGGTTATGGGGGAATTCAATTATTTTACATTAAGAAAATGCTAGGGATCTATGTCTGTCCCCCACCCACCAAATAAGGGGAAGGGATTGATTCAAACAGATCCCCACAATACTTAGTTGGACAGGTGTACTTACATTGAGCGTCTGGGTTTCATGCTCAGGAAAAAAAGACACCACCTCTTGGATCATGTTATGGGGAAAGGAACGGTATCTGGTCAGATGGCCTTTCCAGGTTCAGCCATGGATACCTCCAGCATCAATCCCCTTTGATTTGTCTCTCCTTGTATGGGTCCCAGCTTCTGTCTATACCTAGTTTTCCACCTCCCATGTAATCTTTGTTCTCCACCAATTTTTTCGATAGTCCCACTCAGATCATATCACACAGCTCTTTTTCCCCCCCATTATGTGTCACCTTATAAATCTTTAACCACTCCCCAAATGATCTAAAATTAACAGGTGCCAGCATATTGACTCTTGATTTGGATTGGACCTCTATTGTCCACCCCATTTCAATGATTAGTTGCATTATTTACTAGCCCATGCACTTTACGACTCTCTCTCTCTCTCTCTCAACTGACGAACTGCGGTTCCCGGGGGCGTTCAACCTACCAGTGTCTTGAGATCATACCCATGATACATAAGGCGCTATACAAATGCAAAATAACATAACATAACACCATCAATGGAAACTAAGACTCCACCCATCTGTTTCAAATATGCAGTGAAAAAACTACAACATGGCAAACTTGTCTGATCATGCCGGACTTGAAATGCGTCTCATTTTGGCACGATGTAGCAGGTTCAACTGGCAGATTTTTGTAATTTATTCAACAAATATAACCATTATCAACATCAGATATCTAATTCAATAAGCTATCATCTCCCCGAATCTCTGCTTTGTGAATTTTCTGGAAGTCATGATCACATTTCAGGTTGTAACTTGTTCCCAGGGTCTAATTAGATGGGTCTTTTCATAAGCTTTTCAATGACATTCGTCGACATTTTCGTGCGATGTATGGTTCTGGCGAAAAATCAACAAAATCTGATCCTATATACATCCTTATGGCAATCTCTTAATTAGACATGATTTGAACTTCTACTATCATCATATGCCTTTTCTTTAAGAAACCTCACATGCAGCCTTGGCCCAATCTCCTTTGTTGACCCAGGCTGGTATCAATCTATTAACATTCTTGCCAAGTCAAAAGCCAGGCCATGGGTCTGCTTATCTTCCTGATGCAGATGAAGAACACTCCAATGCTGACTCAAAAAACAACTTCTGGTGACCATCAAATGTCATCAGCTCAGGGACAGGGGGCAAAAATTGAGTTTTAATTCAAGTATCTTAGAAAGGACAAGCCATTAAGGGCATCTCACCTCCATACATTCCTTCCCAGCAAGGCTAGAGTTTCAAAGAGATTTTTTCAGAGAGAAGAGCAGGGCTTGCCCTTGCATCTAATGAGCGAAGGTGAGCAGTGCCTGGGCTTTGAATCTCAGTGTTTAAGTCAGCTCCAATGACCAGAAGTATGTGCTTTAAATGTCACAATATCATTCTTTATACATGAGGCCTTTTTATGTAATTGCATCTTGCCATCAATGTTCATTTTTACATCCTGATATATATTCACATTACTCTGGCAATGGAGGTTCAGTTTCCTTGTGGTCATTGTTCTAAGCTGTGAAATGCAGACATGTCCATGGTAACAGTTTCTGTTTTTGCTAAGTTACACTTTAGGCCTCTCAAATGTAATGGAAAGTAGTTTCAGGGCTTTGCCCTAGTCAGTCGAATATAGGGCCTATTTAATTGTATTTCTCTGAAAACAGCATTTTGATATGGGAATTGAGAACGAAATGCTGCCCTTTCAGTTTGACAGTCATATCTGGCCTTACATATTCCTGCGCATTTTGGGGCTACCATGGCTAGCGCAGTACATCTGCTGTGGGGTTGAATCTACCCCACACACCCACCACATTAATGTGGCATTGTTGAACACATTCCTTCTCCAAACTGCAGAGCTCTGGTAGCAGGTGAGAATGTGCCTTCTCTGTCCAAATCTTTACTCCCTTGGATGTGTTGTGGTGTTGCCAGCAACATCTATGACCAGAGTCTGAAACCTCTGGCTCTTCTGAAATTTTGGACTACAACTCCCATGAACCGTAACCAGCATAGCCAGTCGATAGGGATCATGCATTTCATAGTCAAGAACCTCTGCTGGGACTCAGGAGTATAGTCATTAGATTGAACTATCCAACAGGTTCTCTGCCTCTTGGTTGCCCACTAGAGGTTGCTCCAAAATGAGACTGCTTTTGTTTGCCTCATATTTTGCAGCAGTCTCTACTGGGCTGGGGCAACAAGAGACACCCTATCCCCATCGGGTGTACTACCCCACACAAACCACATATCTTCCAGCCCACCTGCCCTGCCTCTCCTACTCTCGTCCACCCAAACAACACTGTTTTTAATGCTAGTGCCCCAGACCCATATCCACACGTATCTTCTGCCCATCTGACCTACTGCACTGTGCCCTTCTTGTCCATGTATGTGCTCTTCTGTGGGCAGTAGTTTCTGTGCAACCTCTTGTGACCCAACATGCCCTAACAATCGCTCCAACAAAGATAGCATATTTTGTATAGACATACAATGGGCCTCATCACAAGTTGGGTGGAATCTAGCAGTAAATGTCCTGGGATACAAACCAACAATATTAGCGTTACTGCAACTCGGTCTGGCGCATTTTGCGCTGGATACCGAGTTGTGGTGGCGCTGTTAGTCCATAGGACTCTATGGGGCTTTTCGGTGCCATTACACCCAAAGGTAATAGCCCTGGCGGTAATAGTGCTGAAAATGGAGGTTTTCACCTCCAGAAAAAAGCTGGAGGTAAACCTCCCACTTTCCATCCAAACTAGGGATTGGGCGGAGCAGTAATGCGGCAGTATTAGCATTACTGCTGCATGTTTACCGCTCTGCCCAACCCCTGATGGGGACCCACGTCTGCTAAATCATTCTTTTCTGTGCTCATCTATCTCCAGCGTAAGACAGTGGTACCTGGCAAGGTAGCAGAGCATGTGTGACATCAACCACCAAAATTTAAATGAATGGATAATGCACATTTTATGGCATGCTTAATTTTTACAATGCAAATTATATTTTAAATAATCACATCATGTGCATGGCTACTTTGATGTTCTGACTTACTGCATGATATTGCAACTATGATTGAGGTCATTTGTGAAAGAAAGAACAGGTAGACCACACAGTAGCTGAGGGGTATTTCTATCAAGAACGGTAACACGCTGAACTGTATGTGGGTGAGACTGAGCCACACAGGAGGGTAGAAATTTCACTGTGTGTAAAATGGCAGATAGCCTTGCATTTCTGCCCAGTTTGGTAAGAGTAAGACTTGAGTGGGATTTCTGTGTGGCCTCCTCCATCTATTCACCAATTACTTCACTTGTGGGATGCTACTCTTTATTCCTAAATCTGCTACTTTGTTTTTTTTATTGTTGAATTTAATCAAATAATTGATTTTATTTACATCTTCAGTTTTTGTTTTCTTTGTCGTCATTTTGTCACTCTAGTTGGAGTCTTCCACTAATTGTTGAAGGATCTTGAATGTCGCTAGTTGCCAAGACGTTCGGTCTCCGCTGATCATCCTTTTCCACCATATCTCTTCATCAGTTGTTGAAGATTGTCGAAGAAGGTGTTTCATGTAGGGAAGCCGTATCTTCGTCATATTTGGGCAAGACAATAATAAGTGGCGAATGGTCTCCGTCTCTTTGTCACAGAATCTGCAGATGTTAGTCCCAGAATGATCTCTGATGCAACGTATTTCGTTGGTGTCTAGAAGGTTTAATCTTGCTCTCAGTATAAGATTACGTGCCAGTAGACTGGGACATTTTTTGATGTAGTTCTGGAGGTCATTTAGTTTCTTCCATGCCGAAGGCAAATGAGAAGCAAGTTTATATTTGGCTGCTGCGTCGAGAGTGCGGATCCAATCCATCTCTTTTACTTTTTCGGTTATCCCTATCGGGTTATTGATCAAGTCATCTTCTGTACATTCAATTGATTTTAGTAAAGCTTGGTTTTCTTTTTTCCATCGGTTGAGCATTTTGCAGCTTGCGATTTGGATTTCTTTGCGCGCTAGACCGTGGAGAAAGGAACAGTTTGGAAGAATACATTTTCTCCAGAGCATCAGCGTGTTGCAGTCAACCGTGCCCTGAAGGGAAAGCAAGCTGATTTCTCGACATATCAGTGCGACAGAGGTTGAATCTGGTAGGCCAAAAACCGTCCTCCAAAAGTAGGCCTCTAGTTTGGGCCAGAGAGTCTTGGGTAGTCACGGCATAGCCTCAGAAACATACATCATGATGGGAACCGCTTTTAGTTTATAGAAGTTCAGTAAAGGAATGGTAGAAAATGTGCCAAATGTTCTATCTATTGCTTTGCCTTTAGTTGCCAAGCTTCGGATTTTGTTAAACAAAGATTCTTGCATGGCCAAGTCTTTTGCTGAGTTGTCCAGGGTTACGCCCAAGTATTTGAAATTCTTGACTTTTTCAATTTTATCTAGAGACCAGTTGAATTTTTCCTGTTTTTTGGAGAAGCGTTCCGTCACCATGATTTTAGTCTTGTCAATGTTAATTTCTAGATTGTTTTTTCAATACAAAATTGGTGCAAGTTGGCCAGTTGGCGCTGAAGGCCGTTTAGGCGGGAATGATCTAATCAGGGCCTCTGGGTATTGGTAGTCTCCCATATAGGCGAGAAAGAGGGCTGGGGCTAGCGGGCAGCCCTGTTTAAACACCTCTTTTTGTCTCAATTTGGGCAGATAAGCTTCCTTGTTGGTTTAGCCTTACATTGATATTGGTATCTGTGTGGAGTGCTTTGATGGGATTTAAGATTTCGCTAGGGCAACCCGAGGCAGTCAGTTTTTCCCAGAGTCTAGTACGATCAACTCTATCGAAGGCCTTAGAGAAGTCTATAAAAGCCATGTATAGTTTAGGGCAGCACTCCTTCACTTTATTTTTTAAGATAGTTAGTAGAAAGATGTTAATCGTTGTCCCCAAGGTTCTTTTGAAGCCAGCTTGGAACTTGTCATTACATGGGGCTCGCGAGGCCCAAGTTTGAAATTTTTTCAGAAGCAGTGATCCAAAGACTTTTCCTATGGGGTCCAGTAAAGCAATTGGTTGATAGTTTATAGGATCTTGTTTATCTCAATTTTTGTAGATAGGGACCACTATTGTGGATAGCCATGAAGGGGGAACAGATTTAGTTTGTAATACCGTCGGGCCTGGTGCTCGAGATTTTTTCAATTTTTTGAGGATGTCACAAATGTCGTCCAAATCGTCCAGTTTTGACCAGCCATCAGTATGATTCAGGTGTTTAAGACCGACCGTGGGTATTTGTGGGAGAATGTGCTCAAGTGTGTTAGGACTGGGCAATTGGAAGAGCGATCTGAAGTGAACTGCCCAGGTGGCTTCACAGATACTGTTCATAACTTCTGGTCCATTTGGTGAGGATGATTTGTTCAGAAGTGACCAGAAGTCCTTTGAGTTGTTGGAGCAAATTGATTTCAGTATGGCTTCCGCGTCATGCTGATGTAATTTCCATCTGTATCCTCTCACTCAGGCTTTGTATTTTCTGTTGGCCTCTTTGATTGCTAGCTTTCTTGCAGCCGTTTGAAAGGTTTCTGCAATTCTTTTGGCTTTCCAGAAAAGGCACGCTGTTTCTGGACCAGAAGTTTATCGTATAAGTGGCTGGGCGTTTGAAGGTTTTTGTTGGTTTTACCTTTCGGCATTCTGTATGGAATCAGCAACGGGCCGTAATCGACAAGGTCGATGTTAGGTACACAAATGGAGTTTGTGTAACGGGTCGTGAGGTCTCTGATACTGTGTGATGTAAGACGCAGTCTGGTTCTCTGAGGGTTTAGTTCCAGTCCAACCTTCATCTTGTCATGGTTAGCGTAGGATGATTTCCATGTAGTTAGCAAGATGTTATGATTGCTAGATGAGGTTTGGAGGATGTCAAAAGAGGTCGTTAGAGACAGGATAGGCTCGGAGACAAAGGTATAATCGATAGTTGACGCTGATTTATCGGATTTATCGTTTACCCAAGTTGGAAGTCGGGTGCAGTTTTTATATACCATATCCAGGTTGTAGAAGTTTCTGGAGTTCATCAAGTTAACCCAAAGTTCTCCTCGTTGTTCGCCTGGCGAGGTTTTCTTAGAGGTTTTCAGGTTGCAAAGGGCATTTAGGTCCCCACGTATTATAATGAGGTAGGTGTTGTGGGTGGCTCCTACTTCGTCGATTGTGCTCTCAATTAGGTCCAAAACATTTTTTGATCGATTGCAGCGGGATTCCAATAAACGTTGAGTACTGCTATGGAAATAGTCTGTTGTAGTGGCCCATCTGGTGAGAAGAGTGACCAGGTTAGCTGGAGTGCCAGTCGAAAGTAGTTCAAGACGATAATATTCGCTATTGCCAGTCCTCTGTCCATTCGGCATGCAGTCAGCAAACCCGAAGACGGTCTGCCCACTGGACCTTTTGATGCTGGGGCCAGGCGAAGGTCAAAACCGTCAAGCGATGGTGTTTTTTGGTCAACCAGGTCTCTTGGAAACATCACAGGTCGACGGAGCCCAAGTTAAGGTCACTGAGTGAAGTTAAATGCTTATAGCCCCTGGTGTTCCATGATCCTAGCTTAAGGTCAAAAGGGGCACTCTTTCGTGTATCCGCCGAGTCTAGAAGAGGAGTCCTGTTCATGAGCTGCTATTTCGAGCGGTGCGTTACCAAAGCTTTTGGGAGCCACGCCCAGAAACTAGATGAGGTAGAGTTTTTGATGTGGGGTACCGGAAGTGCAGCGTTTTCTAGATGGATAGTTTTGGTAAGGTTACTGTGCTGGTCTTGTCGTTCTTTACGGAAGTCGAGGTTTGCCTCAAAGTCGTCTTTATTTGGGTCATTTGTTACGACCTTGGATGGAATTTGAGTGGACTGAGATAGAAGTTGGTTCTTACTAGAGAGAGTCACTTTTGGGTTATGATGGGAGCTCGTAGGAACCGGTCGATAGGAAGGTCTTCGTTTACGTGTAGTGGTGTTTAAATCGCGTCAGGGTCTTGATTGAGAGTCATTTTCGCTGTTATTTCATGTCTTTTTCCGTGTTGGCTCAACGGTTTTAAGGTTTTTTTTGTTCAGAGGGCTCGCTCTGTTGGTAGAGGTGGTACCCCAGACTTAGAAAGTCTCTCTCTCAGTCCATCAATGTATTTTTAATTCTTCTTGAGGTAATATGAAGATGGCACACTGCTCTTCCATGGTAGTGGCTCGGTTCGACTATCCACAAGTCGTCTGAAGTGATTTGAGGAAGTTTTGGTATAAGATGTATCAAAACCAAGGCTCCTCCTCTGTTTAGTATAACATCATCTCGGTTTTCTTTGGTTTGTTCAAGTTTAAGAATCCATTTCCCAGGTGGTTTTTCAGTCTTTGTGGATTTATGGTGCTTGTTTTAGTTATATAATGCCGGAGAGCGTGAGAGCTGCTTTGTCTCGGACTGTTTTCCCGTTTGCGGGTTCTCACTGATGATTTGGGAGGGTATCTAGGAGTGGTTGGTAAGTTTGCAGCGTTCGATCGGGCGAGTTACGTCTGTTTCTCTCAGTGGTTGGTTTTAGTTTATTTGGACCTTCTTTTGAGCTAAGAAGTATGGGTCGCTTGTTGTTTTTTTTTTTACTCTGTTTTTATCCTGGCAGATGCTGACAGTTCGATCTTCTTCCGGCGTTCCTCCAAGGTCATAAAGGCGATAGGTTTTCTATGTTTTCTGGCTTGGTTAGTTGCAGAGTCGTTGGTGTGTAGGCCCAGTAAGGAAGAACTATTTGCGACTTTGGGGGGTTGAGCCGAAGAACCCGTTGGAGGCGTTGCGTCAGAGTGTTCTGTGAGGTTCTTCAAGTCAGTGTTTGACAAGAAATCCTCAGTTGTTATTGGAGAGTTCTTGGTGTTTTGGTTTGCAGATGAGACATGAGGACTCGAAAGGTCACGGTCCTGTTGAGGTAATTGGTATTGAGAGGCGTAATGTCTCAAAGATGCTGCAGCAGGTTTGAGTGCCAATTTGGTCCATTTTTTTAGGGTGGTATTTTGTTGGGAACATCTAAAATAGGAAAGTTATTTGAGTTTTTGGTCCTTGTTGGATCAAAAAATTGAATAATATTGCTCCGTCAGGTCTTGTGCCAGTTTATTTTTGTTTTCTTCATTGTCAATTACTAGGACGATGTTAGTGAGCGATCCGTTCATTGTTTGGTTTAGCGATTGGTGCGTTTTTTTAGAAACCGAGTTGGTTTTCTCGAGGGAGACAGTTTTGTGTGGATTTCCGGCGGTCAGGTCGATCATTAACAAAGGGTCAGTAGGTGGAGTGGCTGATCCATTTGGCGAAGATCGTTTTACTAGGTGGTTCAGGGTGGTTTCTATTGTCTGGAGGCGTGCACTTATAGCAGCCATATTTGTTCAAGATGTTTTTTTTTTTTTCTTTTGGGCCGTAATATGTCCTTCAAGAAAAATAAGCTTAGTGTGAATCATGGCCTGTAAAGCAGTGTGGTCCTTTAGTGTGTCGTACAATGATTCGTAGAGCTTGGTGAAGGGAACCAGGGCAATTGTTAAGGCTGACATATATGAAAGTAGGTCTGGTTTCTTTGATGGCGTTTCTTTAACAGATGTTGAAGCTTTATGATTTGGGCCATGCATAGGAGTGGAGGTAATGTAGAAACTCGATCTGTCATGATGGGGATTGTGGTCATGATGAGAATTCCTCTTGTCTTTGGGGTCAAGGGTCGCTGAGTTCTGATGTGCGTTGTGATGAGGTTCTGCGTATTCGTCTAGTTCGGCTTGTTGTGGTCTCGTTGTTTCAGTGGAAGGAGATGGGGCTGGGACTGTTGAGTCCTGTGATTCCGGAAAAAGCAATGAGATCGGAGGGGAGGTTGGTATGGCTGCTTGCTTCTTACTTTGTGCAGCGACAAGAGCGGCCTCGGGCTCAGTACTGTGTTGCAGCTCAGTTGTTGTTGTAGGGGAAGAGCTGTTCGGTAAAGAGGGTAAAGGGATTGAGGTTTGAGGGCCATGTGGGGTTTGGCCAAAGACAAAATCGTTAGGAATCGAGATTGTGTTTATTTGGCCCAGTGCAGGATCGCTTTCTAGGTTGTTTAGAAGCGGAATTGTCTTTTCACGGGAGAGTAAGCCAAAAAGTGTGATCTTTGCTGTCTCATCAATTTTTCTGTGTTTATTTGGTGGTTGGAGATCATGAACTGCATCAAGCAGTTCAGCGTCAGTAAGTTCTTTTAATACACCGGTACAGCTTGCTCCTTGTTGCTTTTTTATAAAGAAATTTGCCAGCGTCGATAAAGGAGAAAGTACTACTCCTAGTTTCTTTCCATTCTTCAATCTGCCTTTGTTTGTAGGCAGTTTTGGTCTTGCAGCATTTCTTTGTGAGTTGCAGGTATTTAACATGTTTTGTTTGTCTGTTTTGTTTTTAAGAGTGTCCTTTTCTTTTTTCTTGTGTTGAATCCAATAATTGTCGAGGACGTTTCTTTGGGTTCGATATGTTTTTGTTTTTCCGTGGGTGGCGCTGCTGAGCATCAGAAAGGCGTAGCTCAGGATCCTCAAAGGAACTGAGGAGCTCCAGCTCTGATGACGTTGCGTGGGGTGGTTTATGGACATAAGACACATTTTTTTATGACGTTTTTTATTCGAAATGGGGGGTGGGTTTGGTCTTTTTTTTCTACCTTATTGTTAGTCGAGATTTTTTTTTTGAGATTTTGACCGACCACCGCGTGGGGCGTGGTCAGTATGAGTTTGGAACTTGATGCAGGCGGGTGCTGGCCTGAGTCCGTCGACTCTACGCACAGAGTCCGAGGTTTTGAACCCCCGCCCTCTGCATGGACGAGGGCGAGGACAATGCAGGAGTCTGAGGGGGCAGCATGGCTCAGAGGTTCCGGAGAGCTCAGACGGCTCGCCGAGTCTGTGTCCTCCCGGCCCTTTGCCAAGCCTCGGCATTTCTCTGCGCGAGGTTGGGCGGGGGCTCCTGGAGGGATCTCCGCACGGCGCTGCTCCTCGGCTCTCTCTGCACCGTGATCGTTCGCGGGAGATCCAGGCACAGACCCACACTCGTCGGAGGTCGTCTTCCCGACTGCAGACTCAGCCCCCCCTCCGGGGAAAGCCGGTAAGCGAGCGGGAAGGGACAAAGCGGGTGGGGTCGTGTTGTTTGATTTAGCCATGTTCTCAGTAGGCGTTTGCTGAAGGACTTGGTCGGAAGCCTGTGATAAGATTGTCAGTGGGTCAGCTGAAAGCGGAGTGTCATTTCTTGCGGGCCACAGGCTTTTCTTTGAAAGTGTGTAGGCAGTTTAAAAACTTTCTTCCCACCTTTGTTTAAGGCAGTTTTGCTGGATTTAACAGTGGATGCCGATGTGCTCAGTGGGTTTAGAGTTTCATCTTGGAGAAGTTTTTCTAGGTGCGGGCGAGAGCGCAAGCTTCATAGGCACCCATTTTCTTCTTCCAGTCCAGTCACGACAGCCATGACTGCAGGACTGCCACTCTCCGCCACTGATGAGTAGATGAAGGTTCTTCAGTTTAATATGGTTTTGAATGGGTACAAAAGCCTACATGGAAACACTCTTTCAGAATGCATATCTGTAAAGGCGCCACACTGCATTTAGGGGCAAGCAAGGTTTCCAGAAATTGCTAGGTTTGCTGTAGGACAATAGGAGCACCATCAACTAAGGGGACACTGGATCTGTACTATAGAAACTTCACACTGGTGCAAGAACATTGTTGCATGGTATTTGCACTGGGTCAGAAAGTGCTTTTAGTGCATACATGAACAATTGCTCCGACAGGTCAACAGAGTCACTGAGGGAAACAGGTCCATGGTGCAAATATACATTAAAAGCATACGTTTTTGCGCTAGAAACGTGTACTGTGCATAACTGAAAGATTCTGCCGGAGAAAGAAGTATATGTTTTTGGGATGAATTCAGCTGGGAGAGCAGATGCCCTGGTTAAGTTAATGTCCGACAGGCAAAGGTTAAAAAGGTGCAGGAAGACAACAACCGAGAGCCAGTTTATCAGCTAGCGAATTCTGCCTTAAGCTTCCAGGATACAGTCAGCGCTAAAGAAACAAACAAGAACAAAATCCCAGGGCCAAATTAAGTGACAGGGGCAACTGAGCTACATGAGCCCACTCTGTCCCCTCACGCTCTGCTTTTGCACTTCCTATGGGGGACCAATACATCAGAGGTCAAATGTGGCACAGGAGTAGGATCTGAATAAAATCACTATCGTGATTTGCCTTGATCAGCCAGACCCAAACAACTGTTCCCCTAGCGTTGTAGTGACATATTGACCCTAACACGAAGCCTAAAATGCTGCCACCCTGGCAGCAGCCAATGCTGTAACTGAATCCCTAGATCCAGTCCCCTTCAATTAAGAAAGTACCACGTGGTGGCGATGGGGACGAGTTGCTGCTGGAATGACCTTTTCCATAAAGTGCGGGTGCTTCTACAACCATAGCAATATGTTAAGTGTCACTCATGGGGAAGTTCCATAATGCACATAAAAGTCATATCCTCAGATGCAGAGGTCAACCACAGCCCCCCCCCCATCTGACCGTAGTTCCCTGTGCACCCAATGAACACGTACATGGAGCGTTTGCCTCATATGAATACCTCATTAGGAACTTGCAGCCCACGGGGCAGCAGAGCAGAGTCCAATTTTAATAAAATAATAATTAAGCATTTATATAGCACTACGAACACGGATGTCTGCGAGCGCTCTACTCGCTGTGCTATCGGACCGGCTAGATCCCATGCTAGAATCATATAGGGTTTGGTTGGGGGGGGGGACAAGGGGAGGGGGGTGAGTCCAGTGCACAAGCTAACAAGGACTCGTCAGTGACATGGTGTGGAACAGAGTATCAAAAATGCCTGAGCAGGATTCATTCAGTCTGAGATACCGACATGGGCAAAGTGGAAATTACAAAGGAAGTATACAAGACCTCTGGCAAAATATCAAGGGGCATTTAAATGCTTGAGCGGTGGCCATTCCAATGTTTGCGACCGACATTGGAGAGTTCATAGGAAATTATCGCACCAGGCAGACAATCTTCCTCGATCTCCTTTTTGCCCTGCATGCAATCTATTGCGGGGTGGGAGTCTACTTATATGGACAGTCATGTGAGAGTAGGTGGATGTCCACATTTCTCTGGCTCAAATCGTGCACCGCGGTCCAAGTTAGGTCTAACCTATCCAGACGAGGTAATGGGAATAATTTAATGTAATGTAGATTTCAAGACGAGGTAATGGGATTGATTTAATGTAGATTTCAAGACTTGTTCATTTAAATACTCTGCCAGAATTGCCACCTCGACATCAGATGAGGTGAACAACTAGATACTTCCTTCAACCTCCCATGATGTCATTTCTCCGTTATTTACTCCTGTGTGTGCTGACAGGAGTGCACCAGAGTTCACTAGGGAACCCAACCCAAAGAACACAGCTGGATGCTAACTGGACATCCTTCAGGCATAGCAACTGGAGGATTAGAAAACCACTTCCTGTATACATCTTCAAAAAAAATCACCTTTTTATACTTAAGCACGGATTCCACTTCCCCTTGGAAGGCTTCGGATGTAACTGAATGCATCTAAAAATCGAGACGTTGTATACGCTGCATTTTACCCGTTGACCTTTCAGTGTGTATTTTGTTAATTTAGTATATATTAAGTATTGGGGTTTCTTCTTAAGTGGAAGGAATATTTCCTTGAAAGCAATGGTGAATAACGAATTGCCAAGTAGACATGACCTGTGACGAGTGTTTCCACAACAAACCAAAACATCATTGCCTATGGCAGAGGTCTGCAGATTCTCCAAATGTTTTGACCTTCGATTCCCATAAAGATTAAAACTGGTGTCTGCGGCTGATGGGAGTTGTAGTCCAAAGCATCTGGAGAGCCAAAGGTTGTAGCCACCTGGCTTAAGGTATCTAAAGAGAGAACTGGGAAGGGGCTCTATATGTATTCTTCGTGCGAGCTAAATCGGTACTGGGGAAGCAAACCGTCTTGTTGTATTCATGGTTTTAAGTGTAACATTATTGGTTCAAGTACTATGAGCGATGATCAGGTTTACAAGGATGAGCACGGACGCATTTGAAGGGCGGACCTTTGAAAAGGAAAAAGTGCACACAAGGAGTCAAGCAATCTTGGGGTTCAGGCTTTCACTTTCTTATTAGGTGACATGGGTTCCAAGTGTATGGTGGATGTGAATTACAAGGTCCCCATAAACTCAAATTAAGGTGCCGCCGTCCGTAGGTGGCACAGGAGTTCCAAAGCAGCAAGCGAACAAGAGTACGACACGTCTATGTCGCTGTTCCGTTACCATGGAAGGTGTAGAAGAGCGGACCGGTAAACCCTGTCCTGCACGTGACCTCCACCCGAAAAAAGAAATTAAAAAACAATTTTCTCTGGAGATAAATTGCTCCGAGTCCTAGCTGTAGGCCATATCCAGCGTATCTATCGGGCAAATGACCACGCACCCTGTGGAATGATTTGTGGTAGGTTGGAAGCAGGGCCATTTTTCAGTGAGGATGGATGGGGAAATAACGGGACCATGGTAATGTACAGACAATATCATGTTAAACGTAAGAGCTCGGAGCCTGATCCAGTGAAATAGAAGCACACTTCGGCCACTGCAGAAACTGCAAAGGCCAGGCGCCTGCACACAACCCCAGGCTGGGTCGTGCCGGTATTTTAAATGCACAACACAAGCAGGCTGCAGTTATTTCACGCCAGTTAAACTGTTGTTGCTTCTCCCACACTTTCAACTCCGGAAAGTGATCAGCAATTCCACACACAGTCACAGCGCAAGGAAAGGTTAGCCTCCAGTGAGACTTGCCTTCATAAGCTGCTCTGCCATTTTCAAAGGCCATTTAATTGTGAGCTCTGGGATGTGGGGAGGAAGGGAGAGGAGTCGGGGAGTGATCGGCCAGGCGGGGGCAAGCGCTCGGTTGCAACCCCACACGAAGTGGAAATGTCAACTCAGCAGTTCGTCGCAGCCTTAGCCCCGTTTGGAAAGGGTTAAATCTTTAAGCAAAAAGGGGCGTAGGCCAGTAACAAAGGGAGCCCACAGTGCAGTGTGCCCTGACAATGGGATTAAAAAACTGGAACCTGGCTGACAGCAAGATACTTTAGCGAGAAATGCATAAGACGTGCTCCCCCGTGGATAAAGGTTATGGTTGTTGCTGTTCACGCTAAGATGGTGCCACAATGGTAAAAGTTACTTATACAAAAACACATACCATCAAACGCAGCTATTGTGATAATTGTGCTCAAGAGTAGCCTAGAACACAGACTGGACATGCAACTTGCACACGATCACCTCGATGCAGTCAAAATTGAGAGCGTTTTTGGAAATAGTACACATATACCACATACTTGCATGTTGTCTATGGCGGACTTCTAAGACAAACAGTTCCCGAAACAACCGTTGGGAATCATACAAGACAACATGTCAGCTTGAGGCCATGAATCGCAAATCCCGAATACGAATTACACCCCTATAGCACGGTCAAGGTGAATGGCTCTAGGCACCGCCAACCAGGGGTATTATTTCCCAACTCCATGGTCCTCATTGTATCCAGCTATAAAAGATGAGGTGTTAAATCCCCCTCTGGGATTCAAACATGTGACCTTCAGGTTATGCAGATCACAGGAGAGGATTTATCATCGTATCTTTTGGTATAGCCGCCACCGAGAGTATTCTTTCCCAACTCCATGGTCCTCATTGTATCCAGCTATAAAAGATGAGAGGTTAAGTCCCTCTCTGGGATTCAAACATGCGACCTTCAGGTTATGCAGATCGCAGAGGCGGATTCATCATCGTATCTTTTGATATAGCCTCCACCGAGGGTATTCTTTCCCAACTCCATGGTCCTCATTGTATCCAGCTATAAAAGATGAGAGGTTAAGTCCCCCTCTGGGATTCAAACATGCGACCTTCAGGTTATGCAGATCGCAGAGGAGGATTCATCATCGTATCTTTTGGTATAGCCGCCACCGAGGGTATTCTTTCCCAACTCCATGGTCCTCATTGTATCCAGCTATAAAAGATGAGAGGTTAAGTCCCTCTCTGGGATTCAAACATGCGACCTTCAGGTTATGCAGATCGCAGAGGAGGATTCCTCATCGTATCTTTTGGTATAGCCGCCACCGAGGGTATTCTTTCCCAACTCCATGGTCCTCATTGTATCCAGCTATAAAAGATGAGAGGTTAAGTCCCCCTCTGGGATTCAAACATGCGACCTTCAGGTTATGCAGATCGCAGAGGAGGATTCATCATCGTATCTTTTGGTATAGCCGCCACCAACACCGCATGCTTCAACACACAACTTTGCCAAGAAAAAGTGCATCAAAACTGCTGATAGTGTGTATCTCGATTAATGACATACCCCTCAATTATACCACTCCCTGTTTAATATGTCACTCTACTCCACAATCTTCATCCTTGTACGGCGAAGACAAAGTTGTTAAGCTGGGCACCAGGGCACAGCCATAACCAGGGCAGGCTATAGGCACTGCCCTCGTGTCCAGGCCAACCTCCTGCTGTAACTGGAATGGCCGCGACACCTCACAACTCTTCTTGACCAATGGTAAAGTCTGCCGATTCCGTCAGGATTTCAATATCAACTACAAGGCCCAATCCTCATGCCCGTTATCCCCGTCGGATGTAAATTCAAAACAATAGTTTCTTTTGTGGTACAGCAAGCATGCTAGAACTACATGAAAGCTTTTCATTCAATCGCCACCAAACCGAATCACCATTTACAGAACATGAACCATTGTTGCTCAACAATAAGTGTTCTTGTTCTCAACTCAATGGCATTCATTTTATCTACATCGGAAAAACGAAGAGAGAGACACCCTTTCAAGTTGCAAATTAGTATGTAGCTGCCAACACCTTCTGCCAGTGGTGGATTTGCACAATGCATGCTGGGACTTGAAGTTCAATTTCTCCAGTGCAAACATGGGCCTAGAAGTTCAAGTGCTCAATTTGCAAAACGAGGACTTGCCGAAGGCATCACAGCTGACATGAAGCAACTTGGCAGCTAAGCGAGCAAGGCACATATTACACACAAATGTCCACAGTCGATTCTATGTATGTATGTATGTATTTTGGTTTTGTATAGCGCCAGTACCTCGTGGGCATCAGGGCGCTTTGAGACAAAAACACACAATGACATAACACTAACGCAGCCTAGCCTAACCCAGGTGTAAGATGCGCCCTTGGCATCCTTACACGGTGTAAGAGAGGAAGTCTGAGAATTCCTACTGAAATATAAGTGTCTTAAGGCGTTTCCTAAAGGCCAGGTGGTTTTCCTCCATTCTCAAGGTCTCAGGAAGTCTGTTCCACATTTGAGGAGCCAGTACCACGAAGGCTCTGCCCAGACCTGATTTTAGTCTGTGTTTGGGAATGACCAGCAGTCGCAGTACCCATTGATCTCAGACTTCTTTGTGGGGCGTATGGAACTATACAGTTCTTTAGATACCCAGGGGCCTTGCCATATATGCACTTATGAACGAGCGTAAGAGATTTAAAACTTATCCGCTCGCCCATTTTTAGCCAATGCAGTGACCTTCTCTGGTCTGTTACATGATCCCCTCTTTTCAAATTTTTGATCATTCTGAATCACTTGGCATCTCGCCAGATCTTTCGCTGTAGCGCCAATCATCAGAGCATTCCCATAGTCCAGTACACTGAATCACTTGGCATCTCGCCAGTACAGTTCTACACTTCACCTCCCTCCCACCCTCCAACAGTAGGGAGTAACTGATGATTAATCTTGTCATGGGACTTCAACCGGCCCTCATGCTTTGTATGTTCAGTCTAACCATGTTCCGGTTAAGTCAAGTTGGAGTCCCAGGGGTGTTGCTAGGTCTGCAAAAGAGCTTGGGTTACGCTAATGTCAGGGCTAGCTAGCCTTTTGGTTGTAGACCCTGAGCTTCTCACCTTGGCTACAAGTAAAAGACTCGGGGCTATAGCCCCCAGACCCCCACCAATGCCTCTGAATGGGATACTCCCCACTAAGTCTTACAAGGGTATTGGGTCCTCTGAAATAGCAGAAGATCACACAGCCCAAATCTTACAGCATACTATTCCTAAAGCATTGCACAAGCACATTTTGCAGGACTCTACGTACAAGCCAATTAGACAAATGTAGACACATGCGCTATCACACAAGTGCAGCACCACACAAGTCCTTTGGGAAGTTATGGAAGCACACACCAAGTATGCATCCTTAGTTGTCAAGGCTCCGTATTCCACCTTCCAAGTCAGCTGGTCGCAGCGGCCGCAGGGATCGGTAGCTCCTGCAAGGAACCTCATTATACCAACATTGGCGTAGTCGGTCTCTCTCCTCTGCCCAACAGTGGAAAAGCAGGTCACCACTGCTGTAGGATTTCTGTATCGTATACATGATGAATGAGCAACTTTTCTTTAAATACATACATATATACACACACACACACACAATCTCACGCTTACTCCAGCAATGAGTCTACTTTACTGGTCGACGAACCAACAACGGGACGCATGCCTAGGATCAATGTTGGTACTTTATAAAAAAACGAAGCACTGCGGCAAATTTGTCCTTTATCATGAGCTTTACGGGTTATTTTGTAGTCCCATCACAACCCTTGTAGAGCTGGATCAACGCAATGGAAAAAGTCCCCCCCCCCAACTCACCCAATAGTCCAGATGGTTTAAAACACAGGGTCCTGACCCATAGCTGGCTCGGGAAAGTACTTCCCATCACCTCTTCCTTGAGAGACCTACACCGGCTCCGTGTAACGCTTTACTCATCCCTCCAGACTGCTATACCTGACCCAGAAACACCTTCCTTTCTCTCTTGCTAACATCGAAGACAGCATCCTAGCATTCTGCTCGTCAGTGCAGCAGGAAGAGTCGTCCAGTGAAACATTCTAGCAGAGCTGCCAAGGACCACTCGGAGCTGGCCCCCTCTCGCTGGAACGATTCCACCTTGCGTGGCATGGCATTGCCAGCTAATTCCTCCACTTAGGAAACTCCTGAAGATTTGCTTCTTCAACCAGCCAGATGAACCCATATTGTCACAATGTCCCTAGCCTGATCATGCCTCCCGATATGACTAGTTCTTAGCAACAACAAATGTGTCGATATGTGCTTTATTACAATTAAAACAAATAAGTAAAAACAGGAGGTAAACCCCCTAAGCGTGTTGTGTTGTTTAGGGGCCAGATCCGAGGGTTTCGGCGGGGGGGATGGGTGGGGGCGGCCTTTCTTCTCCTCTGCCCCCACCAGCTCCCCACCGCCCGCTGGCATGCAGCTGTGCACTGTGCGCCCAGCATGTGGGTCCCTTCTGCGGCCATTGTCCCAGGTTCTCCTCCGCCCGCCTCCATGTTTGTGCCGGTGGGGACAGCTTCCCTTTGTCCCTGGCGAATCCCGGGCACTTAAAGGGGCAGCACGCTCATGGATAACCATATCCACCGTGACCCCCCAGCTCAGTCCATGTCCTGCTTCATTAATGCTGGAGCAAAGATGCCAGAACCAGCAAGATGGGGTGCAGTCCATCAAACAGCATGCACACAAAGCTGAATCTACGCACGGAACACACACGTGTGCTTGTGTTCTGTGGTAGGTGTGATATGTCGAGTAATATGCGCGATGTCGGCATCCGTGTACGTTTGTTATCAATATCAATTTGTTAACCGCCCCTGTTAATTATAATTACACAGAGAAAAGACCCCGCTGCCTCCATTCGCAGACATAGTATAGATATGAAACTGTGTACAGCAGGTGCACGCCATTACGTGGGGATGGGGAAAAGAACTCAATTTGTCCACGAAAGGAAAAGAATGCTGTATTTAATGAAATTTCACTTGCCGGTGCATATTTAAAAATAGCTCTTCCCTTGACAGTTATGTATTACTGTAAACATTTGAAATGAGGACACGTTTTGGAGGGGGGGAGGGGCCTCCGCGGCGTCGGGGAGAAGGCAGGTTGCTGTCGGGAGTGAGGGGTTGGCCGTGTGAACGGCGCAGGGCCAATCTCCGGTGAATTGTGCAGGATTACTGTGCGTCTTCTCCTGTAAACCCGCAGCGCGCGCACATCCTCATAGAGGCGATTTCCTCTAAACCCTCGGATCAGGGGGCGGGGAGGTACTGGGGGTTCAGCATTTCTTTGCATGCGGTAGCACCGTGGTGCTTCATCTGTAACAACCATGCCATTGAAACTTGGTAACGTAATGAGCTAAGTGGGCGCACCGGTCCAGGTGATGTTAATTGGGAAGGCATTTTTTGTTAAGAATCGTGGCTAGTCCTCCCGCTCCCCTCCCCCAGCGAGCCGATACATGCTCACTGCTCTATTTACTTTAGAAAGCGACCCCCCCCCCTCTCTAATGTACACTTCAGGCAAAGCAATTCCACTGTAGGTCATGTGGTGGTGATGAGAACAAGCCCTCCGGACTGCAACCAATCGGGGAGCGGCGGAGGGTCACCGACCCCCTCGCACGGCAGCGTGGAATGCTTCCAGGCTCGGGAGCGCCGGCACCCACCGCCTCTGTTCTCCAGGGGCCCGAGCGCCTCGCGCTGTGTTCGCCTGCTTCACAGCGCCTCGCGCTGCGAGCTGGGGTGCAAACAGTACACGCATGCTGTGTAGCAGGCGATGCATAAGTGCAAAGATCCAAGACCCAGGGACGAAAACATCCCGAGAATACTTTGGGATTTTGACAGAGCGTCAAAGGAAGCAGGTATGTGTCCTTTTGCAAAGATGCCCAAGTGACTATCACCCCCCCACCCTTGTGTGTTAGGCGGGGCGGGGAGCAGAGGCTGAAGTCCACACAATTGGGTCGGAATAGTGCACCCCTGCAACATAACATCAAACTAAACATAGGCAGCAAAGCTACTCGAGTCTGATGTAAGCATGGTCTTTGGGGAAGCAATGCACACCAGCGTGTGATGCCGCATAGAACCCCCTGCCCCCCCTCCCCCCAATAATCGTGCCGACAGATAGGTGTGGAATATAGGCGAGATGGCGCCGCCCCCTCACCCCCCAAAAAATAAAAATACTAATGCGCCTGATAGTTTGTGGGTATTAATGTTGAGGCACACCTGCGTCTGTCCCGAGTTAAGAGGGCAAACGTGACCCCCAAAACGCAGTTTGGGAGAACACATCCTTTAAACCCCTCTTTCACAGGGAGTAAGAGAGCGTTAGTCTTCGGGTTATAGGAATATAAACAAACAAGGTGCTGCAAACACAGTAACCGCCCCCTTCCGAACAGTACCCCTGCGGGGGAGGGGTCATACATATAGCCTCCAAACAAACGAACAGCTACAATCTTTCGGTCCCGAAGGCACATACGCACTGCGAGATTGTATCGAGAAACGGTACAGTACACTGTTGCAAAAAAAAAGTGTACGTTTCAAGAGCGCTCTGCGTGCGACTCAGTTCCCATAGGAATTCCAGCATAAAGTTGACCTTTGGAGTCGGAGATGAAAGAAGGGGGCGGGGATGCGGGCCTGGCCCCGACTCCCGACGGAACCCATTGTGTTCAATGATGCCGAGACACGGGTCTGGCGGGGGAGAGCTGCATAAAAAGTAAAAGTCCGAGTCCCTGGAGCGATGGTTCCAGGCTGAGCGCAGCGATGTCCTACGTGCACAGCTGGCACCAAACTCTCACTCCGAGCACCTGCGGTACAACTTCAGTAAAGTGACCTCCGGTAAAGGGTCAGCCCTGGAGGCTAGCCCTGTGAAAACACCACACGTTGGCAGACAGCTGTGGTGTTCTAAATGCACAGCTGGGGTCAGCCCTCAGTCAGGACACTACTGTACAACTTAAGACACCTCTGGGGGAAGAGTCAGCCATGCAGCCAAGGCTGTTTAAAAGAACCACACCTGGGGTACTTGCTACACTGATTCCATTCTGGGTGGGAGTGGGTACAATGCGAGTTTCCCCAGGCTCTAAAACTGGCACAGAGCGGCGACTAGCATCGAGCTGGGGCTTGCATGCACCTGCAGCATCCGTGTCCGAATCCGGTCCCGACCCAGGGAGCAGGCACCACCAGAAGCAGCAGCTGCCTGCTCTGGCTCCACCATGGGGCAGGCACCTCCCACCCTCCTCCTCCCGCAGGAAGCGGTACTCACCCTCTCCTCTGCTCCCGCATGGCTGCGGGCGTGTGGGCGCGGCGGCTGCTTCCTGGAAGGTCTGCACAGCCCGCACACAGTAACGCAGCGGCGGCCGGCGCTCACACCGTGCGGGCGCGGGGCTCTGTGGAGCGGGCAGCGGCGGCAGCTCTACCGGGCTGCGGGGAGGGCAGGGTGGGCGGCTGCAGGCTAGACAGGGCGGAGCCAGCGGGATACGGCCCGCCCACACCTTCCAACCTGCCGCTTGCACAGGAGCCGAGGCGCAGGGCGGCACCGGGGCCCTTTCCCCTTCTCTCAGGCGTGTCACTGGCGCAGATCCCCGCCGCAAACGCAGATGGCCATCCCCCGCGTCCGCACGGACAGTGTGCAGGGACAGAAGCGGGTCGTGGACTACCTGTGCACCTCCTGCACTCGAAAACCACACGGTCACTGCCCACAGCGACCACCAAGCGTGCACGAGCACTGCACTGGCTCAGCGTGCCTGGTTCAACCGAGGAAACGATCTATGTTGGCTGCCTGTGCTTGATAATAATGACGTTAAGTATAATATAGATAGATTTGACTCTTGGCGGTGGAATCTATAGATGCTATGATGCAAGTAAACCTGCTATTCTTAAAAGAAATAACCTCAACCTGCCCGTGCGGAAATAACCCCAAACTTGATATGCATGAAGCAAAAGAGCTCCGTTCAGAAATGGACAATGTTGTTAAGAAGAATTCGCTTTTTAATCTATTGGTGGCTTTCATACTTTTTAAGATAGTATCATGCGAGTTGCTTAAGCTTGGGAAGCGGCGTGCCAAAGAAAATCATCAATCTTAAAATGGCTTTCTCAGCAGCATGAACAGCACAGGTGCTGAACGAAGGCCCATAATCAGTTACCAGAAAGGCAGTTCATGAAGCAGGCCAATGGCAGTGGCAGAAGTTGCCCGAGGCATGCTGGGAGTGGATTGCTTCTGAGAATGTTTGAGGCAACCATAGTACTAGGTTGCAAAACGATGGCACGGAGGGTGTCCAGGGCAATTGCTGGTGGTTAAGATTTGTTCATAACCTTCAAGCCATCAACTTCACTTTTGGATTTTGAACCCCAAGTGGTATGGGTATGCCTGTTTGTGTGCCTCAAGCCTGCTGTGCCTATAGACAGACCCAATCTACTGATGTTGGCAATGAGGCCGAAACAAGTCTAAGGTTGCTTGTGACTTAGTTCGGGCTACGCTGCTCTCTTTTGGTGCGGGACCCTGTCTGATTTGCATATGGTCCTTCCCCTTTTGGAAAGGCATGACCACCTAGAAAACGAATGTCTCGAGGGTTGCAGAGAGCACTTGCCAGTTGTTCAGGTAAACGCACACCTTTCCAGCCATTAACTTCTGTTTTGCAATAATACAAACATCGGGTGTTAAGGTACCACTTTATTCCAGAGTCCACCCACTTATTAGCACATAATAATAGCTGTTACTATCCACTTTAATGGTACCCCACTTCTCGACCTCGAAAGGATGATGCGCGCAGTCAGCTCTCAGTTCTGCTAAGATTCAAGGTTTCCGAAATCGGAAGCAAACTCTTACCCTGACATATCCACCCAGAAATGGCTCTGGCGCAGCCATAGCTGAGCATCTTGGAGGCACTCGCACATATAGGGGTACCTACATGTGCAGACAGTGGCAGGCTTTGGGAGGGGGCTCACCGAATCAGATGAAATGTGCTACAAGTTTCAGTTTGCACTGCCCTCCTACAGACGACGCAAAGCGCGCATCTTCCACGTGCCCCTACCGACACCCTCTATTTTATCAGTGCACTTGTATCGGAGGCCAGTTAGGGATAGAGGTTTTGCAACTAGACTTGCCAAGATGGATTTTTTTGATTAATGTGCAATGTAACTTAAGTAATGAACATTCTATAACATGTTTTGTTTGCAGGCACTTCCCTAACTTTGAACTATCTCAAAAACATTCCAAGCTTGATCCCATCATGCTTTGAGAGTGGGAGCACATGCACGCAGGGTTCCCGGAACAAAACACACCCTTCCTCCTCATTGACTCTTAATGTAGAAAAAGCAATGCAATTTGACAATCCAACAAAACGTCTCTTAGTTTTCGCCAAAGGGAAGGATGACTACAGCCTACGCACAGACATTAGGCCCTCCAAAGAACTCCCCCAGCATTGCTTTTTGACCACTATGGCTGAAAGAACAGTGAAGGGAGTTAAAAACCTCCGGTCACGGAATAAATGCTTGGTAAGCAAAAAATGTCCAGAGTGGTTATCTGATAGAACAGTAGTCACACCATCAAGACACGTGCCAGTTTCTTCTTTGCGACAGTACACTTGGCAAAATGAACACGTTCCGCCATACCCACCTGGATCAAAGAACACGCTGACTGAGCTGAGAACATATGTTCTGTGAGACCTCTCCTGATTCTTCACCCCATAGTGAAGCAATTTTCTTTGCGCTATTGGAAGCACTACATTCCACTGCTGAACAATACTGTGCTTGGCCAGAGCACTTAATGACATACAGTTGCATAACTTTGAGCAATACTATTTTTCTCTTTGGTGGTGGAATTCAATCCTATTCGCCTTATTATTTTATTATAGACACTTGCAAAGCAAAATAATCACCACCAAAGTGGTCGTTTGGCACTCTGCCCAAGATATAAGAAAGCCGTGCAGTGGGAGATTTTAATGCTGAGAGGCCCTTTGGCAAGCAGGATGGCCATGGACCCATTTACTGCAGGGTGGGAGGGTATTCTATTGGGCTTTTATAAGGTGCACAGCTGGTACCTAGTGCCTTCAAAGGGTAGGAAGAAAGTGGATACATCTTCTACAGCCTTTGGAAACATTCAGATTATTTAAATGCAAAGGGTGGTGTGATGAGTCCGTAGTGAATCCCCCCCACCCCCCACCTCCAAAACCCCGGCCTGGGACCTTCCTCATGTGGCCAAGGAAAGGTAGATGCTTCCTGATCCTGACCCTAGGGGTGGTGTTCTGCGGGAGGATCACAAAAGGGATGAAACGGGTCAAGAGGAAGGGGAAAATCCTTTATTTAACTTTTCCCCTGAGATCCTAGTATATTGATGGCTTATTGTAAAGTGGAAAGAATAAAGAAAACCAACTCTTTTATTTGGGACATTCAGTCCCATAATTCCCTCAGTACTGTCACAAGGAAGAGCGATACAGAGGAATCAAGATGTAGAAGTGGTCAGATAATTGTCAGGAATTACCTACACCTGAGGGCGAGGGGAAGGCATAAAAGGCCCACTCAGGTGCAGGTAGTAGAAACAGAGGAGGAGCAGAAGCAGTTGCTGTTTGAGAAGCAGAAGTGTGGGCTGTGTATGCTGCAGGAGAGCGGAGTAGAGAAGCTGGAAGACTCCAGGACCGCTCTGAGTCCTGAGAGGGTCTGTGCCTCTGTCATTCTAAACTAAAGAGGTTGAGCAGCAGGAAACATATGGAAGAAAAGCTCACCCCAGAAGACTACTGAACCCACGAGGGGGCCCTTTAAATCAGTAACAAGTCATACAAGGATGGGGATTCAGAATAACTCTTGCACCAAAGACCAACTCAGGAAGTTGGCAAAATATCTCACCCGACAGTTTCATTTGTAATTGCCTTTCCCACTAACATTTTTTCATTTCTCCGAGCACTTGCCATAGCCTCCTTCTGCTCCAAGATTCAACAGCCCAATTCTAACCTTTCTATCTTTTCAAAGCAGTTCATCCACAACGCCCTCATGGCAGCGTATTGCCTTACATCGGCGATGCCGAAAACAAGCATCTACATTGATTGGGAAGCCGCCTCGGTCCCAATTTACACTTGCTACCTCCTCGCTTAATTCCTTGCCAGTTCGACCCCAGAACCAAAAATGTGTTCACCTGGCCAGCCCGGACATTAGACAGTTTTGTCTTTTCAACATACTCACAAAAACCACTTCTGAGTCTGACTCGCATGCATTAGAACAAAATTCTACGCCAATTCCAGGCGAGCTCACCCTGCCCCCAAATCATTTACCACCGAATGAAGCAGTCTCCGATACGACATTGCAAGGCTGTCTAACCCCAGTGGATACTGTCCAATAAGGTGAGATATTCTCTACCCCAATTGGAATTCATTTGTCAGACAAGTTACATGCCAAAACTGCCAAGAGTCACAACATAAACCCCAGTCTTATCCTACCCTTGTACTCTCAAATAGTTAAAAACAACATAATGAGAGAAGTGCAAGACTTTCCCTCATCTATCTAAGAATCACACTGCAATGCTGCATTATCCCCTTCTACAGGCAAGCCCTTACGAGTTCTGACACCTGCTCTGACTAGACTATCTGCTTCTCCTGACACCAGTGGGCGAGCCTCCGACACAAAATCCCCCAGATTATCAAACTCTCCCAACCTGTATACTATCACAGATGTCCCAGAGATTTTTAACATGTCAGATTCTAGAAACTCATCAGATGTCTGTTTTGCTAAAGCTACCCCACGGCCATCCTTTGATTACCCTCATCTATCCTTGCTAGCACTTGACACCACGTTATCAGCACTTAATACAAGTGTTATGTCAATAGTGAAGCTATACAAAGCAATGGATATCAAATCAATTACCACAACTCCATAGTTCACTCCCCGGCATCAAAGATGGATTGGATTGCAGGGGAACTAATGCAGTCCTCGAATACAATGCAATCCATTAAATCTGCTATGCATGGTCCATCGATAACCCCATACCAGATCACTTTAGATCACTCCATTACCCAGCCGGACAGCAGTACAATTCCAGTGGCCACTCTGGTAAAATTGATTGGTTCCCCAATCTCCTCTCCTACTCAAGTTGGGAACAGCCCTGACACGGAAAACCCAAACCCTGAAATCATCATTGATGAGGAGTTTGAGAGACCCATATTTGATCTTTTCCATCAGCATACCTGAAAAAAGAAAAAAAAATAGGAAACGTATACAGCTGGTCTCACCTCAGCCTCAGCAAAAATCGAAGAAGCAGCCGATTACAAACCAACAAAAATTCTAAACAAAAAAATGTGTAGATGGTATAACGCTCCCCTCAAAAAGCAACCATCAGGATGAAATTGTTAACCTCACTATCGATTCTACCAGCCATCCTACACCACCCACGGAGGACACTGGAGTTGCTGCTGCTCAGCTGGATCCTTCTCAGACAGCCCCACAAGGTAAATGATCTAATGTTAATGTCAACAATGCAAATCCTATGGTGATAAATGATGCACATGAAGATATAGAAATGATTGATGAGGAACCTATGAACTTATCTGTCTATCCAAACTTCACTCCACCGCAAACTGATATCATCCTTAAGAGTTTGCATTATCCGAACTCCCAACCAGCGAACAATTGACAAATCATTTGCGTCAATCTTTATGTGGATTATCCAACATTTAAAACATTAGATCAGAAAAGAGCTCACATAGACAAATCACAGATACTCAACACAGTGACTTCCATGTCACAACCTCAGTTAGAACCTGCACCCATTGCAGCCAAATCCGATTTGGAGAATAGCAGACAATGATCAGACCAAGTCCAATAACAGTGTAACCACGGACTCTGACAGACTTATTTTAACAATGATGGATAGATTCCAATCTGATCCCTACCCAAATAGAATGACCCTACTTGCAGTATTCCAATCCATTCTGGATCTTGTCATTGATTCCCCAAACGTGGACACTGTAGCACTCATTATCCCATCAAACATCATAAAAGAAATATTATGGAAAACAAAAGAGAAAATCAGAGCATGTGGCTTTCTAATGCAAATACAGCCCTACTCTGTACCCGAAAGGTCCTTTCCAATGGTAGAATCATCATACTCTACTGTCCCAACAGGCTGCAAAACTGTAATCAAGGGTGAAATGTGAAGGAGATGATAGTCAAACCACGAGATCTATCTACTCTGAATCCCAAATGGACATGGCTTTCCAAAGCTGTGCAGAATAACCTGAAACCTGAACACTATTAGACCCACTCAGCACAGCACTTTCATTCGTGCTCCTTGGTAGCATTGAAGTCTTACCTCCTTACCCCAGAAGCCAAAATACTAGCCACCTACAATATCATTGTGCTGCAGGAAACAAGGATCACTGGACAACCAGTTTGGACTGATTTCCAAGTCTCTTATGCCCAAGCAATGAAATTTGCAAAGGGACGCCCTACAGTGGGTCAACATGTCGCAGTCAAGTTAAAATCTAATATACAACTGCATTCATGGGCAAATCCCTGCACAGGAATTCAATTGGTTAAACGTTCGCTATCAAACCCGTACCATCCCTTATATCTGCGCACAGCCTTATTAAAACTATTTTTGGATCCTAAAGCGATTAATGACAATGTGTTCCTATCCCATATAGAAGCGATGTTGGACTTAATCCTTCTCAAGCCCTCAGTCCGGACAACGCTTATAACAGGCGACCTGAAAACGAATTGTATTAAGTCATTGATGTCAATACGCAATTTCACCATGCTTAATGGTAACATGTCAGGGGATGTCCCTGCAGGTTTGACTTGGGCGAGAGCATCTTCTTCCTCGATTACAGATTATATGTTTGTCTCTGCAAACAATGTCAAGCAGATACAATCATTTCAAACTATACCTAACTCCGCAAGTGACCATGATATATTACAAGTAACATTCCATCCATATTGCTAGAAAGAGATTCAATGAATATGCCACTCAAGCTGAGTCAAGGAAGAAATCATTTAACATGGTCACTACCAAAAATCGGACTTCTAAAAGTTCGGTTTGCCACTTCTATGCAAGTTAGCTTCCTAACTCCACCATTATACACAGAATGCCTAAATCTGATCAATCCGTCAATAACTATGGCTGACCATCATTTAAACATAAACATAGATTTGATTTAGATATTCAAATTTGTTAAAAAAAACCTGCGTCTAGACTTGAAAAAAATACCAGGACCTGCAAATAAGCAAGAATGAACTAGACTAAAAACTGCGTATATAAAGCAAATTAATGTTACTAAAAAGCAAGAAAATTGAGGAAAAGCTTTATTAGCCATTACAAGCAAATCAATCTCACAAATCTGGAAATTAATAAACACCCACGAAAATTGAGCGACAGATTCTCTACTACTGAATACCATGGTCAATCAAGAATGGGTTGCGCATTTTATTACCCTACTTACTACAGGCTACGAAAGTACACTTGTATGGTAGTTGCCCATACCAGACTGTAGTCAACTAATGTTTGATGAACTTGACATAATTATCCTTATAAAAAAGTAACTTCAACAAGAGCACCCGGCCCAGATACATGATACAATATAAACCTAATAGCACATCCTGAAGAATGGGCAAAAATCCTGATGCTAATATTTAATCATGTTATTCGAACAGGATGAATTCCCCCATCATGGACTGAGTCAATAGTGTTCCCCATATTTAAAAAAGGAAGTCGCAATGTCCCAAGCAATCATAGACCTATTGCCCTCCTAGATATATCAGGTAAAATATTTGTATGACTGATTCTTAGAGATCTCACTACCTGGATAAATACCAATACTCCTTTAGATATCCATCTGTCTGGTTTTATCAAAAACATTGTCATGTTTTTAAACCTAATAATTTTAGCTGCTATTAAAAATCAAGAAGCCATTTTAACCAAGCAACCAGTCTTTTTAGCATTTATTGATTTGAAAAAGGCTTTCGGTTCTGTTTCAAGAGAAATTCTATGGGAAAAACTTTTTTAATGCAGAGTGTCCATTATACATTTTATTCCTGATTCGGCAATTTTACAGCAACACCTCTATGAAAGTAAAATTAACACAAGGGAGGCTTCTTTCAGGTAAGATTTTAACAGACATACGACTCAAGCAAGGCCTCCATACTATTTAACATTTATATTCATGACATTGATTGGTAAGGCCTTTCAAGCAACACGCTCATTCCCCCCCCGAAACTCGGCTCAAGAGACTTTTCTTGACTTCTTTGTGCCGATGACTTAGTGATACTAGACAGAACTCCCGTTAACCTTCAAAGAAAGCTAACAGCTCTAGATAAATATGCAATAAAGAATCATCTTACAAGTAACACAGACAAATCCAATGCAATGGTACTTCATCATCATAGATCTACTTATAGGCTACTCAATTGGGTTCTCTCGAAAGCATCATTAACACAGGTACACCAGTATAAATACCTAGGTATGAACCTTAACACCCACATTTCAGACCTGCCATACAAACTAGACCTAAGAAACAAGATGAAGCTGTTAGTGGCACAAGGCCAAGCAGTACAAAATACATTTGGGAAATTCTCATTCATGCCGGCAAGATTATATTACAAACAAAAAGTTGTACCTATAGTAACATAGGGAGCACAAACGAAATTACCACTGCATTGCCCCAAATGGAATTTATTGAAAGGGATGTACTGGAAAAAGATTTATCCCTTCCAATGAGTACCCCGATTGTAATGATTAGGTTTGAGATGGGATTAAGCTTACTTGCGACAATGGTGGCATTGAAAATGCAATCCGCCTATAGAACATTCCTGTCAGCTACAATTAATCACTCATCTCTACTTCCAATTGTAAAGGACACCCTAACCTCAACCCCCTCCTCCCCCACATAAGCGGAATGTAACACCACTTTAGAGGCAGCTGATATCTCTATCGATTTATTAATCAACTTCCTGGATAAAGCCAAACTGAAGCTTTTGCGATGGGATTGGTATAGTACCTGGGAAATGTGTAATCAATACTCATCATTTAAATTGGCAGCACCCAATCACTAAATCACCTTAATCACTAAATGAAACACCTCAATATATGGAAAGATTCCCTGATCCGAAGTATGCTCAATCAATGTTAAGGACGAGATTCAAGATGCTGGGTATAATAAATCCCTAAATCTAGGTACAACGTGTAGATTCTCCAAGAGTCCTTATAGCATCTGTTGACCGAATGTGTAGCATTGACACACCTGAGACATCAAACCTTTCATAAATATTGGAAAGATTTCAGAATGATGACTGAAGAAGCAATGTGAGCATACATATTTAACAGCACTGAAGTATCACTAAACATTGCCATAATTGATTTTTTACTAACTCTTAATTTAGGGGACCAGTCAAAAACCTAATTACAAAACTGGTTGCAATTTAACTTGATACCTATTATGTACAATTATTATATAAATGATGATCTGAACTCTTTTAACGCAAAAATGTATTAAGCACATTTTTATTGTTTTAGCATTTAAACATTTGACTGCTTATGAATTTTATCCTATTTTTTTTATTTTACTGCTATTCTAGAAATGTTAGTACTTTTATTCTCAGTTGAATTAATTATAACCGCATCTTTTATTCTGTACAAATTTTAACTACGGCAACTCTGATTTATGGATGTTACTATGCTAATAGTTGACATCATTTAGGCCAGAACTGTGTCGGGATTGATTAGCAAATTTGTGATTTGTAGAAAATTACTTGTTAATAATTGTCTGAATTGTAAAAGTTGTATTACAACTGAAATGAATAATAAATAATAATAGTCTAAAACATGGAGCTACAACGGACATTACACAGCATTATCTCTCGAAGCATTTAATAAAAAACAAATCTTTTATAGCAAAAACGCATCATTTGTGACACCATACTACGTGTCAAATTAAGAAAACCTACGGGGTGTTGTGGTTGGTTTAAGGGGAATATCTAAATATACTTTCTATAGAGGGACGGGTTGTGATTGGGTCTCTACAGTCAGGTGGACAATTTATGCCCACCCCTAGTGCAAGTCATCTTCATCAGTTATTAAGTACACAGTATAATATTGGCTCGCAAACTATAAGGCCCTTCGTTATATGGCCTTCTACAATTGGTTGGCATAATTGTACCCTTCTGGAACGTTCGGCTCACTAGCAGCACCTAAACTGATACCCCCAGGTGTGAATGAGTGGACTTGACCATTTCTCCCTCATCGCTCATGCCGTCTGCCATTCAGACTGTCTTTGAACTTGTCCTTGTAAAGTACCACTGCTCCTGAGAATAAAAGTGAGTATGAACACACTCTTATCGCAGTCCAGGTCTGTACGCTCAACTCCTATTTTCATCTTTGATTTACGTGACAGGAGACCGTATTTCGGCATGGTTTGCAGCATTTCATTGTCTTGAATTAACAAACTTGGCACTTATGATGTTCTTTCCTGCACCTTAATAAGGGCTGCCTAAGCTTCTCACGTTCATTGTTCTTCAAGGATAGATAACCGGTTCTTGGCCGCTCCATCTTTTGACACCAGGCCAGACCGCTATTGCAGGCCTTTGCTCGATCTTCAACTGTTTTCTTGCTGCGACACAGCCCTGCGATCCTTCTTTCTTCAAGGGTCTGAGCATACTAAATGTGTGACACCGATGTCCTGATTATATATAATGGCGGCACCGCCAGCAGTCTATTCACTACATATAGCTAGCCTTTAAGATTACTTGGTCTACTTGCATTTCTGCATCTGTACAGTTATAAAATGGCTTGCATTTTCTGCAGTGCTCTTCACATGTGCAATCTTCATTCCGCATATGACAGTTTGCTCGCTTCTTGACTTCGTCACCAGATTCTATAAGGTCTATGAATCTTCTTCGTTGACCATTCTTCTCAGTGTGTCACGCTCATTTCTTCTCTTTCTCTTATCTTCATATTCCTTCCGGGATCTCCTCCAAGACATTGTCATCTGTCCAAGGGTACTTCATATAGGGTCTTCTCAAAGGATACCTCTTCTCGAAGACTCTCTGTGGAACTGGCACCATCTCTGGTGTTGTACATGTCACAATTTCCGGCTTCCAACATATAGGCAGAATGGGGGCGGGACTTCCTACAGAGGCATTCAGCTGCTCCTCTGCACTACGCCGTGCAGAACTGGCGCAGTGGAAGGCAGGAGTAGTGCGAGCAGTCGAGAGGTCTCAGCTGGCAGGGTTTGCGAATACCAACAGTTGCACCTTCAAGGCAAGTTAATCAATCTTATGAATTCCGAAATGTTGCAAACTTGCCTAACGGCCTGACATTGAACGAAACAATGTCCAGGAATAAAAGTAGGAGTTTGGACAAGTATCCACAACCTGGTGGGGAGGCCGTATTAGAAACCCAAATACACCACTAGCTCCCCGACCAAGAGACCTTGAGAACCTGGCAACACCAGTCCAATAAAGGGTGCCAAACACAAGAGGGGAATAGTGAGAAGCCCCAAAGTTACAAAGATTATCATTCAGGTTCTGGGATACCTTTCATTGTGGTTGATCTAGATTAACATTGCTACTGCCAAGATAGAAGCAGGAAATGACTTGATCCTGAACAATATTTTCAGTATTAATGCAGAGGGATGTGAATGTTCTACCCCTTGAAAGTTGGTAACCTGTTTATGTTGAAGGAGGCTTTTGAAGTTGATTGTAATATGCTGAGAAAGTAACCTTTGAGGCACTCCTCTGTTTTGCTAGACGGGCTGGCGAGTAGACCCATAAGGCAAGAGGTAACCGCCTTGAAGAGACCTGGTGAAAGGTTATGGCGGGTAGTAGAAGGAGCAAGTGCTAAAGAGGGGTATTATGGAAAAGCAGTATATTTTCTTGAAGTAAGCATTCTGATCAAACTATTTCTTTTTGTCAAACTTGAAGTAAGCCATTCTGACCAGACTATTTGTTGTCAAGCTTGAAGCATTATTCTGACCACACCATTTGTTGTTACTCAAGACGTGAAGGAGTTCTCATTCCACGAGGTGTGAGCGCTTGTGACTTTTCCTTTAAAGATACTTTGCAGGAGTTCTTATTCCAGGAAGAGTGAGAACTTATGACTGTGGCAAGGTACCTCATTGAAATAACAGAACTTTGTGATTTCCTTTTTTCCTCTGAACTGTGCAGAACATCCTTTTTTGGATCTGGGGAAGGGGAGTTTGCCCACTCCATGATAAGAGACATTGATTACTATGTGTACCAATTTATATGTTGTCTACATTTGTGGAACTGAGTTGCCTTATTATACCTTTTTGTGTTAATTGTTGTATTGGTGTGATGGGTAAAGATCCCTTGGTAAGAGTGTTCTCTTTTAGTTTTGTATAGGCAGGGAAATCCACATTAGGATAGGGATAGTGTGGTGTTTGCTTAACTTGGTTTGTTTAATAAAATGGCAACAGTTAACAATATTTTACAAAGTTGTCCGCCTCATATTTCTGACCCCTCGCAGAGGGAATGGGTTGAAGTGGATGCAAGCTATCGGGATGAGTTCTAATACTTGGATTTTTTTATTTTTTACTGTTAGCAGTTCCACTACTTTTAACAACCATTTCCACCCTTCAAGAACATCTCATTTTGAAGTTAAATCATACTTTGTCACTATACCACCACATAGCAGTTACAGTTAAACTGAAATCTGTTTGACCGAACATCCATCAAGTCTGGATACATTTTCACCCTAGATCAGTGGTCCTCAAACTGGGGGGCCCGAAGGATGTCTGGGGGGGGCAGACTCTGAAGAAGATGACTGTTTTTCAATATTAATGACATGCTTTTAATAGAAGCTATAAGCAGTAGAACGTCTACTTATATTTTGAAGAGCCTGGGGGCCCCCTGGATGTACTTTGGGTCGTTTAGGAGGCCAACCCCCCAGTGGGGGGTGGGCAGAAACAATATTTTATTTTTACTCTGGGGGTGTTGGCTTGGTATGAAAAAGTTTGAATACCACTGGCCTAGATGGGCTCTAGCTGGCTTCATCTAAGTCAGGGAAAGATGAGGGAGGTCCTGCCAACGCTAGACTCTAATCTCTCATTACACCACACCTCCCTCACATTTTTTGAAAATGTGACAATTTGTTGCCTCAGGTTACATTTATTGATGTATTCATTCATTTATATGCAGGAGGAACAATGCTCTTTTGATCACAAAAGAACATACACTATATAATAATTCACATTTGACAGGAAGCTGTAAGCTTCTAAAAATGGGGATAGTTTGAGGGACCTTCTGACCAGGTTGTGGGATGGAGTAAATGGAATAGTCACCAGGGACAATACCTAAGTAGACATACATAGAGTAAGGACAATGTATATTGGACATTTTTAAGTGCAGGTAGGCAGTACGGCCAGCTGTGCTCGGGATGTGACTATGATGAGTCAAGTGCTAGAGTGGAAGCAGAGGAAGTGAGGGACAGATGCAGGTTAGAAGACAGGGAAACATGATAGCTAACAGGCAGCTGAGAGATAGGTTTAAGAGGATAACTCAGAGGTGTGGAGGTAGAAATTTAGTTTGGTTTTGAGCACATCCGTGTGGACTGTTTCTTGGACATCTTGGGGAAGAGAATTCCATGCAAGTGGAGCAAGAAGAGAGAAAGAGCAGAAGCGAGAGGAAGCGCCCTTTTGGGTGAGGAGCCACAAGGGTAGTGGAGGAGGCAGAGCAGATATCACAAGAAGGATTGTAGAGTTGGATAGAGGAGGATAGATACAGTGGTGCCTTGCCATGGATGGATTTGTGAACCAGAAGAAGAAATTGTAATCTGTCAATGTTTTGCCTGGTGATGATACGAGGACATAGGTGTGAAGTGAGGGAGTTCAAAGAGAGTCTTGGTAGCAAAGTTAATGATCTTGTCAAAAGGACAGAAAGCATAATTGGGGAGACCAAATAAGATGCCTGCACATTTGTCTAGTTTAGAGAAGCTTGTCAATCTTGAAAGGAAGGAAGTGATATGATATATGATTGGTTATTTATAACGCGCTTAATACCCAGAGGTTTCTAAGCACGGACCACGGGATAGAACCTGTGTTGCTCCGTGTTGTCTTGCTTCCAAGGCAAGCACATTGCCCCTGAGCTATCCTCCCGAGACTGAATTTCGGGAGGTGCCTGATTTTCCTAATATTTAAGAGGTTGAGGCGAGCTGCTGTTCCAGTTTTGGAGATGAAAGTTGAGGTGTGAGAAGGATCATAGCAGACACTGAGGGTTCTATCTGAAGAAGGGTAGGAGAGCGTGTCTGGAGGAAACTGGATAGGCAGAAGAAGAGATGAGAGAGCTTTTGACAGGAAAGAAGAGCACCTCTGTTTTGATAGAGTTTAACATCAGAGAGTGCAAAAACATCCAATGATAGAGAGACAGTTTCAAATTTTGATACAGATCAGAGGAAAATTCAGCAAAAGAAAAGACGATTTGGGTGTCGTCCACAAAGAGTTGGTACGAGAACCCATAGGAGGAGATTAGTGCTGCAAGAGTAGAGGTGTAGAGTGTAAAGAGGAGTGAACCGAAGACAGAGCCTTGTGGAACACCAAAAGTTAGTGGAGTGAGTGGAGAGGTGTTGCTGCTCCAGGAGACATAGAATTGGCAGGTGCAAGGTAGGATTCAATCCAGGCAATGGCTTGATTGCGAATCCCAAGAAGAAAGAGTATTAAGGAGATCAGAGTGATCGACAGTGTCTAAGGTAGCAGACAGCTCAATGAACATTAGGATAGAGTACAAGTTGGAATGCTTAGCCGAGGCAATGAAGTCGGACACATTCATGAGAGCAGTTTCTGTGGAGTGACAGGAGCTGAAACATGCTTGTAGGGGGTTTCAGATGTTGTGGATGTCTAAAAAATGGTTAAGAGGGTTGCACATAACTCTTTTGAGAACTTTAGAGAAGTGCGGAAGGAGGGACACAGGGCAAAAGTTAGCTGGTGGGTTCGGGTCATCTCCTTGCTTTTTTAGGAGAGGAATGACTTCAGCTATTTTAAATGCTTTGATGTTATAGTTGGTAAAGGTCAAGGCTGTTCACAAGAGATGCTATTTTAATATTAGGTGGCTTCAGGGTATTGGTTCCTTCATGCCAATGGACAAGTGTCACTCAGATGTTTGTGATGCACTCATGGGGTACCTCAAAGAAAAACAATAGCAGACTGCAGGAGGCGCAAAATGGTTTGATTTCTGAATAAAGGAGACGTGATCATGCCCAAGATGCTCACAGGAACCTATGGTGACTTCCAGGAGAGTAGAGAATCGATAGAGTTTTCTGCATTATGAGATGTGTCAGTGGGGCTGATTTATTCCCACCTTAAGGATAGCATCACACGATACGTCAGAGGGTAGAATGTTTGGTCTGTTGCACATCAAAAGATTAGTGATCCTCAGCACTCATTCAGACCAGAGGAGATAACATACTTTCTGCCTTGGGACCAAGGCTTCCTAATAAATGAACACATTGTATTAATGACCAAGCACCTTTTTCTAGTTTTGGGCTCCTGTTGAGGCAGCATCTTTTCAGGTAGGTGTTAGGCATGGGTTCCAGAAAAGTTAAGATAAACGAAAAGAGGCTTTTGGTTGCACAAATGTGATTGGTGAACAGGGTCGGACTGTGGTATACAGTTAGCTGGATACCCATGAAGAAATGGCCCACAGTCGGAAATGGCAATTCATTCCTTTTATAACATATTACCAAGGGAGAGATTTCTGGTAAAATGTAATGTAAATTGTGCATTCTAAAGACTATTTGTTCAGTAACACTGATCAAAACTACTTGCTGCTCAGTGAAGTAATGCCTGAAACTAGCCAACTGAGTGTAAGGCCCTTTGGGTAACATGCACTTCTTCACCAAATAATCAAACAAACTCAGGAAGAGGGCAAAATTAGCTGTTTTATTTTCAGTTGTCTAAAACAGGGAGTTCTGTGGACATCAACGGACGTTCGCTGGTGTTCTCAGTTCATTTCACATAAAAAACACTTATATACTAATGATTCGTCATATGAGATTTCATACTACGTGGCAAATGAGAAAAACCTACGAGAGGTTGTGATAGGCTCAAGGGGAACATCTAAGTATACTTTCTATAAGGGGTGGCATTGTGATGGATGTCTACTGTCAGGTGGACAACTTATGCCTACCTCTAAAACATGTCATCTTCAATACTTCAATACTTTTAAGTACACAGTATATTATTGGCCCTCAAACTATAAGACCCTTCATTATATGGCCCTCTACAATTGGTTAGCACATTCGTGTCATGTCTGGAACGTTTGGTTCACTTAGCAGCACGTAAGCTCAGACCCAGGTGCCAGAAGGTGGACTTGACTTTACCTCTCTACCCAGTTAGCCCATAGTCTGTCATCACCCATGCCTTCTGCCATGAAGATTGTCTTTTGAACTTGGCCTTGCAAAGTATTCTTGTCTGTGAGAATATAAAGGAGTGAGAGCACACACTATCATTGTTCTAGAAATCCAAGCTCAACTCTGTTTCCATCCTTGGCTCACGTGACAGGAGACCATGATTTGGTCGATTTTTCAGAATTTAAATGTGTTAAATGAATGAAACTTGGAGCGTTTGATGTTCTTTCTTTGCACCTTAACAAGGGATGATTCAGCTTCTCCCGTTCACTGCCTTCAAGAATAGCTTTGATACCAGGCCAAACAGCCTCGCCATTCGTAATCCATGATCTCAGCTAATTCTTGCTGCAACACAGTTCTCGGCTTTTCTTCTCCATGGGTCTGGGCTTACTAAATTCATGACACAGATGTCCAGTTTCTATACAATAGGGCTCTGCTTGCATGCAGTCTATTCACTACTTATAGCCAGCTTCTAAGATCACTTAGTCTACTTGCGTTACAGCATCTGTACAGTTATTGAACAGCTTGCATTTTCTGCAGTGTGTTGCACACATTCAATCTTCTTTTCGCATTTGAAGGTTTACTTGATTCTTTACTTCATCATCAGTTTCTATAGGGTCCATGAATTCTCTTCAGCCAGTCTTCTCAGTGCGTCACATTCATCTCTCGTCTCTCGTGATGTCACCAGCTCCTCTTTCTCTCATTTTTCATATTCCTTGAGGGAGTTCCTCCCTCAGATTGTTGTCTCTATGGGAATACATGATATGATAGGTTATTTATAACGTGCATAATACCCAGAGGTTTTTAAGCATGGACCCGGGGATCAAACCCGTGTTGCTCCATGTCGTCTTGCTTCCAAGGCAAGCACGTTACCCCTGTGCTATCCTCCCGAGATAAGGTTTTCTCAGAGGTTACCTTCTTTCAAATATTCACCATGGTATGGTCACAACTGCTCGTGTCAAGCATGGCACAATCTCAGGCTCCCAATAAACAGGAGGTAGGGGGGCGGGATTTCCTGCAGATTCATGCAGCTGTTCCTCTACACAACTATGACCAAAAAACAGTCCCACACTAGTATGTAAGGCCTGTCCATCTGCCTTTACCGTATTAGCCAGTGCAAGTCTGTATGTAAATGTTATAACTGACTGACAGAGAAAAACATGAAAAACAATACAGAGAGAGACCTTATTTTGTCAGAACCACCTACTTGCTGTCAACCTGCCCCAGCCGTGTTCGTTTGACACATGGTCTACCATAAATCTGCCTACCCTCTTCGACATCAAAGTTCCACTACTTTCTTTGGTACACTTACATCACTGGGGAGAAGTGTCAGGAAAAGATCTTAGTTAATTGTACAGTTACATGATACATGAAGACAGACATGACGGGTTCATAGAAACATTTGAAGAGGCTCAGCTATCCATGTAGCTACTCCATATAGCTACAGATGTTCAGAAATGAGGAGCAAAGGATTTTCTAAAGAGAAACTTCTTCAGTCTCTTGCAGAAGTTGAGATGGTTCTCCACAGATCTAATAGCAGCTGGCAGACTATTCCGGAGTGAGGATTCAGATGCACCCAAAGCCCTGCCTCCCAGTTTCTTATTCCTAAAAGGGTTACAATCAAAGCGTTACTGCCTGAAGATATTATGTCCCTTGAAGGAAGCCATTTATTTTACTTCCACCTACATAATGTGTTTCATTTTACCACTGAGAAACAGGCCAAACTCCCCATGCACATAGTAATCTAACAAACTTCTAAACTTTTATAGTAAAATGCCTTGAACACTAACAGAGTATTAACACCACCTCCCATGTCAAGCAAGAAACATGGGTAGGCTTTGTATTCGCTTATGTTTCTTCTTTATTCATAATAAACACATCCTGTTAGACACTAACAGGAGACCAAACAATGCACTCCGATAGGAATGTAGCCAATCCCAGGTAGATTATCACACTAGGGTTTTGGGATATCACCCAACCTCCAGTGTTGAGTTTAAATAGATTTCTTGTAACCATTCAACGTTTCAAACAAAAATTCTCGATAAGTTATTTAAAACTGTTTTTCTGTGTCACTGGGTGTGTATCAAAAAGTGTCTTGCCACAAAATAGACACCACAATAATATACATGTGTGACATTCTTTAGTGAGTGTATAAATCAACATAAAAGAGGAGGATCAATTTCAATAAACCATTGACAAAAAATTCCTATTAACAGGTGAGGAACGCACATTAAATAAAGCTGTTCCTACTGGCAATCTTTTAGCAAACTCAAAACAAAGTAATAAAGTGCATAGTTGTGTTAGATTTTTCACACAATTGCATCAACACAAAAGTATTAATTTTAGTTCCAATCTAATAGGCTCCTTATGATGTGATATGGTTGCCGACGCGTTTCGGATACTGAATTCGTCTTCCGGGCTAGATGTCTATTGTACATTGCAGAATTGTGATCAATTCCTGTGTCTTTAGTGTGGCTGCTGATGGGACCTAAAGGTAATGTAAATTGTAAAAGTATTTTAGTGTAAATTCAACCCCTAGTGGTTTTTATGCTATGAATATTAACTTTTGTAATTGGAGCTTAACGACCCAACATTATAGAAGATTGCTCACCAATCACTTGCACAGAGAAAGGGCATTTGACCGACATCGCTCGGGTCGTTACCTTCTCCCTATCAACATTACCAATCAATATGCCTCCGATCAAGGGACACAAGTATACCGTGAGTCTCACCATCTCGCTACGCAAACCGGAATTACAGGTACGCGTGGGACGCTACCATAGTAACGGCCCTACTCCAAGATGGATGCCGTGGACCCACACGCGCATGCGCACGGTGTCCATGGCAACCGACTTACACACATCAGCCTTTGAGAGGATGCTTGCGTCCTGCAATTACTGACCAGTGTTACAGTCACTCACAAGGTAAACTCATGCTACTGAGACTGATCCAGCCACATAGGGCATCCAGTTTGGGACCCGCTCGCTTAAACGCAGATTTATATTGTTACTGAACATACATTGGGGCGCACCCACACGCTCACCATAGCATGTCTATTTGTACGCCATGCCTGGCTATAACTATTCAAGTAACATACTTGTTTGTTTTAGGTCTCATTAGATGGATCACAATCACTCTATCGCCCACGCAGCTGCTGGCTGTAACTCTATTGAGATCCAGACGCCAGCCTTGGAATCTGGCAGCTCGTTGATTGACTACATATACCGGCATGGGCCACAGACACTCTGAGGTCAGTAATATTAAAAGCTCCTATTACAAATGTTACTATTCATAGCATAAAAACCACTAGGAGTTGAATTTACACTAAGATACTTTTACAATTTACGTTACCTTTAGGTCCCATCAGCGCCAGCACTAAAGACACGGGTATTGATCACAATTCTGCAATGAACAATAGGCATCTAGCCCTGAAGACGGATTTAGTATCCGAAACACGTCGGCAACCATATCGCATCATAAGGAGTCTATTAGATTGGAACTAAAATTAATACTTTTGTGATGATGCAATTGTGTGAAAACTCTAACACAACTATGTACTTTATTACTTTGTTTTGAGTTTGCTAAAAGATTGCCAATAGGAACAGCTGCATTTAATGTGCGTTCCTCACCTGTTAATATGAATTGTTTGTCAATGGTTTATTGAAATTGATTCGCCTCTTTTATGTTGATTTATACACTCACTAAAGAATGTCACACGTGTATATTATTGTGGTGTCTACTTTGTGGCAAGACACTTTTTGATACACACCCAGTGACACAGAAAAACAGTTTTAAATAACGTATCGAGAATTTTTGTTTGAAACGTTGAATGGTTACAAGAAAATGATTTAAACTCAACGCTGGGGGTTGGGCCATATCCCGAAACCATAGTGTGATAATCTACCTGGGATTGGCTACATCCCTATGGGAGTGCATTGTTGGGCCTCCTGTTAGTGTCTAACAGGATATGTTTGTTTTGGTTCTACTTAACAGTCTTGGGTGGCCTTGAGACTGGCTGACCCATCTGCACCTGAAATAACATTTACATGTTAAGACGCATGTACACTTAAAAACACTTAAAAACAGTACCTGCGCATCACACAACTAACCAATTAACAACGTTGTGCCCCCCCTAAACCTCTTTCTCTTCTTCTTTATTCATACAAATGTTTTCTTTTATAATACATGCGATGAAATACAAGTGGTTGGGATTGACCCTGTGATCACCTTGAGTAATGCATTTTCTGTCCTTGCGGATAAAAAAGAAATAACCTCAATTCTGGTCAAGGGCCCTAAGAGAGCCTAAAAGAAGAGGCTTGATGTTAAAAATAAAAGAGCAAAAGCGACGAAGCCATCGGATGGTCCCTCAGAAACTGATATCAAGGTTATGACGGGAAAGATTGTAGCCAGTGTGAATGAGTTATGTCCCGATCATGTGAATTCCGTTGAAACAGAGATCGGGGTATGTTAGTAGAAATCAGGTCACTAGGTGCAGAGAAATTGGGTAGCTGCCTGAGAGATTTCATCGGCGAGATAAAGGTATTAAAGGGAAATATTTCTACTTTGACATCTAGGATCAATGATAAGGAGTTTAAAGGTATATGGGGCAATGCCCCTGAAGGAGTTCCACCCAACAATTTACACAATCAAGAAGATGACGTAATATTGATTAACCCTGATAGCTTGGAAAGCACTGTGGGTAAGCCTGGGGGTGGTCATAATCGAGATCAGCCACCCTTGGAGTGTACCTTGGTGCCGAAAATAAGCTTGGTACATAAACATATTGCCACACAATCCTCATCCTGCTCAGGGATTCCAAGAGTGAATAATATGCAGAATTGAATTGGGAATTCCCATAATACGGAAAGTAAGGATTGCGTAGGAACTTTTAGGGACCAGCTGAGAAACCACCCTTTGTGACAGTGATTAATGTTACAAAACATTCACGAAATGCTTTTGCAGATGAGGAGACATTGAAAAACTAGAGCATCTATTGGATAAGACCCATCAAGGGGTGTCTATCCATAATAAGATGAGATATAGTAAAATGCTCTCGTCTTCCAATGCCTAATCACCATGCCGATTATATTCTGTTTTTTTGCAGTCCTGGGATTTGGTAGAAGGAATTTTGGCAATATATTTTTGAGCATTTCCCCCAGCGGGGACCTCAATTCTCATTAGCCCCCATGCCCCTATATACAACAATCAGGGAAAAGCAGACTGTAGATATCGTGCCCCACCAGCAGCCAGTGACCCCTCAGCCCTAAGTATAACACAGAGGAGGGGGAACACACTGAGGGAGTCAGTCTACAGAGGTTTGGAGGAGGTGGACTAACTGGAACAGGGTTGTAGTCATCCTCCAAAGATACGGGCTGTCATTTTCTCTCATGGAATATAGCTGGAATTTCAAAGAATTTGGAGGACAGATGCTGGACTGATTTTGTGAGGAAATTCCAGTTGGTCCTCTTACAAGAAACATGGGCCATAGAAAAGGTAGACTTGCAGGGGTATCGCTCTTTTCAATTTTGGCTAGAAAAGGCATTATAGGTAGACCAAGTGAGGGCTTCTTATCTGGCTAGACTCTACATTAAATTGGGAAGTGACGACCCGAACAACAGATATCGGGTAACTCCAGCATTTGGCCATTTCTACTGGGGATGATAATTGGATCCTCTTATTTAACTTCTATAATAGACCATCTGAATCCACAGGACTAGTGGTGGTAAGAAAGATTTATGAATTGATTAATTCTTGGGAGGGATCGCACCACTCATAAACAACCCTAATTGTAGCAGGCAACTCAAATGTGTGGTTAGAACTGTAAGGAACTCATGGTACAGTACAGACCGACACAATTGATCACAGTTCAAGAGTGTTTATTCAACTACAAATTACATGATTTGAGGTTAATGATTCAGAACTCCTCTGGGGTGATTCTCACGAAGACTTCTTTTTGGCGTAGGACTTGGTTTTCTTCTTTGCTGTGTGGGTTTCATGCAAGATGGGGGCAAGCCTCCTCAGACGCCACCCTGACTAATGCCCAAGACACCAGGCAGGCTGACTCCGGGGAAACTACCTGCAATGAGAAAAATCAAACGAAGGAGAAAAAACTTGATGATGGCCGTCAGGTAGCAATTGGGTCCAGCAGCAACAAATACCCCAATTTCCAGGATGCGGCAGGCAGTATGGATGGAGTACCCAGAAGGGAAGGATCACAAGGAACGGCAGCCAGGACACAGGAAAACAACAAGAGCTGGATGCAGGCAAGGGGTTCTAGCAGCAGGGGGGAAGGTAGACAGATTGAAGGGAGGGAGCTAGGAAGGACAAGAAGGCAGCAAGGACAACACAGAAGCGCGCTGAGCCGGGAAGTAACTAACCAGAGGAAAAGCCTCAACCAAGCGTTCAGACGCAAGGTCACAACATTCCTTGGCACATAAATCGCAGCGCCGGTAAAGATGAACCACTAGCCTGTGATTTATCCTTCCAGGCACAGTAGCGGTGCTCATCTTGGAAGTGTAAAAATGACCGCCACGAGTAGAAGCGGCAGCCATCTTGGAAGTAGAAATGGTGGCCGCTAGAGTATTATGGCTCCTCCCAGCAGCCAGGAAGGATTGGGCCAGGTATTTCATGACAGCAAATTGGATGAGATCAACACCAAATCTAAACCTAAATCTAAAGTGGGAGCAAGCTACGACCATCAAATCAAAATAAGGCAGTCCTAGTGGCGTCTTGTCAAATAAAGGTGCTTATACTAAACAAAAAAAAGTTTACCAATCCTTACAGCTAAGTACATAAAAGAGTGTGGGATCATGTTCACAAGAAACAAAATGTGTTCACAAAATATAAATCGGGATGTCATAGCCGGGTTTCTCCCTTCCCCACATATTTAGCACGGAACAAGGCAGGATTCCTGAACACAGCACACCTTGGCTTTCCTTGGTACAAGGGTGTAACTCATAACCTAGGTCCTGACGTCCCATGATAGTCTCTTGCTTACACCAAAATCTCTTAACTGCAGGATGTCTGCTGTGCTTATAACAACACAAAGTTCCTTATTCTTCAGGCTTTACTATTTCTTACAGGTTTCCCTCAGCCGGGAACAAACCTCTCATCAATTTCAAGTCTCTCAAACTTTTCAATTCAGAATAGGCCTCCCTCAGCTGGGATCGGGCCTGTTACCTCTTCACAATTCCCCAAAGTTCAACGGGCCTCCCTCAGTCAGGATCGGACAGGTTGTCATTCGCAAGTTCCACTGTTATAACCAATTTCCCTCAGCCGGGCCTGGATCCGCTGTTGCTTAATTTATTTACAAAATTGAAGACTTTCGATGGTGCGTGGGATTTATATTGACCCCCGCATGACCACTTTGATTACTTCTCCTCTGTGATTAACAACTGTCATTCATCATGTAGGCAATTATCAGACAGAGACCTTCGACTGGGCATTTGCACTCTGCCTGACTATCTGTTAATCTGCAACCCTTGCCGTTTATCAATGTTCCGTAATTACTAGCTCCCTCCTTTCATACTTCTGCTGTTTCACTGGAGACCTGTCTTGCACAGGTTTTCCCTCGACTAACCGGCTGTGTTCACAGCTTTGATCAGGGACTCAAGATCGCTTCCACGACGTCTGCTTCACCTCCCCGTCTCTTGTTCTAGTGCTGGAGGATGGTGGGCATCTTGAACGACCAACGTGGGTTATGTCAGCTTTGCTCCACTTCTCAGGCTCTCCCTCAACTGGGCCCGGACCCCTCTGCACTTTATACAGATCACCCTCAATCTGGCTCAGAACCCTTCTTCAAGTTTTGTCAAAGGAAAAGTTCACATGGAAGACTTCCCTCTGCTGGGCTCGAGTCTCCTTTCAAAACTTCAGTTTTGCAAAGTAAAGGTTTTTGGACTTCTTGTCCCAGAATGCACCATAAAGATTTTGCTCTCACTTCATTGCTCCCCAAAATGGCAGTCCATGATTTTGGGAGCTATGGGAGTCAAAAGGGGGATATTCAAATGAGGTCAGGGTCTCCCCTGCTGCCCCTTATAGACCTGGGTTTGATTGTCTGGCCCCAGGGTAGTAGTTCTGCTGCAGGTACCACCAGGCAATCCCCAGCTGCCCCAGATCTTGCCTGCTGGAGGTTGAGCTCTCTCTTCACACTGCAGTCTCCTCTCGGGTAACAGGGCCAGTGTTTGGGCAGTTTCCTCTCCTCTAGGTCTCCCAGGGTCTCTGCAGCCGACTAGGTGGTGCTCCTGCTCTCTGGCACCTTCCAGCATCTCTGACTCACTGAAAGTGTGCCTTTTGTTTTCCACCTTTCATACTTCCTGGGAGAGGTAATGAGATTCGGGTGTGCATAAGTTCGAAGGGAGGCCTAACTTTGCCTGGCCTCATTTTTGGGACAGTCTACTGTCGAAAGAAAGGGGGCTGTTTTCTGTGTTTGACTAGGTTTTCTGTCAGTAATCTTTATCCTCCCGATCCTTCTCTTCCTTGTTTTAGTGTTTACATGAAAAGGGGGCCATGGGAGTTGGAATGTCAGTACATTTTGCATAGTAGGATGGGGAAGAGGTTTGAAAGGAAAGGTGATGCCACGTATCGCCATCGGGTGCTGCTACCCTAATTTCTGAGGGCCCCTCATCCAGGTGATCCTCCTCCACTGGTCCACCCCAGGAACTGGATCCAACAGCGATGGCCGTTTCCTGGCCACCTGGATGTCAAATCCACAGGGATCAGTACGTGAGACCCCCTCTGGTTTCTTACAGAGCCCATAAGGGAGATGGAGGGGCTTTGCGACAACCAGGACAGTGCTTGGGATATTCGTATTCTGACAGCGGATAGGACAAAGTGGGTGCATCAATGTGCTATGGATACAGCCCGCTAGTTGAACAATATGGACCTGAAAGCCTGTAATGGTCGGTTTTTAGATGATCAACTGGCAAAGCTGACCTTCGTCGGATATAATGGTGTTTCTATTCTAGATTACATTCTAATTTTGGCTAAGGACTGGGCGAGCATTGGTAATTTTAAAATACATGATAGAGTTGAAAGTGACCATAAACCCTTGAGTGCATTGATACAATTTATTTGAAAAGATAATTTATCCACTATGTGATGATCAGGGGATGGCAGAAGCTATAGTTCTTACTGGTCCCACATGGAAATCGGTGAAGAGGAATAGAGTGATTCAGCAAGATCTAAAGCCTTCAATCTACAATGCCATTTTGAAAAATCTTGCAATTGTCAACTCAGACAGTACATCTGATGGGGAGCTGCAGACTGAGTTTAATAAGATGCTGCAGAACATGGTCCTGGATATGACCTATACAGCCTCTAGAGTAAAAATCCTGCAATAGCCAAATCTGGTTGGTATGATCGAATTTGCAGGGATGCAAAAAATAAGATTATGGTCTACCTAAAGACAGGGGATATGTTACAGCTCGGAGTGTATAGAAATGACTACAAATCTATATTTTAGCACTGAAAAAGAAAGGTTGTGTTCCCCAAAGATGGGAGACAGTCCTAAACGCATGTGAAGAAGGGGATTACATCTTCTATTGGAAAGTGATTCCAGGAAAAGAGGTGAATGGGGGACCGTGTCTGTAGTGTTGTGTTATGGCAGCAGTCTGGCAAGAGCATTTTTGTAAAGTTGTGCAGTGAATCTGAAGAGATTCGGAATGTGACACTGAATTCTAGTGTAACAGCTAGCATTGGGGATTAGACTCTTCTATTTGATACTGAGGAAGTGAGTATGGCATTTTTAAGACAGCAAAGTGGGAAAGCATCTGGGCGGGATGGGATACCACTTGGCCTTTATAAGGATGGGGCAACGATTTGGGGCCCAACATTGTGTAAAATCTCACCACCAGGGTTGAGAAAAACATTGGATACTTTTCTTAACACATGTGCGACCTTGTGATTACAACTGGACACTGAGAATACACAAATCGTGGTGTTTAATCCACAGTTCAGAAAGTATAAAAGTTTGGATATATATGTATAAGAAAGCAAACTAGAACAGCCAAGGTTTTATGATTACCTATGAATTAGATAACATGAAAACTGTGGATGGTCTTCTCAATTTGCTAGGACCTGTTCTAATTTGGGAATGTTTGATGGGGCTACCCATTCCTATTTTGTAAAACACAGGTGAGGGGCAATCCCGCCTGCTTTGGTGTTATACGAAAACAGGCGATACCAGCTTCAACCTTTGGAGCCAAAATTTGGGGCTAATGGATTATGGGTGCATTGGAGAAAATGGAGAATAGGTTTTAAAAAAATGTATTGTGATTGCCACAGAGTTCACCGTCAGCACTTTTGTATTTGGAATTGGATATTACCCAATAGGAAATGTGTTCTCTGTAAAACCAGTATCTTATTGGCCTAGGCTGTGGAGTTCAGAAAACGTGGGGACCCATCGAGAAGCATTAAAACACTAATTGAAGCAATTCCGATTTTAAGGAAACCAAGGCAGTCTCAGTCCTATGGCCCTGTCGAAAATCTGATTTGTGAAGAACCTGGGAGTTATTAAGATGTTGTGAGATTTGATTGAACGCCACTCTATCCAGAATCTTCAACAAAAAAGAGGTGCTCCACATTGTATTTGCAGTAGCCCGCAATGCTCATAGGGCTTGGCTGCTCAGGTTGAAGCTATTGGATAAGGGCAACATTAACAGCAGTGAAATCACTTTCATATAATGATAACATTTTATGAACCTTTGGTAGGTTTACATTTTAAATGTATTTTAATAAGGCTGTGAGTATACTCTCCTCTTACCTCCTACCAGTATGAAGGATTGCCTGTAAATTGGACCAACATTTGTGCATCATAGATTGCCTTATAGATTCTTCCATCTTTGCTCCATACTGATCGATGGACTGATGTTTAACCAGGTCACAACCTTATTAAGGCTATACATACATAGCAAGTAATTTGCCTTTTTGCTGAAATAAAACAGTTATGAATCCTATAGCCCATGTAGGTGGGCAACGGAAAATGTAGGTGGGTCCAAGACATATGTCCATTTTAACATGCTCTAACAAGAGGGTTTTGCTAACTTTCAACGAAACTCCTATTAGCTATAGTTGAGCAGTCTCTCCCAACACTTGTGGACATGGCAATCTATCAGCAGAAACCAGTAAGCATGTTCTGTTATTTTCCTCTTGTTGTGCAGAACCTCTGCCACCTTTGAGAAATCTGGGGTGACTCTACGTACTGTTATGTTATGGAACATTTTGTGTTACATTTCGGAAGGGTATGAGACGCACATGTGGTGTGCTGATCTGCTGGACCCTGACAATGGGCACTGCTAATGACTCCCTATTGATGCTGCTGGTTCTGTTTCACCCATATCATATCATATATTCAGTATGTTGTATTTGAATGGGACGTTTTGCATTTCATTTGATGAGGAATCTTTCTGATGCAGTGGATTTTCACAGGTTTGTGTTGTTCTCTTCGTAATGGGCCTTTGTGGACATTTTATTTCTCATCTAAAGGAACTGACTATCTGATCTAGTTGAACCCAGGTACTTCATAAAAGTGCTATTTGAATATGTGGAGTGGGAGACATGGTGCACCTCTATCACCTTAGAGTATGTTTCCCCAGTGCAGCAAGAATTCAGGTCAATGACCCTGCACTTGATCAGCGAGTGTGCGGCAGGTGTTCTATCTTGGCATCTAGCCAGACTGGAATCTAGTCCACAATCGCATATAAGAGAAGTAACCTCTTGCATGCAAATTCTGTGCAGTCACCTGTGGCCCCATTATGAGTACAAAGATAAAAAAGGTAATTTTGAATGCAACTGATTACCCCAGAGATGGCTGTTTTAAGCAATTAGTAGGGTGGGAGCAATCCCATGAGATGTAATGTCACACTGTTAGTTCTGCAAAGTGCAGCTTCTCCGGAGCAGCAAACGGAAAACCAGTCTTATAACATGCACCTCCTTATAGTACTTGTTCCAAATCGCCTCTGGGCAAAATATCAGTGTTAGGCTCGCTATTAGGAATCCAGTTTTTCTACAAAGTTCAATTTGTAGTTTTGGAAACTCCTGCAGTAATTGAAAATGGATAACACGATACATCAGAGTGCCAGACTCGGCGTGCAGGGGATTAAATTAGGCAACCTGGCTGGCACTACTGTCACCAGCCAGGGTTATACAGGAGTGGATTTTGGCTAATGACCTTCTTCTCCGGCTGCTTCTTATAGGTGTTAAAGGCACTACCTGTTGTGAGCGTACAGGCCACCGGCGACATACAGAGGTCGTGGCAAATAACAATGATATAGTAATCATACCTCTTTAATTAGCCACTTCTGCCAGATTTGAAGGCTGTGCAATCTTTAGAGCGACTGCAATTATAAACGGAATGCAAGATAGTCTTGACTGCATGATCATTGTTTCACAGGGCGACCATTTAAGGAGCCTCCCATGGATTCGACTGGTTTCAAAAACGCGTTCTGAAACCATTTGAAGGTATCGTCGCTCCAAAAAAGGCACCAGGTTTGGAATATATTTGTATTTATTATAAAACATAAGTGCCATCTCATCCAGAAAACATGCAAAGTAAGCAACAACAGAGAATGGAGGCAGTCCTTGGATAAGGTGCATTGACAACAAGCACTTGCAAAGCCAACCCTTTTGGTTTTTGTAAAGGCATGAGATAGGCATTTTCTAGGCACTGCCTTAATGATACTACCTAGCTGTTAGATAGCAACATCTGGCAAATTATGTGAGTACCTGTGCCTATGACTGTAATGCCTGTAAAATGCTAATAACTATACATGCATCAAAACTGTTGGCTTTGGCAATGCTTAGTTTTAAAAGGAAGTGACTGCAAGGAACAAATGCAGAGACACACCATTTGATTAGAAATCAAATGTCTGGTTTCACAATTTGTTACGGGATTTTTAATACACAAGGAGCTTATTTATAGTTGCAATTAAACCATTATCTTTCAGAAGACTGCTTACTGCTTAGAGATAATGGTCCCACAATTACTCCTAGTTTGATATTACTGCATGATAGATATAGCTTGAAGAGATCCCAGGAACATGTGTTTGGGGTGGGGAGGAGGAGGTTGGAGTGACTATAGCGATTAGCAGGGCCATATGTGGTATGAACGTAGGGAGTGCATAGTACTTGGGGAGTGCATAGAATGTAGGGAGTGGATGGAACTGATGGAGTGGACGGAACGGATGGAGTGGATAGACAGCATGCAGCGGATGGAACTAATGAAGTGAGTAAAACACATGGAACTGATCGAACAAATAAAAAAGATAGAACACACTAAACAGAAGGGAAGGATGAAATGGATCAACAGATTGGATGGAGTAGTCTATGTAGATGAAGGATTGAATGATGCAATGAATGGAAAGACTAGTAAACCAAATGACAAACCAGATGAAATGTATAAACAGACAAAGTTGAATGAACGGACAGAGTGAATAAAACAGATGGAATTGATGGTACAGAGGAGCGCTCGATCTCAAGCGCCTTACTGAAAACCACCATATCACACCACCACGCTTACTCTCTCCTATACACCACCACTCAACTAGAACACAGCGATACTATGACACATTCGGTATAGCTGTTATCATACTAACACCCGCCACATACTCATGATTAAACACAGCTAGCTGAGCACACCCCACCAGCCCAAGCGTCTCCTCAGGCCTAACGCAGCCAGAAATCAGTCTGGGTATCTGCCCACCCGAATGAACACATATTCCTGACCTCCCAACTACCACACCTACCGCTAAGAAGCAGCTATCATGCAAGTGCCACACAAGCTGCACACATATCCGGTGCACCCATTCACCTTATGACTCTCACTCTACTGACTTGAACCACGGTTCCCGAGGGTGTTCAACCTACCAGCGCTTTGAGATCATATCAATGATACATAAGGCGCTATATAGATGCAAAGTAAAATAACATAACAAACAATTATTTCAAGAAATGTAACATGTTTCAATTCACAAGGTCACTTCTGAACACCTATCACTTTATATCTTGTAGCTTAAAATAAACACAACAGAAACAAGGTTGCTTTAAAAAAAAGAAACAAATACAACAGATTTTCTCCGTTTTCTGCAGTCATGTTGCATGAAAAATGTGCAGACGTATATACATTATATTTTACTATTCTTTGAGAAGAGAAACCAAATGTGAATCATAAAACATATAGATTGAGTTACATTTATTGACAGGCTCACACCAAATTGTCAATAACAGTAAGAAGTTCACAAAGAGAATATCTATCCTTTTTTTTACATGTTACATCAAAATGGCCAATTTAGTTGAACTGTGGTTTAACCGAATATGTATTTATCCAGGGCTCAGCTATTAAGATAAGGAATGCAAGTGTCAGCTTTCTGTTAACCAGACCCCATTATTAACCAGTGTCTAATCCATTAAAATCGATAAATAGACATTGCAGTGTTCACTCAGAATAAAGGCAATATTTGAAAATACCAGGAGAATAGAGCTAATTGCAAGCTACATATTGAATTCAACTCAAAACAGTGAACTTGTATATTTTAGGAGGAATGTAAGGTAAACAATTTCAGGAGTTTGGCAAGTGTGGCAGACATAAAGAAGGATACAGACTCTTGTTAGATATTTCTTATTGTGCGTTGTGAAATACCTGAGGGTATCTTTTATTATCAATTGTATTATTTATTATCAATTGTTTTAATATCAGTTGTCTAAAACAGGGAGTTGCAATGGACATCAACGGATGTTCGCTCGAGCTCTCAGCATACTTTACAAATCACAGTTATATAGTGAAAATTCGTCATACATGATGTCATACTACGTGGCAAATAAGAAAAACCTAAGAGGAGTTTTGATAGGATCAAGGGGAACATCTAAGTATACTTTCTATACAGGACTGGGTTGTGATTGGATCTCTGTCAGGTGGAAACTCGTGCCCACCTCTAGTGCAAGTCATCCTTAGCACTACTAAGTATACGGTATATCATTGGCTCTCAAACTATAAGGCCCTTCGTTATATGGCCCTCTACAATTGGTTGGCATGTTCGTACCATGTCTGGAACATTCGTTTCACTTAGCAGCATGTAAGCTCATACCTAGGTGCCAGGAGGTGGACTCGACTTTACCTCCCTGCCGAATCAGCCCAACGTCTCTCATCACTCATGCCTTCTGCCTTGAAGATTGTCTTTGAACTTGGCCTTGCTGTGTATTCTTGTCTGTGATAATAGAAGGTAGTGCAGGCACACACTATTGCTTGTTCTAGAACTCGGAGCCCAACTCTATATCCATCCTTGGCTCATGTGACAGGAGACCATGATTTGGTCCATCTTGCAGTAATTAAATGTCTTAAATTAATAAAACTTGATACACGTGGTGTTATATCTTTGCACCTTAATAAGGGATGTTTCTCCTTCTTCCATTCACTTCCTTGAGAACAGATAAATGACCTTGGCTTGCTTCAACTTTGATACCAGACCAGACAGCTTCACCAAGTCCACGATCTCAGCAGATTCTTGCTGCAACACCATTGTCGGTCCTTCTTCCCCATGGATACAAGCATACTAAATTCATGACACCGATGTCCAGCTTCTATACAATGGCCTCTCCGCCTGCAGTCTATTCACTACGTATAGCCAGCTTCTAAGATCACTTAATCTACCTGCATTGCTGCATCTGTACAGTTATTGAATGGCTTGCATTTCCTGCACTGAGTCACACATGTGCACTCTTCTCTTCACATAAAAAAGTTTACTTGATCCTTTACTTATTTATCAGTTTCTATATGGTCCATACATTCTTTTCAGCCAGTCTTCTCAGGGCACCACGTTCATCTTTTGCGACATCGCCAGCTCTTCTTTCGCTCTGTTCATATTTCTTCGGGTAGTTCCTCCCTCAGATTATCATCTCTTCGGGAATACATCTGGTAGGGTTTTCTCAGAGGGTACCTTCTTTCGAATATTCTCTGGGGTATGGTCAGAACTGCTGGTGTCAAGCATGGCACAGTCTCGGACTTCCAACATATAGGAGGTATGGGGGATGGACTTCCTGCAGAGGCATTCAGCTGCTCCTCTACACTCCATCCCCCACCCCCCATGGTTGATCCATCGACCACCTCTTCACCGGTTTCCACATCTTTATACTTCCTCTTGAAGAAGTGTTTCTTCTGAGTCCAAATCTTGATCACCCCCTTCAGAGTGCTGCCCGATTTAACATGTTCACCCACACTCCAAGTCATGTAGCTGCACTGTCCATTTGGATTGCAATAGACCCATCGCTGATGTACCTCTCATGATTCTTCTGATACAGGAAATGTATTCCCTCGGGTGCTACCATACTGGCCTCTATGTATTTTCTGACATCCTCATCTGTCAATTCGTTGTGTCCAAACCCTGATTCGACATTGATTATGATCTTCATTCCTACTGCTTTCTTTGCTGTCTTCTTACACTGCGCAATTATTATCTTGATCACACAGAATCCAAATATTCCATGAGCAATAGTGTTCCCAGAAACTTGAAGATTTGCCATCCACTGTGGAATCCATGAGAATATAGATGCAAACCAATTTTGGTGCAAACTCCTCCTTCCATCGCTGTGATCATGTCAAGGACATATCTGTTCTGTAGGGTCATCAGTCGTATGGCCCTCAATTCTTCCTTGATAGCATTGAATCCCTTCATGGTAGTGTTGATTGTCTGCAGAAGCTCCCTTTTGGTAATTTGAAACCATTTGGCATTGGCCATTTTCTGGATCCCAGGCATGAAGATAGTCATGAATAATGAAGCAGTCGTACTGAGCAACCTGTGTTCAAACGGAATTGACTCAAAGGCTTCTATTAACTTGTCTGGGAAGTAATTCTCCCTTCTGGTTTGATTGAGAAATTCAAGCCCTCTTCTCTTTCTCAAATGGGCATGTACTTTTGGAAATTCTCTAATGTTCAGGTCACTCTGAGGAATCACTAATGCTGAAACATAGCTAAGCATGCACAATACTTGGGTAGCTTCATGTAGGCCCTAGGCCAAAAAGCCCAATATCGAGCCATCAGGATGGCTGTCCCTACTCCCATTATGGAAATGTCAACTGTAGTTTTGCAGCCTATATTATCTCCCAAAAGCTTTGGAAATAGTGTTGCGTTCGCCAATGGAATCACAACCATTGGACCTGATTCATCTTCTACCTATGTCAGCAGTTTGGCATGCTTAGCCCATGACTTCAAACACCCATTGTTTACTCTTTGCACTTCTTGCACATATTCTGGCTTCAACTGTGAGCTGCACATGACATCAGTCCTGCTTCCCATCCCTTCTTGGAGTTCACTTGTATATCGACTAAGATCTTGAGTTTGTTCCCAAAATCCAGGCGATCCAGCTATCCCTGTTATATCAGGGCATTCCATTCTCTTCATGTCTTTCACGGCCACCTCTTCCTATACATCTGCAGGATACACAAGTACCTTACTCTCCCATCCAGGTTGTTTTTCCATCTGTGAAGTCTTGATATAATCATTCTGGAACAGAAACGACCATTTGGATCTCCATTGTAAAGTAGCCCAATTTCCTTGAATTTGTCCCCTGGTCATACATTCTGCAAGATGAACGGGGCACCTGGCAACGTGGTCTGGCACTTCTCTAGAGATGAAAGTTTGCACTGCATTCATGGCATAGGGTATGAGAGTGCAGACGTAACAACTATCCTTAGTTGTTTTCTCTCCCACTTTTTTCATGTGCTGTTACCACATGTTATTACCCAAGTGTGCTGCATTGTCTAGATAGGTATTTAGTCCCCTCGTTATCGTCCTCTGCATTTCTCTTATGTCTCCCATATGTAAAAGTTGTGTAATACTCATGAAGCAAATCAAAAGCAGTACTCCTAGTGGAGGGAACCTTAGGGGTCTCTGTCTCAGTGAAAGGCAATGAATCAAAAAACATTGCTGAAGTAGGTAGAAGTATAAGGGCCTCTGTCTCGGGGGGAGTACTAGTATGTATGGTAAAGACTGTGAAAGAGGAGAAATAGAAAGACAAGGAGTGTAATCGTGCAAGCGTACATTACACACCAAAACATAGGTAACTACATTTTGTGACATTTTGGTACTTGTTCACTCTCTTGAACTGTACCAGCTTCCAAATTTATCATCTTTAATACACTTTATCGAATCATTTTACTCTTCCAGTTGCAAAATCTGTTCAATGATTGCAATTAGCAGCCTTCTAATCACAGGGCCATTTTTAGGATCCTGTAAAAAAGTGCAAATATCAATGTCTCTTCTGACAAGAGCAGGATAAGCTTGAAGTATAAAAACAAAAACAGTAGGCACAAGCCTATGCACATCGTTGTCAGTGAGAACCATAGGGTTTAACTACTTAGAGCAAGTATGCACCATCAAATGAATCTGGATACTGAGCTTGTTTCCAATTTCTGATAAAAAAAAACGACGTTTAGGCATAATTATGGTGCTGATATTCCCAACAAGGGTTTGCACTCCTACTCAAATATCTGAGTGCCTGTTCGAATCTCAGTCCAAATGCAAAATCTACATTATCAGCGGGTCGCCTTATCGTCCTTCTTGTTTGTCATCGATCGAGTCGGGACATGTTGACATTCTTCTTCTTGTCTTGCTTCTGGATCAGAAAACTCACCTTTATAGGCTTTCACGTCACCCAAGTGAAGCCAAGCTCACCTTCCTTGGACTTTTACAGCTGATGGCGTTATATTTTCTACGAAAAAGTGGCCATGAAAGTGGCTCATGCCACTTCCGGATAAAATTCCTTATTAAGATCAAAATCACTAACATATAGCTTGGGTGCTGATAGAAGGTCATTTGTGCTGGTTGTTGAATTGTCTTCATCTGTGCTCTGAGACCAAGCCCCCTGATGCTTGAGTTGATCTGAAATGAGAGAGATGCTAGAGGACCAGACTTAGCTGGGTGAGCTCATCAAGCTTTTTGTTGGGTTTCTGTATTATGTGGATCCTGGTGTCAGAGCATCATTATGCAGTCCGGTAGCTCCTCTTACTAACAGTATAGTACTTTGAAAAAGGTTTTTGAACATTAAGAAACCTGTGTGGTGCCCACCTCTATCCCTTTTTCCACAGTCTCCGACTTCCAATATATTTGATGTATGGGAGACGGACTTCCTGTAGTGTTATGTCTCATTACGGCCGCTGATCATGGTGGCGCCGTGGCCGTATTCGTTATGCTGGGTCCTTGTGGAAATCCAACATGGCTGCCGGGTCTGTGCAGTGAGTCTGCCCCTCCAGCCTTTGGGAGAGCTCTGCCTGCCTGGAGTCATGTGATGCATTATATTCCGCCGGTTCCTGTGTACCAGCATGGTGCTACTCCTTTAGTAGACACTCCGTAAGTTTGCTGCCTATGAAAATCTATCCTTCTATCCTTTGTGCCTCTCCTTGCTTACCTGTTCTCTTTGTTCCAGATCTCTAGAATCTGCGGTTACACCCACACCTGGTTCCCATATCTCTCACTCGTCCATTGCTTCCCCACGGTCTGCATCTCTGACACAGAAGGGCTTCTTCCGCCTTCCATCTTTTGTCACACTTCAAGACGTAAGGACGTGGCAGGAATACTTACAAGGATTATATCTTTCGGAACTCTTGACCGAAGAACTAACCTTTTTCACCCTGCAGGTAAACCACGGCAGGAGTCTTTCCCTTTCCGCCAACAACTACGCAGCCGGCACGGAAGTCTTTAGCTTCGGTTACATGTGTAGTCCTGTAAGTAGAATAGGGAAGGGCGGGCTTTAGAGCAGACCCAGGACTTTTCTCTTTTTCTCACTCTTCTCTGTTTGTAGAAATCTCATCATCCATTGGAGGAGGTTTCGGATCTTTTAAGCCTCGGCTAAACCCGATTTGAGACTTGTATGAACTATTCTCAAGTGCTACCCAGTTCCGCTCTTCTCATTCCAATCCTTTTTCTTTCCACATCTGTACTTACCCTTCCATTCTTTCTAACAGACAGAAGTATCCGCTCGACAACTTGGGAGAATCCAGTCCAGTATATCCCCAGTCCATCATTTCGAAGACAGAGAGCTGCCACACCTACGTTCTCAAATCCAGCACAGGGATTTTTCCTCCAGAGCATTCCCTGAGGGTTTTGCTCCTTTTCCGAGTCCTGTACTAGTCAGGCGGAGGGGCGTAAAGGTCACAGGGGAATTTTCCTGTCTCCAAGGAAGTACTATCTGCTAAGGGTTTTGGTAAACTGCATAACTACCATCTCAATTGTCACAGTTGTCACATGCAGAAGCCTTCAGCTGCTCCTCTACAGTACCATTCCCACAATCCCTCCTACTAATTTCCTAGCTATTGCCGTTTGTCTCACAAACCCTCCTTCGCATTTCAAAACCCCTCCAAAACCCGCCCTTCTGAGTTTACCAAAAACCCCTCTAATATGAGGGATGGAAGTCCATATAGCACTGTTACCCTATCCTACCCGGTAGAACAATCTGACACTCTAACCCCCCTTTCCGACCCGAACACATTTTTGCCGCACGAAAGAAAGAGACTGAATCATAAAGCTGTTTACCTGACATATCCCAACACAAGGGTCAGGCAAAGTCAGGCAATTGATCAGAATCACACACACCTAACGGCCCTTTCCCTTCCCCACAGGGATAAAAGTTGGAGCAAGACAGCACAGTACTAGCAAGGTAGACAGCACGATGAGGCAGTTATCGAGACCCAGCAGTTCAAGAGGAGGGGAAAGCTGCAAATATCGAGAGGCTAACAAGGAGAGACAAGACCTCACCTTTTTCGATGCAGACCTGCGAAACCTCTGCAGAAGGAAGCGTAAGACTGAGGACAATAGCTCAAGTGTGTTGCAGCAGATGTCAATGGTACATGCAGCGTATCGATGCTGATAAGCGGGAGTGAACGAAACTCCTGCTACCGTGGTGCTGGCCTTGACTTCAGTTACAAGGATAACCAAGCAGTTCATCACAGCCGGTGAGTCGAGGGGAGAGCCGATAAGAGCCGGGCTGTGTTGAATGAAAGTCACAAAGTGACAAGTTGAACTAAGTTCAAAGAACTGAAAAAGTGTTAAAGGCAGACAAGCTGCGGAGGAAACCGGCACAATGTGGCTGCTAACTTGAAACTCTCTGGTTGATCCCCGTCTGAGTGAAACAACAGATACCAGAATGCCGTAGCAGAGCCGCTAAGTCAGGTCAAGGTGGTCATACAGGATGTCGAGCAAAATCCCCGTAAAGTCGAAAGCCACTGACCTAAGAACTGTAAATAAATTAAGGGAAATGAATCCCTCCTCATGAGAAAGCAAGGGAAGTGAATCTCACAAATCATTGAAAGCAAAGTGAATGTGAAGTTGGCAAGAGTGCACCGGATGAGGTATCCTAACAAAGAGGGGGCAAAGTCTAAAGTCCCCAGAAACAGTGTGTTGACAAAGGTGAACCCGGCCGGGAGATGTCCACTGGAACAGTTTAAAAAGACATTAAGATTCCCTACGAGAAAAGACATATTGAACCCGGTGGAGAGAGGCTGGAAATTGAGAGGGGTCTGTGCCCAGAAGAGGGGGACCCAGGTGTTAGCCATTATTAGCCTGATCAAATGAACCTGAGAAAGGGAGGTTCACAGTGAACTGATGAATAGACATTGTAGAAAACGATAGAATTGAACGAAAACAATAGAAGAAACCTTTGGTGAAAGCCATAGCAAACCCGGCAGAGGGAGGCTAACAGTCAGGAGGGGGTACGCATCCAAAAAAGGGAGATCCTGGGATGAAGCCGTCACCCAAAGTTCATTAATAAAAGGAACTGTTATTGATTAATGGACCACGATTTGTGGAGGGTCAGCGCACGGAGGAGGGGGACCCAGGGGTGAATCCATCACCCAAAGAAAACATGAAAAAGAACTTTGTGTTCGTTTGTTATTTTACTGACCCTCGAAGGCAAGAGACTTTTATTGAAAAGAGACTTGGCCGTTGAGGCTTCTGAGAAGTTGAAACCGGAACTGGCGTCTGGTGCTGGGGAAAGCACTAGAACTGTGCTGTGCTCCAAGATCCCACTTTATCCCTTGCTCAAATCATGGGGAAGGGAGATCCAAGCTACAGCATCCTGACATATTATTTGAGAACACGTCTTTCTTTCCTTGAAAACTATACCACAGCCTTTTTGTATTAGTTTTAAAGTTTGGTAATAGGTTTCTAAGTATAGGCCCTTTTTATTTGACACAACGCCACTAGGGCTGCCTTATTTACAATTGATGGTTGACGCTTGCTCCCATCTTAGATTTAGGCTTAGATTAGGTGTTTTTCCACATGCATACAGTTTAAGAACCACCCTTGAACGGCAATCACTTGTCTCTCTTTACTGTTGCCACCATGGGTTCCTTACAGCATCTATTAAAGAAAAAAGGTAAATGCCTATCTTTCCCTAATTCTATGGGGTATTCCCTGCCTGACCAAAGTAACTATGGTGCTCCTCAGTCAGTGAAATGTCTTTAAAGAATCTGTCCACTGTCCTAAACTAACCCTAAATGACATTACCACTATTAATAACAACTGAGGACAGGGGAATGACTCCATTCTCTGGGTTCTCCCTTCTTCTGGTGTGAAGGCATCTTGAGTCAGAGACAGACAACAGGTTCAATTTTTCACAATAAAGTTTTATTTACCTTAAAAGACAGCATGGACGAATTCCTATTTTGCCTTATGCCAAGGTGGGATATCCCTACCTAAAGGAAACTAAGGATAGTCTAAGTCAGGAAGCCCAAAGTAAAGCTTCTCTCTGTGTCCAAAACCTATACTTGCCCTCACAACTAACTGCATACAATCTGTAGGGATGTCAGCTCTTTGGCATTTAATCAGCTCCCCTTCACCAAATTCAAAGTAGTTCATCAAATGTAGGTGTTCCCTTCCCCAAGAGTTCAAATCTTCCAGCTTTCAAACCAACACTTAGCTTAAATATCACAACAAGGTCCTTGCACAACACAAGCTTCTTTATAAGTGTTTTCACTGGCTTTGCCATTCAGGGGCACCGAGTGTAGGCGCAGTTGTCGGACCACATGGCCCAACCATTGCAGGTCACGTAACCGGTACCCTTCCTTGACTGCTTCTCTTTGGACGCCAGTACACAGCTTCTTCTAAACAGTGAGGTTTGCCTCAGTCGCATGTGTCACACTCTCCTGACACTGTGTTGTGGCTTGTTTAACCACCTTGTGCTTGTTACAACATCTTATGTTTCCTTGGCTCTTGCCAATGCTGGTTTCCTTATAATACACAGTTCTTTGCAATATCTTGGCTATGACCAATGTTGGATTTCTTACATCCTGCATTCAACTCTTGGTGCTCTCTTGACTTTGCTAGCACTTGATTCAGTCATTTTGCAGTTCAAAACTTTCCTTTTAATAAGGTTTCCAATCTTTCTTTCACTCCTTTCAAGATACCAGAGTGTTTCCAACTTGCTTTCAATTTGTTCGGTATTCAAAATGCCTTGTTTTCAGTTCCTTCATTATTCAAAATATGTTTCATCTGCTTTAACTTGCTTTCAAGCTGTTTGGCATTCAAATTGCCTTGGTTTCACTTAATTTCTATCACCGCCTGCCAGCCAGTGTTCCCCTTTTCTGGTTGCATTCACCGGTCAGTCTTATGGCTCCTCACAAGTCCTACTGCTGCCACGGGTTCCTGTTTCTGTGTGGTCACTCGCTTCTTCTCCCAGTAGTCTTCTTGTGGCTCGGGCACACCCAGCAGTGCTTCCTTGGAAAAAGTGGGATACACACGATCGCTTCGCTCAGTCCTGTCGGTCTCCGTCTCACGGTTTACCACCGGCCTCTAGCTTCTTGTGTCTCTATGTCCTGCTGCATACACTCTGCATGGCTTCATGGGCCTCCAGCGCTCTTCCTGCTGCCAGTCCGGAGAGGTCTCCCTGCAAATTGCTGACTGTGTGTTAGGATCCGACGGATCTCACAGCGGATGTCGCGGTTACCTACCCTAACACCCAGCTTACCGAGAAACTCACCAGGAGGTGGCTAAGGAGGCTGCACTATGTTGCGGCGGGTCCAGCAGCATGGGGTGCCATTCCACTGCCATTTTGGTTTGCCGAGGTCCTCCCTCTTGCTTTTTTTCTCTTTGCGTGCTTCTGGGCTTATAAAGAGCTCTAGGAAGTAGGACACATTGTCTCACAATGGTATTATATTCACGTTGCCACGCACCCCTGTATCCTGATGCTTTGTAATTCATGGTCATAGGTAATTAGGTGTAGATTATTATTGGCCTTTCTAAAAGTCCCAGGTTATTCACAGGAGTATTGTTGAGGCCAGGAGTTTCAAGGAAAAGTGTAAGAAATGGATACTTGTGTTGTGGTCACATCTTTCTTGTATCTTTTAGGCTATCCAGGAGGATAGCTCGGGGGCAACACGCTTGCTTTGGAAGAAAGATGACTCAGAGCAACACAGGTTTGATCCCCAGTCCGCGCTTAGAAACCTCTGGGTATTAAGCGCGTTATATATAACCAATTACAATTTGCCCTGCTTCTATTGTCCCTTTGTCATTTCTGTAGCTCCTGTTTTCCGTGTCATCAGTTCCAGAGGGGATGTGTCCAGCAGCACTCCTGCCTGGCGACCCTAGTCAAACAAACTGTTCCATTAGGCTCTTGGGTTTGGTCCTTCAAGGAGGGAGAGCACAGCATCCCAAGACTTCCAAGAGCTACAGTCTTCATCAAGAGCAAACTGACACTGTGCTCATGCAGCGGACACAATACTTTTTGAGCTTTCAAAGCTCTCACCTCCATTTCCATTACAAAAAGCTCTAGACTGCTTACCAGGAAAGCAGTAGTGCTGCTTTGCTCTTGTCCTCCTCCTCGTCCCATGACTTGGTTGGGGCTGACAATTGTTAGTTTTCACAAAATGAGGATTTGTTGGTCTAGTTGTCCTCTTCTTTTCCCCAGTACCATATCGATGCAATTTGGGGAATACTTTAGGGGAATCACAGGGAAAGGGCTGACCAAAGCCTATGAAGGCTTCAGGGATGGAGGGGTTGTGACGAAAGGGATATGGGGATAGTATGTCTCACCTAAGGATGTCGTCTCCTCTACCCAGGTGATCCTCCCTTGCTTATCCACCCCAAAAGCGGATCCTTTTGGGGTGGATATGCAAAAGCGATGGCCTTTCCCTGGCCGCCTGAGACGAGGACAGAGAGGGAAAAGAAGTGAGGATGCCCTCGGATTCCTCACAATGGGTTCTCGCAAGTTATGTTCAATAACTAATCTTCAAATTTTTCTTTGTGACCTCTTTAATTAGTTCATACAGGTTTTTTAGGACTTTACTGTTCATCGTGTCCTTCTCAATAAAATGTCTCTTGATTTTATACTGATATCAGTGTCTATTATTGGTTGATAGCTTTCATATTTGATTCTAATTCCACATTTTGCTCTTCCCTTTTCCTAGGGTCGGGTTATCCAATCTTTCTGTGATTCTCTGTGACTTTCTTTACTGTGACTATAACAAGTCTGATTACTGTCCAAGTGTTTTTCCTCCAACTCTGTCTCTCTTGATTATGCTCTCGATATCTTTACTGGAACGAGTAGGAATGGTTTCATAACGATTCCCCTTTTCTTCTCTTGTTCTCACTAGTGTATTTTCATTACTGCGACTGTGATGAGTATGAGTACTCTGATAACAATGTTCTTTTCCTTCTCTTATTCTCCAGGCTAATTCCTGGTTATCTTAACTTGTTTGAATCTGAACATTTTTATCATGATCCTCATGAACTTTTCTTACTGATGAATTCCCATTATATTGAATGTTGACATAATGGTTTTTATTTTCTTCTCTCCTTCTTACTGGTATATTTTCCTTGTATCGACTGGGAGGAGTATGAATGTTCCTATAATGATTTGCATTCACTTCTCTTTTTTTCAATGATATAGTCTCATTATATTGACTGGGACGAGTATAGCTCATCGGCAACTTGCTCGCCTTGGAAGCAAGAGGACATGGAGCACCACAGGTTCGATCCCCGGGTCCACGCTTAGAAACCTCTGGGTATTAAGTGCATTATAAATAACCTATCATATATGAAGGTTCATATAATTATTCACTGTCTCCTCCCTAGGTCTCCCGCTTTCCCTGTTACCTGCTTGTCTCGGGGAAACATCACTGGGTTTCCGTTTCATTTGCATTACTCCTTCACTCATCCAAAGCCTCTTGCATTCTGTCATTCTTGGTCTCATCCTTTCTGATGGGTGCTCAGTATCTCTGTGTCTGGCGTGCTTTGCAGGCTCATTCACTTAGCGGTATCTGGGTGCTTAATAGGACCTCCAATGCACCACTGACTCGCTGTGGCCACGCCACTGCGTATTGCTTCACATTTTCTCCAGTATTTAGGATGCTGCAAATCTACTTCCTCGACTCCGGCTTGGCAGCCTGTTCGAAACTCCCAGGCTCTCTGGAGCTCCCATGCTCCTCCCCTACTAGAGGAGACATAACTGTCAGCCTTCCCTGGCTTAGCTTCTCCTCTCGCGTTCTCTCGCGTGATTTCTTGAAATCCTTAGTCTTCTTTATTCATCATTTTCATCTCAGTAGAAAAAAGTTCTTCCATTAAAGGAATATTTACATTTTCAGTTTCACAACAGCACATGTTGGTTCATTCTTTGTAAGAGTCCTTGTGGGGCATGGCTGAAGAGGTAAAGTTAGCAGACTCTTTAAGGAGCTCCTCAGAGGGACAGGAGTCCTTTTTCTTGTGGTAAGGTCCCGCTTGCCTCTAACCCTAGGGTGGGTATTTCAGAGCAGGCTCACCTCCCTAGCCTCATTTGGGGGCTGGGGGGTCTCCCTTGGGGAGAAGGGATGACTTCCTGCAATTCATTACATACCTTTTTCCTTAATTTGGTGGCTTCTCCTTCTCCATTGCTCGGAAAGCGATTTAGCAAGTCAACATTCCCTAGTCCTTGCCCTTTTCCGATGTTCCACTGTGAAGCAAAAGGGTTGCTAGTCCAAACACCACCTCATGATTCTGGTGTTGGTATCCTTTCTTAGGCTCATCCATGCCAATGGAGAGTGAAATGTCACTAGGCGGAGTCTTCTGCCAGTCAAGTAGTATTTATGGTGGTGGACAGCCCACTAGATAATATGAAGAATCCTGCAGCTCCCCCACTGTAACCCTGCCTAAAGTCTCCTACCAGGTGGCCTGGGGAAGGCACACACTTCCTGATCCCATCCCTGGGGGTGGCGTACTGCGGGAGGATCTCCTGGGTGGAGATGAGCCCGGGTTAGTGAGGAGATTCCGTGGGATGAGACACAGTATTCTTCCTCTGACAGGGAGATTATTGCCACTATGCCAGAAGAGGTTATGGCTTATTGTCATTTTAATGTCTCTCAACCTTCTTTTGTATTCCTAAAATCAAATGCCCTCCTCAATACCAAAGTTACACTACAGGGGATGGCGGAAATCTTCTCTAAATCATCTTCCTCTATCAAAGTTAAAACGTTCAGCCCCTCTGTTAAAATTACTAAGGGAATTAAATCTACCCTTAAAAATATACAAGAAGTAGAAAAACCTAATATTGCTAAAGTAAACTACATGTTCCAGAATCCTATAGGGACTGAGACGAAGAAGATGGCTGAAGAAGCATGTAGATGTAGAAGACAGGCAATTAGGCCTAACAGCTATTGCCAAGGCCAGGCAATTAACAATAATGGTTCACACCTGAAACCCATTGCCCCACATATGAGGCATAAAAGGCTGCAGCAGAAGAGGGAAGAAGGAATGAGCTGGAGCAGGATCTCGAAGATTGGCAGTAGTAGCAGAAGTAGAAGAGAACGAGGCTGTCAATTCATGAGGAATTGTGATAACAGAAAGGTCACCAAAGCGTGGAGACAGTAGATTCCACCTGCAAGTTCTGAAAGGGTCCTGTGTTCTCAAACCCTGCCTTGCCGTGGTTGCACTGAGAAAGACATGCTGAGAGTGGAGGTTTCCCTGGTAATAACTGAAAATATTGTTTTTAAAAAGTCGATAGAAAAAAAGATTGGTTCAGAAAGACCGCTCAGTGACCGCACAGAGCAGCCATTCTAAATCGATCTGTCATGCCTCTGCCACACGCGAGTGCGTACGGGGGCTGACAGGCACGTCAGGACCAGGAAGAGCCGTCGTGGGAGAACAGGTAAGTGTTTATGTGTGTATGTCTGCATAGGTGTTTGTGTGATTAGGTGGTAGGCATATTCTTGGGTTGGGAGGGCGGCGGGGGTAGCTAAGGAGTGTGGTTCGGGGGTGAACCCCCCAATTTTACGGACATCCTGCCAGTGAGGGTGGGGGTCAAAGGGTTGTGATATCGGCCCAAAAGAATTGGTCTTTTTGGAAGGTGACCGACAAAAAGCGGAAATATCACATAGAACCATTTTCCCCAGGTGCGCCTAGTGGCTGTAACTGCAGAGGCGTGACTGTATTCGCCTATTTTTATGGAGTAAAAGTGGCCGATACACCCCTTATCTGTAAGGCTGATAGGCGCTATATCATCAAGTCCTTGCAAACCATTTCTGAGGAGTGGTTACTCCATGTTTCACACTTCCCTTCTTTGCTTCCCATACCATAGAGTGAGTGCGCTTTCCAAATGCAATACAACCTCATAGATACAGTCTAATTCTTCTTTGTATTTAACTGTTATATTAAAAGACATCCTCCACCCACTCCTCTGAACAACACAGTTAGATGCCCTCCAAAAAGGCTAGGGTTTTCAATGTTTTCATTTATGAGAAAACTAATATCAGAATTCAATTATGCAGTTGTCTTGAAGTCGTTTACAACCTTAGATAAAAATATTTCAAATCTATAACATGGATACAGAAGGCACTTAATTGAATATAAACACAAACCTGAATTCATTCACAAAAAGCCATAAACATAATAATGTTTTAAATCCAACAAACAAAACAAAATTAAACTGGTATGTCTATGATACCTTCAGCAAAATTCAATCACCAAATGAGATACATTTGGGAAATACTGATCTAAACATGTAATCAGCTGTATTTTATTTGGTCAAAGTGAATTACTTTGTTGTAATTCACTTCAAAGCATTTACTTTGTGGCTTTTTTGTTTTGTTTATATATCTCACCATTACTCCCTACATGCTTTTGGGGCCACCCCACTACCCCTACCCATTCTCGACATAATTCGGATCTGATGGCCCACTTTTTACTCCAGGTATCTTTATTGGGCCCACAGTTATTTTTGTTAGATGGTACTGGGTACCCTGTAAATGGTGTTCCCTTTTACATATACAAATCAGGTGTTGTTTTTCCTATTTTTAGTTTTCCTCCTCTTAGCTAGAGATGTCCCTGTATTTTCTTCCCAATGTGTTATTATCTCATTGGGTTGGGCATATAGGATGCTAACATGGAATGGTATGGCTCTCGGTTACTTAAGTCCCCCATCCTGACTGTGTTCTCTTAACAGTGGTATGGTTGGGAAATCAATCCTATTTGAGGAGCAATGTCTTGCCGGATGATGAGACTCTCCACAAGAGAACCATAACTTGTCTCGGTTCGGACATGGGGGTAAAGAGGATGGTGTGTCACAATCTTCATCTCTTACCACAAGAGCGTTGGGCAAATGTTCACTATCCCTGGACTCTGCGGGTGTCTCTAACTCCTGGGAACTATGAGGAGGTGGTAACAGGACAAATATTCCCCCACCACCCTGTTCTATCTGGAATATAGATTGGTGTAGAATTCCATCAGGAGAGGTTACGAGAGTCTTTTGTTTCTTTGTTGGGAAAGACAGACTTGGAACGTGTCCTTGCAACATGGGGATTTGTCCTGGTATGAACAGGGTGGGGGGTCAGAGGGTAAGTCTGGTCCTCTTGTCTTAATTCCACCCCAAGATTGACTATGGGTTCCTCAATGGTGGGTAATGACGGTATTAAGGAGAAAGGGTGGCTGAGGCTTTCCCTGGCAGGTATCATAACTAGGGTCTCTCGTTTACCAGGGGCAACAGATGGTTCTGACATGTTATCTTTCTCAAAGTGAGAAATATCCTCCTACTGTCCTCCACATGTTATAGCGTTATTGTCCCAGGAGGGAGACAGGAAGTCGTTGTCCTCTGGGGTTTTGGAGTATTCGCCCTTTAGGGGGGAAGGGCATTTCCCAAGGTTGTTAAACTAGGGGTTCATAGGTGTGTAAGGTTGGTTGGGAGTTCTGCCTCAGTTGATCAGGTGTTTTAACCTTCTTAGGGTACAGAGGGGCATTTTCCCATGAGGTCGCTCCCTCCTGGTTATAATCAAGGTCAGAGTCAAGCTCAGCCCCACCCCCTCTTCTGGGTGATAAAAGGATTTTTCTTGGGTCCTGTTCCCCCAATGCTGATTCTCAGGGTGACCTAAGGGTCAGGCTGGGCAAAAACTCTCCTAGGCATTCATACATCAAGTACACCATCAACTCACCCTTCCAATCTTAACTGGCCTTGATGAACATTTCAAAAGGGCAAACTGTATTTCCTCTCTACAAACAGGATGGGTAGTAATTTACTGCCTCGCTTTTGGCTGCCTCCCCCAAGAGGCAAAATATAGACAACTAAATTAGTTAGGAGGTTTACTAGGTTGGGAGGTTTAGAGGTATCATCTTTAAAGAGATGATAATCATGTCTCTGGCAGGAACCAGGTACTATCAGGGACAAACAAGATTATAGCTGTTCCCCTGTGCCAATCTCACTTACAGGAAGAATGGCCTGGGAGATTAATAGATGGAAGGTGACTCCCATCCTAGTGTTTAGATGGTTGTGTGGTTCATGGCTTCCAGGCCGACCCTGATCTTGTGGTCTTGACCCAATGAAGTGGAGTTGATTGGTCTTGGACTTTAGGGTAGATGACATACTAGCAGAAAAGATGTTGGCAAACCCTTTTCGTGGTATATAACTTGTGGGGCTAGAGGTCATATGATCCCGCTTACTACTCATTTGAGATCCACAGTTTGTATCAACTGGGCAGCATCCCATTCCTTAAACCATATGCAAGGGCGCAGAAGTAAACCTCTGACACTGAGGGGTCATCATGGTTGTTAAAGACTTTTATTAATGTGAAAACATGAAAAGAAAACCCTATCTTGCCCTAACTCTGAGAGGTGTTCCCAACTGCAACAAAAATGCTAATTTCTCTGTCAGGATGGCAAAAGCAAATGTCCATAGTCCTATATCAGAATCCTATCTAAGTTCCTCACATCTATGCTAAAATAAATCAAAGGGGTGTCTTCCTGATCCAGAGGAATTATTCCCTTCCCCTGCACATAAGGTAGTTCTGGGTTTCAAAGTTCTCATAGTTCTGTTTCACCTAGTGGGGAAAAAGTCTCTCTCCCCTGGTCTATAAGTGTGGTTCCCAGACCCCGGTTGGCAGAACTGGTGCACCTTTGCTACCAGGTGCTGCGACATAGAGTAGTTTGGATACTCCTCCAAACTGTGGTGGGTCCCTGCTCCTGGTTAACAGACCTGATTCCCTTCTCTACCAGGTAATGCGACGAGGAAGAGTGGTTTGGATGCTCCTCCTATTTATTTGGGGGGGGTCCCAGACCCCCATGGGCAGACCTGGTTCACTCTCCTGCCAGGTACTGCAGTCCAAAAAATTGATTGACTTTCTGTTTTTTTCTTGTACATCTGCTAGCTGTTATTGGGTTTTACTACTTGGTATAGGTATAGGAGGAAGAGGCAGACACAAGGGTGGCATGTTGATTGGCAAAGATTTTTATGAACAAACAAATGGGGGAGGAGTTGGAGGAAATCCTAACTAACCTTACCTCAAAGAGGGGTTTCCCTGCCTCAACAAAACTAGCTAATGAAACTGTCTGTGTGAGAATATCCAAGGTAAAGTTCGCCGTCCGGTGTCCAAATCCTAACCTTTATGCACTACAGGTCAATCCCCAAATTCTTTGTTACCGGGGGGCTAGTGGTATAACAGGGAGAGTGCATCAAACAAATACAAAGAAACACCAGCAACTCCTTCATCCTGTTTAACTAATATATTGCCTATAAATGCCTCAACAAGCAGTTAAATAACTTGCTCTTCTAGATACTCCTTTTTGATACAAAATGTTCAAAAACATCTTTCTTGAATGAAATCCATACTTCTTTTTATTACAAAATAACATATTCTTTAAAATAACACATATCATATTTCATACTCTTAAGTGCAATTGTGCAAAATGCGGTTAAAGTGCCAAATAGTTTGTGCAAATAAGAAAAACAGTCCGATGTTCAATCAATTTACAAACATTGATCTCAGGGAGTGCGGTAGTACTTCCAAGCGCAATCGTACTCTTACAAATAATACAATGTTGTCCCAGAGGACAAATCAGTCCTTATCACTTCTATTTTTACCAGGCTCTCACTGACTTCTTATTGCTTGGCCTGACATCCATCAACTTCCCTGGGGGATTCTTGGTGTTCAATATCCCTCAACTTGCTACCACAGGATGTAGTACTAACATAATGTCAACACACAGCATTTTCGGCCTTTCCATATGAGATTCCCCCATCCGTTGCAATCTCTAAACAATGTATCTTGTAGGCCTTTGTCGGGGGGGGGGGGGGAAACGTGATTCTCATGAGATCCACAAACTTCTCTAACCCATTAAAGAGTGTTTTCTCTTATTAAGTAGTTATACAGGGGAACACATAAAGACTATACAATAATAATAATAATAATAATAAAAAAATAAAAGTGAAAGAAATATATATATATATTTTTACAGCTACAATAATGTCAGCCATGGCCAGTGACACAATAGGAATCCGGGACTCCCATCCATGCAATAACCGGGGCTTCAAAGCGAGGAGGTGCCCGGCCCCCTCAGGCCATGTTGCCTAATAAATGAGCACAAGTTACAAGATCACTTAGAGCAAAATGGCAGGAGGGGGCCGGCCCCGTCCTCGCTTTAAAGCTAAGCAGGGCCGGTCCAAGTTACTGCACGGATGGGAGACAGCCCACAGTGCCAGATGCCATGTGTTTTCTAAGTTTTAAACATCTCATAACACACTAAGAAAACATACGGCATCTGCATTATTTTTTTTTTAAACCCTGCTACTGTCAGTCCTTGAAAGTATTGCGCTCTAGAGGTCAAGCTACCATGATGCTTCCCATGAAAAGAGCAGCTATCTCTGGTTAAGGAGCTGCTAATACATGGATAATGGATAATTACAATTACAGCTTGCAAGGCAAACTAGAAAAACCTTTTGTTTTACATATATATATATATATATATGTCGGTGAAAAAATGTTGTTAAAGGGTTGTTATGGGTAAGTGCACTAATAAAAACCTATCAAATTCAGAGAAAAACTTTGTTAACGGGACATTATGGTTACAAGTAAAATCAAAAACCCCAAGAAATTTGCCAGTTATGGTAAGCTATGCAGCCATAACTTGCGCCGCCACCATGCACTGCTAAGACTAACACCCAGGGCATCAAAGATGATATCACAAATTGCATCACTGATGACATCACATATCTGATTTTGTTCAGTGACAGTGAGAATTTCTAAATTCTAAAGGTGCTGTATATCTAGACGTTAACCTTGTCATATGTTCTTAAGGTACTTTCCTTACGGTTTGGCCTGAGCTCATGGTGCACATACATGGGACAATGAGCAGGCCCCAAACAGACAATTTATTTTTATACATGTTGATGAACTATAATCTTATTTTCATTTTCTGGTCATGGTGTTTCTTTCCTCCTTGCTAGTGTTTCCCTGTGTGCCTCAGATGTGTATGCATTGATGCTCTTCATATGTATTTCTTGCACTAACACATTTGTGTAGTAATTCTTGTATTGTTAGCTGCTAATTCCAAGTTTAACAGTAGTCCAGATTGTGATAGGCTTGGATTTATGATTCTACTGGCCAGTATCACCATATTAAAAATATGTACTTCAATGGTCCATGCAGCAGCCATTGCCTATGGGTATGTGTTATTACATTGTTGTATTAACAACAACTCTTCAATCTAATGTTTTGGTTTAAATTAGTACATTTTTTGATACACAGAGTAGTTCATGAGAGGTCTCCTGATCACTCTTGATAAACATATCAAAGAGCAACATTCTAAACAGAACCCCTTGTAGGGACTTTTCAACCGAATTGATGTGATATGTGATGTCATCAATGATGCCATTTGTGATGTCATCTTTGATGTGCTGGGTGTTAGTTGCTTAGCTTACCATAACTGGTGAATTTCGTGTTTTTATTTTACTTGTAACCATAACGTCCATTTAACAAAAGTTTTTTTCACTGACTTCCATAGGATCTTTTTAGTGCAACTTAACCATAATGTCACTTTAACAACATTTGTTCTGTGAATCTCATATTTCTTTTATTAATGAAAATGTTTCATGATGTTACATCACTGTATAGAAGTTATTATTAATTGCCTAGGGCATGAGGCTCGACCATGACCCCAGCCCCATCAAACCATTCCTGTTATCCACTACACCTACAGTGCATCATAGTTCAGTGTCCACTATACCGTCATAATGTGACCAATGGCCAGTGCTCATGGCTTGCAGCCAGGGCCAGTCTCCACAATCCATGGGGCATGGGCTTTGTCCATGCCACATGCCCCAATAAGCAAATCAGAGTAGACATTTGCCCTTGTCGAGTGTCAGGCCCACTGCCCAGGCACCAATGTTATATCACTATTCTTTGTACTTACCTTTTCACACTTTGCAAAAGATAAAACAGGACAGATTTACAAAAAAATGCTTTCAAGTCCTTGCTGATGCTCCGCCTCATGCCAGTTTGCTGCAATAACTTCCAGCACTTCGGCCTGTAGCTGCGAGCAGAATTTATTTTCCCATTCAAATCTATCCCGCTTTAGAAAAACAGAACAATATAGCTGGTCTCTTGTAGCCATGGTCACTTTGACCCCATTGCCTTTCCCTCAGTCATCAAAGGTATATAATTATTTTTTGCACTTACATTATGACCCTTTTCAAAAAATAAAACCGACACATTTGCCAATTGTGATGAATCCTATGGATCCCTCACCAAATATGCCTAACGTCTCTGCCCAGGTGGCCAGGGAAAGGCAGACGCTGCCTGATCCTGACATTGAGGGTGGTGCTCTGCGGGAGGACCACATGGGAGGGGAAAAGGCTCATGGAAGTTAGAGGAATCAGTGGGGTGAGACAAAGTTTTTACCTTCCTCTAAGGAAGACATATTAAAACTGACGAAATACATAATCGTTTGTTGCCACAATAATCTAACTGTTTCTCCTGTGGAACACCTAAATGTGGGTAAAATCTGGCCAACGCTCCTGTGGTATAAAAGTGGATTAAACGCCTTCTCAAGCCCATAGAAATAAATGCTTCCCTAACTCAAAAGGGAGAAATGGAAAGACATCTGTAATTGATAATCACCAAAAGCATTGAAAACCGTATTCCTATTTTCAAATAAGACTGGTAACTGATTTGTATGATATTCCTTCAATGAATGTTGTAGAAAATAGAAGAAAAAGTCAGTAAAACAGAAAGAGTTAGACTAACTTTGTTGCCAGGGACTTCAAGTCCCATAATTCCCTCAGTACTAGGACGAGGAAGATGGATGCAGAGGAATAGTACTGTGGGAGCGGTCAACTAATTAGTGTAGATGACCTCCACCTGAAGGGAATTGTGAGGCTTAAAAAGCCCCCTGAGGTGGAGACATAAGGAGAAGGAGTAGAGCAGCGGAAGAGGAAGAAGCAGCATGGGCTGTGTTTGCAGCTGAGAGGGAAGCCTGGGGTGAGGGAAAACGCTGGGACCACTGATTCGCCTGAAGCAGTGGCGGGTTCTGAGAGAGTTTTTGCCTTGAACTCCCCCTGTTGCAAGATTGCACAGCGGGAAGCGTGAGGAAGAGACACTTGCCTGACAAAGATTTGTTGTTCAGAGGTCTTGCAGCCGGAAACAGCAGTAGTGCCCTCTTTAGAGGTTTCAGGTAGCTGGGTTGCAACCGACTATCGGCGGAGCAGAAGGAGCTCCATTTCTCAGTGGCGTGAGCGGAGGAAGACAGGAGGAGGCTGTCCGCCCAACCGTGAGGAGCCACAAGCACAGACGACCTGTGAAAACATAGCGGAGCGTGATCGAGCGACTTACCCAGTGACTTCAAAGCTTGCAAGTGACTCTGGAGCACTCCAACGCTGTCCACGTATTCACGGGAGGCAGCTTCACTTGCATGTGAGTGAAAGCAGCAGTAACTGCATTTTTCAATACTGAACTATAGGAAAATAACAAAAGTTATACCTGCTGAATCAAAGTGACTGCAAATAAGCTTATGTGGTGGTGGAAAGCCCACAAACTCAGTGGTGAAGCTATTGAAGGTTTAAAAGCTTACAAGTAGTACACAAGCGAAGAGTGTATTAACGGTTACCAGTCAAATGGTCGAAAACATTTGGTTGACAGACAATTTGGTCGACACCATTTGGTCGAATGCCAATTTTTTTTTTTACCCATTTTTTGGTTTTTTTTGGGTGGGTCCCCCCCCCCCCCCAACCCCCTTTTTTTTCTTTTTTATTTTTTTCCCCCACACGAAAACCCACAAAACACATATATATATAAAAAAAAAAAAAAAAAAATTTGACCAGTTTGTCGTCGACCAGTTGACTGGACACCTGTATTAACAACCAGCAATACCAATATAACAGTGCTCAAGGCAAGAAGGGAATACTAAGAGGCTTAATGGTTGTATGACTGGCTGATGTGCTATGAAAAACAGATCATCAGGTGATAGAAAACGACATTGCCAAAGTCAAGATAGAAGAAAAGTGAGACGATCTTGTGTTCCCTATTTGTTTGTTGGTGCAGAGGGGAAACAAAGGTGGCAAACAGGCTACTCTTCTGGCTAAGGTTATCCAGAGGGAGAGGAGCATAGTTGCCAAGGAGTCTTAAAGAGCACTAATGTGATTCCTTGTTTCCCCGCAACGTGTTTAAAATTTGATGTTAAAGAAGTCTTATGAGGATGTTATTCTAAGTTGGAAGTTACCACTGAAGCACTTTTCTGTTCTTTTTGGTGAAGAAGTAGGCAGGCAATTATAGCCATATGGCAAGAAGTAGTTGCCTAGAGAGACCTGGCCAAGGAATAAACCGGGTAGTAGTTGATGCAAGTGCTGAACTGTGGTTCTAACAGAAACAACTCATGTTAACTTGTGACATTTGAAGAATTTTGAAAGCTTGTCGAAGAAAAGTTATAATTCCTCTGAAACCAAAAGTGTGGCAAATCATACTGACAAAGATATTTGTTGTTATTTATTTATTTATTTAAAGAATGTAGTTTTGAAACCTGTTCTTACTCCAGAAGGAGTTGGAATAGACTATTTCTAAATAAGTTGTGACAAATTATTCTGGCAAAGACAATTGTTGTTTACTTGGAGGTTGTTGTTTACTTGGGAGGCGACAAATGTGAAACAGTTCTTATTCCAGGAGGAGTTGGAACTTACTATTACTTTCAATACCTTATTTAAGCAACAGAACATTATGTGATCAAGTACAAATCCTTAAGAACTGTATTGGAATCTTCATTATAAGTATGGTGATCCAGAAATAAGGGTGCCGGTAGCAACGTACCGACACCCTTTCCGGACCGCCAAACTAAGAGTCTGCTGGCAGGGGCACGGTACTCCGGGTAGACATGACCTACCGGCAGAGTTTTCACTGAAGCACAGGCACCGTTAGCAATGATGCTGGTGCTTCAGTGTCCCCATTCTACTGGAGTCCTATGGGACTGCCGCTTATGATATCCTGGTGGCACTGGGATGTCAGGCGGTGGAAATGTTGTTGCAGGTTCGGCTGTAGCATGCCGCCTACCGGCGGGTTCGATCACTTACTCGTAATAAGGCCTTTTGTGTCAAACCAGATTTTCTTGTTTCCTTTGAACTGTGGAGAAAACCCTTGTTCAGATCTGGGGAAGGGAAGCTCACCCAGGTTATGAGAAGACATTGATCATATTGTAAATTCAATCATATGTCATATATAATTGTTGAATTGAATTGCCATATATTTCCTTATTGCTTTACTGGATGTACAAGTGGAAGGGACAGATATCCTTTTTCCTTTAGTTTGTTTTAGCCAGGGAAATCCTTGTCAGGGTAGGGATAGTGAGGCATTTATCCAACCTTTTTATATAATAAACTGTCTAAAGTTGAAAACTCTTTACAAAGTTGTCCATCTCACATTTCTTACCCCTCACATAAGGCTCCCCGCACATGTTTTGTGGACATCTGTCCATCTTCTATTTTTTTTAAATTGTCAACAAGTACGCACAAGAAGTAGTGATATATCTTAGTCCGCACTTGACAAAATCCATTAAAACTTTGCACACACATTCAAAGTTGTGTCTACAATCCTTTTGCAAATATGTGCAGATTCGTCAAACGGCACCAACATTATCAGCCATCTAAAAATGTTGAGACCCCCTGTAATTTTGCCCTCTCAACAAAATCCCACCAAACTTTGCAAAAGCATTCAAAGTTGGGTCTAAAATCTTTTTGCAAACATGTATGCAGATATGTTAAACAGCAGCAAATGTATAAGCAGTTAAAAAATGTTAGGACCTCCCTCTAATTTTGCACCCACTTTGGGGCAAAATTACAGCACCACACCACACTTTGCAAAAGCATTTAGTGTTGGGTCTAAAATGATATTGTAAAATGTCATGCAGTTTCATTGAGTGGCACCAAAGTTATAAGTCACCCAAAAACTGCTCTTCACCGACCCTATAATGCAGAAATATGCATGGATGTACTCACATTTTTGTCAGGTTTGCAAACATCGCAGCAATGTCCCCGACTTGGGAGAAGAAAAAACACCAGATGTTTGTCTCTTTCTGGACATATCCCATTCTCATCACACCTCACCTCGCCAGAGAATGTTTTATTAGTTTGACAAGTGTAATGTTATGTTTTTTAATGTTTTTACCACAATGTCCATGGACTACGGGTGCAGTTTATGAATCCAACACAGTGTCCGTTTAAAAGATTTAGACACACATGGTGTTTTTAATTGACCAATCAGCGGTGCGTACGATGTCGGCGAACATTATGCAGCACTCTGATTGATCCTGTGAAGTCAGCGGATACCAATTAAGGAAGTGAACCTGCGGACCCGACGCAGATATCACACTTTCTTTTACCTACTTCTTGGCCATTTTAAAATAAAAACTGCTGAATGGAATTACACCAAATTTGCAAAAGCATGCTTTCAGGACCAGGACACCGGTGGTTTAGGCTGTAGGCATGAGCAAAAAAGGTTCAATGTATCCCTATGCGGATTTCAAAGGTTTTGGGTCCCTGTTAGGTGGAGACGTGTAAGGAGGAACCAGGAAGGCGCTCACAGAATGGGGCTGCCTGTAAGCGGCGGAGAACCCATTCAACATACGCCAATGGTGCGGCGGAGCCAGACATTAAGGGGCCCATTATATACAGTGGAAGCCGCCTCAACAGACCGCCCATACCTTATGATGACGCCGGTGCGGACGGCGATGTGCGCGGCCCGTCTTCGGGACCTGATGCTGGCAGGGAGTGGTGCGGTCAGCCTGGCGAGTTCCTCTCACGCCTAGGCGGGATCGAGTGGAGAGGCGGCAGTGCTGGCGAGGTGAACCCGATTCCAGAGACAGAGCGGGATGCTGCGCTGGAAGGACGAGACACAACAACAGGAGACTCCCATGTGGGGCGGCCTCACAGAGCCGAGGAAGTGCAGGCGTGACGGGCTTTGAACACACCCCTCCAGACCACTGGGGAAATCCATGGAGATGGGCGGCAGCAGCCTTTAAGGGAGGCGGGACACCGCAAGGGCAACCAATGAAGGGCCTGCTAGGTAGTAACAACTCTGATTGGTGGGGAAGTTAGTCAGGCGAAGACAACAAAAGCCTGCAAACTCACCCGCTGTGTGTGTTTTGTTTTAGAACATCAGAGAGGACACAAGGAGAAGAAACAACTGGAATAACAGGCTCAGAAAGACAGCCTTCTACCTTCCAAATAAGGGAATCTGAACAGTGAGGAAACTTTTAAGAACCTAAGGACCCTTCTTTTGTTTGCATTACTGAAGAAATAAATTATAATTTCTGCAGCATCCCGGGCTCCTGAGTCATAATTCCACATTCCCACTTATAACTTGCCCCCCTTTGACGAAACCGCACTAAACTTTGCAAAATCATTCAGAAGTGGTCTGTAGGGTTCTGGGTTCCCCACAGATGACTGACCTCAGGTGAAGTTCCAGCAACTTCTTTAATTAAGTTCCAGTACATTGTGATAATCATATACGGTCAAGTACATCTGGGTTCAGGGCAACATAAACCTGCATCCTCCCAGGTAGGTGTACATCTCTTAACTGACCAACATAGAACCCTTGAATCATACATCAACATTCTCACAACTCAGATTCTGTGTCACTCACTTAGCATTCTGTTCCATCTGCACAAGCAACAAAGAAACCTAATCACTACATATCTCCCTTCCTAACACACAACAAACACACCAGCCAAACATCACATACATGAAACACAATGCATCCGCACACTCCAATTCCATGCGCGTACATCCCTACTGCTAGAACTAAGACTACATCCAGAACCTGAAAGCATCCCCAATAAAAATGGTACCATGACACCAACTACAATGCACCCCCCTTTTCTACCAAGTAAGGGAAAGACACTACCATAGAAAATTGCACCACTCACAATATGTAGGAAAATCAATAATCTCTCCTCCTCTACCACACAACAACACGCAACCCATGCTAACTCACACCACATCACTAACCTAGCTCCAAACTAGTTAACTGAATCACGCACCAATGAACAATGCTGGGTATTCCAACACCCGAGTAAACAACAAAATAACACGTGAACAACAATTGCCTATGCTGCCACCCCCAACTCGTCGCCTGTATTCGAATGGTCCACCTGACAAACCTCAACCACTGAATGAGTAAGCATGAAAACACATCCCACACAACTAGAAACATCAGAGTCACCTAAAGAACCACATCTACTCAAATCCCCGCAGCCACTAAAACCAATACTAACATGTGCACCTCACACTAAAAAAACCAGACTGGACGTTCCGAACGTCCGGGTAAAACAACACCCATTGAACACAACCAGTGTGATATTGCTACCCCTTATTCGTTACTTGTGTTCCTCAAAACAACCTAACTAACACCACTGCTGCGAGTAATCATTTACACTACACACTCTAATTCATACAAGCACACAACTATAAAATCGCCAAAATGTTAAATACGTAGCACACTACAATTACTCACACATGCATATCCCCACACTGCCCTCTCAAAACAGTGTTGCCAAATATTAACATCACTGCCAAATTATTTCTACACTTTAAAATTCTGAACATTTTTAAAAAGTTATTTGTTTCTCCTACAATGGTACATATGCTCTATAAAAATAGGCACAAAAAAAATCCTTCCCCAAAAATTATGCATAAAAGTCCTTTGACCAGTGCCACTTGCGGAAAAATATTAGTGCAGACAAACTCTTCCACAACCTATTTTGAAATTCTGACCAAACCACTTCACTTCACTTTAAAGTCCATCTGTGGAAACAAATATTAGTCAAATGCATTACTACAACGTTTCCTATTCTTTAAAAAATGGCCAACCTGAAAAATAAATTTGTTAGTATAGCAAACACATATATGATCCATTAAACAACTTTGCTATACTCATTTCCAATCTACCATGTAATTCACATAAAATTGCATTTCAACCTGTATTGTGTTAACAGAGGCTACGACATTCCCACTGCTTGCATTCACTCTTTCTCTCAGCTACACACAGGGATGTCTAAATCAAAAACAAGCCTCACATGACATCTAACACCAGTTAACTTTCTTTGTTATACCACGATATACAAAATCTCAAAGGCAAAGAAAACAAACCATTCTGTTTCTTGCTCCTGCCGTCCACGTCTTTTAATAACAATACCTTCGGGGACACTGCCCCACTCGGGTGTCCACCCCTTTAACTCAAAGTACCTCTGAAATATCAATTTCGGCAATTTGCATCTGTTGCTTCTTCAACTCCTTGAAATAAAAGGCAACACTGGGCGGAGACACGGCAGCAAACGAACACCTAAACGCCTCCAGGAGCCACTCCCAAAAAAACGCTCACAGCTACACAGCATCATCCAGCTCATGGATCCTGTGAACCCTTCAGGTACAGCTTTTTCTAATTGTCAGCAAAACCTCATTTGGACTGGCTCCAAGCCCCTCCAATGTTGTACCATGGGCTCCCAGCCCATCCAAGCACTGCAAGTGCTGACTTGGGCACTATGCCCCTCCAGCAATGCCAGGGGCTCCAAGCCCCCAAGTGTATTCACGGGCTACAAGTCCCTTAGGTGCAGGTACGGGCTCCAAGCCCTCTCAAACATTGGAATGGCCCCCAGAACCCTCCTCTGCTCCAGGCGCTTTGCACATTAGCCACCAATCTTCCATTTAACATCTAGGAGCAGCGTAGGTTCCCAACCTCTTCTGATGCTACTGCCCTGGGCACCAAGCCCCCAGCTGCACAGCATGGCTTCCTCATTATCCAGGCGTAACTATACCCCAGGCCTCTTCAAATTGCTACTGCCTTGGGCACCAAGCCCTCCATGTCGCAGCTTGGGTTACCAACCCCTTAAAACAGTCTTTGGGCCCTCAGCCCTGCCAAAGTCTCTTGACTTTCTCTGTGCTTGACCTGTCTAACTACTGACAGATCAGCTGGCCCCTGGATTTGGCGTATCTCCTTACTTTCTGCGCTTGTGCCCCTTGCGCTGGGACCTTCTGCGCCTACAGCATTAAGCGCTCGCCCTACCTGGGAGGGTCTTCTTCTTGGGTTGGGGGGAGTTGTATGTGCCATCTTCAATGCTGTCCCCGCAGCACAGCCTGCATCCTCGTGGCCAATGTAGGGTTCTGGTTTCCCCACAGATGACTCTGACCTCAGGTGAAGTTCCAGCAACTTCTTTAATTAATTTCCATTACATTGTGATAATCATATAAGGTTAAGTACATCTGGGTTCAGGGCAACATACACCTGCATTCTCCCAGGTAGGTTTACATCTCTCAACTGACCAACATAGAACCCTTGAATCATACATCAACATTCTCACAACCCAGATTATGTGTCACTCACTTAGCATTCTGCTCCTTCTGCACAAGCAACAACGAAACCTAATCACTACATGGTCATATACTGTTTTTGGTGAGGATTTGTGTAGTGGCGACACAATTATAAGCCGCCCAATAACTGCTCTTCCTGTGGATTGGGTAACTTAACCATAAGTACGGGGCCTCTACCACAGTCCCTGTAATATATATAAAATGTCCCAATATGGTTTAAAGATCTTCTATGTTCCCTGGGCTCTCTGAGAGCTCTAAGAGACCGTTTTCTTGCCTTTTGCTGAATTGCATTTGGATGTTTGTAGTCTCCCAGACAAGATTGGGGGCATAATGCCACAATTGTACACTTCTTGCCTAACATTGTTATATAAGGATTTATATATTTGAGTAACACTATGGTATGTGTTTTATAAAGAAAACTTGAAAGGACACAGTTTTGTTGAAAGCCAGACATGGGGATGAGTAGGGGAAACTATGAGAGAGCAAGTAAGCCATGAGTGTTTGCCCAGGATGTGGCAAGAGAGGTTGCAATCCTGGACGCTGAAGCAGTTGTTTTCTCCTGATTGTGGCTGCTGTTCAGGGCACAAGTAAAGGACACATGTGGGTGAACAGTGTAACCTTTTTTTCAGAGGGCGGACGCAACCCCTTGTTTTTTTTCAGGTTGGCAAGCTTGCTCAAGTCTTTGGCTACCGGGATTTTACTTGGGTTGTCAGGTTCCTAGAGCAGATGCTTACCCACAAGACCACAAGCACTCTCTTATTGGGATTTTTTTCCAGGGAATATTTCATTACAGATTGCTGGGTTTAAAAGGTGAGCACCTTTTATACTTTGCCAGCATATTTATTGGAACATTTACTCTCTCAAGTTCTTTTTCTGGTGTTCTTTATTTTTTTTTCAAAATCCAATGATATTTTGTCCTGCGCACTTTCTTCTAAGCGGAAGGCCATTTGAACCAGCTTTGTATATTTCACTTTCAGATATATGTTCAATTAATGTGCATATATTCATGGGTGCCAGCTTTTGATTTTCGCTACGGGGCAAAAGTACATGTGCATATGTTATTCTTGCAGCCGGTAATTTTCTTTCCCTTTTCCGTGCTGCTTAAATGTGTTTAGTTGGGGTCATGCGATGTATCACAACAGTCATCAAAAGACCGCCCATAAAACCAGGGGCTTGTAGCATGCTGCTTAACCAAAGTGTGTGATCCTTGGCAAATCATTTTATCTCACTGCGCATTGCCTATAAAAATTGTAAGTTCTCAAAGCCTGTCATCTTTTATACATAGCAATACCACTGTCAAAACTGGTCAAAAGCAGTCTGTGATTGATGAACCTCTTTGAGCAAGTGTTTTAAAATATAGATTGAGCACAGCTGAAGGCCATGGCTAGTGGTCTAGTAGTGTTCTAAAATATACAGTGGGCATGGCTGAAGACCATGGCCAGTGGTGCGTAAAAGTAATATGGAATAACAAAACCCTTGAAATTCCACGAAAACACATTTGTTAATGATCAGTTAAGGTAAGAAATGTATCGCAACACCCCTGAAATTCAACGCATTGGGGAAGTTAGGACCAGCTTAACTCATCACGTTCCTGTTGCAAAGCCCAAGAGGACGTATTCATTAGAAGAGATGGGATTCACAATGCCGTAGAAAATGGCAGTATGGAGGATAAAGTATTATAGGGGAGATCAACAGGAATGCGCTGAGTTAAGCCTGTCTTGTGTCCCCAAATGTATTCAACTCCAGGGGGTTTCTTGCAATAAGTTTCTTACCTTAACTGACCATTAACTAAAGTGTTTTAATTGAATATACACACATATAAATTCAGTGAAAAAATGTTGTTAAAGTGACGTTATGGTTAAGTTGCACTAGTAAACACCTATGCAATTCAATGGAAATACGTTGTTACAGGGATGTTATTGTTACAGGTAAAACCGAAACCCCCCAGAAATTTGCCAGTTATGGTGAGCTAAGCAACCGTAACTCGCGCTGCCACTGTGCACTGCAAGGACTAACACCCATGACATCAAAGATGACATCACAAATGTCATTGATGACTCACTGATTGCATCACATGTGTATTTAGTTACTTCTGTAATGCACCACAACAACATTAATGGTAGCCACAGAGGCCACATATCTGCAAAGGCGAACCATCCTGCGAAAACTACACTCAGAGACTGCCCCACAAAGCGGCCACAAAGCGTCTACTCCTTCCAACCCGAAATTAGCAGCAACGCCTCGTTGCACGGCACACCTGTGCAGATGTTGCACAAAGGTATCACCCACGATCAGCACTATGCATCTCTCCATCTCTACCAACCTCACTACACAGAGTTTTGGGAAAAATAGAACTGCCCCTTCCTGTTAACCACACCCTGAACATCTGATTGGATAATCCCCACAGTTCCATTTCCATGCCCACCTTGCTCAGAATGGCAGGATGTGGCATGTGCGCTTTCCCAGCTACAGCGAGGGCCGTGCCCCAGTAAAGCAGGGACAGTACTTCTTGCCTTTACACTGTTCTTTTTCCAGCACTCCCTCATTGGGTACTGTGAAATATTCAAGATATGCCATAGTACCTACCAAAAGTACTCCTGTGCAGAGAAGATCATGTGTATGTTTGTCTCGGGAGGATAGCTCAGCGGCAACATGCTCGCCTTGGAAGCAAGACGACACAGAGCAACACAGGTTCGATCCCCGCATCCGCGCTTAGAAACCTCTGGGTATTAAGCGCGTTATAAATAACATATATCATATCAATATGCACAGAAAAAGCTTTGTATCCTCAGGATAATTAATAGGTTTAGTTGTGGCTATTCATTTGTTGACAACGCCCAGAGACCATGCAGAAAGTGTTTAATTCCATTGAAATAAAACACTTGTTTATTACAACAACAAATATTGCTTATCACGGATGTGGTTGTCAAATAATTCAGATAGGATCTAATTTTTGCAAAAGGAATAATGGCAACTAAAAGGAGTATGTAAGAATACGTGCAATAGGAGTTCATGTGCCACTTTAATGAAGTAACTCAAGGGCCACGGAAACATGCCTCTGGTTGTATAAGGACGATAATTGCACCACAGAATATTACCAGAATTCCTGGGTCTCTGCTTGCTATCCACATTATGTTGTCCTTTGAGATGTGACATTTGCTCAAAACAAGCCTTATGGCTAAAGGGCATATAAACATCAATTTTTACTCTCTAAAAACAGGAAAATGTGCCCAACAAAAACGGGAAAGCAAGAACACATAGGAGCCTTCCCCCTGCTTCTATCCACAAGGTTCCACTGATATTTATTTGAATCAGTGACCAGCAGAGCAGTGTCAAGAGCAATTGTAAGGGGAAAGAACATATTTTAATAAACATGCAATATCCCTACTGTCAAAGCTAATTATTTTCTTACTCCCTCAAAAATTATTTGATTCCAAGTAAGGAGTAAAATCATATCAGAGCTGTAATTTAACCTTGAAATAGGAGGTGAAATGACAGGACACATAATGCAGCTTACAGTTTTGCCCAAATTCAAAAAGAGCCTTACTAAGATTCTTCAGGAACCCCATTGAAGAATATCACATATATTTTCCTTTTAAGTCAATATCAGCAATGCTTAGGAGTACAACAGATTGAGTGCCTTTTTTTTTTATTAGGGACTCCTCTTCTGAAATGTACAGATATAATTTAAAGAAGATACATGGAGATGCTAAAGGCAATAAACACAAACATATGATTATATTGAAAAGCCCTCAGCAGCTGAGAATAGAAAGAAACAGAAGGTTCAGTTTCCTAGAGTATTAGTAGAGTTTCTTATCCTTTAGCAAACAAACAACTCATTTCTTTCACTGTTCTGTACTGCCAAAACATCTGGTTTGATTTTTGAAGTTGCTGATTTGTTCTTCACCCTGAAGGAGTATTCTCTGTGCCCTTCTACCCATACCCCTCCCCGGTTCCTGTGCTGGCCTCCAATACTAGTTCACAGGGCTCTGTAAAAAGTGAGGGATTGTAGTAGCAAAACACCAACTCATATATTTACATACCCACAATACTTTGCAAGTAAAACATATTTGAAGTCTCACCATGACATTATGTGCAGTTTCAGAACGTGTTATGAATCTGCATGTGCACAATTACTATAAAGTGAATGCAAGATTGTTTGCAACATACCCCACCTTTAAATTGTTGGGTAGGATAAGTTCTCAGTATTACCATGTAATATGTTAAGGTCTATGCCCCATGGAACTATGAAAACATGGAAAGGATGCATATTGTGTAAACAGCATCCTAGTTATTTGACTATCTTTTGCCCTAATACAATATACAAAAAATGGCAGGAATAGCCCATAACTATTATTCCTTGCAAGCCACGTAAATGCTGTTGCAATGTTGTTCTCCACTTATAGGGTAATGTTGGCTTACTTACATACAGTCAGTATGCGATATTTGAGCTGACAGTTGGGTTAAATAGGCTAGGTGACGCTTTTGCTAAGGCACCATGAGTAACAGAAATTCTTGTGCTTTAATGTTGTTCCTATTATAACAAACAGAAAACAAGTGGATGTAGATAGAGGTCTGGTAAACGTTTGCAGAGCCAAGGTAGGCATAGTGACCATTCTCTGCTAATATCTGAATGTGACCTGGTGCGGTAGTTAGAGCCATAAGATTTAAGTGTGGTAGATTCAAGCATAGGACCCATGGGTGGGGAGGGTATCTTATTTGGTTAATGTGTGCAGGCATATTTTAGCAAGATCTTCTGTCCTTGAAGCCACCTTTTTAATTTTAATTTTGAACCTCTTGTAGGTGTATTCTGTTTTTAGTATTTTTTTGGTTTTTAAGGTTTTTAAGCGTGCATAGTAGGGCAACGGAAATAGGCTAGACCAGAATATCAAGACTAGTTAGTACTATTTAGCTTTATTTTGTGAGTAAGCAAATATTAGATACCTGTTGTGGCTTGTGCCTTATTAAATCTTTTTGAATTGGTGGGAATTTTCTGTGTGTGCTGCTAAAATTCTTCTGAGCCGCACCCAGAAGGAAGCTGAGAAAGCGCACATGCGCACAGCTTAGAGGGAACATTGGTGAGAACGTATTTTGCCCAAAAATACCGCATAAAATCCCTAATTCGTTGTCCCCTAATATCTTCCCCCTATCCCTTAAAACACATTTCATCACTAACATCTTTCAAAATAAAACTGGGAAAATAACGTATCCTGCCTCAAAATACACATTAATGTTTAATTTCTTGCCTATTAAAATGACAACGAGGCACCCTGTTTGTAAAGTAACCTCGATCTAGTTGTAAAGAAAAGTGGTTAATAACCCGTGTTTTTACAAATGTAAACATTTGTTATTTTGGCAGACCACCCACTTGCCAAATCCCGAATACCAAGTCATCCATGCCAAAAGATACAGGAACACAACCTCTCATTTATATAATTAATCAATGAATATGAAAATGAAGATGCTGTGTTTGCCTTTCCATCTTTTTAAATAATAAGATGGCTTTATAACATATCAGGTCACAGAAGCCATTGGCAGACAGGTATAATATTGTCTCAATGATATACTTTGCCTGGAACCTGCAGACCATAGTTTGATACTCGGCCCCCTTCCTGGGGCGGGCAGAGGGGGTGGTTTCCCAGAGAGCAGAGCTTAATGCTCTATGGGTGTGGGGGGTGCAGGAAGGGTTTACTGCGTGTAAAAAGTTAAGCATTCCTTTGTTTCAAATAAAGTAATGCATATTGTGAACACAGCCTCTGAGATGCTCTGTAGATGCACACCCTCCACCCCCACCACCCCAAACGTCCAGTTTATGCCCTTTGTGTTGATGGAGCCTTTAAAGTGGGGGTAATTTATAAGCGAGGGTTCATTTAACAAGCCATTGCTTTTACAGCACAGGGATAAGAACTGAACATGGGGCATTTTTATTCTGAATGCCAGCACAAAGCATCAGTGAGCTGACAAATTCTACACATTCTTCCAAGAGAATTAACATGCCACATAGAAAAAGTTTAAAACTGTGTCTTTATTTTAATGTCTTTTTATTTCACACACCAAAACCTTTTTTTGTATGTTACTTTTTAGTTACATATGGCACATACCCGAGAAGTTTAACTGTCATTTTCTTGTCTAAGTGGTCTAGTGGCTGCTTTGGGACATGGACTAAATGCATTGTCTCTGCATGAAAGAACTTCTCATTTTCTTAACATGCCCACCACTGCCAGATGGCTCCTCAATGTCTTGGCACCTTGATTAGGAAAGCAGGGTCCATTGTGCCACTGTGCAGGCAGTAGTGTGTGGCAAATCAATGCAGTGATATGTGTGCAGCAATGATTTGTTTGCTGCCCAAGTCGCCACCCTGGTTGTTAAGGCGTCTATGTTCTGCTCCTCTATGTAACAGCACATATGACTCTTTTGCTTGATATGTCCCATGTCCATACAACAGTTTACTGAATTGTTTGTGTATGTAGCTGTAACGAGTGTGCTATACTGTCCCTACACTTAAACACATAAAAGCACTCAAAGAGGTCCCTCAAATTGTACCTGCAATAGGCCAAACGCCCTTTCTACACCTCCACGCCATGATTTTCACTAGCTGCATGCCAGCACTAATAAGAGATGTTAATGCCAGCTCTTCTAGATAAAGCATGCATAGGCCTGCTCTTTTGTTTGTAGAAATGAACCCCACGGCCTGTGCAATGGGGAGGAGGTAGTGGCTGAGGAACTGTGTACCCTATACCACGTATCAGAAGCTGGTTTTGTTTAAAAAGATCCATCAGCTTACTGCTAGTCAGGCCAACGTTTGTAAGAAGTACAATCCTTTCTGTACATTTTTCCTTCTTTATTGGGTGTCTCTTGGAGGGTATCTGTTCCTGTCTCAAGATATTGATGTTTCTGTACTGGCGACTGAGCATGCCCAGACTGAGACCTAGCCCCTCCTCATCTAAGATTCTCCAGAATCAAGAACCAAAAGTGCCCTTATACCCCATTTGAGTGGCTGATGTTGCAGCCATTTTATCCTCAAATCCAAAAATGTAAGATATCTGAAGAAGTAATTATGGTTCATGTTTACAAACAGTTTAATGTTAGGGTGAGTGTTGTGAACAGTGAGGGGAGCACCAAGCCTTGTGCCTGGTATGTATTTACTGATTCGCACACCTATTAAGTCATGTCATATAACCTTTTATCACAAATCTGTTTATCAAGTATAGAGATCTCTGATCATTGTAATGTTGCCGAAATGCTCTGTGATTTAATGCAAAGCAGACAGGCACACTCCTTGGTGTTATTTAACCCTTTCCCCCCTCATAGGGGTATTTTGAGAGAGTACAACAGGAGTGTTCCAAACTGTCGACCTTGGAATGACAACCTTCTATCAGAAAATAATTCATACGGTTAGTCTAGTGTTACCCCTTGTGAAATACAAGTAAGGTGGTTCGAATAGAATGCCTGCAACACAGGGCCAGTGGTCTGTGGGCCCTCAGACCCCAGCAGGCTGGTCCCACCACAAAGTGTCAGTACAGGTAGTTTGAAACTGCATTCAGGCAAGGCCTTCCCTAAGAGCAGGTAACAGAAGAACCATTTACTTGGGCAACAACAGCTCTGTTTTCACAGTGGATTTCTTTTGTAAAGCACTTGAATTACAATGTAATGAAAACAGCTTCATTAATTTAGCAATGATTTATTGATATTGAGGAGGGTTTTGTCACGTGACACAGAGGTGTAGTTTGAGAGTGACGTGTGCCAGTCGGGTGGTGGAGAGGCGCATTCTAGTGTTTCGCCCCCCTGGGCACCAAGTTGGATAGAAACTGCCCTGATGATACTCCGCTGTTTTTTCCATTTCAATAGGAGTACACAAAATAGTGCACTGACGTCACAGTATTAGCTGTTCATAACCAAGTTGTCCCTATTGAATATTTAACATGTGATGGTAAGTAAAAGTTGACCAGTTGGTGGTAGTTCAGTAGGGCAGCACAGAGCCCCTATTGATTCTCCCCTTCCGTCGTACCCCAGAATGAGTGCGACCATGTCCCCGTGGACTCTATGCCCGGGTATAAGTCTTGACCATGCCGTGCAATGCCTGCAGGGCAGGCCCTATGATCATGCCCGGGTGCAGCGGACCACACGTGCAATGCCTGCAGGGCAGGCCCTATGACCATGCCCGGGTGCAGCGGGCCCCTACATGCAATGCTTGCAGGGCAGGCTCTAATTACCATGCCCGAGTGCAGCGGCCCTGTCTAAATTGCCTGCAAGCGCAGTGCTAGATGTACAGATGCAAGGAATACATCCGGCTCTCTAATACTAACCAGCTGTGAATCAGTGAATGGAGGCAAAGTATTTCCCAAGACCAGCTTAATCAACACTTGTATGGCTTAAATAATTATTTTATTTTCTAGCCAGGGGTTCCGGGCGCCCAATTGGTCCAACGTGTGAATATTTCTCTTCAGCCACTCTGCATAATGTGCAAGCACAGATAGTACATTTTATAGTGCGGTTGTGTAGGGGCCTGGGGATGAGCTAACCTACTAGAAGTGAAGGTTAAACAAGCTCTTATTTAATTGCTTCTACACAGCATTTCGCTGCGCGGAATCTCTCCCTTGACCTCCTATGTTGCTGCTCTCCAGCAGTTTTGCAGAGAAAAAAAATATTGAGATAAAATATGTAATGTTCTGCAACTCCATTTGGATAGAATTTCACACCTAATTAGAAGTGCAAGGCTGTTGTTGATTTTTAATTTAAAAAGACTCTCGGCAGTTCTAGCCCGAAGCCTGCAGCCTTACACGGGGAACGAGCAGCGATCCTTCTTTTGTGCATAGTTAATATGGGATTTCAGAGCTGTAGCACAGGATTAGACTGCAAGGTAGTCGAGTGTAATATTTTATGTGCAGAGGGTTCCAGCTGCACAGCATCAGTCCAACGTCCTCCCCCAGGAAGCTGCGGCGTAGGCACGTTTTGGCGCCAAGGCGGCTCCTCACGGAGCACCGATCCATAGCATTTCACTACTTTGCCGTGACAGCGTGGCCGCATTGGGAATGGAAATTAGTGCGGGTGACGGGGGGTTTCCCCTCTTAGCCTCTCCACCAGTGCCCCTGGCAGGAAGCCCCTTACCCTTGGTGAGTATGACGTAAATGGACTGACACCCAAAAATGTAAAATGCCGATTTGGCCAGCTCAGAAGTCTGCTTCTCTGAGCTGAAAACAGTCACTATGACCCCCCCCCCACCCCCCCCAAATACTTAAACTACACTTAAAAACGCACGATCAATCAACCCTCTTATCTGAAAATGCCTGATCTCTCTCACACACCTAATTTCTGTAAGATATGCCCCCTTCCACTTCTTCCATAACATTCGATTGTATCCGATTTCTCCTTCGCCACGTCTGTTTTTCTGCCATCTTCCCCATTGTGCAATACTCTCGTTCAGCTGCAACTTCCTCCCAATCAGAAAGGCAGGGATTATCCGCAGAGAACTTCCTGCTATACCTGGCCTGCACCAGCTCACCAGAGAACTACCAGATCTCTCAGGCCACATATACATTCACACGATGCCTTCTGTCCTGCCACCAGCTTCTCTCTCTCTCCCCCTCTCCCCCCTCCCCAATCCATGTAATACCTACATCCTGCTGGACTAGCCTTTGATAAACGCGGGACACGTGGGCCAGCGGTACCATTGCCCCCGGAAAAAAGGAAAATACTGCTAAATGTCCAAGGATAACAGAACGGATGCAACGCTTGTTTACTTGTGCTGCCATTCTCAGCGTAATATAGAGTACAACAGAAGCATTCAATATTCAATTGGGGGCAATTGTGACAGGCCCCTAGGACGGTGTAGGGTGAGGTAAGTGCCCTGTGTAACACGCACCACCTCTTATCCCTCTGAATGTGATAACCTGAGTATCACTGGTATAAGGAATACATAAATAGGGCGATTTAAAGAGAGTCTGGCGCCTCTTAATGACCAGTAGGACTGGGGAAAGGTGAGTAGCATATCAGGTGTGCATGACTCCGAATTTCATCCTTCAGCGAGTAATACCATTAATACCACTGCACTGAGTTGGTCGATATGAAATGGGAAGGCATCCATAGCACTTGGCATGGATGGGGCATGGCACTCACTTTCAGCGGAACCTCTCACTCTTTCATCATTCCAAGGGTGATAAAGTGCGCACCACTCAAATTGGTAACATTAAAGTGGCCATTATCATGAAAGCTCAGCACCTCCAAATGGTCGTTTAAGAGATGATAACCCGAACTACATGGATGTAAATAGTACTGAACAGGAATCCGTCATGACAGTCTGGTGCATCGGAAAAGGAGGTCGAGCTGAGACACAGTTAATTACCTTTTAATGTGCGCCTTTCATCCTCTAGCAGACAGCATAAGGAGTACTACATACTTGCAAAACATAACATTGGGATCAAATACTGATAATTGTGAAATGCCAGTTGTTCTGGGGCCAAGCAAGTGCCATTTCAGATGTGCCCCTTATTTTCATGGTGATGAAATGAGTGCCATTGAACTGGCTGTTATTAAAATGTGGATACAGATTAATAGGCGTTATTTTTGAAAGGGTGATGTAGTTTCACGCCAATAACATGGGTCATATTGAATGGGGATATTTCGTATTGTAGGGTGGCATGTTAAGGACTGGCTGAAGTGCAGGATCAGTCGTGTCATGTGTGTTTAACTAGTCCTGTCATCCATTTAAGGGAACAAAAACCACAGACTATTGGCAGGGTCGATACAGTCCCCATTAGGCTAACAACACGCTCCTTCTGGAAGCCATTGGCTCGTCTCAGGATCTGCACTTTACTCCTCAGTATACTATCAGACAAGCTCCCTGCCTGAGTGATGCCTGGCCTGGGCCAGGATCTGGGCTAAAACTCCCAGTAAGCTGCAGGACTACATATTCCTCGTAGTCGAGAGAGAGGGAAGCAGTAGAGTGGGAGAGGTAGGTGGGTGGAGAGGGGAGTATGAGTAGTAGTGGAGTGTAGAGGGGGAGTGTAGTGGTGTGGAGAAGTAGCAGGAATAAGGAGGGACGTTGCAGGGTAGAAGTGGACAGTAGGGAGGGAAGGAGAGAGAAACATCGGAGAAATAGAGTAGGAGTGAAAGATCGAGAGGAGAGATGGTGGAAGGAAGGAGGGAGGAGAATAGGGAGAGACAGATGGGTGTAGGGGGAGAATGAGAGTGTGAAAGGTAGTCAGCAAGTGGATCCTGGGTGTCTGAAAGGCACCTACTATTGTAAGTTACCTTTGGTTAGGGACTAGCTAGATGTTTCCCAGAGGAGTTGGATAGAGAAGGCACTTGCCTATAGGCCATCACCATATACCAGACAGTGATTAGACAGTAGGGGTTCATGGTCTCTAGTGACACGCCTGGGGTTGAGCGAAGCCTAGGCCAGAGAGGGACTGCCCCCTCTTAGGTTAGATAGAGAGGGCCCCTAGAAAGCCCCCTGAATAAAAATCCAATAAAAACCCTTGAACCACCATTGGGAGTTGGTGCGTTCCTGAGACCATGATATGATATATGATATGATATGGCATTCATAACGCGCCTATACACACTGGTCCTTTCTGTCTCCTTATGTATTATTTAAATATTCAAAGTGCCTCAATAATGCCCCTCATTGCAAAACCCATTCATTTATTAATGGCGAGTAACAGCATTGGTCATGATTCCCTTGTTCCACTAGTCCCTCGAGTCTCCCCTCATCTCATTGTTATCCCCATAAGCTATGCCTTCCCTGCATCCAGGTACACAATACTGACTTGATTGGTAATTAGCACACAGGCTAAGGCTAAAGAACTCCCTCTGCCATCATCTTTGAGGCAGGCGGAACTGTCATGGCATCTGTGGATGTTCGCAACTCCTCACCATGCTGCTTGCGGGAAGATGACCTCTCCTAATGCATTGTCGGTTGTCAGGTTGCAAGTCCAACGAGGCTCCCTTGTATCTCCTGTTCTTTTTCAGACTGTACCCTATCAGCTCATGAGCCATACATCCACACTGTCTGCAGTGTGTGCCCTCTGCGCACAAAGTGTGCCTGGGTTTGCGATATGCAGATGGATGAAAGGAATCTTCCACAGCCCTATTCTGGCTGAATGTATTGTTTTCAGCAATTAGTTGACTCTTATGCAAAATAGGTTGGGGAGGGAAAATGGAGAATCCTACATATGATATCTCGGGGTGGGTTACATTAATCAGTGCATGCCTTCCCCATGCCACATAATATCCCCTTCCCCAACAAAACTGAAACATGGGACTGTCTCACAAGCCACAGTAACATCTGTATGTGTCTGCAGAAGGGCCAACATGCTTTGGTCGTGATCAGTATTAGCCATGCGAGAGTGGTAGTCTGTTCTTACTTGTGCAATTTATGTAACCAGTCCCCAGGTCTGCGATCTTTCCCGCCAACATTTACTTTCTGCACTATGTTTCTACAGCCTTCAAAAGCAGGTTTCCCATTTCCTCCATGTATCCTAAGGTTGCGTATCATCGCTGTATGTTGTGATGAATCAGACATGATTATCCCAGAAACCCTGACCTGGGACCCTTCTCATGTTGCCAGAGAAAGGCAGACACTTCCTGATCCCGACCCTGGGGGTGGTGTTCCGTGGGAGGATCAGAGGGTCATTGGATTCGGATAAATTCGAGAATCCCTTTAATAACGTCCCTAGAGACCCTTCAGTTTTAATGGCTCACCGCTCACTGTAGAACTGAGGTTTTGGATGAAGAAGATAATCAGAACATTGGGGACTTCAAGTCTCACAATGCCCTGACTACTGGGACGAGGAAGAGGGACTCAGAGGCACTAAACTGCAAGAAGCAGTCTAGTGGTTCTAATGACCCACACCTGAGCTGGACTTTTGAAAATAAGAAGCCCTCTCAGGTGCAGGCCATTTGAAGAAGCAGGAGGTGGAGTAGTTGCATAGACTGCCAGCCACAGGTGCAGTATAAGGAGAAAGGAGACGCCGGAACCGCCGCTACCTTTGATGCAGATGTCAGTCATGAGAGGGTCTCCATGTTGAATGACTTTAATTACAGAGGCTGCATAGCGGGAAAGCAAGGACACTGGGAGCAAGAGAATCTTCTTAACTGGTTGGCACAAAGTATCCGAAGTAGACTGCTGTGCAAAAGGCAGAAGCAGAATGAAGGTCGCACGGGCTATAGAAAACCGAAAGAAGACCGCTGTGCAAAAGGCAACAGCAGAAACAGAACAAAGAGTGGCAGTGGACTGAGCAGATGCATTTGCAGACACTGGTGAGTTTACCATTTAAGTGCTACATTGTGGTTGAATATTATGGAGAAGAAGTGGCGAGACCACCAAAGTGTTTCATGAATTGTGGTGCAATCATCCTGACAAAACAGTGTTGTTGATACAGAAGAATTGTGAATGCATTTGTTCTAACGTAGAAGAAGTTCTGTTGAACTTTTGTTTGTGCTTGAAGAGATAAAGACATCTCGCTTGGTTGAACTGTTGGTTAAAGAACAAGTGAAGGGGCCTCATTACGAGTAGGGCGGTAAGGGATACCGGTGCCGGTAATCCCTTACCGCCCTACTACGAGTTCCCTTAGCGGGTCCCTCCTTTAATGCCTGGTCTGACCAGGCGTTATAGATGGGACCCGTTAAGGGAAATCAGAGCCAATAAAGGTACCGCAAATTGCGGTACCTTTATTAGCTACTTCCCCATTCCCATTGAGCCCTCTGGGGGCTCAAATGGGAATGGGGAATGGTTTTTTCAATGGGGACTTACCGGTCCCGCAAAGGTCGGACTACACAGGTAAGTCCCCATTGAACGAGACCGGTGCCGGTACCGTTGTTGGAGGCAGTCATGGCGCAAATAGCGCCATGACTACCTCCAATCTGGGAATGAGGCCCAAAGACTCTTTGGATCAAGAACTTTAAAAGCAGAACTTTGTTACAAAATAGAATTTTCTTATTTGAACCTTTAATTGAAATTCCTGATTTGAATCTGGGCAAGGGGATCCGATCCAGGTTACAAGGATGCACAATTATTGGATTTATGTTGGATTTAACTGTTATTTCTGTTACATTTGAATTGCCTTTTAATACCTTTATGAGTTTGATGTATGCATAAGTGTGAGGGACAGATTCCTTTCATTGCAGTGTTTCCTCTAGTTTATTTTACAGAGCGGGAAATCCTCTTTAGGTTAGGGATTGTCAGGCGTTTATCAAACCCTTATTATTTAGTAAAATGGCTTCTTGTGAGAAACCGTTACCTAGTTGTCTGCCTCACAACGTTTACGCTTGTGTCTCGTATCCTTGGTATACCTCACTTTTGCTGAATAGCAACTTTACTGACTTGCATTTTTGCCACATTTATTACAACTTTTTTTTACAATAGATGGCACGATTTGGTAAGGTATATAGAAGTGGAGAGTTGAAAGGTGGCATTGCAGGGTTTTCCTGATTTCTGTGGTAAACAAAGTGGTAAAAACAGCAGAAACAAAATCGGTAAAATTGCCATTTGTCCAAAAACATTAATAGATTTCCATCCTTCCGATTTTCTGGGTCTATGATCTTTCCTTGCAGCAATTTGCTTGAGGCCCATGTGTTAAATTCTTTCAACCACATTTTACCGCAATAAATTCAGGCGAAGACCCCCGCAACACAACACATCTCCCCACTGTTCTAAATATCTAAACCCAGCCCTGCATCTATATTTGCAGTAAAATGTGGTTTAAAAAAGTATGAGCAAACGGGCCTCGAACAAACTGGTGTGCGTGACAATGGGGTAGTTCCCATTTTGTTATATCCGGTACATGAAATGGTGTCTAAGACATTGCAAGCGTATTTCAAATTCTGGTTCACCATCCTCATTCAGTTTTATAGGTGGCACAGAAGCGTTGGTTGGAGCACATGCTTGGGTCAGCCACAAACTCTCATGCTCCCCATCTGCTCTCCTCCTTTGTCCATCAAACTACAAAGAATTGGCCACTATAGAACTGATTAACATTTGAAATTTCAAGTTTTGCTCCAAAACGTTGTATAGCTGATCATGTTAGCCCCCGGCAATTCTAGGCCCAAAGCATCTCAGTGTGCAGAGATATTTATCCTTTATGTTTATAGCAATTCTTCAACTCCACGGTCTACATTTAAAGCATCCTGGCACTGTCACCCATCTGATGTTTTCTCTCCGTCTGCCTTAAGACTGCGCCAAAGGCAGGGATTTCAAATCTCAGACGAAATTCTGACATTTTGCATAATCTCTCCTTTTTTCCTACAGCTGCAAATAGAACATTGCATTCAATTAGGCTAGCAGCAGGTGAAACCCCCAATTAGGGAATTCATTCTCTGGTTCCCCTTTCTATCTTCACACCCACACAGCACATTTTGGAATTCTCTTTCTTCTGAAGACATTCTGAGTCATTCCGCAATGCCGGAGCAAATTAACCCTTTCATCTGTCACAGAGACACCACCACCCATTTCTGAAAAGCAGCAAGAATGCTAAAAGATGCAAGTCAGATGATTCTCTCCCTCGCTACTTGTTCAATATGAAGCCACCTCATTTTTGATTTGCCTTAAATGCATTTTTGGATGATTTACGTTCACTGTTATCGGGAAGGGACTTTAGATGTCTAGCGGTTGCATTGCGATTGCTTGCTTCCCGGAAGCACCAAAGAAAACCTGCGGCTCCAGTTCACTAAGAAGTGCAGGCAAGGGGCCCCTTGCATCCCTGCACACACAGTTCTCTCTTTACAGCTGTGTGTTGTATAAACCCTACCCAGCAACATAACAAGTCCATGGGGCTCGTTGAGTTACCCGGAATCCCGCCAGTAATTCTGGTGGGATACTGGGCAACTAGCGTACCGTTTCCGCTACCTGATATTCTGCTATTACTGGGATATTACGGGCGGCGGGTACGTTAGTAACTCCCCATTCCATGGAGTCCCAGTGCCAGTAATTAAGGCATTTATCTGCCGGGAAGGGCATGATCTACCGGCAGGTCAAGACTGCTGGTAGATCAGAAACCCTACCGGCAGACTTGTAGTTTGCCGGTCCTGCAAGGTGCTGGTATATGCTATTACTGGCACTTTATTTCCAGATTGGCAAACGTGTAATGAGCCAGCATGATTCACAAAAGCGACCTGTGCATGCAAAGGACCCCTGGCATCTCTGCAGACGCAGTTCTCGCTTCACAGCGGAGTGTGGTATAAATCCCAGTAACACAACAAGCCCCAATTCATGAAAGGGACCGGTTCTGGCAAAGAGCCCCTCACATCGCTGCAGTGGTGTGCAGCATAAATCCCAGTGACATAAGTGCCTGAATCACAAAAGGGACCTGTGCAGGCAAAGGAACCCCATATCTCTGCACACTCAGTTCTCTCTTCACAGCAGTGTGCAGTATAAAGCAGAGGAACATAAGATACAGCGCTTATTCACAGGAGGGGACCTCATAGAACATAATATAACAAGGCTCCAGTTTACAAAAGGCACCTGTTCAGCCAAAGGGCCCCTCCAATATTGCACATGCACTTCTGCCCCCAAAGCTGTGTGTGTGGTTCCAATCCCAGTAACATAACACAACGCAACACACCCATGATTCACAAAAAGGAAAAGTGCAGGCAAAGGGACCCTTGCATGTCTTTGCATGCAGTTCTCTTCTCACAGTTGTGTGGTACAATGGTAGGATGGAGTAAGCCCTAACTTGCCCTATGCTAGGGTGGGATTTCCCTAACTAGAGAAAAGCAAGGATGGTCAGTGTCAATAAGTTCAAATGAAAAGTCGGTCTGTGTCCAAAATCTACACTTGCCCTCCAACTAAATCTATACAATGTGTAGGGATGACAGCAAAAACATAAATGGTGTTCAAAAGTAAAGGGCCAAGCTTATTCCAGCTCTTTGGCTTTCTTTCAGCTTCTCCTTCCTCAAGTTCAAAAATAGTTTCACAAAGACCTCAGAGATCCCTTCCCCAAGAGTTCAACACAGTTCAACAGTTCTTGGGGATCCTTCCCCAAGACGCTAGCTCTTTCATCTTGCAAAATCCAAAAAGTCAGTTCTAATCCTTTGACTCTCAAAATAGTATCAGTTCAACTTCTTGTTCATTTCCAGCGGGGCCACTTGGTCTAGGCGTAGTTGTCGGACCACCCGGTCCACCCATTACAGGTCACACAATCGATACCCCTGCTTTCCTTGGCTCTTTCCAACTAGGCTTTACTCGGTTTAGGCGTAGTTATCAGACCACATGGTCCACCTATTACAGGTCAGACAACCGCTAACCCGGTGCACTTTGCTGCACTTCTGTATTCATCCGGTTCTGACCAACACAGATTTCTCTCTCTCTCAACCTGCAGTCCTGCCGACTCTTATATCTTGGATCAATACTTATTTCACATTCTTCTTAGAAGTCTTTTTGGCTTTGCTAAACTTGTTTCTCATATATTTCACAATGTGGTATTTTAACCCTTCTCATCACTTTGCTTTCACTTCACTCATAAACGCTTATAATGATTCAGCACTTGTTTTGCTTGGTTGCCATATTCAAAACATACTCAACATATCCTTTAGTTAGTTCGCTATTCAATAGAGATCGTTGCATCTTTCAAAAGTACTTATGATACTTGGTAGCTTGTTCGTTATTCACAGTCATCTCACTTGACCTTCCGTAGCATGTGCAATAATATGCAGTTCGTTTGGCATTCAGGTATGTCGGTTTCCCAGCCCCGGAGAACCCCAGTATGAGTGTTCCCTTTTCTGCACTCTCCGGTAAGCGTTCGCTCCTCCAGGCTTCTCAGTTCATGTCTCCTCTTTGTTCTGCCTTCTTGTGGGATCCCAGAGAAGCGCGCTCATGGTCCTAGGCAGTGTACATCCCTGCTCTTCCATGGCGGGAGCTGCCGAGAGCCCCCCCTTCTCTCAGTGGCCGGCAGCACCTTGGATGGTTCGGTGCCCCACGGCTTCTGTTGTGGGTACTAGGAAAGAGGGATTTCAGGAGTCTTGACCCTCTCACAGCCAGTCTTGGCCATGGTGTCTCCCTCAAACTCCTACTTACCCCAGCTGCTCTCCAGCCAGTTCCTCTACAGCCTGCTCCGTCTTCATGTGTCACGTCCTTCGCCAGCTCCTTCCTCATATGCCATCTCTCCTTCTCACACACCTGTGGCTTGTTAACAGGCTGCAGGTGCAAGTACACCACCTTAATTGCCTGACCTTGGTGAAGCTGATTAGTGGGACATGCCTGGCTATTGTAGTTGAACTCCTCAAAAGCCTTCTTCCTTGTCTCAGTAGCAAAGCGGTGTGAATGCAGGGGAGTGTGTATAACTCCTAGTTCTTTCCTCCTCATCCCAGTCTTAAGGTGAAAGGCTTGTGGGACATTTTGTTCAGAATACAAATTCAAGGGCTGACAATAGCATACAAAGGCAGGGGGAATATTGGATTCACTTTGACAAGGAAAGGGGGGATACCATGTCTCACCCAAAGACGTCCTCATTCCACTCCCCAAGTTCCATCCACCCAGGTGAAACTCCCTCGCCTATCCGTCCCCAGGGTCGGGATCCAAAAGCGATGGCCTTTCCCTGGCCACTTGAGCAGAGTATTCCAGGGAAAGAGCTGTGAGGATGCTCTCAGGTCCCTCACAACACACAGATCTTTTCTCAGGGTGGTGTGCGGTATAAATCCCAGTCACATAATATAACAAATCCCTGATTCACAACTGCAACCTGTGCAGTTAATTGGCCCCTATCATCCCTGCACACGCAGTTCTCTCCTTTAACAAGTTGTGCAGCATAAATCTCAGTAACATTAACTAACAAGTCCCTGACTCACAGAGTGGACCTGTGCAGGCAAAGAACTCCTCTCATATCTTCATACACTGTTCTCTTCTCACAGTGCTGCACAGTAGACCTCCCAGTAACTTAAAATGAGTCCCTTTTTCACAAAAGTGACCTGTACGGAGTAGGAAAGATAAACTTCGGCAAAAGGAACATACTGTCTCACTCTCTGTGCACACTTAAGCAATAGGTATGTTCCAGATATCTGGGTATACTTTGTGTACTTAGCCCCATGCGGTGGTGCTTTGATCTAACCCCTGCCATTGATAAGCTATAAAGGCCTGTCACTACAAATGTTATTTATACATTGTGATGTCCTTTTTAGAGATATAAATGTTTTTTCCTCACTCATTGGAAGCATGAGTGTGAATGTTGTAGATATTCTTCAGGTTTTGGCTTAGGGTTTTTGGGGTACAAAGTACTGTATGGGTCCCTCTCCTCGCTGGCTTGTAGTAGTTTTCCTTGGTGACTCTTCTTTTGTACTGCCCTTCTCAGGGGATTTGGGTTTGCCCTTTTGGGATTTGGTAGAGAAGTGTGCCCCCATTTCTCCTTTCTCCAAATGCTCCTCTCAGAGTTCAACCTGGAACCCTGTTCCTGCCCAGCCTACCCCTATACAGCACCCTGTGTGGCAGTGCCAAATAGTTTCTCCACCCACATTTATATACTTGTGTGCATCGAGGTGGTCCTCTGGATACTTCCTATCTTCTCTACGTAGGTGGAAACCCTCTCCCTCTCCTCCTTGAAGGTCAATGCCTCTACCCCTCTCTATGCTTGTAAATGCGTATTTTCTATCCTCATCTTGCATGTCTGTTACATCCCAACTTCCTTCCAGCCTATGGTTGTTTCCTTTTCTTGCCTCACAACCCTTCTGTCCTCTTCTAAGAGTTTGACACTCCTTATACCTGATCATATCCTGTCCTCTTGACTTTCCAATACTCATTTCCTTGTATCTAGTATCTTCCTGTGTTCCTTCTTCAAAAGTAAATTCTCTACTGTCAATGCCTAGACTTTCCTTGTCCCAGTTGGTGCCCTTCTCTCTTGTTTTTCTAATGCCCGCTTGCTTGTATATCTCCCCTATGGCATTTGCCACAATCTCTATCTCCAAGTTGTAATCTCCTTCATTCTTTCATACCATGATATCTTTTAAGTTATACTTTCTAGCATTCTCTCCTTTCTGTGCCGCCATCCTCTTCCCCTTCCCAGATGATAACCCTCAACTCGCCCTCTTGAAAGTGGGATCTCGCTGCCTCTGCTCTAACCCAATATCATTCTCTGTCCTTAGCATGCTCACCCCTTGGCTCCTACTCAGATTCTTTCTTCAAAACAAAATCAGTTTCGGTCTCTCCAAAACATTCCTAATCAAACTTCCATGGTGCTTTCTTTACACAATTCAACCTTTTTGTTCTGTTTCCCTTCAGTAGTGTTCTTACTGACAAAACCCGCCTGACTTTGTTCAAAACTCTTCCTACAGATATGGACTTCATGCGCCTACAATGTTACTTTCTTCTTAGCCAGTTCAATTAGCAAACTCAGGGACTCCCTGCCCTCCTCAAAATCCAACAAATATCGCTGTTCGATCTCTAACTTTCCATGTGCTTTTCTTCTAATACCACACCCAAGTACCTGGTTTAAGAGTTGCTTTTTGGGATCTCTGCAGGCCAAGCCTTTCTGATTGTGGTCTCCTCAGAACTCCATTGTCCCTGCTGGTAGGTCTCACATAGCATATCACAATCTGTTTGTGCTGGCTGCTTTTTGAGTGCCAGTTCCCTTTCCTCCTAGGTGTTTCTTGAGCACATTGATTTCACCTGTGCTGTAAGGTTGGTCTTTCTACTGATTGGTCCATGTGTCCAAGGTCATGTGGTGTGTCAGGGGGCTGGCTAACGGTCATATGAGAGCTAGAAGCCATTTTAAATTTAATTTACCGTTACATTTTGGAGTGGCATTTGTTGCTCTCTCCCAGCCTATGCTGCTTGCACACTGCTTCTGAACTGGTAAATGTCTGGAGAGGGAGTTAGAGTAGTTTTATAGTGTTTAATTCATTCTTCAGTATTTTTAAGCAATCATGCATATTCACAGGTTTTCACAAACGTTTGCCACAAATTCACAAACTCACCACACAGCTGGCCAGAAAATGTCTGCAAATGCAAAATGGTCCACCTGCAAACTGGTGTTGCTGGCATCATCAGCTTGGGGTTTCAAAATAGGAACCTGGGACCCTCAATGTGGTGGGCCCATGAGACTGGCTCCTCACCACACATAGCTAACACTGACTTTATGCACCTGAGCTGCTAACAATCCATCCCCTTTCCATTTGCACATCGGAATGGCCAGGCAGCGTGAAAACCAGCTTACGCTAAAGTAAATGCATCACTGCGGATCGTGGAGGGTTGGGGAGCTGTTGAGCCTGTGATTCACATGCGAGGGAGAACTTGGGAAATGCTGATCACCAGGCAAAGCTGCACAGGTACAACAACAGTTCACCTTGACCCCAAACTGGAAGTAGGCCACTGTAAGACCGCAGTCTGCATTTCTCATGATACACACACAGCTATGTGGGAACATAACAATACATTAGACTAATGATCCGGAGAGGGAAAACGCACGGCAGTGTGGTTGAACTAGTGAATTCAGGCCGTTCCTGCACACCTGACCTTAGCTAACAAGGCAATGATCCAACCAACCCCATGAATTATTGAGGCATTTAGGATTTGTTAAACAGCATGAAAGGAGATAGGATGAGAGTTACAACAAAGATCCAGAAAGATGGTTTAAGTGGAAAGAGAACAAGACAAAGTTAGAAGAACAGTTTACAAAGTATTACAGCTCGTTCGTTGTCAAAACTCTAGGCAGGAAGGAAGGCAAGTTGCCAAGAGCTTACTGGGACTGTGTTGTCCGGTATCGGAACTCCCTGTTCTCTTATATGTGGGAAGCAAGTCACTGGGGACTGGGCGGTCTTCCTGTCATAAAGCCAAGTGCACAGCACAAAGGCACAATAGACACGGATTTTAGTAGAAGGTATTTTATTTTCAATGAAGCTTCAATTGAATGCCTCAATAGTCTGACGTCTACTTTACAGTGTCCTGTCAGTCTCAGATTTAAGGTGTTACAAAACCCTTTGCTTGATGTGCTTCAACACTTTACTTTGGTACTAGGTTTAAGGGTTTCCTGTACCATTATTCTCCATAGTTACTTTCCTCACCAGACTCCTTTTGTAGATGATGTTGTTTTTCTCTCAGTAGCTGTTGATACACGGTAGCATTCTGGCTAATGCTCAGTGAGTACCAGGGGGTCTGTCCTCCACCCACTGCCCAAGGAACTTGATAAAAGCCTCATCACCACTCTCCTCTAGGGGCCGATCTTCACCCTTTTCAGTACCTATCTATTTGCCTGTTTCTGTTCCTAGATGTTCCATCAAGTGCTTTTTCCTCCTCCCAATGTGAGCCAAACCCCTTCATATCAGGCTTTGTGTTCTTCTCCCACTTCCTCTTTCCCCTCTTCCTTCTGTTCACCAACCTACACCATATCCCCTCTGACCCCCGCCTCATATTTACCCACCTGCTCCTTAACATTCTGTACAACCCCCTCCTGATACTAACTAAAATGTCTCATTACCTTTCCACCCTTCTCCTCCTGGTCTTAGATTGTGCAGATTAGTGCACACAGGGGCTATCAGGCCCTTTCTCAGCAGACCAGAAGAAGGAAGGCATGGAAAACAGGTAAGTGTGTGTTTGTATGGGCAGGGACACAATGTTTGTGGAGGGTGTGTGTGTATGTGAGCCTGTGGTTGGGGGCACAATGCTTGTGTATGGGGTGTGTGTATGTCTGCATGTGACTGTGAGTCTGTGTGCATGTTTAGGGGCGTGGCTGCAAAGTGTTTGTGGTGAGGAGAGAAGAGGGCAGGGGACAGAATGTGGGATTCGGTGGTGAAACCCTTCAATGAGAGGAAATTTGGGAGAAGAGTAGGGGCGGGGGTCAGAGGACAGGTGGGAGAGCAATTCCAAGGGCCAATACAGAAGTTAAAAGCCCTGAAAACAGCAATTCCCACTCATTGAAGACCTCTCCAAATCGGCCTAAAAAAAACCTTTTTGGATGTAGCTTTCCACATGCAGGGTTTTCACATAGAGCTTTATAATCTCTTATGAGCCAAGATGCCTCATTGGTGATTGTTAAAGGACCAATGATGTTGCTGCTGTCACTGCAACTGTCCCCTGCCCTATTGAAGGGGCTAAGTTAGGGTTTGTAGGATATTTGTCTGTTAATCTATGGTTCTTACATCAGCTGAACCCCTTGATATAAAAACCCCTACAAATGCAGTCTCACCCCACAATTATTGGTATGAAAAAGAGACGTGTTCTCCAAACTGAAATGTATTTAAAGAATTAAAGTCAAAACCAGAGTAAGGTGGTATCTAGATATATGCCAGGTAAGTCACCACAATGTTGCATAATCAAAAACAGTTGGTCTCCAAACACAATTTACCTGCCTTGATGAATCTCACTAATTTACACACAAGCACTCATTTCCATAATCAATTCTATGTATATATTGCACTCAAAATAATATTGGACATTCTACTTATACTTCTGTTGCTTGTTGATATATAAGAATACTTAACTGCACAAACACGTTTCAACATGAGGTACAATCACATTTTCAAAAGCATCAAAATACAGACATCATTTTCCCCAATGATACCCATCATATACAGAATCAGGAAATGGTTCTAAATTTCACAGCTTCTCAACTAAATGTGGTGAACTGGCTTCCCAACATGAGTATGTAATTTACTAATAATCATTTGCTTACATATATATAGGTATGGGCTGGAGATGTAATATTCTCCATTAAAAGGTAAAATGGAAAAATAAGCCTTGTCCTTTACATCACACAGAAGTCCAGCTGTGCATTCCAGGATAAGGGATTGCACAGGTTTTACACTTTGCACTATTTTCTGTGAATAGAAATAAATCCTTTAAACTACTTTCCTTCGCAAATATATATTTAATGACGAGGCAGCCTCCGGCATTAATTATGAATAGCGATAATGTTTCAGGCTATTAAATGAGCCCAATCCCTTTTTATGCCATCAAGAACACATGGATAATATTTTAATTTTGCTTAATTTTACAAAAACAAAACAGTTTAATTTGCACAAACTATTCTCAGCTTTATATCATACTACCAATATGAAAGTGCAATGGGTTTTATAGAAGAGAAGTTGTCAATTTACACTTAGCTACAATGAAAACACAATAAATGTATATCTTACACTGCAATTGTGTCTCCTTAAAACTAGCATCTCCTTGGTTGCCTCCAGGCAACCTTTATTCCCAGTGAACTATGCTATAAGGCAATCTGGATTTACATGGGGGTTTAAATACTTAAATGTTGCTTCCTATTTTTGAGAATAAGCATGGACCCTCTCAGTTTGGTCTGCAAGCTGTTCTATGACCTAGTTCAAATATGGACTGCTCCTCTCCTTAGAATGGGGACCATCTCTCTGCAGCCTCTCTGGAAACCCCAGCTCTTGCAGTTGGTCTCACTTCACCCAGACAGCCATCTCCTTTGGTTAATATTAATGATCATTTTGTTCTTATCGATGTGTAGTTATTTTATAATCAAAAACCCTCACCATATCTTTTGACCTACAGGTGGGGGCTATTTACTCATAGTCTTGCAAGGTCAGGCTACCCACTGCCAGTCCTATAACTTACAAAAGGATGGGGGAAATCACCCAAAATCTTGTCGACAGCAATATTATTTTTCCCCATAACTTTGGATGTGGCAATTTAATAACAAAGATCATTAGACCTTATGGCTCACCCTGCACACAGAGACACATTGAACAATTATGTTGCATATTTACTTTGGGAATTATTTCTAAAAAATATTCTTCATACTTTTTATAATTGTAAACCAAACAAATTGTATATTTGCTAAAGACATATATTTTCATCTACCAATCATAATTGATTTGAGGTTCCTAGGAGCTTCAACTATACAGTTATGGATTTTTTTCTATTATATTTAGATTAAATAGCTGACATGAAGCTTTTTGTTCTTTTGGATCTGAAAGCATCAAAACAAAATACAATTTTCGTCCACCAGGGGTCCTGGGTGTTACATTACTTCCATAAATCTGCTATAGGAAAGCTCAAACATGTAATTCTCAGTTACACAAAACATTTTGTGATCAAAGCCTGGAAAACTAGTTTAAAAGAAAATAGGCATGTCTCACTTGAAAACAACTCCTGATTTTTGGTCTTGTGACTTTCCTGGGGGTGGGGTAAAATGCTTCAAGTTGAATCTAAGTTTACATTAATGAACACGGTCTCAAGCTGAAAAGAATACAGTGGTATGCAATTGTAATAGTAATAATGGAACATCAGTGGCATTTTATTTTTCATTTAAACTTTGTATCATTTTAGTTAAATGAAATACATTGCAAGATAGAATTGTTGAGAAATATAAAATAATAATGTTCATGTTCAAGTGCATTTTTCTTTGTACTCTGACTCAGAAATATGAAACAATTGTGAAGTCCTAGAATTGTTCATTTATGTTTCAGAGCTTTAAATATATGTTCTAGCACCCGAACAGAGTTCTTTTACTGGTAATGCCATTCGAAATGCTTGGGCTTAAACACTTTTGAGTGTAACTAATTCCTATTTTCAACAAAGATAGTGCTTGTGCTCCAAGTGGTGTCTCATGATGAAGTAAATGATGTATAGACATGTATTTTTACTTAACATACATATGTTCTATTAGCATTTCTAGTTTTACATGGAGGCACTTTCCATGTCTTGTGTCCTTTAGTTCACAGAATACCCATGTTTTGTGTCCTTTAGTTCACAGAATATCTTTAGTAGGAATACATTAAATACTAAGATACATTAATCACCCATTCAGCCTTTGTTCATTTTAATAGAAAGAATAGCTTTTTCTATTATTGCAATGAATGCTGTCCACAAGCCTCTTCCCTTTGGGCCTGCAAACATGAATGCTCCTGGTGAGTGTGAAATCTCAAACATTGTGTAAGGCATCTCCACATCCCTCTTTAGGTACTGTTGTCAGGTGACGCCTGTTTTCTTTTGTAAGGATCAGTTTGATTTAGGGAGGTAGTATTTAGCTCAATTCATTTTTTTACAGATTACTATGGATTCATCCCCATACCAAAACGGACCATCTATTAGCTTGCAAGGGACTCAGCCCTTTGGTCATGCCAATAGAAGTCCCCACAACCAGGTAGGGAACCTCTTTATTGACCCTGCAATTTTATGCGGATGGGGTATAGGTGCTCACACAGAGTACATTAATGTTTTGCTGCCATAAATATATGTAAGTGCTGCCACCAATAAAAGGGCCATTGTACTTACCAGGAAACCAAGTGGTACATTAGGTGTGCCCCCACCCTCAAGGACCAAAGGCCGTAGAGGGGTTTCCACCAGGTGTTGCATCCCTGCCTATGAGGTTAGAGGCCAATAGGGAAGTCACAGACAGTTAAGAAAATTCAATAAAGTTACAGAGATGTCTCAGCAGGGTTGCACTATATTATAGAACACGATAGTGCACTCGACAAATCATTAGTCAATACAGGACATCAACTCAACACACAACAAATATATTACTCCATTCTGCCTACAATGATTGGGTACTAGGAATTAAGGTTCTTTTGAGAAACTTGAAGGTGTCTCACCCGCTAATCCCAGGGGATCTGTCATCCAGGTGGCCAGGACATGGCCATCACTTTTGGATCCAATTCCTGGGGGTAGGCCAGTGCGTGGGGATCACCTGGGTAAGGGATCTTCGGGGAGTGGGAGAGGGACACCGGATGGAGAGACGCGGTATGCCTTTCCCTGTAACACCTTTACACCATCCTACCAAGTAGAATACTTAGGAATTCAGCCCCCCCTTCCCAACACGAACACTTTCTCATGGACAGCTCGTTATGAGAGAAAACATACTTGCACCCAAGCCGTATACCTGACATGTCCCAATACAATGGTCGGGCAGGGTCCGGCAATTACTGACCATTACACACAGCTGTCTTACATTACACTTCCCCACATGGATAAAAGGCGGAGCACGAGAGCACACTGAGTGAGGCAAAGCACATGAGGAAGCAGCAGTTCCAAGATGGCAGTTTAAGACAAGGTGAAGAATGGCAAAACAGAAGGGGATCGGAAGGAGGGAAGATCCCTTCACCTTTTCGACGAGGAACTGTTACTTTCATGAACCTTCAAGAATAGAAAACCTAAGACCAGCAAACAAGGCTGAAGAATCCTGCATTGTGTGTTGGAGGTACCCGCAGCTCTCCCATGTCGATAGTCAAGGTGGGGAGAATAGCTTGCAGCCGTGGTACTGTCCTTGGCTCCTACAACAAAGCAGGGCCAGTGAAGTCAGCACAGCCGATGAGTTAGGGAGCCTCATACCAGTCAGGTCTGTGTTGAAGCCAAGGTTTCAAGCGGCAACATTGTATAGTGAACACTGAAGTGAACAGTGTGTGAAGCATATGTGATAATCAACGTGAGTAAAGTTAAACAACAAATGAGTGATTTGAACTTTGAAGCCATGACACATTACCTTAGACAGAGTGGTCTCGCACTGTGTGCATGCTCATTTGAAAGTCTCTGTAAGGTATTCAACTGAGAGGTGACAAAAGTGAAAGAGTGACAAAGATTTGTGAATCAAAGTGGTTCTGCAATGGGTCAAGCAAAATCCTGTGCACAATCGAAAGTCTTTGATGATAATACGTGTAAAGAAAGTTGATGACAAAGTAGATGAAGTTAGTCTGAGCCCGGCCGAGGGAGATCAGCTGAGCGCTTTTGGTTAAGCAAGCTTGAGTAAAAAATTTAAATTGAAATTGGTCCGAGCCCAGCGGAGGGAGACTAATTGAACATTGTATTTAGAGGATCTGAGCCTGGCTGAGAGGGATCCGGGGTGAACCGTGAATCACCCGAGACATTGGATGTATGAATATCCTATGAGCATTGTGTTGAGAGTATCCAAACTCCTCTGAGGGGGATCCGGGGTGAATAGTGAATAGCCTGAGAAATTGAGTACTTGTGAAATCCCCAGAGGAAAATAATGTATTGTTTTTTGTCACATCAGGCCCTCTGAAAGAAGAGACTTTGAAAGGCTAAGAAACTTGAACATGGAAGGTCCTGGTTCTATCCAGTAAAACATGTAGAAGATATGTAGTCACTTCCCCATGTTTTCATAGGATAATTTGGTGTCCTACTCCCATGGTTGTTTTGTATCTGCCTATAGCTGTTCTTCGCCTTTTACTTCCTTTAATAATACCTTGTCTATCACAGATTTTTCTGATAGTCACACTGTAGACCTCTATTCCTCCTCCATTCCATAAAGGGTAGGCTCTGCTTCAATAAAAGCAACCCAACCTCTTCATATAGTGATATTGCTCAATTGTCAATGCACAAGGAACGTTTTCTTAGCAGCCTATTTTTAGTAGACTGTGGGGTAGAAATCTCATATTTGAATGACCTCAACACTATTGTGCTTTTTACCACTTAAAGGGACATGGTATTGACTTAGTCAGAGAGGGATAAAGATTGAGAGCAGGGTGGTTGATAATATTACTAGACTGATTGAATATATCTGGTTCCTATAGGGAGGAAACAAATGTAGATTCATATAACTTTCCTTATTTTTCTGTTTCAAAACCAAGCAGATTTTAAGAAGTTTTTGAGAGAACAATAACTGAGTGATGCTATTCCCAGACTCTCCTCTCGACATGGCCATTCAAAAATTCACAAGCCTTTATCTTTATTGGGTCACTGATGAAACTTAATCTTGCTGCTTGATAAGGCCAGGGATGACATTCTTCAGTGGTTAGCATACAAATAAAGGAATATTTTTGAGAGTCCAGCATAGTTGATCTGGAATGCTTTGCCCCATGCTCGCTGCAAACAATGTCCTTGTTCTGGGTTCAATGTTAGACCCATTGTATTCACCTGGCCTTTTATTTTTTTTATTGTCGGTCGTGGAATATCATTTATGTGTTTTTAATAGATTTTTTTACAGAGTAATGTGTTGCCCCATTACATTTTGTTTAACAATTTAAGAAAACAATGTTGAGGGCGATTTTGTCAGTACAGTCATCACTCTACCTCCAAGGGGGTGCCACAATACACCACAGATGGGCACAAGAATAACACCCAATGGAACATCTCAGTCCAAACTACAAGCTCCCCTTTAATAAAGTATCTCTAGCTGTTTGGGTGCAAGAACAAATGCTGCAGCAAAGGTTTATGCTTGCTAGATATGCAGCTACTGACAGAAAGGACTGCATGTCCCAACTGGCAAACAGACAAAGAGCAGAAGCTCTCTTGGGTTTGCAGCATAAAAGCTGATCACACCCTGTCTCATCACTAGTAGCAGTGGATTTTGCCATGCAGGCGAGGCCCACACTGTACTATCCCATGAAAACGTCCAGCAGAGTAGCAGTACGATAGTCAACCCCTCAACAATAAATGTCCCTAACAGCCATCTACAGTCATTACAGAGCCTGAGGCGGCCTGGCAAGGCAAAGAAAACTGTTTCTCCTGCCAAACTGCAGAGAAGTATGCTTAATGGGTGTAAACAGAGTACTTAGATTGGGTTTGGCCAATTCACTAGCACCCTTGCTCTGAATGAAGTGCATATGCTCGCCGAACGATGAGAGTAGCATAGTCGTTCACTTGTATTAAACACTTATATGTTACAGCTATTGACATATGCATTTAATCAATAGTATACCTCTTTCGATTAGGTCACATGAGTCTGCAACCTTTGCCTCTCTAGATGTTTTGGACTACAACTCCTAGCATGCCTCCCCATTGACTATGCCGACCAGTGCTAATGGGAGTTTGTAGCCCAAAACATCTGGAGAGGCAGAGATTGCAGACCCCTGGAACATGAGAATACGTTGGAAAACAAATGTGGCACACAACTCCCATACAGAAGTCAAAACAACTGAACAACTTTTCAGTTCTGCAAACACTCACTATTTCACATGTTATAGAATTGGTTATCACATTTTGTTGAGTATAAAAGTACAGATCGATACATGTATGGTTTGTGTGTGCATAATGTTTTATTCAAAGGCAGCAAATTACTGTATGATGCAATTATGCTACAGGTGAAGTACCAAATGGGGAGTGTGCCAAAAAGAAACAGGTACTGTGAATCATAGAAACAGTACATATTAGGTGTGCACATATGGTCAGTCAGTGTTCTTCATGCAGTTTCCGTGATGATACCAGAACCTGTCTAAAGGTGTGTGGGCATGGATGAATAAGTAGCCTCTTATGGTTTTCCACCTATGTATCCACTTACATTTCATAGACTCTACCCTGTCTCACTGTGATCTAAAGTAAAGTTACCGTAAAGGTGGGAAAAGTCCCCCAAGATAATCCAAAAGGAAATGCAGAAGGAATCAAAATTGAGTGCACCAATTACAGCTGGGAGATTCAGGCAGTTCTGTGGAATTGAACTGAGGACATATCAACCCATATTTAAAGTAAGAAACCACAAAGTTAACATGTTCTACAAATGCAACCTTAATTCTAATCCTAACATTTTCATTGGCTATTCGTCATTGAACCTCTATGGAGCACTATACATTAAGCAATATGACTGGAGGTTTCCTTTCTCGTGACCATCAAAATACCACCCCTCGAACATGACATAATTTCATAGTTAGCACAAAATACATCATTTTAATTGGCTGGTACTCTTCATGGTTCAACTGATAAAAAAACTTTACCCTAATTGGACAACAACACCCGAGACAGCTCGGTCTCATCCCACCGAGACGGACCAATCATACAGTGAGTGGAAATCGGTGAGGACAAAGCTTTGTTTCATCCTATGCAACAGCACAATCCCTTCCCCAAAATGGGCCCTCTTGGCTTCCCTCCCTTAGCATCTGCTCACTCTGCAACTCCCATCACGAAACATGTTGCCAATCCTAGAAACAGATACGTGACCGAGGCCTTGCTTCTGGAAATTAATTTCTCCTATTTATTTGTTTTGCCAAGACAATTGACCACTGGACTGAGTGCCTTAGCTCTCAGAGGGAGTGCTGTGCACACATCCTAGTTCTTCATTTTGGCAATGCTACTGTATGGGCCTTCCCGCGTATCTCAGTGTGTCCTTCACAACCATTATGTATACATTTGTCTATCATCTGGGAAGGCCCCTGCTGTCTCGAGTCTCATTTTAGGCCCCTGAGTACTTTCTCCCTCGCAATAATTAGCTGAAAATTGTTCTGCATCCCTTTCCACCCTGACCATGGCTGCCTAAAGCTTTCACCCCAACAGCAGAAATAAAATTCAATGAAATCTCCATAGCTCAGAAATGCAGCCTAGCACACTAAAATGACATCTGCATCCTTTAACAATGGCCTATTCTAACATGGCAGACATCTTGCTCATTAAAACAATTAACAACTACACTTAATAAACCTCAATCTACATATCCAAAATAAATCCGAGCTGCATAATCATATCTAATAATATAGATGTGATGAAAAGAATGAAAAGAAATACTTTCCTACATGTGTATTCTACTATGCAACGAACAACCTAAAAGCTCTCTAAAAAGTATGGCAAAACTGCATCTATCCTAAATACACTGTTACCCCACTGTTACCCCACAAAAAGCATGTGACCACTGCGTCTCTACCATGGGCCTAATATCTTTCTAGAAGAGCTTTTCTAACTTATATTTACCCACAGGTTGAGGACATTGGACTTTCATATTTACAATACGCACAACATGACATGAAACAAACTCTTAATCATAACCTTTTTGACATCAAGGTGCAGTGCCAGGCTTTTTCAATACTATGTACAAGTTTGGACATGCCATTCCCTTACCTACTGTTGCCAATACCTTTCTCCTTTATGCACAGACTATTCCTCAATATGCCACCCTTGGCTTAAGCTTGGCAGTAAAAGAGTTAATGTTCTGGAGTTTGACCTGCGGTTCAAGATATAGAGATGCCTGGGCAAATAAATCACAAAACTGCTAGGGTTTCCCAAGCACAATCTCAACCCCCTCTTGTATCCAACATTACCTTGTGTGCTGACATACAGTTCTCCAAATATGCCTTGGAAGCACAATCCAATTACAACAAACAAAACTTTAGAACATAACCATCTCCGTTTTGCAGAACTTTGCACCACTAAACATGATTGATATGAACCCGTGCTATTACAAAATATTCTTCCAGTGCTGCATCCTTCCCCATCTGTGTTTGTAGTATCTATTTTTCACTTTCCCATCCTCTTATCTTCATCTTGCTTATTTTGTTTCCTCCAGTCCACCCATTACAGGTCACGCAACCAATAAACCATGGCACTCTGTTCTCCTTCTGTATTCTTTGGGTTTTCTTGCTAACAGAGGTTTCCTCTCTTGCCACCTGTGTCATGGGTTTACATTCATTTCTGATTCTCCTTGTTGCTCCTTGACAGTCTCTTGGTTTTGCCACAATGTGTTTTCCACACATCTCACTCTGTGGTGTTCACCCTTTTCACCACGTTGCTTTCACACTATTCATAAGTGCTCCTCGCTTGCTTTTCACATGGTTCATAAATGCGCATTACTTGGTTTTCACTTTGCTCATATATTCATTATAACTTTCCTTTAGTTCGGTATTCAATATCACTTGTTTCACCTTTAAATGCATTCACAACAACTTTCAACTTGCTCGGCATTCACAAACCCTCAATCTGGGTTCCAAGACCAATAGTCCCCGTGCTCAGTTTGTTGAGCATTACCATATGCCCGTTTGCAGCCCAGGAGAGCCCCGGTATGAGTGTTCCCTTTATTCCACTCACCAGTGTGCGGTAGCTCCTCCGGGAGTATTCTCACCACTTTACAGCTTCCTTTCGCTCCACGTATGCTTTCCGGGAGCCCGAAAAGCAGCGCTCTCCTTCTTCGAACCTCTCCGCTTGTTGTAGGTAGCTCTGCTCTTCCCTCGTGGATGCTATCAGCGGCTTTTAGTGCTTGGGAGCCTTCAGCGTCCCACAGCTCTGGTTGTGTGTGCAAGGCAAAGAAGGCTGCAAGTGTCTATAATCCTCTAACGGCTGGTCGGGCCCTGGCTTCCCTTCCACTCTTCTGCAGCCCCCGGCGTCCTTCCTCCGGTACCTCTCCAGCCTGCTCCACTGTCAGCCGTGTCCAAATGTTTTCCTTCTGCTGGCGGTCCATCCCTTTATGCACCTGTGGCCTGTTAACTGACTGCAGATGCACAAGTCTGTGGTTTCAATTGCTGGACCATAATTAATCCTATTTGCTGGACCAGCCTGACTCTTGCAATGGTACTCCTCTGCAGTCCTCTTCCTCGTCTCAGTACCAAAGTTGTGTGAATGAATGGGAGTGTGCACAACTCCTAGTCACCTCTTCCTCATCCCAGTTTTTAAAGGAAATGTTTGTGTGTAAGAAAGAGGAAATGACTGACAATAACACATGGAGGCAGGTGGGGTAGGGGTTATTCTGACAAGGGAAAGAGGGATACCATGTCTCACCCAAAGGCATCCTCTTGCCACTTCCCAAAGTCCTTCCACACTGGTGATTCATCCACACATCTCCACCCCCCTGGTCGGGATCCAAGAGCGATAGCCTTTCATTGGCCACCTGAGAAGAGGATCCAGGGGGAGTAGAAGTGAGGATGCCCTCCAGTTCCTCACAATGCCCCTGGAGGGGTTACAGTATACCACTCCAAGGACAAGCATAGGCTCCATGAAACTACACCAGTGATGTGTTGGCACATTTTAAAAGCATATTGGCATTACGTAACATAAACCTATATCCAGTTACCCTAGATTCTGTTATCCATCCAACAAGGCAGTCCAGCGATCTGCTTTACCCCTATTAGTGACACAATCCAGTGGTTTTTTTACATACACACAGCATGTTAGCATTAGGAGTGGTGGTTGGTGCTTTTTACTCCTGTAAAGTGGGCACAGCCCTGACCCATTCAGTCAAGTGGAGCTATCTTCATCAATCGAAGATCGATTGGAGGACAACCTAGCATTTGTTGGCTAGTCTTAGATACTATACATACTTTTATTCGATACTATACATACTTTTGTTTCAACCCTTCCCAGCATGAATATGAAATATTAAGAAAAGACTGCTGAGTTTCGCAGTTCATGTTATGGGCCCAGAAGCATCTTGAATAATCCTGCATGTTGAATAATCCCTCATGTTGAATATGCCCTCCCCTCTTATATTTTAATTTTTAAACACCCTGCAAAGTCAAACAGTGGAGGCCCCCCACCTGGAAATAAAATGCTTTGGGTGCATATATCAATCACCACCTAAAAACACACACCTGCAAAGACGCCAGTTGCTCCTCATTCTACAAACACAACGCCTTGTTTTTCCCTCTCTCTCCCTAACAACCCCCTGCCACACTTTCCCTTTCAGATCCTGCAGATCAGGCAAATGGCAACAGTGGCGGAAAAACGCCAATAGCAAGCTCAGTGATGCAAGCCTCCATTAGCGGTTCCAAGTTGGACTTGGCAATGATTACTTCGTCAGAAGATATTTGTAGGCCTCCTCCCCGATTATCTAGTTTGTCAACACAATTCTGAACAGTTTATCGCAATAAGAATTAGGACCCCTTGGCCATGAACTAGCCAGTCAGAATGCAAGGAGTGCAGTCATACCTGACGTTATAAAGCTGTGTTTTCTGCTTTCAACTGTTGTGGCCATCAGGGACAGTCTCACCCTCTACTTCGCGTCTATAGAAAGCACGTACCCATTTCTATTTCTTCCCAGGGGCAGGCAGACTCTTTTTTTCTTTTCTTTTGCAGCTGACTAATTAGTCTTGCCTATTTATTGGTCCTATCTCAGTCTTCATGACATTCGTTCGTATGCCAATCAATCTTCTGAAAGTTCCCCATCTCATCAGTAAGCTCCTTCTTTTCCTCCCATTCCTTGCCATGTTTCTCTTTAGTACACACATGTACTAATGGCAATAATCAACCGTTTGGAGGGCTGTGTCCGCCGGTATGCCGCTGCCACTTCATTTGGCGGCGTAGCAAGAGCCGCCGGCCATTAATGACTGGTGAAGTCCTCCAAACTGAGGAAGTTGGCCAAAAAGTATAACTGCATGACTTCTCTATCATGAACATGTATGTCTTGCTGTACTGAACTTTGCTGTTGATTGGATCAAGGTATAGTTAAGGCTCAATATGATGTGAAACGTGCCTCTTTTCCAGATATATCACTGCTTTACTACTACATTAATCATCAAAATAGGGGGCTACATAATATCGGGCTGTGTATCTTTAATAACATTGAGTCTTTCTGTCATATACACGAGAAAAAAAGTCATCATTGTAATTCAGACCTGCAGCTCGTGGAAGGCACCGCATTTTTCAAAGCTAACAGAAGCTATTTAATTATGATGAAATATTATTCGCTGCTCGGAAGATTCACTACCAATGGTGCAAGAAAAAACGCGCACATCCAATTTCTCAAATCCCAAAAGTCAAACAAAATATAAAATGCCTGCTTGCATGTCACACATATCTATGATTACAAGATGTTTGCACGTGAATGGTTCTGAAATAAAAACATTAAAAAAAGAGACATTTTCAAACAAGGGTGTTGGCGCAGAGGAAATGCGCGTGGGCTGCCTCTCTGGAATTGAGGTCAGGATGGGGCATTATGTGGTCTAGTTAGTGTTATCAGAAGGAAGTTGGACATATTCACTACGGTTAAAAAAAAGCACAGCAAGCGCTAGGTGCCGTTTCAATGTGGGGCCTTTTTCATTAAAATCTTATGTTGTCACATAATAAAAATGAGTTTTTTTTTGCTAGGCCCTGAAGAACCTTGCAAACCGGACGCAAGAGGTGTTGAATAATCTGAAACTCCCATCACTGAGAGAGATTCTAGATAGGACAAAGGTCAGTTCTTGCACCAGCTTCTGATTTCCTAAAAATAATGCACTCGAAGGACACTAGAGTGAACGGAGACTTTGCTAACATTAGGCAAAGTAGTGCTTACCAAACATGTAAGAACGGAAAAAGGAACATGGTTATATGAAAGTGCTGTTCATTGGAAAAGGATTATTGGTGTATATAGTCTAGGATTAGTTAGCATAGGCAGTTGTTGCTGTTTCAGTTCAAGATTTTTTAAAGACTGTACAGGATGCCACACAAGATATTTCTTGTTTTGTTTTTATGAATTATTAAAATGCATAGATTATAGATATGCACCAAGCAGGGTTGATTCGCGCTCATCATAATGCAGATCTGCTGTGCTCCATGCACTTGTGTGCACTTGATGCAAAATGCACAACCCCCCCATTGACAAACGGGATGTGGATATAGTCGGCGGACCAGTTCGCACATGCAAGACCTGTGCCACCAAGCCCCCCGCGCACCCGAATATCAGACATGCACCTGATAGTTATGTATGGACTCCCACTAACGACAAGCGTGTTGGTGTCGGCACACTCTGGATGCTTCACGCATTTGGGTAGCAGAAGCATGCAACACATGATGGGTCTTAAAGGACTAGCAACCTGAAATACCCAATAGTGTGTTGCTATTCCTGAGCTAGTGGTAGAAATCTGATATATAAAGCTGATTGTAGGTATGTGTGTGTATGTTTGTCCGGCTATACAATTCCACACCGTTGAACCCACGTCTACCAAAGTTTGCATGGTTTTCTCATTTGTCTGGGGCAAAATTGTAGTCTATGTTTGGATGCAAAAAATACACTCCATGGACACCCTCATTTACTGATGCTCACCCTGATTCACTACAGTAGTTATTAGAAGGAGGCACAATTTAAAAAAGTGTCTGAAGCAAAATGTTCGAAGTGTTGGTTATTCCTTTGAAATGTATTGCTACTGTGAACAGTTGGAAAGCATTTATTAAAGCATTTGTGAACGGAATTAAACAATAAAATAAACATTTCTTTTATCATGCCACTCCAAATATGGGAAATGGCAAGGTTACAGTTTACTTAAGTTCATTCACGAGAAGAGAGCACAGTCAATCAATCTTTCTTGGACATTTTCTCAAATGTGCTGAAGCCATTGAGTGACTGAAACATGCTGCACAAAAACATTGCTTGGAAAAGTTCCATCTGATGCAAAGCAAAAATGAATATCAAGAGTTTCTGAAAAGCAACAAACAATAACACCACTTGCTGACCAGAGGACAAGAGCAACTTTCTCCAGGGCAAATGAGATGCCAGAGCAAACTGAAGCAAGACCTGCTGACATGCGGACAAGAGCAACATCCTCCAGGGCTCAAGAGACACCACTCGATCAGGACATGGGCAACGCCGGGTACCCCAGCTAGTTTAAAGCAGCAATGTTTTTGCAGTCCATGAGTGTTGGTTTTCGTAAAAAGGACAAACCAAACAGGGGTAAGAAATGCCCTCTATGTAATTTGCGCCTGGCTTGAACAGATGCAGGGAAGGGATTCTGTGGGTGATGTGAAGGCATCATGAAGCAATACACAGACAACAGATCAAAAGTTCAAATGCAATTGCTTTATTAACTCAAATGTCAGGATGGATGAAGACATAACTTGCCCTATACTAAATTGGGATTTCCCATACTTAAAGAAAGTAAGGATAGTCTGAGTCGGAAAGTTCAACTTAAAAGTCTGTCTGTGTCCAAAACCTGCCTTGGCATCACAACTAAAGCTAAACAATGTGTAGGGAGGTCAGCAATAAAAGAAATAGTGATCGAAATACAGTCCTGAGCTTCTTCCAGCACTCCTAGCTTACTTTTCAGCTCCCCTTCCTCTAGTTCAAGAATATTCCACAAAATACTTGGGATTACCTTTCCCAAGTTCAAGACAGTTCCACAAATCCTTGAGGACCCCTTCCCCACGTCAAAGGCAGTCAATTTGCACTTATTCTCAATCTTTCAATTTTAAAAACAACTCCAGGTTAACTTTACACTTCTTCTGGATTTGATTAACAGTTCAATCAGATACCTTCTTCTTAGTTCACTTCAGCAATGTCTTTGACTCTCAAAATTAAGGGTTCCCCCGTCTAGCGCAGTTATCAGATCACACGGTCCACCCATTACAGGTCGTGCAACAAGGAACCCTAGGCTCTCTAGCCTACACAGGTTCTTCTGAATCTGCCCCTGTGTGAATGTTCACACTAATTTGGCTTCTGCGTGCTAGCCTCTTGGTTTATTTGAAAGTTCACTCACTTTGCTTCTCCTTGTCAGCTTCTTGGCTTTACCACAATGTGTCACATATCTTTTGCTAGTCTTTGGCCTTGCCGCATTGTATTCATGCATATAGTTTGCTTTTGTTCCTTCACTGCCTTGCTGTCATGCTCTTTCGGAATCTTCCATACTTGCTTTCTCAGTTCGTACGTTGCTTTCAATTCAGCAATATCTGAATTTCACATTCATTTGTCATCAGGTCATAGGTTTGCTAACATGTTCTCATTCAGTTCAGCATTCAATATTTGTGATTGTTTACTTTGCTGCTTGCATATTATATTGTCCTTAATTTGCTCCCAACCCATAGCTTCAGGTTTGTTTCATCCAGCACATGCTTTTTCATTGATTCGTCATTTGCCTCGCTTCTCCACAGCCCCCAGGAGCGCCCCCGCTCAAGTGACTTTCCCTCTTCACTCAACCGTCCCTAGCATTCCCTCCGGGTAACTGTACGTTCACTTGTGGCTCTGCCTGCTGACTTTCCTTCAACCGCGAGCCCCACTCACACTTTGGTTTCTTTCCCGTTCTCCGTGGATGGTGTTGGTCACTTTGCTTCCTTTCCCTTGCCCACAGCTCTGGCTGTGTATCTCAGACCATGGAGGCTCCCACATCTGTGATCTTCTTGCGGCCCGCCTGGCGCTGGCCTACACAGTTACTTGGGATTGTCTGCCGGCATCCTGGCTCTCCTGCAGGACCCACCACGGCTGCCTTCTTGCATACAGGATTCCCTGCTGGTCTATTTGCTGCTGGTCTCCTCCCTTCTTATACACCTGCAATCACTTGACAGGTTGCAGGTGTGAGTTCCCAATTGTAATTGCCTGGTTACAATTAGAGGAGAACATGGGACATGCCTGACCTTTACATCACTCTGCATGCCTCTTCCTCATCTCAGTACTAGAGTGGTGAAATGACTTACTAGTGTTCACTACTCCTAGTCACCTCTTCCTTGTCCCAGTACTATAGGAGGTTGAATGAAGGAAAATTAGGGGAGATGTTTTGCAATAGCCCATAAAAGCTGGGGGAAGGGTTGGTTGGTTGGTTCTCATAAGGGAAAGGGGGGTATCCTGTCTCGCCTGTGGATACCCTCTTCCCAATCCCTAAGGACCCTCCACCCAGGTGATCCTCCCTCACTTCTCCACCCCCAGGATCAGGATCCAAAGTGATGACTTTTCCCTGGCCACTTGAGAAGACGATCTAGGGGAGTAGGCGTGAGGATACCTTCTCTCCGTGATAGCATGTCAAAGCTCATTCTTTGGGAACATTGGATGCAGTCCCATTTGGAATGTGTGATGAACTCACTTTTGGGACATAATCCTTGGGGACTGTAGAGGTGCTGTGAGCCAGAAAAGTCCACTTAAGAATGTCTCTGCACCTACACTGTACGACTGAGAAGTCCTAAAGTACTCAGATGAAGACAGGATGTCTATTTATAAGTTACACAAAATCACTAATACACCAATACAATATAATATAACTCCCAAATGTGGTTTCATGTTTTTCTGTCAACTTAATTGTATTCAGCTACATCCAAGGGATTTATTTTTCATTAATGTATTTAATCATTCTGATGTTTGTTGTATGAGGTTATATATACCTTCCTGCAGCTGCTACAAACCCATTAGACCAAAGGTTGGTGCACCAATCCTATTGGGCACCTTTTTATTTTTCCTATTAGTCATGTCATCAGCCTCGGTTTGGGGTGAGGATTTGGGGGGTCGGGATTTGCAGGGGAGAGTGGGTATTAATTATTTTCATGTGGCTGTTGTGTAAGAAAATAAAGTGCAGACAGTTTTCATAAAGTGTACTGAGAACATGGAGTCTACCTGAAAGAGCAAGAGAGGCATATCGCAAAAGTATTTGTTTTGCGCTGCCATGATGAAAAGGGTGCCACTGTAAATGTAAAGTGCAAACAAATGCGTGCATATCCAATAACATTTTTCAACAATGTAAAAGAAACTTTTACATGCTGTGACCATTTCTTGGGGTCTTTTAATTGATTCCAGAGACTGGCTTGTCAATGGGGAAGACATGACGAGAACTTTATATATTCATTACAATTGCTACATATAAAAATGCAAAAAGGCCTTATTTCAAGACTCAAATGCAATTTGTATATATTTTAACTATTGCCTCATTAGTATGTAAAGACGTGTGGAAAAATGCACACAAAAGTGAAACTTTGCCACGTGTATAAAGGGTATGTTTGGCACATCCAAGAGAATTTAGCTGACCTAAGACATATATTCAGGGATTTAAAACAGTAAGGATAAGATCAAGGATTGCATCACTGTGCCATGTTCTCATCTCTCCTCCTAGAGACCAAGCCACGTTACAAGTCAAGCAGTCTTAAGATCCTTATCGCGAGTTAAGACTTTGTTATTGTGTTCACGACTTTGTTATTGTGTTCACGTAAGATTTCTCTTCCTGAATCCTGTCACAACCAGTCTCAAAGCTAATGTAACTCACAAGAGAAACCATAAGTATATTACATTGAAAATCACAGGTTTTCAGGATTCCTATGATGGTAAAATAATAAAGAGCCCATTTCCCATGCAAGACCAGTGTCATCTGCAGGCCGAACTAGGTATTTATTTTAATTATAATTATTGTCAAACTGAAGAAAAAGTTCTTTGTGTGCCTTTAAAATGAAACAATGTAGTGATTTGAAAAATATCTTTAGCAAGGAAGGTCCTACCAACTTCAATCAAATTTCCTTTTGTAGCTAAAAATGGTATCTTCCAACCTATTTCAAATTCGCTTGGGGCATAATGGGAACAAAATGAAGCTGCATGGGAAAATACTAATCTCTTGAAATATTGAACGCACAATGACATTTAACATGTTGAATTGCTCGTTCCAATACACAGAATATAAGCATCCTGATTTTTATTAAAGTAGCACATGTTCATCAAAGGTTATTGTAATGAATCTAAATGCGGCTCTATAACACAAACCGTGAAATTACCTCCCACCTTTGCCATTATGGGACTGGTGGAAGCCACACCTAGTCACAAGATGTGTGGAGGAGTTGATGATTATAAGACAACTTATACACAGAATTAATATTATGAATATTTGGAGATAAACAATGAAGAATATATTTTCTGGATTTGACTGGAAGGAGGTGTGTGGGGTAAAATATAGTCCCTGAATGTCAAGAATAAAGAGGCCAGGTTTCCAGGCTGGTGCTATCCATTGGAAAATGCAGGCCAGTCCAAAACACTTATTTTTCCGGCTCAAGGCCTAGTGACATGGAAATAAATGGGCCTAGTTGAAATCTCCTAAAATGAAAGTACACAAGTGGAGAAAGACACTTTTCCCAAAAGAAATACATTACACATGGACAGATTTAAAAACTTCAGCGGTGCACATGAGATGAAAAGAAATAGTTGCGCCTTTGGAAACTAAAAAGGAGGACTTGTGGCTTTTCATTTAAGAAATAAAGTTTAAGGACAGAGTGCATTCATCAGGAAGAAAGAGACTTAATTTCATTATATAAAACAGCATGGACAAAGAAGGGCCTATTTCATTTGGTGTAGATTTGTATATGGCTTCCTAATGTAACTATGGCCCATCTGTGTGGCTGGAGTGAACTTATTTCTGTTTACACAGTATGTAAATAATAATTGTATTTATAAACAACCGGCCCTGGTGCAGCATTGAAAGTTACAGATACACAGTTGGTAAATGCAATATGCTAGCCTTTCAGAATGGTAAACTGCAACTTGCTGTTCTCTCTGAGCTGAAATCCCCCACTGAACTGTGAACTGAATATTGTATCTGGAATATGACCTCGCAGCCCTTTGGTTTGATGAATGCCAGGGAGGCAGGGCTGGTTTCAGGTAAATGCTTAAATGTACAGAGAAAGAGATCGGATTTGCAGTGAATTGCTGATCACATGACCAACAGAAATGACCTTTAAGGTCAGGTTTAAAAAAATAAAGTGCTTTAAGTCTGAGCAAAGACCCTTTGAAAATCTGAACTTAAGACCTTTTGGCCAAGGATCCCAGGAGAAGAATGTCTGGTTGTTAAGTTATAGGCTAAGATATACAAAGAAGTAGATTGATACTAGGTGATGTACAGATAACATGATCAACAGAAATGACCTTAAGTTCAGGCCTTCCCCTAAACCATGCATTAAGCCTCGAGTAGGGACCCCTTTGAAGCAAAGGAGGGAAAAGGTTAAGATGGCTGGTCACATGTTTTCAGGGAAATAGAAACGGTTGGTGTCTGATCTGAATGTGAAACTGGGTCCATGTTAGGCCCTGCCTGTGATGAAACTGTGCACAAATTCAGTTATGGAAAAAATTATGAGTCTGCTATTTTCATACATCTAAGAAATGGCAAAGTTGGCAAAGGGATAGATCATGAAATCAAGGTTTACATTAAAAATGGTCCTATTTTTAGCTATTTCAGCGAAGCAGCAAACCGCAAAAAATGGTAGCTTTGCCCACTAAGGGCTAGTCAAAATAAAACGAGTATTGTCTGACTCGCTATTTATGTGGTTATATGAAAGACCAATTGAGTTGCCACATTATATTTTTCAGAACACAAAATGTGAAACTCCATGTCATTTTGAAATGATGTACCTTTTCTCCTCCCCAGCCTAAATCATACACTCCTCTCAATTCCTGCTCCTATCAGAAGCCAGGGGGTTTGGTGGGGGGAGGTGAAGGGAGCAAGCTAACCAATCCTGACCTTGGGAATTAGGCGATAACCTGGACTGGACTAGCGAGTAACAACTAGCAAAGAAGCAAGGAGAGCTACCAAGACCATCTGGGTAAACCTGGCCTGGAAACCTGTGAGCCCTATCTGAGAGAGGCCTATCTGGAGGAACCTTGCTGTGGGAGAGGCTTGGTGTGAGCTGCCTACCAAAAGATGGTCCTAGAAATCTAGCTGGCTTCCTGAGCAAAGAGTGGAGAGCTCCTATATAAGTAGATATCCCAAAGTGATCAATTGCGTGGGGAGCCACCTGCCTTTATCCCTTTCCATTAGTGGGTAAAAGGGGGGGGGTAAAACTGGCTAGGCCCTTCGCATAAGGTATTAAATATCACTGAAATGATTTCCCCATAGAAAACCACCATCTCTGTTGAAAGTGAATTGTGGTGGGAATGGCCCGCCTTCATCCTTTTCATTTAATTGTGGGGGGAAAAGGGAGACACTGTGTAGAGCATTAGCATATTTGATTAAAGTAAATCTATACATTTCCATATAGAAAATCACGGGATGAGTGTTGTTAGAATTCGAAACTAACAAAGCCCATGCCTAGTGCGTTAGAGCCGGTATAGCCCATAAAGACTTGGTTGACTGTTTTCTGAAATCCTGGACTTCTATACAAAAGGGTGAGGGTACTGAATCCCAAAAGAAGTAATTCACAAAACACTGCCTTTCAAATCAGATTGGAGAGTGCAAAACGAAATTTCCCATTCATCTCCATTCATTTTAAATCGGGATTACAAAGCCTTACATCTCATTTGCATGTGTGTTGCAAAACGAAATTTCCCCTTTGTTCCCATGTTTCTCTTACCCAAATTACAAAGTCCTGTCTTTCATTTTCATGTGTGTTGAAAAACGATTTCCCTTTGAATTCCTTTTTCCCAACTATGCCTTTTAAATGAAAGCCTAAAAACAAATGTTCCCATTGATGTCCCTGCCCCCCAAACCAGAATACCAAAGCATTGTGTGTCCTTTGAATGTGTATTGTAAGAACTATTTTTCCATTGTATTGTGAATGTTTTTATTGGTTAAATTGAAATGAAATAGTATGAAAGTGGGGACTGCAGGTTTAAATATTGTACCTGTGTTGTTTTAATAACTGAGTTATTGTTGTGATATTGGGTGTTGCCACAGCACTGGTGGCTTATATTGGCTGCTGGTTTTCTTTGTCAAACCTTAAATACATAAATAAATATATATTCTTACTATACACCGGCCTGGTTCCTAGTCCATTGGATACACATGGTATTTGTTGGGGTGGGTGCGAGATGGGTTGGAGGCTTCACCAAAGTCAACTTGAAATTAAAAGCACTTTATTGGGCGCCACCTTGCTTGGGGCAAGAAAGGAACTCCCTGAGTTGAGTGTGACCGCCTAATAAACTGTGACAGTTGGCTGGGGGAGCAAAGTTGAAACCATTTTGGATGACTAACTCCTAGGCAGGTTGCAGACAGAAGACCTTCTAGAGAGAGTTGATCAACCTACTTTGGAAACTGATGTCTCGACAGCCACCAGAAAAGATAAATTGCTGAGGCAGCAGCTGCAGATTGACAGGGTAATTCATAGAATTTCGCAGAAAAGTGTCGCAAGCGGCTGGCGCAGAGTGTCCGCGTGCGATTGACTGCGCCAGGCACGTGCGATAAAACCGATTTCCGTGCACAGCGTATTCATGGATTTCATGCTCCCAAACCAGCCGTGGCGCAGAGTATCGCAGCGACCCTGCAGCAGCGCCAGTAACGCCCCCAAGAACGCCCTCGCGCAAGGAAAAGCCAGCAAAATCGCTAAATCATCGCAAAGGGCTGCGCTAACTCTGGACCAGTTTACAGGGCAGCCAAACAAGGAACGCAAAGCGGGTAACGTGCATATCAGGGGTACACGTGAAGTCATACACGCGATTAGCCAGGGTACGTGTATTACAGGGGTACGCGGGAAGTTTAACACGCGATTGGCCAGGGTACGTGCATTACAGGGGTACGCGGGAAGTTTAACACGCGATTAGCCAGGGTAAGTGTATTACAGGGGTACACGTGAAGTCATACACGCGATTAGCCAGGGTACGTGTATTACATGGGTACGCGGGAAGTTTAACACGCGATTGGCCAGGGTACGTGTATTACAGGGGTACGCGGGAAGTTCAACACGCAATTAGCCAGGGTACGTGTATTACAGGGGTACGCGGGAAGTTTAACACGCCATTGGCCAGGGTAAGTGTATTACAGGGGTACACGTGAAGTCATACACGCGATTAGCCAGGGTACGTGTATTACATGGGTATGCGGGAAGTTTAACACGCGATTGGCCAGGGTACGTGTATTACAGGGGTACGCGGGAAGTTTAACACGCGATTAGCCAGGGTAAGTGTATTACAGGGGTACGCGGGAAGTTCAACACGCAATTAGCCAGGGTACGTGTATTACAGGGGTACGCGGGAAGTTTAACACGCGATTGGCCAGGGTACGTGTATTACAGGGGTACGCGGGAAGTTTAACACGCGATTGGCCAGGGTACGTGTATTACAGGGGTACGCGGGAAGTTATACACGCGATTAGCCAGGGTACGTGTATTACAGGGGTACGCGGGAAGTTTAACACGCGATTAGCCAGGGTAAGTGTATTACAGGGGTACACGTGAAGTCATACACGCGATTAGCCAGGGTACGTGTATTACATGGGTACGCGGGAAGTTTAACACGCGATTGGCCAGGGTACGTGTATTACAGGGGTACGCGGGAAGTTTAACACGCGATTAGCCAGGGTAAGTGTATTACAGGGGTACGCGGGAAGTTCAACACGCAATTAGCCAGGGTACGTGTATTACAGGGGTACGCGGGAAGTTTAACACGCGATTAGCCAGGGTAAGTGTATTACAGGGGTACGCGGGAAGTTTAACACGCGATTGGCCAGGGTACGTGTATTACAGGGGTACGCGGGAAGTTATACACGCGATTAGCCAGGGTACGTGTATTACAGGGGTACGCGGGAAGTTTAACACGCGATTAGGCTGGGTGGGTCCTCACAGGTGTTCCCTGTACACCCTCCACGGCCCCTGCAGGCAGCCTACAAAACAGGGGACTACCCTGCACACCTGCTCATGTCCCCCTGCACCCCCACCCCCCCAGCAGTGCAGGGGCAGCCTCCACCAGGCCCCCACTCATGTCTCCCACCACCCCCACCCTCCCGCCACCAGGGGCAGCCTCCACCAGGCCCCCACCCATGTCTCCCACCACCCCCCGCCACCAGGGGCACTCTCCACCAAGCCCCCACCCATGTCTCCCACCACCCCCACCAGTGCATGGGCACCCTCCACCAGGCCCCCACCCATGTCTCCCAACACCCCCACCCACCAGCACTGTGGGGCACGTGGCCAGCAGGCAGTCAGGCAGCAGCAGATGGCAGGTGGGAGCGTGCTCAGGGCTCTGGGGGGGCAGTAATTTCGCCTCCTGGCCAGGAGCGTGGTCTCTCGTGTGTGAACGCGTGGACAGCCTGATAGGTAGTGAAATCCCACACGTCAGCAAAGGCCCTTAGCGCGTAAACCCGTCAACAGCATATGCGCGCCTATAGTCACCTGCACGTGCAGGAAATTGTTGCGTGACACGTCCCAGTGTCAAAGCGTGTGATTGGTGAAAATGGATGTACACGTAGAAGTGACAAAGCGTGTGATTGGTGAAAATGGATCTACACGCAGGAGTGACAAAGCGTGTGATTGGTGAACGTACACGCCGCGTAAGTGACGCTGTACGTGTGGGCCTGTATATAAGGTACATGTAGAACACCATTTCCTTGTACGTGCTTTTCGTGGAGAGCGAGTGGGTGAAATCTGTACTTCTTGTCGTTTCACACGCGATTTACTTCACGGCGTTTCCAGTTCGTATTCCCTGTTACCTCTGACAGCTTTTTCTCTTTTTTCTCTATTACTGGTTTACCTGGGCCTGTTCCCTCAAACAGTGTCCCCTTCTACTGTTGTCCTGTCTTCTCAGACAGCGTACACATCTTCTTTTGGCGGGGGTTTAGCCAGCCAAACGCGCTCATTCTTCACGCTCTTTTACCTGGCAGACGGTGAGTCACGCACGTATCCAACTTCTGTGCTTGCCCCGTGTGTTGCCTACCCCTTCAGAGGTCATTCTAGGCTGCGTGTGACACGCATACGTTCATTCTTGTGTTACTGGGTGCCACAGCGTAGTGCAGGTTTTTCTTTCTGCACACGTGGTCTAGGAGGGGTTGCGTGCACGTCATCTCCCTTTTTTGGGCCTCCTGTGCGTTGCGTGACCCGTCATCTTTCCCCAGGGGTTACAATCAGCCGTGCTAGAGCACTAGGGTACAATTACCATCTGGTACCCAACCCCTTTGACCCCCAATTGCCCAGGACAATTGTCTACAGCCACTCCCATACGCACATTAATATCAGTGCCATGGCTGGGAGGCGAGGATTCCGTAAGGGTGGCAAAGGTGGAAGAGCCACAAGTGGTGGCCGTGGTGGATCCGGTAGGGGACGTGGTCGTAACTTGCAGGGTGAGCCTGTCCCCCCATGTGTGGAGGACCAGTCAAGGGCACCCATCATCCCCCCCCCTCCCCCCCTCCCCCCCTCCCCCCCTCCCGTTGAGGCTGAAGTGGCTGACACCATCCATGCTCAGCCCTTGTTGGACCAGCCCATTGTGGCACCAGACCTGGCTGACTCCATGGCTGACTTCCAGGTCAGCAGGGCTACGACACGTGCGCTGGTGCACGTTGATGCCATCATGCCACGTGGATCTGGGGCAGCAAGGTCATCTGCTGCACCAAGGAGGCAGGGCGGAGTGGCTGCAGGGGCAGCTGCGGCTCCATCCACCCCAGCCCTCACACACCCAGCCAGGACAGTGTCGGTCCTAGTCCATGCTGCTGACATTCCCCCTGACACCATCACACTAGAGCCAATGCCTGCACCAACTCCCATGCTGAGTGTGCAATCCCACACTCCTGATACAGAGTCCACCAGGGCTCCTGCCCCTAGTGTCCAGAGCGGCGCAGGACACTCAGGATCACCACCACCTTCCAAGCGGAAGAGGAAGAGTGCTCGTCCGGCACAGGCTGATGCCCCAGACACGGCTACACAGTCCGGCCCGTCCAGGAAGCCCAGCTTCACGGATGACGAACTGAATGCACTTGTCGAGTATGTGTCCGGACATGACAACGAGATGGTCATTGTTGCAGGATCCAAGACCACACCTGCACAACGCCAGGCACACTGGCAGACCGTTGCGGACATCGTAAGTGCCCTTGGAATCGTGAGGCGCACAGCCAATGATTGCTATAAGCGCTGGAATGACCTAAAGCGCAGGGCAAAGAGTAAGCTGGCCTCAAGTCATGCCGCAACTCTAGTGACTGGAGGTGGGTCTCCAGTAGTAGACATGGAACTCACTCCACATGAGTCAGTCGCTGGGACCTACGTCACGGAGGAACAGATCCAAGGCGTGGGAGATCTGGCTGATTACGAGGCATTGTCCGGTGAGTGCACATGCATGTGTGTGTCATACATGTGCATGGTGTGTGTGTGAGGGCTTCTGTTTGGGTGGCAGGAGAGAGTGTGTGCGCCTCAGTCGTATGGGTCAGCCATGTGCTTCATGCAATACTTCCTGCGCAGCTGCATTTGGCCATAGCAGTATCCCTTCTGCCAACAGTAGACATCTAGCACAACTGCACGCCAGTTGCCCTTGAAGTGTCACCTTGACACAACAGATTTGCTTATTTTTCACTGTTCATTCAGTCAGTTTGTTTGCATTCCACCACTTTCACTAGGCATGTCGCTGTCCACTAGTCACATGTCTGACATGGGTATGGTAAAGGGGAGTGACTTTGTTACCTGGATATCATTTGTACACACATGTCCCTGTGCAATTTGACCATTACAGACTGGCAGCTCCAGGTGAAAAATCTGACCTGTTGGAATCAGAAAAGCTATTACATGCGGGAACTGGACTGAATGAATAGGTGCTGCCCTCCTCTCCATCTTCACTCAATAGCAATGGTACATGCCATCTGTGTGATGGCATGTGTGTTTCACCTGCCAATCACAGGCCAATGTGTGATGCCACTGCCAGGCAGCATGCAGAAAATTTGTTCATCTTCCATCTTGGTGTCATCAGTGTGTGCCGTTTGCCTGCACTTCATACGCAGTGTGGGTGCATGCATGGGAGGGTTTTAGTCATGTGGGACATGTCAATCAAGTACTGGTTCTCTTGCTTCTCAGCCCTCAATGTGTGCCATGGTGCTAATGCCTGTTTCCATTACTTTGTTTTCATGTCTTTGCAGGGGAAGACGCACCTGATACTGCTGGGGTTGTGGAGATGGTGCAGACCCAGGAGGTGTCCCAGGGCCGACCAACCACCAGTGAGGGAAGTGGTGTGGTGGTGGGGGAGAACCCACAAGTGCTGCAGGTCGTGCTCTCAAGGGGTGTCTCTGGCTGCACCTCCCCCGAGCTGTACTCAGGTGTTGATTCGGATGAGACCTACGTGCCGTCGCAGGTGAGTGTTCCAGGGAGGGATTCTGTTCTGTCTCACCCACCTGCACCAGGGTCAGTACCCTCCATGGGGATGTCAGTGTTGGCAGCTACGCCTTCGGTGGTTACGGATGCAGGGTCACACTCCGCGACATCTGATCCTGTTCCTGGGCCAGCAGATCAGAGGGGGAATGCAGTCCTGCAGCCTCAGGCAGTGCCGGCACAGCAAGGCGCAGTTCGCCTTGCCCCAGACAGGTGTGGTGCCCGCCGACGTGGTGGCCGTACGCCACCTGGCAATACCGCATGGGAGCAATCCATTTACGGTATGGCTACCCAACAGGCTGCATCATCCGAGATGATGGCTCAGGCCATGGATAGGGTGGCCACTTCCATTGTCCCCCCAGAAAGGCTGATGGAGCGACTAGAGCAGGCAACTGACTCCATCTGCCAGTCACACAGGGAGGACATGTTGGGGTCCAACAGGGACAGGCGGGCGGCACTGGCGACTCTGCAGGAGGCCATCTCCATTGAGTCCCAGGGCCACAGGGAAGCCCTGAGGCAGGAGCTCCTACACCTCAGGACGACTCTTGTTGAGCTTGAGGCTTCAACACACCAAAGGACAGAACAGCAGCTGGAGCGTCTCACCCGTACGTTCTCAGCTGAGATGCAGGCAACGAGGGCGGAGGTCCGGGCATCCCGTGAGTTGTTGCATGGGGACCTCCGCACACTCATCCTCCAGAACCAGACCTACCACACCCGCATGCTTGCAGCCATGGAGGAGCAGACTAGGGCCTTGCGTGGGCTGCCTCCCATAGTGCAACCACCTCCGGATGCAGCTGCACAGGGTGATAATAGCGACAGCAGTGACACTCCCACAATCGGGTAGCCGTGTGGGCCATGAGCCCATGGAGGTGTTTTATTTTCCCAGGATCCACGCAGGTGGGTTCTGGTGTGCATCCTGTCCTCGGACCTCCTGGGTGGCCTCCCCAACCCCCCCGGGCCCATCAATGGCCATTTTTGATTGTTTCTTATTTTTTTTTAGATTTTGATTTCTTTTATTCCCAATTTTTTGGGGAGGATCTGTTGGCTCCGATCTGTTGGCTCCGATCTGTTGGCTCCGATCTGTTGGCTCCGATCTGTTGGCTCCGATCTGTTGGCTCCGATCTGTTGGCTCCCGTGGTTCCTGTGGGCATACGCTGCATTGTGGCTGGGCACATGCAGGCTTGTAATGTATTTGGTTCAGATGCTTGGGTTTGAGTCACACACACCCCTCCTGCTTCCCGTTTCCATGGGCTTGCAAAGGGTGTGCCCAAGTGACAGTGAATTACACAGTGACGTTGGACTCCCATGAGCTGTGTGGCCAGTCTGTAGTCAATACTGTGTATACATTCCTAGTGCATATTGCTGTTGTGTTGTACACTGCATGTTGCATTGATGTGTAACTCTTCTTCTGTGTCTACCTCCCAATTTGCAGGTCCCTTCCTCAAGTCCACACAAGGACCTCTAGTCTGGCGATGGGGACCATGTTGGCAGCAGTGCACCTACAACTCTACATGGCGCCAACACTGCACAGTTGGTAGTGGTGGGAGTGCAGGCATTTCCAGGTGGTGAGACTACTAATATGTTACATTTTTGATGTCATGTTAATGGTACTACGTGCTCAAGTATGTTGTTGGTCCGGCATTGCTGTGAGCATTTCAGGTGTTGCAGGTTTCTAATAGTGCCACTGTACATAGTGAGAGTGATGTCATGTTGTGGGGATTACTTTGTTTACCTGCAATTAGCATGACATGGCACGGTGTGTCGTGTGGCAGTGCTGGGGTTGGGTTGGCTGACATGGCACTGTCCTCTTGTTGCATTTTGCAAGTGGGTATTCATTTTAGCTGCTTCAATGTGTAACTTCACAAAACTGCATTGGTGGTGTCTGTGTGGGTAGGGATGCACACATTGTGACACTTCCAGGTGAACAATCTCAGGCTGACATGGAATTCCCGGTTCATTCTCCACACATTCAGGATCAGTGTCAGGTTGAGTCATCATTGATTGTCAGATGGAATGTGCCAGGGCAGTGTGCACTCCACAGGGGTGTGATTTCTATGTGAAGTAATTAGCCACTAGCTGTGTACGGGCTGCCTCCCCCCGTGCCCTTTCCCCTCCCATGCGCAGCGGCTGTGCATGTGGTTGGGGATGTGGGGCCACCACCATGTCCACGGCCAGGCCCCGGCGTGTTGCAACGTTGTGCAGGACACATGCTGCCACTATGATCCTGCACACTACTGGGGGAGCGTATAACAGCTGCCCGCCAGAACGGTCAAGGGAGCGAGAGCGTGACTTCAGACTCCGAATGTGCGCTCCACTATGCCCCTGGTTGTAATGTGGGCTGTGTTAAATCTTACCTGGGGTGGCGTGGTGGGGTTCCGAATTGGCGTCATCATGTGGGGGCTGAGAGGGTAGGCACTGTCCCCTGTGGAGGTGGGGATTGGTATCATTGGTGAGGTTGTGACCTTGCTCAGTATCCAACATGCATGCATGTGCAGTGGCATACATACTCACCAAGCAGCCATGTATCGCCATGCCGCCCAGCTTCTAGGTCCCGGCTTAGGGTGGACATTCGGTAAATGAAGCTGTCGTGGGTGGAGCCGGGATAGTTGGCATATACTGAGGTGATGATTCCCTTGGCATTACATGCTACCTGCACGTTGATGGAATGCCAGTGCTTGCGGTTCCTATAGATGTGCTCAGATGCCCTGGGGGGACGTAGAGCCACATGGGTGCAGTCGATGGCACCTAGCACTTTGGGGAATCGTGCCACTGCGTAAAAATCCAGGGCGGCAGCATGCCTTTCTGCAGGTGTTCTGGGCAGGTATATGTGCCTGCGGACTGATGGGCGTGCAGTCATGATGTTCAAGACCTGGTGTAGGCAGCGTGACTGGGTGGCCTGTGACACCCCACCCACTATGGCACTTGTCCGCTGAAATGATCCAGTGGCTAAGAAGTGCAGTACATTGAGGACCTTCTCCAGGGGGCTGAGTGCTTGGGAGCACAGGGTGGGTGATGTGAGGTCATCCTCCCACTCAGTCACCAGGTCCAGTATGATGTGTGGTGGAAACCTGTACCTCCCATACACCTGGTCATCAGGCATCCCGAAAAGGCTGGTTCTGGGTGTGAATATTCTGGCCCTGACTATCCTCCTCCTCCTCCTTTGGTAGCCCACTGCCACTGCTGCTAGGAACGGTATGTTCATCCTGGCGTCTGAGCTTGTTATTGTTAAAGTCCGCAATTTATGCTTAGCGCGTGTTCTAGGCGAGCGTGTGACCCGCGCAGCCCTGGAATCCTGTTCCCAGTCCAATAGCGTGTGGAAATTCACACGCACCACGGGATACAGCGTGTGACCCGCGCAGCCCTGGAATCCTGTTCCCAGTCCAATAGCGTGTGGAAATTCACACGCACCACGGGATACAGGTTCGCTGACGTACTTGCGTGTGTAAGTGGCCGCGCACCCATTAAATACACGTACATAGGCCAATCGCGTGTACGCGCACTTTTGTCCAATTACACGCGATGACACTCTGACGTGCAGTATCTCCACGTGTGCCCCGTCATCACGTCCTGAGTGGGGAACACCCGTGCGGGTCACGTCACAGACGCGCTTACGCGCTGAGGGACTCTGGTCCAATAGAATCGCGTATGCGTGCTGACGCGCTTACGCGCTAAGGGCCTTTCCTCGGATTTCACGCTGACGTGCAGGATTTTCACGTGCCAAATCACTCCGTATCAAGCTGGCCACGCGAAAACACACGGAAGCCCACGCTCCTGCCCAGAAGGCCGAGTTACTGCCCCCCAGTGCCCCGAGCAGCCTCCCACGTGCCATCTGCTGCTGCCTGCCTGCCTGCTGCCACCGTGCCCTGCCATTTGGTGCCTGCACATCAGCCATCTGCAGGGGTCCAGTTGCTGTGTCCACCGCTGCTGGAACTGAAGACTCCCGACTGGTATTACATCGCTCCACAGCCCAGCCCCAGGACCCAGTTGCCCACCCACACCTGCCTCTGGGGTTGCCATGTCGGGCACTTCCACATCTGGCACCAGTGGCAACCCCAGGCCAGAGGGGCAGAGGGGCACCAGCTTCACTGTCACCGAAGTTGGTGTCCTGGTGGAGCATGTCCTGGGGCAGTATGATGCCCTCTTTGGATCGTCCCGCGCCAGCAAGGAAGGACGGCAGAGGATCTGGGCCGACTGTGTGGTTGCCATCAACGCGGAGGGGGTGGCAACCCGCGACGTCCTGAAGATCAAGAAGCGCTGGGAGGACTTGAGGTCCAGGACCCTTGTGAAGGCCCGGCGCCTCGTGGAGGGGGGCCGGGGCCGCATGAGTACCATCCAGATGAGGGTCCTGGAACGCGTACGCCCAGCGCTCCACGCCCAGATCCTTGAGAGGGAGGCCCGTCTGGAGTTGAGCGGTAAGTGTCCATGCATTACTGTGTGAGACAGGGCATGTTGCGGTGTGCTGGTTCTATGATACTTGCCTGTATGTGTGCCATAGCCCATGTATGCATGTATGTGTGCAGGGACATCATGGTAATGCATGTGCGACCAGTGATGTGTGATGCACATGGTTGTTGCATGTGTTGATATGCCGCATGGGGAGCCCTAATCAGATTATGAACATGAGAGCATGCCAGTCTCTGTACCTGAACATGGGTGGGGGTGAGGGATGGGTGCTGATGCCAGGTACATATATGGTAGCCATGTCTGTGTGCCTGACCTGCGTGTCTGTGACTTGTGCATGCCATGGATGCATGACACATGTGTGTGACAATGCAGAGATTCATTAAAGCAGCAAAATTACCCTTGTATCCGCTGTGTTTGGTGTGTTTGGGGCCAGATGGATGTGACTGAGGTGATGTGTGTGCATGTGATGGGCATGAGGCATGATGCATGTGAGTTACATATCATTGAATGTTTCAAGAGTCCATTGGACATGCATGGAAATGTCCATGGCATGCACCATGCCTGTTACTGTGTGTGTTTTGCCTGGACTGGCCCATGTGTTGTGGAGGGACATGATGGAAGTGTACTTTGACAGTGGTGCTCATCTGCTATTGCTTCCTGTCTAGGGGACCATTGTACAGTGCCCTGATGCTTGTGTTCTTTGTCTCCCTTTACGCAGCGGCTAGTGAAGAAGAGGGCGGAGACGGCGCTGTGGAGCAAGGCGGCGGGGATGCCCCCACGGCTGCAGCGGAAGGGGTGGGTGAGCCCCCACAGGGGCCTGCTACGGTGGGAGACGGTGAGGAGCCATCCAGGTTGGTGGTTTGCACAGAGGAGGAGGAGGCCGCCACTGGGGCACACATGGGGCCTGGTGGGGGCATCCCTGCTGGTGCAAGTGGTGCAGTCCAGGGCCAGGGGCAGGAGGCAGCACAGGTCACCGTGGAGGGGCCTGTGCATGTCGCCGTCCCTGACCCTGTGAGTGCACCACCATGCACCAGCAGGGATGCCCCGTCCCAGGCCTGTCCGCAGGTAGAGGGGATGTCCATGTCACCTGACTCCCCTCCACCTGCGGACGTGGGAACCCCTGGCCGTGCGGAGAAGGTCCTGATTGGGGTCGCGTTGCGCACGGCTGCGATTCGTGATGCCGTGCGTGCTTCCCGGGAGGAGCACGCACATCATCACGAAGTGCACCGTGCCGACGTGGCCCAATTGGGATCGGCCATGTTCGGGGGTTTCCTGCATGTGTTGGCCAATGTGGCGGCCCTCTCCTCCTCTGTGCAGGCTATCCACCAGTCGTTCTCCTTGCCGTCTTCCAGCCCAGATGCCACCAGGGCCCCCTGTGGACCTGCCCCGACCAATGCAGCCAGCTCGGTGGGGATCCCATCCCTGCCACAGTCGGGAGTCAGAGATCCAGCAGGGGTGGACACCAGAGCAACTGGACCCCAGCAGATGGAGGATGTGACGGCATCATCGGGCAGGGCACGTGCACGACGGCGTCGGTGGTTTCCATCAGCCTGGATGCCGTCGTGCTGGCACAGGCAGTTGCGTCGGAGGCAGCAGCAGGCTCAACGTGGGAGGCATCATGGCTCGGGGCCATCAACATCAGGGGTGCAGGCATCGGCCGGAGGGCAGGAGAACCCTGGAATGGGAGTGGCTTCCGTGTGGGAGAGGTTGTGCCAGCGGATAGGTGCGGAGCGGCAGCGGGCAGAGGAGGAACGGCTCACGATGGTCAGGGCGGAGGACTCCATGCGGAGGGCGCTGAGGCGGGCTGAGTGCCTCGAGGGTCTTCGCAGGGAGTTTGAGCTTGACACTGCGTTATCCCTGCGGGACCTCGGGGCCAGGGAACATGCCCGCCTCCAAGCCATTGACCAGGAGTTCGAGGATGCCCTGGCCCATGACGTCAACCAGTGAGCCGTCCGAATAGCCCGCTGCCTTTGTATATAGTTGTATAGTTAGGGTTAGGTTTCCTTTGTTTTTTTGAATTTTTTTTGGGTTGCGATTGGACAATGCACCACTTTTTTGTATATAGTTCCCTTTTTAGTTAGTAGTCAGTTAGGTTTAATTTGGTAGGGCTCATGGACCCAGGATTATCTTCTTGATTGGCTTATTTTAATTTTTCATAATTTTTTCTTGGACATTCATCTTGTTTTGTTTGATTTGCTTTGTGTTTTTTCTTATTTGCTGTTCAATACATATTATTTTTTTTATCTTCAATGTGTCGTATCATCTCATTGCTTTCAGGCATGTCATGTTGGGTGTTTTGTCATTCACTTGCAGCCATTGTGTGTGACAGACATGTGTTAAATTGCATTATTTACATTGGGGGTGTAACATGTAATTGGCTTTGATATGTGGGTGGGTGTGATAGTTGGTTGGGCCTTTTGGCAGGGGAGGATGGGCATTACGGACATGATTGGGGAATGTTGGGACCCAGGTGCAGGGGGGCATGGATTGGACATGGGTGGGGGCCTGCTGGCAGGTGCCCCACAGTGCTGGGGGGTGGGGGTGGTGAGAGACATGAGTTGGACATGGGTGGGGGCCTGCTGGCAGGTGCCCCACAGTGCTGGGGGGTGGGGGGGTGGGAGACATGGGTGGGGGCCTGCTAGCAGGTGCCCCACAGTGCTGGGGGGTGGGGGGGTGGGGGACATGGGTGGGGGCCTGCTGGCAGGTGCCCCTGCACTGCTGGGGGGTGGGGGTGGTGGGAGACATGGGTGGGGCCTGGTGGAGGGTGCCCCTGCACTGCTGGGGGGTGGGAGGGTGGCAGACATGGGTGGGGGCCTGGTGGAGGGTGCCCCTGCACTGCTGTGGGGTGGGAGACATGGGTGGGGGCCTGGTGGAGGGTGCCCCTGCACTGCTGGGGGGTGGGGGGGTGGGGAACATGAGTTGGACATGGGTGGGGGCCTGCTGGCAGGTGCCCCACAGTGCTGAGGGGTGAGGGGGGGTGGGAGACATGGGTGGGAGCCTGGTGGAGGGTGCCCCTGCACTGCTGGGGGGTGGGGGGGTGGGGAACATGAGTTGGACATGGGTGGGGGCCTGCTGGCAGGTGCCCCACAGTGCTGGGGGGTGGGGGGGTGGGAGACATGGGTGGGGGCCTGCTAGCAGGTGCCCCACAGTGCTGGGGGTGGGGGGTGGGGAACATGGGTGGGGGCCTGCTGGCAGGTGCCCCTGCACTGCTGGGGGGTGGGGGTGGTGGGAGACATGGGTGGGGCCTGGTGGAGGGTGCCCCTGCACTGCTGGGGGGTGGGAGGGTGGCAGACATGGGTGGGGGCCTGGTGGAGGGTGCCCCTGCAATGCTGTGGGGTGGGAGACATGGGTGGGGGCCTGGTGGAGGGTGCCCCTGCACTGCTGGGGGGTGGGGGGGTGGGGAACATGAGTTGGACATGGGTGGGGGCCTGCTGGCAGGTGCCCCACAGTGCTGAGGGGTGAGGGGGGGTGGGAGACATGGGTGGGAGCCTGGTGGAGGGTGCCCCTGCACTGCTGGGGGGTTGGGGGGTGGGAGACATGGATGGGGGCCTGGGGGAGGGTGCCCCTGCACTGCTGGGGGGTGGGGGGGTGGGAAACATGGGTGGGGGCCTGCTGGCAGGTGCCCCAGAGTGCTGGGGGGTCGGGGGGTGGGAGACATGGGTGGGGGCCTGCTGGCAGGTGCCCCACAGTGCTGGGGGGTGTGGGGGGTGGGGAACATGAGTTGGACATGGGTGGGGGCCTGCTGGCAGGTGCCCCACAGTGCTGGGGGGTGGGGGGGTGAGGAACATGAGTTGGACATGGGTGGGGGCCTGGTGGTGGGTGCCCCTGCACTGCTGGGGGGTGGGGGGGTGGGAGACATGGGTGGGGGCCTGCTGGCAGGTGCCCCACAGTGCTGGGGGGTGGGAGGGGTGGGGAACATGAGTTGGACATGGGTGGGGGCCTGGTGGTGGGTGCCCCTGCACTGCTGGGGGGTGGGGGGTGGGAGACATGGGTGGGGGCCTGCTGGCAGGTGCCCCACAGTGCTGGGGGGTTGGGGGGGTGGGGAACATGAGTTGGACATGGGTGGGAGCCTGCTGGCAGGTGCCCCACAGTGCTGGGGGGTGGGGGGGTGGGAGACATGGGTGGGGGCCTGCTAGCAGGTGCCCCACAGTGCTGGGGGGTGGGGGGGTGGGGAACATGGGTGGGGGCCTGCTGGCAGGTGCCCCTGCACTGCTGGGGGGTGGGGGTGGTGGGAGACATGGGTGGGGCCTGGTGGAGGGTGCCCCTGCACTGCTGGGGGGTGGGAGGGTGGCAGACATGGGTGGGGGCCTGGTGGAGGGTGCCCCTGCACTGCTGTGGGGTGGGAGACATGGGTGGGGGCCTGGTGGAGGGTGCCCCTGCACTGCTGGGGGGTGGGGGGGTGGGGAACATGAGTTGGACATGGGTGGGGGCCTGCTGGCAGGTGCCCCACAGTGCTGGGGGGTGGGGGTGGTGGGAGACATGAGTGGGGCCCTGGTGGAGGGTGACCCTGGTGGCTGGGGTTTGGGGGTGGTGGGAGACATGAGTTGGACATGGGTGGGGGCGTGCTGGCAGGTGCCACACAGTGCTGGGGGGTGGGGGTGGTGGGAGACATGAGTGGGGCCCTGGTGGAGGGTGACCCTGGTGGCTGGGGTTTGGGGGTGGTGGGAGACATGAGTTGGACATGGGTGGGGGCCTGCTGGCAGGTGCCCCACAGTGCTGGGGGGTGGGGGTGGTGGGAGACATGAGTGGGGCCCTGGTGGAGGGTGACCCTGGTGGCTGGGGTTTGGGGGTGGTGGGAGACATGAGTTGGACATGGGTGGGGGCCTGCTGGCAGGTGCCCCACAGTGCTGGGGGGTGGGGGTGCAAGGGGACATGTGTTGGTGTTCATTAGTTCAAGGAGACATGTGCCTTTGCTGGGGGGCATGCCCATGTTGGGTGGGCTGCCTGCGGGACATGACCAGGGATGCAGGGTAGTCCCCTGTGGTGTGGGCTGCCTGCAGGGGCCGTGGAGGGTGTACAGGGTACACCTGGGAGGAGCCACACTGTCAAATCACATGTGGAACTTCCCGCGCACCCCTGAAATACACGCGCCCAGGCTATTCGCGTGTGGAACTTCCCGCGCACCCCTCAAATTCACGCGCCCAGGCTATTCGCGTGTGGAACTTCCCGCGAACCCCTGAAATACACGCGCCCAGGCTATTCGCGTGTGGAACTTCCCGCGAACCCCTGAAATACACGCGCCCAGGCTATTCGCGTGTGGAACTTCCCGCGCACCCCTCAAATTCACGCGCCCAGGCTGTTCGCGTGTGGAACTTCCCGCGCACCCCTGAAATACACGCGCCCAGGCTATTCGCGTGTGGAACTTCCCGCGAACCCCTGTAATACACGTAGCCCGCTCCCCCAGGCCCGATCGCGTGAGGAACTTCCCGCGCACCCCTCAAATTCACGCGCCCAGGCTATTCGCGTGTGGAACTTCCCGCGCACCCCTGAAATACACGCGCCCAGGCTATTCGCGTGTGGAACTTCCCGCGAACCCCTGAAATACACGCGCCCAGGCTATTCGCGTGTGGAACTTCCCGCGAACCCCTGAAATACACGCGCCCAGGCTATTCGCGTGTGGAACTTCCCGCGCACCCCTGAAATACACGCGCCCAGGCTATTCGCGTGTGGAACTTCCCGCGAACCCCTGAAATACACGCGCCCAGGCTATTCGCGTGTGGAACTTCCCGCGAACCCCTGAAATACACGCGCCCAGGCTATTCGCGTGTGGAACTTCCCGCGAACCCCTGTAATACACGTAGCCCGCTCCCCCAGGCCCGATCGCGTGAGGAACTTCACGCGAACCCCTGTAATACACGTAGCCCGCTCCCCCAGGCCCGATCGCGTGAGGAACTTCACGCGAACCCCTGTTATACACGTAGCCCGCTCCCCCAGGCCCGATCGCGTGAGGAACTTCACGCGAACCCCTGTAATACACGAAGCCCGCTCCCCCAGGCCCGATCGCGTGTGGAACTTCACGCGAACCCCTGTAATACACGTAGCCCGCTCCCCCAGGCCCGATCGCGTGAATAACTTCACGCGAACCCCTGTGATGCACGTACCCTGCAAATCGCGTGTGACACTTCCCGCGCACCGCGGTATACATGCACACGTATTTTTTGTCAGCGGGTGTCCGTGTTTGTGGGTACCCCTTTGCACGTCATTTTTCCTGGAGGGCCACAGTATGGGACATTCGTCATGGCAGTATATAGGTGCTATTTGTTGGCGCACCTTTTGGCGCACATTTCTTACAGCCGCAGAGACGCTACCGCCTCCTTTCTTGTGGCGGTCGTGTTTGTGCCTGTGCGCTGGTTTGAGCGTGCGCTTTTTTCCCCTATTCTATTCCATGAATACGTGTTGTAGGCGAGCGTGTGGGCGTTCCGCGCACTTGTGCCCTGTACTTCCCCCGTGACGCCCACGTTTTGGCAAGTTGTTCCCCATTCCGAGTGTTACGCCCGTGTTCCGCCTACTTTTATTGCGTGCGCCGCGCTATGTGCGATTTTCGCTGTGGCCTGCGCGATTTTCGCTGTGACCTGGCGCACGCTGTTAGATGGCCTGTGCGCTAACGTGCGCCGCGCACTTTTTATCGCACATCTGCTGGTTTTCTCCCGCACGGCCTTCCATGAATCGACGTGCGCTGCTTTTCGTGCGATTTTCGCACGTTCACTGCGATTTTCGCTATTCCACTGCGATTCGCACGTTTATGCCCACTTGCGCCGCGCTAATTATTCCATGAATCGGCCTCCGAGTGTCTACAATGTGCCCTCAAAACTAGAAGGCACATTTCAAATGTACGTATAGCGAGCCCAACATAAATCCAAATTGCCCATCATTTATCCATAGTAAAATCCTGGAATTCAAAAGGGCTGGGAATCAAGGGGAATGTTAATATGACACAGACATGAGTGCACTGTTAAATACAATGCCCTGTGCTTCCCATTTAAAATGAGCACCAAGTAAGATGTAATTTCCTTAAAACCCAATGCATTTTGTACTGAGAGGCAATACTTCAAATTGACAGTATTCTGTGCATTTGAAATCATTTTGCTTTTGTAAAATTAAACATCATTAAATAGAATCTTGGGCTTGTGGTGACATATATTTGTGCAGGCTATAGTGTAGTCATGGCACACTATTGTCTATTGTGATATCATGCAAATGTGCAGCCAGTGTGAGTCTAGTCATACATTATGTGTTTGTGCAACCACAAGTAGCACATATCATTCATTGTATTCATAGAAAATTCTGTTAAACTCCTGCAGACCCTTATCTTAAAATGCACAGACAGACCTATGTACAATGTGTTTGTTTATTCACTTGAAAGGGCTAGTGTGATTTAACATGGAACCTGTTGCTCTAGATGTGTAGAGCTGAAGGTAAATAAATAGAAATAGATTGAAAAGAACACACATGTACAGTGAAAGTTGCAGACATCTATTAATTGAAAGTTGAACACATATATAGATGGACAGTTACATGCACATGTTCTGAGAAAGCTGTGCATACATATTCTGAATAGCCCACTCTGAGGAATCTGAGGGCAACCTCACTTCTTTCCCCTTGATGGCCTCTTTTCAGGTGACCAGGGAAAGGCCATCACTACTGGATTACGACCCCCGGGTTGGAGATGCGAGGGAGGATCACCTGGGTGGAGGGACACTGGGGAGTGGGGAGAGGATGTCTTCAGGTGAGATATGGTATCCCCCTTTCCCTGTTGTGAATGAGTCCTACCCTCATCGACTTTTGTAGGGTATTTAAGTCCTTTCCATTCCTTACACACCTACTATCCCACATTCACATACCTTTACAACTAGGACGAGGATGATGCAATTAGGAGTAATGCCTCTAGTAACTTCTAGTCAGTTTCACCACTATGGTACTGAGATGAGGATGAGGACTAATGAAGGTCAGGCAGCATCTCCCATTAATTGCTATAGTTGTAGTTAGGCAAAGGACTTGCACCTGTGATAAATTGACAGGCCACATGTGCAAAAAATAATAGACCAAGAGAGGAGAAGGGGGAACCTGCGTGGTGAGAAGGTGGCAACTGCGAGGCAAGGAGCAGGCTGGAGCAGGGCCGGCAGAAAGGAAGCTGTGTGTTGCCAAGGGGTAAGAGGTGCTGCGACCTGAGCAGGCCGTGAGTTGACCAGAGGCCCAGCAACTACCTGAGCCACGTGTTCCCAGCTGGAGCTCGGGAACATGGACGACTCACAACCGCAGCAGGCCACTAAAGCAATGTTTTCCTGGTAGCGAGTATTGCTTGCCAGAGCTCCTGATGTTACACCCGGGAGGAGTCTGGAAGTCGGAGAAGTCTGCGGAGCCACCCAGAGTAGCAGCCAAGTACCGGTGAGTGTGAGAGTGGGGACATTCACACTGGGGCGCTCCAGGGGTGGGAATTTGACATTTGCGAATAGCGATACAGCTAAAACGCCTAAGAGTGTGGTTTGGAACCCTAAGGGAAGAATATTGAATACTGAACAAACTGCAAAGCATTGTTTGATATGTACCAAGATTTATTGAATACCGAATTGAAGAGAACGATAAGGCCACCCGATGAACATACTGCACGAGAGAAATGCGAATGATGTATAGTTATGAACACTATGAAACCTGGTTCAGAAGCATTTAATGAACAAAGTTAAAGCTCATAATAAGCACTATTGAATTAAGCAGAAAAGTAAGTGTGAAAGACAAGTTGATGAACTTGAATGGACATTGGGAAAAGCCAAGTGTAAAAAGAATTTATACTACAGAGTGTGCAAGTGACTTGAAAAGAAGTTGTGGCAAAGCCAAGAGACTGCCATTGTGCCCGTAACAATGAATGTGAATTACTGACACAGGTTGAGTGTGGAAGTCTGTGTTGGTGAGAGGCCGAATAGAAGGTATGAAAGGTGAATGGTAACAAGGCAAGTCTAAACCAATATGCAAACACCGAAGCCGGATAAACAGGAAACACGTGGTGGCATCCCCGGGAGGCTAGTAAAGCAAAGGGGCATTGAATAGTGAAATTTGATACAAGTTGTTAGACATACAAGGAGGTGACAGACAAATATCATGAGTCATCGGTTGTGTGACCTGTAGTGGGTGAACCATCTGGTTCGGCAAACGGTGCCTAGACCCGGGTGGCACCTCTGGTACCTTTTGGAAAGAACCAAGGGAAACCAAAAGCATCACAAAGTGCCAAGGGTTATCGGTTCCATGACCTGTAGTGTGTGGAGCGTGTAGTCCAACAATTGCACCTAGACTGAGTAGCTCTACTGGACGAAGAACCAAAGAATGCTACAATATAAAGGCTGTGCTACCTGACAATTGCTGAAATGAAAGAAGGCATTTGTTTGAGTCATTTAAGAGCCTAGAGGATTACAAAGTTAAACTGACAGCATTCTTACAAGTCAAGAGGCTTACAACAGTTTTAGCGGAGGAACTACGTGCTTGGGGAAGTGAGCCCTGAGACTATGTGAACTGTGCTACACTTGGGGAACAGAACCCCAAGGTGTTTGTGAACTATGTTACACTTGGGGAAGGGAACCCTGATGTTTCTGTAAACTGTGTTACCCCTGGGGAAGGGAACCCTGAGGTTTCTGTGAGTTGTGTTAAACTTGGGGAAGGGAACCGTGAGACATGTTGGTACTGTGTTGAACTTGGGGAAGGGAGCCCCAAGACTTTTTGGAACTATTTTTGAACTTGGGAAATGTGCATTTGAAAACAAGCCAGAGTTGGAAGCTCAGAACCTTTACTTTGAACACTGTTTCTTTTAGTGCTGCCATCCCTGCACATTGTATATCTTTAGTTGTGAGGGCAAGTATAGGTGCCGGACACACAGACTTTTGAGTTGAACCTTATGACAGACTTTCTTTGTTGCTTTGGGTAGGGAAATCACACTTTAGATTAGGGCAAGTTAGGTATTGCTCCACCCTGAAAAATAAAGACCAATAAAGTATTTTTATGAAGAAAAGTGAATCTGTTGTCTGTGTCTTGCTGCATGATGGCGTCACACCACACACATGTGTTCTTAAAAGAGTGCACAATCCCTGAGAGTATTATTTTCCTAATCCAAACCTGTAGGATTTAGTTGTAAATTCTTCTTGCCTTCATTTAAATGACCTGCACATAGCCAATACAGGCACAGCCCCACACTTATACTGCGGAGCTAAGTTTAACAAATAGATGCCTCTAAATGTCACTTTCTTTGATACCATACTTGTCTTGATACTGGAGAAAATAAAGTTTTTTTTAGAGTTTTGAAATGGTTTTGTAATAGTAAGTGGACACGCTGGCCGAAAAGCAGCAATGTTATCATTGAAGTAAACTGTTTTTTTATTTAAAAGGAGCAATCAGAGGAGTTTATTTCTAATGTATTTTAGAGTATACAATATACATAGTATTAATTATGGAAATTATTGCTTGTGTGAATTGACGAAGCAGTATTCATAAAGGCAGAGAAAAAATGAGTTTACTGATTGAGTCCATACTATTGTAGTGATTTCCTTGATATAAAGCTGAAGACCACCTTTGTGTGAAGTTGACTTATTGTAAATATATGTATAGTTTTGAGAAATGCTCTGTCTGTTTTTCTTACCCAGATTTGCAGGGTGAGATTATACACCAGGGAGGCTAAATTAGTTGTGCCGCCCTAGTCGAATCAATAAATAAACTCATACACATGTCTACACTGTGCACACTGTGGTAGAGGGGTTTGTGGTCGTTTAGAGACAATGTGGTAGACGATTTCAGTGAAATGCAAAGAGGAATTCTGTCCTCTGCCACAATTGCTTGACAAATGCCATTCTTTGCCCTAATGGTAAAAAATCAAGAGGGCACAATGATTGGAGCACTGGAGTTAGAGTGCAGTTTGAGATGGCATTCGGCCTGCCAACCAATGTGTTAAGAAAGGGGAAATAAAAACACCTAGGGTTTAAATATCTGGAGATTGTAATTAGGGTATTTAGTTGATTCCTCATCCTGCTCCCTTACCCATCTTCTAATTTCCAGATCCGTGTTGCCATTGTGTACAGTGCATCTTTTTGAGAGAGATCGCAAGAAACAGGGTTTGACAATGGCAAAGTGGGAAAGTGAAATGGGAGCCAGATGCCAGTGTTATGAGTGTACAGTGTAGACCAGGTTATTCTGCCTTGTTAGACCTGTTCATGCTTTATGACTTATGAGGCTCTGGTAGGCCTTTCACACCTTGTCATGCTTTGGTATAAAGGGTTATATTTGGCTTTTTATGAGTTGATTATGTGCAGCCTCAATATCCTGCAGACTATCCTATTTTCTATGTTATACCGATGTGTACTGCACCAAGAGTCCGATTGTGATTGTGCTGATACGTTTTTCACTGATTTTGCTTCTTTGCACCCCACCACAGTACTGCTTATAGGTGCACCACTGTGATTCTGCCCCCTGGGATTTGCTCCCATGTGTCCAGTGCAATTCTGACCCACTGTGGTATTGATCCTTGGTGTTCAACTATAAATGTTCCCTTATGAAGTTTTGCTGCTAAGGGTCCTTTGGTTATTTTGCTCCATCCTGATTTTGGTCCCAGTTTTTCGACTGCAATTCTGTTCGTACAGGGTTTTGCCCAGTAACGATTTCACTCCTGTGTTGATTTGAAACCCACTGCTGACATCACCCAAATGTCTTCCCCAATTTCTTTAGGACCAAGAGTTGCATGCTGTTCACTGCTAGGAACACTAGGCCATTCCTTTGGACTTCTCCTACCAGAGATGCTTCAGTACCAGGTGGTTGGGACAATCACAACAGATGGACTCCTTAAATGTCCATTGATGTTGCCAATAGCTCTCCCCTTACTAACGTGCTGAATGTTACATTCCAATACACATGATAAATGTTAACTAAGCCACCCATGAATGGCAATTGAATAGCAATCCAAGAGACATCAAGCATCAGAACGCTACACTTCTACAGCCAAGTTATAAATCAGAGTCCTGACCAATGCATCCTCATACTACCAGCACACAAGGCTCCCCTATGGACATAGTTACCTCAAGTGCACCTGACACAAACGGTATTACGTAAATTGATCGTTTACAAACAATTGTATGGTAAATCTGTCCGAAGTCGGCCAGTACCATTCGATGGTTTGTAAACTATCATTTTGGGTAATCACTACCAAACATGGGGAGCAGGGTTGTGGGGGTGTCCCCCGCTCCCCGTGTTTGGTAGTGATGGCTTTTGGGGGTAGCAGGGGTGTACCCCGTATCTGGAGGCAGGCGACGGCAAGAAGAAAATAAGAAAAAAGAAAAGCGGACACTGCAGCGTCAGATCCGACCCGCGTAGGAGAGACGGACCGGACACACAGGGTTAGAAGATGAGCGGACTGACGAAAAGGTAAGTAGCGGGAATGGGGGAGTGTATGGGCATCTGTGTTTTTTTTAGTTTGGGTGCATTTGGCAGTGACAAAAGAATTGGCTTCACGGCCGAATTGACCACGGTCAATTTAGCTGCGTACAATTGTGCCATGGCCAAACTGTATACATCCACACAAACCACCTAGAAACAGCCCCATCCACCTTATAGCTGCTATTATTACCCAATTTAACATACCTCAATGTAAAGACCTCTTCAGGAGGAAGCACATTTGTATTGGTGGTGTACAGCAGATGAGTATTATAATGTTAACTGAAAGGCAACAGGTTTTAGATTGTACAAAGTTAAATCTTGACCTCTTCAGAAGTGGTAAGAAGGTGTAATGTCTGTGACTTTGAAGACAGTGATAGAAGGAGCCAGAAGCATCTGATTGACAGAGGACAGTTCAAAGTGCCTCGTACGGGATCAGATGAACATAACAAATTGCTCCAGAAGAATTTATTATCCTAAGGATAACTGTATTATATTATCCTAAGGATAACTGTATTATATTTATAAATCTGTGTTCAACATTTTTCAAATACGTTAACTTAATAATAAATTGTTATTATAAGCTTTATTTCTGTATATTTAAATAACCATTTGTGGGGTGTGTTAAACCTCATTCTTGTGGCCAGAAATACAATTCTCAGCATACCCATGCACACAAGCCCTGAATTGAGTTCTCTGCAGCTCAGCATCATCCTGAAGTAAGACCCAGACAACATATTACATTTTCTAAAAAATTGTTTATTCTTCTTACATGTCAGGATGAAGTAAGGCCTAACTTGCCCTATGCTAAGGTGGGATTTCCCTACCTCAAGAAATTAAGGATAGTCTGTGTCAGTGAGTTCAACTTAAAAGTCTGTGTCCAAACCATATACTTGCCCTTACAACTATAGATATTAAATGTGCAGGGATGTCTGCTACAAAGAAAGTTTTTCAAAAGTACAATCAGTTCAAGTCTAGTTTAGAACAGTTTCAAAAGGCCTCAGGATTCCTGGTCCCAAATGATTCACCAGAATTCACGAAATCTCAGGGTTCATTTCACCAAGAGTTTAGCTTTCTCAGCTTCCAAAATATAACCAGTTCAAATCCTTTGGCTTTCGAGAACAGTTCCAGTTTAACTTTGTAATTAGGTAGGCTTTACAATGGTTCATATCGATTGCTCTCTTTCTCATTCACTTCAGCAACTGTTATAAAGTACAGCTTCTGTATCTTTGCTTTCCTAGGCTCTTTCCAAGCATGGGTCACTCGGTCTAGGCGTAATTGTCGGAGCACATGTCCACCCATTACAGGTCATGCAAATGATAACCCTTGGCATTTTGTTATGCTTTTGTATTCTTCAGGCTTTCTAGCAAACACAGGTTATCTCTCTCTGGACCTGTGTCATTAGTCAATACTAATTTCTAATTTCCCTTAGCAATCTCTTGGCTTTGCCACAACGTGTTTTCCACACTTTTGTATCTGTGAGCTCATACTTATTTCAGATTCTTCTTGGTAGCCGTTTTGGCTATGCCACAACTTGGATCTCATACAACCAGGTTTCCATTGGCAGTCTTTTGGCTTTTAGTTATTGCTTAATCAAGTATTAGCATGAAAACTAGATGACCCTCCAACCACACTAACTGTACCCTTAACGTGGTTTCTATCCCTAGTTGCCGGTGGTGAGTCGCCTATCTAGGATGAGGGGACAGGGAGAGGCTGACCCTATTGCTCAGAAAGGGGTTTAAAGAGGACAAAGGGACACTTTGCGTTGTGTCCAATGTACTCAGTTCTAGCAGGAGTCTTGGTTGCTTTAATTGTCCTGCTTTCTTGAACTGCAAAATCTTTAAAATCATAGATTTAAAAAATGTGAACTAAATCCGTGCATCTGTTGTTATAGGGTGTCTTATAGTTACTGGGCGATGCCTTGATTGGTGTTGGCTGACCGGTTTCAGTGGTACATGCGAGTGTGACCACTTTCTTCAGGACCTCGGGTGCTTCACTGTATTTTCATCAGCTCATCATATCTTTCCTTTAATTTGGTTTTCAATATTGTGTGTTAAACTCTTACTTGTTCAGCAACAAAAAGCCCTCAATTTGGTTTCCAAAACCAACGGTCATAGTTTTCAGTTCGTTCAGAATTAACATATGCATGCTTGCAGCCCCTAGACTGCCCCCGTTTGAGTGTTCCCTTCTTAGCTAGACATGATTGGCTATTGCAATGGTATTCCTCCACGGTCCTCTTCTTTGTCTCAGTACCAAAGTGGTGTGAATGAATGGAAGTATGCATAACTCCCTGTTGTTTCTGCCTTGTTTTGGAATTGGTCTGATTTTTCTCTGAGATAATCCGAGGAGGCTGGTGCGTATTTAACCTGTCCAAAAAAGGAGGTGTGCTCCCAGTTGATCTCTCCCTTGTCCCAGTATGAAAATGGCATTTCCGAGGCTCATTTTGAAAGGAAGGAAAGAGGAAAGGTTGGCAGTGACCTATAAAGGCTGCTGGGACTGAAGGTTCATTGTGTAAAGGGAATAGGGAACACCATGTCTCACCCAAGGACGTCCTCAACCCACTCCTTAAATCTCTTCCACCAGGAGATCCTCCTTCGCATATCCACCCCCGGGGTCAGGATCCAAAAGCAATGGCCGTTCCCTGACCACCTGAGCAGAGAATGTCAGGGGGGGGGGGGAGTGGGAAGGAAGTGAGGACACCCTCAGGTTCCTCACAACGCATTGTGTATTTTTTCATATTACATATTCACACATACATTGGCTTCATAATGGTTGTTATTCTCAGGGGAATTTCCGCCAAAACAAGCCAAAACATATATAATATGCAACTATTTCCAAAAGATCAATATTGACTTTTCAAGTACAGGGTTTAGTTTGGTTTAGAATGGCATGAAAACGAGGTGTCTGTCGAAAGAGGAAAATAATGATTGTCAATGGGAAGCAGGCGCGCAACGTCATTGAGCTGACCGGGCTGAAGCCCCCCAGAAATATTAGCTGAGGGGGCGGAGCTTCCATGCCCTTTAGCAGGTCAAAGTATCAGGAACATGCTTCTGGGCACATTCTGTTTTTTAAAGAGCAAATCTACTATCTGCTTGGGTCAAATGATCAACCACTGCCTGTTTCCCAGAGTCACAGCCCCCCTGAGAGACACAGGCTGTAATGAACTCGACAGCAAGCTTCTTTTGTCATCAGCAGCATCTGTGACAGTTAAAGCGGGCAAAACAATAAAGTACCCTTTGAAAATATGTTAATACACATAACGTCTAATAGCTTGATATGCTAGAAAGTAAAGTTTGCTTTGATGTCCTTTGTTGAATGTTCTTAAAACCATACATAACAACACGTTGGAGGTTTGTGACGAATCTCCAAACCTAAGTGAGTTTATTACACAACTTATGTTATTGTGTGTCTTAAAGTGCTGAAAATAAAGTCGGTAAATAGATAGTTTGCCTTTTGCATCTTATAGTTTTCCATTCAGGATGTGGAAAATAAAGGTACACTGATATTATTTTGGCCCAACATGCTGCTATAAGGATTTACATGTTGGCATGATGCTTTACTATGCAATTTGTACATTTTGCAAGTAAACTCTATAGGACAGTATTATTCTAGGTCTTGACAGCCAAACCTTTGTTCCAAGTATAGTGTGGAAGAAGGTGGCCATGGCCAAATTGCAGAGTGGGTTAAAATCCCTGCTTCACTGTTAAGCGGAAGTGTGTGATCCTGGGCAAATAATGTAACTACCCTGACTTCAACTGCAAAAATGGGAGTGCTTATAAGTGATTACGTTTACACCCTTACAATAGGACCGTTTTTTTAAGTGTAGGGACAAATTGGTGTACCCTGGTGCTCCTCTGCTAGTGGCTCCAATACTGTCACATAGAATTGCATTATTGCTCCACAGGCCCACCCGAGTCTTGTAACACTTGGTTTGACAGGCAGACATAGAGCCTCATTCCAAGATTGGTGGTAGTCATGGTGCTATTTGCGCCATGACTGCCACCAATAACGGGTCTGGCACCGGTGTAGTTCAATGGGGACTTACCGGTGTAGTCCGACCCTGGCGGGACCGGTAAGTCCCCATTGAACATGCCATTACCTGGTGTCCGGTCAAAGGATCGAATTCAAAGGATCGACGGGTCAAAGGATCGACACAAAAGGATCGACGGGTCAAAGGATCAAATTTTTTTTTAAAATTATATATTTTGTTTGGGGTTTTCGTTTAGGGAAAAAAAGTGTTTTTTACCACCAAAACGAGGGTTGGGGGGGGGGACCCCCCCAAAAAAGAGGGTTGGGCGGGGGACCCCCCAAAAAAAAGTGAAAAAAATAAGAAAAAAGAAATTCGATCCTTTGACCCGTCGATCCTTTTGTGTCGATCCTTTGACCCGTCGATCCTTTTGTTGTCGATCTTATGACTGGGAACCCCATTACCCATTCCCATTTGCGCCCCCATAGGGCTCAATGGAAATGGGGAGGGCGCTAATAACGGGCTCGCGACTTGCAAGCCCGTTATTAGCACCCTGGTCCGTTAGCGGGACCCGTAAGGGACGTGTGGTCAGACTACACGTTCCTTACGGTCCCCGCAAAGGGACCTTGGAATAGGGCAGTAAGGGATTACAGGCACCGGTCTCCTTAGCGGTGCCCGGTATCCCTTACCGCCCACCTTGTAATGACCCCCATAGTCTCACTAGCCAGTCAGTGCACCAGAGATTCTAGTACAGCGGACTGTGGTAGAACCAACATTACATTTTCTCCCCTGTTTCTCCCATCCACTGTTGCTTGGGCTCTCCAGAGTACTGCCCCACACTCTGCAATGTCCTGTTATGCTATGATATTGAGTCTTTCACTGCACACCATCTGCCATTTTCACACTTTCTAGGACATTCAGGATCTGCAAGAAGTGGGTGTTTTCAGACTTAAAGGAGAGAGTTAACTGATTGTAACATTGAAGCTGCACTAGAATAGTCTCATTACAATGAGTAAATAAGTTAGATGCCCCTAGACAATTAGATTTGCCACTCCACCTCTGAAGTGAGTGCCTCCCCCAACATTTGAAGGGGATCCCCACCAAAATGTTAGCCTAGGTGCACCCCTGGATGTACGCACTTGCATTTTGTTAGGGAGAGAGGAGAGCAAAGCCTTTCCCCAAAATTGGCGGTGTTAAAATTTTACTGTGTTTGTACAGAAAAATGTACTTGAACAAACGCAGTAAAACCTTAAAGCTGCTACTTTTCAAGAAAGACTTCCATTACCTGTCTGCATATTGCGCTTTCAAACATACTATTTGATAGTTGGTCCCCACACCAGACCATGGTGTAGGGGTAGAACGGGGGGAGGGAGGAGTCTCCAAGTTTGCCCTGCCTATTTTCTGAAGTGGCCCCTCCCATCACCACTTAGCCTCCCCTTAATCTATATTATTTAGTAGCTGGTGTTTTACTGCAGAAGGCTTTTCATTTTCAAACATCAGATTTTAAAAGTGTTATACTCTGAATCAGTCCAAAGTTTTGAAATCTGCTACGTAGAGAGTGAAGTGTGATGAATCCGATGTTGTCATCACTCAATTCCCAGCAGTGACCTCTCCCCATGTGGCCTGGAGATGGCAGCCGCTACCTGATCCCAACCCTGGGGGTGCCTATATGAGGGAGGATTATATAAGGGAGACAACCTCTGGGTGAGTAGCAGGGCACCATCGGACAAGACATGATATTCTCCTTCCTCTATTGAGAATACCCATCCATACCCAATGCCTTAATGGCATGTTGTTTCGCCTCCCCTCATCTCCCTAGGAAGGGTGCTGTAAACCATCTGACAACATCTGTGTATGAAACATCAAGATTCGTCTTAACCTCTAAAAATCATGTGAATGTCTTCTCAGACTCTGCCTACAATTTATGAAGAGCTACCTTGCCTTCAAGGACTTCTGAGAATACTTACACAGATTCTACATATAAAATGAACTTCCACTTGCATAACTGCAAGAATACTGGGATGAGGAAGATGGACCGCGTAATGCAGAGCGGAAAAGACCAAGAATACAGGCTGCGCTCTAGTTGTCATGAGTGCAGGCATGTAGCCTGGAGATTTAAATTGCAGTAACAGCTGACTGGAAGGCACTACTGGAAGGAGAGAACTGCTTCGCACAGGATGGACCGGGAGACCGTGAAGCTGCAGAGATTGTCATGGAGCCAGGTGGCTCAAGAAGACAAAAGTAGAAAGCTGTCCGAAAGAGGAAATACGCTGTGAGAACGCCAGAAGCCAACACAGAGCCCCTGCATGTTTGCAGGTGTGGAGCGGCAGCGTTACCCTTGCCGAAGCTGAATGGAAAGCAGAAGAGCCCAGCAGGAACTGCGAGGGGCGCATGCACAGAGGAACGAATGCAGCGAGGCGAGAAGATGAACGACTGCCACCGGCTGCCCATGGGAAGAGGGAAGCAGGGACACCGGGGCATACGGGCTGATATGACAAATGTGAATACATGTAAACAATACTAATTAATTACTTCAAAGAGAAGGAAATAGTAAACCTTTTGTTGAAAGGGAAAGCGAACAAGAAGCATGAGACTTTACATTCTGTAAGTGTAAGCAACACACATTAAAGAAAAGCCCTGGCAGGATAGTATACCAGGCAGTGAGAGAAACATGGTAGAGTAATCTCACTTCTGAACCCCTGGATCCTGTGCACAGGTGGCCAGGGAAAGGCCTTTGCTATTGGATCCTGACTCTGGGGCGGAGAAGCGAGGGAGGATCACCTGGGTGGCGGGTTTTTGGGGAGTAAGAGTGGGACACCCTTTGGCGAGACATGGTATCCCCCTTTTCTTACTGACAACCAATCCAACCCTAACTCAACCTTTATCGGCTTTCATATATCAGCTCCCCTCATTTCTCCACCTCTGACAATTTACAGTACTGGGACAAAGAAGAGACAACTAAGAGCAATGAAGACTATTCTCTTTTACCACTCTAGTATTGGGATGAGGAAGAGGTCTACTAAGAGTAGTGAAGGTCAGGCATGTCCCTTTAATTGTGGTCAGGCAAAGTGGAACAATCATCCACACCTGCAGCCTGTTACAGGACTGTAGGTGTATAAATCGAGCACGACCCAGTGGGGAAGGAGAACGACAGAAGAAGGACCAGGAGGCTGGTGCAGGAAGCAGAGGAGCCTGGTGTGAGAGTGGGGACTCCCCGAAGCAAAGCAGGAAAGGTGAAGGATGCCGTGCTGAAAGGCTGCCCCTTTCCTTTCAATTCAATATGCTCATTCCCCTGTGGTGAAGGACCCTCCCAGGAGTGTCTGAGGGGAGGGGCAGGAACTGGAGCCCAAACACTGAAGAGAGAAAGCTGTGTGATCCGCACTGCAGAATCAGCTTTCAAAGCGACCAGTGAGTTCTGGAAATAGGGAAACCCGGTGCATGTGTGTAAACTTGAACATTTCTTGAAATACTTTGTTTCAGAGTGGTCGCATGTAGAGAGATGCATGTTTTCGAAGGTCTCCGAACATTGAATTGCTCATTAAAGGGAAACAAACAAATATACTTGTCAATATATTAACTAAAGGAGATACTTTATATTGGAGTGGTCGTGTGTGGCAAAGCACAGATTTTCGAAATTCTCAGAAGGCTGAACAAACTAGTTAAAGCGAAACTAACCCTTCTATTTGTGAACTATTAAACGAAGGGAAATATTTTACATCAGAGTGACCAAGTGTAGCGAGAAACACGTTTTCAAAAGTGTCCAAACATCTAGTTAAAATAGTTAAAGTGAAACGAACAACTATTGACTCACAAAATGAGGGAGAAATAACCCTAATCTCAAGACTTCATTATTGAATCCCGAATTGAATTCAAACTTTACTATTAACCAGATGAAAGTCAATAAGAGGAGAGGAAGTTTAAAATCCAGACAAACCATCATACAGTGAAGTGCTAAAATGAACATAATTCTAAACCAACCACAGTATGCTGAAATATAAGGTGATTTGTAAAGAACAGTAACATCTATTTAAACATGTGTGAAAGCTACAAAATGATGCAAGCTGTGAATTTGACAACATTTAACTAAACTGTGGAAGACAAGAACATTTTGTGTTTTCTTTTAAGTGTTGCATTTGGAGCTTGGGGAAGGGAATTCTGATTTTTGACAAGTAACATTTCACTTCAAGGCTGAATGATATGACTTGGAACTTGGGGAAGGAGACCCCGAGATTTGAAAAGACTAATTGCTTTATAACTCTAAGAAAGGTAACTTTGAAACTTTACTTTGTTGAACTGTTTTATACTTTGGGACGGGAGCTGAAGAAAGCTGCAAGCTGGAAGAAGCTCAGGACTTTGTGTTAAAGTCTGCTTTTCATTTGGTTGCTGACATCCCTACACATTGTTTGTTATAGTTGTGAGGGCAAGCACAGGTTTTGGACACAGACAGATTCCTTAGTTGAAATCTTTGACTCAGATTTAAATCCCACCTTCGCATAGGCCAAGTTAGGCTTTTCTCCATCCTGACATTTAAGTTAATAACTTTGATTATTTTGAAGCTGGAATCTGTTGTCTGTGTCCTCCTTCATGATGCGTCAACAGCAGCTACTGTGTTAGATAAAGTAAACCCAAGAAAAAATGATGTTTAAAAGTGTGTGCAGAGCACACATGGGAAAAGCCCTGTAAGGAGAACACCAGGCGAAGTAAAAACTACAAAGTGTGTGCATTTAAAGAAAGCCCTGGCAGGATAGTGTATACATGGGAAAGTCCTGGTTGGGAGACACACCAGGCAAGGACAGACTGAATAATGTGCAAGAAGTACATCAGCAAAAAGGGGCCTGAGAAGGATATATCAGGGCTAGCTTAAGGCTGTGTAAAACCAAGGAAACAAGGGGTTTCAACATGACAGGAGAGTACACCAGGTATCCTAGCAAGATTCTTGACTCTCTCTTATTGGCTCGTTATTCTAAACACTCGTCCCCTCTTATTCTTCTTGATTTATCTGCTGCTTTTGAAACCGTTGATCATTCTCTTCTCCTATCTTCTCCTTCTTCCTTTGGTTTTACTGAATCCTTTCTTTCTTGGTATAAATCTTCTGTCCCAAAGGACATTTTCAGTCTCTTGCTCTGTTGCTTCTACTGACTCACTCCAACTCATTCACAGTGTCCCTCAAGGCTCAGTTCGTGGTCCTTTTCTTTTCTCTTATACTTCTCCCCTGACTGAAGTTATCTCCTTCTGGGCACTCACATCCCTTTTACGATGTTGATACTCAGCTCTTTCTCTCCCTTCCTCATTTTCCACCAATATACATGCTCAGCTGTCTGCTGGTCTCCTAGCCATCCAATCTTGGATGTCGGCTCATTCCCTGGCTCTTAATGCCACTAAAATGGAGGTACCTTTCTTTCCAGCAAGTACTATTCCCTCTACTCTCCCTACTTCCTTTGTTTCCTTTCCTCCTTCTGAGCTATCTAGTTCCCTTACAGCCCATGATTTAGGTCTGTACTTTGACTCAGAGCTTTCCTTTAAACACCAACTTTCATTATCTGCACATGCTTGTCGTTTCCATCTTTATAATATCTGGAAAGCTCGCCAATGTCTGACGTTCGATACCACTAATTTCTTGTTATCATTTAATCTTTTCTCGCCTTTTTATTGTTCTTCTGCCCTCTTTGGTTTCCTGCTTACGCATCTGGCTCCTATTAAAATCTATTTTTATTGCCTCTATTCGTTTACTTTTTCTTTTGGCCCCTCGTGATTCTATCTCTTCATCACTCTCTACCCATGGCTGGCTTTCTTTCCAATTCCGTTTTAAATGTACCGTCTTATGCCTAGTTTTTAATTCTCTTCATGGTCTCATTTCTGATCATCTTTCTTCTCTGGTCTCATTCTATATCCCCACTAGCACTCTTCGCTCTTCCTCTTTCCCTTCATTCTATCGCAGTGCTTTCTTTGTTCGGGGACTCTCTTAAGTACCACTTACTTCACTCTGGTTAAATGGTTGTTAAAGTTTTTATCATGTCTCATATGTACTGCCTGATTCTATGTACAGTGCTTTGGAGTAAAGCACTCTATAAAATTAAATTAAAATAAAATACAAAATACAGAGAAAGAGAAAGAGCCAAGTTGTTTTTGTGTAAAAGTAGCATTTTGAATTAAGAGAATTTCAAGGAACTGATATTTTTGAACATACCACAGAGGGAAGAGAAATCCAGCGGAAAAGAGCTGCCTGCTGGAAAAAGAAACTCTGTCCTGGAACTTTTGTGTTGGAGTTATACATTTTCCTTTTGAATGTTTACACACCAATCAAGGCCAAAGACATTACCCTTTTCACCTTAGAGTTTATTTTCTTGCAGTGTGAGGGCCAGAATAGTAATTTGGACAGGGGACGATTTTGCTTTGGACATTGACAGACCCTTAGTTTTGGTTTTAGATAGGGAAACGCCTCTAGTGCAGGGACACAGAGGCATTTTCCCAACCCCTTTTATTTTAATTAAAGTCTTTGACCAAAACTATGACACCCTTGTGTCCGAGCTTCATTCCTGGCTCCTCACAGCAGCTATAAATGAAATGCCAAGTATTGTCATACTTACCGTTTCCATTTGAAGTACAGGTGGGAGGTTGATTAAACAAAGGGTGGTCTTTAAATTGCTTCAGAGCGGTTGTCTCCAATGGCCAGTTCACAATGTGCAGCAATGGACAGCTATATGCATGAGACTCTTATTGCAAGTAATGTTTTGAATGTTTAAAGTGACTGCCATTCTTAGGAACAGTAAGACTTATTAATCAGTTTACTATTGTAGCCATCCTGTTGGTTGAAACCCATTACTCACTGTAATGATGTCACTCCTGACTATTATGCATAATAATTCATGGGCATGACATCATCCCCATAAATTCTGGGATTTTGAATCACTGCTTTTATGGAATAAACATAGCCTAGTATGTAATTATGTTTGCTTCAGTTCTTTCTATTTGGATGTGAGGATCTGTCTTAGTGAGAAGAAATGTTATATATATTTTCATATATGGATGTGTAATTTCATTAAAACCTAAATGCAATTAAAATTATCTGGTTATGTTTAACAACAGAATCATAACTTGTACCTCTACCATGCAGTGCCCATAAGGTCACATATGACGTTGCATAACGATTTGTAAAGAGTCATAGTCGTGTTTCAAAATGGCGACCACCTTTTGGCTAGAAGAACATCATCTCATTACAGAAACAGCAGCGGATGTAAATCTAGGGAGTACGAATTATTCATTTGCTGTGCTGTACCCTTGAACTTTAAATGCTCCTTATCCCAATGGGGGTACAAGGCCAGGACATCAGAGAGTTTGAACACCATCCGAAGCCATCGTTCCTACCTCCCTCCCTCCCCACCCAAAACCCCATAGAGGGTTTTGGATAAGAACGTGGTTATCTTGATTGCAGATGCTTATGTATGATTCATTATTGAAATTGCTCTGTAAAAAGGGATTTTGAGTAACTTTCAAAATTGAAGGGTGATGTGACGTGTCCCAGCGACCTTAATACCAGCTGCCCTTTGGGATATATTTCACCTTATTTTCCAATCTTTAAAATGTGTTTCGCTCCTGTGACGAATCTGGGGCATTCCTCTCATTCATCTGATCTACAATTTAAAAGCGTTGCTTCCTCAGCCTTCTTTATGTCTACAAAAAACCTTTTTTATTCATTATTTACTTCACTCAACTTTCCCGGTCTCGGGTTGCCCCATATCATGCTGCCCCTACCCGTACCTTGTCCTCTGCTGCCCCTTCACTCTACTAGTAACCCCCTGCCCACGTCCCCTTTGTAGAGCGCTCTGTTGCCACCCAGCTGCATTCACGCTGTATAAAGTCCCTTACATACTTACCCTTTTCCTCAAAGTCTGATGCCTTGAGTTTGTGTGTCTTCAAATATACCATGAATGGGAGTGCTCCGTGCCCTTTACTGCAATCCACAGGGGTACTATTTGGGGCAATAATAAGTTCTTCTTACCAGGTGGTAGCTTTTAAGGGCGTGTGCCTGGAAGGAACATCATTTTACTCGGGGAAACTAGGATGGGAAATGGTGAAGGCATTGGACAGGTCACCTGGGTGCCTGGCCCTTTCTGCCGTGTGCTGTGTGTACACGCGCACAGTGACTAGCCTGGGTCCAAGCAACCGCTGCCGATAAACGAATATAGACCTCTGAACTTGTCTGAAGAATTTGGTCAGCTTCCACTTCAGAGGTGGCAGTTATTATTTTAATATATCATTTATGAAGTTTTTTTTCTCAAGATTAGGTCATTAAAACAAGAACTGTAAAGCATATACTGGGCAAACAAAAATATATTTTGTAGAAATCGTTAAATCAGTCCTCGCTGCGGGCTTGCGAGCTGCAGTTTTCCCTCAAAGCATTAAACAGTATTGCACAAAAAAACAAGATACTGTTTAAAGTTGAGCGCACACATTGCAGATAACAAGGCCCAGACGTGTGCTAAAATAATCAACTTTCGACCTTTCGAAAAGGTTATTAGAAAAAAGGGCTGCCCATAAAACCTAAATTGAAACAGTCACAGTACATTTGCAATATCGTTTTCCAGCTAGATATCTTAAGGCGGTAAGCAGTCACTAGTGGTTACTCTAAAGCTCATCTTGTAGCGTTCCTTCTGATAAATACTGCTGAGTTTAGGAAGAACAGCACCTACAAAACGAAGTACCACGTGACAATGTAGTTCTTGTCACATATCGGAAATATAGCCTATTCAACATATCATATGCCATATTAAGTTTTAACTAAGCAAGCAGAGCGGACAAGGCTGAGAATCCGTGTCTTGAATATTTGCTTCCGTCCTGGTGGATACCAAATACTTTCTTAAGGAGTGTAAGGCAGTGCTCCGTTTAATGCACTGCGCTGCCAGGCTTATTTTTCTTTTCTTCAGCGGGTGCCAACATTCTACCCGCCGGCTTATTTTTTGAGGCTGATAAATCATAAGTCAGAAAAATGTTCCCTTGCATTCATGAGATAAGGCAAGGTGAGATAAAACGCTATTGCATATGTAGGATTTGCACAGCGCCGAGCAAATCAATGCCTTTCATACAGAACGAGCCAAATGAAGGGCAGCCAAGTGCGGAAACTTCAAACTTTTCAATTCTAAACCCAGTGCTTGGAGAGGCTTCCTGGGAGCCATCTTGGAAAATAAATAACATTGGTCCTCCCAATGGCGGCTGACTGTTCTCTTGCTCTTTTGTGTACCTCTACAATCTAAATGCATGTGAATGCGGCAGGGACTAGTTTTGCATGCCAATAGGCCTATCTGTTATGCCGCGCTCAGATGTATCCCTGGTGTTCCGTTTCTGACTCTTAAAGAGCATTCAGTAACACAGCGTTTGAGCCTCCACATACAGCGAGCATGTGTCCTTAATTTGAGTCCTAGAATATGGAGTCGGGCTTTGGAAGGTGTTGTCTTGAATGTGCGCTCATTCGCCGTTTCTACCTGCAGGCCTTTGTCTCGCTTCATTTTACCTTCCTGTCGCTTCAGGCCACGCCATCCCGCATTACCCGTCACCGGGAGGAGACAGCCAGTTAAATTATACTGTGTATATCTTAGATGAATACACAGCAACATTTTCAGGCAATTGTTATGGCAGGTATACGAGATATTTTTTATGAAATGTCAACAAAAGCCTTCGTTGAAACTGGCGAAAGGAAAAGACAGGTTTACACGCAGACATAAAAAGTCTACTCTGGTTCGGTTCCCCTTCCTGCGCCTAATGGAAGATTGTCTGTGGAAGCACAGATACAGGGCCGCTCGCTGGAGTGCCGAGGATGAACACATTCTGCTATCATAGCAATAGTTAACTGCATGTAGTCTCTTGTCACTAAACTGAAGGTCCTGCTCTGATGACATTCTGTTCTGTGTAGCTCGTGCAGGTAGACATGCTTCTACACACACAATTAGTCTTGTAAGCTAACAAGATATTGCTTACTATAAGGTTACTCGTTTTATGTTAACAAAATCAGGTTGTAAGTTTAAGAGTTTGTTGGTGAGTTTTTTTTTAATGTAATCAGCAAGCAATTTTAGGATATTTCAGCCAAGGTTGCAGAGGAACCCTAAGTGGTCGCTTCAGTGCTTTACCAAGCAAAGTAAAGAGGGAGGTAAATAATTAAGCACCATTACCCGAGCAATGGGAAGGGGGGTGCGTTAGCAGGCCAGGTAGTGTCCCGGGCCATGTAAAGCCTGAGTAAAGCGAGGGCTGTACCTTTAGCCCGGGGGTATAAACAGGCCCAGTAATGCCCCCCCCCCTCTGTGTTTAATATTGTTATTAGTATCCGGCACGATGTACTGGATATTAATAGTTTTCTCACTTTTTTTTTATATGCCCCCATTGGATCCATGTAGTCCCTTCTCCCTTTCCATGATGGTCATTGACAAGGCTGCAGGGACACACTGGAACACTGCGGTTCCTGGTGTTGGTGACGGACCAGGCCATGGAAGGTGAGTGGGGCGAGGATGGGAGGGGAAACAATATGTGGAAAAGGGGTTGGGGGAACGGGATGCAGGGATATGAGCCACGGGGCAGCACGTAGTTGAGATCCGAGTGGGGGGAAGATGGCGGCCTGCTGCTATGAGGCGACCCGGACGGCGGGATTACCATGTGGTAATTCCCCTTTTATGAGCCTCCTCATTGGCTGGGAGGCCGACACCCTCCCTCGTCGGGTACTAATATGTGATGTGCTTTGACAGTATCTATCCATTTCACCACACACGTTTCATTGAAAGCAATTTCTTTGCAACCCATTTCAATGAAAACCAATTGCAATGCAAGGTCATCACACTGAAAATGGTAATACACTGTGAAAGCAGCATAAACCAAGAGACAAACAAGTTGGACAGAACAAGCACTGAAGCAAGGTTGAAATAAAGGGGATCAGAAATCCGGATGAGTACAGAGGGGCTAATAGGGAATTGGCCCCATTATGCAAGGAGGACGAGAGGAAGGGAACTACCAACATTGATGTAAAAACAATAAGCACCAGTCACAGAATTTGGTGAGATGGCATGAGGTGAAATGGCCCGAAAAATCTTGTGACTGATATCAGGGACCTGCACCAGGGGATTGTACATTTACACGAGGAAACAACGACGACTTGGCACTCCAAGGGTTAACTGAGGCATGCTTGAAGTGGGGGATAACATTTTTCCAATCGACAGTCAAAGCACTCCAGAAATAAAGCAAAGTGTCTACCCCAGCCCTCCCTGGCAACCTTTCCAACTGGGATTCAACAGAGTGAAAAAAAAAAACAGTCACTTATATTAGCCTCATCCTCAGCAAGATCTTTATTCAAAATTGCTGTGAAAACCCACAACTTCAAGACAGAAAACTCACCCCACCGCCTCCACAAGACGTCATGGAAACGTGTCGATGACGTGATTTCCTATGGACATCCCGCGGAGAAGCACGGCGATGGAGGGGAGGGAGGGTAGTCGGCAGTCCAGCGCACTGCATAGAAAACAAATTACGCAGTTTCCGCAGATTGGACGTTCACACCATCATCTCTATTTGAAGATAGCGATGCAGCACCTCAGACATTTAATATTGTTTCTCCTCAATTCTGAATCTGTGGAATCTCTTTGCAATTTAGGGAATACATTAAGGATTCTGAAAACCAGTTCTAAACGCTCCTCTTTCCGAAAGGTTAGAGCAACTCTGCTCCAGCCTGCCCTAATGAATCTCCCGCCACACGCTTTTATGGGCTCTGAATTTATAAGCTAGATAAACACTATAAATAAACAGCAGTGCGTGCTCTTTGTGGGAGAGCCCTTTACTTTACAATCCCCATTACAATGTGCTCTTACCGGGCAAGGAAAGAGGAGGAACTGGCGGACGACTTACATAATTACGCCTTCAGTTTTTGATACTAAAGGGATTTTTTTCCTTCCAGAATATGGGCAATGCGACACCAAAATACAAGGCCGAGGAGCAAAAACAAACTGATGGCTTCTGGTGCGAACAGAAATTAGACAAGTCTTGGAGCCCACCTTTGAGCTGGCTCTTGTGTGCAGGTGTGAGAATGGGAAGGGGATGAACATGTGAGGCAACTGATATCCAATGGATTTACTTGGAGAAGAAGGGGAGCAGAAGCTACTGAGGCTATTTTATTTTGTTGGGGTGTGTTTTATGTGTGGCGTGGTGTGTGTGTCTGTTCTTTGTCTTTTGAAAGAAGAGCATGAATTCAAGAACCAGAAACAGTTTGGGCTTTTCTACAGGCAGACATGTTGCCATGTCAATACTTTTTTTTAACATTAACAGTATATTATCCCTTGCCTCTATGCCTTCTGACCACTTCTGCTGCCAGAAAAGGCCACTCCGAATGTGCTGTACTACTTTCTTGCTGGCATGTATTCCTCTTTATGATGCCCTCCCTCACCGTCACTACCTCCCCTTTATTTAGTGGCAGTATCACCCTTGAAATACCATATACTACCCCCTTTGCCCCTGATCATGTCATACTGTGACCCTAACCACCCTTTCATTTCAGGAGCGATACATGTTGCCACCACATTAGACCCCCCCATCCCCTCAGATCCCCAGGTACCGTATTAGGACCTTTCAGCATTTTCAGTTGAAAGGGGCCTGAGCCTCAGGTGGCCCTTAGCAACTGCCCCCATGTTGGCAGCCCACATTTACGTGCCACGGCAACAGGCTCCTTTCATTGAGGATGACAAATGTGCGCTTTGCAACATGCACATTACACGCTGTATTTGCAGGAGCCCTTCAGGCCGTCACCTCCCTCTGACACTATGGTATACAAATGTGTTCTTATCACCTTTTTGGCTTTTAACTGCAGTTTCTCTACATTAGGCTCTTGCTGACAAAGAATGGTCAATAGATTTCAGTAGATCTTTAGTGTTTTAACGTTTAGTGTTTCAACTCCCCGCTGGCTGGCTGGCTGTCTTGTGATAATCTGCGCCTATTAACTCCCTGGCTGTATTTCTTTGTCTCCAGTATAATGTATGCAGCCCACAGGTGACTCTGACTGTTCTTCTCTGCTCCAAGCGAGGGGGCCCCCAACCATCATAATGAAAGAGGCCTCCAGGAGCCGTGACACATCTTCAGCCGGCCGTGCAGACGTTCTATGTGCAGTCCCCAGCCTCCAAAATACACCACAGTCCTCTGTCAATGTTAATGTTAAAGGATATTGTACCGTGCACTATCACTGACACAGATGTCCCCTGTCGCTCTGGCAGATCTGAAAAAGGAAAGCGGGTGGGTGATTTAGTGGGAACGAGCGGGATAAGTGCAAAAAGAGCAGTGATGTGCTGTTGGCAGCTTCAGTTCGGTCAACACCATTCACTGAGATTGGGGTGCTTTCCTGTCGGTAGCAGTTGTGTGCTGTTGTGCAAAGCTATGTGTGATTTGTTTTGTTGTTGCGGTGTAGTGAAGTTTTTGCAGTTTGTTGTGCTTTAGGGTTGTGGTTGTGTTTGGTTAGAGTTTGAGAGGTGGATGCAGAGGGGTGAAATTGTTAGTGGTTTGGTTATTGGCCTTGCTATCTAGAAGTGATATGTGCTAAATTGCCATGTTCTTTCTAGATGTTGCTTGTGAATATCTCAGCATCTATCTAAATCTGTCACTGGCTAATATTCACAATCCTGTCTATATATGACACACGCCAATGTTCACAATTCTATCCAATTGTGGCACTGGTCCACCTTCACATACCTGTCTAGATGCGGAGCAAGGTAGCATTCACAATTCTATCTAGATGTGGCATTGGTGATATTCCCAATGTAGTCTAGATGTGGCAATGGCTAATATTCGCTATTCTATATAAATGTGGCAGTGGCCAACATTCACAATCCTGTCTAAATGTGATGCAGGCTAATATACAACGCCTCTGCAAGCACCACCAACACTCCCAACTACACCCAATCTCTCGGTGACTCCCTCGCCGACCACTTCCACTATGTAGCTCTAGAGAGACCATTCCATCCGGTCTAAAATTGTGTCGCTCAACCCACCCTGCCCCCTTAGTCTCCCATGACTTCAGAACAGTCTTCTATCCTCCAGCTCTGCTCTACTGCTTCCCCACTCTCCCACATAGAATGCCTCAACCTCTCAACTCAGCCATGCCTCAGGATCCCCCGGAAACCCCTGCGCGCCTGCTTTACCTGTGCCGGTGAGATCCATCGTCAACACATCCCTCGCATCCGGCACCTTCCCATCAGAATTCCAAACCTCCTACATCAAACCCCTGCTCAAATAGACCTCTCTCGACCCTCTTGCCCTGGCCAATTACAGACTCAGGGTTAAAAATTGCCAGGAGTTGGGAGCTATTTAGCTCCTGGATATAGCCAAGGACAGCCAGGTTAGCTTGAAACCAAGAGCTATCAGGAGTTACTTGTGACTCACCAGGCAAGTGGTATCTTACAAACATAGCTATATAATATTAATGTGTTCCTGTGTGCAACCCTCTCTCCTGCCTGTGTACCCTCATGAACTGCCTTCCCAGTCACTAGCATCTCTGCCCAGCCCAGTTGGTCTGATGGCCCTCTCTGCCTTATGTAGTGCTGCTGCTCTATGTCCGCAATTAGTGTTCATGTGGTATAGCATTTTTTTGTGTGACTGGCATTACAGTGACAGACTTTTACCACGAAATGGTGCTTCTCAATGCCAAAAAATGTGGTAAACCCCATATCGTTCCTATACCAATAGTTTTTATTTCTCGTACACGTGGCTAACAGCTTCTGAAAGAGCAAAAACTAAAAACGGATGGCTATCGAAGCAGTCTGTGAAAGTGAAGAGAACCAATGTATGGGACAAATACACTCATTTGAACTATGTCAAATTGCTGAAAGGTATGCACGTGCGTACACACACATTTGCTTTAGTCACACAATTAGGTCAACCATTTGATTAATCTGGCTCCCAGTATTTGATCCCAGATCTTTCACAGCAGCAAGCCCAGAATATGAAATAGTGAATACAAGAATGTCAGCATTTTATTCAGCATTTGTTAGGCGCCTATACAATAGAAATGTGTTGCAAATCTGCATAGCAATGCAATTTGTACAATAAAAATGGAGTGTAGGAGGCACGCCATGTAATAATGACAGAACACAGCCTACAGGATATCTAATTTGGATTCTATTGGATATCTCTTGGCATTTTATTTTGCACTCCACAAATCAGCCACAAGACGGGTAGCGCGTAAACAATCAAAGGACACACATGCCGAGTATGTGAATATTGCCATGCACGAATCACTCCTCCTGGGAGCTGAAGCCACACCTATAAATCGTTGTTTCCCAGAATCCTATGCGGTGCAGGCAGAAGAGGTCTGAGGGGCATAGTAAGAGTAGTTGGAGCACACTCAAGATGGCTCCAGTTTTTTCTGATGGCTTTGGGAAAAGGATCTTTAATCAGTTAGCAAAGGTGCATATTGCTCCAAAAGACCCTAACAAATGAACTGGAGAAAACTGTTGCGGTACATTTTTTACAAATCCCATAACACATACATTTACTTTAAAGCGTTTTACCCTGAAAATGAATAGAACAGCCATGTTGAAATAAAACGTGCACGTCCACACTGATTTAAATGAATAATGTTCATTGGCTTGCCTCCATTTATCAATTTTTAAGATAACATAATTTACTAGTTTAATTTATTGAAACAAATCGTGGTGGTAATGGCTGTGCCTCTTTAATCATCCGATGCCTGCTACAGCAAAAACAAGTTATTTGAATTCCCGTCGCATACTCGATGCTGGATAATTAAGTGCTAAGGACGTCTATGTCCATCCTGAATACTCATAAGGAATCATTGTAGGCTCTGCCCACTCCAGCACCAATTTAAAGTAAAAAAGGACCTATTTTTTCATAAAAAAGACCGGTGAAGCAAAACGTGATAGCTGCAGACTCTCAAAGAGAGGAAAAACCACAGAACAGGTTACCATGCCATGTTCTTTCTAGAGAGGGGCATCTGGTACCTTTTTAATATTTTTGCAAGGTACTTGGGGTTGTTCACCCTAAGTTACCCGGGGGAACCCAGACGTGGACCCCTTGGTTAATGTGCTCAGAGAGGCACAGCTCCACCTCACTGATGACGCCCCACAAGGCTGAAACACGTGTCTGGGGTTGCTGTGTTCAAAGGAGGTTTGCCTGGCATTTTGGTGCTGGACTGCCCTTGTGGGCGGGACAAAGACTGATTTGCAAATGGGTATTCCTCCATTGTGATAAGTACAGTGAGCAAAAGGCGATCGCTGAGGACTCTCAAAGTGGGGAAAAAAAACATAGAACAGGTTATCATGCCATGTTCTTTGTAGAGAGGGGCGCTTGCTACCTTTTTTGTAGACCTGGGAAGTTTTAAACAGGTCAAGTTCCATTTCTAAATATCGAGCTGGCCAATTCCAAACTTTATATACGCTCGCGTTACTTGTGGGGACTCATGAAAAATGTCTTATGCAAAATGGTATTCTCGGTCCCCATGCACACAGACCAATGCCCGTTGTTTTTGTATTAAGGTATGTGATTTCTGAATTGCACTCCAGGTTTTAAAATATCGCATTGTAATAGCATGTGAAAGTTGAATTCAAACTCTTCCAATGACTAGCAAATAATTGTCAGGAAGCAATGTTTAGTTTTCCCGCATACTCTGTTCCTGCCATTACCATTATCAATGTTGGCACACATTCGTTTCAGGGAAGAGTGAAAACGGGCAAAACCACCCTGAGGAATCACAGCGTTAGCCATTATTTTAATTGAGATGAACACAAGGCCATCGAGTTCTCTGCCTTGGAGTCGAATGCGCAGGACCAGTATTGTTCTCCAATAGCTCGTTAAAAAACAGAAGGCCGTGGATCCCCCGTGGAACCGAGGCTCCCACAAAGTCATCAAAGCAAATGCAGGCAACAGTGAGTGAAGACTCTGCCTCGGGTCGGCAGATGCTTCCACCGATACTGTCCATGGAAGTGGGGTATGCAGGTCTTATCAGCATTGGGGTGTGGCCAATGGTAATTTGGCATCACCCACTAGTAATACACCTCTCACTGTCAAATTAGTATATGGAACTATACTGGGGAAATACCTGTCCTGTTTTATGTCAGCACCAAACTGTCCTAAAATTTGGCAGATTTCATGAAAGCCTACCATAGATCTCCTTGAGACCCGTGACATGTAGGGTGTGTTGAGGGATCACCCCCTCCGCTGGGGATTGGGCCAATAACATCCCTGCTCCAGTTGAAGTGTGGGTTGGGGGTCCTCATGGACACCCTATTAGTAGGGCCGGTAGGGCCTAAATGGCTGGGCAGGTAGGAAATCAGACCACTGAGCTCCTTTCCCTCTTGCCCAGGAAGGCTTTGATTACTTTGTGTAACCTCATCACCGAGGGTTCCTGTACGGAAGGAATACATACTGTCCCGCCAGGGTGGATGGTAATTCTGCCGCAATGAGGTCCCATTCTTCTGGAGGAATAGTTGTGCATGTTTGGCAAAGTTAACACCTTTTGTAGATTCACTGGAACCAACTTGCGGAAATATGCTGTAATAATGAATTGGTCCCATGGATCCTACCAAATTGATGGTGAGCATCGTAAATATAATGCACCATACTGCTGTCTAACCTCAGTGTCGCGCAACCCTAATTTCCGCTTGAACATGGAGTCATCTTTGCCAAATACCATCCTTTTCATTTTTAGTATAATTTTTATTAGAGACTGGGGTTATACCATCAGCCCCTGAAAGGCAATTGACATATGTTGGAACCCAAGGGGTGTAAAGACCAGTAGGATTACATCATCAGCATTGGAGAGGAAATTCACAGGTATTTTATTGAGTTTTAGGAGAAGGAAATTAGCCCACATTTGGATGAGTAGGAGAGCATCCACATGTACATTAAACAATGGTGAACCATGCAAGTAGCCACTTTGTAAACCCGTGTGCCCCTTGATTTTGCTAGACAAGCTTCTGAGATCTCCTATTCCTAAGGCACCTCAGATTCTATGCATTATATAATGATAATTCCTAGTAAGTCACTATGTATACGTCACTTTGTTAACTTTCCCCGCCGTCTGTGTCGATCACATACATAGAATGCTGGAAGAAAGTCTAGATTTGTGTGTAGTAAAGTTGAGTTTCCTTCATCTGCACTTAAGACGATTTTTAAAGCAAGACAATACAACTATCCAGAAGTCAGCTACCCTCAGGGACCTAGGCCTGCGATTAATGAACACATGATGACTCTACCATTTGGGACCCTTTAAGTACATAGACTGTACAGTATCCTTAGAAGGAAGTTACGTTGCATTATCAACTGGCATGGGTTAAGTCTTTTATCCTGACTTTGCTTTAACTTACTCACCTCCCGATATCCTAGTGCCTTTCCAGTATACACACAGACCACCACGATCACAGACGTTTTATACCTTCTTATACTGCAGTAACATTGACGGAGCAATGCCAAACCAAAGTCTTTCCCTATCACACACCCCTCCCATACCAGCAGCCAACTCAGTGGCCCAGCACTGTGACCATGCAGATAATACACACAACCAAGAGTAATTGCAAATAAACACCTGCAACCACACCGCCACTCAGGACGCAGGTACTTCTGGTCGGCACTCATCAACACCTGGGTTTTTGCATTTGCCTCCCCTCTACCCCAAAAATGTCCCAACTCTCCAACTCCTCCCCCTTTGAGCCATCTGGAAAGAGGCTTTCAAAAAGACAGAGGTGTACTATACAATACCACTTTACATCATAAAAACACTGCAGACGTTTTTCTGAGATAGCTAGCCAGCTTGTCTAGTAAAGCTATTTGTTATTTGTGCAGTCTTGGAGGCATCCCAAGACTGTTCCAAAGTTCTATGTATTTTAACAAGTGTGACCTACCTAACCTTGAGAACCCACATTGGGGTAGTCAATGGGTCTGGGGGCCACCCCTAGTTAGTGAATTCTGGGCCGGCAAGAGGTTTATGAGGGATCCTCAGACCATTCTCACTGGGTCCCTGTCCTAAGGCATGAGGCAGACACAGGAATGGTGCACCCCTACAAAAGTTGGAGGGAAATGAATGGGTTTGACATGTCTCTACGTGTGAGTGTTCAGCCGTGGGAAACAAGTCGACAACTGAATTTGGTGAATGCAAGATCCATTTGCAGTTCAACGGAATTAGACTGTACTGTTACAGCTCGAATCGAGATTAGCGGGTCTATCCATTAACAACTGCATCCACAAACACAATGAAGATATTGTAGACCTTTGCCGAACTAACAAGGACCAACCATTGGACAAAATATAAGGACATGCCGTAGAGGACACCAATAAGAAGAAATCACTCTTCTCTTTCTATCGCATTTGCAAATTAAATAATTAAAGAGGTAGCAACGTGATCATCAGAAAGGATTCTGAACGTAGATACATGAGATGTTCTTAGACGAATGAGTATTGAAAGTACAGTGATTGAACATTCTATTCTCTCGCTATTTGATGTGAGACAAGAAGATAGCAGCCAAGACCAAATCCCCTGAAGAAGTTCCTAATGTTAGTAATTCATCTCTGAAAAGGAACAAAACATGTTGGGTTAATATCTACATCCTCACTATCTAGGATGTTCAATGCATGGCTATTCTAAGAGATAATTGTTGTCTGGAGTAGTATTAATCTAGAAGACAATCAGATTTAAGATATTATACTTCTTGCTGTTGATTTTGATGACTTTTAATATTTATACATGTTACTTTTTGCATAAACTCTTAGTAAGCACTAGTCACTTTTGGGGTGCACTTTGATATTCGTGAAACACAAGGAATGTGTGATTTTATGATTGTGTCTGTGTTTTATATAATAATACATTGATTTTATGTCTAAGATATAGAGGAAGTGAATTGAATTATTTTATTCACTAGAGTGGTGTTGCAATCTGCATGCAACTAATCTAACACACACGAATACAGAAGGTTTTAGAATGTGTGTTTTGTATTACTATACCATGTTCAATCTTGTGTATTGTCATGGTGTCCCCTTCCTTTGCTTAGAGACAGTGTAGGAAAAGTAATTCCATATATATTGAGTGTGAGGAAGTTGAAGAACTTTCAGGAGACCATCTGTCTTGGAAGGGAAAGTATGCTAAGTTCTTATCAGCATTGGCAGAGAGAAAAGAGCTACGGTGGGAGATAGCAGTAGAGCAGTAGTATAGCTGAGGAGGTGTGTGGAGAGCAGACGCCTAACCCCATACTTACCTGCCAAGGATTCAGGAACCCTGCAGCCCAAAGGCAAAGATAACGGTTTTTAATTAAATACTCAAGTAGGGTAGATGGACATCTTTGCTGGAACTGCTGTAAGAGACTTTCTTTATGGTTTATGATAAAGAGACTATTTTGCTATTCCTTCGTGAATGCATCATTGCATCCGCTTCTTCGATCCTCCCACCAGGCTAAGCTGTTATGAAAGGGAGGTACAGGAGTGAAGCTACTTAATGGTTGTGCTCTGTTGGTTTCACACCTTGCACTGCACTGTTTGGCTCAAGCGCATCTCTTCTGGGAAGCATGGTCGTTCCATTCTTCCTTCCTGTGCTGCTGTGAAATCCTCAGCTAAAATGTTTCAGAAGGGTTAGATTACAGCTGGTCCCTAGAACTAATACGGGCAATTGAAGTGGAGCATCACATTTGGAAATGAATATCTATTATACACCCAGCTCATCATCTAGATAATTATGTCATAGGGTGGCGATAGCTGGCCTATAGGAACCCCTCAAAATTACTTTTGATTCAAGTAACGGATTTGACCAAAATTTCGAAAGTAATTAAGGACTCACAGGCCCCCCAGACTGCAAAGTTCTGTAAAGATAAGTTAAAAAATAAAAAAAGTTATTAAGAAGACAAAAAATTGTTTTTCCAATAGTGCAGCCTACTTCCCATTCATTTTCCCATAGACAAACAGGGTCTATTTTTGCCAAAGAGCATAGCCCAAACTGCCGGACGAATTTGGACCAGGTCCGAAACAACTTGGGCATGAAGTGCTGACTCGCGATCCATACATAGTTTGGGGTTATTACGTGCAGTAGTTATTTAAATATTTGACAGAGAAGGAGGTACCCCTTTCTCAAAAATAGATAGCTATATCTCAGGGAATTACCAGAAACCAGTGGTTTTTAGAAATGAAACGGTTTCTAACTTGTTTTCTTCTCGACTGAGAGGTATCCATGGCTACAGACGGGAATATGGGGAAATGAAACACAGGAAAAAAGCTATTTGCAGGTCAAAAAACATACAGTGTCATCAGGCTATAGGTGGGGGAAGTGGCTATAGGGCACCAAGTAAAATGTGGGAGATGGAGGGTGTCTAGGGACTGAGTTTGCAACACAAAGCTTTCTGTAGCCTTAGCTAGCCGACATCTCAAAGTAAACTACGTTACAGAAACACCTTGTGTTGTGGGGAAAAGGGAGAGAGAAGGGGAGGTGAGGGGGGTCACCCGGGGAGTGGGGGGGAGCTGACACAGATGAGGGGGATACTTGGTGAGGGCCTGGGGGGCAGGAAAGCATTTTTGCCAATATTCGCACTATAAAGGAGTACAGATAGCTGAGGTTATCTGTAGTTCAGTACCCGCAATTAGTTTCTTTTAAAAATATATATTTTTACAGCTATAGTGACATCGGGGGTGACAAATCACTGACACAATTGCCATCCAAGTCTCCCATCCATGCAGTAACCAAGACAGACCCTTCTTTGCTTCAAAGTGAGGAAGTGGCCAGCCTCCTCAGGCTATGTTGCCCGATAAATGAGCCAATGTTACAAGACCACAAAAAACACTTAGAGAAATAGTCCGGCCCTTTCCTTGCTTTGAAGTTAAGCAGGGTCTGCTAATCATAGTCGGTCCCGCTTACTGCATGGAAAGGTGACCAAATGGGAATCTGATTTATCTATTTTTTTGTAAACTGTGCTACTGTCAGTCCTTGAAAGGTTTGCACTCAGAGACCAATTTTTGCCATTTGCTGAATTGCATTCTGGTATTTGTAGTCTCCCAGTCAAGCCTCCTTAGGACCAGAGGCACACATAGCCTACTTAAAAAAAATTTGCCAGTACCATCAAATACTGTTGAAAAAAATTAGACCCTTGCTCGATCATAAGAACAGCACCACCATTGCCAGAACAACAATACTATTCAGACTTCATTACGGAAACTCCTTGCTCCTAGGAGCAAACAGTAAATGTCTGAAACAATGTCAGGTGATCCAACATAACGCCATCAAGACAATCACAGGCAGGTCAAGAAGGGAACACATCACAGGAGGCAGAAAAGATCTCCACTGGTTGGCCATGAAAGAGAGAATTATCTTTAAGTCTCTCACCATGGTCCATCGATGCCTATATGGCAAAGCCCCAGTTTACCTAAAGAAACAGTTTAATTGGCACGTGCCATCTAGGTGCCTTAGATCATCCAATAAAAGCCTTCTACAAACTATCTCAGTGAAAAAGCAAAATGGCCTAGGCAAGGCTTTCCCGACAAGAAGTATCCAAAACTTGAATGAACTACCAACACCACTGAAACTTGAAACCAACTATATTCAATTCAGAAAGAAATTGAAAACACTGTTATTCAAATAAATCTTTGAATTACGACAAAACGACCGCTTGGCCCACACTGTTGTCCCGTCTTTGTTTTCCTCCAGTCTTGTCTCTTTGGAATGCGCTCTGATGCCTGCAGGCTTTAGCGCTATATAAATAAATAAAAAAATAGAAAAATAAAATAAATGATCATTTTTTGAAAATATATATTTTTACAGCAACAGTGGGTTCCCCATCCCGGCAGAAACTGAGATGAACCTTGCTTAGCTTCAAAGTGAGGAAATGGTCAGCTACCTAAGGCCATGTTGCCTAATGAATGAGCCCACCTTACAAGACCACTTAGAGAAACATTGCATAAGGGGGCTGGATCCTTCCTCGCTTTGAAGCTAAACAGGGTCATTCCCGGTTACTGCATGGATTGGCGACCGAACGGGCATCTGAATTATTCTTTTTTTGTAAACCATGCTACTGTCAGTCCTTAAAGGTTTTGCACTCAGAGGCCATTTTTTGCCTTTTGCTGAATTGCATGCTAGTAGTTCAAGCCTCCAGTTAATAACATTCTTTAAAAATATTTTTACAGCAATAGTGGGTTTTCCAGGTTTTCCATTCTGGCAGTAACTGAGGCGTACCTTGCTTAGCTTCAAAGTGAGGAAGGGGTCACCTTCCTAAGGCCTAATAAATGAGCCCACCTTACAAGACCACGTAGAGAAAAATGGCCTAAGGGGGCTGGATCCTTCCTCGCTTTGAAACAGGGCCAGTCCTGTTACTGCTTGGATGACAGACTGTCCACAGTCCTGAATGCCATGTGTTTTCTTAGTTTTAAATATCTCATAACACATGGCATCTGCATTATTTTATTTTATCCGTACTACTGTCATACCGTGAACGTTTTGCACTCAGAGACCATTTTGTTTGCCTTTTGCTGAATTGAATTCTGGTAGTTGTAGTCTCACAGTCAAGATAGGGGGAATAATACCACAATTGTACACTTTTTGCCTAACATAGTTCTATAAGGATTTATATATTTGAGTGACACTATAGAATGCATCATTTTCAAGTTAGCTTTATAAAGCAGAGTATTATTGAAAGCCACACACAGAGGTGAGGAGGGGAAATGATGAGAGGGCAAGGAAGTCATGATTATTTGCCCACAATGTGGAAAGAGAGTTTGCAAGTTTGCAAAGATCACAGGCTGCGCAACAAAGGGCGCAAAATTAAGGTGGATTGAGCTGAATTTCAGGGGTTTTGTTGGATTAAGTTCTCTCCTTAACGTCCCTTCAACTTAAGGTATTTCCTTGAATATATACATAATAGGAGAAACCATGCTTTTTGATCTCAAAAGAACATACAATAGATAAGAAATCCGATTTGACGGGAAGCAGTGAGCTTCCTACAATGGAGTGAGTTCCTACGTAGATGAAGGACAACCAACATTGGACATTTCTATGTGCAGGTAGGCGGTATGGCCAGCTGTGTTGTGGGCGCACCATGATGGGTGAAGAGCTAGAATGGAGGCAGAGGAAGTGAGAGACAGAGGCAGGTTAGAGGTGAGGGGAAAATGTTAGCTAGCAGGCAGAAGAGAGGTGGATTAAGAGGGTAACTCAGAAGCAAGGAGGCAGGCTTTTAGTTTGGTTTTTAACAAATCTGTGTGGACTGTTTCTCGGACGTCCGGGGATGAGTATTCCATGCAAGTGGAGCAAGAAGAGAGAAAGAACGGAAGCAAGAGGAAGCACAGGGAGGGCGAGGAGCCACAACGGTAGTCAAGGAGGCAGAGCAGAGATTTCGAAAAGAATTATAGAGTTGAAAGCTGCCAGACTCAATAGCCTTTTCACCTGGGTGTAATATGAGTGAATTAATACACCCCCCAAAGCCACCACAAGTCAATGTGGCTCTTGACAAATTCTACAAAATAAATTTGTATTTGTATCTATTTAATTTTTATACAGCGCTTTAGACCAAAGAGCTGTACATGAGAACAGCGCAGTACATTAAAATGGAGATTAAATAGAAAACACAGCAGAGATCTGTATTTAAATGAACCTTCTTAACCAGTAAATAGAAGATAAGATTTCAAAGAGACCCGGAAAGTAGAATAGAGAGAAAGAGAACGAAGAGAGAGACTTGGAGCTTTCCGGTGTAAAGGTGCAAGAAAAGAAAAAGAGCGAAAACGAGACAGAGCATAGGGAGGATGAGGAATGACTAGAAGGGAATGGAAAGAAGGCCAGAGTGAACAAGAATGAATATACAAGGAGATAAGAGAGGAGAGATATGTGGGTGCAAGGCCATGGAGGGATTTAAAATCGAAGCACAGAAAATGCCATTTTAAACGGTGATGGAAAGAACGCCATCTCAGATCTACCACAGAGAACAAAATAGAGTCACGAGGAGCAAGGAGAAATAGAGAGAAGCATAAAAGATGTTTGAGAAATCTAGTTATCAAAAGACACGCACAGACATGGCTAAGCCCTTCTCAAAATTGCAACCTTTCCATTATGTTTTGATTAAAGATGCAAGCAGAGTTTGTGTGTAAAATTGTGTTGCTGCCAGTAGATGGCACTATTGCAAAATGCAGTCAAGTCCTAGTCAGCAGGGCCACAACGTTGTTCTTGGCTTTGTTCAACCTTGTTAGTTGGAGTATTGAATTTCATGAGACTCGGGAAAGCATAACCTTGTCAGCGTGTGTGCCAATATGTGTCTCTATAGCAAATCTTCGAAACAGGGCACTTTGCCTGCACTCGGCACCTCAGTCTAGAGGGGCCGTTAATACTGGGCTGGTGCGGTTTCCCCCTTGCAGCGCATTCCCCTTGCGTGGTTGCTGTTTCCATGGGGCTGCTGATTCGAAAAGAATATAGCAGCAATCATGTTTGCGTTGCCGATTTCCTGTGTTCCCAGAGCAACAGAAATATGCGAAAGAAACCATGATGATTTGGCTGCGTTTAAAAGAAAAATAAATGTATTTGTTTGTATGAAATAAACACACAAAAAACACTAATAGGTATTCTTTGGAGACCCCAGCAACGACAAAATGGTCTTATAGTCTTGCCGTGTGTGCTTTAATAGCAGTTTACAGGGAGCCTGCAGTCTACACGTCTGAGAGACATCGGCTAACAAGCAGCTGCGAGACTGAGCGACAACGATGCTTTGCCTGTGTGGGAGAGGTCCTGCAACTGTTTTACAGCCTGATTCATGGAATTATTTGCGTGAAAAACGCAGATTTGCGCACCCTTTTGCCCGAACATCCCCATATTTCAAACAGGGATTTTCGGGCAGAAAGGCACGCAAATCTGCGTTTTTCACGTAAATAATTCCATGAATCAGGCTGTTAATGTCTATTTAGTCGATGTCAAATGGGGAGAGAACGACGTTCCCTTCCTTTAAGTGACCCTCAGTACTTTTATTTGTAATACATTTTCTCCCAGCTGGGGATCTGAACCTACTGCTCCGACAGTAACACTCCTGTGTCAAACCTCATTGTGCTATCTCACAAGTGCTAGCTCGGCTGTGTTTATTTCAATGGACTACTTGTAAATGAAGGCCATCACGAAGCAGTCGGGCAGCAAACTGGGAATTGCTGTAGGCACAGAGAGGTTTGCAGGTAATGGGAGGAGTGTGTCAGTGGCTATAGTCCTGGGAGGGCCATTTGAGTGGTGTGAATGGTAGCTGATTGGAAGAGGGGGGGCTGCATAAAGCTGCATGATGAGGGGGTATGATGACACATAATAGTGGTCATTTAAATACATATTCTTTCACTATGTTTTCTTCAGTCTTGCGAGAACTGGTTTAAAAAACAGCATGGTGTGTGGTGGAGTAGAGGAAAGGAAGGACTTTGAGATTGATCAGTCCTGGTCGCCTGCTCCCGAGCCTTCCCTGTTCTTGGGCCTGTGTGGGGGTTTTGAGTAGAGGTGAGGAGCAGGGTAGATTAGCATTAGCGGGTTGTTCGGTAAGGCAGTTAGCAATAAAAAAAAAAAAGTTTGTTGGGAATTTGGCAGAGGTACCGTAAATAAGGTACCTCCAAATTCTTACCTTGTCGCGGCCATGGCGTTGAGCGGTCTGGATTCTGGAGCCTTTCCGTGGCTCAGGGTGTTGCATTTGTCCCGAATTAGTTATTGGTTATTGGAACGCAAAGATTTCTTCCGTACCTGGGCGAGGTGTGTTGTTGCGGGAGGGGTGTGAGCAGCGTGTCAGGCTCTTTGAAGTTTCCACAGCAGTAGTAGATCCTCTGCCTTAGGGTCCCGCACAGTTAGATCTTCAGTGCGTGTTGTTTCCCGGAGCCAGCTTGTGAGTGCGGGCGCAGTAGCAGCTCCGTGTCGTAGGGGGCAGTGCGGCTACCTTAAAGGGAACGCTTTGTTTTTCTGGGGGAGCGGTACTGCTTGTGCGCCGCTAAGTGGCAGTGTGTATGGCAGTGTGTATGGCAGTTTTGGGGCTCTCTTTGCTTTGGGGAACTGATCAAGGTAGAATGGAGGGGGAGTTTACAAGGGCAGGCTATTTTAATAGGGTTTATAAAAAAAAAGAAATATAAATAATAATAGCCATAATAATAAGAAATAAATAGGTAAGCATAATTCTGGGGTAATATTTGTCTGTTATTGATAATTAAACCTACTTAGGATAGCTTTATTGCTTACCTTCCCCCTGTGTGTTTTGTTTCTGGGGTTTTCATTTTCTTGTTCAGGTTACACAGTTCTAGGGGTACTGACCCACGTGTAGGTACTGGCTCGGGGGCTTAGGGTAGCGTTTAGCTTCAAGGGGCATATTCTTTGTGCACATTCAGATTATTAGTGCACGATGATGGGCCAGGGAGCAAGTAAGAAGGGTCTGGTGGATGCTAGGGCTCTGAGGGAGGCCCTGGAAATCATTAGCTGGGCATCTAAGGCCCAATTGGAAGGGGCGGTAGGGGAGGTAACGGGAGAAGGGGAGGTAGGAGGTGGTAGGCCGCGGCGTAGAGCTGCGGCAGATGGGGCTCTTGTGGCAGTGGTGGCTTGCACCCCCGCGGCGGGGAGAGGGGAGGTTTGGGAATCCAGGGGCAGGAAGATGAGGAGTGAGATAGATAGGAGAGCGTCCGGGGGAGAAATGATTTCGGGTGGGGAGCCAGAGAGGGAGGGAGTCAATGATAGCCGAGGGGAGGTTAGGAGTGCTCAAAAAGAGGTGGGTGAAGGGAACCACGGTGGGGGTGGTGATGGGGCACAGAAGGGGGTGACAGGGCAGAGGGGAAAAGGGGATAAATACCTGCAGAAGAGTGCAGGTGGGAGAAGGAGAGAGAGGTACCCATCAATTGAGGAGGTTAGAGAGGGGCACGGAACGGCCCCCCCGGGTAGAAGGAGTCTGCAAGGGGTAAGGAAAGCGGTTGGTGTACAGGCCATTGGAACCTTGGGGGATGAGAAGGGCATTTGCTCAGTGGAAGTTCAAACTGACAAGGTGGTGGAGCCATTGGTGCTCAAGGTGCAAGTTGCAAAAGAAAAGGAGGTTGAAATGAAAGGCAAGGAGAAAAAACTGCCGTACATGGGTATCACAAAACCTTTGGGGGCGCACTTGATGGAAGCGACCAGGGAGAAGATTCAGGCGGGGGAATTTGTAGATGTTTTTAAGCTGCTCCATAGGGAAGTGAGAGCAAAGGAGGGTCTAAGGAAGAAGAGAGGGAACTGGCTTTGCGCCCAAGGGTGCCAGTGACTGTTGAGAATTGGACGTCGCCATTTAATATTTATGCCAGCGTATATTGTGAGAAATTCCCGGAGCGATGTGTGGCTCTGCTCAAATATATGGATGCAATTAGGAAGGCTTTCACGAGTTTTGGGGGCTTTGCGTGGGTACGCTACGATGAGGAATTCAGAGCAAGAATGGCGGAGGACAGTCAGGCTGTGTGGGGGGAAATAGACATGGATCATTGGCTGCATTGGATGGCTCCAACGAGGCCTGCCCCGACATTGCACACAGCAAGTGGTCTGCCTGTGCCTTACCGGCCCGTTCTTGGTCGCCCCGCCCATGGGGGGTTAGGGGGAAGAGGCAGAGGAGAGTCCTCAGCAGCGTGCTGGACATTTAATAAGGACGGCTGCACAAGGAACCTATGTAGGTTCAGGCACAAGTGTAGCAAATGTGGAGGAAAACACCCTCTCACTCAGTGTTTCTAACAGGGAGACAGGGGGAGGGGGAGAGGATCCGGTAGAAGGGTTGTGGGGAAAAGCTTTTACTCCAATTAAAGTGGAGGTGCTGCAGAAATGGTTGCAATTTGATCCGGACAGGGAAGGGGCTAAGATTTTGAGTGAGGGCTTTTGTCAGGGTTTCAGACTGGGGTACCAGGGCCCAGGGGTGCGTCGGTGGCCGGAAAACTTGAAGTCAGCCAAGGAAAATATTGAGGTGGTAAGACAAAAATTGGGTAAGTAAATAGCGGCAGGGAGGATAGTAGGGCCATTTGATGACCTGCCTGGTGACTTAGTTATAGCCCCACTGGGGGTGGTGCCCAAGAAAGCCCCGGGGGAGTTCAGATTGATACACCATTTGTCATGGCCTGAGGGCATGTTGGTCAATTATTTCATTGCCCCGCAAGAATGTGGGGTTGTATATGCAAGTGTGGACCAGGCGGTGGAGTTGGTGAGGAAAGAAGGGCGAGGGGCCTTCATGGCCAAGTGTGACATTAAGGCGGCTTTCAGGTTGTTGCCGGTGCACCCGGAGGATTTTTGGCTGTTAGGTTTGCAATTTGAGGACCACATATACATAGACAAAGCCTTGCCAATGGGGTGCGCAATTTCCTGTGCTTTGTTTGAGCGTTTCAGTTCTTTCTTACAGTGGGTTTTCTCATTTAGCTCGGGTTGGGAGAGTGTGCTGCATTATCTGGAGAATTTTCTGTTCATTAGCGGGGCAGAAAGAGAGAGGGAGTGCAAGGACATGCTAAAGTAGTTTCAGGAGTTGATAGAAGAGTTGTGAGTGCCTCTAACAGAAGACAAAACACAAGGGCCGGCAGTGGTGTTGACATTTCTAGGAATTGAACTGGATTCAGTGGCCATGACCTCACGCTTGCCGCATGACAAGGTGAGAAAATTGGTAGGACTGCTGGAGAAAGCGGTAGGGGCCAAGAAAATGATGCTGGTTGAAATGCAGAGATTGGTGGGTCATCTGAATTTTGCATGCAAGGTGGTGGCCCCAGGGCAGACTTTTTGTAGGAACATGGCGAGGTCTATGGCAGGAGCGAAGTGCCCACATCATCGGATAAGAGTATCGGGTGCAGTGCCGGAGGATTGCAGAATTTGGCTGTGTTTTTTGGAGAGGTTTAAGGGAGTGTCCATGTGGTTGCAAGGAGACCCGGTGACATGGGAGGTACAGATATTTTCTGATGCAGCAGGAGCGGAAGGTTTCAGAATTTTCTGGGGAGGAAAGTGGTGTGCGGAGAAGTGGCCATCTCTGTGGTTGAAAGAGGGAAGGAGTATAGCATATCTTGACATTTTCCCTTTGCTGGTGGCATTGGAGTTGTGGGGGAAGGATTTGCAGAATAAGAAAGTGAATTTCAATGTTGACAACAAATGTGTGGTTCATGTAGTGAACATGCAGTCATCAAGGGATCAGAGGGTGCCAAGACTGATGAAAGAGTTTGTTCTGCGTTGCATGGAATGGAATGTGGTGTTTAAGGCGACACATGTGCCATGGAAGGATAATGGCATCGCTGATGCATTATCTCGTTTTCAATGGCAGAGATTCCATGGATTGGCTCCAGGTGCGGATCAGGAGGGGCAGCAGATTCCAGAGGAGCTGTGGAAGATAGGAAGCTGAGAGCGCTTTCTTTGGTGGAGGGTTCACTGGCCTCGGCATCTAAGGAGGCATACAGGAGGGCTTGGGAGGATTTTATAGGGTGGGGAGCTTGTAGTTGGAAGGGTAGATGGGATGCGGAAGAACGGAGGAGGGATGATGTCATGAACTTCCTCTTGAGGTGTATGGACAGGGGCTGGTCTAGGGCAACTATAGCGGGGAAGTTGGCCGGGATTGCTTTCTATAGGAAGTGGTTTTGGGGTTTTCAGCCAAGCGGTGGGGAAATGGCAAATAGGATGTTGGAAGGATGGGCAAGGGAGAGTAAGAGGGATAAGAGGAGACCGTATCGGCGGAATTGCTAAGGAGGTTGAGGCAGGCGGTGGGGGGGTTTGCTGGTCGGTATGGGAAGGGGAGCTGTTTGGGACTTGTTTTACTTGGTTATTCTTTGGGGCCTTTGGGGTTTCTGAGTTGGTGGGGGGAAAAAGTGGGATAGAGGGACTGCAATGGGAAGATGTTGAAATTACAGAATCAGGTTTGGATATCAAGATTAAGAGGTCTAAGACGGATCAAAAAGGAAAGGGCTCTACTGTTTTCCTGGGTCGAGGGAGCAAGAATTTATGCCCGGTTCAGACAGGCCGGGTGTGGAAGGAGTGGTGTGGGGGAAGGACAGGTTTGGTTTTTCAGCATGAGGATGGGGCGCCGGTTTCAGCGGCTCAAGATCTGGGGGTATTGCGAAAGGCTCTGATAGTGGTAGGGGAAAAGGCAGAGGATTTTGGGACACATTGTTTTAGGATGGGTGCAGCAACTGAGGGTTGCAGGCTGGGTTTTTCAGAGGATAAGGTGAAAAGTTTGGAGCGTTGGAGGTCCGGGAGATACAAGGGGTATGTCAGGGATTTGGGAAAAGGGGACTTTTGAAGGAAGATGGCAAAGGACCTCTTGAGAATGGCGTGTGGTAGGATGTTTTAATTTGTAAGTGATTTTGTAATTTCTTTTTCAGATGCTTTGCGAAATGAGGGGGAGGGAGTGGGCGCAAATATGGATTGTCGGCCATTCAATTGTTAAGTGGGCTGGAAAGGAAGCAGAGAAAAGGGTTTTTGGCAGGCAATTGGGGTGTAGCTATAAGGATGTGGTGGTAGGATGGTACGGGTTAGGGGGTCTGCACTGGGATCAGTTGCTTCCTATGTTGGCTGGGTTGAGGGAACGCTATGGGGCTCCAGAGGTGGTGATTATTCATGCTGGGGAAAATGACCTGGTAAGGGATACAGGGGTGGCTCTTCTGAGGAAAATGAAAAGGGATTAGGTATAGGTTCGAGAAATGTGGCCTCAAGCATCTGTAGTGTGGACTAAGTTGTTGCCGCGGAGAGTTTGGAGGGGATCGAGAAGTGAGGGAGCGATAGAGCGGGATAGGAATGGGATAAACAGAGAGATGGTAAAGTTTTATGCCTCGGTGGCGGTACAGGTTATAGACCATAAGGAAATAGTTTATGAAGGATTCATGATATTTAGAGAGGATGGTGTACACTTGTCGGTTTATGGGAATAATCATTATCTGGCAGACTTGGGCTTTTGGCTGGGAGATTGGTTAAGGAGTTGGAGGTAAAGAGAACTGGCGGGGGGGCAGAAAGAACACCTCGGTGGAGTGTTTTTCTGGTGCCGGGGGTATGGCCTCTTTAGATTAGGGGGGAGGGAAGCACAATGGGGGAATGGTGCGGGAAAGGATGGGGTGGTGCTGTTTGCACAAGCGGGCTACCCCGGGGGAACAGGTATTGAGCCTGGAGGGGCATGGCCCTGGGGAGAAAGCGGGACACCTGGAGAAAGGGTAAGGAGACGGTAGGGTCCAAGGGATAGTTAGGGAGGAAGTGGTTTATTTAATTATTTAATTGTTGGGGGAAAATGAAAATGTTTAATTATTTAATTGATTGTTTAAAATAGTTTGTTAGTCTGTAAGGCCATTGAGCCAGGTAAGCGTTTAATTGTAAGCTTTGGCCTGTCACATTAAAGTGACCTTTTCCACTTTAAATGAGTCTGGGTTTTTGTGCAGTAAGCCACAAGGGGGCCCCCGGGGGGAACGCGAAGCGTTTCTCCCCGGGGTGTATTTTGGTGCTGCACCTGTCCACCGAGTGGCCGTAGGGGGTAGAGCACCTCCAGGGGGTATTTAAGCTTTCAGGGAAGGTTTGGGAGGCAGGCGACGGTTGGACTTTGAGATTGACCCGCCCTCCCACCCCTTTCTTTTGGGTTAGGTCTCGCATCTGGTTTTATTTCTAAGGGCGGGGGGGGTCCATGTAGTTGGGTTCTGCAGGATTTTACTTTCCTGTCAAGTTTTTACGGGGATTTTGGTGTCTGTTTAAAGAGCTATTGTCCGGTAGTTTTGTGTGACATGTCAGGGCACTAGTGAAGTTGTAATGAAAAATGTCTGTTGCTGATGTGGCAGGTCAGACTGGCTGCAGGTCATAGGACGGAGGAGATTGGTGTAGAGGGGATTCTGAGGGGTATTGAAATGGTTCTGGGCTCCGGGGGCATGGCCCCTTTAGATGTGGGGGGAGGGAAGCACAATGGGGGAATGGTGCGGGAAAGGATGGGGTGGTGCTGTTTGCACAAGCGGGCCACCCCGGGGGAACAGGTATTGAGCCTGGAGGGGCCTGGCCCCGGGGAGAAAGTGGGACGCCTGGAGAAGGGGTAAGGAGACGGTAGGATCCAAGGGATAGTTAGGGAGGAAGTGGCTTTATTTAATTATTTAATTGTTGGGGGAAAATGAAAATGTTTAATTATTTAATTGATTGTTTAAAATAGTTTTAATCTGTAAGGCCATGGAACCAGGTAAGCGTTTAATTGTAATCTTTGGCCTGTCACATCAAAGCGACCTTTTCCACTTTAAATGAGTCTGAGTTTTTGTGCAGTAAGCCAAAAAAGGGGGCGGGGCAGAGGGAACGTTGTTCCGCTACTTTCTTTTGTACACTTCCACCATTAGTATTTAGGGGAGAAATTGCTATGCTTAAAACCGCACAGGCCTCCACAACTCCAGGCCCAAGTTAGTAACATATCAAGTGCCCCAGCGCTATTAACAGGTGGCAATGCCGCCAGCCAAAGGGGTTATAGCTATTAGCACCCCGGGGCTGCAGTAGAGGTGGTAGCATCAGGATGGAGAGGTTTGGTAGGAGGATGGGACTGATGGCCGCAGTTGCAAGAGAACGTGAGGAAGATGTAATAAAGGGTGGCCTACTGGCGGCACGAAAAGTGGGGCTGGGAGATGGTGGTAGATGAAGTAGGCAGGAGGAAGAGATTCTTTATTCTCTGAGCCTTACCATCAGGTAAGGCCCACCGATCCGCCAAAGATAATGCCCCATACACGAGCCAGAGTTCTGCTAGCTATTTTAAGCGTTGAGAAGCATTTTCCCAACAAGCCCCATTGAAAAAGCAATGGCCCTGACCACTGCAGAAAAGCCCTTAGGGGCCATGGCATAACCTGGTGCAGGAGGGGGGACTTAAAAAATTGGTTGGAAGCAGCCACCACTAGTTCTAAACTGAGTATAGGTCAAGCCAGTGGTGGAAATGGAAGAAATGTGGTGGGCGATCCCACAACACAAGGGCCATGGTGAGGGAGGAGTTTGGGGTGTGGTGCCTGAGGGGCATGGTCTAGAGGGGGCGGGGCTCGTAGTGGAAATCCAGCAATGCTGGAATACTTAATTTTTTTTTTAAAAACGCCCGCG